>NC_057343.1:236830000-238030000 GCF_016509475.1 Prionailurus bengalensis | reverse complement strand
TGGAATTCATTCTCATCCATTCTAACCAGGGTGACCATGACCTAGAACCCACCCAGCAATGCCATGCTAACTTCTCCATCCTTCCTGAGACCAGAAGAAAGAAAGAGTGCCTTCTTGGCCCGCTTCTGTGTTCAGCCTAACATCCCCACTGTGACAGTGACAGCTTGAGAGTATCCAGACAGGAAGGGAACTCCAGCCTCCCCCCTAAGCAGACTGGATTCTCCATTTGATCAGCCTGGAGTTTGCACCAAGGAAGACACTCGGCTGCATAAAGGTTTTGAGACAGAATTCTCTGTTCTGTGAGCCATTTCCCTTGGATGGAGGCAAATAAGCCAAGGAAAATAAACAGAGCATCTTAATTAAGGTTCAAGTTAATACTTCACATAAACTGAGAGGACATTGATCAATTTAGCCATTCACTGCGCTTGGAAGGCTTAGGTTTTGCCTTGTCATCTGAGTTTTTGCCTCGAGGAAGAACAATGACAAAAACATACTGCCAGTGTCCATAAAAGAAGCAGCTCAGCAGAGGGAACTGTCTTAGAGACATCAGAAGTTTTGTTCAAATTAAAATATTCCAGCCAGGAAAGGAGGGTCATTTGAGGGAACTTAAAAATGCACAAATAAATAAATAAATAAAACCATTAAAATGACCCACAAGAGTGGATCCTCTCTCTCTCTCTCCCCCTCTCCTTCTCTCTCTCTGTCTCTCTGTCTCTCTGTCTCTGTCTCTGTCTCTCTCTCTCTCTCTCTCTCTCTCTCACACACACACACACACACACACACACGCACAGTTGGCTTCCTTTCTCCAGCTTGAGAGCACACTAAAACTACTCAGATTCTACTGGCTACTTGTTCCTCCTCACCCCCTCTTATATAAGTGGCACATCCAGGGTCACCACCTCCACCCCCAGCTGCCATGCATTCCCGAACTCCATCGAGCCCATCATGCCAAAAGAACGGCTCCAGCTAAGGGTATCACTTCCTCTTCCTCCTCAGATTTAAAGGTCGCATGTTAGTGTTTATCTCACAAAACACCCCCCCTCCCCAATTCATGCTCTTTGTCATTCTTTCCTTTGTGAAATATTCAGCCCCGATGGCCTCATGAGGGCCCCAACCTCCAGGCACTCATAGTCTCCCATGGACTTCTCTGCACACCGTGCCTCTGGTCCCCATGCGCTTCCTGTCTCCATCTACCATGAGGGCCCTCACACTCCTGGCCTTGGCCTTCAGACTTCCCCACTGCACACGCTTCATGGGAACAGAACCCATGCCCATGGTTTCTCCCCTATTATCTACAGTCTCATGATTCACCAATAGGTATTGTTAGCCCCGTTTTCTCTGTGTGCTTTTTGAGTTGTATATCTACATAGCTGATAGTGTGGTAGACATTAATTCTGCAAGATAAGCATTTCAAAGATTTTGTACTCATCCCTATTCCCAGGACCTGTTATAACTTGCAGCCCCCAAAATGAATGTGTATGACTCTTTGCTTAAAATATTAAGAATTTCAAGGTGGCGATACTGCGTCAAACTTAAGCATAGAGTCCTGAGGACTTGCACAGGTCAGACACGGTTTCTGGACTTGCTTTGCACCAGGTAGAACCTTGCATCTGAAGATGTAGCTAATCCCTCCCTGTTAGAGGTTCACCTCGTGGTATCTATTATTGAAAATGAAAACGTGAAATGTTTACCCTCTCCCAGGGCTCAGCAATAATGCAAAGGCTACTGCTGTACAAAATAGTATTCAGTCCCCTTAAGACCCAGAGTCTCCTCCCCTGCCCTTCACAGATCAGTAACAAGGATTGAGTCAACACATCCTGGCCTGGTGATTTCTTGGCCAGCAACTGAGATGCAGGACCCAGAGGATACGCCCCATCAGAATCCAACACAGCAGATGCAGAACTAAGTCCTCAGGGGCTTGGATCAAAGAGGATGAACCACACAGTTAGTTGATTAGGGCGTTTCCGTATGGGAATCACTCCACCACACTGGATTTAAAACTCTGGCTAGGGCCCTGCGAGATAGTGGTAGGACACTGCTATGTTGGCTCTTGGGAGAGAGCAGTGACCCAACCCAGAGAAGTGGAAATGCTAGAGTTGCCATGGAAACCGATGGAGTGGTAAAAAGGAGACAAGCGTAATGCTTGGAGCAGTGGACTGACTAGACCTGTGTGTGTGTGTGTGTGTGTGTGTGTGTGTGTGTGTGTTGGGGGTGGAAAGCATCTGTCACTGAAATGTAGAGGAATATATTTATGGAAAAAATACCAGCGATATTGCAGTATATGGTGGCATCGCCTGCTGAAGGCTAGGTCTGACAGTGGAAGATATTGTTCAAAGAACTGGGCTTCTTATAGCTGTATGGACGAGAGAATCCTGAAATTAACAAAAGCCTGATGGCAGCATCTGATCGCCCAAACCAAGGAAAGTGACATTACTGTAGTCAGTGCTAGTCTTGGATCCATATCAGAGGAGCCTGAGCCATAGGCAGCCATGGAGATGGTTAGTGGAACACAGAGAGCCCAGAAGCAAAGAAGATGGGTAGTAACTAGGGTAATGCTCAGGGGTACAAGCAAAATAAGTGAAAAATAGAATCCCAGGGACCTGAACCACCCCACAAAACATCCAACGATCCCTAGCCCAGTTTTCAGACCTGAACCAGCTTCACAGTCCCAATCCACCAACTAAAGGAAGAGCCAGGTCCCCCTGAGGAAGACAGAGACCCACCCTGATTTTCTTACCTGGTCCACAATGGATTTGTCCAGAACTCCATTATTTTCCTGGATCTTGTTCACCTCACCCTAACTGGGCAGCCATGATGGCATTCGGTTACCCTGGCATTGATGAGTGCCTACTGTGTCACGAGTGCTTGTCCTGCATTGTGTCACCCAGCAAAGCACTCATCAAAACCTTCTGAGGAAGACATCTTTGTATCTGCTTACCAATGAGATGTGCCCAAGGTCAGTCATCCTCCAACAGCCAACCTGGCATCCAGGCTCTTCTTACGTATTACTCTGGAGATTTTCTGTCAGCGCTGCTTTCTACTGGTTTTAAGTTCACTCTTTCAGACTATAATTTGCGCATTTGTTTTAGACTTGTGGCTGTACTTGCAATGACTTAAAAATCTCCTACCCTCCCCGTATGTGTATTGTTATATCACTTTTTCCTCCTTGTAAAGAAAAATTGTAGTCTTTTTTGCCTATTTTTAAATTGTGCCAAAGACATGCAGTGATATATATTTTCTTCAAAAACTATAGTTAATATTTTTATGTTTTAATTGCTGTTCACAGCTGGATTATTTTTTAGACAATTTTTTAATGTTTTTTTTTTTTGAGAGACAGACAGATCATGAGCAGGAGAGGGGCAGTGAGAGAGGGAGACACAGAATCCAAAGCAGACTCTAGGCTCCGAACTGTCAGCACAGAGCCTGATGTGGGGCTCAAATCCATGAACCATGAGATCATGACCTGAGCCGAAGTCAGACGCTTAACCAACTGAGCCATCCAGGTGCCCCCACACGTGGATTATTAGTGGGAGCTCTGTGAGTGCATTTCAGCTAAAACGCTGGTGGACTGTAAAACATGGAGGACTGGAGACTTCCTAAAGAGAAACATTATCCAAGGCCATCCCATGATTTTCCCATGATTCTCATACTCTTCTCAATCGCCCCATGCCAGAGGACAGCATCCACTGTTAGAAATGGCATCTTTGCCACAACAGCTTGCATGTCCACAAGCGATAGGAAGCCACTGTCCCTTTGCCTCCACAAGTCATTCTTTTTTCCCTAAATCGCTGCTTCCCTTGGCAGCCTGTCTGTTCCATGTTGATTTGTTCAGCTTGTCCTGTCTGCATTGCCTAATGAAGATGGCATGCAGATGAGGCCCCCGGTGACACCCTTGACCGCTACCGGGCCCACGTTGGTGAGAAGTGGACTCATGTCCCGGTCACAACTTTGGGGTGCCCCACACCGCGATTTAGGGAGCTGAATGCGATGACTCTTTCTGGTTTAACCTTTCAAAGCTTTCTTTTTATGAAGTGAGTATATAGATAAAACAGGCAAAAACACATCAGCAAGCAGGAAAGGGGGAGACAACCACGGTGGCATTCAGTTCTGTGACCACAGTGGAGCTGCCCCGTCCGTGGCTAATGGAAGGGTTATGGGATACTATAATCCCTTCACTGAGCTCCTTTACTGCAGTCATGATGACTAAATTTCTTGTGTCTTATCACACTGTCACAGGCTGGAACCAGGAGAAGCGCTCTGAAGAAAGCACAGCATGAAAACGGGAAAGACGGTGATCAGATTACCAGCTCCGGATCTGTGAGCTGGTCCCAATCTGACCAGAGCAGGCTCGATTCCAGACCCACGGGGGACTGAAGCCCCCAACCTCGCCTCCTACAGCCCAGGCACACCACTCTATTTAAAGTACCCTCGACCTCTTTGCGATCATCTTGGTGCTGTTTGCCTTTTTCCCCTTGTCTATCTTTTATAACTCTTCCAGCGACAGAGGGCCACGCTTCTGGAACTTCGGGGGTGGAAAAAACCAGATGCCTTGGATGGATTTCAGGTTAGAAATCTTCCTCCAGAAGACTAAATATCCAAAGAGCAGGAGAGGTGGAAACCAAAGCTCTTTGCCCTTCAAGAAGTGTGTATCTCACACGGGCTTTTCAGCCACAGACGCAGGTGGGGCTCTTGAAGACACACACCACACAATCATTGCTTCCAAGAGCTTGAACTGTCGCCATGGCCCTGGAGAGAGACCAGACTCATATGCTCAGTGTCTCTCCGTTTCTCTGAGGGTTTGCCTGTGTTGCATTTTGAAGGAAAAGATTTATTTTGCATGTTGAGGTGGCAAGAAATTGCCTGATGCCTGATTCCCATTGTGCTTGTACCAACCATGCTAGGATTTAGTTTCAATGATATAAATACAGCTGCATTAACTTTATGATCTAGGACTGTGTCTAGAAGCCCATTGTGTGTAATCTCTACTTGAAGTGTCACAGGGAGCCACTTGCAGCATCATGAAGAACCAATATTACACACCTCCTACCTGCCGTGTCCTTCACCCAGGTAGTGTCACTTTGAGACAGTCTTTCGTTAGCTTGAGGAAGACGCTAGATCCATCTACGTGAAGCACAGCTGTTCCTTGGTCATCAGGCTTTTACAACAGACCACAATATCAGTGCATCTAAAACAGGTTAACTTTAAAAAAATGTCATGGAAAGGTAAGCATGCACAAGGGCTAGAAAAAGAAGGCTCTGAGAAAGGAGTCAGGCACCGAACAAGCAAGCCAGCTGAGCTGTAGAAAGAGATACAAAGTGAAGTGTTGTGGCAGAGAACCTTGAAAAAGCAGCAAGATGCAGAAAAGTCTTTTCAAAAATGGCCACACAGGAATCTGTTCAAGAAGAAGAAGAATGGAAAGGAGTGTGGTGCCAGGGGCACAAGCCCTGGAGGCAGATTTTGTAGGAAAGGGAGGTCCCTCAGGAAGCCCAGAGAAGACTCAGCCATGGAGAAAACAAAATGAAGGGCATCACTGGGAAGCCCGGAAGGCTTTGGTTCTGTAAGGCAGGTGGCAAGGACAGACCTGTGAGGACAAGAGGAGAAATGTGAACGGGAGCCACTGTTTGCTTCTCAAGCATCAGTTCTACCCTGTTGTGTTTTCAAGGCATGAGGAGAAAACCACTGAGGACTGAACAACTCTCTGAAATCCACAGAAAAGGCTGCAAGAGAGAGTGGGCATTTCGCGAGTGAGAATAAGGGATGAGAAAAGGTAACAAAATGCTGATTTGGGTGTTTTAGGGTCCAGATCTTACAGATTATGATGAATTATCTACATTCCAGTTGTCTTTTTTTTTTTAATTTTTTTTTCAATGTTTTATTTATTTTTGAGACAGAGAGAGACAGAGCATGAACGGGGGAGGGGCAGAGAGAGAGGGAGACACAGAATCGGAAACAGGCTCCAGGCTCTGAGCCATCAGCCCAGAGCCTGACGCGGGGCTCGAACTCACGGACCGTGAGATCGTGACCTGGCTGAAGTCGGACGCTTAACCGACTGCGCCACCCAGGCGCCCCGCATTCCAGTTGTCTTAAAAGAACCAGAACTTATTGTACCTAGGAAGTCAATTGTCCTTCGAGGGAAAATTTACTCATTGGTGAAATTATAATGATTTCAGTAATATGATCCAACATCATATGAATTAAACATTAGACTCAATTTTGAGGGACTGATAGTTTACCCTATTTATCACAAACATTTCCATGAAATAATTTACAAATTAGTCCTGTGTAAAGAATGCTTTATTTATTTGTTTATTTAGAGAGACAGAAAGAGAGAGAGAGAGAGAGAGAGAGAGAGAGAGAACAGGGGAGGGGTAGACAGAGGGAGAGAGAATCCCAAGCAGGCTCTGTGCTGTCAGTGCAGACCCCAAAGTGGGACTTGATCTCATGACTATATCATTGTGACCCGAACTGAATTCAAGAGTTGGATGCTCAACCAACTGGGTCACTCAGGTGACCCTAAAGAATATTTTGCATGTTCAAGTGTAAATCATTAGAACTTGGGAAAATACCAAATATGGTATATTTGGTGGTAGCCAAATAGACCTAGAGAAACTTTGGAAAACGCCGTGTTGTGTAACACTTTTTAAAAATATTATATTGACATAGAACTAAAAAAAAAAGAAGTCAGGTTTACAAAGCTAGGGAAAAGTAGAGCTAGGGGAGCAAGAAAAAAAGGATATATGTGTGTGTGTGTGTGTGTGTGTGTATGTGTATACACACACACACACACACACACACACATATATATATATATATACACACAATTAGACAATGTTGGTAAATGATACAAAGCATGCCAAGTTCTTTTGCAAAATATACAGTAAAATAAGGTGAATATGTTTTAGAGTAATAATAAAGTGCAAAATGTTAAGCTTTTTGAAAATTTCCTATGAAGTTAAATAACATCTATTGCAGAAAATCCATGTTATATATGCTAGCGGCAGCCAGACAGATTTGAAAGGTACTAACTCTGTTGTCAAAGCCCCAGCTTAAAAGCTCCAACGCTCCCAGCTGAGCTACTGGCATGAGTAGTTTGCTGAAACTCTCCACTGCTGTGTTTCATCATCTGTAGAAGGGATGTTACATTGCTTTTCAAAGAATTGGTTGACAAAAAATAAAATAAAATAAAATAAAATAAAATAAAATAAAATAAAATAAAATAAAACTAAAACATGGTATAGAGTAAAATATCCATGAACATTGGCTACCATTACTAATGATGGATTGTGGGATTGTGTGTGTGTGTGTGTGCATGTGTTTTAAAGAAAGCTTTGTTACAGACACATAGATAATGTAATTGAGTAATTTCTTTCTCTATAGCTGTATTTCCTTGGATCCATAGATTCAAAGCATTGTGTAAGAGTATTTGCATGCCATTGGTTTCAAAAATGTTTTTTTCCACAAATTTGCATTTGTATAGACATTGGTTTCTCAGTCTCAGTGCTACTGACATTTTGGCCCAGATACTTCTTTGTTGTGGGGGATGTTCTGTGCATTGTGAGATATTTAGCAGCATCCCTGGCCTCTACACTTAGATGTTCATGGCATATCACACCCCAGCTGTGATGATTAAAACTGTCTCCAGAGATTGCCAGGTGTCCCCAGTAGGGCAAAATGGCCCAAAGTTGAGAAGCACTGACAGATCCTCAGACAGGCTGTGGGAGTCTGAGAGCAAAGCATTCCCATGCTTCAGTGTCCAGTACTTAACCACTAAGCACATAGGCAGATTTGCTTGCAGATCAGCTCTGAGTAGCTCTGTGTCCTGAATAGAAAGTGTCCTGTGGTGTAGTTTCAGCATGAGCACGTTTCAGACCTTACCTGTCTTCACATGCCACAGGTAGGTGGGGACATACACCGTGGCGTCCAGTAGGCTGGCTTCAAGAGCCAACCTGCTGCTGTAATGCAGAGCAAATATAGACCTGGATGATTTTCAAGGGCCCCAAAGATTGCTTCTGCCTTTTTTTCTTCTTACACAACTCTGAGGCTGTATAGTGTTTCTAAAAGGAGGGCATGGTTTGCTTTCCTAAAAAAGTGTACAACAGGATGGATGTGAAACCCTCTAAATTCCAGGGGAAGGAAGATGAGGCGCATCCTGGTGGGGGTCCAGTGACCTCTGTGCTTCCATTAATCAGTCTGGATGTGACCCTCTTTGCTGGTCTCTGGAGATGTTGGGCTGGAAGAGGAACAGCTCAAGCCATCAAGAAAATCAAGTGGGATCACTGAGTTGTCCAGACACTTAAGGACCAAATACATGCTTTGGAAGACTGAATAAAACTTAGACTGATTTGGTACCTACCTTCTATAAGCAAACTTTCTTCAAACCCTTTCATTCCCATTGACAATATGGCCTCACTGCACAGATTGTGAGGAAATGACCCAGCCAACCTGTAGGATGGTTAGAATCTTGGAATTGGGAAGTTTCCTGGACTGGCCCAGAAATTTTTAAAAATGTTTTTAAAGGTTAACTTTTACACATAATTCAATTTATTCTACAAATTGATTTAAGATCAAAATATTCTTTAAAAATGAAAGACAATAGTAACTAAATTGTAAGGAAAAGGATTATTGAACTTGATTTGTAACCATTTGCCATTTTCTAATGAGCTGGTCTAGTGCATATGCTAATATTTTAATGTTTTCATAGCAAAGATGAAAGTGTAAACCTGTTACATATTATTTGTTCGAAAGGAAGAATAAAAGAGGGAACTGGAATTCAGAAGATTTAAAACATTGGTGATTTTGTTTGTAATGAAGTCTCCAAGAAACTCAGTGAAACAATCCAGGAGAAATTTATTCTTCTCAATTATCTCAGAATATGGAAAAACAGAAGCAAATGGTTTGTATAAAAATATATTCTTTCACACAATGTTGCACATTCAGAGGAATATGTTTTTCACTTAAACAATTTGATACCCTTATTTCTATGTAATATCTGTGAAAAAACAATTTTTTTTAATTTTTTTAAACATTTATTTATTTTTGAGACAGAGAGAGACACAGCATGAACGGGGGAGGGGCAGAGAGAGAGGGAGACACAGAATCGGAAGCAGGCTCCAGGCTCTGAGCCATCAGCCCAGAGCCCGACGCGGGGCTCGAACTCGCGGACCGCGAGATCGTGACCTGAGCTGAAGTCAGACGCTTAACCGACTGAGCCACCCAAGCGCCCCGAAAAAACAATTTTTTTAAGGGATGAAATTTGCTGGAAGCTCTATGCATTTGCTAATGAATACAGTGAACATTTTATGTGGCTGTTGTGTTAATACGATTTTTCTGCAATGTATCATCTTGTTGATAATTTTATCTTAAGATTAAATTTTAAACTGATTTAAAATGACTTATTTTGTAAAAAAATATTGAAAAAAGACTTGAGTTTTATGTTTCTGCTTATGATATTGCATTTTTAAGATTTGTTTTCTTTAATCATGAAAAGAGGTGGCATTTAAAGATTGCTTGGAGTACCTCATGGATTAAATTCTTTGCACATACCATCTCAATTAATACATACAATAAAAATATCACATGAGTGTATGTTTCTACATATTTATTGAAATTCTCATCATAATGCATAAATGATTTATACCTTGTATTTTAAACTTAATGTTTGAGGCTGACTCTTAAATATGTTTTATTTATTTTATATTATTTTATTCATAAATTTATTTATTTTATATTACTCTAATATTTGAGTGAACTTTCTTTAGCTAATCTCTGTAACTGGACATTTACTGGACATTATTACCAGTTTTCCCCAAAACATAATTCAATGAGTTTCCAGCATAAATCTTATTTGATTATTTCAACGTAGAACTTTCTCTCTCATACAAGCAATAGCATATTAATGTTTATATCAGTTCTATTCATAATTGCTAAAAACTGAAAGCAATTAAGATGTCTTTAAATAAAATGGATCAACAATTTGTGGTATTTCTATTTAATAAAATATAAGATGAAATTATATTATAAAATGAAATTAACAATTGTCACAAAGTATGGATAAGTCTTCAATGTATACTTCTAAGTGAAAGATACCAATCAGAAAAGCCTACTAACTGTATGATTACATTTATAGAACATTCTAGAAGAGGCACTGTTATAAAGATGGTATAGAGATTAACAGTGGCCAGAAGTTCCAGGGGTTGAATAAGCAGAAGATATTTTAGGGCTATGAAACTAGTCTGTATGAAATTGTAATGGTGGATACGTTATACTATTCATTAGTAAAAATCCATAGAACTCTACATCACAAGGAGTAAATATTAATGTATCCAAATTTTAAAGGTTAACGCAGGAGGTTGAGAAATCCCTTGTTTGAATGCACAATGTTATCAGAATCTAACTATATTATAAATGTATAAAACAATCTCACTGGGGGGGGGGATAGGTGGAAAGGTGCTGACCTACATCTCTTTGGAAATGAGTGAGACTTACAGGCTAGAGACAAAATGGAACTGTACATATACACTGTACTATAGTTGATAAAGTCTTTCCCACAGTGATGTATGTTAACAATTCTGAAAAAACATATACATGTACACTGGCATTGAACAATTACATAAATGGGTGGTGGATGGTGGGAGCCAGGCTATTCAGTGTTGGAGTGGAGGGTTACAAACAAGCAAGGGGAAATGTCTAATGTCATCCATATGGTGATGGGTGAGGATTGGATATGTCAGTAGGAACCCATATACAACTTAGTGTAGAAACAGATAGGGTCACATACAGAAGTACATACAAATAAATGAACATACATAGGTTGGTATACATTCACTCATTTCCTAGCTGAGAGGGCCTTGAAGGAATGACACCCCAGTAACAACAAGAACACCTAAAATTTGTTTTCTACTCCCCTTCTCCAGTACACAGAATCAGGGACATTTGTAAAATAGCTGATTCTGAGACTAAGGCAGAAAATGGACAAGATGAGCCTAGACTATTTTACATCTTGTGGTGCCAGAAAATTAGGAAGTGCTCAAAGGAAAGAAGGAAAAAGAATCTATATTGATAGAGGTATGTCAAAGGGACACAGAGACCCCTGCAATACCAATAATTAAGCTGGAGCAGCTTGAGTAATCAAATAAATAAAGTGGTATTAGATCATAATCCAAAGTATAAAATAGGGGTACCTGGGTAGCTCAGTCGGTTAAGTGTCCAACTCTTGGTTTTGGCTCAGGTCATGATCTCCTGGTTTCCTGAGTTTGAGACCCACACCAGGCTCTGTGCTGATGATGCAGAGCCTGCTTAGGATTCGCACGCATGCTCTCTTTCTCTCTCTCTGCCCCTTCCCCACTCACACTGTCTCTGTCTCTTACAAAAGTAAATAAATAAACTTAAAAAAAAGTATAAAACAAATATCCATGAGTTCAAAGTGATATAAATAAACAAATAAACGGCAACAACAGCAACCAAACATTATTGAATAGGTGAGAAGTAATAGAAAAATCTTCTGTGCAGGAACATTCCAAATAATGTATGTAAATATTTTATCTTAAAAGAGGTGGAGTATAACTTTCTACACATTCAATGGGAAGTGCACGTAATGATAGTCCAAAAAGTACAATAAAAAAGGGAAGGGAAAAAAGGTAACTTTGTAGTGGAGAAACCTGAGAAATACTAGCTCAGTAAGGTCCAGCAAGGTTAACATGAACAGTTTTAAGTCATATTGATGCTATTTGCCCTTGATATGACGCCAGTTCACCTCTGCCTTCCTCCCTAGAACCTGGAACCTAAGCATGAGAAAGAGTTAGATAAATGTCAATTGAATATTATTCTACAATATACCTGCCCAGTGATTTTCAAAACTCTCAAGATTATCAAAAACAAGGAAAGTCTGGGGCACTGAAATGGCTGAGCTGGTTGAGCGTCCAACTCTTGATTTCTGCTCAGGCCATGATCCCAGCGTCATGGGATCAAGCCCGTATCAGGCTCTGTGTTGAGAGTGGGGTCTGGTTAAGATTCTCTCTCCATCTCTGTCTCTGTCTCTCTCTCTCACCCACTCTCTCTCCCCTCTCACCCCCTCAAAATAATGAAAAAAAAATAAATAAATCAACAAGGAAAGTCTGAGAAATTGACACTGTTATAGGAGACATAGCAACTAAATGTAATGTGGTATCCTGAATGGGATACGGGAGTAGAATAAAAAGCCATCTGGTAAAAACTGAGAAAATTTGAATAAAATATGGTCTTCAGTTAATAATAATACATCAATATTGGTTCATTAATTGTGATAAACTAATGTAAAAGTTTGCTAATAGGGGGAGCTGGGTGTGAGCTTTATGGGAATTCTCTGTTATTTTTCAGTAAAAGTAAAACTGTCATAAAATTTAACATTTATTTAAATAACTCACTGGATGGACTTACCAGAACACTGGAGTCTACATCAGAAAGTGTCATAAATTTAAATATAGACCAATAGGGGCACCTGGGTGGGTCAGTCGGTTGAGCGTCCGACTTCAACTCAGGTCACAATCTCGCGGTCCGTGAGTTCAAGCCCTGCGTCGCGCTCTGGGCTGATGGCTCGGAGCCTGGATCCTCCTTCAGATTCTGTGTCTCCCTCTCTCTCTGCCCCTCCCCCGTTCATGCTCTGTCTCTCTCTGTCTCAAAAATAAATAAACGTTTTAAAAAAATAAATAAATATAGACCAATAGTAATTTTCTAACATGAAGAACAGAAAGAAGAAGTATAGGATATAGATCTTCAGTGATGTGTGGAAAAAATGTTTTTCCAAAAGATGTGTATGTAATTTTAGACCCAGAGAGAGAAGGAAGAAGTTGGAACAAAACAAATAAAAAAAATAATGACTAAAAATCCCCCAAATTTGGTATAAAATGTCAAGTTAGGCAATCAAGAAATGTATCGATGGCAGAATATACATTCTTCTCATATATACATGAAATGTCATTGAAAACACTGAGAATATCTAGAATATTCTCAATAATATATTAGACAAAGAAGAAATTACAGAAGAAATTAAGAAATATTTCAAACTAATCATAATGAAAATACACCATATCAAAATTTGTGGGATTCAACTAGAACAGTGTTTACAGAAAAACCCGTGTATTAAAATGCTTATGTTAGAGAAGAAAACAATGGCTGTTATGCTTATTTTTGAAAAGATTAAAAAGTAAGTCAAAGAGTGAATTAAAAAAGAGCAAAAGTAATTAAAATAAACAATTTAAAAAAAGGAAAGAATGATAAAGGCAAAAGTTGGTTCCATGAAATCATGACTAAAATAATACACATTCAGCAAAAGAGAATAGATAGATAGATAGATAGATAGATATAGATATAGATATATAGATATATATAGACAGACAGATATACCATGTTCATGGATCAGAAAACTCAATATATTTTTTAAAATTTATTTTTGAGAGACAGAGTGCAAACGGGGGAGAGGCAGAGAGAAAGAGGGGGACAGAGGATCTGAAGTGGGATCTGCACTGACAGCAAGGAGCCCCATACAGGGCTTGAACTCGGGAAACATGAGATCATGACCTGAGCTGAAGTCAGACGCTTAACCGACTGAGCCATCCAGGCGCCCCTGAATATTAATTATTATTTAACATATCTGTAGAATCTTATCTCGAAATATAGACCCAAATGTATAATTTAAATATATAAATTTTCTGGTAGAAAACACAAGTAAACTGGATAATTATCCATTAAAATAAAACTCTATCCCTTAACTTATAACATGCACAAAAATTAATTCAACATGAGTCATATACCTCAACATAAAATCCAAAACTCTAAAGTTTTTGGAATAAAATATAGAAAGATATTTTCATGGTCTTGGGGTAGGCAAATATTTGTTAGAAAGGAAACAAAAGAACAAACCGTAGAAGAAAACTAAATTGATTGATTGAACTTGCCCAGACTTTAAAACTGGTTCTCATCAAAAGATATTTTTGAGGGAATGAAACAATCAGTCACAGAGAAGGATGAAATATTCACGATATATATATCGATATTACATAGTGATGTTTTGTAAACCAATTATAAAAAACAAGAACCCAATGGAAAAAAAACAGGCATATGGCTTGAACATACATTCAACAAAAGAAGATAGATACAATGGCCAATGCATTCATGAAAATATGCTCAACATCATACTTAGCTAATGGGAATATACTACCTATTAAAATCACTTGGGCATAATGTCTGGCAATTGCCTGTATACTGAAGCTCACGGCTATTCTATGATCCAGGAGTTCCACTCCTGTATATTTACCCAAGAGGGATGAAAACATATATGCGCCAAAGAACTTGCTCAAGCATCTTTATTTTGGCTGTATACATAATAATCAAATGCTGGAAACAATTCAAATAACTATCGAGACAAGAATGGTTAAACAGATTCTCTACGTTTATGCAACCCTTACACTACTCAGTAATAAAAAATGAACTTCTAGTACATATTTCAACATGGATAAATCTCACAAACTTTATGTTAACTGAAAGAAACCAGTTATAAAAGAGTACCTGCTGTATGATTCCATTCATATAAAGTTTAAGAACATGCAAAGCAAACCCATGTTGATAGATATCTGAAGGGCGGTTGCTTGTGGGGGGTGTGGCGGCAATAAAAGAAATTTCTGAGTGCATGGGAAAGTCCTAAATTTTAACCAGGGTGTGAGCTACAGACCCATGCTCTTATAAAACCCATTTAATTGTACACTTACCAGTATTCATTTTACTCTATGCAAATTTCATCTCAGTAGATGCATGAATTTAATGCTCTTTTCTCTCTGCAACCTACAGCTATCTGTACATTATGTCACATTACCTATTTCTTCAAAGGTAAAAATGGATACAAATAAGTGTAGTTTTCTTATAATTAAACTGCTTCTTCTTCACATGTTTTCATATTATTTGTAAATTTTGGTGAAATTTTGATCACCACTTTACATGTACATTTTATCAATACAAATTATTGTCTCTGGACAATTTCCTTTCCGGTTTAATTTAAAATCTGCTTAGGGAGCCTGGGTGGTGTCCAACTTCGGTTCAGGTCATGATCTCACAGTCCATGAGTTCAAGCCCCGCGTCAGGCTCTGTGCTGATAGCTCAGAGCCTGGAGCCTGCTTCGGATTCTGTGTCTCCCCCTCTCTCTGTCCCTCCCCCACTCACACTCTGTCTCCCTCTCTCTCTCAAAAATAAATAAACATTAGAAAAATTCAAATCTTCTTCATTGGGCATTGATATAGCTACTCTATTGATGTACTTGTTAAGTCTTTCATTCTAATCCTTCTATATTCTTTAGTTTTAGGCTTGTCTCTTGTAAACAGGTTAATTTATTGAGCTTAATTTATTTTTTTTTATTTTTTTTTTCAACGTTTTTATTTATTTTTGGGACAGAGAGAGACAGAGCATGAATGGGGGAGGGGCAGAGAGGGAGGGAGACACAGAATCGGAAACAGGCTCCAGGCTCTGAGCCATCAGCCCAAAGCCCGACGCGGGGCTCGAACTCACGGACCGCGAAATCGTGACCTGGCTGAAGTCGGACGCTTAACCGACTGCGCCACCCAGGCGCCCCTAATTTATTTTTTAAATGTGGTTGCTTAATTCTTTTGTAGTTATTTTCACAAGTAAATACATTTGATGATTTGGATTACTATCTTCTCCTATGGTTTGTTTTTCTTAGAGTATATTTGCTATGCTGCCCTCTCATGACTTCAAAGTTGAGATCTTAACTATTAAAGTCAAGATGCAAAGTTTCTCAAATTCCACATGTGAGCGAAAACATATGATATCTGTCTTTCTCTGACTGACTTATTTCACTCAGCATAATACCCTTCAGCTCCATCCACATTGTCACAAATGACAGAATTCCATCTTGTTCACTGCCAAGTAGTATTCCATTGTATATACAAACCACAAGAGACTCGTAAATACAGAGAACAAACTGAGGGTTGATGGGTAGGGGAGAGGGGAAAATGGGTGGTGGGCATTGAGGAGGGCACTTGTTGGGATGAGCACTGGTGTCGTATGGAAGCAGTGAATCACGGGAATCTACCCCAAAAACCAAGAGCACACTGTATACACTGTATGTTAGCCAACTTGGCTAAGAGTAAAGTAGTATCTACCATTATGAGAACACATAAGATGAGAATTTCAGGAAACTCACTTGTTGATCCCACCTTCTCCACTTTTTAATTTTCATTGATGTAATATTAAAGAGTTTCTTTAATTACCATATTACATTCCTATTCTCATCATTTTTCCCAAGCTTATATTTGGTGTCTACGAATTACAGTTTGACTAGAATACCCTGTTGGAGAGCTTAGAATTTAGGTCTGTGTCTCCCAACCTCTGGATTTTAAAAAAGTGATCAAATTAATTGTATAGATGCTGTTAATCATGTAGATTAGACATCTAAGGCATTGAATCCATTTCTTAAATTTTATTACATTACTTTTGAATAGTGGTTAAAGCAATTCCAATTGCATGTAGGTCTTATTTTAGGAGAAAAATTGTACTACAGAAGTCACCTACTTCCCAAAATGTAAATCGGCATCCAGAAGCTTAGGCCATATACATGCTTTGCAGCAACATAAAGGCACAGAGGAAGCGAACCTAGACACCAACCAACCACCTCCATGACACCATGTTCACTGCAACTTCCGTGACTGTAACTATCACCTGCACTGTGGACAGAACCGTCTTACTTCAACAGCTAAATGTAATAAGACACTAAGTGTTACATCCATATGGGAGAAGAGGGGTGGAATTTGCCAACGTTGTAAATAAAATTTACCTTATAAAGATTAACGGCTTAAGAAAACCCCCCCCAATTTACAGTATTTAAAATTATAAATGCAGAGGACGAACATCTATCTGCTCTTCTCATTTGTGCTAATAACTCCTCTGGCATCAAAAATAGGAAATGAGTAGTTTCATGTTAAGTCTTGGTGGCTTTTTTTGTTTCCATGCCATGTGGATGTGCTAATTGTTGGATGTTGGTGACACCAGAAATTGGTTGTTTTCTTATATTGCTAGGGTAGAGAAGATATATGGTGGCTGCATTTAATCTTTATATATATATATATATATATATATATATATATATGTATATATATACACACACACACACACACACATATACATATATATATATACATATACACATATATACATATATATATACATATATACATATATATATACGTATATATATATAGTCAAGTTAGCTAACATACAGTGTATACAGTGTGCCCTTAGCTTTGGGAGTAGATTCTCATGATTCATCACTTACATACAACACCCAGTGCTCATCCTAACAAGTGCCCTCAATGTCCATCACTCATCTAGCCCATCTCCCCTGCCCCCCATCAACCCTCAGTTTGTTCCCTGTATTTAAGGGTCTCTTATGGTTTGCCTGTCTCTGTGTTTGAAACTATTTTCCCCTCCCCCTCCCCCATGTTCTGTGAAGTTTCTCAGATTCCACATGAGTGAAAACATGTAATATCTGTCTTTCTCTGCCTGACTTATTTCACTCAGCATAATACCTTCCAGTTCCATCCACGTTGCTGCAAATGGCAGGATTTCGTGCTTTCTCATTGCCTAGTAGTGTTCCATCTTCTTCTTTATCCATTCATCTTCTTTATCCATTCATCAGTTGGTGGACATTTAGTCTCTTTCCATAATTTGGCTATTATTGAAAGTGCTGTTATAAACATTGGGGTACCTGTGCCCCTATGAATCAGCCCTCCTGTATCCTTTGGATAAATACTTAGGAGTGCAATGCTAGGTCATAGGGTAGTTCTATTTTTAATTTTCTGAGGAACCTCCACATTGTTTTCCAGAGTGGCTGCACCAATTTGCATTCTCACCAACAGTGCAAAAGGGTTCGCCTTTCTCCACATCCTCACCAACATCTGTTGTTTTCTGAGTTGTTCATTTTAGGCACTCTGATCAATGTGAGGTGGTAGCTCAATGTGGTTTTGATTTCCTTTCTCTGGTGGAAGAGAGAGAGGTAAGGGAGAAGTGGTTCTAGATTTTATAGAAAAATAATTACACATGAATTACATGTTTGCTAACAGAGCTAATATATTAAATGTATTCTTGTCTAGGAAGAAAATAAATCACTAAATATATATCATTAATAAAGACATATGAGACCTTTCACATTATGTCAAATTATTACATTAAAAAGCTTGAGAGAGAAAGGGCAAGCCAATAAAACTTGAATATGCTAAGTGATCATTAGAGCTGGGTGTGATAATTGAAATTTGCTTTGCAGTAATTTCATTAAAAATTCATAAGTATTCTGGCCTTTCCTTCTCTGTGCTAGTGAGGAGTTAAACCATGTCAGTAAAGGATGCTTGAGCTGTACAGACAATCCTGACGACTGCTGAGCCAAGGACACAGGTGACAAAGGTGAGAGAAAGATGTAATACAAATTAGCTAAAATGGTTTCTTTGGATCTTGAATTTCAGTCTTTTTCTAGGAGTGTGTGGGTCCCTACCATTCAGTTTTAAACTCCTAAGGAAGATATATTTTTACTTATAATCTCATATTGCCTTATACAGTGTTTTGTGCAGTGTGGAATACTTGGCAATTATCCTAGACTGATTAATGTTACAAACTATTTCACCTCTTAGGATGATATATTTCATTACCTATTCAATTTTTTTTTAAATATTATATGTGGGAGGAAGATAACTGTCACTGATGTCTTTCTTCTCCCTGGAGACTTCCTGAGAAATTTGAGTACCTGGCACAGCACATATAAACTCTTAATATGTATCAATTGATACAAGAGTTTCAAGGGATATTCTTACAGAGAGGTGTCTGATGTCGTTTTATGGTCATTGTCAATCCATGAATTTGTTTTCCTAAGCTTGGGTATCAAGTCTGAGAAATCAGTTATGGTAGGATTTCTTCAAAATCCCTTACTTTGTGTTAGGAGGGGTCTTGTCGAATGCATTTTTCTTAATAGATTTTCTTAAAAAAAAAATAAGTCCTGTGTTTTTTAAGGACAACTGACCATGTGTTTTAATCCACTTAAAGTTAGCATACTAAAATACCTGTTGGTAAGAACTCTTAGAAGCCCCTAAAGCCTTAAGAATTTAACCTACCATTGATTTGAAGCTTTTTCTCAAAAAAATGGTAACTATCCACTGAGAGAAAACCAATTAGAATCTCTCATGACTGGGCTTTCCATAAATCTTGAATTTCAGAATGTTTTGATACATTCTTAAAAAAATATAATATTCAAGGTGATTCTTATCTGAAGGCTTTAAAAGATAGATTATGAATTTCACAATCATATAGTATACAAATGCCAATCTATTTAAATCATCCAAGATATGTATCCTAAAAATACTGATGCTTTAAAGGAACAAACTTATAATTGTATGTCATGGAAGCAAAGTTGCATCCATTCATACATTTCCCAAATGGGTTTGACGGGTTGATGCTGTTCATGAAATATAAGCTCATATCCTCAATTACGCTATTTAACACAGACTAAGCAATAATTTGTTTGGTCCAAACTTAGATTCTACTGATTTGTTTTGGCTTGGCTATATGTACTGGTACAAAGGGTTTCTAGATCAGTTGCTATAGAAGGGATATAGTAACAAAAGATAGGAAATTCTACCAAATTTTGTCACTAATTTTACTTCCTAGACAAACACTCATATATAGCCAAGCCATCTTAAAAAGTTTTAATAAGTCGTAGCAGTACACATGAGCACACACACACACGCACACTCTCTCCAATACTCACTAAGCAAAAATTTAACATGAATCCTTTATTTTTTTTTTAATTTTTTTTTCAACGTTTATTTATTTTTGGGACAGAGAGAGACAGAGCATGAACGGGGGAGGGGCAGAGAGAGAGGGAGACACAGAATCGGAAACAGGCTCCAGGCTCTGAGCCATCAGCCCAGAGCCCGACGCGGGGCTCGAACTCACGGACCGCGAGATCGTGACTTGGCTGAAGTTGGACGCTTAACCGACTGCGCCACCCAGGCGCCCCAACATGAATCCTTTATACTGTGTATTCGGGTTATTTTATTTTTCAACCTCCACAAATTTGGGAGGAATATTTAAAAAAAAAACTATTGGGAAAACATCAGTCTAAGGGAGGTTTCCTTCAGGGGCCTCATGTAATGAATTAGAAGGTAATCAAATTACTCTCCAACAACCATAGTTAATGTAATTTTACAGGAGCGAAAAAATAAATAAATGAAAGTCCTATTGCACAGTATGAACTTGGCTGATTCTCAGTCATTTGTTCTTCTTCAAATTCTCCACATTCATAGAGGGCTTGCTCAGGCCCTTGAATCACACTTGTCTTTGTCCATTATCCTCCCCTCCGCTTTCCCGGAACTCCTTGTTCTAGGAACCATTATTTTTGCCCCTCACTACTCACCCCAGCACACAGAGGACATTCTGGCTGTGGGGATCATCCGTGCTGAGCACACGCCACATTCTGGATTTTCTTCTTGTTCATACAGTGTGTCTAGCAGAGTTGGTGACAGTCCCTCAGCCAAGAACACTGTTCCATCTACACGTGTGTGGTGGCCAGCTGGGGCCACTGAGCTCCCATGTGCATTCCAGAGCCTCCTTGCCTACCTTGTGTCAACGATTCCTTTCCTCTTGCCCGCTGATACTCCCGAACTTTCCCCTCACTGTGTTTTAAGAACACTGAGACGCCTGGGAGGAGAAATTTGCCCACTCCTCTTCCCTTCCCACGGAGAGTCCACATTTGTACTTCCTCCTCCATCCAGTGCACAAGCCTCCTTCTGTGTGCTTGTGAGCTCATGGGCGTTCTTCTCTTGGGAGGGCTCTTCTCCCAAGCCCATGCCTCATTCTTCTCTTGTGTAACCTACACGTATCATGTAAATTTCCCTTGAAGAGTCCTTTATACTCTGGTCTTGTGCACCCTCAGCACACTCTTCATTTGCACGTCTCTATCATGGCACTGGTACCTCGTGCTAAAATTATCAGTATAGAAATGTCTCCTCCATGCGTAACCCTCTAGAAAAAAGGCCATGAGGCCCTTGGTAGTAAGGATTATTTTTTACCCATCTTTGTATTCCCTCACTGCCAAATCATGATGGTCCCGATGTTGATTTCATTATGTATTATGAGGACCGAAACTTGGTGTCGTTTAGTGAATGAATGAAGAGCAGTGTCTTCTTGAGGTCAAACAAAAGACTGACACTCTTCTAAGCACCTATTCTACCTGGCACGGAGCTTACGATGTGAAACAGATTGTTGAACGTGAACTGCTGTATTTCCAGAGTTAAGAAGGCCATTATTTAACCAACCTGTATTTATTTATCACCAACTACATGTAGGTCACCCTTCCCCAGGGCTGCCCTGCCTCATGCCTGACTAGTAGCTCTTGGGGTCTCTTACTGGTTACCATTTTGCCTCTACAAAAGAGGTCTTCTTAAGCTTTCCATGATTTTTTTTTTTCTAGAGTTTCTATCTGGACTATCTGATCTAACCTCTTGATCAATTCTTTGCCGTTACCTCAAATTCACACCTCTGCCTTTACTTTCTTCCCAAATTGTCTGCTAAATACCTTCACTCGATGATCAGAAAACCTCTAACTCCATCCACATAAAGCACAGAAGACTCCACGTGAGAAGCTGTGCACCCTGCTGACCAAGGATACACGGCAGGGGTTTGCTCAGACTTGGGCATGTGTCTTTGGGATCTGAGTAAATTCCAAAATCTCTGTCAGTTGGTTATGTCATAGAAACATGTGAATACCAGTGTCGGTCCCAAGAAAGGGTGCAGTGATTGCTAAAGTGGATGACCGCACAGGTAGGTACCCCTGCCCCCCAGGTGGGTCAGCAAGTGGCAGTTCTTATTAACAAGCATTCCAGTGTCTGTCGTCTGATTTCCCTTAGACCTGAAGGGTGTAAATGTCCTAGAAGGACTTATTCGAACGTGCCCATGACAAAGTATTATATATTTGCATTGCTTTTCAGTTTGAAAGATTGTAGCTGCAACCTTTCACTTTATATTTGTTAAGAACAGCATATCTATTAGATGTTCATGAAGAACACCAAATCTACTAGTTGTACAATCATTTTCAAATTATTAATCGCTCTTTTAGTTTTTAAGCTGTTACC
The DNA here is from genome assembly GCF_016509475.1 of Prionailurus bengalensis. Taxonomy (NCBI): domain Eukaryota; kingdom Metazoa; phylum Chordata; class Mammalia; order Carnivora; family Felidae; genus Prionailurus; species Prionailurus bengalensis. Next base: position 238,007,843 of record NC_057343.1, on the reverse strand, counting down.
CAAATGCATATACTTATTATTTATTGTTTAAATGTTTTAATAAAATGTATATATGCAAGATACATTACCCTGTGATTTGATAGACAGTCATAGCAATCACATAGATTGTAGAAAATGCGTGTTCAGTTAATAATTAACATCTTGAACTCCAAAATTCTCCCTATCCTAGTAAATACAGAGTGCCATCTCTAAATGAGGTCGAAAATGATCGCAGGTGATTTTAGAAGTTGGAACCTGAGACTGACTGGGTTCTGTTCTCAACGTGCTGGCCCGTTGGTCATAGCTGCTTAGTAGAGAAGGAGGCAGCTGCCTGGAGCTTTGTGTTAAGAAAGGCCAAAGGCAGATGAGCAACTCTGGTCTCTCCAGGTCGGTTCATGCTCCCCTGTACACACGGGCTTGCTCGACGGTTCACTCAGTTTTGGTCTTTTTCCTTTGGTGTTGCTTGGCCACCATTTTCGATATCGTTCTTGAGATTTGTTTTTCCTTTTTTCTTTTTTCGTTATTTTGCTTCTTTTAAAAACCGCCTGGTTGTCTCTGGTGCACCCTGCTTCTGCAAAGGGAGACTATTATTCTTGAGTAATTGTTTGGGAAAGCCGCTCTCTGGCCTCGCTTATTGAAACCAACCACGAAAGTGAATGTTGGGCTGGATAAGTCATGCAGAAGAGGCCTTTCGTGTGTGCTACTGATGTAAAACATCCTCAGTGAGATAAGCGGCCTCCCTGCTAAATGTGAAGAAAGAACTCCTCTCTAAGATTGCATCTCTGGTCCTAAGTGGATTCACAGGGGCATCTGACACAGGACATAAGAACTATCAACACCGGCTCTCCAATGCAGGGTGAGTGTGGGGTCGTGGCCTGTGTGTGTGGCTCTGGAGGAGAGGGGGAGAGAGAGAGAGAGAGACCAGGAGGGGAGAGAGGACAGAAGAGAAATTGAAAAAAAAAAAAGTGACTTCTTGTCAAAATGTAATGATGTAAGTTACATAGAATCCAGAGATATATTAAGGCATTAATTAATGTAATGTATATTAAGAACTTTAAGAAAAATTAAATATAAAAAAATCTGTTTAAGAATATTGAATTTCGGGGCGCCTGGATGGCTCAGTCGGTTGAGTGACCGACTTCAGCTCAGGTCATGATCTCACGGTTTGTGAGGTCGGGCCCCGCGTCGGGCTCTGTGCTGACAGCCTCAGAGCCTGGAGCCGGCTTCAGATTCTGTGTCTCCCTCTCTCCGCCCCTCCCCTGCTCATGCTGTGTCTCTCTCTGCCTCTCAATAACAAATAAACATTAAAAAAAATTAAAAAAGAAAAGTGAAGCCTTATGCCACATATCCACGGTAGTTTTGAGCACATGCTCTGCCCTACTGACTAAAACAGATAGGCTATTGACTAGAACAAGGTTGCTATTCCAGAGGCTCATGTTAGCAACATAATTATGAAATACCAAAGGGGCGGGGACATCTAATCAGAACCCGTGATGCTACTCTGCTGAGTATTTAAATCCCTCCTTCCTTCCCCTGTCTCTGTGCCTGTCTCTCTGTCTTTCCATCCCTCTGTCTGTCTTTCTCTCCTGGGGAGGACTAGTAAAATCTACCAAGATTTCTGCGATGCAGCCTCCATAACAGAGGTGAGACTCTGGGTGATGGTGCTCTGGGGCATTTTACCGTTGACTCACATTGTACGCGGGAAAGTCAGTGAGACTCTGGGGAGGACTTGTGTCCTTATCGGTTCTTTTACCCAAGAAGCCTTTCTGTTTTGTTATTTTGTTTGTATTTAATTTGTCTCATGGGTGACATATCGAAATCTTGAACTCCCCTCCCAAGGCTCCTGTGAAAACCACATGACAGATCACATCTGCAAACACTGAGAGGCAGATACGGGGAGGACGGTCCAAGTGGACAGTAAATGGAGGCTGATCCGTGGGCAGGGTGAACGTCGCACTGAAGCATTTCATTTACATTTGATCTGTAAATGACAAAATTTCCTCGGAAGTGGGTGTGAGGATTAAGGCAGACGACACGGTTTAAAAAATTAGTTTAGTGCCTGGCACAAAATAGACACTCAAGACTTGCTGACTGTTGTTCTTTTCTTCATGTTGCCTGTATAATTGTATCTCCAAGCGCGGTAATGAAATTATCCTCTCTAACACCGTCTCTGGATGACAGAATCAGCCACAGCTACTAAGTGCTCCTCCAGGAGATTAAAAAACAAATGTTCCTACTTTTAAAAATCAAATGTTTTTACCACGAAGAATATTTTTCAAAACTGATTCATGCTAGTTTTCTTGTACTGGAAAACCTACGTTTTTTTTTCACGAATCATACCTGGCTATTAAATTTTGGGGGGGGGGGGGACTATCATTTAATGGCCACTATTTCAACTGTACCTTGTTGATGTAACTATTCTCTTCTATTTGTATTTTTGTGTTTATTAAGTTTGTTTCTATTAAAAATAATATTACAATAAAATATCAAATAGGAATCCTTTCTTCATTATTTCCGTTGAATATACTTCTATGGGTGGAATTACTGATCCTACTTACGTATGCATCAACTTTTAATATGTGTAAGTTTTTGGACACGCTGCCAAATTGATTTTATGAAATGTTGTATCAATTTTTTATTCACACCAACAATCTCTAAATGCAGCTGTAGTCCCAGCCCTTCCAGTACTAAGTATTATAATATTCATGCTTTACTAACTTGATATGTTGAAAGATCTTTTATTTTTGCTACAGGTATTAAACTATTTTTATGGCTACTTCTGTTTTTCACTTTCTCCTCTGTAAAATTCTGTAAAAATTTTATATCATTCTGTTTTCCCTATTTTCTATTGGGGATTTTAGTGACGATCATATTTTTGTATATTGAGGAAATTTCTTGTGGGCATATTTGTTACAATGGCGTTATAGTGTTTCCCTTTTAATTTTATTGTTGCCAAAAAAGGGTTTCAAATGTAGTCTTTCCATATTACTGGTTTCCTTCCTTAGAAAATGTTACCTCATCAAGGGATCAGATCATTATTGGACCCTATGTTAATTTAGCATGTGTGATTTAATTTTTACATATGTCCCTATAATGTGATTAAAATTTGCTTAGGTTTTAATAAGAGGCGAAGATATTTTATTTAAAGTTTAAAACACAGGGCACCTGGGTGGCTCAGTCAGTTAAGCGTCTGACGCTTGGTCTCAACTCGGGTCATGATTTCACGGTTCGTGAGTTCGAGACCCGCATCGGGCTCTGCACTGATGGTACGGAACCCGCTTGGGATTCTGGCTCTCCCTCTCTCTGCTCCTTCCCAGCTTGTGTTTTCTCTCTCTCAAAATAAATAAACTAAAAATAAATAAATAAATCTTAAAACATAACAGACTGTCCTGTGTAATGTTGAGTCTCACTCACGTGGACATGTCCACACTGCTCTTCAGACTGATGGCGGCTTCTACACTCTACTCTGTGCTCCGATCAGCGGATTCTAAACTGGCTCTGATGTTTGTTGTTCAGCCTGGGGCTCAGTAGCCACTTGAAAACCAACATGAATGCTTCCTTGGGGTTCCGATGCCCTTACCATGGAAGTGCCCCTCACGTAAAATACACGATTTCCAATGTGGCTCCAGAGGGTGTCTCCCAATGGTCTTCTGAAGGCTGTTTCCTGGAATCCACAAAGGCGTGGTCAGACATGGCTTCTCAATAAAATGCACCTTCTCAGCATAAAGATTCTAGTCGATAAGTTAATGGCAGGAATCGATGAGAAAGATTTGAAAGAGATCTTAATTAAAGAAACAGCTGCTGATACTAATTATGTTTCCGATGTATTGACAGAGTGCAGGGCTTGTCTGTAGCCAGGGATCAGGGCGATGGTAGGCGGGCAGTGGCTTCATCAGGAACCGAGCCTCTCCAACATTTCCCGGTGTTACTTCCTGTACAGATAAGGGAATATTTAATTGATCAGGGTGAGCCCAGACATGTATTCACACGATGAGGGAGTCTTCAGTAAATTTATAATTATTTTCCCTATCCTTTACCTGCTAAAGTGTGAGTCAACGACAAGAATTATCTCTCTCTTCTTTAAAAATTTTTAAATGTTTATTTATTTTTGAGAGAGAGAGAAAGAGAGAGAGAACAAGCAAGGAAAGGGCAGAGAGAGAGGGAGGCACAGAATCAGAAGCAGGCTCCAGGCTCCGAGCTGTCAGCACAGACCTTGATGCAGGGCTAGAACTCGCGAACCATGAGATTCATGACCTGAGCCGAAGTTGGATGCTTAGCCAACTTAACCATCTAAGTGCCCCTCCCTTCTTTTTAAAACAGATTTTCCTTGAGCCTTTCTAATCTGTCGAAATACCAAATAATAAAGTAAGTCTACAATCTGACTCAGGAAAGATCATTTTACTCTTATTATTGTGATAATGGTTTTCTTAATGAGCCAAACAAATGTGTCATTGAGAAGAAGCTTCATAAACCTCTGCTATTCATACCAGAGCCTGCTCAAAGCCGCGCCCGCACATCCTGGTGAGAATCATTCCCTCATCTTAGAGAAACGAAGATCTGAAAATTGCTGGGGCGCAAAAGAAATGTAGAGGGAGTGCGGAGGGAGACGGTGGGCCAGGGGAGTGTCTGGAGCTGCAGAAAGGAGCCCAGAGGCTGGAAGGGAAGGAGGGCAGGGAGCAGAGAGCCCTGTCCCCTGGCGGGACAGCACTGCCATCTCAAGTCAACGGCCAGAGTCCCCCAGCGGCTGACTCCGAGACGCCGTTTAAGGGAGCATCCATCTGACATGTCAGCGGTACTCAGCAGAGAGCTAATGGACCTTCACAGATCAATACTCAAACTTGCCCGCTGCAAGGTCTGAAAACCCACCTCTCCGGCAGCTTCAGCGGGGTCAGAGGGGCCGCGATGTTAAACCACCCACTTCCAACCGCCACTCAGAAAGGCACAGATGGTATTTCTCTTCCCCTTGGCTCTCTACTGTGGGAAAGAGGCCGGGGAGGTCTCAGAAAGGCGGCCTGGTGCCTTGCCCCGCAGTTGGGCTCGCTTGCCCGTCAAGGCTCGAACAAAGTCACCAGCCGCCAGGCCCTGGTGACAGCATCCTCTGGGGCTGTGCAGGGGCGAGAGCTGGGAATCCAGGTGTGAGCTGAGGTTTTCCCAGCTATGGTGAAGCATCACCAGCATGTGGGTGAGTGAGCTAGGAACCCTCCAAATGCACCAAGGGTTTAGAATAATTAGAATGTTTTAGTGGTTTGCAGCAAACCTACGGTGACTTAGGAGAGGTCAATGGTGATACAGCTTTGATGGTTAATTAAATCTTTTTCACAGTAGGTGAGGGTCAGGAGCAGAAATTTAGGATTTATTCCTTTGGCATTAGGCTGATAATAAATGTGTGCTGTCGGGGGTGCCTGGGTGGCTCAGTCGGTTAAGCATCCGACTCTTGGATGTGGCTCAGGTCATGATCTCACGGGTTTGTGAGTTCGAGCCCCGCCTAGGGCCCTGTGCTGACAGTGGATAGAATCCCACTGCTTGGGTTTCGCTTTCTCTCTCTGTCCTTCTCTCTCTCTCTGCCTCTCCCCCACTTGCGCTCTGTCTCTCTCAAAATAAATACACTTAAAAATAAAAAAAATAAAAATAAACGTGTGCAGTTAGTATGTTATCACTGATTGTTCTGGAATGCCTGACTTGTTCCTCTTGTGAACACGGGCTGAGAGGCCAGGCTGATTTCCATGTTCTTTCACCGACTGATAAGGAAGGGGTGAGGACCCGCCTCTGTATTCAAGTCGTATCTTATGCTCTCTTCTTCCTGGAGAAATCAGAGGAAAATGAATCTGAGGTTAAGAGTATAGAAATCTTGGGGCGCCTGGGTGGTTCAGTCGGTCGAGCGTCCGACTTCGGCTCAGGTCATGATCTCGCGGTTCGTGAGTTTGAGCCCCACATCGGGTTCTGTGCTGACAGCTCGGAGCCTGGAGCCTGTTTCAGATTCTGCATCCCCCTCTCTCTCCGCCCCACCCCTGCTTGTGCTCTGTCTCTCTCTTTCAAAAATGAATAAACATAAAAAAAATTTTTTTTAAGGAGCATAGAAATCTTGATATGTTGCTACTCATTCAAAGATGGACGGAAAATCACTTCTTTATTTGGTAGCCAATCGAAGGGCCGCTGAATATCTTTTCCATGTTCTCGGCTATTGGTTTGTATCCCAGAGCAGAGGCAGAGAGAGGCATCGCTGTTTGTAAATCCGCGTTTCCCCCAGAGCGTGCCTCCATGCGGATTTAGAAGCGGGGGATACGCCTGACCGCTGTGCTGTGTGGAAGGAGGACGTTCTGTTGTCCAGGAGAACAGACACTTCACCACATATGGAATGCGTGTTGTGTATGGGAGCATTTCCTATGCTCGGCGGGCCTCCATCTCAGAGCACCAGGGTTTGGATCCAAGTGATGTGTGAGCCCCGCCAGCACCCAGCTCAGCAGGACCCACGAGCTGCGGCAGCCTCTTAAAGAGCACACACGGACACGCGGACACCGAGGAAAGCCACCGCGGGGACGTCCCCGCACGCTGGGGAGTGGCCCGAGAGCTCCAGCACAGCCCCGGCTGAAATCTGTCAGCAGGAGCGATCGGTGGCATATTTGAGAACCAAGGTTTGGGCCGGTTCGGGCAGCCCAAGCCTCCTTCCGACCCCATCGCCTCCCATTACGGGAAATCAGTCTTGCTCCAAAATGACATTTGACTACACGGGAACAAAGTCCTAATGTGAATGAATAAATTCCGATCCGTTAGGCTCAGAAGTGAGGCGGGGAGACGAGGGTGATAAATATGTTATGTCTCCGTGATAGTTCCCTGTGTGATATTACTCCAATAAATCACGGAGCTTGAAGGTCACACAACATTCGAACACTCTCCCTTTCTGCAGAACGTCTGCCTCTTTAACTCAGCCTGAAACCAAGTGAGAAGTTAATGAAGCGCCTGGACGTGGGGGACATGCTCCCCACAGGGCTGGTGGTGGAGGCGGATCTGTCCCCAAGGGGGATGCCTCCCCCCCCTCCCTTAACCCACCGACCACAGACCCCCAACTCGGAGGGAGGGGGTAGCAGACGTCACACGGTACTTGGGGGGTACCGTGCTTAACAGGGACAACCACCCTCTAATCACACGTAAACCTCACGCCCAGATTTTACATTTAAAAATTGCATTCCGTGGGTAAATGTTGCCAGCTAGAGGAGGCCGCTTTCAGGACATTAGCATTGTTTCTACTGCTTTCGGGATTCAGTCTGAATAAGTATGTCAAAGAGGGAAGAGACAAGTGTCCGCTGATCCTTAAAAAGAAGTCATCTCCGAGCATTTCGGTCCATGAGGAAGGGAGTGGGTGCGATGATATATGGGGAGTGGGGGAGGGGGTCCATCTTTCTGGGAGGTTCAGGAAGATACATAGGAAGATACATGTGAGTGTTTTCCCTTGTTTTTTCCAAAGCTACAAGGGCTGAGGGGTAAAAGATGCTGCCAGCATGCGAGTCAGTCAGCCAAACTCACCCGATGAGGGATGTTTCTAGAATCCAGCTCAAGGAAGGCTCTGGACAGTGCAAAACGAGCCCTGTTCTCACCTCCAGTTCTATCACAGACATGGAATGTGGATCTGGGCAAACATTTCTTTCCTCAGAGCCCAAGAACCCCACCATTTAAAATGTGGCAAATGGCGGGGCGCCTGGGTGGCTCAGTCGGTTGAGCGTCCGACTTCCGCTCAGGTCATGATCTCGCAGTCTGTGAGTTCGAGCCCCACGTCGGGCTCCGTGCTGGCAGCTCAGAGCCTGGAGCCTGCTTGGGATTCTGTGCCTCCCTTTCTCTCTGCCCTTCCCCAAACTCCCTTGCTCTCTCTTCCTCTTTCTCTGCCCCTCCCCCCAGCTTGTGCTTTGTCTCCCTCTGTCTCAAAAATAAATACACGTTAAAAAAATAAATAAAATGTGGCAAATGGCAATAATCACTATCAGCATGTTCCATAAAGAAAATGTATTTACTCTTATATCAGTGCAGAATTAATAGCTATAATTTATATGTGTGTATACATAAACACACACACATCATGTTGAGCTCTTCATAAGAAACATATCATTTAAATGCAAATTGCTATTACTGTTTTGTAAATAATTCGAGGATGAATAATGTCTGTCAGAAGGGAAAAAACCTGTGTCTCCCTCACGCATTTTGCAACTTGGGATGATTAAGGTGTGTCTACAATTTGTGTTTACACTGGATGATTCTTTTTCTTAGGATTTCTGTTATTAAATACAAACTGTTATTTGGAATGCTTTAATTGGATAATTTATTGCAGACCACTTGAATCCTAAAAGTACTGCCGAAGACACGAGCTGAGGGTTCTGGATGGAACAGAGCACGGAGTGAGGCTGTACAGATACATGTGGAGCCCTGTGATCACATAGGCTGCACGAAATTTATCTCCCCTGTGGGGAGTCCGTTTGTTGGAAAGAGTAATAGCACATTTTCCAAAATTCAACTCTTTGAGGTTATCCTGCCTGGGGTGATTTATCGGTGGCTTTGTCTTCAAAGCAGAGGCCATTCAAGTTGGGGAGTCTGGGATCTGTCTCCACTATTACAGGGCAGAAACACACATCAGGATTAGAAGTGATCAATCAATCAATCATAGATCGATACAAAAAATAAACACAAGACCAACTCCCCATCAGTTTCATTTATATAAAACCACGTAACGAGCTTGACTGCTCACCCATGGCAGAAATAAATAAATGGAATCCATGCTGAAATGCTTGTATTGACAAGATGGCTAAACCCTTATGAAGACCAAGCCGGAAACCTACATGGGTGCGTGACAGAATTGGTCCTGATTAATCAAACCTTTTTCTTGTGATGACAGCTTGATGGGCCGTGTTCCAATTCGAGTTCACAGATCAGACTTGAGGCCGTCAACGTGTCTCCTGCACAGTGGTGGCCATTGTGTCCTCTTGGACCACTTTCCCGGACAAGACTCCCCAGGTGGGCAGAGTTCTCAGGAACAGAGTAAGCTCATTCTTAGGGAGAATGTGAGCATCACTGGAGGGTCAAAGAACTGCTCCCCACATGATTCACCCACACTCGCACACACCTTAGAGCCTGAGAGGTGCCCTCAGGACACCCCCGCCATCCAGGGAGCCACTGCCCCCTTGGCACTCAGTTACTACAGGGATCACCATGTGCCTCTGGGGCTCCTAGTGGAAAACAAATGGGTGACAACACTGGGGACCAGACTCTCAGGACTGAAGCCAGATTGACCTCCCCCAGAGACTCAGCCTGCACAGAAGCCACAACCATGATGCTCCCGTGACAAGGGACATGCGCCAGGCATGAGGAAGGGGTTGGGGCTTCGCTGCTGGCTTTGTTCCTTAAAATCCTGCTGGGGGGCTGGTGATTACCAGCTCAATTTCAGATGAGGAAACCAAAACTGAGGTTGGGGGACAGGGTCAAGGTCACTGAGGGCATCCTGCAGCTGGTCTTGGACCACACAGCAATTTTTTTTAAGAATTTTTTTTTAATGTTTTATTTATTTTTGAGACAGAGAGAGACAGAGCACGAACAGGGGAGGGTCAAAGAGAGAGAGGGAGACACAGAATCTGAAGCAGGCTCCAGGCTCCAAGCTGTCAGCACAGAGCCTGACGCGGGGCCCGAACCCACGGACCGTGAGATCATGACCTGAGCCGAAGTCGGACACTCAACCGACTGAGCCACCCAGGCGCCCCCCACACAACAATTTTTAACGAGGTGTGCTCAATTTCGTTAGCGAGTGCAGTGAGTTCATCACAGTTTTTAAGAAATCTGCAGAGGGGCGCCTGGGTGGCTCAGTCGGTTGAGCGATGGACTTCGGCTCAGGTCACGATTTCGTGGTCTGTGGGTTCGAGACCTGTGTTGGGCTCTGTGCCGACAGCTCGGAGCCTGGAGCTGGCTTCTGATTCTGTGTCTCCCTCTCTCTATGCCCCTCCCCCTCTCATGCTCTGTCTCTGTCTCAGAAATAAATAAATGTTAAAATAAAAGTATGAAACCTGCAGAAACACTGCATCACAGTACAGGGTATTGATTCAGTTAAAATACACACTTGCACGTAAACCCACAGAGAGAGACACACATACAAAATGCCCCCAATAAAACAGTTTATTGCATTTTATCGGTTTATTTATTCCTTCTTCTTTTTGTCTCCATTTCAACTGGTAAAAGTAAACAAGTTCATTCACGTCTGTCAATGTGTGAAAATGTGTTTTTGCCCTTTGTATACCTTTCAAGCCCCTGAAGAGACAGTTCAAGTGTGTATTTAATGTTTTTTTCATGTAAATAAGTGATTGAATTGAATGCTATGAGTGAGGATTTTTTTTAATTCAAATTCAAGTTAGTTAACACATATGTAGTGCTGGTTTAAGAAGTAGAATTTAGTGATTCATCACTTACATAAAACACCTTGTGTTCATCCCAACAAGTGCCCTCCTTTTTTTTGAGTTTTTATTTATTTATTTTTGAGGGGGCAGGGGCAGAGAGAGAGAGAGAGAGAGAGAGAGAGAGAGAATCCTAAACAGGCTCTGTGCTGTTAGCAAGGATCCCGATGTGGGGTTCAAACTCACGAACAGTGAGATCATTACCTGAGCAGAAATCAAGACTCAGACACTTAACCGACTGAGCCACCCAGGAGTCCCCAAATACCCACTTAATGCTTAATACCTACTTAGCCCACCCCCCCATCCACTCCCCTCCATCAACCCACAGTTTTTTCTCTGTATAACAGTCTCTTATGGTTTGTCTCCCTCTCGGTTTTTATCTTACTTTGTTTTTCCTTCCCTTCCCCTATTTCATCTGTTTTGTTTCTTAAATCCCACATACGAGTGAAATCATATGATATTTGTCTTTCTCTGACTGATTTATTTCACTTAGCATAATACACTCTAGTTCCATCCATGTTGTTGTAAATGGCAAACTTTCATTCTTTTTTTCTTTAATGCTTATTTATTATTGAGAGAGAGAAAGGGGCAGAGCACAAACAGGGGTGGGGCAGAGAGAGAGAAAGAGGGAGGGAGATACAGATTCTGGAAGCAGGTTTCAGTCTCTGAGCTGTCAGCACAGAGCCCAACATGGGGCTCAAACCCACAAACCATGAGATGGTGACCTGAGCCGAAATCGGATGCTCAACTGACTGAGCCACTCAGGAGCCCCTGAAGTTTCATCCTTTTTGATGGCTGAGTAATATTCCATTATATATATATATATATATATATATATATATATAAACCACATCTTCTTTATCCATCTGTCAGTTGATGGACATCTGGGCTTTTCCGTACTTTGGTTGTTGTTGACAAGGCTGCTATAAACATTGGGGTGCATGTGCGTCTTCAAGTCTGTATTTTTGTATCCTCTGGATAAAACCCAGTAGCTCAGTAGCACAATTACTGATTGTAGGGTAGCTCTATTGCTAATTTTTGAGGAAGCTCCATACTGCTGTCCAGAGTGGCTGCACCAGTTTGCATTCCCCCCAACAGTGCAAGAAGGTTCCTCTTTCTCTGTATCCTTGCCAACTCTTGTTTCTTGTGTGGTTAATTTTAGCCACTCTGGTACATGTGAGGTGGAATCCCATCGTGGTTTTGATTTGATTTGTGTTTTTTGATGATGAGTGATGTTGAGCACTTTTCATCTGTCTGTTACCATCTGGATGTCTTCTTTGTCAGAGTGTTGATTCGTGGCTTCTGCCCGTGAATGAAGATTTTTTTACACACCGTTGTATTATCTCCCCACTGCCAACAAAAAGTGAAGAAAGTGAGAGAGCTTTCCAGAGAAAACACCCTCCAACCCCACTGCCAAAGGGCCTAGACATCAACAAGCAAGCGGATGAAACCCCAGAGCATGAGTCTCCCGAGACGTGAGACAGTGGTCCACGCTTTGGATGTCATGGCTGTGGTCTGAGCATGGAGAAGTTTCCAAGCCAGGGAGCCTCGAGTACCAACTCACAGCACGTGCAGCCTGCGTAGCTTCAAAGCCAGCGCCAGCTTCAGGTGAGAGGACTCACCCCTTCCTGGCGGTGTCTGAAAACAACACAGACAAGGCTCTGGTTGTGCGACCAGGCACAGGAAGGTGGTTGGAGTTCGATTGTTTAGAATGTGTTCTACAAGAACACGCTTTTTCTTTTCACCCTGCGTGAGGTTTGCAGGCCTCTGCTTGAGAGCGGGACACTGCTCTCCAAGGATCCCCACAGGGACCACGATCCTGCCTTTTGGTCCCCCCTGTCGGACCCTTGGCACATCTTTGCCAGGTGGCCTCCTCAGGGTGGCTCTCGCAGGGTGCGGGCAACGTGGAAGAGAGAAAGGGCAAGGGGCCAGGTCACCTCTGTGCTCCGATGGGGAGCCAGACACCTTGGTGCTCTACTTTTCCATCTCATTGTGTCAGGTAGGTCAGCACCACGGACAGAGTGGCTTCTGCTCAGTCTGCTTCTTCTTCTAGGGACACCCCACAGGTGATGCTGCGGGGGACATCCCCCAGCTCCTGACTGCCGTAGCATCTGACTGCTGCGTCAGGTGAGATGCCAGGAAGGATCCAGATGGTTGTGTTGTCATTTTATCTCCACTGCTGTCCCATCCCACCCTATTCTATTCTGATACTTGTCTTTGGGGTCACTAATAACAAACTTCGACCAAGGGCAGCCGAGATGAGGAGGGTTTTCGTGAATCAGCTCCTGGTTGTGCCTGGATGGTGGCCTCGATCTCTCTTGGGACACATCATGTGCTTGTGTTCTCTGGCTCCTCTCCACACAAACACCTGTTGCTCGGGCCCACAGCTGACTCTCCAGCAGCATCCTACAGTTGGCAAGCGTGTGGTGGTGGCTTGACATTCTGAGCACTTCTGAGCATATGACACCCTCAGAGCTCTGACATTTCGCAGCCACTTTTCTGATGGCTTTTTCTCCGGGATGTGTTTCTGTACCAGGGATGTCGGACTGGGGGCAGAATGCCTAATAAGGTGAGTTCTCGATAAAGAATAAGTCACCTTCTCTTCACTACACGTATGATGGATGGTTTCATCCAATTAACAGAAAAAAGTCTCCTTTTGGCACACAGCTGACCACTGGGCCAGTTGTGGGCAGAGGCTGATGTAAGTAAGGAGAAGCGAGAGATTGAGTTCGTGTGGAGAGTGTGACACAACCACGTGACTTCTCATGAACTTGGTGGTCCCACTTACGGCTTTTACAAGTGAATTTCAAGAAGAGGAGAGCGGTTGTTTCTTGTTTTCACATTGGGACTGAGCAGCGGCAAAAAAAAAGTATTGTTCACATCTTGACTGAAATGATGCCTGATGGCTCAGTCCAACCTCGGTTCAGGTCACGATCTTACAGTTTCTGAGTTCGAGCCCCGCGTCAGGCTCTGTGCCGACATCTCGGAGCCTGGAGCCTGCTCCGGATTCTGTGTCTCCCTCTCTGTCTGCTCCTCCCCTAGTCGCACGCTCTCTCTCTTGCCCCCGCAAAATAAATAAACATTATAAAAGTAAATGCATACATGGGTTAAACTCAGGTGTCGAAAGAAAGCAGAATATGACAAATTACAGAAAGGAAGCGTTTGTTTTAAACGAATGTCCTATAAAAGAGAACATCTGGGTTTTTATTTAATTATTATTTTGTTTCTATTTTATATATAGAGAGAGGATGTGTGCGTAGGGGAGAGGGGAAGAAGGTGAGTGAGAGGGAATCTTAAGCAGCTCCACACTCAGCACAGAGCCTGACACTGGGCTCAATCCCAGGACCCTGGGATCATGACCTGAGATGAAATCAAGAGTCAGATGCTGAACCAAGGGAACAACCTGGCACTCCAAAGCTTCTAGAGATTTATTGATATCTGTGACCCATAATTTTCCAGCAGTGTGTAAAGCCTGTGTCTTATCCATTCGAAGATTGTCATATTCTTGTAGTCAAGGCTCCTCAGGGTTTGGTCCACCCTGGTGCCTGGAGAATAATGACATTGACGTGATTATTGAATACGCAACTGAGCAACTGAACGAAAATCAGGAGAGACCCCTGCCATCTCATCCCGGGAAAAGAGGGCACACAGCGACCGGCCTTAGCATTTCACGAGACGGTTCCTTTGCAATGTTTTTTTTTTAATCAGTAGCCATTCAACATTTGTTACCCTCCATTCATGTGGTTCTAGTGACTGTAAGCAGGCGGCTGAAAGATGAAGATATTTGAACTGGCCAGCAGGACCTACCCTCACTTCAAAAAGACTGAAGATAAGGGGGAAGACATTTTTGCACCTTTGAAGTAACTCTCTCTCCAGAGGAAAAAAAAAAATCTCCAAATATCGCCCACAGCCTCTTATCAGAAACCAGTAAGTGTCTCATCAACTCAAACATCAAGTCCAGACTTGCTTCCTTCACCAAAGGCACTAGAAATTCCTCGGGAAAACAGTTCCTACAGATGCCTCCTTGTGCAGTGAGCAATGGGGGACTCCTCGGTATTGTGAGCAGAAGTCCTTTACTCTTTCCGGAAACGACGATGAGGTCTGGCTCAAGGAGGAAACCCGCAGAAGAAGATACAGAGCAACTGCTGCTTCTGCAGAGCCTTTCGGCCTGTGTGGACAACTTTCCTTTGGAAACCAGTGAATTCCTGCAGCTGAATGTTGGAACTCAGGTCCACTGGTTTGCCCACCGGCACCTCCAACAGCCATGCCCGGGCGGACCCGTGGATGTCCGTCCACGGAGAGCTCTAGGTCCCATGTGCCTCAGCAGCACCTAAGGGCTGGCGCTGAGACTGTGTTTCCATCTGCCCTCCACTTCCGAGCTCCAAGCTCACTTGGGGATGCTGCACAAAGGCAGGGTGGGGCCTCCTGAATTCCACGTCGCCTGTCGATGTTCCTCTTGCTCTCCTGAGTCACATGCTGGAGGGCTGCATGCATGGAGTCACATGCATGGAGGGCTGGCTGCCAGAACGCACGTGGGGGTGAGGTCCACAGGCTTGCTCTGGACCCATCAGATTCTGTGTCCACAGTGACCGAGATCCAGCGAGTCATTGTCTATCCAAGATGTCAGCAAGACCTCTGATCTTGTGCGGGATGGAACGGGTCAAGGACACTGGCCTACACGTATCTGTCAGCACAGTACGCGGAAATGGGGTATCCGTGTGGCCCCATGGTGACTCACCCTCGTCTCCACAGTCAGTGGCATGTTTCTCCTTCTTGCATAACTTCCGTGGGCCCCAGTCTCTGGCATAGCACTGGGTTCCGACACAGAGATGGGATTTTCCAAAGTTACTCGTCTTTAAGGTGATGGCGTACCCAGCCATGAGGGTCCCTGTCAGGTGTCCCCCCCCGCACCCCCTCCCTCCCAGAGCTACCCCTGACAAATTGGATGTAATCAAATGCCTGGTGTAATCCTGATACAACTCTGGGGATAGAACTCTGGGCAAGGTCTGGATAGAATTTTTTTTTTTACATTTTTTTTTTTTCCAGACAGCCAGATTCTTCAAAATTACGACAATCAGACACCGGTGAGGAAGGAAAATAGTGATGTGCTTTACAGAAACCACTTAAATGCCACACGTCTCGATAATGTAATGTCTCCACAACTATTTCTGTTTAAAGCTAATAAAAGTAAACATACGACATCCCCGTCCCTTCCTATCAATTTATTACTTTGAGCGACAAAATGACAAAATGATTAGCAGTTAATAAGGCCTCGGCTGAAAAGATTGACTGACATCGCATTACTCAGTTAATTTCCGCTTCTCTGAGTTTTTTTTTTTTTTTCCTCTTCCTTCCAGCACGGAGGGAATTAATATTATCACATCAAAGGCTTTCCTTTAAATGGGGAGAAAAATCATTTAAAAGGACACAGGCTGTGATTATTCACACTAGGTTATTTGCACCTTGCATATATAACAATATCATGGAACAACTTCATTGCACTGCCATCACCGTCACTCATTAATAGAAGAAATTTGCTTCCATTTTATCAGCGCCATTGTGCAGCACGGGCGGGGGAGGGGCAGTGGTCCCCAGATCTGATAAGGAGCATATGCACACGGAGCAAGGACCGCTCAGCGCGACACAAGACGGATTTCTGGACTAATGCTCGGTATGCAAATTCTCCCCTTCCTGCCAACCTTCCCTCTGCTTCTTCCCACTCTGTCTCGAGTCCCTTCCCCAGTGTTCCTTTAAGAACTGTCCACGCAGGGAGATAAGTGCCAGCCTCCATGGGCTTTGGGATGTAATTATATGACGCAGCCTTGGTATTTTACTTCCTCCCATGCTGAGCTTGGCAGACAAATTGTCCCAGGGCTGATTTAATACCTAAAGAAGTATGTCATATTCCCACAGAACAGTTGTGTCCGTGGCTGAAATTACGAGTGACCCAACGCTCGGCCCAAGTACCAGCCCACGATCTGTTAGCATTTGGGGCTTGACAGCTGGAGTTACTGCCCTCTCTAACTGTAACTGTGTTAGCGCTCGCGACAAACCGCTCGCTTGTCAGACGTGATTCTTTCTTCTAGAAAGATGAGGGGCGTGTGGGCTGACCGGTGGGTGGAGGGGCGCGTCGAGGGCAGGGAGACACATAAAAGATGAAGCATCCATCACGAAGGTCGGGAGGCAGAACTTGGTTACCAAGGCTCCAGGTGGATTAAGTCCCGGGCGTCCTGGGGGAGGATGGGGAGGCCAGCAGTCAAGTGAGATTGGAACAGAGTGCCCCCATGTCGAAAGGCTGGAAGACAAGCCTTGTTAATTCAGGAAACCGCAGAGTGGAATTAGTCCAGGCCCTGGCGGAAAGCAGCGGCACCGTATTGTGCCGGTGAGATAAATTTCCCCTCGCCGGCCGACACGCCGGCCACTGACAGGACACTGCTGTGCGTGGTTCATTAAAATGTCCAGCTCGCAGGAAATTTTAAAAATTTATAACGCTTCCTATGGATGGCGGGGTCAAGTTCAATGGGCAGGAAAAAGCAGTAAAATAGCTCGGGGAATTATTCACAGATTACTATTTCAACAAGTTAGCATTTTTAGCAAAAATTAAGACTGTCGTAATGTCTTCTGAATTAATAATCACAGAAATAGACCAAATGCATTCCCTTCTTGGTACCGATCTCTGTGCCTGCTACAAGCATGTCAATAAGATGGCAGGTGTTGTGCCAATAGCACGCTTTTAATCAGATTTTATTCAAATAGCACCTGAGAAAATAATGTAGTTTCTGGTCACTGCCAGGATGGCGGAGAATGCCTTCTGAGTGGTTCTAGAGTCGCAATTTAAAAATGGGTGAAATGGTGGCTTAATTATATTTTAATGTTATGACAGGATTTCCCTAGTGTCTGTTGACGTACTAATGGTGCTCTAAGGTCAGATAAATATTGCCTTACCGTGGGAATACACAGTTTCCTCGGTGGACTTGACTTATTTAGGGATGTGAACACTTTCCAGGACGTGTAAGCTCTACTTATCTATGCTGGTTTACGTCTCCCGACACTTTGTCTAAATGTTAAACTACAGTGACCGTGTCTTGCTTCGGGGTCTTATAATCACTGTTGAACAGAAGTATTAAATGGAGTTAGTCAGTCTAGTTGGGGAGTAAGACTCCACGAATCACAGAAGAAAAGGTAAGTCTCCGTTTATAAACCTTCTGGTTCCTGAAGACTCCTCTTGGGTTCATATCCAAAATATAACAGAGACATCTGTAAGTCAATAGAAAAAGTAGTAACCTAATTTAAAAAAATGGGCAAATGACTTGGATAGACATTTCTCCAAGAAGACATATAATCGCCAAAGGCACATGAGAAGTTTTCAACATTATTAATCAATGCAAATCAAAACCACAGAGAGATATCACTTCACACCAGTTAGAATGATTATTACTGGGGGAAAAAAAGATAACAAAAGTTGGCGGGGACATGGAGAAGAGGTGCCCTTGCTCACTGTTGGTGGGAACCCAAACCAGTACAGTCTTCCGGAAAATGGCATGGAGGTTCCTCGAAAAATTGACTGGAGAACGATCATATGATCCGGCAGATCCAGTGGGATATAAGCTACAACAGGCTTCTGGATATTGATCCAAAATAATCTAAATCAGGCTCTTGAAGAGGTATCTGCACTGGCATGTCCACTCCAGTATCATTCACAATAATGCAGCGATGTGGAAACGATGTAAATATCCATCAATGGACAGATGGGTAAAGAATAAGCCGGTCACAGAAGGACAAACACTGACTGATTCCATTTGTCTGAAGAATCTAAACTAGTCGAACTCATAGAAGCAGAATGAATCATGGTTCCTAGGGACTGGGGACAGGGGGACAGGGGCAGTTCAGCGACTATGAAGTTTCAGTTATGCAAGGTGACTAAGTTCAAGTGTCCATCAAGAGATAAATGGATGAAATATATTATATATATTATACTATGTAATATCGTAATAACATTGTGTGGTGATATATGGCACTATCCTATTATGGTAAGCATTGAGTAATATACAGACTGGTTGAATCAATATATTGTACACCTAAAACCAATGTAATATTGTATGTCAGCTATGCTTCAGTTAAGAATAAAAAAGCTAGGGACGCCTGGGTGTTTCAGTCAGTTAAGCATCCGACTTCGGCTCAGGTCATGATCTCACGGTTGGTGGGTTCAGGCCCCGTGTCGGGCTCTGTGATGATAGCTCAGAGCCTGGAGCCTGCTTCGGATTCTGTGTCTCCTTCACTCTCTGCCCCTTCCCTGCTCATGCTGTCTTTCTCTGTGTCTCAAAAATAAATAAACATAAAAAAAAAGAAGAAGAAAAAGCTGACAGAGAGAGAGAGAAAGAGAGGAACCTCCCCAAATGGTAAAGTCTTAAAGGCAGAGCAGAAAGATTGCCCACTGTCAGGGCACAGAGTTACCTGGCCCTGGCTTTGCTCTCAGGTGAGCAGGTCATGGAGGCTGCCTTTCTCTCAGGGCAGGGGCAGGGGACAGCTGGAAGGAGTGGACTCTGTCACTCTGGCATTGTTCTCTGGGAGCAGAAGAGTCCAGGCTGAGACCCATGCACTTCCTCGAGCAGACGGCCTCACGCCCAACCTCTAATAAACAGATAAATCTATTTAATTCAAAGGTACAGCTTTGCAGCCAGATGTCATAAACTTTCAAATGGCTTAACATGTAAGTGGTTTGGGCTTGTTTATGATCTGGAGAGGCTTTCTACTTATCCGGGGTAGGTAATGAGAAGACTAGTCGTGCAAAATGACCGTATAACTTCACAGCTGCTTGAACACATAGAAGCCATCGGGGAGAAGACGGAAGATTTCTCTGAAGTTCACTGTGAGCTGGACTGTGGAAACTCTTGGTGTGTATGTCCCCTTGGCTGTTCCCTTCTGAAGAGAACGTCACCTCTAAATGGCTAAGTCCAACGATAATGAGGACACAACTCCAGCATTCACTGGGCCCGGGGCTGGCTTGGAAAATACTTGAAACTTTAGAGTTCAGGGCAGAAGGACCAGACTGGGTGGTGTTGTGGAAGCCCCGCATCCGGGAGCTGTGGGCAGAGAAGCAGATGTCGAGTGTGGATGCCCATGTGGCACTGAGCGCGATGGAAAGGGTCTCTGGAACCCAAGAGAGATAGGATGTCCTTCACACTGCACTGATGTCTCCCTGAAGCTACGGGCTGAGCCCCAGACTGGGACCAGTCGGGGCATCAGTCAGAAGAGCAGAGAAGGATGGGCAGGATTGGGTCCTGCTGGCAAGACACAGACAGGGTAGTGGTTGTGGCTGAGGGAATAGGAGTCAGGGCTTGCTTTGTTTGCTTGTTTTCAACAGGAGCTACTGGGGGATCTTGGATTCTTGCTAGAAGGTGCCTACTGGTGACAGGGGGGCTGAGGGATGGTGCAAGCCAGTAGAGGATGGTCAGAGGGAGGCAGGGATTTGCCAGGCACCAACCTGCCTGGACGGTGCCTCCTTCGCTCCTCCCTGGTGCTCGGCGGGACCAGTGTGGCCCAGTGCGTGCCCATGTCCTTCTGGATGGGAGCTGCTCAGGAAGCCACAGAGGGGAGAGGAGGCAGCAGGAGAGTGCCGTCACCCCCGTGCCTTGGCATCCAGCTTATGAAGGAGACAAGTGAAGTGAGGGTGAGCCCATAGAGGCAGAGGGAGAAGGTCTAAGGAGTGGAGATCATCCAGGGCTCCGCATGACCATGGGTGCAGTTAATCAAGTCTGCCGTGAGGTGGCCCTGCGGTCGGAAAATCCGCCAGGAAAGGTTATCATCAAATAACACACTTCAGGGGGGCCGGCACAGCAACAACCCTTCATTTAGCGTCTAAACTAGTGATGATGGGTGCCTGCGTGGCTCAGTGGGTGAAGCACCTGACTCTTGATTTCAGCTCCGTTCACCATCTCGTGGCCCACGAGACAGAGCCCTGAGTGGGGCTCTGAGTTGACTGTGCGGAGCCTCCTTGGGATTCTCTCTCCCTCCCTCTCTCTGTCCCCCCTCCACTCACACTCTCTGTCTCAGAAATAAGTAAACATTAAAAAACAAAAACATACAAAGAAGGTAGATCATGGAAGAAAGAGT
Organism: Prionailurus bengalensis; assembly: GCF_016509475.1. Classification (NCBI taxonomy): domain Eukaryota; kingdom Metazoa; phylum Chordata; class Mammalia; order Carnivora; family Felidae; genus Prionailurus; species Prionailurus bengalensis. The sequence continues at coordinate 237,987,330 of NC_057343.1, read as the reverse complement.
CAAGGCACCAGGTGATGGTGCCCAGCGTTCCCAACCCACTGACCACAAAGATCACCATCAATTTACTTTCCGTCATGATCGTCGCACCGGACGGTGGGTGACGGTTGCTGACAGGACAAAAGATACCTGAAGAAATGCTTTGTGGCCCATTAAATGTACCTGTTCAGACATGTTGCTGAAAACCTTTAGGGTTACAGATGCCTAGATATGCTTACGGGTAGTTTCACAACAGTGTTGACCAAGGGTCTTATTCACGCTAGTAAATTCCACGAGACCCACTTCTCCCTCTTCCATTAGCTAATTTGCTCCTGCCTGCCTTCCCAGGAATGCAAATCAGCCTTTCGGGAGCCCCGAGTGAAGGCGCATTTCTCCTGCAACCTGCAGTGTTCCCACCGGACCCACCGGGCATTTCTCAGTCTTTTAAGCTGTCATTTGTGGTCCCTGGGTATCCAATCTGTTAAATGAATTAGCCCTCTATTGTTCTGACTTTGAGCTGTATGACCTGCCTGTCCCGGCGTGGCATTTTCCACCGCTGGCCCCCATCCATTACCCGCGCGCAGCAGGGTCCGGCGGCTGTAAATCATGGGGGAGGCAGGTTGCCCTTTCTCCCTCCCCGAGCTGGGCACCCCTCGCTTGCACTCACTGCCTGCGTGTCAGCTCAGCCCGCCGAGAGGCTGGTCTGGGGGCCACGTTGTTTGGCTTTAACGGAATTATCCACACTTCTCCTTTTCTCTGAACCTACCGTAGACTTTAGAGATAGATTTAAGATCCAAATACTGGGTATGTCAAATAAAAGTCCAAAACTCATAAAAGTCCAATTATGACAGCTCAAATCAGCCAGGAATGCATTTAGTCCCATTCTGTGTGAGCTAGGTGGGCGAAAGATGGATATGAGAGGAAGCACTGATCGGGAGCTCACTGCTGGGCGTCCCCTGAAGCCAGCCGCCCTGGGCCTTTCTCTTCTGCTTCTGTTTCTTCCTCCGACTCGACAATTGCTCCCATCTGATATTTTCATTTTCACCTCAATTGCACCTTCGTGGGGCTGCATTTCCTACAGCTGCCCAGAGGCACAGGGCAGAAAGATCTTATAATAAATGTAAGCCCCTCTCTGAGGGCTCACTCTGGGCCAGTCTCTGCCCCAAGAGTCTGATATACCGTCACATGCTCATTGCTGGTACCCCATGGGGGGCAGGCGATATTGTCACCACATTTTACAGATGGCCACACTGAGGTCACACTCAGAGATCGGCTGCTTGTCCAAGGGCACACAGGCAGTCAGGGCTCGGGGGAAGCTCCACTCGCTTTGCTGAAAACATGGATCTGACATTGAGATGGTCCTTCTGGCCACCAGCTCAGCAAGCTGGCTTGATGCGTGGGTGAGTGTAGCTCTTCACCGCCTGTAACTTGAGTCAGGCCCCAAACATTTTGATGTTTTTGTTATGTTTATTTATTTTTGAGACAGAGAGAGACAGAGCATGAACGGGGGAGTATCCGAAACAGACTCCAGGCTCTGAGCTGTCAGCACAGAGACAGACGCGGGGCTCGAACTCACGGACCGCGAGATCATGACCTGAGCCGAAGTCGGCCGCTTAACCGACTGAGCCACCCAGGCGCCCCTAAACACTTTGATTTTTAATCTGGGTACTTCACACCAAAATACCTTTGCCTTTTGTACTGATTCATGCAATTACCATGCTTTAATTTGCGACGGTGTATCAGTTGAGAACAGGGAATAGAAAGCAAACATGCTCTTGCGATTGTATAATCACCATCCAATCTGTCGTGCCGTATGGTATAAAGAAACATAAGGTGCTCTATTGCAGGATGGTCCATACTGGAAGTTGTGCCCTTTGCCCCATGGAGACAGGAGGAAAGACCCTCGGGAGCAGCGAGTGGTGCCAGAATAGGGAGTGAGGATAGGGCAGAGTCAAGAGATAAAGTAATTTACTGAGGCTGGATCTTGGATGTAGACCTGGTGAAGCATGTTTATGCAATCTTTGAGAAAAACATGCAGCGGCGTCTGGGAGGCTCAGTCGGTCAAGCATCTGACTCTTGATCTCAGCTCAGGTCTTGATCTCGGGGTCATGAGTTCAAGCCCTGCCTTGAGCTCCATGTTGGGAGTGGAGGCTACTTAAAATATGTGTGTGTGTGTGTTTGTGTGTGTGTGTGTGTGTGTGTGTGTGTATCTATTTATTATATATATATATATATACGTATATACGTGTATATATATGTATATATTTTTTAAGTAGCCTCCACTCCCAACATATATACACATACATACATGAGGAAGTGAAGGAGCCCTTGGGAGGGGCTCTGACGTTTATATGTCATTAGTCCCAGGTCCTCTGAAAGTAGGAGGGAGACACGTGCTGATAAAGTCAGGGGTGGGTGGCAGCCATGTTTGCCAAGACAGGGAGTATGGGCTTGTCATGGTGGTGATGGAAGGTCGTTAGAGCTGTGCAAACAGGGCTTGGCATGACCATATTTGTTTTCCAGAAAGATTTCTCTGAGGTCCTCCAGAGGAGCACAGCTACACTGGAAGCAGGGCGTGCACACACACCCCTGTACAAACACAGGCATGCACATACCACTACATCCATGTGTGCAAACAGGCACGCACACATCCAGGCACGAGGGGGTCCCATTCACGCAGAAGGAAATGATCAGAAGGACTCCAGACTTGCTGTGGTTGTCAAATAGAAGAGGTTTCAAAATCCCCTCACTGGCAGATGTCCAAGAGAATGCTTTAAGAAATCAAGGGAAGGGAGCGGGTAGCGTGCGCGTTCTCGAATGTCTGCTCCCCGGCGTCCCTTGCTCTGGGGGCACATGCTCATTTTTGTCACTGATTCACCAAACAGAGAAATACCAGGTCTCTGCTTCAGACAACTAAAATTGGTTTCTTTCTTGTCATTTTGTCCACGTGAAATTACCATTCAGCTTAAGATATTCAGCGTATGTACGCCCTAAAGTATTTATTTATTTATTTATTTATTTTTTGCAAAAGTAATAAACTCCTGCAAATGGTGAGAAGAGTTGCCACCTCGAACTCACGTCTGGAATTGCTTGTGTGATGCTGTGTGTTCCATAATTGTACCTTGTTTTAAATTCATATGTATTCATTTCATAAAAATAGTCTGTATTTTATACTGATAAATTTATCAATAGAAAAAAGATAGCACGCAAAGATATAAAAAATTACCTGCCAAAATAATGATTTATGCCGGTTTTGAAGCTTCCCCTCTATTATTCATGTGCATAGACTTTTTTTTTTTCATTTTGACATTTACTTCACATTATAAAAATGTGTTCCTCTATGCCAATATCTTCATTCGAATAGCAGGTATGGACTGGAGTACCAGCTCTGGGTCTGACAGCCTCAGTCAGGACGCAGCCGTGCTCGCCAACAAGGACAGATCAGAGAGGTCAGGCGGGTCTGTAACCACCAAGTGAGGGAACACATTCTGACAGAAGCTGGAAGCCTCGTAGGGAGAAAGCAATATAAGAAAGTCTCTGCCAATGGCCGATAGGAAACAGAGCTGTTTTGTGTTGACTTGGGTCATGCTTGTTTGAAAGATCAAAGACAGCGTGCTGTCATTAATATTAAATTGGAAGAATAAATGATTTGACCTTTGAACAATGAGTGGGGAAGAGGAGAGCAGGCAAAACAAAACCTCGGGAGGATGGTGTCCGTCCGTCATTCCTGTTTCCCTACCTGGAGCTCAACGATAGCTCTAAGTTCAAAGAGGAAAGTGCATCCTGTGTAGAAGACGCTGACGTGGGGTGGGTGCAGTAGGGGTGAGGGGTCAATGGGTCCAGTGAGGAGCAGGAGAGGCATGGAGAGGGGACAATGGAAGGAGATAGGGCCATCAGTGAGGAGAAAAACCTAAATCTTGAACCCAGAGTATTTCCCGTCGGCTCCAGGCAGAGAGGCTCATGATGGAGCTTTACTGTGACCACACATTCTTTCCATCTGAACGCATACCCATCTTGGCATGTTGTACTTCTCTCTTTTTTTTTAATTTTTTAAAATTTATTTTGGGGGGGAGGGGAGAGAATGCACAAGCAGGGGAGGGGCAGAGAGAGGGAGATAGAGAATTCCCAAGCAGGTTCTGTGCTGACACAGGGCTCAAATCCACGAACTGTGAGACCATGATGTGAGCTGAAGCCAACAGTAGGACGCTTACCCAACTGAGCCACCCAGGTGCCCTGGTATTTCATCCTTCCTACCAAAGCTCTGTTACCTGACCTGTGTGGGCACCCAGGCCCGATGAAATCTCCAGCACCACCTTGAATGTGTTCATATGTAGAGTGGGGCTAGGCCTCAATCCACGCACTCAAGTGTGAAAGAAATAGAATTTTTTCTGGAAACTAGTCTAATCTCTATCTCGAATCTGTTCTCGAAGCTCAAACCTGTGTCAGATGGCACCGTCCCCGAGTCGTGTCTGTCTTTCTAGGGTGGTGTTAAGGGAGGGGGACCTCAGTCCATGCAGGCTGTTGGCATGTGTCCCTTTCCATCAGACCCCTCTCCAGAAGACTTGTTGTGTCTTTGTTCTGGTGGAGACACTCCATGCACCCTGGGTCTTTGGGTTCTGGTCCGTCCACCATGAAGTACCATCGGGAAAACATACATGATGCAGTGGGGGTGCCATGATGTCTCCTACCCCCCAGCACACACTCCATATCCTCTGGTCGTTCAGCCGACCTCCTCCCCATAGAGACCTACAGGCCCTCTCCTCTGACTGTGCTCCGGTCCCCCATGTCTACTCTCAATGGTGACTTCCGGAGTGAGTATAAACACAAATCCACTTCCTTTCGGGTGGCCAGAGGAAAAAGGGGCAATGCAACATAACATCTCTCCTCCTGGGCATCCATCACGGCTGTGATAACGTGGCTACCAGAGTTTTTGTTGTACAAATGCCTCTTTTGCATTTTCATTTTTTTCATTTTTGCATTTTGCATTTTGCATTTTCATTTTTGCATTTTCATGCTGCACCCTATATTTCTGACATTGCCTTTAAAGTCTAAATTATGTTTCATTCTCAAACACCCACGGGTTTGAGGAACGTGACTTCCAGGTGCTCCTCCAAGTCACTGATGATGGTTGGACACACAGGGGCCAGTGTCCCCCAGGTGGTAACTTTACTCCTGGTACATTTTAGATGCAGTTACTCACTAGGACTGGAGGGACTAATTAGATGCATTTGCAGTCTATTTTTATTTACTTTTCTACTTTTTTCTCCACTTTATTTTTCCAACTTTATTGAGATATAAGTGGTATACACAAAAACTACACATAATTAATGAGTACAATTTGAAGAGTTTGGACAGATTGATACACTTATACTGTCTTCACCAAGATCAAGGTCATGGGCCATCTGTCACCTCCAAACATTTCCATGTATCCCGTTGTGTTGTGTTCTGTTTTCTTTTGTTTTGCTTTGTGTTTTGATTGTAAGAGCACTTAACATGAGCTCTAACCAATTCACAATACCTTGTTAACTGTAGGCCTGACGTGGCACAGCAAATCTTGGGAATGTGGCCCTCCTGGGTCACTATAACTTTATATTCCTTGGACAATTGTTCCCATATCCCTCCCCCTCAGACCCTGATGACCACCTTCCTTCTGCCTACTTCTGTGTGTTTGGTTATTTTATATCCTTCATGCATGGGGAATCATGGAGTGTTCGCTCTTCTGTGTCTGACTTACCTCCTTTAGCATAATGTCCTACAGGCTCACCCATGTTGTTTCCTGTAGCAGGATTTTCTTCTTTTTTATTTTATTGTTGTTTTTTAAACGTTTATTTATTTTTGAGAGCGCAAGTGGGGGAGGGCAGAGAGAGAGGGAAAGAGAGAGTGTAGGGGAGGTTCAGAAAGAAGGGGGGGACAGAGGATCTGAGGCAGGCTCCTTACTGACAACAGAGAGTCCAATGCAGAGCTCAAAGTCGTGAACCATGAGATCATGGCCTGAGACAAAATTGGAAGCCCATTGGATTCAGCCGCCCAAGCGCCCCTCTTCCTTTTTAAAGACTGAATAATATTCCAGTGTGGATGTGGACCACATTCTACCACACATCCTCAGGAGGCATGTACTTTGTCCTGATCAGAGACTCAGGGTAGCTGGTGACAGAGGCAAGGATTAGAGGATATTGCTAACAATCAAGAGAGCTATGTGGATCCACAGATCACAGTGAAACCCATGACTCCAACAGAGTTACAGTTAAAAATAATAGAGTTTAAGGAATTTTAAAGATGTTGATCAAAACACACAGAAAACACATGTGTAGGCCCCCAAACTCACCTCTTTACCCTCCTATGAAGCAATTTTAACTTTTTTTTTGTCCCCACCCTATGAACAATCTGGTCATTGGCTTCAAATGCCCACTTACACGGCAGCTAGGCACAGGCTTGGGTCACTGCAGCCCCAGCCCCAGAATGCCTCCTGGGAGTCAAGGTGTCTATAGGATCTGGCTTGGGATCTGTGATGTTTAGATTTTGTGTCAGCGTGGGTGGGCGTGTAGTACCTGGTTATTTAGTCAGACGTGAGTCTAGATGTCACCATGGATGCATTTTGTAGATGTGGTTGACACCTGCAGTGAGGTGGGTTTTGGGGAAAGGAGATCATCTTCCATGATACAGATGGGCCTCTTCCAATTCGCTGAAAGTCTTCACAGGAAAGCAATTTTCGTGGAGATTAGTGAATAGAAATCCTGACTGAGTTTGCACCCTGTAGGTTTCCTGATGGATTTGGGACTCACCAGCTCCCAGAACTGCATGAACCAATTTCTTAAAATAAATTTCCATTTTGTTCTCTATATCTATCTATCTATCTATCTATCTATCTATCTATTATCATCTATGTATCTATCATCAATCTATCCTCTAACTAGTTAGCTAGCTATCACCTATCATCTGTCTACATCTGCTATACCTCTAAACCAATGGATTTATATCAGTATCTATATGGACACGTGTCTTGCTTGTTCTGTTTCTCTGAAAAACCTTTACTTATCTACCAAATATCTAAGCCCAATATTTCTAACATTTTCCACAGAATATATCAACAACCTATGTCACCTTTTTCCTGGGCTGGAAGTATGTGTTTCTCATCTTTAGCTTTTTCTTCATAGAATTTATTTGCACCTGGGACTACATTTGTTTTGGTTATGTTACATACAATCATGTACTAAGCTATGTGATATTTTCCTCGTATCACGGCACATCATATCGTACCGTATCACACGCACCATAATGCTGTGCGCGCATACTCACCGTCTCTCTCCACAGCGAGACAGAAAGGTGGAGGAGGACAGGGAGTGTATCTGTTCTCTTCTGCCCCATCCCATAAACCTCTTCTTGGCACATTATAGCGGCTCCATAAATATTTGCTGAAAGGATACAGGATGAGGTTTACAGCTCCATGCACACACATTCATCTAAAGTATAGATCATATTGCACTGAAAAAAAATTAAGACCTGAGGAAGACAATCATAGGGCTTTCTGCCTTGTCTGATAAATAGGCCCTTCTAAGCCGTGAAAAGATGTCATCGTGTTAATGAAAAATAAAAACAAACCCCATAATGGGGTGGGGAGTGAGGGCCCCCACTAGGAGCAGGGAGGTTCGGCCCATTGCGGTTTCGCACAGAGTGAGTGAGGGGAGCAGACTATGTCCCAGCTCCGGCCTTCCCTCCCCTGCAGGGTCAGGATTAGGGGGTCCAGGCCTGACCCCGGGGCCTTGGTACGTGCCAGATGCTCCAGCTGATTGCTGTGTGGCTCTCGGGTTCTGCTCCTCAGTCTCCTCATCTGAAAAGGGGGTAGTCATACCACTTGCCTCAGAGGGGTGGGGGAAAATTCTGGAAGATAACATCTGGCCGAGGTTCAGGGCACTGCCTGGTATGGGGACCTTCCCAGAGAAGAGGGGGTGCCACAGATGTCAGGGGACAGGAGCACCCACCACTTTATCACATACCTTCCTCCTGTCCTTCCATCTCCTTATCTCACATCCACCTGACAGTGACATCCAAACTCTGGCCACAGAAGGGACGATTCGTTAATGGTCACTGGGTCTGAAAATAGCCCTGAGATTTTCAACTATAGTGAACCTTGGTTTACAAGCATAATTCATTCCAGAAACATGCTTGTAATCCAAAGCCCTTGTATATATACAAGAAACGATTGCAATACTGTAATATAATGCAAACTAATAAAGACAATACAAAATACAAAGAAAAATAAACAAATTAACCTGCCCTTACGTTTGAAAACCTCCAGGGCTGGTGTGAGGGAGACAAGAGACAGGAGGAGGGTTATTGTGTAGGACGACTTTCACCATCACTAACGATCGCTGCTATTGGCTCAATGGAATCTCTTTCTGCATGGGAGCCATTGGATACACTCACATGGATGTTGCCTACAGAACAGTACCAATAAACTCTTGTCATAGACTGTATTTCATGCAACTGGCCATAAGGTAGGAAAGGGTCTACATCTGCAGGCGTCGTGACCTAGAATGAGGCAAAGCATTCCTAGGCTCACTCTTGTCTGGAAAAGCAAAAGACTGTCCTTAGGTGCTTGGAAGTGACAAAAAATACACTAGTGCCAGTTGTGGGCACCTTCCAATTTTGTGAAAACTCACTGATTTCTGCCAAACATGGCAGCCTGAGACAGAACATCCAAGTGTGGGAGATGATTACTCCCAATTCCACAGTGAAAGACAGAGAGAGAGAGAGAGAGAGAGAGCGCAAGTAGGGCGGGGGGGGGGGCAACCATTGGCTCAGTTGTGATCATGTGACATTCGGTGTCACGTACGACGCATATTGCAAGACATCGCTCGTCTATCAAGTTGAAATGTATCAGAAATGTTTGCTCGTCTTGCGGAACACTCGTAGAACAAGTTACTTGTAATCCAGGGTTTTACTGTATTTATGATTTCTTGTCGGTCCATGACTGTGCAAGGGATCGGAGGTTTCTGCTGGCCCACCTGGGCTCCTGCCCCTGTGATAAGCTTAGCCTGGTTGGACTGGGCTAGCTATGAACACGTATCCAGCAGAGTGTCGTGGATCCCAGCTGGGGTTGGCAGGGACGGGCGTGCTCCGTGTTGAGTGTGTCTCTTCCCCCTCATGGAATTAGCGGGCAGATACTGGTGCCCCCATTCCACCATGAGGGCAGAGTCTCAAGGGAACAAATGGAATGCTTGGAGCCTCTCCAGGCCTGGGCTGGGAACGCGCACACCTTCACTCCTGCTTCCTTCTATCGGCCAAACCAACTCAGGCCAAGAAACTGGATCCGTGGTCCGAAGACAGCGCAGAGTAGCCTGACAAAGGGCCGGACTTAGGGAGGAGGGAGAGCCAGGACAGAGCACAATCCTCAGCTATAGTGGGTAGCAAAGGGCGTCCGCAGCGGATACATATCATGGGAGACACGATGGAGCCTGAAGGGACGCGAGTGTGTGGTTTGCAGGGCAATTCCCATTAGGATTCAAAGCTGGAGAGGAGACCATCTAGGTCAGCATTCCTGAACCTCGGCCAGCACCAGGCTCATCCTGCATCCAAACATGGGAGACAATCACCCACAATCCTGCAGCCAGAGAGAGAGAGAGAGGGGGGGGGGGAACCATTGGCTCAGTTGTGATCATGTGATGTTCGGGGTCATGTATTACTTGTACTGCAAGACATCACTCGTTTATCATGTTAAAATGTATTAGAAATGTTTGCTCATTTCGTGGGAAATTTGCGGGACAAGTTACTTGCAGTCCAAGGTTTTCCTGTAATTGATATTGATATCAGTTCGATTTCATAATAGGCTGATGTGTTGGTAAATGTTCTTCAGTTTTTGCCCCTCTGTTTGCCAGTGAACCTTCTGTTTTTGAATTGAACAAGTCTCTTCCACTCCAACAGCAGAGTGGACCACTGTCGTGGAGCAAATCCTCTGCTTGTGCTCGGCACTTGGAGAAGTGAAAGATAGTTTGGCATAAGTCAATTAAGGGGTATATGATGAATTCGTCAAATAGATAGGGGATGGATGGATGGACGTACAGATAGGTAGATAGGTAAGTACATATACAGGTAGATGATAGATAGACAGACAGGTAGGAAGATGGATAGATTCATACCGAGAAGACTGCAGACCCCAACGTCAATCTTCAATACTTGTTCAATTTTGTGTCACTGTGGAGATCTCCCCTGGAAAACTCACATAGAATCATTTATCCCTTTTTTAATTATGAGATACACGTCTTCTAAAAACACTTTGGTGTTTGATGTGCGCGTGAGTCAATCAGAAAACTATTGCAGCCTCCGTACTAAGACGTCTGAAGCCAGAAGGAGCCTGCCCACCTTCACGCTTCCCCAGTTCTGCGAAGCCAAGGAAGAATCTGGCCCAGACAGCACATTTTTTTAAACCTTTGAACAAAGACACATAAATGCATAATGCTGTAATATTCAAATACTTTCTCAGCGCAAGCTTGCAAATCTGTTTTCAGTGTGATCTGATATTTGACTTCTTGAAAGAAATATATAAATAACAAATTGACTAGGCATAGATATTTATCTTTTGTCTTGACATATGCAAAGCAATAGTTTTTAAAGTAATAAAAGGCCAGGCTGAAAGTTGAACTATAAAGATGTGACATTTGAGAAAAGATGCCAAAATAGTGGGTGACCGTAAAAAAAAAAATTAGCTGTGTTTTCCCAACGCGAGGAGGGCTTGCCTTAAGAGACCACCAGGGGCTCTTGGTGAGTCGCTGCTCGATGTGCAATGCCTTACTTTCATTTAGAGTCCTTTGGGCAGCCAGTTGCACGTTTGGTGTGTAGTTAATCCCAAGTGTTAGTTGGGGATTGAAGGCTCTCAGCCTACTGTCAGTCAGCCCCTTGTCCAGCATGGGAGCTTCTCCATATATTCTTTTAGTGTCCCCCAGGTGAGGACGGGGTCCTGTCTTACCCTCGGGAACACTGTGCCGCAGGAGGGGAGAAGCCCTCTTCCCAAGATAACTGAGAAATGGGTTCCAGGCAAAATCTCAGCCCCTGACAGAGACGTACTTCATGCCCTGAGAGGTGCCTCTTCTCCAGCGTATGGCATTATCTCAAGGCTGGGCTTTGATACCCCAGGGCTTTGGGGAACCCCCCCCCCCCACAGATGAAAAGTTCTGGTGGCTCCCCTGTCAGAGAGCCACAGATCCTCCACTGGCCGGTCTTGCAGAGCCAGGAAAGCAGGTCGTTTCGAGACCATGAATCAAAGTTATCAAAATGAAAGTGTAGACGCAACTTCACGTCCAAGCAGCATGTTTTTCAACAAACACCATCGTGTGTCCACTAGGAATGCCCATCCAGCACCCTGCCCTCCTGACTCCATCGTCCAAAAGAGTGGCGCATGGCAGATTGCAGGACGGTTTCTATTAAGACACCTAGCAGTTACAAAACCAAAAGAAAAAAGGGAGTGTACAATAGGCAAACTTCTGCTGAACGGAGGTGATTCATTTCCCGACGATGACAAGTCAAGGGGGTATTTTTTGCCCTCTTAGAAAGATTTCCAGTTTCGCGTTTTCCAGGGAAGGGTCTTGCTTTTATCCCGAATTCTTTGCTTTTATCCCGAAAATGTAAAAGGGAGGGGAGGATACTTTTCAAATGAATCCATGCCGGTATCGATTCATACTCCAAAGTGGGTGCTGTCAGTGTGAACAGAGGAGAAGGTCCTTTGCAGGGAGCGCTGGCTTGGGGTGGGTTTTCTGGTGAGGGAGGGGGCATAGGCCGTGAGCCAGGGGTCCTCCACTCTCTCCTCTGGTCACGGCTGCGTGACAGAGACAAAGAGGGGCACCCTCCCCCACCCCCCCGCCTGCCAAGGTCGGATCTGCTCAGTCCAGTGCCCCCAGTCCTGCGGTCCCCAGAGGCCCTCCTATCACTTCCCGCCACCAACTGGGTCACCTCTCTGCCCAGCAACCCCCGCCCCCCCAGCCCGGCTGTTCAGAGTGAAGAAGAAATTCAGAGCTGTTGAATGATGATACGAGGTAGTGAATTAAAAAAAAAAAAAAAAAAAAAAAAAAAACCATGAAGTGCTAGGAACAACAACCAAATAAAAGGTGAGGGCGGGTGTGGGAGAAACGGGGGCCTGAAGAATGCGGGAAGATAAATAGGGCCCACACTTTGTTTCATTGTCTGGAGCACTTATTCATGCTCCGTAAGCAGAACAATACTGGAGAAGAAATGATTAAATACCAGCTCTGCGAGCAGCAGACGCCTCATTGTGGCCTGGGCTCACCACTGAGCGGTTCTGATAAAGGCAATATGAGTTGATAACTGATACAGTTTGCCAGGAGTCATCTGGGGCCTCTGACAGCTCGGGCGCTTTAATAAAATCATTAGAATGTAAATGTTTTTATTGCGGAATAAAGAGCCTCTAGCGAAGTTGACACTGCTCTCCCTCAGCTGAATGGGGGTGCCGATTAGCATTCAAATGATATCATGATAGGCTGGTTATCTTTATTAAAATTTTTCAAATCGAGTCTTCATTTTGCATGATTGAGTTTTAAACAAATGCAATATCCAGTCGGCTGTTGAGCTGGCCTGAACACTCCTGAAATAATTAAAGTGTTCCTTTTATTTTTTTTAAACATGTGTTTCATAAGAAATGAATTGGATTTGCTATTTTAATATGACAGTATCTAGTTAGCTTTGCATAAAAACAGGGATGTTATAGCATAATTATTGAAAGTGTACAGCTTTTAAACATATGTTTCATAAAGCTGAATTCAATTTTCTGAAATATGACAATACCAGTCACTTGGTGAAGTGTAAAATCAAGAGATGGCTTGATTACTGAGATCTATCCTGCAAAAGTCTTCGTAATTGACGGCGGCTCGTGGAGCGCCGAGGTGGTGTTTCCGAAGAAGGAAGGGTCCTTTCTCTGAACATTTACACCTGCCCCGACTCGGAGAGTAGAGAGGGTCTCCGTGCATGCTTGGACTGCAGGCACTTGACTATGGAGGCAGAGATTCCCCAGAACAAACTAGACCATCATAAAAAGAAGAAAGAAAGAAAGAAAGAAAGAAAGAAAGAAAGAAAGAAAGAAAGAAGAAAGAAAAAAGAAAGAAAGAAAGAAAGAAAGAAAGAAAGAAAGAAAGAAAGAAAGAAAGAAAGAAAGAAAGAAAGAAAGAAAGAAAGAAAGAAAGAAAAAGCTGGAAGAGTCTTTGGTGGACATGAGCAGACCTGCTCCGTCTCCCCGTGGAATGGATCTGGCAGTGGAAGGCTGGCTGGGGACATTTCACTTCACGCGTCCAGCCATTCTTCTCCCTGACGCTGAGGTTCCCGCTGACCGTTCTTTTCTTAAAAGTCACATTCTGGTACGGACTCCACGACTGTTAGCAAGACTACAGTGAGGGATTCTTGGTGATAAGGACTCGAGAAAATCAGTGTGACAAATATTCCTTAAAAATATGTGGCTGGGCAGGGTGTTGAATGGAAACTGATTTGACAATAAATTTTATATTAAAAATAAAACACGTGCCTGGAGTGGCTGAGGCCTCGATTCCAAAAGGGAGAGCACTGTAGAGCTCATTTCCTTCAAGCGTAGACTTGGAAAAGCCGGCCAAGGCCATGGGCAATCCTTATGCCTCACGGAGAGGAGGGGTCAGGCTGCTCCCACATGGACCTGAGCTGTTTGGGCTCTTTGCTTTTTTGCTGAGATTTAAAAAAAAAAAGGATTTTGAGAAAAATGACAATATATTTTGTCAACCAGCATTACCATATTAGCAGACTCTTAAATTTTGTGATGATATCTGTCTAATCAGAGTATAAATTCTGAATCAGATAGGTTCAAATGACACGTATACTAGTGTTTGTTAGTATGATGAAGAAAGCTAAGGTCAACGTGTGTCTAAGAAGACAGGAGTGCAGGAAACTTGACATTCGATTCTGAATCGGCACATGTACCACACATAAGCTGTCATTTCAGAGCGGAGCACACAGGGCAGGGTGTTGGGCATTCGGAGCAAATTGAAACAAGTATTTTTCTCTCACGAAATTGGTATCAAAGGAGGTGTTGGTGGTGGACGTAGAACAATGATTCTTTAACATGGTGTTTGGAGCAGTAGGTTTTGCACAAGAGTCCTTAATGTCATCGCAGGGGACAGAACCGTGAAGGTTCTGTGAGCCATGCGCTTGCAGGAGCAGTCCCCCGTTCTGCCCCAAGAGCCGCTGGCATGGTCAGTTTGCATGTCTACCTCAGGGACAGAAAGCAGGGAGAATGGCCAGGAATCCCAGAAGAGTCTCCGATGGGAACGTCCCTCGTGGCAGCAACCCCGCTAAAGAGGGTAGCCCGGCACATTAGCAACTCACAGTTGGACTAAGAAACAAAGACCTGAGGTGATAAAGGGAAAGATCACCCTACTCCTGGCTGTGATGGAGAACGGGAAATTGAAATAGAAACCAAACCTCTCCGAAACAGGCTGCGGCATAGGTTGCAAAACAGATAAATGAGCAAAGCAAAAGGAAAGTCATCGCAAATCTGAGCCCAAACCCCTTAACACCGGTGTGCCTGACCCAGTGCTCGAGCATGCGACCACAAACCGATCTGGGGGGAGCTCCGCATGGACTTATGGTCTCTACAGTGGGACCATTGTTCCAGCAACATCTAGGCTTACACATTCTGACACATTCTGACCATTGCCTTCCCAAGTAGCCTATGAGTAACTGCATCCTTTCCACTTTATATGTGGCCCTTCCTAGCAAACCCCTTTGGAGACTCTCCAAGTTTCCCACGGGACACGATATTCCTTGCTGCAGCAAGTTACATGCCTGATGTAACTGACTAGCGGTGACCTTCCACTGATGGCCAATGGTGTCGCTCCATTTTAGAAACCTTAATTCTTCCCATTTTCTCAGAATTTTAGAGGAGGGAAGATCCACAAATGAGCTGGAATTTAAAAGGCCTCCTCTGGTACATGGGAGAAGGGAATCACCTTTAGGCTTTACACCACTGAGGTCAAACAGTCTTGCCAAGCGCTGGGATACCCCAGGTAGATGGGTGAGTAGGCTGTCCCCATTACCCGTGCATAGGAGTTATTCTCCATAAGTGTTGTTAGTCCCGTTGATCAAATCCCTTCTGAGAGCTGAGTACTTAGCTCTGTGTTATAAACAGATGCCTAAGATGTGAAGAGGCCCATGCCCTCATGACCACAGAGCACACATTAGATGCCAGGGCTCCAAGTCACTACTGCCTAAAGGTGCAACAGAGAAGAGGTAAGGGCAGCCTAGATTTTAGCCTAGAGGCATAAAGTCTACTGAACTCAGCAATAAATGCCTAAAGAGGGAGACAGAAAAGATGGGTCATGTTGTGGAATCGGTTGACCAGACTACTGGAAGTTTCCTTACCAGACTGTATGCAAGTATAGCGTATAATAGATGTCCGCCTAATTGGTGTTATACTGTCCCCACTACCTGATTAAGCCAGTCAGGCTTTCAAGTACTTACCTGCAGCCCTTAGTTCTTCTAATAGATTTTTCTTTTCTTTAGTTTTTAAATCATTTGACTTTTATCTGGCCATAAATCACGAGCTGAATTTCATGACTCATTTGATTAATATCTACCACCTGCTGTGTTAACAATAGTTCATATTTAAATCAGAGGGTTTTAATCACCAAAATTAGGGTGTGATTTACTTCAGAATGGTGGCTAGTTTCGCCTTTTTCAATCTTTATTCCAGAAATTTGATTTTTTAAATACAAAGCCAAGAAGGGAATGATAACGCGAGGAAGTATGCCCTGTGTCTCTTCCCTGCATGGGTTCTGTGCTCTCTACATTTGGACTCTCCCACTTGGGACTTCATGGTAGCTACGGTCCTCACCAATTCAACATTTTATTCTTTTTTCTTAAATTGTGCTGCCTTACACTGTTAGCTTTCAGAGTAGAATGAAGTAGAATGATCTTCACTGCCCAGGACTGAGACAAGATTAAATGGGTGCTGCGTGGCCCACAGCTGACCACAATCCAGGGGTGCAAATAATACAGCCCCATGCAGTTGTCAAACACAGAAAGCAAGGAGACAAAGATGGACCAAGTGTAAGGAAGGCTCCCAGACTCAGGAACTTCTCCTCCAACAGAAAGGCGACTGTTCCCTTCAGAATATTCTAGTCACACAGAGGCCAAGTTATCTCAAAAGGATCCACTGTGTTTAATTTGACAACAAAGATCTGAGCTCTCAGCGTCCTCTACTGATATAGATCTTTCTCATTCCACTGTGCACAGGCATAGGGCTCCACCGCAGGAGACCGAGCCCTGTGCTGGGGCTCAGAGTTCCACCGCCCCTTCCTCTGGGAGGCACCGGAGGGACCGGCCTAGAAATCCGTGGGTTGGGCTAGAAAGACCGTTAGGATTCCAGTCAATGTTTAGAGTTTATGATAATTTTAAGTGTGAACTCCAAATGTGCCGCTCCTCTGGTTTACGTCAGCTGATGCGGGTGCTTTGGTGTTCCTCTTTTAGCCTGAGAATGGGAGAGAGAAGAAGCCACACAGGTTGCACATGCCTCTGAAGGTGGAGACTGAAGCAGAGGAACTTTCTCTGCTTCTTACCTTGAGGAAGGAGAATGCATAGTCAATGCGAGGGCTCGTTTTTGTTTGTTCCTTTGTTTGTTTTATCCTTGTTCACATGATTTCCATACATTGGATTCTGAAATCAGTACAGGCGGGTGCACAATGTTCATGTTCCACCCCATTGCTAGGTCTTGCATGAAAGACTGATACGAAAAACCCATTTCTCCTACCTGAGCCCTATGCCTACTCCAAATGAGTATCAGATTTTCCATATTGAGATTATCAAACATTGGCAGCCTCAGTGGTAACAACACTAAACAAATTGTCAAGGGAAGGAGGAAGTTGTGTGGGGTTTTTTTTTTCCCTTTTTTCTTTTTTTTTCCTGTCTCTTAGCAGCTGGACTTAGAAAAGAAGACAGGCATGAAATTTGTGGGTAGATCTGTTTCAACAATGGCAAGAACTACCAATTGTGTAATCCAATTTCAACAGGGGATTTCTCTTTATCTTAATAACTAGTGAAATGGGTGGACCTCAAATTTCATTTCAGTTTGGAAACAGGCCCAACATTTTGGAGATGTTTATTCCAAACTCGGCCAACTCTATAAACCTCTCCAAGCTCTCAAATCTTTCTGGGAATTGCACCAAAGCAGATTTTTTGGTGAGATTTCTAATACTTCCGGCTTCTGGAACAGCCTCCCCCCTAATCCTTCAGTTATTCAGTGTCTAATCCAGACCAGAAAAAAAGAGCATGGCAATTCTGGAGAAGACAAATAATAATCCCATAAGAAGTTATGTCTGAAATGCAAATAAAGATTCAAAGAAGTTCTGACTGTATCCAAATCAAGCATCTCCCTCTGACAACTTTGAGGAAGCTCTTTACGTGTTTGTGTGCCTTACTCTTCAAGCATTAGGAAAAGAATATGTCCCAACATGGCCAGGTTCTTTAAAAGGAGGGAGAATATGACTAGGTGGGAATTTTAACATCGGGTTGCTATTTTTGCAAAGTTTTCCTTCACCTCCTGTAGTCTTCTGATTCTAGAGATAAGCAATTCTATGGAGCCTTCTTCACTCCCCAGAGACCTCCTTTTGTCATGTGGAAAGGAATATTAAGAATGAACCCTCAATGTCAGTCACTTCCCATGACAGCCAAGTTCATGCTCCCTTGCTGTATCTGTGTTTAATTTTAAGGTGTTTTCAAGTCTTTACTGACTGAATCGTGTCCAAAGACACGAGAACGTTGAAAGCACAGAGCTGTACAAGTACAAATAAAGATAGGACTTACATAATTGGGAGCAGTGAGGAAACAAACACATTGCACAAGGCAGGGATGAATCATGGGATGACAGAAACAGTTGTGAAGGCCTAGCTGTGGTCCTGTGGCACGTGGGGAGAGTGGGGCTGTGCGGTCCACGGGATCAGCTGGAAAGACTCTGAGTAGACTGGAGAGGCAGGAGGGAGGGTATGCAACCCCAAGAGCCACCAGGCATCGCTATCAGTTCCTAGGGAACTTAGAGCTCAGGGCATGCAGGGGAGAGTCAAACCACTGGTGCTCCTGTGGGCTCCAGGCACATTCCACTCTGACCAGCATCAACGTGCATGGGGAGGGCACACCCAGTAGCCTGTGACCCTGGGAGCTGCCTGTGACCCTGGGAAGTCAAAAGGAAGTCCTGATGTACATGAAGCAAGGTCACCTTGGGAAAAAACACCCAAGGGAATGCACATGTGCAAAAAGGAGACTAGAAGTCTTCCTTCAACATTTGAAGAAGCGACCAACGGTGTATTTGATAATAATGGCTCCAGGACGTAGCTTAGAAACATCCTAGTCACTTTGGACTTGAGAGAACAAAGAAATGATAAAAAAAAAAGTAAAAATACGGACTTAGGACAGTCCTATGATTCATCTGTATTGAAGAAGAGGCGTCTATAGATTTAAAGAGCCTGTAATTTCTGTTTCGATGATACAAATGGATTTTGTTGTTGTTGCTTCTTCAGTCAATGGACACTTCTTGAGAACCTCTTCCACCTGCAATCATGCTGGGGCAATCATGAGAAATAAAGAGGGAGAAAGTCACTTCTCATTCCTGAGGAACTGAGAAGACAGAAACAAGGAAACACACCATCACAGGACAGCGAGATAGGGAACTCTTAGTTCCTATGAGGTTCCCCAGGGATTCCTGGCTGAGGCCGAGGAAGGAGCAGTGGGTTGGAGAAGCCCCACTGCCTTAGTCTAGAGCCACGTGGGATTTTCTCTGAATTTTAATCGCCCGTGAACTCTGTTTTTTCCCCCACACATACTATACAGTACAGAAGACAGGAAGACTTTCCAGACCCCCAGATATTATAGGTGGTAATGACTTGCCTTATTTGCTTCGGGCTTCTCTTTTTTATTGTGGTAAAATATATTTAAAATATGTTGTATGAAAACCAACTTGATGATATATTTCATATTAATATATATATTTTAAAATAAAATCTGCCATTTATTCATTTTTATGGGTGCGATTTGGTATCATCGGGCACCTCCACACTATTGTTAAGCCAACTTCACCACCCAACTCCAGGGATTTTCTCAACCTGCAAAAATGAAACTCTGTCCCTACTGAACGCAGACTCGCCCTCCTCAGCGCCGCCAGCCACCCACCCCCCGTCTGCTTTCTGTCTCAATGAACCCGGCTCCCCCGGGGACTTCATCTAGGTAGAATGATGCAGGATTTGTTCTTTGCTACCTGGCTTCTTTCATTCTGTGCAATACTTTCAAGGCTCATTCATGTTACAGCATGTCGAAGATTTCCTTTCCTGTTTTAGGCTGAATCATATTCCATCACGTGTCTGGACCCCATTGTTTTATCCATCCATCCATCCATCCATCGGTGGACACTTGGGCTGCTTCCTCCTTTCGGTTGTCATGAGCAATGCTGCTGGGAACATGAGTGTCTACACCCACAGTAGAAGTTGACACCTGCCTCCTCCCCTGTCCAGAACCCCTCATTCCTCTCTTAAGAGGACTCCACCCTCCTGAGGTTACTCTTTATCTCTCCCAAATATGTTATGGAAATTGTCCACGTATGTGTGTATTCATAACTATAGGTAATATTTTATGTGTTTTAAAATTAGCACACAATCCACATTGTCTAGTTTCGCAACCGATTCAAGAAGCATATGTTTGTTTTTAAAAGTAGGAGAGAGAATGAAAAGAAAATTTGGATTTCTGGAAAGTTTGGTTGAGAGTTGAGGTATCAGTTTTGCTAATTATGCCCAAAAGTATATTAGTTTTTATTTTATTTCCTTACAAAGACCTTACTCGGTTCCCGAGACACATGAACCTAAAGTTAATTATCAATACAAGTTTTTAAATATAAATATGTTTATAAACTATTTATAAATAAATAATAAATATATATAAATATATATATATTTAAAAACTTGTATTGATATATATACACACACACACACATATATACATACATATACATGTATGTATATACATGTATTTAGTGGGCAGGGGGGCGGAGGGTGGATAAGGAGGGTGCATACAGGGGACAGACCCTTTTAGAAGGAAGCATAGAGGGCAACAGAATGCGGGCCACCTTGCTTTAATTAATGTAATCCTAGCTGCAATCCTAGATCCTTTCTTTCTCACACAGAAGCCCCATCTGGCGGCCGGGCGTCAGTGGGACGGGTGTCCCTGCAATCCCCGAGGCCAAGTAAGCAGCGCCTGCCTCTCGGATGAATGCCCCCAGGCGTGGGCATTCCAGCAGGCGGGAGGTGGGGGGGAGCCAGCTGGGAGGAGTGGGGCTGGCCCTAGAGGGACCTCGTGCCGCCTCCGGCCCCATGTGGACGGTCCCCACCCTGGTCACGGCTAACCCCGGGGACGGGGTGGGTCAGCAGATGGGGAAACAGGGTGCTGCAGGGCGGCTGTGGGTGTGGAGGTGAGGGGGTGGGCCAGCAAGGTGTTCTCATTCTCACTCACTCTACGGGCCTTACTTCAAACGCCAGAGGGAAGCCAGACGTTGGTGGGACCTGAGGGGACCAAGGTGGCCCGGGAGCCTCCGGTCCTCCCGGAACACCTGTGTCCCCCCAACGTCGGAGCAGGTGCAGATCCCTCTTTCCCTCACGTATCCGGTGCTCTCACCGGCTTCCTCTTTCCTGCCGGACGCCCTAACTTCCATTTTCTGGATTTCTCTTTCCCTTCTCTTCTCCTTTTTCCTTTCCTTTCTTTAGCTTTTCTGGTTCTGGAAGGTCCGAGTGCTGGTGTTGGGCCAGGGAAGGCCCTGTGACCCTTTTCCCACCAGCCGTAGGCCCGACTCCACAGACAGCGGTGACCTCTCTCAGGATGTCCCACCTCACTGGGAGACACTGGGGCACCATAACGCCACGCGGGCTCTTGTCTGGCCCGGCTGCAGAGACCAAGCCTACAAGCCCCACATGGGAACACGGTGCGTGGGGCTGCGGGGCCAGCTACAGACTGAAGATGCACGCACAGCACGGCCCCTGAGCAAAGCCCCTTTGGAGTCCAAGAAATTCTGCTTCCCAGAAGTCTGTTCTGCCACTCAACCCGTCTGGCTGCCAGCATAAACCACAGCCACACATGACCCCCCCCCCCCAAAAAGAAAAGAAAAGAAAAGAAAAGAAAAGTTTTCTGTTTCATGTTAAAAAGTATAAATATTGCATTATTGATTCAGAAAGGAAATGTGCCCGGCGCGATCTCAAAGCCCAGCTGAATGAACCCCAGGACAGCGCACGGGATGGGCTGTGAGCACAGTCCTGGAATGAAAACAGATGTTGTTGTTTACAAAGGGGGAAAAGGCAAAAAAAAAAAAAAAAAAAAAAAAAAAAAAAAGTCGCATTTGTGGCCTCAGTAACAGCAGGATACCACCTGGACAAAAGATTTCGAAATGAAAATGTGCGATCGTGTCTGTTGCTGAGAACGGGGCAGAGCAGGGACAGAGCTAGGTCCGATCGCGCCGAGTACAGGATGCGTGTGGAGCCCCGCACAGTCGGGAGAGGAAGAGAGAGACACCTGCGGCCTGGTGTCATCTGGGGACGGAAGGCGGATGGAAATGAGAGAGCCATCGGATCAGCCAGCGGCTGGGTCAGCCACTCCGTTTTCATGGGCAGAGTTCCTGCAGGCAAAACTCACTTCCTGCCTCGCCTCCCCTGCATATTGAAACACCCGCCCCCCACCCCTGCTCACGTCAAGCCCACCAGGCACTTCTTCCCCCGAAGTTTGAAAGATTCTTCGCCTTCACTCGTCTGTCACTGCTGTCATCGGCACTTAGAGTGTTTCACCTGGAGCCTGCGATGTGCTTACTTGGGTCTTTTATTCTCTCCACGTCAAAGTAGTTTGATCCTGAGTGTAATTTTGCAAAGAAAAGCCTCCCAGGGGAGAGCTTTAGGAGATGCCTCTGTTTTTAACCCTGCTTCCAGAAAGAATTAGATGCAAACACTTCCACTTAGTTCATTTGCTTCTCAAGTGAATGGATCACGTCTGATATCTGAACACGATATGGCGGAACGCTTAGGAGATGAATTTGCAAATCACAGCTTGGCTCCCAGAGGCTCGGGCCGCATTGACCAGATGGTGACCAGATTTAAGCAATCGTAGTCTCCTGGTCCATGACTAAATTTCCTGTGCATAGTTGCTGTCCATTAGTGTACGGAATTCATACTAGAGCAGTGTCTCGAGACACGGGAGAAAAGTTGGCAGCTTTTTGGAGGGTCCTGTTTGGTCTGCATGAGGCATGTTCAGCTTTTGCCTCCACAGCCAGGCCTGGGCCCGGGTGACTGCCCATGTCTTGCCGCTGTGGGTAGGACTATTCTCTCAAGGGGATAAGCAAAACAGGGGGAAATCAGGTATTTCTCTCGGTCTTGGCCTTCATGTTCGAGGGGGTAACTGAAGACCAAAGGTCTCTTGGCTGCGAGGAGAAAGACAAGTCTTTCCAATCTCCGTCATTGGCTCTGTCAACCTCTCCTGCCCCCCGCTGCCGACCCCCCAGCACCCAGGCCTGTCCACGATCACCATGGAAAAGAAAGACCACCAACCTCCTGTTTCACGCTGAGTCCCAACTCCAACAGAACTGACATACCTCTGCACCCCATGACCCACCTACCACCCAGGCCTGCATCTCAGACCCAGGAAAGGATTTCAAGGGGAAAACAATCATCCTGGCAGCTCCCTAAAGGGCCACCCCCTTAATGTCATACTTCACTGTAGTGTAAAAACAAACAAACAAAAACAACCACAAAAATAATCACGTAAGATGTCAGCAGTCATTATTATTATTTTATTTTAGAGAGAGAGAGAGAGAGCACGAGCAGGGGACAGGGAAGGAAAGAGAGATTCTTGACCTGAGATTATGACCTGAGCCAAAATCAAGAGTCGGATGCCCGACTAACTAAGCCACTCAGACTCCCCAGCAGTGATGATCAAAATAGCATTTTACATCGACCAGACCGAGTCTAGACTCTTCTGAAGTATTCTGGAATTAAAACAGCCGTCTTGTACATCGGTACTCTTAGGTAAATGATCTAAGATACCTGAATAATCTAAGTAATCCAAATAATAGGACTGATGTGAGGAACTGAAAGGGACCCCAGATAAACCAGAAGCTCCATGGGGACAGTAAACCAGCCACACGCACATTAGCTGACCAGCAGCACCACGCGGGCAGCCCGTCGCGCTATCCTGTGGAACCACCAGCTTGCTCCCGGGGAGCTGTTGCTGTCTTTGTGGGTGACGATGTGAGGCTGGAGTCGGGATTCAAGTTCCCCCCAACCCTAACTAGGTCCAGAATGAGAGCGAGACTTCAGGCCTCTCTGGAACCCTCCACGGGCCAGTCTTGCCCAGGAAAGACTGACACGCGTTTGGCATAGTTTAATCAGGTTTGTGCCGTGACCCACCTCGTTCTCCTCTAAAAATTAGGTTTTAAAAAGCAGCTTTGGGGGCACGAGACATGAGCAAGAGGGCAGACGGACTGTCCCCAGAGAGGCTGCGTGGCCATGGCAGAGAAGTCTCCTCGGGCGCTGCCCTGGGTCTCAAAGCTCCTACTGTGGATTCAGCCCTCGGCCCCCTCCTCCCACACCCAGGGGCTGGGAGTCCTGGTATCCCCCAAACTGTAGGGCTCAGGCCCTGATTCTTTTAACCATCTGCCCCGGAATGGGGACAAATGCAGTTTGTAACAGACAAAATAAAGCCGATCAAGATCCTGGGACTGCAAGTTTTCGTTTCTTTAGCTCTTACGAATCCCAGGTTGGGACGAATGCACGGCTTCCGACTGGAAGTCTATTTGCCTTAATAGCCTTCTGCTTTGGTGTCTTTGCTGCCACAATACTTCGTTAATCATCATTCTGAGCTCCTCTCACTCTGGCCCTGGGTGAGGACGCCTGCCTCCTGCCAGGCTGCTGCAGGGGGCTCGTTCTGCTTTGCCAAGAGTGAGAAGTGACCGTGGGCATTCCGGGAGGCTTGGGGCTGCTCAGGAGCTAGCTGGGCTCAGGAGCTAGCTGGGTGAGCCTCGCTCACCCTCCCCGTGGAAAGAAAGGGGCCTGGCTTTCAGTGGCACTGCTGTGGGTACGGCTCACAAAGGCACAGGCATAGAAAGGGTCTGACCTCCGGGGGTCCATCAGTAGGTGGTCACGGCCACTTTCTGCAGAGAGTGACCTTTGGGGAAGTACCCACTTGACCCAACTTCAGAAGTGACCACAATAAGCTAACACAAAGAGGGACGTAAATTGGCAGAAAAACACAGTGTAACAGACGCACTCACACCGTGCTCAAGGGGACTCCAGGGACCAGTCGATCCATGCCAGAAGAATGGTGCAAGCTAGAAGGGGCCCCGCAAGATTAATCACCACCGCGATGCAGATGTAGCACGTTAGGTGAAAAGATAAATGTGTAAAAGCTGTGTCAAAACCCATGGTGTGGCCCACATGGCAATTCAGGGTCAGTAATTGAACTTCACTCTAATTATCCTGGGGAGATAATATTAACTTATAGTCCAGTGTGAGCGAGCGATTCCATAACTCATCACTCGATGGGCTGCGCGTCGCATTGTGTTATTGAATATGATGGTTCCATTTTTACCCTGTCATAATGACAACTGATGTGCTTTTTTTCCTTCTCTGCGCCTCTGGGGATGATGAAATAGTAAGCAAACATTCTTTCTGGGGAGAGAGCGCCACTTTATCATGCTGGCCTCAGCTCTGGAAAGGCATTGGCAAACTCAGACGCGGTTTCCCGGAGCGTCGGCGGCCCTGCCAGGCGCCGGGCCCCGGGGCCTGGCCCACCACCCAAGGCCCCGGCCGCGGAGCACCCTTGGTTCCTCACTGCTGGGGATTCTTCAGCATCCAGGCCTCTGTAATGTACTGTCGGTGCAGGGTGGAGCCTTCGGGAAGGAGCAGAGATTTATTAAAAGCGCAACTCTTGTTTTATTGCTGCGTTTACTGACCGGGCCTCGGAGCTCACTGTTCCCCATGTCCTGGGAAAGATCGTTCTGCAGCTGTGCCTTCTGATGTGGGGTCCCTTCTCCACCTTGCTCCCCACGCTGAAATGTTATCTTTGTTTTCTTCGCAGATTTGTAGTTACATCCTACGAAGGATTCTTTTTTTTTTTTTTTTTTAAGTTTGTTTGTTGTTTTTTTTGAGAGAGAGAGAGAGCATCAGGGAAGGGGCAAAAACAGAGGGAAAGAGAATCCCAAGTAGGCTCCACACTGTCAGCGCAAAGCCTGACACGGGGCTTGATCCCATGACCCTGAGATCATGACCCGATCTGAAATCAATGCACTGAGACACCCACATGCCCCCCCACTAAGACGCACTCTTAATAAATTATAGACAAATGCAGGGTTAAGAGTATCTGCCCTAGGGACACTTGGGTGGCTCAGTCGGTTGAGCGTCCGACTTCAGCTCAGGTCACGATCTCGCGGTCTGTGAGTTTGAGCCCCGCGTCGGGCTCTGTGCTGACAGCTCGGAGTCTGGAGCCAGCTTCGGATTCTGTGTCTCCCTCTCTCTCTGCCCCTCCCCCACTCATGCTCTCTCTCTGTCTCTCACAAATAAATAAATGAAAAAAAAAATCTGCCCTAAACTTTCAGATAAAGTCGCATAAAATGCAAAACAAACACAGTTTCTGGGTGATTTGAAATGACGTTAGAGAATGTCTTGTAGGGAGTTGGAAAGCCAGGTGGTGCACCCAGACATACGGAGGGGGCAGGAGGGCCTGGGAAGAAGTCAGAAGCCCCCCTCAGGTGATGGGGAAATGGGGGGATAGCTGAGGCCCTGGCATCGACACCCCCCACCAAGAGGGGCGGAGAACAAAGTCAGCCCCAGAGGAGGGCCAGCAGCTGCGGGGCGGGGGCGGGGGCTGGGGTGAGCCACAGCTACCAGAATGGGAACCCAGCAGAGCAGAGGCCGGGGCCCCTCCCCAGGCCTGCCCGGCTGGGAGATTAATGGAGGTTTTGGTTCTCAGGGAGATGGTGGTAAATAACAGCATTCAGAAGCCCTCCGCCCTCCCTCTGGGGAAGTTTATACACATTTCGACAGTTTGCTATTTTAATTGGGAACAGAAAGCCAGTGCAGAAGCCAGGATCTCGGGAAAAGAGGAAGTTGGTCTCAAATCATCCTCATTTGGTCCTTAACCTCGTGGTGCTCAAGCGTGGCCTCCGAGGGCACACGTGTCTATTGTTGGTCGGGCAGAAGTCAGCTGTCCCCAGGAGGAACGCCTCACCCACTTACATCGTTTGGCCTCAGAAGAAGTTCCAAGAAAGGATTCCAAGAGAGGAAATGCAGTCCCTGGCCTGGCAGCTCCCAGGAAGAGAGCACCAAATCACCTGGTTCCTGCCTTTCGGGCCCCAGCCAGGGGACTCCCAGAAATACACAGCTGAAGGCGCAGGCCTACAACAACTCATGCAACAGACTGAGCCGGAAGCTGTCCGTGTATTCGGTTTGTGGCGAGGTAGAGAGTCCACACCAGCTTAGTAAAATCTGTTCAGCCCCTCGAAGGCATCAATCAGATCTCAGGGTCACCATAGTGAGAGCGTCTCTCCTCTCAATTATTCTGATCGCGGACTAGATAATCACAAGCACATCGCTCATTCATAATCACCGAGTGCAGGCTTCCTAATGGGGGAAATGAAGGGCTTTCCATCTGTTTCTTTTTGGGTTTTATGGCCAGTCACCTGAACACAGAGATAAACACATAGAGCAAAGCACCTGGGCCTTAGAGATAATAACTGCTCAGACATTCGGGCCTCATCGTGGAAAATCAACTAAAATACCGATAGCTAGATGGACACTGATGCGGATCAACAGAGTTCACTCACATAGAGACAGAGGAGGCCGGCCTTTCTGAGAAGGCGCGTGTGGATCGCAGGTGATGGGCGGTTCTTTTATGCATCTGTGGCCCCCCAGACTCCGGGACTTTGCAGCGTAGTCCTGGACGTGGGAGGATCCACGGGAGGGGCCAGGGGCGTGGACTTGAGCAAACCTCCTGGCGCCAATGGCCAGTCCCAAGCAGCACAATCCAAAGTCATTTCCCAACTCCGTTGACTCAAAGTCGATTTCACGGTTTCCTAAGTATCATGGTAAAACATCCACTTTCTTTAGAGATGTCCTAGTCAGCTGGGAAGACAAAACAGCACTTTAAAAAGACATCCAGTCCATATTTACATGAGGAATCATGACAGCCTGGTAAAGCATTACTGTCTGTAAAGTATTATATATTTTAAGGGTCCTGGTAATTTATGTTTTAAAATGTTCTTTCTACACATTCGCAGTATATAATGGAAGGTTCCTATGACATTTATAAAGGAACAGCTATGATCTGCTAGCTAAATGGTATGCAACGTTCTATAAATTATAGGCTGAAATTTGCTCTAATGTTCAAGTATTTCTGTGACAGATTTTTCACCAAGAAAAATTGGACAGAAATGTGCAAAGGTATAATCCGTTATAACTGTGTTAAAGGCATGACTAGAACATTACTCTCAGAGTACCCAGGGTGGCAAATAGGACGGTATTTATTTGGTGGTTTATTCTACTAAGACTAGACTTTTTTATTTATACAGGCTCTAGTTAAACACTCTAGGCATCTTAGTAGATGATATCAGGCAATATTCTTCAACTTGTATTGAAGATAATAATGGTAAGCTTAAATCGCATCCCTGCCTCCTGTCGTTGCTTCCTTCTAAACAGCCCTGGTTCTAGCTGGGGTCAGATCACCTGGAGTAAAGGTGTTTCTCAGCTTCCCTGCAACCAAATGTGACCCTGTGACTAAGTTTTGGTGAATCATGTAAATGTCCTGTGGCAACCCAGGGGAATGTCGTTTACAGGAGGTGGTTTCTGCCCCTGGCATCTCCTCACCTCTCGCCTCCAGCTTGCCTCTTGACATGTGGTCTGATGATCAGAACCCCCTGGAGCATGCTGTGGGCCCATACCCAGGGGGGTGGGGTTCAGGAGAAGAGTCACCGAATCCCTGATGCCTGCTATGGATTGCTGCTACCCAAACCTCGATAGGGTTTTGGTAACAAACTTTTTGTAAAGAGTCAGAGCACAGAGAATTTGGATGTATAGACCATGAAGTCTCTGTGGAAACAACTCAACTCCGTGAGAGCTCTTGGGTAACACAGTTTTTACATTTTTTAATGTTGATTTATTTATTTTTGAGAGAGAGACAGAGAGCGAGCAGGGGAGGGGCAGAGAGAGAGAGAGAAAGACACTGAATCTGAAGCAGGCTCCAGGCTCCGAGCTGTCAGCACAGAGCCTGGTGCAGGGCTCGAACTCCCAAACCGTGGGATCATGCCCTGAGTCAAAGTCGGATGCTTAACCGACTGAGCCACCTACGTGCGCCGACGACAGCGCACCATAGACAGTTAAAAAAGAAATAGGTGTAGCTGTGTTTCAATAAAACTTTATTTACAAAAACAGGAAGGAGACTGGATTTGCCCCCACAAGCCATATTTTGCTCGCCCTGTATGGGAGACATTAAAATCTCTCGCAAACTAATTTCTTTGTCAAAAGACAAATCTCTTCATCTGGCATGATGTCCACAGGTAGGCACTTAAGAGGCTTCGATGTCTTGGCTGTTGTGAAATAGGCTGCCATGAGCAGGGAAGCACAGACATCTCTTCAAGGCAATGATTTCACCTCTTTTGGGTATAGACCCAGACATGGAATAAGACCAACATGGGGAGAAGAATAGTGCATGGCCTCCCTTGATATGGAATCTAAAACAGTTCAACCCATGGAGCCAGGGAGTCCAGTGATGGTTACCAGGCACTGGAGGGGGGGGAAGAGGGAACAACCGGTCAAAAGGTAAGAAGTTGCAGTTACACAAGGTGAATGCCTTTGAGAGGTCGAACGCACGGCATGGTGATTCTGGCTCTAACACTGTCTCCTGCACGTGAAATATGCTACGACAGACCGTCTCGGCTCTTCGTACCATGCGTGAAATAAGGTAACTATGTGAAGAGATGTAGATGTCAATTAGCTCAACAGTGGTAGTCATCACACAGTGTGTATGTATACTGAAACGTCACGTTGTGCTCATTGAGTACATGCAATTTTGAGACTTCAATTATGGGTCTTTATTAAGCACAGCCAAATCTGGTCCCCATGGGCACACAAGCCCCATGTGGCCGTCTCTGCTTGGGTTTCTTC
This sequence comes from Prionailurus bengalensis, assembly GCF_016509475.1. Lineage (NCBI taxonomy): Eukaryota > Metazoa > Chordata > Mammalia > Carnivora > Felidae > Prionailurus > Prionailurus bengalensis. The sequence continues at coordinate 237,958,162 of NC_057343.1, read as the reverse complement.
TCTTCTCCTCCTTCCCTGCTCGGCTCTCTTCTCTCTCTCTTGCTCCATGGGCCACTCTTCTGCCTCTGGCTCCCCTCCGTCTACTTCGCTGCCTTCACCATATTCCTGTCTTCCTTCACAGTCTCTCTACCTAATCAGCAGCTGCCTTGAATATCCCTTGATTGCAGGGGTCTAACAAGGCTGTGGAATGAAACATGTACCCAACACAGAAAGTGTCCCACAACTTACACACACCGGACTCTTGCCTGTGAGGGCTGTGTCCCCAAAATTTTGTATTGCTATTCAGGAGACCAGAATTCAAAAGAAGAACCAAGCACTACCACCTGAAGGAAATAAGCACCAAGAACTCAACCGTGATGTGACACTCCAGACCTGGACTGGGCTTCATGAGATAATTATAATGCCGTCCTTCCTCCTATCATACTGAGCAGAACGTTCAAAGTGTATAAAATCAGGCACCCAGCAATTGTAGCCATCTCTGGCAAGAACATCAGTCTCCTGTTCTAGGATGTTTTGATCCATGCGTATAGTGCAGTCTCAAATGGATTATTTTTCTCTGCTCTCTTCCGGCCAATAGGTACATAGAAGTGGGACCAGCCATGGTTAATTGAGTGTCAGTGTTCTGCATCTGACTTACTGGCAAATTTCACTTGAACAAGACATAGAGGGAAGTGCACACCTGAACATTTATGTTTGTTGATAATTGTACAAATTTTCTTACCTCTGTTTTCAATTCTTCAACAACCACAATTTTGCCAAAGTTCTTGTCTGTGAAAGTCCAAAGAAAATCTCATATTTCAGGGCAGAATCAGGAATGGAGGGTCCCACTGGAGACTCCATGAGGACAGGAGCTGGCTGTCCTCTGTCACTGTGTCCACAGCACCTGAGTAGGTGTCTGAGAGGTATCTGTCTGCTGAATAAATACGAGGATTGATGACATAATTCAACCAATTTTCTGACCTTATCATGCATTAGGAAGTAGTGAGGGAAAATATCTGGATGAATTTGATGGATTAGGCTTCCACTAGAGTTGATTTAGTGATGTCTAAGTGTCTAAATGATAAGCTGTTTCCAAACACAAATGGAGGAATCAGAATGTGAGTTAGAGCTATAAGGATGTGAATGATTTAGACACAGACAGAAGGGGCTGAGGGAGAAAATAAATGAGTCTCAAAGACTGTTGACTGCATCTTAGGTTCTCCCTGTCAGAATCAGTGCAAAAGTTTGGGAGATGATCCCAGGATGAGCCATTTGGGAAGTGTGGAAGGAAGAAAAGGAAGGGGGCATCAATCAATAGGGTTCCACAGGAGCAAGGGGGGCTCATGCTGCTTGGGGTTGCTAGGGAGCTCAGTTCCAGAGTGCTCTCCCTTGGGAGAGAGCTAGGACTTACCTTCTAACTCTCTCCATCACTGGATGAGGGCTGTTCCTGGCTCCCAGGTTGTTAATAGAGAAAACCCTCTACAGACAGCGCCCATGGTACAAACAAGCATCATTGAGGAGACCAGCTGATGCGGATGGGTTAATGAGAAAGGCATCCATGCGCTCTGCTATCATTATGAACAGAAATAAAACCCAATTCTTTTGGAGGATTTGCTTACCGAAAGTATATAAAGGAAAGGCTTCTATAATGTAAGGGGGATTTTTAATTGTTCTTTTTAAACAAAGACACACGTAATCCTGGGGACAATCATTCTTTTGGTCTTTATGGATTGCCTAAAACTCAGATTCCACAGGATCAAGAGTACTTGCCAGAAATACAACAATAGGAAAAATTCAACAAAATCTAGAAGAAGTTTACAAAATCCAAACTCTTTATATCACAGAAAGTATACAATTGCTAGGTATGCAAAAATTCAGGGAAAAATGATCCAGCATCAGAAGGAGAAAAAAAATCAATAGCCTACCCACAGAAGACAGAGATGTTGAAAACTATTATTCTCGTGTTTAGGCATTCCCAGGGAAAAGGGGGACAGAATGGATAAGCAAAGAAATGTGAGCGATTCTGGCAAGGAATAAAATGCTTCATGAGGACCTGGAAATCAACATTAGGCAACCCAGAATTAATCATTCATTCATCTAACCGACATTCCCCCAGAGTGGATTCTGTGCAGAGCTCTGTTCTGGAGCATGGGACACAGGGCTGTTGGACAATTCACATTCTAGTGCCAAGACATGGAATATATATTTACATAAATATAAGGCATCATGTCAGGCAATAATTACATGGCCTGTAGGAAAAATAAACAGGCTGTAGAGATGGAAGTTTTCAAGGGAATGCTATTCCAGATAGCAATTTCCTGGAGACAGAATAAGACCTTACCACCCGCCGCCCCCCCTCCCCCAAGGACCACAGGCCCCTGGGGAAGACTTGTGTCAGAATGTGGGCAGATAGGGGAGCCTGGGTGGGTCAGTAGGTTGAGCTCCCGACTTCGGCTCAGGTCACAATCTCACAGTTCCTGGGTTTGAGCCCCATATAGGGCTCTGCGCTGACAGTGTGGAGCCTGCTTGGGATTCTCTCTCCCTCTCTCTCTTCCCCTCCCTGCTCACACACTCTCTCTCAAAATAAATAAATAAACTAAAAAAAAAAAGAATAGGGTGGATAAAGCCAGAGCTAGGGGGAGCTGGCCAGGCTCCTGGGGCACTGCTGAGGGGCTGGGGGGGAGTTTTTTTGGGGGGGGGCAGGGGAGCTGCCCATCATGGTGCACGTTCACTCCCACCTCTGATGGAGATGGCTTCTCCTTGCCAAGGTAAAGCCAAGGCAGCCTGCAATCGAGACCTTTGCCCTCCGGACGCTCTGGGACCAGGTGTACAGATCCCTGTGGCAGAGGAGAACCTGGAATAACAGATCCAAGGGGCTTCTAGAGTAGAAGCTCCTCTCCCCTGTCCCCGGTTAAACAGGGAAAGCCTCAGGAGTGGTGAGCCGAGTTGAGCAATGACCCTCTTCTCCGTCAGTTCCAGTGAAAAGGGACAAATGGACATGTACAGGAATGTCTTATTGCCCCCTAGGACAAGAATCAAATTCTCTTATCCAAGGGCAGCTTCATTAGTTTACAATGGCCAATGTCTTTAACTTTTAGTTAGTATTTAGTTCAGTTAGTATTAGTTTAAAAAAATTTTTTTTCATGAAACACAGATGTAGGTCTTTGAAAGGAAATTCATGCTTACGGTACAAATATGTGTGTAATTTCAAACATTTTGGAGCAAGGTGGGCTAGGCTTAGAAAAAAAAAAGCATGTCCCCCCACCCCCAGGACACCTGAGCGTTCCCCCCTTCCCCCCTTCATGACTCCTTTCCACGGGGGTCCCGCCCACCAACACACAAGCACACGCAGGGCTTCCTGTCAGTGCTGCTGCTGAAGTTGTGCAAGAGGTAAGACCAGATCCTGGAGACAAAGATCAGTGGCCGGTGTGCAGGATCAAAAGAGGCGTCGGGGTCTTAGACGCCATGAAGGGATGGGTGAAAGGGTGAAGGGAAAAGAGCAGAGGGGAGGCGTGCACCTGGAGGGGAGGCATAGCCACGCACACACGCAAGCACGCGCAAGGACGTCCCGCACACGCCAAGTAGGGAAGAGGGAGGGATACAGAGAAGGGAGCCATGCTCCAGAGTTGCATGGTTAATCAGCTCTCCCCTTCTTTCCTCCTCCATTTCCTTCACCAACTGTATTCATTTGGGAAACTATTACCTGGATTTTACAGCAAAGAGCGGCTAACGTTTTCCTCAGAGTCAGAATAATCTGACCAGCGGAAGGAAGGTAGGGCTGTATTGGGGGCGTGGTTTCCTTCTTGCACCCAGCCGCCCTGCCATCTTGCCAGTTCTGGGGAGGAAACACTAGGGTGGGCTTTCTGTCCGGTTTTCCTTCACAGAGAAAAGCAGAAGACGTTCCTGTGCGATGGAAAGTAGAGATTTTTGTATGAGTAATTTAATAAGGGAGCATATGCAAGAAACACATACTCGCAGATATCTCCAAGCTCCGCATCATCTGGTTTGAGCACATCTGTGACTCGATGACTCGTTCATTCGTACGCCAGGCCTTCTCCAGGGCAGGGCCCGCACCACAGTCTCAGCAGCTCTGCAAATGGCATCACAGGTGCTCAATCTCTCTGTCTTGGGAAGCAAGTGCTACAAAGAGGGGAAAACAATCCGCTGTAAGGGAAGAGGCAAGTCTCACGAAAAAATCCATTACTTAGAAAATACTGGTTGTCTTGGCTTTGAAGAGGCCGACTTGCTTTAAGAAGTATTTTAGTTGCATTGGGTGAGCCAGACCATTTTTTTTAAGTTTATTTATTTATTTATTTATTTTGAGATAGAGAGTGACAGAGAGAGTCGGAGCAGGAGAGAGGCAGAGAGAGAGGGAGAGAAAGAATCCCAAGCAGGCCCCGTGCTCAGTGAAGAGCCCAACTCAGGGGTCAATACCACGACCATGAGATCATAACCTGAGCTAAAATCAATAATTGGATGCTTAACTGACTTGAGCCACCCAGGCTCCCAGAGCCAGGACATTTTGAATTCACTCTTGGGGAAGTTGATTCTCAAAGCTCAGCCCAGAAGGATCCCATTCATGCAGAAGTTCTGTGTCTTCTAAATTCCCGACTATTCCTTGGCATTGTACAAGTCTGCCAGATGTCCTGTTCCAGAGGCAGAGTGCTAGATCCCAGCATAGAGTGTTTGTGAATGATAGGCAGGTCTAGAGCCAGAAAGATAACTCAAATAAGAATTCCACCAGCCTGTGCATTGGAGAGTTGAATTAGTTTTTCACTGGCTGCACACCAGGGCAATCCCTTTAAGCTCTCTCCGTCTGTGTTTTCAGCCATAAAATTAGGACTTGGAGCTCGGTGCGTCCAGGACTCTCTCAAACCCAGAACCATCTGCCACAACTCACGACCACCTACAAATTCTCAACATGAGAAGCCCACCTACACTGTGTTTTCTCCATCATCACCAGGGATGACTTGAAGCAAGAAACGTCTTCAATTCCGGAACGCCAAGGGGACAGTCCCAACCCCTGACGGGAGCCATGTCTCTGTTCTTTTCCAGAGATTCTCCAAATACTTGTTTCTCCTCAGGTCCTTGAACTGCTATAAAATATACCTGGGAGTCAGTCTTCCATAGTGTGTCCCAACCTTGTGCTGCTTACAATACAAAACAGGATCTCGACTAGGAACTAGTTGAGAACATGAAAATGGAAACCCGTCCATGGTTCCAAAAATGTTTTACTCCCTACATAGGAATAAAGTAATAATTTAAATATAATTCTTTATGCAATTACAGAACTCTTCTGATTTTAATTCTATGTATTTTATAACTTTTGAATTACGTTTTCCTCTCCGAATGCTCATTTGTGTGTAAATTCCTGTTTCTGAGGAAATACATCAACCACTGCTAATGTAGTTCCTGAACCATCAAGAGTTTATGTTTAAACATTACAAAATGCAAACAGATCATCACAGGGGTTTTTTTTTCTTTTTTTAATGTTTATTTATTTTTGAGCAGGGGAGGGCCAGAGAGAGAGAGAGAGAGAGACAGAATCCAAGCAGGCTCCAGGTCCTGAGCTGTCAGCACAGGGCCTGATGTGGGGCTCAAACTCACAGACCGCGAGATCATGACCTCCGAAGTCGGACGCTGAACCGACTGAGCCACCCAGGCGCCCCAATCATCACAGGTTTTGGAAGTGACGAGTGATTTTTAGAGACATGTTGCATGCAACACATCTAAATGAATATGACGATTAAAGAAGACAATAAAATAACAGAAACCCTAGCACACAACACCCGCTGCTGAACACCTGTGGACGGAGGGAGAGCGCGTGGAAGCAGAGAAGAAGAAATGAGATGTACGGAATCTGCATCGTATCATCATTTTGCCCACTCAGGAGAGGAAACGCATTCGCGACGGTTTAAGGTAAAGTGATGTATTTATGTCACGAGAGGGACCCGCCACCGCTGTAGTCACACGTCAGTGATTACTAGCCGCTGGGGCCACTGCGGGGAGGAAACGCCAGCGCGACACGCACGCCTCTGCTGTCCGCGGCTCCTCCAGCCGCTGCACGTGCATCACAGACACTGACCACGTCCCGCACGCCGAACAGCGTGTCCCTTTTCTGCTCGCAGGAGCCGAATCGGTTTTCTCTCCTTGGAGGAAAGCAGCTCCATTTACATTGACCGACCGGTTCGTATAAAAAAAAAGCCTGATGTCAAGAAACCCATTTGCTCTTTAATAAAAGTTATCCTAACGTCTGAAACGGCTGATTTATGGGGAGCCTGTCGTCGCCTCGACCGCCTGCCACTTTCTCCTCGCCATTAGAAGCCCAAGACAGGCCACGACATTTAACGCTGGGCTGGAATAATAATGCCGCGCAGATCCCGCCCCTGGACAACACGCCGTTTGTCTCATTTAAATAATGAACGCGATTGGCGGAAATTGCCGTCTGTAACCCTAACCCACGAAAGAAATGACAAACACACCGCGGTGAATAAGGAGCTGCACGTTGACAGGTACCACGACCTGCTCGCTGCAAATGGCCGGTCCTCTATTTGCTTATTTAACCTTCACAAAGCGGATCTGATGAAAGTCCGGATGGTCCGGAGACAGAAAAATGAAAATATTTTGCTGAACATGCTCTGATAAGGGGCTCTGCTGATGCTGGTGGTGGCGGGGGTGGTGCCCTTCTGATCGGGGGCTGCTCTACCGCGGACACCCCCACCCGCACCCAGATGTCAGCCCCACTTGGACGTGCAGAGGGGCAGGATATCACCCCGAGGTCACCTTCGCCTCGAAACCTGCAAGGCTCCCGGAGCAGCCGAGCCACGCTGCCGCCGTCTGCGGACCACACTCCCTTGCCGCCACCCCAGGGCTCGGCTGACCGCTGACGGGGAGCTGGGTCACCTGGCCACTGACCCTGGGGCTACTTGCAGGTGGCAGGTTCTGGGGAGGCCGGGGGTGTGGGGGCAGGACGACTGGGACGGAGCTCCTTTTTTTGGGTAACGAGATGCAGGTAAAAATGAGGAGGCTCACCCAGAGTGGGCAGAAGGGGCAAAATAAAAGTTCCTTTCACACACGGTTTTTGGGAAGAGGGTGAAGGCCTAGGATCACGTTCTTAGGAGAGATCTGGAGCCCTGGAGGCTAAGCAGGGTGACTCCATGACCTACATTCACTGGACTGGTTTTGGGGTTGGACTCTTCTGTTACGAGGAGCCAAGTTGCCCGTTCACTGCCCGGCCCCTCTCTCCAGCAGGTGCCACCCCTGCTGGGGCAGGGGTGGGGGGCGACGGTAAGGCTGGGGCCTAAGACCTGAGCCACAGTGTTCTGTGGGTTCTGTGGGGACGGCTCCCGGCAGACAAGCTGGGGGCGGATTGGCCGTCCTTCCTCTTCCCGGTGCCTCCTAGGTCACTTTGTACAAGGACGTGGTGGCCTGTGCAGCACGGAAGCCAACTGCCCCTGTCCCTCTGGGGACAGCCAGGCTCTCCAGTGCAGGGACTGCGTAGGTCACCTTTTTGTAACAGAGTCCGTCACGTGTTAGGGAGCTGGCTTATGGTCTCAAAGCTTCAGTTTTTAGTGTAAAAACTCTAATAACGGCACTGACTTCATATGAGTTGTTCTAAGGAGTCTGTGAAATGGAGCACATCCTCTCAGGGAAGGCAGGGGAGGTGATCCCGGGTGACATGATATCTCTCCTTCCTGGAGGCCCCCTCTTCCCCGGCCCCCTCCTCCAAATCAGCTGTGTTTGCAAGGCCACATAGTGTCCCTGAGCCCTGTGCCCTCTGTCTGCCGGCTCCCTTCCCTGGCGTCGGTGACCAGGACCAGAAGCTGCCCTCCTACCTTGGCACTTTCCGGGATGGTTTGGTTGGATGCCCCACTCGCCGAGAATACTCAAAATGTCTAAAGTGTGTTACACAACCATAATCCCCTCTTCAAAAAATCTTGCTTCTGGCATGTCCACTTGGGTCCGTGGGATCTGCGTCCTCCCAGCCCAGTAGTGGTGGGGTTAGCGTCTGTCCACGTGGGGTCACTTGAAGTGTCTGACGAGAAAGAAAGACAAAAGGAGACAAGAGGTCTTCCGGGCTGAGGCAAGGGTGTCGTCACATCTGCCCCACTGAGCAGACACCTGAGACAGTTTTGACAAGGGGACCCCTGCGTCTGCACGGAACGCTGGTCGGCAGCAGTTGGTGCACACTGGCACCTCGCTCGGCAGCAAGACCCTGGTGGGGCCAACCCTTGGGTCTGATTGCTCCCGGCAGGTACTCGTCCTTTGCTAGCCCTTGGTCAGCTGTTTCATATCTAACCGGTGATCCTTTGTAGGAATGGAACCTACCTGCTTAATGATTTCCGACCGCATCGGTGTTAAATCATTGTGGTGTTACGGTGAAGTCTCCCCTGCTCACCTTCCTCTATGGATACCGTAGAATTTATAAAATGATGTTGCCCTACCCCCAAACTGTGAGATTGTAAACTAAGGAATAGTGCTGCACAATATGGCTGATTCCTATGTGGTTCTCCAGATACACTTCATCACATGCTAGTCCTCTTGCGAAACAATGGCAAGCTGACCCCTTTGACTGCGGTGTGATTATGCAGAGATAGGATAGTGTGGTCAGGCAGCATAAATTTAATCATGGGGCTCAAGCGTGTTGCCTAGCTTGAGTGAGCAACCCAGTCTTTCCAGGACTCAGTGAAGTCATCTGGGTAATGGGGTGCCTCAATGTTCACCGTATCGTGATGATGGGCATGACATAGTACACACGAAGCCCGCAGACGCCTCCTAAGGTAACGGTGATGAGCACACAGTACAGGGAGGCTATTATTATTAGTCATTGTGTGCTACTCTTGCACCTGGCATAAGATAAGAGCAATGGGGAAATTCAATGGTGTTGGATAAAGCAACATGGTAGGTCCCACCAATGTAACGGGCTGACATCTGCTGGGACACAGGCTTGTACCTCACTGGACCATGCACGCATGACTCTTGAGGGCTTATCCTTCCTATGTAGCTAATGCCTGCTAAAGGGCAATGAATGAATGAACACAAGAATGACATTTTCCTATAGGTTTGAATTTGTAACTTTTGGAGACGCCCCATCACAACTTTTTACAACCGAGATGTCCTTGGTCATTGTAACGCATTCAGACAGCATTTCCTTTGAGGTTTTAGAAACTTATTGTTATCGTTTTGGGTATTATGTCCAGTTTCCTAAGTTGTTGTTGTTCTTGTTGTTGTTGTTTGTCACTCAACTTTGTAGGAATGAACAATGGGTGACGATGATATCATACCATGTTGGCTAGATGACACATCAGTCCACTTCTGAACGCAGAAAATGACGCAGAAAAGAAGAAAGAAAAAAATTAAGATTAATCTAAGCATTGTTTTTTGCCAATCCACTCTAATATTTGAAAAGTTTCTGGCAGTATCCTTGAAAAATTTACATACGTCCTGAACGCTTGCCTGCCGAATACCGGTAACCCGGCGTGATAGACAATGGTGAGATTATTAAACGTCAAATATCAGGGTTAATTATGGGAAATCTGACAAAACCCTAAACTGTGTGTGGAGAGGGGAGGGAAGACAGTCTTTTCTGACATTATAATGGCTCAGAAGCCTTTAGTCTGTCAATCAAGGAAGCTGTGAATGGCCTGGAATTCATTTACCATTAGTGGCTGTTCCGTGGGAAGCAGCTAGTGGACACAGTGTTTTCAAATGTAAATCTCTCTGGCATTTCAGACTCTGGTGTAGGTGTTGTTTTCCACCTTAATGTATGGAAAACCATCAGTATCTGTGATTACAGCAGGTTCTATCAACTGGTTTTGTTAGACACTGTGATCACACAAAATAACCAAGGGCTTGCTGGGATATGGATTTCGTTTGTGACCTATATATGTGGGAAATTAGCATATGCCAAATGTGTCACACGCCCTGCCTGCTGTCAGAGTGCCGGGCCTCAGGTCTCCCTTAATGCGCGGTGAAGGTACCTATCGGCTTAGTCACTCCGCCACTATTTTTATTTCTAAAAATAGTGAGCATCCTGGAGCCCAGCAATGAGACTTCTCGGGATTGCTTGGCAAAGTAAGTGGCTATTTTTTTTCTTTTTGCATAAAACTGCCAATCCGCTGGGCAGCCACTGACCCAGTCTTACTGAGCGATGCTCGCTCGAAATCAGACTGCCTTGGATTGTTTCCCCAAATGCCGAAAAACCTGAGATTATGTCCATTTCTTTAAATAAGCGTACTGAAAGTTTAAAACTTACAAGTGAGATGTCAAATAACTCTCCTGAGACAGACGTTCTTATGCCCAACACATATTCTCATGACAATTTATATAGTTTTTAAAGTGGATTTCTTCTTTCCCATAATCGAGTGACTTGAAGAATTAGCTTCACGAACAGACCCCCACAGGGGTCTCAAGGATGGAACTGAGGCTGACATTTACCGGGCACCTAGCAGTAGGTGAGTGTGAAGGCCACAGCACAGGGGCGAATGCAAAAGAAAATCTGAGGGGGCTTTGTGGGGCACTGCACGTAGCCACAATTAGAATATGTGCACATGTGAAAGGGAGAGAGTCCCTGGGGTGAAAAGTCACCTTGCCACGAAGCTGGTACAAACATTCTACATGCTAGCAGCTCACGGTCTCCTGGTACAGTCAGTGACAGAGAATTCAGCCCTCCAACCTCTAAAGGGACACTGGAGCCTGGAGGAGAGCTGGTACCCCTTTTATGGCAGCCGACACGTTCGTTGTCGGGGCAAAGGCACGGATGTTGCGGGAGCCAGGCTTCCGGAGGCTCGGTGGAGACGCGCCTCCACGGGCTCCTGGTGTCCTAAGAGGACAGACACACAGCTGCGCGGCCTATAATGAGGCCACCTCCCTTCACTGCTCAGCAACGCCCTTACAACTCTTCGTTGCAAATGCATCTGCAACTGTGGACGGGAAGCACAATTGAAAGGGAAGACGTCTAGGATGCCACGGTCTAATTTGTTTGCATCTTATGCCTCATCGGTCCTGCCTGGCCTCCCCCACGAGGAGGGACACACCTGGCTTCCGGAAGAAGGACAGTGGCTGTGACACCGTGCAGAGAACGCCATGGCCACACCTCCACGGGAGAAGCTTCTTGGGCAGGCACGTTCAGACAACGGGAATGCGGCCCAGTCCATCATTGGAACACAGACCATGGAAAGCTCCGGAGCCTGTATTTGACAGAGGGGGTTCAAACCAGGAGCAAAAGAGATATTGGTCAACCGCCTAGCGTGGGGAAGTTTGTAGCATTTTCAGACATGAGTTGTCTCCTCTTTTGACAAACAAAGTAGTTGCCTTGTGACCACACCGTGTATCTCCCGTCCTGAGATCAGGTGAGTCATGGAGAAGTGAGCGTCTAAGCGCCACTGTAAATCCCCCGGCCTTGTGCCTCATGGCAGTCAGATTACGTCATCTCCGGTCAGGTCTCTGGTGGGAGTGGGGTCTGAAGTGTCCCCTCCAAACAAACGCCATCATACGAAATAGGAAGTTATTTCATTTTGTAGAAAGCTTTCCTACTTGGTGAAAGAGGAACGTGTCTTATTAGCTTATGGCCCACCTGTCACTTCAGACTAGGTCACCCCGCGTGCTGGCGAGAGCGGTTAACCTGGAAATTCTCAGAGGATCACTTTAAGAAATGAGTGTCCGAACACAGGGAAGCCAAGGGAATATAAATACATGTCCCCCGGATACGGCCGTGTGCCTGTTTGTGTGTGGCCCTGTTTTCAAACGCCCAGCTGCGTGCAGACGTGTGCACCCCACCCCTGCAGGCGTACGTTTTAAAACGAAGTGACTTCAAGCTCAGCCTGAGATCAAAACTCACGTCTCATTGTTAGCTACTGAGGTCAATGTGATAGTGCGATTTTATGGCTTATACTCTGGTGATGATGTACTTGTCTTTTCGTAAGGACTGAGCTAATCACGTCTTCTATTCCAGTGCTCTGTTTCGTTCTGCTGGGTTTGGGGTCAGGACCTGAGCCAGCCCTGCCTAAGGAGCGCTCCCCTCGGCCTGGATCCACGCACCTGCCCCTCGCTAAGACGAGGCTGAGGGCACCTTCGGGCCCTCGTGAACTCTCCTACAGACTAGAAAACACTTGATGTTTCAAAAAGTTCTCTGCAATTTCATGGTACCTTTTACATTAGAGTTTTGAGTGAAGGAAAAAGAAAGCGGGTTTGCTACGTGCAGCGATTGGGCCCAGCTTTCAAGCCAGCCCTTCTGAGTAACAAGTAGCCCCGATCTGTGCTCCGTGAGGCTGAGGCCATGCTCCACACGGCCCAGTGCACCTGCCTCTCTCACGTGAACCGCAGTCCCCCTGTGTCCTCCAAGCTCTCCCTCCAGGGACAGCGGGTGATCAGATGGTCTTCCTACCAAACTGATCCATTCAATCCCACGACCTTACTAATCACAGTCGTGTATCTGTGAAGTGCACCCTGTTCTCATGAGTTAAACGCATTTTTTTGCCAAAAAGTATTATGTTAGTACTATAAAAAAAATACCCAAGCAAAAGTGATTTTGTGTCTTTTAATATAATTTTCGTTCTCAGACCATCTCAATGAATCCATAGTCACTTTTCCGAACTCCTGCTTGCAAATGTTGGAGTTTTATTTATTTTCCATTGCTAAAATGTATTTATTGACCTATGCATTTCAAAGACATCTGATTGTGTATTTAAAACAATTCTCCAACTATAGTTTCTGAATATTATTTTATAAATAAATCGTGTATCATGTTTATTTATTGTTTCAATCGCTAATAATAACTTTTAGAGAATTTGTTTTTATAGAACCTATTAAGAGCAATGGGAAAAAAAGTAGTCGAAGGGTAGGTGAAGCCCTTTTTCTGAGAAGTTCTGTAAACTATGTGCTCATCTCTATGAATTAATTTAAGTGAAACCTTGGCTGAAAACATGGGAAATTGACATGGCTTTTTAAATTCTCTTATCACTTTTTATTTAATAAGAGATAGATTTTCATCTATTGTTTTTGGCTTGAGAGAGAGAGAAAGGGAAGGGGGAAGGAAAGAAGGGGAGAGGGAGGGAGAGGAATGGGGAGGGGGAGATAGGGGGAAGTGGAAGGGGAAGGGGGAGGGGGAGGAAGGGAGGAAGGGAAGGGAGAGGAAGAAAAGAGAGCCATAATGGTGTGGGAAGCCATTCAAAAATTTGTCAGTTGAATGGCTCTATGTTTTGCTCATTTGGAAAGGGGTGCAAACTGTGCACAACTAGGGCGTCTGGGTGGCTCAGTCGGTCAGACATCCGACTCCTGATTTTGACGCAGGCCATGATCTCAGTTCATGAGTTCGAGCCTGGAGTCAGGCTTGGGATTCTCTCTCTTTCCCTCTCTGTCCCTTCCCTGCTCTCTCTCTCTCTCTCTCTCTCTCTCTCTCTCTGACACACACACACACACACACACACACACACACACATTAAATAAATAAACATTTAAAAAAAGAACAGATGTGTGGAGAAATGTGGTCAAGCCTTCAGTCCCCTTCCTACTGCTAGTCTGGCTACACCTGAGGACAGCCTGATGGCCAGGAGGCACAAATGGTCAGATTCCCACCCTGGTAGTTATTCAGATTTTAGTATTTGGCAAAGGGCTTCCTTTTAAGATTTCAGAGCTGAGTGAAAAGGGACACGTGGAGATATGTGGTTTTCATATTTTAACAAAAGATCACAAGCTAATGTTTTACAAAAATGTTATTTTTTTCCCCCTGGAACCAAATTTAAGTTTGTGATCTTGGTACGAATTGGACAATAGCATCAAAGGATAACTGCAAAAGAGATGAAGATATTATTTATACTTAATATTTTATTTTATGTTTTTAATATTTTTAATGTTTATTTTTGAAGGAGAGAGAGACAGATTGTGCGTAGTGGGGGGGCGGGGGGGCAGAGAGAGAGGGAGACACAGAGTCCGAAGCAGGCTCCAGGCTCCGAGCTGTCAGCACAGAGCCCGACGCGGGGCTGGAATCCACAAACTGTGAGATTATGACCTGAGCCAAAGTCGGACGTTCAACCGACTGAGCCACCCAAGCACCCCAGACTTAATATTTTTATAATAAACATTTGAAAAAATAAGGGGCATGGGTGATAAGGTACTGACCTTTTGTTTTCTGATAACTTCACACAGGAACAAAGTCTGAAGGACAAAGGTGAACAGCTAGCATGCCCATTAAGTTGTCTCCTTGAAACATCAACTGACTCTCTGTCGAGTTCTGGACCGTGACGGGGTCCTAGTCCGTTTCTGTTCACGCCTTCTGTGGTCGGGGGTCATGTTTGTGCCCCCAGTGTGGCTGCGTCAGGAGGTGGGATCTCTAAGGAAGCAGTTAAGGTTAAATGAGGTCATGGGGTGGGGGCCCCCATCTGATGGGATCAGTGTCTCTGTAAGGAGAGCCACCAAAGAGCTCCCTCTCGGCCACGCACTGAGGAAAGGCTTTGGGAGGAAGAGCAAGAAGGCGGCCGTCTGAAAGCAGGAAGGGAGCTCGTACCAGAACCAACTCTGCCAGAACCTTGATCCTGGGCTTCCAGCTTTCAGAACTGCTTGAAAATAAATGTCCCTTGTGTAGGCACTCAGTCTACGGCACTCTGTTACGGCAACCTAGGCAGATTAACTCAGTGAACAAATGCTCTTATTCTATTTATCTGGTCTCCCTCCCAGCCTCACCCCTGGGAAGCAGACCCTCACCCTCGTGGCAGAGATCTCTGTGGTATTTGCAGATTGATCCATTCCTAGTTCCAGGAACAGAGCCCCTGTGGGGAACCCCTGCGGATACTCCCCAAGCGTCTGTTCGAGGCAGAGTGTTCCAGGAACCCAGTAGACTGCTCCTCTGAACGTGCTCCCCATGGCCCTATCCTGTCTCCACTCTTCCAGCTCGTGGGGGGCCTCTGGTCCTGTGGGGCACCTGGGTGGCTCAGATGGTTGATCGTCCGATGTCGGCTCAGGTCATAATCTCACTACTTGTGATTTCGAACCCCGCACCGGGCTCTGTGCTTACAGCTCAGAGCCTGGAACCTGCTTCCGATCCTGTGTCTTCCTCTCTCTCTGTCCCACCCCGACTCCCACTCTGTCTCTCTCTCTCTCTCAAAAATAAACATTAAAAAAAAAAAAAAAAAAGAAGCCACATGTTCCCGCATCCAAGCTGAGCCTTAGTAGTTTGGTCATCGTTAGGTATAAACTGGCTGACAACTTGGGCAACACAAAGTCTTCTTTCCTCGAATGTGCTAATGTGTTAAAGGTGGACAATTAACACCAGGAAATAATTTATACATGAAAAAAAGGAACAATTCATGTACATGAAATGACAATACTTCTCTCTGACACACAGCAAACACTTAGTTTACTGCAGACACTGCTCAGTGCAGGGACACACAATTAAGGGAAAAACAAGGGGCTCCTGGCTGGCTCAGTTGGTTGAGCACCCGACTGCGGCTCAGGTCATGATCTCACAGTTTGTGAGTTCGAGCCCCGCGTCGGGCTCTGTGCTGACAGCTCAGAGCCTGGAGCTGCTTCAGACTCTGTGTCTCCCCCTCTCTCTGCCCCTCTCTTGATCGTGCTCTGTCTCCGTCTCTCTGTCTCTCTCTGTGTCAATAATAAATAAACATTAAAAAAATAAAAAAAATAAAAGAAAAACAAAAACAGCTTTGCAAACATTAAGCATGACAAGGGATGGGATAAGACTTATTTTTGCCTTTCTATTTTCAGGATCTCAATCCCCATCCACAGAGGCAACCACTCTGCCTCCAGGGTATTATGGTTGTCAGAGAAGAAAGTCAAAGCAAAAGACACAGTTAATATTCACTTTTCATTGTTTTCTCATTTTTACTTTCAAAATAAATATTTGCGGCTTCTGCAAGAAAGAGGCTGTTCACAGAGTTTCCCGTAATGAGTAGTGACAAGAGGTGAGCGGGTGCGCATCTGGGCACTGGCTTTAGTTCCACCACAGGTCCCTTGGGCCCCCCACGAGGACCACGTGGAGAGGAGGAGAAGGCAGGACCGCAGATGGCTCCACGAGCAAACCTCTGGCATGCGTGCTGATGGAACACGGGACTGATCTTCCCGAAAGGAGGATAAGGCAGAGCAGTGCGCAAGGGTATTTAGGTACCTGTCTAGGGCTCAGGAGAATCGCCCAGAGGTGAACCTGACCATTCACGGTCGCACACCCAGAGGGATCTACGGTCTTGTACGCACAACGAAAATGCAAAAGCAAGGGCACCACAGCCGTCCATGCCTTATGGGCACATGCACTGCTGAACATGGGAGCTGCCTGGTGTGTCCCAAGGAAAGGAGACTGGGAGGGTTTTAGCCCATTCTGAGCCCGACTCTAGGACAGCAGTTGGAATTTCACAAACGCGTATCCAAACCTATGTTGGAGACCGAAGTCGCCATCGCGCTGCCTGTTAGTAGTGAGGGGGGACCCTTACAGACAGCTCTGCTTCTCTATGTAATAATGATGTCATTACAGCGGTGATCCTTGTTTGTCTAGATGGCCCCGTGCGGTTTTTGCCCTGGGGGCTGTCAGTGCTCACTGCTTGAATTAACACCACGCGGTCGGTCCTCCGAGCCCTGGGATCCACCAAGATGGTCTTCCTGTCGCCATGGTTTTGCAGCCATTGATTTCCTGGCTACCCTGAGGAGGGAGATGCAACGTGTAGTGTGCATTTTACTGATTCGTCAACACGTTATTGTTTTATTTGGGGCAGTTTATTTTGACTTAGAAACTCACACCACGTGCACAGAGCCTCTGCCCTTGTGGATGTAGAGGAAACTCAACCCCTTGTGCCCACCTGCCCGAGAGCCTGGCACGGTGGGGTGTCAGCAGCATCGGGCCTGCGTGGTTTGCAGGCTGAGTCACTGCACGGCTTGGAGTGACCATGGCTTCCAGCGCTCACACGGCCATGTAGACACGGGCTGAGGACACAGAGAGAGCCCAGGACAGGCAGCTCTTATCACCTACGGGCCAGCTGAGACCAGCACAGCTAGTGGAACCTATTCTGAAAGCATCTCATTTATGTGTCTGTGCCTGTTGCCCTGGTGTTGAAGCTGAACACCCCACAAACGCCATGCCCACCCGAAGGTTCCAGTTTGGGGGTTTATTTCCTACAGTCCTGAGCACACGCACACAGATACTATAAGAAATGCTATTGATCCCTATTCTTTGTCATATTATCATGCACTGTCTCATCTAAACCCTGTGAGAAGGTATGATTATGGTCCTGTTGTTCAGATGAAAACAACTGAGGGCCACTCTGGCAACTGAGTGGATGCAGATCTAGAAGGTTCCACCCTTCTCCATCTTGTATCAGAGCAAGCAATGTGGTGAAGGCTGACGTTTCCTTCGTGCTCCTGGAGAAGACTCAGCATGTGGCCATGCTCTTCTCAAAGCAGTGGACTGGGAAGGCTGGAATGTCACCGTGGCATTTCTGCATGCTGTGGTATTGAAGCTTCCCTCTTGTGGGCTTGGCAGCTTTATTGGAAACTGGAACAGTATCTGTATCTACAGAGAGAAGGGAAATATGGCCAAATGGGGGGAAATCTCTACCCAGCCAGGAGGTAAGACTGCACCCCCGAGCGTCTGTGATCTTATGACCCGTGGCGAGAGATACAATGAGGGTCACTAGCATTCTTGATAACTTGCTGATTTCTTCCATAACTGTGGTGCTCAGAATCTAAGAGCTTGGTCTCTTGCATTTAACCTTGAAAATACCATGTGCAAGAGTGAGGCCAACCTCCCCTGGTGAAAAGCATGTGTGCAGGGAGAAGAAGAGAAGAAGGGCTGTTGCACAGGATGGGCACAACCAAAGCAGGGCCAGCAACGTTGAGCCATGTGCACAGAACACAAGCTGGGAGTGAGGAGTTTGAGACTCGGGGCCGTTGATGGGTATGGCAAGATCAGTTCCTTTCCTCAGTGGGTCTCTACCATGCCACACAAACAAACTACACTTGACTGTGAGTGTGAGGAGGAGGCGCTGCTGGATGTGACGCACCTGAGGGCGAACCCGTAGCTCCTGCTCTGAACGCGACGCCAGGGCCCTGCTGTCAGAAGGACGCAAAGCAACAAGCTGGAGAATGTATAGTCGTGTCTCGGAGGTTTCTTTCGAGAGCTTCCGGTTTGCTTGTAGACAGCATGGCTGTCCTGATGGAGCCAGAGAGTCATCTGGGGACTCAGAGCAATGCTTCTGCTCAGGACGGGCGCGCGTCCAGTATGGACGATGCTTCGAAAGAGGCGTCTTGCCACAAGACCCACACCTGGCACTTGAGGTGCCGGCACAGTTACTGATGAGAAAGGCTGTTTGACGAGCTCAATATCCTTCAGATCCCGTCTCCTCCTCTAGACTAAGGCATGTGCTGCCAGAAGGCGGAAGGGGACGCTGACATGGCCAAGATAACATAAAGCAGTTCCCTTCCTGGACCATAAATCTCCATGAGAAGTCGGGAGAGTGGACATGTTCACGGAATTTCATCACGGGGCTGTGTCTTCCCCTCTTTCTTTTTTTAAACCCCCTGTTACTTGTATGATTAAGGCACTTTGGCCCGACCTTGGAACCTGACAAGAATCAGTGTGTTGCCTGAAAATGATTTCAGCTTCAAAACATTTGACCTCCGATGATGCTCATCATTTAACCTATTATACAAAGACCCTCCCTAAGAATGACACATCACTCTTAGGCCACCCTCTGGGAAATACACTTGGTTACATAAGAAAAGAAAGACCAAAGTCCGATGACACTGGATGTAATCACTCTGAAATATTTATTAGTAACTTTGGTCCATAATAAAGAAAATTGTAATTAATTATCAAAAGATGAGGGTGAAAATAAAGCATTCATAAATAAATAAGGGCTGCACGCACTGAAGATCACCTTTGTTTATGTGCGTCTCATAACTCACCCTGCTTCTCACAGGATATTGTTGAAAAACACCAAGCACGCTAGCTCGTCTACAGTAGGCACTCAAGAAGCCTGTGCTAATTTTGAATATTTAGTAATGTATAGTACCGAATTCCTTTTGGGTTGCCTTCTTAGCAAACAAAAACATATGTTTACCTTTACTGTCTTGCTGCTGAAAACAAGACTTGTATTTGCATCCACCGGTAACCGTTGATTAGATCTGCTACTATATAGAACAGATTTTGTCAGTCACAGTGTTCAAGTTCATCGGTACTTACTGATGGCTAGATATACCCAATCATCCCCACACTGAGGAAATGAACAAGTCTACTGTTGGCGATTTATACATCTCAACTAACAGATTTCTGACCTTGTTCCTTGTTTTCAGTCTATTAGAGTTTTCTTCAGGAGGATGTGTTCACATATAAATCAGCTTGTTCAATTAACGCATTTTCTCGGAGCACAACCGGATCCTTCACTCAGCCAGGACTCCGGAGGGGAGCCGGGTGTGTGAGGGATGCTGAGGGGTGAGGAGGGCCTTTGTCACCCTCAGAGGCTCAGGGAGAAAAATGTGGGACTCGCTTCTTCCAAGGGTGAAGAATAAGGACACTTTTGAGGGGGATTTTGAGGGATTAACCCCAAGTGGGGAGGCGATTCAAGAAGCAAGGCAGTCTGCAGTGGCAAAGGACAGATTTGGGGGAATAAAACCACATCGAAAGGTCATTGGAATACGAAACAAGAAAATTATTCTTTTTTTTTTTTTGAATGGTTCAAATTTTTGAAAGCAGGGTGATCAATTAGAGGTTATTGACAAATACCAAATCTAAGCCACCGTACCTTCTTGAGTCATGCTGTGTAATCACTGTGAATATTGATCATCTCTATTTCTGTTTTCTGACCTTCAACATCTGCTTTTTTTGATCTTTTTTTCCTATCACCTGAGCTAGCAAAAATGAAAATGTGCAGAAACGGCTTTCCGTTATATTCTTCTCATGCATGTCACACAGAGATGGCTGGGATAACATGTGAAGCCAAGATTGAAAACTGATTGGAAAAATATCATGAAAAATACCACATCTGCACAAAACCCCTTAAAATGCCAAACATTTCCCCAAGACCCTATAATTGAAAAATAAAGTAAAAAAAAAAATCATCTGCCATGATGTTTTTAAAAGCGAGACACTTCCATCCCTGGCTCCCGTCTGTGTCTGTGGCTGTTCTTTCTCAGTCAGAAGCCGGGAGGTGGGACACTCATTGATATTAACGGAATTCAGCATTTGCAGAATCTTTTCCTCCTTGCCCATCACATTCTCCACTGTTCCACGCCACCATCAGCGCCGAGAGTAGGGCAGAATGATCCGCCTACTGGAAGAACGCCGGAGAAGAAGCAGCCCGGGATGCCCCATTGAGCCCAGCCTGCAGCAAAATGGCAGCAGGATTGGTAACAGGTGAACACAGGTGTTCCCGTAAAATCCATGTTGGCAGAACAAGGGGTGCAAACTGATTCTTGGGTAAAGATTCTCCACTGAGAGACCGCTAGGAGAGAGACAGGCAGGCCAGCCCAGAGCCTTTTCCTCTCAGCCTGACCTACCCAGGGTGACTGTCACTTGTTAGTTCAGTCCCCGCCCCCCTGCCTTTCGGGTATTTATTGGAAGGAAAACCAAGGCCAGGTGTTGGCATCGGCATCATTGAGACAAAGTTCTCCTGGTCATCTCATGTCCATATCCCTTCTGTAAGTCAGCTTCTTGAGATGGGATGATCAGAGGCATTTCTGATCAGCAATATGGCTGAGCGCATGGCCCACTGTTCTGGGCGGTCTTGTTATTGCCAAAGGTATGCTGACGTGGGGTGCCTGGGTGGCTCAGTTGGTTAACCATCCGACTTCAGCTCAGGTCATGATCTCACAGTCCGTGAGTTCCAGCCCCGTGTCGGGCTCTGTACTGACAGCTCAGAGCCTGGAGCCTGCTTTGGATTCTGTGTCTCCCTCTCTCCCTGCCCCTCCCCCACTCATGCTCTGTGTCTCTCTCTCTCAAAAATAAATAAACATTAAAAAAAATGTAAAAAACACAAACAAAGGTATACTGACATTCTAACTTCCAGTATCTGTGACTTCGACCTTATTTGGAAATAATGTCTTTGCAGATGATCAGGTTAAGGTGAGGTCACAAAGGTGGACCCCTAATCCAGTAGGTCTGGTGTCCTTATAAACATGAGACATTTCAAGATAGACACACACACAAGGAGATGTCACATGAAGATTGGAGTCACACTGTCACAGCCCAGGAAGGCCAGGGATTGCCAGAAAACCACCAACCTCAGGGGACTGGATCAGGTCCCCACTGGAATCTTCAGAGCAGTGGCTCTGGTGACACCTTGATTTTGGACTTCTGGCCTCAAGAGCCTTGGGAGAACACATTTCCGGTGTTTGAAGCCAGCTGGTTCTCGGTACTTTGTTACAGCAGCCCTGGCAAAGGAGTGCTGGCCGCTCGCGGAGATTCACTTTCCAGCACTGAAGACGCCATTTCCTGTGTGACACCACCTGGCTTGGGCTCCCGACTAGGTGGCCACAAGGGGGAGAGTCATGGAGTCAGGCCTGCTTTACCCCCTCCATCTCAGGCAGCCTTGTGAAAATGGTGGTTTCCCCCAGAAAGTCTGTGCTGGCTAGAAACATCCCCCTGTTCCTCCCTCTTACCAAGAAAAAGCCTCCGAAAGCCCACCATCCTTCCTCTCCTACAGTGGACCACTGAGGCACAGCAGCGGCAGGCAGGAAGCTGAGCGGGAGGCTTGCGACCCGGCCACGCGAGATGCTCAGTCCCCACTGTTAAATTCTAGCCCCGAGGTCGCCTTAACTCACCTAAACGTAGCTTCTAGTTTGCGGAAGTTCATGGCCCCTCCGCCGTCTTCAACACGGGGTTCCGGAGGAAGCGTAACTGGGATCTTGGCCGCGTAAGAGTTGACACTGCGTTGTGTTTCATTCACTATTGTGTTTTCTTAAAGTGCAGGGTACAAGCACTCCCTCTGTCTCCGGAATTTGTCAAAGACGCAGATGACAGGCAAGCTGGAGATCGCTCCTCATTCATAATGAAGGAGTGCCTGGCGGTACAGCCATGTTTTCCAATGCACATTTTCAGACTCACGTATCGGAGATTGGGCATGCAAGAGACACAGCCCTTTGTGTGCATTCTGTGTGTGCCATCCCGGGCCAGGGTGCTGTGATGTCCTGATAAGGTGGATACACAGGTGTGCACGTGCAGGGAGGTCACGCAGCAGTGAGCTAAGGATGCCCTGGGGATTTGGAATGGCAAAGGAGCTCCTGATACTGATGGGATCCCAGATGCAAAGATGGGGACAGGCAGGGAGGGTAAACAAGTCCCACTGCTTTCTGTGTAAGAGCAGTGAGTATTTTGTAGAAAGTCGTCTATGAATGCAGAATGTATCTCCAGCAGTTCATTTATTTTTGAGAGAGGGAGAGAGAGAGAGCAAGCGGGAGACGGGAAGAGAGAGAGGGCAGGAGAGAATCCCAAGCGGGCTCTGCACTGTCAGCACAGAGCCCAGCGTGGGGCTCAAACTCACGAACTGTGAAAGCATGGCCTGAGCCGAAATCAAGTGTCAGACACTCAACCGACGAGCCACCCAGGCGTCCCTCCAGCGGTTCCTGAGGGCTGTATTTGTCACGCCAGCATAGAAGCACCGAGATGGAGTCACTGGCAGGGCAGTTAGAATGAAAAATCGGCTTCCCTGATTGCCTGCGCAGTTACTTAATCAAAATAGCTAAATTCAATTTTCTTAAAACACACTGTGCGGAGTTGATCGCCTCTCTCATATTTTGAAACAGTTGATGAGCTTCAACACCGAGTTAGAGCAAATTCGATCTGACATGGCCAACGGTTGGCTGAGAAACCAAACTGAATTTACGGGAAACCCCAATAACAGATGAGAGTGCTTGTGGGGTGCGGGTCCACCCCCAGGGCTGGGTGAAGCCTCACTCACCGTGCTTGCTGGAATATTCCCCCCCTGTTGTTTATCCAGCCCATATATCTCCCTCGATTAGCCGCGTGATGCCAAAACGCCCGCTTGTTTCCCAGGATGCTCGCGGAGGAGGGAAGGTGTCCCAACAATGTTCAGCTGGGGTTTGGGCATTGTCTCCTTTCAGCTGTAAAAGGCATTGGGTGACGTGCTTGTCACTCAGGCGTGCTTCTTCCATCCCGCTTGCCACGGTGGACCTCTGCCTGTACCTCAGAGCCACACCCTGTGCTGCCCTGGACCCCGGGCTCTTGCTGAGAGAAACAAACGCTGAGCACGGATGAGCAAATGTCCAGCCCGTGCCTAGAAGATGCACAGCATTCGCGGGAAGTGTCAGCCGTGGCGCCCTTGCAGACAAAAGGCAGTGTACGTGGATTCCACGTCCACAGGACAGGGCGTATCGGAACACACAAGCACGGAAGCGTGTGGGGCGTCGGGCTGATGCACGTCTCCAGTTTCAAAACTGTTCCTTGTGACTGATGTCATCTTTCCCAATGAATACAAATATACAGCTTTAAATTGTATACTATATTGCATGTTCTATACTAAACTATATATTGAGTCACCTGGGTGATTCAGGCAGTTAGCGCCCAACTCTCGATCTCGGCTCAGGTCACGGCCTCATCGTTTGTGAGTTCGATCTTCATGTCAGGCTCTTCAGTGACAGCGTGGAGTCTGTTTGGGATCCTCTCTCTCTCTCTCTCTCTCTCTCTCTCTCTCCTTCTCTCTCTGTGCCTCTCCCCAGTTGCTCGAGCGTGCTCTCTCCTCTCTCTCAAAATAAATAAATAAATAAATAAATAAATAAATAAACAAACATTTAAAAAACATTTTTTAAATAAAAAAATTAAATGAGACTTATAAGTAGCTGTCACGTGATGCATCTCTTAGCGGAGCCCATGTAAACTGGGAAATTCTTTTCCAACTTTATTTTATTTATTTTTAATTTTTTTGTTCATTATTGTTATTTTCTTTCTTTATTTTGTTAATATAATTTATTGTCAACTTGGTTTCCATACAGCACCCCATGCTTATCCCAGCAGGTGCCCTCCTCAGTGCCATCACCCCCCACCCCCCCATCAACCCTCAGTTTGTTCTCAGTATTTAAGAGGCTCTTATGGTTTGCCTCCCTCCCTCTCTGTAACTTTTCTTTCCCCTTCCCCTCCCCCATGGTCTTCTGTTAAGTTTCTCAGGGTCCACATACGAATGAAAACATATGGTATCTGTCTTGCTCTGCCTGACTTATTTCACTTAGCATCACACTCTCCAGTTCCATCCACGTTGCTAGAAAAGGCCAGGTTTCATGCTTTCTCATTGCCAAGTAGTATTCCATTGTGTATATAAACCACATCTTCTTTATCCATTAGTCAGTTGATGAACATTTATGCTGTTTCCATAATTTGGCTATTTTTGAAAGTGCTGCTATAGGGGCACATGTATTCCAACTTTATTTTAAAACGTAAAGTATATTTTTAAAATTTATAATAGTGTATACATGGGAAAATATGTTTTTTTTTCCTCTCTTCCTATGTGTCTTCCATTTTCCCTCTTCCCTCCCTTTGTCTGCATCAATCACAATCCCCTAATATCAAACTAAAACATGTGTATTAGTTTCCTATGCTGCATAACAAGTTACCACAATGTTTTAAAATTTATTTTATCCCAATTTCTATAGGTCACAAGTCTGGGCACAGCTCAGCTGTAAGGTCTCTCGAGACACTGGGCTCTAAGTGTTGACTGGCTGCGTTCTCATCTGGACTCTTGACTGGAGAAGGAACCCCTTCCCTTCTGAGATACTCCAGTGATAGGTAGAACCCACTTCCTTCTGGCTGTAGACAGTGATGGGTGGAACCCACGTCCTTCTGCCTATAGAATTCATAGCAGTTGCTTCTCCAGAGCCAGCAAAAGAGAGAATCTTTGTGGCTTCAAATCTCTCACCGCTGGATCTGCCCTAAAGGGCAGCCCCCCCACCCCCTGCCAGGATGATCATTTTTTGATTAAATAGAAGTTAATAGATCAGGAACCATAATTATGCAATGCTTTTGCCTTTTCCACATAATGTAGCACAACCAGAAGTGGTGGCCGGTCACCTTTGCCATATTATATTGATTGGAAGCAAGTTGCGAGACCCATGCTGACTTGGAGGAAGGAGATTCCGTGGAGTCATGGACCTGCGTGCCCCAGTCCCAGTCTCCCTGTTCCCAGGCATTGATAAAGTCACTCTGTATGTCTGCAAACATATCGGCCTGCACTGATGGCACCCCTGGCAATTGGCCTCACTGTCCACACGACACAAGAGCTTTGTTTGGTGTCAGACATTCATAAAACGTTGCCTGAGTACTTTTGATCCCCATGAAGGCAGGCTCGAGGGAGGGAGGGGATCTAGTGCCCCCCCAACAGGGCTCCAGCTGTGACCAACAAGAATTGGTGTGTAAATGTCCCAGCTCATGTGATCTTTGGTTTGTTCCGCTGCTTTCCAGGTCCTGGTGGAACAGAGTCCCTGTTTTCTACAGAGGTAATGCCCGCTGCTGTGCATCTTGAATTACTTACGCAACTTGCATGTTTCCCTGTGGGGCTTTTCTTGGGTTACCTGGCAAATAAAGTGTTTGCCGTCCCAGCGTGGCTCAGCTCTGCATCTTGGCCTTTATCTTCATATGGCGTCTTCCCTGTGGATGTCTCTGTGTACAAATTCCTCCCCCTTTAAAAATAAGGACAAGGTAGTTTCTCCAATAAATAAGTTGGAAGAAAAATTTTAAAACTTGGAGTCCTCTTTCTCCTGCTATAACGAGAAAACTAGTACCAGGCTAGCCAACAGACACACAACAGAATAAAATATCCAGGTCTCCTTTTTTGCCAAGGAGAAATCCTAGTTTTCCATCACCGAGGTAATTGCTCACTTGCTGTCTTCAGACATAGGCTCATCCCAGAAGAACAACATCAACGGTACCATAAGCAACAGGAGGACCAAAAACATTAAAATATTTTGCAGTTTTTACATGAAGAGTCACATTACTGTATTTTATAATTTCTCAGTATTATTGTTTCTCTCTGTTTCTATGGTACCAACTGCAGACACAGTTAAGTTTATATCTTTCGTCTTTTTTTTATTTTTAGAAATGCTGCAAATTTTCATGACACATTTTCATGGTTGCAAAGTTAAATCTACAAAACAAGTTGCATTCTTGTCCCTTCTACATCATTTCTTAACTCATTTAAAAATAGCCCTGGGGCGCCTGGGTGGCTCAGTCGGTTAAGCATCCGACTTCAACTCAGGTCACGATCTTGCCGTCTGTGAGTTCAAGCCCCGCGTCGGGCTCTGGGCTGATGGCTCGGAGCCTGGAGCCTGCTCCCCATTCTGTGTCTCCCTCTCTCTCTCTGCCCCTCCCCCATTCATGCTCTGTCTCTCTCTCTGTCTCAAAAATAAATAAACGTTAAAAAAAATTAAAAATAGCCCTATTTATGTTATGATTTATCTGTCCATTATTTATTTTTAATATAAGCAGATGAATGCATGTATGTGTGCACATATATTATATGTACAAATGTAATTATGTTCTTATGAATATCTATCTCTCATCTCTCACGCATCCATCCATCTGTCCATCTATATATCATCTATATATGTACATATCATCTATCATATCTTTCCACCCATTGTTGATCCATCCATCCATTATCTACCTATGTCTATCTCTCTATTATCTCTCTCTCTTATCTATCTATCTCTCCCTCCATCTATTATCTATCTATCCATCCATCCATCCATTCATCCATCATCTACCTATTATCTATATCTCTATTATCTATCTATCTATCTATCTATCTATCTATCTATCATCTATATCTATTTCTCCATCCATCTATTATCTGTCTATCCACCCATCCATCCATCTATCCATATGTTCATCTATATACCATCTATGAATTTATTCTCTCTCTCTCTCTCTCTCTCTCTTACCTATCATCCATCCATCTATCTTTGTATCTATTGATATTATCTGTTTATGAAGCAACTATTATGAGACATTAGACAACAAGCAGTAGAAGACTGTGACCTCTGACAGAATGGAAACAAATAAGGTGGCCTTCTCTTTGAGGAGACATAAATGATGTAAAGTGAGCACACATCCCAGGAGTGAGGTGAGAGAACCTGGAGCCCAGGGGGGCTGGGGAGTTTGGGATTTGAGGGCAGAACACAGAAGAAAAAAGAAACACAGAGACAGAGCCTGTGGAGTTAATATAGGGTCCCCGTGAGTATTTGGGTATACACCAGCCTATGAGCTGTGTGTCAGGCAAGGGTGAGGATGCAAAATAATGGCTTTGGGAAGCTTCAAGGCAAATACTGGGGAACCACAAATAGCACCCTGAATCTGGAACTCCAGCTGGCCAAAGCAGGAAGACAGGGACATAGGCTGCCGGGGCCAATGTTTATGGGACATGGCTAGATGACAGCCAGTACTCTACCACAGGAGCTATGTGGTTTTGCCTTTTAAGCAGCAAAAATTCAAAATGGCTGCTTCCCCATATCTTTATCCATTGGATTTGTTGTCAAACTTCTGGATGTTTGCCAATCTGATAGTGAGAAAAGATTTCTACCGTAGTTCTGATTTATGTTTCTCTAATTACAAGAAAAGTTAATGTCTCTTTAAGCATCACCTGCATTTTTTTACTACAATCTCTCTATTCATATGTGTCGTCCATTTGTCCATAGGGATTATTCCCAATACTTTTAGAAGCTTTTTTTATGGATTAGAGATACTAACTTTCTGTCGTGGTTGCAAATATTTTCCTGGCTTTTCATTTATTTTTCATCCTGCTTATAATTCTTTATACAAAAATGGTTTTGCAGGAGTTGTTTTTTTCACATCACCAAATACATCACCTGCTTTCAGGTCTTACCAGAATTCACCCATGTTTTCTTGTACTGCTCATATGGTTTCGTTTTTCGCCATAAATCTTGGACAAATTCAGAATTTATGCTGGTGCACGCTGAGATGAGTTGACCCAACCTAACCTCTTCTGGGACAGCCCACTCACTAAGACGTCCACTCTTCCCTGTTTGGAAATGCCACCCTCTTTGTGTTACAAGATTCCACGCACAGGTACATCCATTTCTGGGTGTTGATTCTGTGTCATTTACTCGGTTTATATCTTCATTAGCAACAACCACTCCGTTTTCAGGCACACTCCGTTCATGCACTAAACTATATTCTAATACTGTCCACCTTCTTTATTACTATTCTCCTGGCTATTCTTCCTTGTTTCTTCTTCCAAGGGAACTTCAAAACTAATTTGCTTAGTTGTAGAAGAAAGAAAGTGATGGTACCATAGTTGGAATTACATTAAATGTACAGAACAACTTGCAGAGATTCAACACGATGTCATGACTTCTCATCCAGCACCTTATATAACTTCAGATTGCTCAGGTGTCCTTGCTTGTTTTAATTATTTTTTTTTTAATTTGTATTTGTTGAGAGAACAAGAGGGAGCATGTGAGCATACAGGTGCATGCTTGAGTGGGGGAGGGGCAGAGAGGAGGGAGAGAGAATCCCAAGCAGGCTCCACACTGTCTGCACAGAGCCCAAGGCAGGGCTCGAACCCACCAACTATGAGTTCATGACCTGAGCCAAAACCAAGAGGCACTCAGGCTCCGTCTTTGTTTGGTTTTTATTACCATTCTTTCTAGTTTATCTCCAACATAGAAGACAGAAGTCATTTTATATATAAACCATATCATGCATTTCTCTGCTAAAATCCTTCCATAATGAATGAATGCTTGCTCTCAGAACAAAAGCCAAACTTGTAACTGCTCCACAGCCTAGTCATCCATCTGGTCCCTCCTCCTTGTCTGTTATTCTTGCCTTGCTCCCTGCCTGCCTCGCTGGCCTCTGTGTGCCCAGCCCTGAACTTTGGGCTCACTAGCCCATTTGTTTAGACTCACCCTCCCCAGATCTGGACTCACCTCTTGAAAGCCTTTGCCCAAACGCTGTCTTCTCAGCGAGGCTTCTCGGACCATCTACGGAACATGGGGGCCCTCCTGTGCTCAGAACTCCCTGTCTCCCTTTTATGCCTTATTATTTTCCATACTTCTGGTCACTTGATAAATACAGAAGTGTCATGTTTTGATGAGTCAATGACTCATGGTGAATTGAACTTGTTCTCACTAATGACCCCAAAGCCCCAGAGCACTGACTGGTGGAGTAGATCCTCAGCAAATTCTGGATAAACAGTCCAGGGAGCAGTTCACACTGAGGACAACAACTCAATTCATCTGAAAATGGTTGCAAGCACAAAAGAGGCTGTTGGGCCACCTGACAGCCCCACACATGGCTGTCTGTGACCACTGTCCTCTCCTTCCTTGTCCCCTGCCCCTCGCTGTCCTGGGTACAGGTATTTATTGTGAGTTCGAGGAGACTAGCATTTCCCAGTTGGTACATGGCAAATTCCCTGCCCCTTTGTCCTGGGCCCCTCTGTCACTGAGCAGAGTCACAGCTTAATCTGATAAATGGCAACACATTCTGCAAATAAATCCAGACCCAGACATAATAATCAGAACTTTGAAGTAAATTAACACTATTTTATCACTAAGGAAGGAAAGTTTAGACTCACTGAAGGTTAATTTTCTTTTGCACCATGAGGGGGCTGTCTACACCTCGCCCCCACTTGCCTGTATGCGCACACACACATGCTCACACATACATGCACACATGCTCACACACATATGCACATGCACTGATGCTACACACACGCACATGCATGCACACTCACACCACACACACTCACATGCACATGCACAGGCGTGTTACACACACGCACAAATGCGTCCAGATTCACTTCACAGCAATCCGAGCACCCAGCAAAAGGCGGGACACTGTTTCTCTCTGCTCAGCTCAACTTGCCTTCCCCTTCCTTAAAAAAATTACTTTCCTATTTGACATCAATATATCCACTAATGTACAATTTGACACATTTATGTTTTATATGAGCCTGTGCTCTTAAAATTTCTTGTTTGGAATGCAAGTAACCTGCCAGTTCGATGGGCACCGTTAAGTAAATATAAAATAAAGGAAAAAAGTGTATGTTAACAACAGAAAAAAGTGCAGATTTCTAAAATCATTGATTTTCTTAGGAAACATCAAAGACGTTGAGAATGACAATTTGAAAAGGCAGAGGTTGAACTCAAGGAGGCCATTTATGGAGGTTTGTTGTCTGCGTGTGGCAGTTGGAAACGATGAGAAATGCGCACACCAGTTCGAGCTTATCTGACACAAGCCAGTGGGTTGACACTATCAGGTAGGCTCACTTCAAAGTCCCAGATGCTGTCTTCCTAACAAAAACCAGAGACAGAAATTCACATAGGAAACGATACACTTTCCTTACCATAAATTTTTGTTATGGGGTACGAAAGACTACAAAGTACAATATGCTTGACCTCTTAATCTGTGCTAACTGACAACTGGGGTTTCACATGAATCACCCCAGAAGATGGCTCCAAGGCCACAGAACCTCTCTTCTCTGTCTTTTCCCTGCTGCGTACCAGGCGTCCTGCAAGGTGGGGGGGAGGAAATATGGACGCCTTGATGGCAGGGAAGATGGCTCTTGTTCCAGTGTCCTCTCTGAGGTCCTCAGCTCTCTCCGAGCCCCTTTGAAAGAGGGATTTTATAAAATACGTCGCATGGAACCATGCGTTTTCCTCTTGGATACTGTTGGCTGTAGAAATCTCAAGCGTGGCTGTGGGAGCCCTTCTCTTTGCTAGCAGGACCTTGCAAGTAGTTCATAATTTAGAACTGAGGGTCTGTCTCCAGGACCCCACCCCTTTATGATGATGTATTTTTATCTTCTGATGCATTTCATTACAGCACTTCATTGCTGTAATTGTTGAGTATTTGGTCAAAATAGGTAGGAACAACATCTTCAAGATAATAGTCTTCTCTTTTATGAGAAAACAGGAATGTTAGTGACCTCGAAACTAGCACAAGGCTTCTGACACAGAGCCTGAGTGTGTGTTGGTTGGGGGTGGGGGGGTGGAGGGAGGGGTTGGTTACCATGAGGCCCTTTCCAGGGTCCTGAAAATCTAGACGACCTGACTCAGTCTCCAGCTGGAGGGTGGCTCATCTGAGATGTTAGGAAGAACATGCCCTGTAGGCAGTGCTCACTCCCCAAAATATTCTGAAGGAGTTGTTCATTTAAGCCAAGTAAGTGTCCCAGATCTTTGACCATTCTGGAATGGAACTTGGCTCCAAGCTAGAAAGGGCCCCCCTCTCCTCTGAATGTGGCCTTACCTTTACCCCACAGAATGATGGTGGGCACCCCTTACAGCACACTTGCCTGAATCGCAGGCTTGGCTCTCAGGCTCCTCCTCACCATGCCTGCGTAGACCTGTCCTGGGGTTTTGAGTTCATAATGGGAATCATGTTTTCATGCAACACCCCTTCAATTGTTCCTTCTTGCTTTCGTGGAAAGTGTTCTAAGCCCCATATGTATCCCATTTTCCAGTTTGCATTTTCTGACAGATGTCCTGTTTGATGTGCTGTGAGCCTCAATGAGAAACATGCAGGTGACCAAGGTAAGGTACGTGCCCGTGGTGCAGATGTGAGCTTTCTGGGTCCAGGTAAACTGGCAGAGTTTCTTATGAGTCGGAGATTCAACAGAGTGATTTTAATTGGTTCTTCTGTTCAACCACACACCTATATTTGCTTACCAAATTTGCCTCATGAACCTAACGTTAATGCAATACATTTTTTTAATCACCCCCCCCCCCATAGGAAAGAAAAACCCAGTGATGCTATATTACACAGCCTGGCACATCCACGCTTTGATTTTGACATGTTTTCTTGCAAACACATGGTTTTCATGAATGAATGGATATAATAGAGATCAGGAGAGCTGGCGTGGGGAGAGCCCACTCTTCCCCCCTTTGCGAGCACGTGTCTCGTGCTCTGAGGTCAGATCACTTCAGATGAAGGACACCCTACATTTCAATGCAGACACCATTTATCTTTCTAAGGGCTATCTTTAACCAGATCATTCAGCTTTTTAACATCACAAAATGGAACCCTTCATAGAGTTAAGGTAGAAGTTTATCGTTTCCTTATGAAGATCACTGGATGTCATCAAGTCAATGTGCTTCTCTAGGGAAAGAGGCTGGTCAAAGGAGTTAAAATTTTGTTGTTCTTAATGCCCTCCCGCCTCTGGGGCAGTACGCCTTGGACTTCTTCCTATTCTCCTATAGAACATGATTACTGTTTTTCAGGTGTCACGGTTCAGCTGTTATCAAAATGGGGAAGGTTTCCTTTTTTGTTTTGTTTTCTTTACTTTTGCTTACAATGAGTGATCTGTGGGTTTTGATCCACTTTGCGTCTACACCCCGTGACTAGCACAAGGAAAGGAGGCCAGGCATGAAGTTATTTGTAAATCGGGTATTGAAGCCCACTTCTCTAGATCCTGTTCTTTCTACAGGTTGGTCTTTTGGGGGAAATGATTCATCTTCTAAGTGTTTTTTGTAACGTGTTCCATTTACTCAATATTTTCTAGTGCTGTTGAAGACACACCTAAAATATACCCTGGTCCCAACAAGCAGGGCTCTGCAAAACAGGTGGTGAAATTCTTGGGCCACACATGGATCAGAATAGACGCTGGGAAGACCTGGTCACTTTATGCACTTTGGGTGCTTTTGTGGACACGCTGATATGTCATGTAATTCATCACACAATGCCGGCCCCGAGGGAGATCCCCTGATGCAATTACAGAGGCACCGTGAGCTCTGCTGAGTTCATGGCAGCATTCCTGGATTTCCACTCTGCCAAGGAGCCGTACCTTTTGCTTTTTGCTTTTTGCCCTTTGCTTTTCTTCTGGCAGCACCTCCCAATTAATCAATTAACCCCTCCCTATCTCTTTCTGTCTCCTCTCTCCTTGCTCTCTGCTTCCCCTCTGCCAGTGCTCTAAGCCCACTAGCAAATATTGGTTCCTTGAATAATGCTTAGACTTTCTTTTGAAGCCAATGGCTAAAAGTATTAGCTAAGTCAAATAGGAGTACAAATATTTGGCCAGAGAATAAAATAGTTCAGACACCTAGATGAATCGATGAACAAATGTAATTGATTAACTGATGTAAATGAAGGCAAATGAAATTTTAAAAATTTCCCTGCTTATGTGTAAATCATAAAAGAAATTTATTCTTCCCTCTTAATATTAATGCATTCTCAGAAATCATAGTTTATAGAGCAAAGGAGACGGGAACATTGTTTCTGTTATTATGTTTGTGCGTGTTTTTCATTCAGGGCTTCAATGTCCTAAGTCTGACTGGCTTAGTACAAGAAGCAAAGGTAATAAGGTGAGCCGGGCGTGAACACAGCACCCAGGAGTTGGGAGGAGAGCAAGTTGTGGCTCAACCCTTCCGCAGCTTAAATCCAAGGTGAGACCAGACATGTATGGTCGCCTGCAACTCTGAGTCTGTCTCTCTACCCACCCAGCTCTCCACTTCCCTACACATTTGGTGAGCCCCTAAAACATTCCAGACACTGTGCTAGGCTCAGGAGACACTGTCACAATGTACAGAAACTTGACTTCAAGCAGCAGACAGAGTAAGAGCCAGACAAAAGAATTACCAGTGGGGGAAGAGTAGGCAACCAGATACGTGTCTTTCAAGCCGAGCAGAAAACGAAAACGCATTGCACTGCGTCCATTATCACCATTTAAATACATAGAAAGCATTGATGGCATCGTTG
This sequence comes from Prionailurus bengalensis, assembly GCF_016509475.1. NCBI lineage: Eukaryota > Metazoa > Chordata > Mammalia > Carnivora > Felidae > Prionailurus > Prionailurus bengalensis. Next base: position 237,924,534 of record NC_057343.1, on the reverse strand, counting down.
TGGTTTGGAATTCTGCCTCTGCTATTGCATTTTTAGTGAATGGGAAAACCTGATCTTGTTTTAAGGGTTTTCATAAACGAACTTGCAATTCGGATTCTTCAATCTTATTTATGCTGCCTGGCACCTCGTTCTCTTATCGTGCATGTTCCAAGAACTAAAACTTCATACTATTTGGAAGACTACTATGCAAATAATTTAATAGCCCAGAAATTTAAGTCAACGGTGGTTATTCTGCAGGCATTGGTCGTAAACATGCAATACAGTCTCTTTGGTTTTCACAGCAGGCCAAACACACAGTAGACTCAGGCACTAGAATTCTGATTCAAGTATCCACTGAGCCCTGTGGTATTGAACCCGTCTTGAAATTGCTCCGTTTCTCAATCTTGCCGATCCTTAAACTGGGGATGATAATGCCGTGCCATGTAAGAACTAAGTGAAAGAATTAATGTGAAACTCTTAGCAGAATTCCTGGTGCCTGGGGGATGAATGGTAGCTGCCATTATATCATTGTCCTAATTGCCAATTACACAGGGGGCTGGCTGTTCCTTTCTTTTCCTTCGCGTTTGTTTTTGGTGTGCACAGTGGAATCTTGAAGGAGGATGGGAGAAAGTACTGTTTCCACTTGGTCGGGAGCTGAGGACGCTCTCCTGTGTCCATTTTGCCTCTCCTCAACTGCAAGAAATGGGTTTTTGTAAAGCAGAGTCTAAAGGAAGAAGAAAACCTCCCATAAAACAAAGAAGATTCCGGAAAGGAAGAGCCTTCTCTGGCTTAGTTTCTGAAATATACAATATCGACTTGCAGTTGACAATTACATGTCAATATGGATTATTTTCAATAAAAGAACTTGCTCATCCCGCACGTCATTAAGTATTCCCAGGTGCGTACCTTACGCCGAAGCTCTCAGGTCGGCTGGGGTGGTCAGTGTGTACCTTGCTGGGATGCCACCGTGTCTGGGCGCACTCCGGGACTTCAGCCCACCCACCGCACCCCAAGAAACACATTGAGGTCCAGCACGCAGAGGCTGGAAAATATTAGGAGTGCCCTCCTTTTGCTCTCTGCTGACCTTACGCATTGCATACTTATCCAGCCTTTCTAGTATTTCATGGGAAAATGTCAGACCATCCTCTCTGTAATTTCTTGAGAAAAGAGGACACGAGCTTACAGCAAATTAAAGGATTTCCCCCCTTTCTCTCTTCATGTTAACACTTGCTTGACTTTCTGAAGCTGTGTAGCTAAGTCACATGTTCACTTTCCCTGTCCTCCCCTGCAACAGTTTGCATCTAGAAGCTCTCTCCCCCAGAGGGGAGTTGTGAATCAGGAAGAATGGGGGTTTAGTTTATAGCAAGGTCAGGTGATGGCCATGGTGACCTTCCAGGACATCGCATTGGACTGAGCACAAGTCTGCACAGGCATGGTGTTACCCACAGTCTTCTGCGTGGTGCTCAGGGGCCCGGGGGCCGCGTCCCATCTGGGCTGGGCCACCTTCGGAGGGTTGACTTGTACCTGCCTCTGAGCCACTGCTCTCGGCCGACTGAGCAGAGAAATGAAATGTCCTTTGTGAAGTCCACTGTTTTAGCATTTGAGTCGATCTGTGATTCCCAAAATTGGTGAAAGAAAACTGTCTGCCTTATTGAAAAATGGACATTTCCGGGGGCACCTGGGTGGCTCTGTCGGTTGAGCGTTTGACCTCGGCTCAGGTCATGATCTCAGGGCTCGTGAGTTCAAGCCCTGCATCAGGCTCTGTGCTGACAGCTCGGAGCCTGGAGCCTGCTTGGGATTCTTTGTCTCCCTCTCTGTCTGCCCCTCTCCTGTTCATGTTCTGTCTCTCTCTCTCAAAAATAAATAAACATTACAAAAATTTTTTTAAAAAGAAAAAAGAAAAAGAAAATGGACGTATCGGTCAATCAGCAAATATCCAGCACATTGAGAGAATCGTTAAGCTATCTCAGAAGCTGAACACATTTTACAGTGATGCGCACTTGTCACCACATTGACCCTACCTCCAGCCTGCTGGCCCGACCCTTGCTCTTTTCCACCTGTTCAATGGGAGAATAATCAGAGAGGTAGGCCCTCCTTGCCACTGACTCAAAAAGACCTACAGACCCCTTGGAGAGATCTCATCCAGAGACCTTGACTTCAGGAGAAGCACAAGCAGGTGTGTGAACAGACCTCCGATTGTCATTTAATGCACGCAGAATAACACAATGTGGCCGTTCACCTTGTAGGTGCCAGAGCTGCAAGCGAGAAAGGGTTCTGGGATGGTTTTCCCGGGAAACACACAACAGAGAAGCTAACACGTCGTCCATGGAGTTAAGGAAGTTGTCAGCCTCCATCCAGCTGAGGGGGGTGGTGACTTCTCTCGGGTTCTGGATTTGCATCTGCCGTTTGCAAGAGAGAGACACACACATACACACACAAAGACAGGCACGCAGATACACACACCGTAAAGCCAGAAGCACGATATCTGTCTATAAATCAAGATTTCCACCTTTAGGTCTAGTGGCCAGCTGATGTTGAGATGGGTATGTACCGACCTCACATCCGTGTAAACACAGGGCGGGATCAGTACGGTTCATGATAACTTCTTATTGAAGAGCTGGGACATGTTAAAGCCTGAATCTTTATGAAGCACCTTGTTCCTGCTGTGTTCTGCTCTAGATGTGTGTGTGTGTGTGTGTGTGTGTGTGTGTGTGTGGTGCCTTTCTATATAAAGCAGGCTTGTCTGGCTCCAGCCTAAGACGGCAGGAGAAATACAAAGTGAGAGAAGGTTGTAAGAGTCTTGGGTCGCTCCCTGCAAACATGCTATTTTTTATGAATAATCGTTCTTTAACTGATCAGGCATTGAACGTCCAAAAATATCTTCTGCACTTAAAAACTTCCTCTACACAAAATGCATTCATCCTTTCCTGTTATATTGGTGTTGCTTTCGAGTCGTCTGTCCGTTTGCCAGGTGCCGTGCAGGGCTCCCCTGGGCCAGCTGTGACCAGCGACTCTGCCCAGCAGCCTGTCTGTGTGGGAGGGTGCGAGGAGCACCCAGGGGTAAACGCCCTTATCTGCGGCTTGGAGTTCAACGCCCTCTTTGGGTTTCAAGTCATTCATCCAGAAATGCCAGGTTCAAAACGCAATCACTACTTTGCTGGTTTCAATGGACTCAGAAAACGAAGTTTTCTAATTTCTGGGGAAAGTTGACGTGCTGGTGTTCTGAAGGGATTTGCGGATGGGTGATACCTTGGTCTGGTGATAAATCTCTCTGCACAGTCTCTGAACTCACAATCTTCAAACCTCAGCTCGGAAAATGGTGGAAATAGCGCAGTGACAACAGTAATTATCTAATAGGGCTGCTTCTAGGCTTAAATCAAGCAGTCTGTAAATTGTCTAACACAAATCTGACTCGTAGAAAATGATCAAAAGAAAGGGAAGAAATAGAACAAATGTGAAAAGTCATGGTTTATTACTTTCCCTAATCCCATTAAATCTGGCTCCAGCCCCATTCACCGGGTGGCCCCGAATCCAGGGTTCCGTCCTCTTGAGAGCCTCTTCCACTTTCCTAGAGTGACATGAAGGTCCTGGGGCTCATAGGAGTTTCCAGGGAGAGTCTCTCCCTCAGTCTGTCTCTTCTTGCAGGCACACCATGTCTCTGAGGGTCTCTGGGCTCAGCCAGAAAGTGGGAAGCTGTGCTAGAGCCTGGTGCCTCACTCATGGCCAGTGGTTAACGTCAGACCCGTGAGGAGTCACATCCGGATGCTTATTAGGGAACATTTCTCTACAGACAGAGTGGGAAACTTATTTAATTAGAAAGAGGACAAAGTAAGGGCCCAGAGGTGTTTAATATCCCAGCTCACGGCTCCTTCCAACCCACAGAGTCAAAACTGAGACTTACTTCTGACACCAGCCGGGCCCACACGGCCGCCTTGCAGTTCACACATGCGTTTGAGAAACCCGCTCTTTATGAGTTAATCTGACCAATCTATTGAAATGTTGGGGGAGCGGGGAAATGGCTAAGAGCCTGTTTTGATTGGTAAGACCTCAAATTACGGCTGTCAGGGAGGCAATCGTGGGGTCAGGGACAGGCTAGGTGTTGACGTTGAGTAAAAAGAAAGCATCCCGGGGCCAGAGATTTCTGTTCAGCGAGAAAGCTGTTTCCCACCGGTGCTGGATCTGGAAGCGTTTTACTCCCCTGCGAGATCTAGGAAGACTTTAAAACCTCACTCAGAAGGAAAAGCTTAGCGAACCAGGAGTGCAAAACAGCAATTCGGTAGAAAGAAAACGAGCCATTTTTGGGGCTAGAGTAACAGGCCGACCCCACGGGAGGCTTCCCTGAGAAAGGGAGGCCGCCCCCAGTTTGCTGGGGGTGGTGGGGAGCCATAACACCAGTACCTGCAAGAGAAAATCACCTGTGGCTGTTTGTTTGTTTGTTTGTTTGTTTTTTAATACGAAATTTATCGTCAAATTGGTTTCCATACAACACCCAGAGCTCCTCCCAACAAGTGCCCTCCTCAATGCCCATCACCCACTTTCCCCTCCCTCCCACGCCCCATCAACCCTCAGTTTATTCTCAGCTTTTAAGAGTCTCTTATGGTTTGCCTCCCTCCCTCTGTAACTTTTTTCCCCCTTCCCCTCCCCCATGGTCTTCTGTTAAGTTTCTCAGGATCCACATAAGAGTGAAAACATATGGTATGTGTCTTTCTCTGCCTGACTCATTTCACTCAGCATAACACTCTCCAGTTCCATCCACGTTGCTGCAAAAGGCCAGATTTCATTCTTTCTCATTACCAAGTAGTATTCCATTGTGTATATCAACCACAATTTCTTTACCATCCATCAGTTGATGGACATTTAGGCTCTTTCCATAATTTGGCTATTGTTGAAAGTGCTGCTAGAAACTTCGGGGTACAAGTGCCCCTGTTTGAAGAGAGCTCTGCTTACAAAGTAAACATCAGCTGATCCGGGACCCTCAGAGTCTGATGACCACTGATGGGAGAAGAGCCGCGGGTGTGAATGGAGATAAGCAGGTAAGCAGGTGACGGCCAGGTAGCTCAGAGCAAGGCAGAGAAAGCAGAGAATTCAGTCGGAACTAAAGCAGAAATACCTCCGTGCCCTGAATACCGCTCGGCCATGGGTTTTGTCAGTTTCTTAGAAAAAAAAGATACTTTGCAATTAACATACTGTATTACTGAGTCACCGCAGCTAAGAGCCCGGGTGAGTGCCAGTGACAGCAAACTCGTCGCTGCCAGGATCAGTTTGCCTCCACTTTTCATTAAGTTGGGATCTGGTTCGTTCTTTCAATGACTGTACGTATTCTCAAATACTCGTTCTATTGCTGGCATGTTGAAGACCCACTTGAGTTTCCCGGACAGACACCTGTATGGAGTGGGCAACAACGGGTGATTCTGGGGCCCATCCTCCCGGAAGCTCCTCACGCTCCACCAAAACTGGGCTCTGCAGCACCCCACAATGCGTCTCCCACCAGGGCAGTGGAGGTTCGTTGATCAGTTTGCCCTGAACTCAGTGATTTAACCACCACTCTTTCCTATCATTCAGTTACAAAACTTCCTTCGGATGTTTCTATTAAAAAAAAAAAGAATTGAGGTGCCTGGGTGGCTCAGTCGGTGGAGCATCCGACTTTAGTTCAGGTCATGATCTCACGGTTTGTGAGTTCGAGCCCCACGTCAGGCTCTGTGCTAACAGCTCGGAGCCTGGAGCCTGCGTTGGAGTCTGTGTCTCCCTCTCTCTCTGCTTATCCCCTGCTCACACTCTGACTCTCTCTCAAAAAGAAATAAAGATTTAAAAAATAAATAAATAAATAAATAAATAAATAAATGAAGAAGCAAAGAAAGGAACCCAGCTCACTAGCTAGGTGGGTAGTGTTGATGTGGTACAACTAAAATATAAACATATTTAAAACACAAGTAGGTGATAAACACCAGCACTAAAAGCCAGGGCACTGAAAGGAAGGACATGATGAACAGATCTCTTGGATGAAAAGCTGGTTTGGACGCGCACCAGATGTGGGCCAGGGGGAGCGCCAGCAGCTGCTATGTTGGGCGTGTTTGAAGAAAACAAGTACAGCCAGGGACGATCGTAAGAATTTTGGGTACAACCACCACAGTCACGTTTGGGCCTGGGCAAGGCTAACAGGTACGGGGGTCCTTTCCAGACCTGCACACCCATCTGGTTAAGTGGCCAGTGGTTATTCTTCTCCATTCTGTTCTCACAGGCATCTCGGACTCAGTGTGGCCAGCCTGAACACACCGTCCTCTACTCCCCTTTTTTCTTCCACAGACCCCCAAACAGATCATCACTGCGAGTCACCAGCTGCCAAGTGTTGATCACGTACGTCGCCTCCTCCCCACCAGCCCTTCTCACTGTTTGAGATCAGGCTCTTCCTATCCCTCACCTGACTCATGCCACCCACCTGTCTGGTCTCCTGGCACACCCACCCTCCCCCCACTGCGTCACCAGTGATATTTCTCAATTGCAATCACATCCCTACCCTGCTGATGACCTCCAGTGGGCCTCCCTCGCCGTCAACATAAAAGTCCAAATATCTCATGCGAGTTACAGGATTCTTCATTATCTGCACTGAGTTTGCCCTTCCAACCCCATGCTAACCTCTCTCTGACCGCTGAACTCCTCTCTCCTCCTGCTCTGCACCCAGCCGTTCGCCTCCCCAGAGAAAGAAGAGAATTCAGTCACAACTAAAGACTCCTTAGAGGTTCAGCTTTGCCCTCTCCTCTCCCGTGTGCTCGGATTTACTGCCCCCATCCCGCCTCCACATATCTCACCCTGCCGTCCTTCTTGACTCGTCCTGATCCTCGGATATCAAGTCCTTGAGGATAGGGGATGTCTGTTGCTGGTGGCTTGATTTCTGGGCCTTCCATAGGGGTGGGCCAGGGCCTTCTGCTAGGAGGTGGGTTTGGGAATGCTGCTAGCCAGCGGTTTACAGTGGGAGGCGTAAGCGTGGGGACCGGGAGAAATGTCTGTGCGGCAGTGATCTTGTCCAGGGACGGGTCAGGTGCAAAGCCAACCATCGAGAGGATGGGAGAAGAGTCCTAAAGGATGGGAGACATGGATGGAAGCAAAGGCCCATTAGGAAGGGGAAACAAAACCAGCCAATTGGAACCACGGTAGCATCATGCACCCCGCATGTGTCCTTAACCTACAGGATTCCCAAATGACCTGCGATTTGGTTCCTGTTGTGCAGGAACTCCTGCATCGACTAGACCTCAAGTTTCTGACAGTCAGCGATGTGAAGAGTTTTTCTCCTCCCAACGCATCCTGCATACATGGCGACACCCGCAGACGCCACACACACAGATGCACCCGTACGTGCCACAACTCAGACAAGCACCAGACCCTCACATACAACATTTTCCCAAGTAACACAATGGTATCTCTACCGCTGGGGCAGGCTTCCCCATGCTAAAGGCATGTCCTGCGGCCCTCCGCAGCTCCTACTGTTAGAGGCCTCGTGGATACGGCTATTTACACACTAACGCCTCCGCGTGTGTGGACCTTGGGTGCGAAGCTCAAATTAGGAGCTTCCCACGTGATCTCATTTACTATCACAGCGATCTTATCTGACCTCCAACTCACAGGTGACTGACGAGGGAGCATGGGGGGCCCGAGACTGCAGATGGTCGCTCTGCCAATGCCCACGAGCCGTCACAGTGTGCGATCTAGAGGACCTAGGTGTTAGAGCATTTCAATCATGAGGGTGTCAACCGTGTGGCGTCACTGTGCTGGAACCAACTCTGGAATCAGCTTGCGTAGAAAGGCAGATACAATCATGTCAGCACAACACTCTCCCTTTGTGATTGGACCCAGGCCTTTCCTACAGCCCCGTGCTCAGTGTTATGCACCCAAACATGAGCAATGATTAATGAGTTGGCAAGAATTCTAGAAGGTTATGGGAACTATACATATTTAGTTTAATGATGAGATGGTTGACAGCCAACCTGGGAATGACGTTCAGGAACAGGAGTGAACCTTCCTCTGAGGATGGTGACCAGCTGCTCTGTCTTCCTTGGGCAAAAGGGAGACATGAGCGGAAATGAATTTAAACTGCATCATAAGGTAATAATTTGAGATACAAAGAACTTCCTGCGGCTGGAATGGGTTGCCATGGAAAGGGATGGAATCTCCTTTCCTCAAGGTCTTTAAAAATAAGTTCTGTCCAACTTTGTTAAGGTTTGGGTGTTCCTCTGAACTCAGAGCTTGGGATCTAGCCCAGAAGTTCACCGTATCCATGGACGTCCATCTGAATTCATAAATGGTGTTTTCTTCCCCTTCCCTTTCTCCTGCTCAGCCTCCCTCCCTCGTGCCTTTCTTTGTTTTTCACTTTTTATGTACAAAACTAAAATCTGTCCTTTTGGAATATGGCTGTGAGCTTTGACAATGCGTATCGGGTAACCACCACCACGGGCACAATATGGAACAATTCTCACTTTACCTTCTTTTCCCCCAGGTAATGGTTTTCCTTCTCTCTGTACACACATATAAAGTTTCAAAATCTCTAAGACATCAGCACCAAACGGTCCCCTGCAACTCTGTGTCTTCAATAGGCAATATAATGGAGGGAGAGAAAGAGAGAGATACAAAGAGACAGGGATAGAGAGAGAGAGTGGCTTCTATACTTTTCTTCATTTTCTCCGCACTTGGGGCAGTAAGGTGTCAATGGTTTAGAATGTTTTTGGTGAGTGTGCTTATCCTGTGCTCTGGGACAGAAGTGAGCAAAGTTACCAGAATGAATGGGAAAGAAGGGGCATGGAAAATCAAAAGGGAAATTGGCAGAGTCGTCTCCTTAAGTGGATGAATTGAAGCTAGAATTGTTGGACTGCAGGACAGAGCCCCGTGGACGGTGGGGCAGCATGTATATTTTGAGATCCAAGGAGTCTCCTTTGCCACATGCTTTCTGAGCCTTCTCACCTCCACCCAGCGAGTTGAAGTCACCCCACGCCTTAAAAGAACAGTAGGTACAACCTGGAATAAAGACGTCAGCTGACTTTTGGAATGGCCTTTTATAATCAAGCCTCTTGGGACTTGAGACTTTGGGTTGTTGGAACCAGGAACTCAGATCGAATCCCAAGGAGCCTGAAATTCTCACAATGCGGTACAGAGCGGAAAGGGTACAGTACGTGTCTCCAGAGAGGAGAAAATGCCCGGTCTGCTCAAAGATAGGGAGTCAGAGAAAGAGCCGAGAGCTGGAAAGTAGTCTTTGGCTATTGCCTCTGACTGTCCCACACCGTATCCAGGGGGACAGCGGAAGGTACGGTTATAAAAAACAAAAACAAACAAAACACCGGGCACAGGAACAGATCCAAAGGAAAACAGATCCTTGTGCGTTGGTTGTAGGAGTGCAGCCAGGGAGAATGCGAGAGCTCTTCAGAACGTCCGCAGCAAGCATGGCACCAGGGAGCTGGAGCAAAGGAGGCCAAGGGAGCAGTGACCAAGAGCCCATTTTCTACACGCCCTGGAAGCAGGCTGGCCGGATTCTGGACATTCCCATGTCTCCTTCTCTTAGAGGGAGTCTGAGAAGTTTGGGGACTGGACAGGGTTGTCCACTATGCTGAGTCGTCCTTATCGACATACATCAAATAAGGCCCTAGGAGACCCTGGTTGTCAGAGCAAACAGCTCGAGGCTGCCCCAAAACCAGCAAGAAGGGGGTCGCGACCCAGCGGAGGCCAGAGATCAGAGAGGAGTTTACCGGGTTGGACAGCTCTCACCCAGGCCAGATCAGATGCACGCCCCCCCCCCCCCCCAGAGAAGCGTGGTCTCCTGCAGCGAGGCGTCTGCGGCAGAGAACGAACGGCCTGCTTACGTGCATAGCAAGTCGCACCAGAGCTTAGTTCTGATCTGAGAAGTTGCACACCCAGCTCTGGAGAACAATGGCGCTCACACCCACAGAACAGAGTTAATCTAAGCAAGCTTAACATGTATGCAATCGGTCTCCAAGATCTGCTTTTTGGCCGGATTTTTATGACACACGCTCAAAAACCCATTCCTGTAACTGCAGCCACTATAATTCAAATGACCTTTTTCTTCCTTCTTTTTAATTTTTTTGAACGTTTATTCATTTTTTTTTTGAGACACAGAGACAGAGAGTGAGTGGGGGAGAGGCAGAGAGAGAGGGGGAGACACAGAATCCGAAGCAGGCTCCAGGCCCCGAGCTGCCAGCACAGAGCCCAACGCGGGGCTGGAACTCATGAACCGCGAGACCATGAACTGAGCTGAAATCAAACACTCCACCCACTGAGCCACCCAGGAGCCCCTTTCTTCTTTCTGTCTGTCTCTCTTTCCTTCCTGCCCTCCTTCCTTACCTTCCCCTCCCTGTTTCCTTCCTCCCTCCCTTCCCTTTCCTTCCTTCCTTCCTTCCTTCCTTCCTTCCTTCCTTCCTCTTTATCTTTCTCTCTCCAGGAAGGTGAATGTTGAGTTAATTACAAGAGTGGCTGTGGCTGCTCCTCTTTCCTCCTCTCCTCTTCCTGCCACTCTCCTTTTCCCTCCCCTACTCCCCTCTCCCCTCCTCTCCCCTCCCCTCTTCTCCTTTCCTCTCCTCCCTTCTCCTCTCCCCTCCCCTCTTCTCCTCTCCCCTCCTCTCCCCTCCCCTCTTCTCCTCTCCTCTCCTCCCTTCTCCTCTCCCCTCCCCTCCCCTCCTCTCCCCTCCCCTCTTCTCCTCTCCCCTCCCCTCCCCTCCCCTCTTCTCCTCTCCCCTCCCCTTCCCTTCCCTCCCCTCTCTTCTTCCCTCCCCCCCTCTCCTTCCCTGGAGTATTTCTTCTTTATCTTATCACCCCCACACTACATCTGCCCCTTCTTTCTTTACTCTAGACTTCCAAGCATGTTTCCCATTTTGCCAGAATCAGGAGAAAAATGTACATGTGCACAAATGCACCCATGAAACACTTATATGTGAAGTAGACATATGCAAACATACGTGCTATATGTGTTATTCAATAAACTTTGTTTTTAGTAGCAGGACCGTAACGAGCCGGACTTAAGCCTTGCTTTGGGAAACGCTCTTTGCTCAGCGTGGTGTTCACAATGACAAATCCCCCTCCACACGGCCCAGACTCGGTCGGAGTCTTTGGGGTGGTTAGTAGCATTGCGCCCCGAGCAGACTTCGGGAAGCTCTCCGAGCGCCCTGCCCTCACAGCGAAGGTGAAGAGCGGCACGTGAGCGCCTGGGGTCCAAGCGCCTTCGTGGCCCGAACTCCTCGCTCACGCTGGGATTTCCCTGCTCAGACTCCTCCGTTTACTTTGGCTCAAGCTTGTCGTTCTTGAGTTATGCTTCCTTGAATCCCACAGGGTCGATTCCTGCACAGAAGACGCCGAGAAGCCCTCTTCTCCCCTACCCCCCTCCCCCCCCACCTCCGCCTCTGGTGGAGTTTTGTATCTTTGCAGCTGCTGGAAAAGGGCTTTGGTTTCAGTAGGTGAGTGGTGGAGACAGGAGTTCCCAGATCAGGTTTTAGATTCCTTCAGGGCTTGGATGTGGACGGAAAAAGATCCTCCTGCTGGGGCGAGGCCCCGTTTCCGAGGACGCCCGCCTCGTCCGCATGAATAGGGAACATGAGAAGCGAGAGAGGGGATTAGTCTTGCGCGGAGTCAATGTTCATCTTTCCTCACCTGCTTTTAACAAGTCTGCGCCTTGCTGAAATATTTTCTTATTAAATTTTAATCAAAGGCACAAAAACAGACTGTTTATCATAGGGAAGAGGGAGCTTATTGTGAGCTTCTGTCGTCCGGCCAGTCTTAGCGGGAGCAGCTCCTTGACGGTGGAGGTGCTGGGCCTACGTGTCCATCAGGGGCCGGTGAGCCCAGGAGGCCTGGGTCGGAGGGGATGGAACCGTCTCTCCAGTGTTTGCACCACACACGCCCTTGCACACAGGGTGCCTGGGGAAGACCCGTTTGCTCGTCGATGGTTGTAGCCACTCAACACTGGGTGCGGAAGCAGCATGCTGAAGAATGTAAGATTTTCAGCTTCCGTTCACGTGTTTCTTCTCTGGATGGTCTTAGAAAGCTGCCCTGAGTTTTTCAGGGTGGATCAAATTAACCCACGTTCACGACATGCTGCTGGTCTTGGGTTGTCTCATGACATAAAGTCTTAGTTCATTTTTATGACAGGCAAACAGAGCATCCAGTATGTGTCAATAAAGTTTGCCTTCTAAATGGTACCTACGGAAATACCCGGGTCCTTGTACAGGAACTCGACTCTTTGCTTAACAGTACTGTCCACAAGCACAACACGCTTATCCTTGGAGCACACTTGAACGGCCGAGCGATGGAAACCAACCAAAATCCAATTTAAGAGAAGTCAGAAAACGATCAAATAGGAAAAGACGTACTATCCTCGTATGAAGGACAGTGCTGTTTTATAATGTTTTGTCAATATAAAGTTTTATTTTATGTTTTATGATACCTTCTGTATACGAATTTTATGATGAAATAATTAACAACTGTTTTTATCGGATTTACTCAGCTGGGGGAACATGATCGACGCGAATTGGATTTCCGTGACCTTCTACCCTGAGCTACAACTGGCAGACTCTCAAAGCTCGCTTTCTCCTTCCTCACTAGACTCGAGTGCTCCTTTTCTGAAAGATTAGGGCAAAGACGGTGAGAAGGAAAGCTGCTGTGGGCCAGGAGCAGGAAGGAGTGAGAAGTAGACACTCCAGTGTGGTTCTTGGTTGCCCCCACACTGATTTCCCACAACAGGCGTTAAGCACAAAATCCCAACAGTGTCCACGGCGTCCAGCCTCCTTCACGGGAAGACCTGGGTTTCTTAAGAATATTTCCGCTGCTTGTTAAGTATTTTACGCTTGTTACCAGGTGCGTAACTACCTAGACTAATTAGAATGTCTTCTGTAATTTCAGGTGTGTGTTTTCACATCACAACAAAACAGTGTCGATTTTTGTCCAAATTGGAAAACTCATCTAAAGAGAAAAGGGGAACCAAGCAGAGGAGGAGGGCTTTCCTTGCAGTATTTTCTGTGGGAGCGAGTTCAAGCCTTTGCCAACTCATGGGGCACGGATCTGGCCTTATTTCTCCTCGATGATGCTGTAGTTTTAATCTGTGGATCTCAGACTGTGGGGTCAGACCAGCAGCGTCAGCATCCGCTGGAAAATGTCAGCAATGCACGAGTGTCAGTCTAACTCGGTTCTATGAATTCTGAAACTGGGGGTGGGGTCCAGCAAGCTTTCTGGGTGACTCAGGTGCACACACATGGGAACGTGAGAACCACTGGGACACATAAGTGTGATCGACTGGACTGCATCTCCCCCAAATCTGTGGGCTGCATTCCTAACCCCAATATTTGGAATATGACTGTATTTGAAGATAGGGCCTTGCAAGAGAGAATCAAGTTAAAATGAGATCACTAGAGTTGGTCTTAATCCAATCTGACTGGTGTCCTTATATAAGAGGAGATGTGGATTCAGACATGCACAGAGGGACGCCCACGTGAGGACAGAAAGAGGAGTTGGTGTCTATATGCCAAGAAGAGAGGCCTCAGGAAAAACCAGACCTGTTTGGACCTTGCCTGGACCTTGGACTCTCAGGCTCCAGGACCAGTAAGAAATGCACGGCTGCTATTTAAGCTCCTCTGTTCATGGCCCTTGGTTGGGGCACACGTAGGAACACAGTAGCGAAGGTTATGAAGGTGGTCATACCAAACGTGCAGGTGAATATTGGCCAGTTCACTTTGAGGAAGGTCATGGAGAAGGCCTTAAATGTCTGGATGGAGTTCCTCTCTTATCCACTGGTACCCTAGGTCATCAAAACACACACCAGATAGATACACCCATGTGTTTCTTTACATTCACAGTGTAATATGGAATATTTGCTAGCATAGTGATAAACTGCTACCATTGTCACATAGATTTTCATGTGTTTGGTGATTTTTTTTTAAGTTTATTTATTTGTTTTTGAGAGACAGACAGAGTGGGAGCAGGAGAGGGGCAGAGGGAGAGAGGGAGACACAGAATTTGAAGCAGGCTCAAGATTGAGCCGTCAGCACAGAGCCCGATGCGGGGCTTGAACCCATGAACCTCGAGATCATGACCTGAGCCGAAGTCGGCCGCTTAACCGACTGAGCCACCCAGGCCCCCCAACATAATCACTGTTAACTGATTTATTAGACATCTCTTGCATGTTAAAAATCTTTATGTACATTATCCATAAACCTGACAACTTTGCAAGATAGCTATAGATATTTATATAGTAGTGAATAAAGTAGGTCTCAGTGAAATTAAGGTATTGTCGCAAGACCACACAGCTGGAAAATATTAATTTTGGACTCAAATCTACCTCTGCCCGACTCTCGCATCAACCTGTGTGTGCGTCCATTACCCCAGTGCAAACTGGTGACCTCACACGCACCTTGCACATGTCCAGCAGTGATTGTGAAGGTCCCCCCGTGCCCCTTGATAGCCTCCTACATGCAAGGCGTGTGTCCAAAAGGCTCGTGAAAGTCCCACCACAGAGAAACACCACTTGGCAAATTCTGACTGACAATGCTTCAAGAACTGATTCACTGTTCAGAAAACAAAGCCATACAAAGACGCGGATTTTTACTTCCTAAAGAGTTCATTTCGGAAACACAGAGGGTCTGATATGATACTGTTAATTTAAGGGTTTCTGTGCTTTTTTCTTCTTCTTTTTTTTTTTTTCATCATTCCTCAAACGGTAGCTGCAACATGAGTCACATTCCATGCTAACGCGCTTAGGAACTCTCTGAGGTTGAACGAAAAAAAAAAAAAGATTTCATAATGCTCTTAATTATGATCTTGATACTTTTTTGATTTGTGCAAAAGACTTTATTGCTAAACTTATCCAAAAGTAATTTGATAATAAGACTTGAGATCCATTGTTCGCATGTTTGTAACTTTAATAGCCTGAAATAGTTGGTAAATTGCCCAAAAAAGGGGAAATGCTTTTAAGCTGAACGGCAGGAGGATAAAGTCAGACCATTTATATTCATGTTATCTTTTTCCTTCCGGACTCACTTCAAGATGTGTGAATTGGGTAAGCGCCAAGATACTTTTAAATTCAGAGATTTTTAAAATAAAAGTAGCTCATATTTAGATTGGGTTTAGTGTGGAATTCTCAGCCTAATCCTACGCCTGCTTTTATAATCTGTTGGAGAGAACACTCTATTTTCCTGACTCATGGGCATCATTCTATATTTCCCCATGCTTCTAAGACATCACTTCACATCCATTCTAAAGCCTTGCAGAGTAAAGCAAATAAAAATCAACAAACAAACAAAACACACGAAACATATCTGGGATCGTCTTTGTTCACTGAAAATCGCCCCCAAAAGTGGCTCTTCTGCACGATTGCAGCATTCGGGGCCGGGAAGCCCAGCAAACTCAGGTGTAAGGGAATCTCCTGGTCTCAGCACAGCGTCCGTCAGCACCTTTTCAGGGCACTCGGCGAAGCCGGGGGACAGGCTAACAATACCTGTTTTCTGCAGGACGCGCATCGCCGAAGGGCTGGCCGTCGGGGGGTTCCGCTCACTCTCCCCTGTCAGTGATGAGAAATCCCACAGGACCTGAGAAGAGGGGAAACGTGCCAAGGGGGCTGTGTCAGTAGCCGACTGTCACCAAATTAAAATCAGTTAAAATGGAATAGTCCTCAGTAATTGCCCAGACACTTTGAAATGTCTTTAAACCAGCTCGTTTTCTGTTCTTGACTTTGCAGGGACCGAAAAAAAGAAAGAACGTGAAGTAACTATGTCTTAAAGGAGAACAAACGTAAAAGTTTTATTTTAGTCCCGGTGCAAGACACAGTCACAGGCACTCGGGGCGACTCTGAGGTCTTCGGTCAGTGCTCCTCGAAGCCCTACGAAGCCACCCCTCTACAGCCTGCCGTCCCCACCTTCATGTAACAACACAAGCGCTTGAGATTCGACATGAGAAAGGTACAAGATCGCATTTCACTGCTATGGGGGTTATTGTAATCAAATTCCTTTGAGATTTGAGCTGTCCTTTACGCAGCCCCCAAAGGCACACCTACTCACGTGCCGGCACGTTCCCAGGCAGCCACCTGCGTGCCTCGGTTCACTGATCCTGTCCCTGTGGCCGTCCTGCCAACTGCTGCCCCCCGGCACTTTCCTGGGGAGCAGCCAGGTGGGGGTGGACGAGGACACGCAGTCCTCCAGAGGCAGGAGCCCAGATATGGCGGGCCATCCAGAAAGCCCTGCGACCACTGACTCTGGTTGCAGTGGGGAGCAATCTGGTGACCGCCTCCATGCCACCTGCCACTGTAAAATTGACCTACGTGGGAAAATGAGAATGGTATGCGGGATTTTGCTCTAAAATCAACCGGCTCATAAAGTGTGCACTGGGCCGAGGGATATGTATATATTGAAATCTTCAAAGAATATTATCTTCCCAGTAACCTATCCTAATGAGTCATAACTCAGTGTCAGAGAGCCGTTCCCCACACCTACCCTCCATTCTTCATGCTGTCATTTAAGCCTTTTCCTTTCGTTCTGCCTTTGGTAACATGTAGGGCCACTGGCTGCCCCTGTCCCGTGTGGGAGCAGTTGTATGTTTTTGTTGTAGGTACTGACTCACTCGAGTCCCTGCTTCTGCATGTTAAATAACTCTTCGTTTCCCACCGATTGCCTTGCCCTCTTCCCAAATGGCCCTGGGGTGCCCCAGGAAGGTCCTCCAGTGTTCCCTATGTCAGGGCAACAGAGCCGACAAATTTCTAACCAGCCATCACGAAACACCTCCTGATCACCCATCCACACGATTCAAGCCTTTGGGTTAGGACTTTAGAGAGAGCAAAAGTGAAAATAATTCAGCCTCTAACCCAGGTTCTCAACGGTTTGCAGAGGGAGGTTGTCTGGGCTCCAGAGGCTGGTTTCCAGCCGTGAGAGAGTGCCTGGAGCTCTCAGTGCCCTGGGAGGGGTTCGGCAGGCCGCACTCTGCACCCTCCCCTTCCCGCTGCCGCAGCAGCTGCTCCCTGGAGTCTCCGTGGCACCTCTGGCCCTGTGCTATTGGCAAGGGGTCTGTAAGGCCGAGCCGAGGGCCAGGGCGGAGAGATGGGTAGAACCCTCCCGACAGCAAGACCGTGCACTGCCCGTGACCGTCAACTGCAGCACAGAGGGCGGGCACGGCAAGTGTCCCTAAGCATACATGGAGAGGACCCTTTAATTTTTAACCAATGTGTATATATAACCTGTGGCATACTTCCTTTTATAGCTTTGTAAGTTGCACCGTGATCTTGGGCCTAATAGGCGTTTGTATTTATCGATTCACCATGATTTTGATTACCTCGTAAGTTTTACTGTGTTAACAGGTGCCTCGATGTGATCATGGATCAAAGTTCCCCAGGCTTTGGGTTTAGGATGAGGTAAGGAGGCTTGGGAATCCAAGAGTAGAGAGAAAGGGGCTGCGACAGAGGTGTGGGCAGTCCAGGATCAACCAGGATCGGCCCCGGGCCATCAAGGGACCGTGCTGGTCACTAGGCAGAGAGAGCTCCAGAGCCCTCAGCAGGACACCAGCGAGTCACATGGACCCACACCTGCCTCAGGGGTCACGACCAGCGTGACAAAAAGCCCTGTCACTGCAGATATCTTCCAGGTAAAAATTCAGTTTTTTTCCAAAAGACAAATTGAAGGCCCCAAGGCATCCACTGATAAAGCAGAAAGTGACCGCATGGGTTGTAGTTGAGGGCTCAGACCCGTGCTCCCAGCAGGCCCCGCTATCTGTGGCCACCTTGCGCTTTTGCAGAGGGGCCCAGGGAGGTCTGCGGACGTCCCTAGACTCGTCAGCAAGCGAGAAGTTAACAGACCCAGGGTGGGACTGTTTAGGGTTGTCTGAGGGTTTCTGCGGATCAAATACGTCCCATTGAGCGTGCCCCTGTCTGAAAGCTGGGAGGCGCACTGAACCAGACATAACCCTGCATTTGTCAGCAGCAGGCGGCAGTGGGGGCCCCCCGCGTTACAGGCGCCAGACACCGGAGCATCTCCAAGACAGACGGAAGAGGTGGCATTCCGGAATCAGCAGCGGGCAGCTCCCAACTGTCTCACACGATGCTTGTCTGGTCGGAACTTATCTGTGCCCTTCCAGCCTCAGAGAGGGGGGTTTTTAAGTAGTCGACTTGACACTCCCTCTACAAAACTTCCCACATACCCACTAGAATATGAATGAAGGCGCATAAAACCTATCACTATCAGAAATGATTATTGGTTGGGGGCCTGGGTGTCTCCGTCGGTCGGGCGTCCGGCTATTGATTTCGGCTCAGGGCAGGATCTCACAGTCCATGAGTATGAGCCCCGTGGCAGGCCCTGTGAGGGGCCTTCTTGGGATTCTTTCTCTCTCTCTCTCAAGATAAATTAAAAAACACACTAAAAAAAGAGATTCTTGGCAATCTATGTGTCGTAGGCTGACCCTTCACACCTCCCCCCAATAAAGAAAGAACCCCTGCGACAGACCTATGTGCCACGGACCTGAAAAGTGTCCCTATAGTATGGAGTGCTCCCTGTACTAAGGGTGTAGCCGTGATTCTTTATCTGTCTGGTCACAGAGCAGCAAGATGTATAAAGAGAGATGCGGACAGAAAAGCAAGCATTGCTTGCCAGGAACTTGACAAGTTAGATAACGAAAAGCCCTTATTCCGCGAAACTGGGGAACTGAGGGCCATATTCGTCTGCTCTGGCTGCCCCAACAAAGCACCACCAACAGGGTGATTTAAACTGCAGAACTTTATTCTGCCCCCAGTTCTGAAGGCTGGCACCGCGGAGTCACCGTGTCAGCAGGGCTGGCTGCTGGTGAGGCTGTGAGGGAGGGGCCGCCCCACACCTCTCCTGGCTTCTGGCGGTTTGCCAGCCATCTTCGGTGCTCGGCGCTCTTGCTGGGTAGACAAATCTCCCCATCTCTGCTCTCATGCCTCCACTTGGGCGTCTGTGTCCAAATCCCCCCTTTTCATAAGGACGCCGGTTTTTTGGGATGAGGGTCCACTTTAATGACCTCACCTTAATTACTGGCATCTGCTACAATCCTATGTCCAAATAAGGTCATATTCCGAGGTGCTCATGGTAAGCACTTCAACACACAATTTTGTAGGGACACAAGTC
Source organism: Prionailurus bengalensis (assembly GCF_016509475.1). Classification (NCBI taxonomy): domain Eukaryota; kingdom Metazoa; phylum Chordata; class Mammalia; order Carnivora; family Felidae; genus Prionailurus; species Prionailurus bengalensis. Next base: position 237,905,452 of record NC_057343.1, on the reverse strand, counting down.
AACCTATCCCAGGAGCCTCCTCCTGGGATTTTTGTGAGGATAACAAGAGCTCCTCTCTAGGAGCACTTAGATGGCACGGGCATGTGAGAAGCTACGTGAGATTGGCGTCCATGGGGGGGGGGGCCCCCTCAGCTTCTTGCGTGCACTTTGACCCGTTTCCCTCAGACTTGGACAGGCAGCCCTCGATAACTGAGGACGCTAAGTTATTAATGAATTATTGAATTATTCAATTCAAAAAGTTGAATTGTAGATGTGCGCCCAATTTAGCTTCTGAAAAATAGGGAATATAGACTTCCCTTAATGCATTCGTGGAACGTCCACAAAACTCACCCGGATATGAGGTCTTGGAGAGACCCTCGGTGAATTCTAAAGAGCAGGAACCTTGCCGCCCCTCTTCGCCCCAACGCCGTGAAGGTAGGATCCATTTCATTAAACAAATTTGCAACTGATCAGAGAATTTAAAACTATGCTTCCAAACAAATATTTGGTGGATTGAACATGTTTAAAGCACATGGCTGATGCACAACCGGGGGAAATCGTTTAGAAAAATGAAGGGGTTATTTATAGAAAAGGAAGGAAACCCGCTGAGCCCTGGGTTGTGGCCGCTGCGGGGTGAACACTCTTGCCTCATACAGAGATGAAGTCCAATGCGAGTGGGAGAAATTTCTGGCCTCGATTTTAGTGCAAAATAAAGAGAAGCCGTTGCATATATTTCGGAGATTCTTTCCACGTTTCTGAACCTCTCCAGCCTTGACTCAGAACCTGCCTGGGTCAAGTGCAGCGGTGAAGCATTCTACTTCTTTTGGTGGAACTGACCCAACAATTAAATGGCGAGTAGCTGCTAGCTACTTAATTTTTCCATTGCCTTCGTTGTTGTCCAAATTCAAGGAAAGATGTTTTGGCCCCATAAAGAGAACATTACGATCAGATGTAGTCTCAGGACTGACCGTAGTAAAACTAACTAATGTCAGGGCACAGAGACGGGGAGACATTCCACAAGGAGTCTGTTGTCAAACTTGAATCAAGGGGCTTTTCTTTAAAGAGGCCGGGTTAGTCCGTCCAAAGCACGTATGAGCTTGGAATCTAGATTGCATTACAGAATGAAAATAATGAAAATGATACCTGTGTCAGATAAATTAAGCATTTCTATCAAAATATCAACTGGAGTTTAAAACACCATGAAGTATGCTCCCCGTTGACATATTCAAAGAAAAAACAATATCCATTTCCTTTATTTTTTATTAAATTTCTAGGTTATTAAACTGTGGATATGTATCATTTTACAGCTTATCAAACACCCTGTGAAACACAGCGAGTGGAACCACGTGTGTGCCCTGCCAGCAAAGCCGGGTGAAAACGGTGACACTGAGTTGGAAAAGAGTTTCTCCTGCATAAGATTCCACGTCTGGATCACACCGCACCCTGGCGACGGCCACGGCTGGAGCAGACGTCACAGGCGCTGGCGGGCGCCTCGAGAAACCCAACACAGATCACCACTCTTGCTGCAGAGGGACAAATTGGCCCTGGGTTCCTCTCTGCCTCTGTAGACATAGATTTGGAGGGACAAGGAAAGGGTAAAAATAACAACAACAAAAAAAGATGAACTGGTACTTACCAGTTGAAATATAGCATTGATCTAGTTTGTATTTATAATGTGTTAAGTATTAACACATGAGAAAAATATTAAAGTGAGGTATTTATTAGAAGACCTATAAATAAAAGAACAACATGTGCACTCAAAATTAACTACAGGCAATTGAGCATCCCATGTGCTGTACAAAGTAACATGAAAGAAATATCATTGTCGCATTAAACAAATGTCTATGGTATGAAGGAAGGCGAAAAGTTCACGGGGAGAAAAGAAATATTCCTCTGATGTTGATCAGAAAACGCATAGATGGTCCTGCCCCAAGTCCTAATATCACCTGCACAATGTGCTCCCCACGCGGTAGGGAGCAGAGCGGGTTTTCAGAGTCGGGCTCTGAAGAAACAGAGCCGACACGGGGAGCCAGTCTAACTTCGAGACCAGGGTGACAGGACCCAGGGTGATTTCAGCCAGAAGAGCCTGTCAGCGATTTTTGAGTGGGCCACTTACCAGTTTTCGTTTGTGTTTCTCTTACAAATTATTATGAATTCGGATGTAAAGGATGAGTTATTTGTCATCGAGAGAAGAAATGCCTGTTGAGATAAAAAGATTTAAAATGCTTTCATGTTTAAAGAGTTTCTTTTTAAAAGGTATGTTTGGGGCTTAGATAAGGGATTTTTTAAGCTACATTCACGTACTGCCTGTTTTGCACTATTCCAGTTGTATTAATGAGTTTGGGCCGCCATGACACATGCCACAGGCTGGGTGACTTAACACGAGTCTTGGGGGGCTGGATGGATCGAGGTGCCATAGACACGGGTTCTGCACAGGGTTCTGTCCGACTGCAAAAGATGCCTTCTCGCTCTGCCCTCACTTGGGGAAGAACATCTCTCTAGCATCTCCATAAGGACATCAATCCCATCATGGGACCCCACTCCCCTGATCTCCTTGAACCCTCATTACCTCCCAAAGGTCTTGCCTCCCAACATGGTCACGCTGAGGCTTAGGGCTTCAGCATGTGAATAGGGGTGCGCAATTCACACAGTCCATAGCACCGTGGTTACAGAGTTTAGGAAAACGTACGCAAAACCTATTTTTATTCTGTGTCACTGATTGTTCTTGGCAAAGTAGTGGATCTCAGACTGTAATTAGTCCACGCAGCAGTTGGCAATGTATTCTCTGCAATCCAAATCCTGCAGATAACGGTTTTTACAAGTCAGTTCGTGCTGGAACACGGCCGCAGCCATTCAGTTGCACACTGCATATGGAAAAGAGCTGACTTCTCTCTACAGCCGCAGAGTTCAGTAACGCAGCAGAAACTGTGGGGTGGTGGAGCCTCAAATATTCACTCTCTGGGTTTCACAGAAAAAGTTTGCTGACCCTCGGGGAGTCGCGCTGTCCGATCGAACAGCCCTTAGCAGTGTGTGGCTCTTGGGCTCTTGAAATGTGGCCGGGCCACTTGAGGTGCACTGTTAAGTGTAAAAATGCAAAGTGCACGCTGAATTTCCAAGGTCTAGTGGGGAAAGTGTGTAAAATCACACATTAATTAGGCTCTCTACCAACTGCATGTGGAAATGATGATGTGTTAGCTTTACTGAGTTGCGTATAATATATTATTAGACTTAATTTTACTCATTTCTTTTTCTATTTTTATAAGTCTACAAGAGAAGTTAAAATGATCTCTGTTGCGCACGTTTCTACTACGTCTCTGCTGGGCAGACTGGGCTAAAGGAAAGTGCATTATTTTTATTTATTTTTTAATTTTTTAACGTTGATTTATTACTGAGAGACAGAGAGAGACAGAGCATGAGCCGGGGAGGGGCAGAGAGAGGGGGAGGAACTTGCATTATTTTTAGCGGGAAAAGTGTCTTTAGAATTCTGCTTCTCAAATGGGCCCCTGAGAGATAAAGTTTGGCACACATATTTTTTTCTGGTTTTCGACAGAATTGCTTAATCTGGGTAAATATAAACGGAACTATTCCAGAGCATTTCAAGTATCGGGTTAGTAATATTACATCAGGATTTCTTTGCCTTGGCCCTGGAATAATTGGGAAAGGGTATCCCTGCACATGCAGGGGCCTGGGCCCCCTTCACCCCATCCCTGGCCGTCTCTCACAGCCCGGGAGGGAAGAGACATCTGACTGGAGAATCGGGGAGGGGGAGCCCCAGAGTACGGCAGGTGGGTGCCCCCCTCCCACCCACCCGGAGGCCAGGCCACGGGCCCCGCGAGCCGACCCTTCTCGGGGTTCAGCGTGAGGCCATGCGCTTTCCACATGAAGGGGCCTCAAAACTGGGCACAGAGAAGGCAGGGTCTCACCAGGCCCCGAGGCAGAGCACAGCATCCCTGCCTGGCTGTGTTTGGGCACCAACCCAACTCCGAGAAGGGGATTCTCCACTCTTGCCTTGTGCCTGGCTCAGTCAGCGTGTCTGCACCTGCTGGTTTCCCCCCCTCCCAAGGTCAGCAGAGGGTCCCAATGTCCTTGGTGCTGAGAGAGAAGAAAACATGGGGCTGGGCCAAAGGCGAGGGCAGGGGCTTTGGTGCAGTGGTTACAGAGGTGTGGGCGATCGTTGGTGGGGGGAGGTCTCAGTTTCGGCGTCCTAGGGGCTCCAGTCCCACTGAGGCCCGAGGCCAAGGAGCAGGGGCCCAAAGCCGACTGCCCAAGGGCTCAGGTTCCGAGGAGAGAGGGTGAGATGAAGGGCAGGCAGGTGATGGGTGGGAGGTGGGCACCTTCACAAACCTCACAAACCACTTTTAAGATCCGAGAAAGTACAGTTTGAATGGTTTTGCTTTTGTTCATGCAAACGAGATGAACCACACAGTGAGGAATGTTCTGGCCACTTATATTCCTTGGAGGGACCCTCCAGTATGGATACGCACATCCTGGCCTAAACTGTGCACAGGCTCCTGGGAATAAAAAATATGCTCTAAATTAGGGCTCTGTCCTCCGGTCTGGAAACTGGTGATCGTTCCGAGCTGCGTGTGGCATCAGATGGGTTCACGGGCAAACCTGGCATGCCCTGTGAAGCGTGCTCACGGGAGGCCTCTCCCCTCAGCCCCTCCACAACCACGTCCACAAAGCAGTTCCACGGCGGTTTGGTCCATAAATGTGCAGCCCGGCTTTCAAGAAGTCAATATTCCCTCTTCTCCAGTTTTTAAAAATTCTCTCCACCCTTTTACCTTGCTAATACCCACGTTTCCGGTTTAAACCAGAGGCTATTTCAGCCGGGACCTGGATCACTTTATCGTTTGTAACAGTCGGTCCTGCAGCTTAACGATCGCTGCCAAAGGATAATTGTGCCTCTGATACGAATTCCAGTCGTGAGGTCAAATCCAACATTGTCTCCACGACCCAACAATCTTAGGATTGCCAAGTACAGTAACTGAAATAACGAAAAGAGAAAGACAGTTAATGAATACAACAGTCCAAGCGCAGAAGAAAAAGGTATGCATCGGTAATAATTATTCAAAAAGACGTACAGCCTCATGCGTGACCCAAAATACGCAATTGCAGACGCCAACAGTATAGACGCCCTTCATCTTGACAAAAGTTCAAATCGGCATCATGCCCGGAGGTGACGAGCAGGGGCCAAAGTAAGAGCTCTCATACATACGCGTCTGGGAAGCTGATAGGACCGCATGGGTGCAGAATTTGGCAGTAACCATCAGAAGGTCACATGACCTTGCCCTTTGGCTCAGGGCCCCTCCCCCGAACCTATTGTCTCTCCATTGTCTGTTGTCTATATTGTCTTGTGACTTGCGCTCAAAGAAGTCATTGCAAGGATGGCCATTGCCTGCATCACTCATAATAGCCAAGGAAGCAGAGAAGAAAACGTGTTGATCAAAAAAAGGCATCAAGTAAGTTACCATCCATTTCCACTCCAGATAACCACTCTACGACCACTGGAGGAAGGAAACGCGTGCACTAGCAAGGACTAACGCATAGTGCGTTGTGAAAAACCCAAGTTCAAAGAAAACAGCGTGCTATAAATATGCGTGTCTTACATATCTGACCCGCTCTTCGCCTGGTGCGTGCTGTGTGCGTGCCCTTGTTTTTGGTGATGGGAATTACACCGTGTTGCCTGTACAAGGAAAATAACCACAACAACGCAAGAGACCTGTCCGTTTGGGGACTCTGCCCTTTAGCAATTGTGAAAATGTCTTCCTGACATTTTCCCTGTAACTATCAAATGCTTAAAAATAAGCGTGTGTAAAAACCTCTCGGAACAAGAACACGCGTCCCCGCTTATTATAGCTCCTCCATGGTTATTTTCACCCACCGTTCCCGCAACCCCGTTCCCAGAGTAATTTGGTTAACCCTTTCGGTCTCTCCATTACTCGCATGTTCCTCCTCGGGTTTTGTAATGGGAATTCTCGGCGGTAATGAACATCGCAATTATGCATGAAATTCAACTTTGGGAACCTTGTGCCTCACGTTAATTATAAATCCTCTCCTAGAACACCTTTGAGACCCTGCTCCTTGCTTTATTTAAATCTCCTCATGGACACATCTTCTTTGTGCTAACCCTCCGGTGGGCCCTGGTGGGGGAGCCTTGCTACCAGCCAAGGCTTCCCACGCGAGTCAGATGGCACTTCCTTCGCGTAGATTCTTTCCGAAGAAAGGCACTCACACGGTATCGCGACTACCTTGACTCTGCCAAGGCCACCCTCAGGAGTAAGCACCAGGTTTTTCCCAAATCATCACAAGTGTAAAACAAGACAATGCTGAAAAGACCCCGAGTGTTACTTAGAACATCGGAATTCACGCACATTTCATTGTTGGCTCAGCTCCCATAAGCAAGCTCTGTAATGCGTACTCTTTCCATTCTTCTCGAGTAACTTGGGTTTCCTCTTTTTCTGTTTGGTTTTGACAAAACCCAGCACTTAGACTGCCCTTTGTTCTCCTTCCGGAGGGCTGTGGAGAGTTCTTTCCGTCCACGTCTCTGTGCAGCCGTGTTTGTACGTCAGCTGCTGTGATGGAAGCTGGCTACTGTTGAGTGGACACCAGTCGATTCCAGATTGGCCGGACATCGCCAAGAGGCACCTTCAGGTCTACCAGAAGACAAGTACAATTCAGATCTGGGGCGGGCTTTTCAACTTTAGGAAATGCCCTTTATTTCTGCTTTCCAACTAGCCTCTATCTTGACTGATTTCTCTTCCCAGGTAAGCTGGTGAAAATAGAATATTCTGGGCTAACATGGCTCATTTTCAGGAGGGAAGCATGGGCATGTGGAAAGACCCCCTCATGCAGGAGCCAGGCCAACCTTGGGTTTGCAGCCCAGGGTGACCACTTTGCAGCTGTGTGATATCCAGCAGTGAGGCCACTACATACTCTGGTTTTCCATCTTTAGAAGTACCGTAATGTCCACACCGCAGACCCTGAGAAGTCAAATAGTGTTGAAAAAGTTGCTGATGGGGGAGCCTGAGTGGCTCAATCAGTTGAGCGACCAGCTTTGGCTCAGGTCGTGATCTCACTGTTCATGAGTTTGAGTCCCACATCGGGCTTGCTGCTATCAGTGCAGATCCTGCTTTGGGTCCTCTGCCCCCCCCCCTCTGCCCCGCCTCGGCTTGCACACTCTCTCTCAAAAATAAATAAACCTTAAAAAAATGCCTCTTGGAGCCAGGGCACAGTAAGTACTGATACCATCGTGAGGTTCCATTTCAGGTAGGAACAATAGCATGTTATTCTATCTCAAAACCACTCTTGTGTCTGCTGACCCCGGGGAGTCTATTTCTGAAAAATGGTTTGCACAGCATGGAATGTGGATTTTGGAGAGAGCCAGGCAAAACTGGTTTGAAATGTGTCCTGCTGAATACTGGCCGGGATGAGACAGGCAATTCTCCAAGTGTCTTCTCTCATCTGAAAGGGAGGACAGTGATGCTGTTTTTCCTGGGCCTTCTGTCAAGACCACCAGTCAAAGATACAACGGAACAAACACTATGATACACCGGGTTCCTGGCGGGGCATTCTAAGTCTACTGTCTCCCATCCATGCGTGACTTTGCAAAGTTGGATCCTTTGTCACTACTTCATAAGTGAGGGATGGAAAACGGAGTCTGGGCTGTATGACCACCTCAGCCTCCAGATCTAAGGAGGAGATGGGAGGAGGTTCTGGAGAAGAGGTCTGCTAGACTCCAGTGGAGCCAAGTGGACGACAGGCCCACGTGTCAGGGTCTCGTGCCCTCACAGACGAGGGACAGGAGGGAAGCCTGTAGGACTTGCAGGGTGACTCTCATAAGCTCCAGGGTGGGGCACCGCCATCTATGGTTCCTGGATTACATCTTGTAGCATCACTCTAGTCCAGGAAGGTGGACTGGGTCTCTTCCCCACAACCAGATTTCTAACAAGATGGCAGCAGCAGTCCAACTTAGGTCCAGTACCCACTCAGGAAAGATACCTCTGAGAGCAGAGAATATTCCATATGTCCACTCAGGGTGGCATGCTTGGACAGGACCGTGTCTTACAGAGTAATGGCTTTCCATTTCTGACCTGTCCGGGTTCCAAAATGTTTGAACATGCCACATAAACTCATCTGAGCTTAGCCATCTTTCCTTGTCAACCTCTATAAGGGGAATTTAACTCTGGATTTCACAAAGACAATAAAACCAGTCTTAGAGAGATGCTTGAATTGACACTATGGAAAAAATTATATACCATTTACCGATCAGATAAAGTGGGTTCAACACAGCACATTTATTCTGGCATCTGCTTTCAGACCCATTTTATCAAAGAATGTTAATTCCCGCTCCGGCAGGTTGTAGACAAGGACACCTTTCAGGGAAATGGCACACCTTCCTCCTGGAGCCTGCCAGGATTGCTTCCCAGCGGCTCTTCCTCCACAGGGATGGCATCCTGATGACAGAAGACTGCGGGTTTTCTGCACCAGCTCCAAAGGGGAAACGAAGTAAACAATCAACTAGAGTCTTAATTTCCTCTCTCGGGGGCCATTGTTTCTGTAAAATATTTGCTAAAATCGCACCTTCACTAGGAACAGTTTCTTTCTATATCATCTGCACATTTTTCTCTTTCTAGGAAGAGTCTTCTTTCATCAGGAACAAGCAACAAAACTTGTGTAATAAATGGTGGTCATCACGTCAAATGTACAGACTGTAATACCGTGTTTCGTCTAACGTATGCTTAGGGTCTTCTTTGTTAAAGATTCCCAGAGATAAAGCACATGTGGGAAAAAAAGGAACCACAGCATCATGTGAGTTGTGGGCAGAACCCGTTGGGGGCGAGGCCGTGGCAGAGCAAATCCATTCGATTCTTTGGCACCGGAGGATGTCAGTTCTACCAACTTGGCAATTCCCGGCGTTTGAACGAGGGCCATTCGTTAGCAGTTTGAACCTGTGTAACCAACAGTGGTCCGGAATTGAGAGATGGGCTCCAGATTCCCGCATAACCAACCCCCGGGAGGAGATTCTGCATGATACTCTCTGACGACACTTTGCCAACATTGGCTCCAATAAGTTTGATGGTTTCCTATGAAGATGGCAACATCCACCCGATCAACAGAAGGGCCAGGAGCTGAGAGCGGCAAAGGCATTGGGAATTGTGACCCCGGGGACAGGACCCACTTGGAGGAGGGGAGATGGGTGTGCAAATGTCTGCCCTTGGAAGTGTGGGGGTGGCCACTCCCTCCCCTGCCCACCTCCGACCTCCAGGTGCCAATTTCTACCTCTTTTCTCACTGCTGGCATGGAGGAATCTGTACTTGCCTAACAACCCCATAGAAATGAAAGATCAGGAAACAATGTCTGCAATCCCTGGGCCGTATAAAGAAATTATAGAAAACAGTTATCATTAATCTCTGTGCTGGCTAGAGAAAGGGGCCAAAACATCAACATTTTGATAATCACCAGCAGCAGTTGGACTTTACTTTGACTCGTTGCTGCATTTAGTGGCTTTAGGAAACCATGTTTTCCAAACCCTATTTGGCTCAGTATCAGCAACAACACAAGGTGCAAGGTCACAAACAGAAGATGGAAAGCCAGCAATTTTGAGTCAATTGTGGTAAATTCACCAAAGTAGCATTTTTTTTTTTTACTTAGTCTGAATACACAATGGTGTTAAGACTTTTAAGATAAATTTGGATTTAAAAGAATTTTGGATTTTTTGGGGGGGGGCGGAGAGGAGTGGTACGGCCATGCTATAAAAGTCATAACCTTGGATTCCATTCTATTAGATCCCACGCGTCTAATTTGTACGGCTGAACGTCCAATAAATAAAACATTCAAGAATATTTTGTAGAAAATTTGCCCTTCACTCTATTGATTTCTATCAAATCTATCTAAAACTTTTCAGGCTTGACCTTTTCTTCTTTGAAGACAAAATATTCTCCCAAAGTGACAACATTAAAATGTTTTCATGTAGAAAACCCTTCGGTAAGGGCTGTGTCATCAGGAAATAATGGATGATGGTCTCCGCCTGATAAAGCAGGAGGCGGCCTGTTGTCTCAGGCAGTGATCAATGATGGGGTGGCCGGGGGAGGTGGGGTCTGCGGCCACAAAGGACAGTCACGAGGCCCATTCCCCTGTGACCAGGGACCTCCTCCCCGGTTCCTGGAAACCACGAGTTGCCTGCTTCAGTATATGCCTCCGACTTTCACCAATTTTTCCTGAACTTCTTCCAGAACTTTCCTTTGTCAGCAGGATCATTAGTTTTCAGTCTTCACCACTCATATACAACATTAAACGTTGAGCAGAGAGACGGAGCACAAGTTAGAAATACTGGCACGGCTATGGCCTGTGATTGTCTGTAAGTCATTTCGAGAGAGAAAGGGAGAGAGAGAATCATGTCGCTCTATTTCCTATTTTTAGCATGGATTTCTTTGATGTTAAACATACACAGAATATTTAGAAGGCCAGGACTAAGAAGAGGCAAGATAGCGGTAGTTAAATAACATTTTCATAAAAATTTTTCAAAACCACAATTATCGCAAAGCATCCACGATGAAGCGAATAAGAAATTGTTAAGAAAGACGGGATCGGTGTTGCCGATATTTGCTCTCATGCCAGGCTCCAGTGAGGCTTGGCATAGCATGGCAAACACAAAATATAAGGGCCAGAACATGCCGTAGGACAAAGTCTCTCCTGTGGGAATCGTTGTCCGGGTTGCAGTCACCGTCCACCAGCGGTCATGGCAGAGAAAAGAGAAAGACAAGGAAATAACATCGTGAATGCCCGATCTGTGACACGTGTTAGGAAGGGCATATTTCTTTATGGGTAGTGATATTGATCCAAGTGCACACACACCCATATACGTATGTTTATATGCACATGTATTATTACCATATCAGTTATGTATATTACACCTTTCAGTTCCTAATTTTGTCAAGCAAATGCTAATTTATATAGCTATTCATGCAGTGTCTTTCAAATACTGAATTTGTTTCCTCCGCTTCACAGCTTGTAGAAAGCCTCCTCGTTATGCCCCAAACCCAATCCTAGGAATCAGGAGTGAGGATCCTCAGTCTCAGACACCGAGAAGAAGCCGCAGGTGTTAAGGGGACCCGCACGCAGCTCGGCCCCTGTCCTCGAGCTCAGGCGATTTTCTAGACAGAAGCATCCAGGGGTGTGATTTTCAGAAATTGAAATAATTAACGTGAATTGCTGAATCATCTGACATACCCGGGAGCTCCTCCTAAGAGACAAGCTTGCACTTTCCGAGTGAGAGGCAATATCGGGCTCACCTCAGAGCAAGAGAGGAAGGGGCTGGACCCGAGCGGGAGCAGGTCGTCCTGAGGACCAGCACCCATGGGTCATGTCGTAGAAGCCCAAGGAACGTGACCCGAGAGGAAAGGCAACCTGAGGTTTTAGCAAATGGAGAGAGCTCTGATTTACGAAGTATCACCGGGACCCAGATGAACTACTTGCAGGAAAGCTTGAATGCACTTGTCAAGTAAAAAGAACAGATCCCCTAGAAAGAGGACAGAATGAGCTATGTCAAAAAAAAGTCTAGAATTGCATTAAAATTCCCTAAAACTGTGGTGGAATCCCAGTCTGGAGGGCTTGACTCAAGATCAAAGGAGAGAGAGTAAAACACACAGTGGGTGAGGAACAGAACAGACCACACTTGCAAGGCAGAAGTGAGCCGCACACATTTGTGGCACGGCCCGCAAGAGCGACGCGGCACAAGGGCACGGCTCTGATGCGCGATTCCAGTTCGGAGGCATCTGTCGGAGGTCTCCCTCAGAAAACACTGTATCTGATAAGTTCCAAGCTTGCCCTGCTGACAGTTTTATTTCGCAGGAAGTCGAGGCAGAATCAAAGGCGATTGTTACTCCGGAATTAATGTTGAACAGCAGGGACCGGCTGTTGGCTCAAGAGGAAGAGGCAGAAATCCCAAAGAGAAGCTGCCATGGGGTTGGCAATAACCCTCCCGAGAGGACGAGAGGGTTTAAAGGCTTTCAGAAGTATGATTCTGCTGCGTGATGTGACTTATCCACAAGAGGGAGAGGAGGAGAGAGAGAGTTAGGGTGGAAGGATGGGCCACGTGTCCCCAGGCAGGAGGCGTTTCTGTGCCCTAAACTGAGAAGCCCGGACCCTGGGCAGCCACGAAGGGGGTACCGCGTCTCGGCGACATCTGGTGAGACTTGGCATGCAATCTCAGTTGACTGACCGCGTGATCTTGAGAACTGGAAACAGCAGTGGAATACAGAGGTTCCCTCAATGAGTGTATCCATGTCCTAGGCAAGGCCTTTCAGAGCAAGTGTGAGCCCCTGGGGGGGAGCGAGCCTGCTCCCCTCACAGCTCTAGACCCGCCCCTCCCCAACACCTGTGCACCTGTCGGACCACCTGGTAAGGCACCCTGGGATTCTGCATGACGTCTTCTAGATGGAGCAGTCTGCGTGAGGGGGCGACACCAGGGACCCCAGCAGATTGGCTGTATTAAGACAAAAAATCGCCCCCCCTCTTTTTTAAAGACTGAAATCCTGCCATTTGCAGCGACGTGGATGGAACTGGAAGGTTTGTGCTGAGTGAAATAAGTCAGTCAGAGAAAGACAGATATCATATGTTCTCACTCATACGTGGATCTTGAGAAACTTAGCGGAAGACCATGGGGGAAGGGAAGGGAAAAAAAAGTTACAGAGAGGGAGGCAAACCATAAGAGACTCTTAAATACAGAGAACAAACTGAGGATTGCTGGGGGGTGGGGGAGAGGGGAAAATGGGTGACGGGCACAGAGGAGAGCACTTGTTGGGATGAGCACTGGGTGTGGATGGAAGCCAATTTGACAATAAATTATATTTTAAGAAAGACAAAAAAACCTGTCTAGTCTATTTTTAAAAAATATCTGAGCACTATGTCGTATCTTCTTTAAAAAGAAATATGCACACTTGTTCTCTGCACAACAGAAATGATGTTTAAGTTATTAACTCAAGAAAGGTGAGTCATATTCCATGATTTCAAGCCATCTAAGAACTTCATTTCATGGTGCTCAAGTCCATTTCAAGGAAGAGGAAAAACCCTCATTCAAATAATATGATTTTTTGAATTCTTGTTTCATTAAATAGGGTCTTTACATCATCCGGTTAACAAACTTTGTCTCATACTTAAACGTGGAGCCCCTTGACTTGTGGCCCCACCATCTTATTCTGAGAATGTTCTCGAGGTAGCACAACACGGCAGGGGTCCCTGAGCTGGTAGCCCTGTCCCCGGCCAGAGGAGGTTGAAGAAGCATTCTCAGTGGGGCGGTGTCCCTTTATTCTGATACCAGAGGACATTTGGGGACATTCAGGATGTCCGGAGACTTTTGGTCATCTCTACTGGGGTGGGGGAGAAGTTCTGCTGGCATCCGGCGGGTACAATCCTGAGATTCTGCAAACGTGGGGCGGCTAGCCACAGCCAAGACTTCTCTGGCCCCAAATGTGAGGAGTGTCAGGGCTGAGAAACCCTGGTGGGAAGGGATCTAACATTCGAGGGAGTGGCAGGTGACGCTAGACAGAATCTTGGCCATTTGTGGATCGTCTTCCCTGGTAGAGAGGGAGGGTCACGAAGGTGGGAAGAGAGTGGATCTCCATCTTCTTTTTTAATCCCTCCCAGCTCATGGCCTCTCTCTCTCTGTTCACAAGGTGCCTTCACAAATCTGGTGGAAAATTCCAATTCCCTTTGCTCTGCATTAGGTGGGTCAACTCATTACTGCTGGGGACTAAAACAGCCCTGTCACCTCAACCACAAGGAAAATGCGGTATTGCCAAGCGTTTGATTTTGGAACACATGTGATGCTCTGCGCGTCGACGGCCGCGTGCACGTGCTGTCCCGCATTTGACCACTGCGACTGACCCCCACTCTCTCTCTGCGGTCCCTCTGAGTGACCCTTCCGTGTAGAAGGGCTCGAAGAATTCCTTTTGTACTCTGGGGTTTTGAGGGAAATCTTGGTTTCGCTGAGTCCTGCGGCTTTTCTTTCCACATTCGTTTGTGTTGCGATTATTTTCATGTCCCTTCATGTGTATTTTCCACAAGCGACTCCGTTATTCATGTCAGCTTTGGGCAAAATGGGAAAGCATATTCTTTTAAAGAGCCCACCCACTTGGGGCGCCTGGGTGGCGCAGTCGGTTAAGCGTCCGACTTCAGCCAGGTCACGATCTCGCGGTCCGTGAGTTGGAGCCCCGCGTCGGGCTCTGGGCTGATGGCTCAGAGCCTGGAGCCTGTTTCCGATTCTGTGTCTGCCTCTCTCTCTGCCCCTCCCCCGTTCATGCTCTGTCTCTCTCTGTCCCAAAAATAAATAAACGTTGAAAAAAAAATTAAAAAAAGAGCCCACCCACTAGCATGCTACATTGCAGAGGTAACTGACGTGTCCACATACTTATCTGCATGCATGCCTTATACGCATGTGCATCCACACACAAGCATAACATACATACACACGCATGCACTCACATATCCTTAAGACCCTGACTTCTAAATTTAAAATACATATTTTCCTCCTATTTAAAAGATGCCTCGCTAGAAGAAATAACTCAGCGGTCTAGCTGGAGTTCAAAGTATTTTAGGAAATGCTTTCAGGGATCTCAAATCAGTGGCAAGAATTTGTAATGAAACACTCCAGAGCCTCTGGGGTCAGCTGCCAGGAGAACGAGGAACACATAATCTCCGTCAGGGTGAAAAACATAATTTATGTTTTATCAAGAATGCCGGAGGACAGTGATGGAGCCTGTCCTCCGTGGGTACTTCGAGCTCCTCTGTGGCCTCTGGACGCGGTGTGAGAATCCATTCGCGCCCCCGTGGCCCGCAGGCAAATGTCTGGTCCCTTGATGGGAACGCGCCTGGGGAAGCTGAGGCTGGCTGCTGTCTGCAGCTGAGCTCCGCACTTGAAAAGATTCTTCAGAAACGTCAAATTGAAGAGCTGGGAGGGCTCACAAGTGCCAGTGCCCGGGGTTTGTGGATGAGGGATTTGATGCACAGAGAAATGGAGTGACCTGCCCAAGGACCGACCGCTGGTCAGCGACACAGCTAGATTTTCCGTCCAGAATGGCTGCACTTGAGTCCAGCCTTCTTTTCCCGACAGCCTCCAGGAGGAAAGGACACTTTTCTCCAGGAATTTGAGATTTCAGTTGTTAGCGCTCTCCTGCCACTTCCTGGTCTTCAAAAACAAGCATGAACCTGACCATGCACATGAAGAACTTTCTACCTAATCTGCCACACGGGGCCTGTACCTCATTTCATTGCTGAGTTGACCATACACATCTATACCACGTGCTGTCTTTCCCATGATATCCCTGTGAAAAAGGAGGATTTCTTCAGCTTCTTTTCTGTTCACTACAATTTCTAGATGCACCAACAATAAAACAGTACGTAACTATGTCAATGGTGACACATGAATGGAGGTGTAGATTAGATGTTTACTTAAAATCTCAGTTAATAGCATCCTTCGGGCACCCGGGTGGCTCAGTCTGTTGGGCATCAGACTTCAGCTCAGGTCGGGATCTCACCTTTCGTGGGTTCAAGCCCCGCGTCAGGCTCTGTGCTGACAGCTCAGAGCCTGGATCCTGCTTCAGATTCTGTGCCCCTCCCCACCTTCACTCTGTCTCTCTCTCTCAAAAATAAAGATTAATTTTTTTTAATCTCAGTTAATAGCATTCTGAATTTTTTGGTTATTTGCTGATTTAAAATGGGAACTTACCATCTAGATTCATTATAAAAATTTAGTTGGTTTTGACAGAAGAATTCCAGTGATGGCTAATAAACTTTATAGCTCTCCCTAGCTCATGGCACTAATATTTGAACACCTACAGGACACTTTTCCAGAATGACCCTCTCTTTTAAGAAGATGTCCCTTTCCATGGAAATTCAATTTCTTGTTGATAATTTGAATCATCTTGTACATATGATGAAGTTTCTTTTGTAAAAGGGAGGTTTCATTATAGAAATGTAATATAAGTAAAGCACCCAACTTATTTTGCAATAGATAGTTGATAGATAGATAGATGATAGGCAGATGATAGATGATGGATAGATAGATAAATAGATAGATAAACAGACAAGACTTTATGAGGTTGTTTTGCATATTTTGTGGAAATATCTCCTGGGTTGAAATTGAGTCTTAAACCCACCATTAAAATGACTCCATGAAAAACAAGTGACTCCGTGCTCCCACGGGCACCTACTGGAACATTGTACGGAGCTGGACCTTATCACAACGCATTGACTCAGTTATAAGAATGTTACATAGAATTGAGGCCTGGGTGGCAAAGTTAGAGTGAGTTTTAGTCACATAAGGATTTTCGGATGAAGCACAGACTTTTTTATATCATAGCGTTGTATGCGAATAAATAAAGTAAGCGACCTTGTTACAGAGACATGTGAATCATCAGCCAGTCATGTAGTGAAACAATAACTGCCTTCCAGTTAACAAGGGCAAAGAGGTTAAAAGGTCAATGTAGATCTAGCCTCTCAGAAAATACTTCATAAAATTCAAGATGCATTGTTAATCCAGCCTTGAAAATAAAATTAGCACCATTTCCATAGTCGCTTGAATGTGAAACATTACCGAACACCAGTATCTTAGGCTCAATAAAAGTCACTACCATATTACGCATACACATTGATAAGGCACAGCCTGAATGCCAAACCATCCAACCTTGTAAAAACAAACCTGGAAACAAAAGATTGGAAAAGCCACGGACCGCAGGCACAGGAGGTCCTGCCCATGCAGACTTCACTAGGCGCTCTTTACAAGCCAGCGAAGCATGTGTGACAGTCCGTGGACCAGATGCACGAGCCGGAGGGAAGTCATGTGATGGAGGGTGATGAAGCTAACATCACGAAAACCACAGCAAAGCTTGCTTTGCATCTCATTGGGGCCTCTGGATGGCTCAGTCAGCTGACCGCCCGACTTTGGCCCAGGTCATAATCTCAAGGTTCGTGAGTTCGAGCCCCCCATTGGGCACTGTGCTGACAGCTCAGAGCCAGTATCCTGCTTCGGATTCTGTGTCTAAGAAAGAAAGAAAGAAAGAAAGAAAGAAAGAAAGAAAGAAGAAAGAAAGAGAAGGGAGAAAGAAAGAGAAGGGAGAAAGAAAGAAAGAAAGAAAGAAAGAAAGAAAGAAAGAGAAGGGAGAAAGAAAGAAAGAAAGAAAGAAAGAAAGAAAGAGAAGGGAGAAAGAAAGAAAGAAAGAAAGAAAGAAAGAAAGAAAGAAAATGGCATCTCATTTATTTCTCCCCAAACCCTTTGAGAAGTCTGAGATACAGAAGCACCCAGACTCCAGGGCTAACAAAGGGTGAGTGGGGACTGGGCAGGACTTCTCAGTCCAGAGAGCTATACCATGATTCCACAGGAGCTGCCCACTGAGAACCTCTAATGTTATTTTGAGTAGATTCTTTTTTTTTTCCTTTAGAAACTATTTGTTGGCCAATTAATACAAAGACAAGTTGATAAATACAGACTATGGCTATATTTGTCATTGTACCTTTGTCTGGAGCTTATTTTCCCATTGCTGATTTTATTCAGTACGCAAACCTCTCATTTCCACACCAGTGACATGGCCCCAAATATCTGTGTAGTTACTGAAACTAGAGTTTCTGAGCTGGAAACCAGGTCCATGCAGACCATGTGGCTGGCTAGGACCTCACCTTCCTGACGGGGGGCGGGAGAGCCTCCAGAGAGGAGCTGGCCACCTGGGTCCACGTCCGCCACTCACCTGCTATACGTGAGCCACCTGTGACCCCACCTCAAGGTGTGGTGCCAGACATATGACCTCCAGGATGGCCCTCACCAGGAGAAGCTTCTCCATAAATAAACACCCTGTAAGAGCGTTTGAGATATATAAAATGCTAGCGTATGTGATTTCGCGGATTGGCTAATTGAGAGCAGAACACACAGAAATCTTGGAAGTCTGACTGACCCTCCTGGGATATTTATACTGATTAAACAAACCAGATAATTTAAAAATCCCTTCTGTATTTCACAGTTTTATATACAACCTAATTTCTTGAGATGTGTTCAAGTCTGCTCTTTGGGACAATGATTCCGGGAGTGAAAGAGCCTGTTCGACGATAAAAATTGTTTGCAGTACTGGGTCAGTCAATAGTCTGCTAAAAGTTAACGGATCCACAGGAGTTTCAAGAAACAATTGGCTTGAACTTAGACATGCAACTTTGTCAAATAGCAGTTAGTGTGATTATTTGACAAAGCTGCGGCGGCATCGTGGGCCGTTCTCCATGGCACAGCCCTCCCCCACAAAGAGAGGAGACTCGTACTCTAATGAGAAAAGAAGAACTTTGGCATGGAAGCCAATTTAGAAGAAAGGAAAGCTTTCAAGACCAAAAATGTTTAGTCTAGATACTAATGTTTAGGCTCTGTAGTGCTCAGAAAATGTGACTCCTCCGAGTCAATAAATCTTGGTAACAGCCCTCCTCCTAGTCAACAGGGCACACGATGGGAGAATGCATTTAATTTATGGGGGGAAACAACTGTCATTCCACATGGCAGGGATGACAGCAAATGATGAAGAAGAAAATTGGCAGCGCAGCGGTTAGCGGGCAGGTGTGGCTTCAGCACCCCCTGGCCCGCGGGTCACAGGACGCAGGTCTCCAAGGGGCCACCAGAGACAGGCACCACTCAGCTTAATTTGCTGGCCAGCTCGATGCCCCTGTCAAATCTCTTTCCTTCCGTGTCCAGCTTCCCATGACTCTGGAGTATGTGTCTTATTGGTTCAGAGGGAAGAGAAGTCCACTCCTAG
Organism: Prionailurus bengalensis; assembly: GCF_016509475.1. NCBI lineage: Eukaryota > Metazoa > Chordata > Mammalia > Carnivora > Felidae > Prionailurus > Prionailurus bengalensis. The sequence continues at coordinate 237,886,691 of NC_057343.1, read as the reverse complement.
AGGACGGTGAAATGTCAGAGGTCATCGACTCCTCCCGAGACGGTCATCCGCGTGTTCTACACTAAACGCTTCTGCAGAAGAATGTGTTTAAATAGCCCGGGTAACACACTGATGCAAAGCAGTTCCTTTTCTGAAACGAATGCTTGATACATAGGCTTCACCCTGCGGTCTGGGGTTTCTCTCCGACAAAGTAAAGAAGAATTCGCTCTAACCTTTAAGCAGGCTTGTCTTCTCCGCTATGTTGAGATAAGTCTATAAATGTGGAATTCACACCGCCAGGCAGACGCATCCCGGAGGCATGAGTGAATTAATGATTCCGCAGATGGTTATCAAGGGCCAAGTGCCTGCCAGATCTGGGGCTGCTGCCTACACCCCTCCCGCTCTCCGGATGCACCTGCCGGCCCTTAGGGTGCAATGTGCTAAACCCACCGGTGTCCCTGGGGACACTTGATGGGGCTCCTTGGGAGCATGCGCTCTGGAGAAAAACAGTGACACCCAGTCTAGGCTCTGCCACCTGCTAGCCATGTGACTCTGGCGAATGACTTAATCTCTTTTCCTCAGTTTTCTCATCTCCATACTGAGAATAATAATAGAGCACTAGTAGGACTTCAGGGGGTGGAGGGAGGCTCATGCATTCAGGGCCTCCCAGCACAGGGCCCTTTTGAAAATCAAGGCCATTTGTCAACATCCGGATCCCGGAGAAGGGAGGGAAGAAGGCAAGGGACAATTCCTACAGAGCTTGAGGTCTGAGCCGTCCTGAAAGGCGAGCAGGAGGGGGCCTGTGCAGGGCGGGCTGCAGGGCAGGAGGGGGGGGTCCTCGTTCTCATCACACACAGGGTGGAAGAGCATGTGGCTCCATCGCGGCAGGCACGACGTGAGGACCGTCCGTGTCAGGTGAGGCTGGGAGGTCGGCAGGAGCCGTGTGGACAGAAGAGCTGGCCTGCCCCAGGCACACGGATGTCCACCTCTGCCTGGAGGTCCACATGGGCACAGACAGGACAGGCCCCCTTCACAGCATCCATAACTTCAGGAGTTTGGGGTGATAGTGATAGGGGTAACAGCAAGCTACCAATAATGAGCCCAATAATACCTTGAAATTGACCAGCCGCCGAAGCACCTCTATGTCATGTTCGCACTGCGTATTCTGTGAAGGCAAAAGCGTGCACTTGCACACAGAACCCGGGCCTCTGAGAATAACGTGAAGTTTCTCAAAGCAGCTCGCGCTGGACATGAGGAAGGCTTTTCAACAGAGACGCACGGCGGGCCGCGTTGGCATGTCAGGTGGGCCACGCCACTGTGTGGGCACATGTGAAGAGGGACGCCTTCCGTTAAGGGTCAGGGGTCTGCAGGGCGTCCTGGCAGCCGTGCTAAGAGGGGAGGACGTGTGGGGGGCATCTGCAGAAGCGATATGTGATGTCGTCCACCCCACCGCCCACCCTCCTCCCCCAGACCCTCGGTGTCCCTCGTCTAGAGAACAGAAGCGACGTTCTAGAATGCCATCCCCTCGGGGAAGGCGGAAGGTGGACACGGTCCCTCTGGCCCTTGGCCCCCCGACCCCCAGTGCTTTCCCGGTTCTTCCTTCTGGCCTCTTCTCCGTCTCTGGGTACGATGTATGTGACTTCTTTCTTTGTTACATTCCCGTCTCACCCACATCAGTGCCCCCAGGAGGCATTTTTATCTGCCTCATTCGCATCTGTCCTGGTTGGAGTTCGTCCCCCTGACCCCGGTTTCTATGTGGAAGGCCTAATCCTCAGCACCTCAAAAGGTGACTGTGTTCGCAGGCAGGGTGGCTAGTGAAGTAATCTAGTTAAATGTCACTTCGGTGGGTCCTAATCCAAGACAACCTGTGTCCTTGACAAGAAGAGAAAATGAGGACACGGACACACACACACAGGGACGTCCGTGTGAGGAGCCCGAGGGAGGGGCCCCAGGAGAAGCCGGCCTGACCACTCGGTCCCCGGGACTCCCGGCTGCCAGCACTGCGGGGACACAAATGTTTTCCTTAAGCCTGGGATGCTTTGTTGTGACGGCCTGTGGATGCTCATATGGCTGCCTGTCCCCAGCGCTGCATGGTGCCTGGCAGGTGGGACACACGAAGCACACACGGAACGAATGAATGCATGAATGCGAAGACCACCGCATCTGTCTTAACCATGCTCCTAGCCTTGCCCCCCTTCTGTCTGTCCTTCTGCCCACGCTCATCTGTTCTCGGGTGCCTCTTGCCTTCTTTTAACAACCGAGTCGCCTGTCAACAGTCGTCTCTCTCCCAGCCTTGACCGTGGCCCCCGACTGAGGTGCAAGCCACTGTCCGAGGAGGTGTTTCCGGGAGGGACAGACAGCGAGGGTACAGGACAAGCAGGGTGGGAAGGGTGTGGACTCAGGGGAGGCCCAGGCCCAGCTGGGCCCAGCGGCAGGCTCGAGGGCACGAGGGACACCAGGGGACCAAGGCTTGTTTCTCGTAGTGAGAACACGCAGGTGGCTGGGTCCTTGGGGCCTGGAAACCTCAAGTGCTGGTCACTTCTGGTTTCCGGGGTGGACAGGGCCGCTCCAGGGCCTGGGGCTCCTCTGAAGAAGTTGACAGAGGCCACTCGTTGGCAGAAAAGCTCAGAGGCCAGAAGGTGAGTAGCACAGAGCCGCTAAAGGGGTCCCCGCCTCCGGGCAGGCCACCATCCTCGGTTACCAGCGCCCTGTCCCCCTGGAGGTGCTCGCAGCCCGCTGTCTGCTCCCCAGGCCGATGGCGTCTGTCTCAGCTCAGACAAACCTGCGGAGACAGGCTGTGGGTGCGTCTCCTTCGGGTAATCCCTCTCGGTGGGGCCGACCCCGGATCTACTCTGCTGCTTCCGGTCGACACACCGCGCCTGGAGCAGGCTGGTCCCACGGCAAATATTTAACTGAACTGAACAAACACTGATTGTTGTTGGAGACTTTCATCTTGCCCGGCTACGTCAGCTGCAGGATTGCTCACAGACCCCTGTGTCGATTCATTTCCTACAACTTCTTGATAGAATCGTAGAGAGTCAGTCCCCCAGCAACTGTCACCAGGACTGTCCCGGAACTAGACAAGACTTCGAGGAAAGAGATGATGCAGGGAAAACATAGGGGAATACGTTTAATAAAATACAATAGTTAGCATGTTTGCTTCTAGAGCCTTGCTGTAATTATCATAACTTCCCAGCATGGTGTCGACTTTTCAGCTTAACAGAGATCAAAAATCTGGGACCGTGTAGAACAGTTTCAAATGTATCTCCAGTCATCCAGAACCTGATTCCAGTGAAAAGGCATCGTTTGTTTGTTTGTTTGTTTGTTTTTGTCTTGGTTTTACTTTGTCACCTTGACTCCATGGTGCAAAAGTGGAAAGACACTAAGAGATACTAAATCTGTGATGTGCTGCAAAGGGATGGACCTAAAACACACACACACACACACACACACACACACACACACGAACAAACAAAAAAACACCCTAAAACAAAAAAAGCAAAAAGCAAAAACCACACACAATAAACCCCCACCACTACTTGCTAGGATTGGAGGAGAGTTACCATACTTACTCCGAAAAAGGTAAATATTTGCCCACACTGGAGCCGATTTTTCTGAATTAGAAAAAAGCGTACTTTAAATTGAGACTTTTTAAGAACGTGAGAACCCAGACATCTTCGGTGAGGTGTATTCCTAGATATTTTATGGTCCTCGGTGCAATTGTAAATGGCATCGATTTCTTGATTTCTCTTTCTGTTGCTTCATTATTGGTGTATAGAAATGCAGCTGATTTCTGTGCGTTGCATTTGTATCCTGCGACCTTACTGAATTCATGTATCAGTTCTAGCAGCTCTTTGGGGGAGCCTTTCAAGTTTTCCACGCAGAGCGTCATGACATCTGCGAAAAGCGAACGTTTGACTTCTTCCTTGACAATTCGGATGCCTTTTATTTCATTGTGTTGTCTGCACGGAGGAGGGCACTTGTGGGGACGAGCACTGGGTGTTGTATGTAAGCGATGCATCATGGGAATCTACGCTGAAAGCTACGAGCACAGTGGATACACTGTATGTTAGCTAACGCGACAGGAAGTTATTTTTCAAAAGAAAACAATAAAAGGTAATTTGTAAAAAAAAAATATGTGAGAACCCAGACAAATGTTAGTGAGGGGGTTCTGTTACTTTATAGAGGGTGACTGCTATCAAATGCATACACCCACAGTGGCACATGTACTTTTTACTAATATGCTTTAATTCACCTCATTTTAGATATCTCAGCTTTGTGTCTTTTGTCTACCACCTGCCCCTGCCACCATTACTTCTCTTCCTCAGAGGCAAAAATATCGCCTGAGATCACTTCCACTGTGATGCACTAAGAGCAGATAAAGTAAGTTATCCTGTGCGTGGAGGGAAGGGAATACCACAGTTTCTCAGGCATCTCAGGCGCTCAGGAAGTAGGAGCCGTTGTAATTTTTCGTGTTGAGGGTCTTAAAGAATGCAGATGGTTCACGTCAGATGAAAAGTAGAAAGTAGACAGCAAGTTCGTATCATCGCTGATCTCAAGGAAATGGACCAAACTTTAGCAACATCAAAACCATCAAACCTAAGACATTATTTTACATAATTCAATGTCATTGATTACATATTAACATAGGAATTGCTAGATATAACACACATAAAACATTGGTAAGGTACAGACGCTGAGGCACCCACCATTTGCTGCTGTAAATGCTGACAAGCCCCTGGTTGATGCCTTGTCCCCATGCACCTGTCCCCAGTTGTCCCCTGTCCCTGGTCCCTGGGAGAACTCACCTCCCTCTGGTGGGGATCTGTGTGAGCGGCTGAATAATGGTGGGTGCTCCTCTCCCTGTAGCGGGGAAGGGATCTGGGTTCTCCTTCAACTTTCTTTTTCTAAACACGTGTGACCAAGGTCTGGTGTCCTATGACTGATCCACCCTCAAGTGAGGCAGGTGCGGACAAATGGCTAGAGGTTACATGCTAGGGAAGGTTCTGTGTTGTGAGATTCCTGCTTCTCTGCTCTCAGGAGCATCCTGTCCTCGCCCCCACTTGCACCTATTTCTCTAGTCCCCCGTCCCCGAGACTCTCCGAGCCCCGCTGTCTGCCCAATAAACATCCTGACTGCAGTTACCCACGGTCAGTCTAGAAGTCCAACTAGTAGATGTTAGTGAGAGGTAAAAACCCTGCCCCTTTAACATAGCACACTCCTGGGAGGTCTCTGTAACAAGTTGTTTCTTTGCCTTAATACACGTCCTTCACCCTTTCTTTCTCTTTGTGCTCTCTCACCCTCCCTCTCCCTCCTTCTCTCCCTTCCTCCCTCTCTCTCCCCCTCTGTCTCTCTCCCTCTGCCTCCTTCCTTCTCTCTCTGTCTCCCTCCCTCTGCTTCCCTCTCTCTCCCTCCGTCTTCCTGCCTTTCTCTCTCTTCCTCTTCCCCTCTGTCTCCCTTCCTTCCTCCCTCCCTGCCTCCCCCTCCCCCTCTGGCCCTCCTCCTCCTGCAGAACCTCTGGTCTCCCTTTCATCACATCCTGGGTACTAGGAACAAGATTCCCCCTTTAGTGATCTCTTGGTGAGCATTTAGACCTCATCAGAATCAATAATGACCCTCAGAGGCTTTGTTTTCCGGGACAAGAGGGTGGTCTGTGTGGGTAGCTCTCTTTCGAGGACTTCTGGCCCATCCATCATTCTCTTCCTCCCGAATTACTGTGTGTGACGATCCTGGCCATCCAGCCATTTCTGCTTCTAATTCAGCATTTTTCACGCTGATTTGCTAACCCGTAGTGCTCTGTCCTCAAGCCTCAGGACTCTGAGTTACAAGCTACAGAAACACAGCCTAAAGTTAGCTTGCAGGGGAACCGGCGGTGTTGGGGTGCATGCATGGTGTGGATGACCAGGAAATCCACAGCTAGAGTGCCTGTGGGGGCCCGCATGCTGTCGGCGTCCTAACAGTGCCCTCGGGGACCTCCCTCCTGTCCTGGCCTGGCCAGGTGCTCTGCACACACGCCTGACTCTGGGGCAGCTGTCCGCCAGGGCTTCCCGCGAGAGAGACTGTGGACCTTCATGGAGGGACCTCGTCACAAGAGGATCAGTCATAACGACGAAGACGGTGAGCTCGGAAGTCCTGCGACAATACGTTTGGTAAAATACGGGCAACAAAATCTTTCCAGGACTAATGGCAGAAGTTTGAAAACACATGGACGGCTCACACTGTGCAATGGACTATAAGGAATTGACTTTCTTTTCCGTTTCAAAATTTATTTATGCCTTGTAAAATAATTTCACCTTCCAAAAGCAATCCGGTTTGGTATGTGACTGCTCACGTCAGTGAATCATGGGCATAATTCTTTGTCGCTTGCTATTCGTTAACGCTTTTCATCCAGCGTCATGAAAATATTCTGAGAGCAATTCTAGAAAGAAACTGGGTTTGGGTTTGGGTTTCCGTGTTTTGCTTGTGTGAAAATAAAGAATCCTAGGTGGTGGTACAACCAGTTTTTTTTTTTAATGCTTAGGATTTCAAGACACTCGAGAAAAAGTTATCTTTTCATTTAATAACACACTTTCCCCTGCAGAAAGAAAAAAATACAGTGGCGTCTGACATGGCTTGGTTTGTACAGTTATTCTTTCTGCCCCTGCGGGGACAAAGAATTTTCTCAACGGGGAATCACTGTCATGTGAGAGCTCAGGACCCTGCGGCCCGTCCGTGATCCTCTAAATGATGCTGTATGTCTTGATGAGCTTCTCTGTACTGGCGACTGGCACCAGATCAACAAGGCTTCCAAACTGGGGAGCGCGGTGGCCCAGCGCAGAGAGCTGTGAGGAGGCCACTGCACTGGCTGTGATTCTGAGCAGGGCTCAGGGGTCACACGCCCGCAGGCTCCCCGTGCAGCGCTAAAAGGTGTGACCTGTCTGGCCTCGGATTTTGAGAGATGCCAGAGGTCTGTGTGTGAGCAGTGCCCTTATAACAGCACAGCGGTCAGCAGGTGAACAAGCCCCAGCAGCAGTGAGGGGACAGCAGCGTGTTCACCCAGAGCACTGGCTTGCAGAGAAGCCTCTGGAGAATGCCAGTCTATTCCTACTCCTTTCTGCAGAGAGGGATGACATCACGCTTTCAATTTTGCGGTGGGTGTTGTCACTTAGCCCCAAAACAAACAAGCCAACCAAAAATGACAGATTTCCTTTCGAGGCATTTACTTTAGGCTGTGTTTCTGTAGCTTGTAACTCAGTCTATATTCCAGGCTCTTCCGCCGGTGTGAGCTAAAGCATTTGTGGGGATCCCCAGGAAATGGCTCCCTTGCTGGGCGCCGTGCGTCTGCAGACGTCTGGGAATCGGCTTCAGGGCGACTAATCATTCCTCAGCGGCTGGATATGTCACTTTGTGCAGGTTCCACCCATGCCCACCGACGGGCTCACCGTGTAGAGGTTGAAGAGCGTTCTAGGGTCTTCACAAGCTGAAGGATGCGGCTACAGGCGAGTTTCAGTAGAAGGAGGATTCATCCACCTGAATGAATACGCGCAGCCACGACGAAGCCCGCACTCCATTAGCAAAACGACTTCGACTTCACTCATCCTGCCCACTGAGGCGGGGAGGGCCTCGCTGGGCTCAGCGTCCAATGATGCCCTGCTGAGTGCACTCTCGTCCACACCGGGCCTCGGCCCCGCGTGGTCCCCAGCGCCGCCCCAACCCGGGGCATGTTAGAAACCCCACTCCGAGAACGTCTTGCTCCCGTCTGTCCTACAGAGACTCCCTCTCTAACTCCAGAGACTTTGGCAATGGAAACCGATAGCTCAGGTGTTGTTGTGTTTTTCTTTCCCATCCAATTTCTGAGGGAAATCAGAGCAGGGGTTGATTTACCGTTCTATCAGGGCATTGCTATCTGGGGGATGCTCAGTGTTCTTGGGGAACGCTTTCCTGTCACTTGTGGCGAGAGCTGTGTCTATCTTGATCATGACACTCTGTCCTCCGAGGTGTAATTGTGTGCACACCTGTCTCCCTGAGGAGGTCAGCAGCTGCCAGAGGGCAGGACTGTCTGTATCTCCATATAAAATGTAGTCTCACAGAGTTCCCAAAATATGGGGGGTCACGATCTATTTGTAGGATTTGGGGCCCTTAATGTCCTCGTTCCACCAAATTAAGCAAACGCCCAACGATCACCATACATTCACACATTATTTCTGAAAAATTACACACTATTTCCTTTCTGTAAAGGACTCATCTCCAAACGTGTGGCTCACAAACGTCTTCTCCAGGTTTCTGGAGGGAAAAATGAATTTCCAGACACATGACCAGCTTGCCATCGGCATTCCAGTGTCCCCTGGCTATTTTTGGTAGGGAGCAAAAGAGTTTGAATTTGAGTCATTAAAACCTACTCAACTGTTGTTTGCTTGTTTGTTTCTTTATTTGTTTTTTTGTGTTAGGAAGTAAGAAGTCACCTCCCACAGTTAACTAAATGGATTAGGATTTCTATTATTTATTTGAGAGAGAGAGAGAGAGAGCACGAGCAGGGGAGAGGGACAGAGAGAGAGAGGGAGAGGGAGAGAATTTTAAGCAGGCTCCACACTCAGCATGGAGCCTGATGTGGGGCTCGATCCCATGACTCTGGGATCATGACCTGAGCTGAAATCAAGAGTTGGATGCTCAACTGACTGAGCCACCTAAGCGCCCCAAATGGATTAGGATTATTAAAGTCACTGGGTCAACAGCTGTCTGAGCAGTTGGGGAGGGCCCAGCACTCATAGTTGGACATGCAGTCTGCTGCCCCTGCACACTCCCACGGGACTTTTGGGGCTGTGGGTCCACACACAGTATAGCTGGGCCATGCCGGGGGCTCACGTTCATTTTGATCAGATCGTGTAACCTGATTTCCAAGGAAGCTGCTGTTCCCAGCATCTCCTTCCTCCCCTTCCTCCTCCTCCTCCTCCTCCTCCTCTTCTTCTCCCTCCTCTTCTTCCTTATTTTTTTTCTTCTTCTGTCACTGCTAAGGTCATCTTTTATGTACTATTTTGTAAAGCGAGTTTGTTTTGGATTTTTCACAACCACGGCCAGATGTCAACCACATTGGTTTAAGGTTGGCTCCGTGTCCATGATGATGGTGCTGAGAGCCGGAAATTCACTCCTTAATACTGGTGACTCTCCTGTAAGGCAGGTGCATTGTTAACGTCCACTTTTCAGTAGAAGACTGAGAACAGAGAGGTTAAACACCGTGTTCAGGGATACCCAGCAAGGAAGCAGGGGAGCTTTGCACAGCAGCTTCCTCCTGGATGATTTTGGAAGGGAGTTCTAAGCAAACGAATGTCCCCTTCCTGGGTCATCAGTCCTGTTAGCGTGCTCTGGGCCGCGTGCATGGTGAGCATCGGGTGACCGGCCACACACCCTGAAGACGGGAAGGTGAGACCGGGAAGAATGCGGGGAAGACATTAAAGGAATGTCTTTCTTTGGATTTTTGGACACATCAGACTCCAGAAGGGAAGGTTCATTGCTAGCTGACAGCCTACGGTTTGTTTGATAACACGATGGAACCAAATGGGAGCTCGATTGCTCATAGGGATGATTTTGTGCTTCCTTGCATGGCAGAGCCTGGGCGATCTAGAGCCTTCCTGCCCAGGGTAGAAGCTTTTGCACATTGTTGAGGTGATGTGATTTCTGGAATAGAGGAAAGGTCACCAGCAATCATGAATTTAAGTCACAGCTGCAATGGGTGCGTAGAGTAAGCCAGCCACAGCAGCAGTGTGAAGAACAAGGCTGCGTCCCACCTCCACGGGCTCCAGGCCACTGTGCGATCACATGGTCAGGGGTCGGCTTTCATGTGATACGAGATGTGTCTTTTATTACCCTGTCTAGGAAGCTGTCCTGGGTATACAAAGGTTGTCACAATAAGAAACGTTCAAATTTGAGTAATGACGTGAGGCCAGCTGAATAGGAAAAGTTTAGCTTATGTCAATGTTGCTCTAAATTTAATAGCATTTAAGGGCACCTGGGTGGCTCCGTCGGTTAAGTGTCCGACTTGGGGTCAGGTCATGATCTCACGGTTCGTGAGTTCGAGCCCCGCGTCGAGCTCTGTGCTGACAGCTCGGAGCCTGGAGCCTGCTTCGGACTCTGTGTCTCCCTCTCTCTCTGCCCCTCCCCCACTTGTGCTCTGTCTCTCTCTGTCCCAAAAATAAATAAATGTAAATTTAACACCATTTACACCATTTGCCAGTGGTCTGTGTGTTCTGTATTTCTCAGGTCAGTCTTCTGGTCCCAAAACGTATAGTATTTGCATGTGCATGTGTGTGTGTGTGTGTGTGATGTAGAGATTTAGAAAACCCTTAATCGAGTCCAAATTGCATAAAACCTTAATTACATGTCTTCCAAGTTACTATGTTCCCCGTGGTTTCAAGCCTCTTGACCTAGAGATTCAAATTTCCTGACTTTGGATTTGAGACGCGGGGAAAGGAACCGAACTCATTTTAAGTAGTGGATTTGGAAGATTTCTCCTGAGAGGCTCTTCACAGACCTGGATTTGGACAAACGCCCCCTTTAGAGATCTTCTTGCCACACGGTCTTCCTTTTGTAGACTGCTTTTCATCTTTAAACCACTTTCCTGTGCATTACTTCATTTTCTTTTTTATTCAGAGAATAATTTTCAAGTACAGAAAAAAAAAATTCAGAGAATGATATAACAAACAGCCAAGTTTTCACCACTCAGAATTAATGGCACTGTGTCATATGGTTTTCTAAGTCTTAAAAAAAAAAAAAAAGGAAAAAAAAAAGATGCATTAAAGACAGACCCCAGCCAGCAGGAACCCCCTCATTCTTTGCAGCGAGAGGCGGGAACTGAGTGAACAAAGAAGATGATTGACCTGTTGATAAACAGCAAGCATTTGTACGTCCCTTTCTCCTGTCTTCCTACTGTGGGCATTATTGCCTTTTGTATTTGGCTTTTAAACCAGGCAGCTGGCAGCCTGGGCCACTGAGAAGCCCCAGGGATGTGGCGGGGGCCCGGAGGCCCAGGACCTTCTGCCATCAATGGAGACCCCAAGGCAAGTGATTCCAAAGAGAATTCCCCAAAACATTGAGCTTGATTCCACGGCCCCCCCCCTTGCCTTCTCTTTACTTTCCCCTACCCAGACTTCTCTTAAAGTCATCCTAACACGGGAGTGTGCCAGAGGGGCCCCGTGGACCTCGTGTCCGGGACACTGTCGGACCAGTATCTGGGAAAGGATGGTCCGGCGCCCGGTGACATGATGCCCGGGGGTCTGGAAGGCGGCCAGTGGGTGTCAGGGGAGGGCAGTGGCCACAGCGGAGCACAGTGATGTGTGTTCTGTACGTGCAATGCTGGTTTCTCCATCGTGCTGGAAACTGAGCGGGAAAGAAGAAGGAGGGTGTAACCTTCTTGGAAAGACAGCCCCACCTGCTGACAGTGGGTGCAGACCGGGAGGGTCAGGGTGACCTAAGCAGGAGGCAAAGAAGTGGACAGAGGGCTCGTGCTAGGAGCCCAGTAAATGTGTCCCCGTCACCCCAGTGCATCGACTTTGGCTCGGCCCCATGGCTGAGACCGCGACGACTCAACAAAGGGAAGAAAGGAACAGCGTGTCTGGGACCTCCCAACTCAGCTCTAAATCGTGGGCACCACTGACTAGTGTCCCTTCACTACGACTCAACAGCAAACACCCGTCCCGACTTCCCTCCACGTCTACCCTTCCAGTAAGTAAAACAAGGACAACACCAGTGCCCGCAGGGAAATCCAGGTCCAAACCCTCTAAGCTGCGCCCTGCCGTCGGTGGGGAGGGAGGACACGAAACCACAAAGCGAGGCACCGGGTGGGGGGGTGTTGGGGGAGAGGTTGGGGGGGAGGTTGTGGGGGGACTCGGTGCTACACTCCCATCTGCCTGCGGTTTGCTGACTTTTTATCTCGGCTGATCGCTGACTTCTGTAGTTGATCTAAACCCTGAAGACGTTAGCACCGACATTTTTCTCCATTTCCTTAAAATCCAAGTGAGTAATTGAAATCGTCCCTACCGTTTTGAACTTTCTGTGGGGAGCAAAGCCCAGCAGCCCATCTGTTGAGAAAATTTTTGAAAGACACGGAAGGTACATTATTCTTAGCCAAAAGGATTTCTCTTGGTATTTGAAATTGTTCTCAGCCTTTCATCCTTTCTTCTCTTGGCCTCCCCAGTCCCCATGTTGTGACCATATGCCCAAGATACACACACTGAATGTTTTCCTTTTGCTTTACATTAGGGCCAGTGCAACTCTTCAGCAGCTCCCTGAGTTCCTTTCTAATCGGAGTTCAGCCTATTTTCTATAATAAAATAAAGTCATAATTAGTAGATGCCTCTTTCAACTATTTCACTATCGGTATATAGGTGGAAATAGATGGGGAGAGTACATAGATACTGTAGGCATCAACCTCTCTAAAGTTGTGAGCGGGCGTTGGGCTAACCCCAGCCAACCCATTCTACCGTATCTGAAGGCTGCGTTTGTGTCCATCATCCCCATGCGGTCGTGAGATGGCCAATGAGATGGCCCTTCCACAGTGGGCCAGACACGGTATCTTTCTTCTCCTTTATCGCCTCCATCGCCTACCTTCGTTTGCCTTTTAAATCAGATTCTGGATTTTGAGGCACCTGAGTGGTTCAGTTGGTTAAGGGCCTGACTTCCGCTCAGGTCATGATCTCATGGTTTGTGAGTTCCAGCCCGCGTCAGGCTCTGTTCTGCCAGCTTGGAGCCTGGAGCCTGCTTTGGATTCTGTGTCTCCCTCTCTCTCTCTGCCTCTCCCCCATTCACTCTCTGTCTCTCTCTCTCTCTCTCTCTCTCTGTCTCAAAAATCAACATTAAAAAAAAATTTTAAATAAATTTGATTCTGAATTTCAATCAAGCTATTCATGGGTTATGACTGCATTTCATGACATATCTAATATATTTGCAAATTCTTCTAATTTCCTTTAATCAAAATATTTCAGAAAGTTAGAGGATATGTAAAATCATACAGGTAATGAGTATGTGTAATTTAAATGTTAAAACGGGCAGAAAAAAAATTATAGGTATTAATAAATAGAATTGAATATTCGTTAATTTTTATTTTCGAGACGCTTTGGTGGAGTTATTTATAGGATCATAATAATTGAAGAATATTCCATAGATAAATACAGCACTCATTCTTTAGGCAGCTTGTCTTTTGGACTTTGGGAAAAGTTGTCCCTGTTAGTGATAAGAACTTTAAATGCTGAAATTCTGTTTTCCTCACGTGTCTTGTTGACTCAGACAGTAGTATCAGTGAGCCCACATGGTCCACATGCTCCTTACCGTGACTGTAGATGGACAGACAAAGCTTCGAAACTGATGAACCAAAGTGGGTCATGACTTGTCTATTGCTCCAGCCTTGAGCAGCATAACCATCCCTGGCAACAAGTGGAGTCTGGAAAGGTTGCTGTCATTTCACCCTTGCTCGAATTTCAATGCCATACCCATGCCTGGGATCCCTACCCACTGTCAGGTACAACAGGAAACACCAGTGACTCAGAGACCACAGGCTCCCCTCCCTCTCTGGACTCTTCTTCCAGTGTGCGTCTTCTCCTTCTCCCTCCATCTTGTCCACCTCTGCCTTCTTTTTTTTAATGTTTATTTACTTTTGAGAGAGGAAGAGAGAGACAGAGCACAAGCAGGGGAGGGGCAGAGAGAGAGGGAGACACAGAATCTGAAGCAGGCTCCAGGCTCCGAGGTGTCTGCACAGAGCCCGACGCAGGGTTCAAACTCACGAACTGTGAAATCATGACTTGAGCCAAAGTCAGACGCTCAACCAACTGAGCCACCTCGGTGCCCCTACCTCTGCCTTCTTCTTGTTCTGAGTGTCCGACTTTCCAGAACACTGTGGGCATGTCCTCACTTCACAGAGCAGCAGCTACATGAGAAGGGATGACATTAAGTAAAACAATTGACCTTGATGACTAAAACCAACTTAAAGTAGAGTTAAAAGCATGCCTGACGAGGTTTCCTCCATGTGAACAGTCTATACACCAAATCCTTCACTGGTTGTGTGTATGTGGGCAGGTTTCATGGCCATAGCGCTTCAGAACAGATGAGAACCACCCTGTCAGGGAGGGGTCATTGTGATATGGATGTGCTCACTCTTACTTCGAGCTGCCTGTGCTCACTGTCCCATCAGTAGGTAAATAGTAGCATCCTTTCACTAACCCACACTTTTTTGAATTTTTTTTAATGCCCATTCATATATAATTAGAAACTGTGTCTGGAAGATCCCAGCCTCTTCCAACCTCAACATGTTTTACCATTCACTCTGCAATGGAGACCCTGGGTCCCAGCAGTCATGTGTTGGGGATTGGCAGGGTGAAACACCTTTTCTTGTTTTTAAAGTTTATTTATTTTGAGAGAGAGAGAGACAGAGAGAGTGAAAGAGAGAGAGAAAGAGAGACAGAATCCCAAACAGTTCTGCACCATCAGCCCAGAGCCCAACATGGGGCTCGAACTCACAAACCACCAGATCATAACCTGAGCTGAAATAGAGAGTCAGACACTTGACTGACTTTCGACAGACAAAGCTGGGTGCCGAGCCACCCAGGTGCCCTGGCAAAACATCCTTTCTAGGAGAGGCCCTCACTTCCTTCAGTCCCAAAGACCTGCCCTAATTCTGTAGCTCCCGCATACCATCAGGGGATGAAGTCGGCAATGATAAGGGGGTCTGAGCAGTTTTGTATGTTACCAAGAAAAATAATAAGTACGTCCAAAACCAAATCCACGTTTGCTCCTGAATGACCTTTCTTGACTTCCAAAGCTGCAACTGACCAGATTCATCCCCCTTTGCGGTTATCATGTTTAGCTTCATCATCTTGGGGTCTGACGCTGTTAACTCATTGTAGTTTTCCTGGAGATGCGATGACACCACACCAACAACCGTGAGTGACAACGGCACACTGCGGGGAGCTTCCCACCTAAAGTTCACACAACTCTTGGCAAATGACCATCATCACCACGCCCGGCCTAGAAGCCAATGGCAACCACTCAGTGTCACCTTGACTCATTAGACACCTCCAGCCTCTCTAGAAGCTGGAGAACAGGGCTCAGAGAGAAAGTGTTATTTGTCACCACTTTGGCTAATACATTTTAAGTGGCCGATTCTCGGTGGTCTTTGTAGGTTTGCTGGTGACAATGTGACCTTCAGTGGGGATGGCCCATCCATCATGTTTGAACTTTTCACTTCGTTCCACGCTCATTTCATTTGTGCAAGAAAATCTTTGTCCCCAGCCCTGTTTATGACTCACGAGGGAGCTTTGATCGGTGTATACTTCTGTAGCTCATGTGAGGCCAGGGAGGGGCAGGGAGGGCACCCCGTCAGCGCCTCCCACATCAGGTGCAGATGGTCATCTAGAAAACTCATCTACCGCTTTCCACCATTTTATTGGGTAAATAAAATGATGTACTTTTACCATATTTATAACAAAAACCAATGACTATGTTGGTGAAGCTGACTTCCTAAAATGAATCGAATGCATTTCCATAGCATCATACAGATTTTAGATCTGTCCACATCAGTAAGGTAGAGCAAAATTGGACCTGAACATTTTCTTTGCTCTAATGTAGAGCATGACTTGTAAACATTGACCACTGGCTCTTCTAAGTTTCCAAACAGAGAACGTAACCCTCTAGGCTTTTGCGGATGAAAATTTTGAGTTAACTTTCACAACTTCATCGTGTCTTCTGGGCACAAAAATGGAAAGCATCTAGTAATTGACAAATAAGCTGGCAAAACAAAAAACCTCTTTACTAAATGCCAGATTAAAATGAATTTTCTAATCACTACCTAGTCTTTTTTTTTTAATTTTTTTTAACGTTTATTTATTTTTGAGACAGAGAGAGACACAGCATGAACAGGGGAGGGGCAGAGAGAGACGGAGACAGAATCGGAAGCAGGCTCCAGGCTCTGAGCCATCAGCCCAGAGCCCGACGCGGGGCTCGAACTCGCGGACCGCAAGATCGTGACCTGAGCCGAAGTCGGACGCTTAACCGACTGAGCCACCCAGGCGCCCCTAATCACTCCCTAGTCTTAAAAAATAATAATAATTGCTGATTTGCAAATGCAGTTGTCTGGAGGTTTGAATGTAAAGGGTTTGTCACCAAATATTCAGCTCAAAGCTTGGCAGTAGGCATGTTCCCTGAAAGGAAAGTGCTTCTCAGTTAATAATTCCATCTTGTCTCTTGCACTTTACAAGTAGAACAAAATTTCTCTGAACAGCATTTCTTATTCTTCAAATATGTGCAAAAAATGTGCAGAGAAAATGTGCCCAAAAGGACATATACAATCTTGTTAAAAGTTGTTATCACAGGCAGTGGAGGATGTACAATTTCTAATCTTTGGTTAAATGTTTCTATACATAAATAAAATTAAGTTTAAGAGATAAAAACTGCAGATATGATTAATACACTACTTGCATTGCGTTGTTAACTGACCAATATTTTTTTTTAAAGATTTTTTTTTCAATGTTTATTTATTTTTGGGACGGAGAGAGACAGAGCATGAACGGGGGAGGGGCAGAGAGAGAGGGAGACACAGAATCGGAAACAGGCCCCAGGCTCCGAGCCATCAGCCCAGAGCCTGACGCGGGGCTCGAACTCCCGGACCGCGAGATCGTGACCTGGCTGAAGTCGGACGCTTAACCGACTGCGCCACCCAGGCGCCCCTATTAACTGACCAATATTTAATGTCAATTCATGGGGCATTAGGTTTAGTTATTTCCCCAAAGTTTAGGATCGTGGGAGCACACAAACTATCTTTGGATGACTGCTTTCCGATTGACTTGTGAATATCTCAGTCTCATGCGTTAAGAAAGAAGCAGGGAAAAAATATTATTTACACAAGATCTGGACATAATGGAAATGACAACCCCCCTCAAAAAAATCAAGTACGATGCATTTGAGAATGTTCTTCTGAGAATAGTATCTTCTCTGAATTTCAGGCAAGTCGATGCTTTGACATTTTATAGAGAATGTATCCTATCACACTCTAATTGCATATACAAGATCAAGAGTGTAATGTGTTGGAACGTGTTGGGTGGTGTCCTCCTCCGTCCTGGGCCTTGCACAGTGACCAGAGAGCATTCACAGAGGGGACTTCCAGCTGGGCTGCAGTCTTCAGATGGGGCCAGCTCCGTGAGGGCATCGACACGCCAGTGTCGCCCAGAGTAGCAGTGAGCACAGGGAGTGTGGAAGGAAAAGAGATCGGGGAGGTGAGCAGGGCTGAACTGTCTGTGGCTTCATTTCCTACAAGAGGAGCCTTTATATAACCCTCAAAAGAGATGAGAAGAGGAAGAGAAAAACAGCCTTTGTTTTGGGTTTGTTTGTTTTTTTAGGTTTGTTTTTTTTTTTGTCAACCAATCTCAATATAGGAGACTTCCCAATAATTTGTGCAGATACTCCGCTCTCAGGAGGTAGAGATGAGTCCCCATATGTACGTGCGGGCTGTCCTTCATGACTCGTGTCCAAAGAGCACGGCGTGGAAGGGGAAGAGAGTCGCCCGTTACAGGAGCCGCGGAGACAGGACCTCAGTCCGGCCATCACAGCCAACACCAGTGGTGACCACTTCCACCGACAGCACTGCCTCTGGACGTGACGTGACGAGGAAGACACTTCACCTCTGTGTGGGGGAGCCCACAACCCCAGCCTAGTCAGGAGAAAAACATCTCCCAGTGGAGAGGACGTTCTACAAAACCCCTGACCATTTTTCCCCTCAGGATCGTCAGGAGCACCCAAAGCACGGAGAGTGTGACAATCACAGCCAAGGGCCACCGAGGAGACAGGATGCCTACGTGCCCTGTGGTGTCTTGGGTGGCACCCTGGGACACAACGGCGACGTCAGGTAAAACCCGAGGAAATCTGGATGAAGCACACCGTTTATTCGATGATAATAACAATAACGGATGAGAGCCTTGAGTTGTGCCAAAGGGCCTCACACTAACGTGAGAGGTTCGTGACGGGGCAGCGGTGGGCAGAGCATATGGAAACTGCCATCTTGGCAACTTTTCTTCAAACCTAAAATAGTCATAAACACGCATTAAACTGTTAAAAGAGAAAAAAAAAGTGACGCGAAACCAGGGAGAAATTCAGGGGGTGGAAAAGGCGTGATGGGACTCTTGCTGTGGTGCAGGGACAGAGGACTGACCGCTGGGAGGTTTTCCGGGTGAGAGGAGGTAGCCCGTGTGTGCGGGCGGGCCGGTCCCCTGTGTGTTTGGGAGCACAGGACTGAGGGGCCGTGAGGCCTGGGGCAGAGGCGTGGGGGGACCGCCAAGCTTCAGCCAGCAGGGCCTGGGGGAGGCACTCGGGAGAGAGCCCACCCACGCAGCACCTAGATAAATATTTATCAGTTAGTCAATCCTGCCAACAGGTTATTTTTAATTATGTGCTGTATCTTTCAGTCACATCCTCACAAGGACCAACACAGCCCGGTTTCAAAGCTGACGCAGGAAAAGGGCCAGCAGAGGTGGGGACCGCAGCCTGGCCTGTGGCTCGTCTCTTCCCACTGCAGTGACAGCAGGCCCAGGAAGGACTCCCTGCACACAGGCGTGGTCATCCCGGCCACGTGCCCACAGGCCTGGCTCGCGGGCACACACCTTGGCTGCAAAATCCGCCCAGGGCTGGACCCAGGAAGGAATCCCGTACAGGGCCGAGAAGTAGATCTGGGTCACTCAGGAACGAATTCTGGGGTTTTGTGTATGAGGGTACGTCTGGAAGAGGGGTGCATGCTAGCCTCGTGGGCAGGGACAGAGCTGGATGCCGCTGGAGTGAGGTCATCGGAGAGGCAAAGCCCAGGGAAGGGGCCTCTTTTAATAAAAGCAGCAGTGTTGAGTTAAATTTGAAGGTCAGAGGGCAGGGCATTTCCACTCACAGTGGAGGGGTGAGGAGAGAGAGCTATGTCTGAGCACCACCACTTTTCCTGACGGTCTGTGGTTCTACACACAGCATTTAATTTAATTGTTTCGGCTGCATTATCGTTTGGAGAAACACCATAACATTCTCTTTTTTCAACACAGTTCCATGGTGAAGTTCAAATCGTTGACACCTGTTAGTTCTTGGGGGCGAAAGCAGGCATTTTCCCCGGAAGACACATAAAATGATCTCCTTCAAAAGGTACAAACTCACAAGGTGTCGGTAAGTCCCCGGGGGTGTCGGGATGCCGTGGACGTCGCGACGACCATCGTTCACGATGACTCGTGTGAAAGTTGCTAAAGGGGTAGATCCTGAGAGTTCTCATCACCAGCGAAAAGAAACCATAATAAAACATCTATTCTTTTTCCTTGTATCTGTGTCAGGTGGTGGGTGTTAAGGAAACTCACCGTCGTCCTCACGGCTCAGAGCAGGTCGGTCGCGTCACTGTGCTGTCCTCCAGAACTTTCAGGGTGCCAAGGGTCCGTTCTACCTCGGGGACACCGACAGGGGAAAGAGAGGTGATGTCCTTCCCTCAAAACGCACAAGAAGGAGAGAGACAAGGCTAGGAAGGCCCCTAATGTTCCCCGGTTCCCAGTGTTGGTGATCCCAGGCCGTGCCATGAGCTAAACGAGCAAACAAAACACAGTAAACAGAACATATGTGAAACATAAAAGTTGAGGGGTTTTGCTTTTGCAGACACAGTTAAAATTGTTAGCTGATAATGTCATCGTGGGAAAGTGTTTTAGGAGTTTTATTTACCCCTTAATTCAGGTGGAAGGCAGTGTAAAAGGCATTATGGGGTCTTTCCTTGCAAAGAAAACCACAGAGTGATTCAGGATTGCTGGAGAGCAGCTGCCGTGGGGAACGGGGCCCACAGCGCCCCCACCCCTGGCCTGGACGTGCCCACCTGTGCCCTCTGCGGTGTGTGTGCCCCGCTCCTGGGGCCACCCCTCCACCGCCAGCATGGGGAGAGGGGGAACAGACGTTATCCCAGTTCAGCCAGCCTCCTGGTACTCTGGAGCAAACTCTGCTTCCAGGGCAACGTGAGTTCCTGAGATTAAAGCAAAATCCAGGAGAATTCCGAGGGACTTAAGAGGCTCAGTTGTGAAAACAAGCCCCTGACGGCAGAGTTCTCCGGGTCCAGGGCGCTCAGTGCGGGGCTACGTGAACTCTCCTGGTGCCCGACGCACCAACCCTGACGTTGTGGGGTAGTTCATACTCAAAACCCCCGACAATCACGTGCACAAACATCACTATGCCCATTTCAAGGAGGAGCTAGTAAAGGTCATTTAATGGTTTCAAGATCACACGATTAATGAATTTCAGGCATGAAAGCTTACGTTTTGTCAGGCTCAAAATCCACACTTTAAAAGCTACGCTGCCCTGCCCCCTTTTGCTGAAAGGGAAGCCTGACTCAAAGATTCCAGGCTTCTGTCAATTTAAATTTGACTTTGTTCTGGCTTCTAAAGCACTCAGACAGACACTTGCCAGATGGGCAGTATAAAAATAAAGGCATAACCAGCTAGAAAACAGTGATAGGTCCCTTTGTGGAATAAGGACTGTAATCTTTTATTTATTAAGATGTTATGTTAAATATTTGAAGAGATCAACATTTAATTTTAAAAAAATCTGTTGAGTTTGAAATGAGCCATGGACATCCAAAGAAATAATGTCAGAGCCTGTACTGTACCGTTTGGATGGAGTCACGACTTCAGCTACTTGTTAAACTTTGTTTCGCTGAAATTAAAGGCGGTAACCCAAAGATCATCCACATTTCGGCTGCTCCCGTAAAGCCGTGGGATCTGTCGGGACATCGGACTTGGAGAGAAGTTACCTACCTGCCAGGCATGGGTAGCAAGAGACCATGAAGCTTCTGGCTTTGAAACCAACCGCCAGGTAAGGAGGACCCGGGCTTTTCTTCCGGAGACACGTGGCCCATCAACAGCCAACACCAACCCTTGACAGGTGAGTGAGGCCACCGAGGAACACCTAGTCTCGGGCCACCAGCCATGTGACTCCAGGTGACGCCAGCAGACAAAGTCTGCAGAAAACGCCACTCCCACCCGCTAACCCAGAAACTCCTCAACACACAAAACGTTTTCAGCTAAGGTTTTCTTGTGGTGTGCTCACTGCAACGAGAGAGGATAGATTAAGTGACTGTGATATTGTACGTGTTTTACATTTGCAAGTTGTGATTATTGACCGATGTGTGCAGCAACTAGAAAAATAGGAAACCTTAGAGTGACTTTAACTTTTAACAGCAGGAAGGTCATATATATCCTACCCGCCTACTTTTATGGCCCTGTTTTTTTTCCTTTTTTTTTTCTTTTTTTTAATGTTATTTTATTTGTTTTCAGAGAGAGAGAGAGAAAGCTCATGTGGGCGAGGGGCAGAAAGAGGAAGAGAGAGAATCCCAAGCAGGTTCCACACTGCCAGCCCGGAGCAGAACACGGGGCTCGAACTCACAGACCATGAGATCACGAACTGAGCCGAAATCCAGAGTCGGACGCTCAACTGACCTTCAACCCCCCCAGGTGCCCTGGCTCTGTTTTTTCATTAGTGAGTGGGAATCATATAGAATGGAATGACATGTTTTACTTAAATATTTATTATGTCTCTTCTCCAGTGAGAGATGGGCCAGAAAATTTTCATTCAGTCTTGGATTTGGCTGTATCAGAAGGGTAGGTGTGGACGCCCTGAAATTATCTGAGGACTTTTACCATCATCTGGGCTGATGATGGTGGTGACCTCCTCAAGAAGGGTGCGGGCCCCTGAAGTCACTGGGCATGGTGGGCAAATCATGGTCCCATGACCTGAGGAAGAGAGTATCATCAGAACTTGAAGGGTTTCAGATTTTGGAAGAAGCACTTCCCAAGGCATAATCCGGAATTGTCAAAGGGAAGAAAGGAGAATCGATTCCAGCAGAACAAGATGGCAGACAGGAGAGCTGTTCTTGACTCAACATTCCTGCGGTGGCACATTACTCCTGAAGCCTTGGGAGCCTGCAATGGGAGCCTACAACTACAGCCAGTACTAGGTGCCACCTTGGTCCCCGGTAAAGCCTGTGTGACTGTTTCAACCACAAATCCCTTCCTTCCTCACTCCAGCAGGTAAAGTTCCGGCCAAACAACCATGCTTATTGAGCAGACCAAGAGTTTTTCCTGTGTCCCCTGGAGTTGTCAGTCCCCTGCCAGCCCATGGAATTATCCAGACGTACCGAGCACAGTGCATGGGGGGGGGGGTCCTCACCCCGCCAGCACCCACTGCTTTGCTGTCTCCGTGGCCGGCCTGCAGTGCCTTCCTTCCCACACTGAGTGTGTAAACCCAACACAGTCTAACAATGCTCTAATCTAATGACTAACGATGGTCAATGTTAAGTGCCAGGTGTCGGTCTGTTGCCGTTACCCCAGGGTGGGAGCCCCCACCCAGCAAGGGTGTGCGGGGAAGAGGTGAGAACACAGCCCTGGTCGAGGACTAAGGGCAGGATCACCTCCTCGGGGCCCCTGGATGACTTCAGCAACACTGTGGGCAGCAAGGAGATCACTGAGGAGGGGACCTCGGTTCCCCGGCAGTGGCCAGGCCTAAGCCTATCCTACGGAGCAGTGTGGTCACTTGAAGCAAAGGTGATGACCGCAGATCGGAACTGGGTGTTAGTCTCGCTTGAACGTACATGTGGCCTGTGCAAGCCCTCTGGGCTTTTGCATCATTTCGGGTGAATGATGTGATTTAAGCGACCGACTGGGTATGAAATCTCCGAATATCTGTGCATCCTTACTCCATACTGCTTACAGTAATACAATTGTTCTCCCCACCTCACAGCTTCGGGGGAAGTGATCTCTCCACACCATGAAGGTACCGAGAAACATTTTTAGAAATGTGGCTTTGGGGGCACCTGGGTTGTTCAATCAATCAAGTGTCCGACTCTTGGTTTTGGCTCAGGTCATGATCTCACAGTTTATGAGTTCGAGCCCCACATCGGGCTCCGTGCTGATGGTGCAGAGCCTGCTTGGGATTTTCTCTCTCTCTGCCTCTCTCTCCCATCCTCTCTCTCCCCATCCTGTGTACTCTCTCAAAATAAATAAATAAATTTAGAAATACAATTAAAAAAAAGAAATGTGGCTTTCAACTGCTCTGTACCTTTGGTCCGTCTCCATACTTGTCCTCCGGGAGCTTCTAGGGACCTCCCGCATCCTCAGTTTCTCCTGCCTCAGCCCTCCTGCCCTGTCCTCAGTTTCTCTTCTGAGCCCATGACAAAGATCTGTGGCAAATGCTTCCAAGCGAGTGCACACACTTTCTCGAGACTCTCAGCTATTCCGAGCTAACACAGTAGCCAGCGATGGTCAGAAGATTCTTTTTTTGCAATTGTACCTAATTTCTTGGTATCCACGTGAAACGGAGCCCCTCTTTCTCCCCCACTCTACAAAAGGGCGACTGAGATCTCCTGTCTCGCCTCTCCTAGGAGGCATCTGTTTCTCTTTGGGATTTTGGTTCCTTGGTTGCCTCGCTACACCAGCTCTCTCACATGGCCTGCATAAAATTCATGACTGTGGATCAGCTGGCTTCCTCTCCTGTTTAAGGTGGAAGCAAAGCTCTCTACTCCTTTCTGACGTGTGACTGGGAGCTGGAGTGTAGCACCGGGACTGTAGCTGACAGCTAAATTCCTAGCACTTAGGACAGTGCCTAGCACATACCGAGCGCTCAATAGATAATTATGTAATGATACAAGAAACAACGAAATAAAGGATGATGTAGGCAAGTTTCCACTTAGCCATCTTAGTCAATGACTTACAAATGTAATATTAAGCGTGCTCAGATATTTGTAAGAGGACGTGCCAGTGTGATGCTCACCTTGGACCTTTTATCTGATATTGAACAAAGGAATCCACTCTTTTTTTTTTTTTTTTAATTTTTTTTTTCAACGTTTATTTATTTTCGGGACAGAGAGAGACAGAGCATGAACAGGGGAGGGGCAGAGAGAGAGGGAGACACAGAATCTGAATCAGGCTCCAGGCTCTGAGCCATCAGCCCAGAGCCCGACGCGGGGCTCGAACTCACGGACCGCGAGATCGTGACCTGGCTGAAGTCGGACGCTTAACCGACTGCGCCACCCAGGCGCCCCAGGAATCCACTCTTAACCCTAGCTCCGCACAAAAGATAAAGAAGTACAGAGTGAAATACAAGATCCCCGATGGTTGAGCCAAAAGCCCTGCACAGGGAAGGCGTGTAGAGTCCCGTGTCACCACGGGAGGAGCTGTACGCGGTGACGGCTGGCTGGCCCCAACCAGGAAGCCGTAGGCGGTTTAACGATGTCCACACATTCCGATGAGTGGTTCCCACAAAATGGGCCGTGAGAACAGACTAGCAGGGACACCGCAGCTGCATGGTAGAAGGGAGGACAAGAGTCACTTGCAAGCTGGGTGAAATTATCCCATTTTTTATAAGGAGATGAGGACATGTACAGTCACCATCAATACTGTAAAACTGGCTTTCGCTAGAATCCATTGTTCTGCTCACACTTTAAAAGAATATCCCTGGCCTTGTGTTCCCAGCTTTCTCCGGTCCTGGATTGTTGATTCGTGCCACGAGGTTCCCCGGCTCCACGGATCTCAGAAACGTGTCCACTAACTCAAAGGCGATTTTGACCATTCTAGGTGACTTAGTTTTCTTTCCTCTTACATCATTCGTCTCTCCGTTGTTGTCTTGTGCACTTTTACAGACACGCTGGACATCTACAGATTGCTCTGTCTCAACATCCTAGATTCCAGACTTCCTGCTTTTTAATCCACACCAACCCCACGAGAACACCACTGGTCCCGAACATCCTCAGGAGGTGCTGCCCAGCCTGCAAGGTCTCAACATCTTTATGCTCAGAGCAGCTCTGACTACTGAGTGCTCATCGAGTGTTTGTCTGCCTCTGCTTATGTGGGCCAATAAAAAGTTCTTCATTTCAAATAGCAGAACTTGTTTAATTCAAGAAGAAAACCACATGGATTTGAAGATTTCATCTACAAACGGAAAGTATGGACCATGGCCAGACCCTACATAGAAGTAGCATCCTGACACACAGCTTGTGTAGTCACGGCCCCGGCAGCAACGGACCCAGTGAAGTCCCGCCTTGTTCAGCGATTCTCCATTGTTTGCCTCTGCTTCCAACCCAGGACCAACCAGAGGAAGCCAAATGTGCACCCCAACCGACCACAAGGACGTTCCACTTCCTGCTTGCTGCCTATAGCATCCCCAGCCCGTCCACCTGAGGCAGACACACCTGCAACTTTTCCTTTCCTCTAATCCTCCCCCTTCTTCTTCTCCTTCCCCTCCTCCCCTCCCCTCCTCTTTCACTCCTCTTCCTCCTCCTCTTCTTTCTTCTTCTTCTTCTTCTTCTTCTTCTTCTTCTTCTTCTTCTTCCAACTATAAGGCCTTCTCATTCCTCTGCCTGCCTTTGCAAGTCATGGTGGCTGACTCCCTTACTATAGAAAGTTCTGAATAAATGGCTGTGGCTTATTCCCATTTGGGTGGTGGTGTTATTTCCTCAGGTCTCCTAGTGAAAAACCACAGATGACGGGACCATCACCCCTGGCCTGGCTCTTGTGGCAGTGAAAGGAGAAACAGACTTTGTCCTGGGGGATGGTCTGGGTGGGGAGGGAACATGCTGCCCATCCTATCCCAGGCCAGTATCCCTGCCTCTTGGGAGACAAGTCACTGATTACTCCACAGATTCTCTGATGAGCAACTGCACCTCCCGATTCTTCCCGTGGACACCTGACTCGTCTCTGTTGAGGGATCCTCCCTGTTGTCAGTGTGGCAGTGGCACAAACACCGATCCTGATATAGAATCATGATGAGAAGCATTTGGTTACTTCCTGAAGGTGCCTTACAAAATAAGAACACGGGCCACGTGCTGCTGTTGCTGGGTGATCCAGGAAGGAAGGCTGCCCTCCCCAAGCAGCTTCTGGCCACATCTGTCCTTGGACAAAGACTGAAGCTTGTCCAGGCTTGTAACAGCCCAACATTCTCACGTGTAGGGGGACCAGAATGTGTAGCAGAATTTGAACATTTTCTAGAGCAGGGCGTCTGCATGTTTTCTTCTGTCGTATTAGTTGGTGCTCACCCTGGGAAGCCGAGATCAGTGAAGAGGGTTGTGGAAAATGAACTGCTACCGGGCCTCGTGCGGAAGACATTTCCGCCATGGCTGTCACTGTTGGAGTGAAAACATGCTTTTGAAAACTCGCATGAGGTCGGGGTCCAAACTCTCTGGTCTCTGACAAGGATTCGAAAGGCTGTGTCATCTTGACCGCCACCACCATCACAGGAAGGAGCAGGAAGCAGTATGGAGTTTCAAGCAGCCACAGAAAGAAAAGGGAGCCTTCCCCTTGCTGTCCCCGGCACTCGGGATCTGTGCTCTGGGGAAGGGCCATGAGCTCAAATCAGCTCCAGATAGAGGTGCCATTTCTGCAAGGCTTCCTGCCTGTGGCAAAGCAACATAGGAAATTCAAACTCGGGACCAATTTTAACATAGAATGATGTTACATAAATCTCATCCATCACAAGATACACTTAGAACTTATCCTGGAAAAACACAACAATTTAACTCTCGAAACAAGAGGATGTCTGGCCCCTCATTATGGTTAGGGTGGGTAGTGGGGGCAAGTTACATAAACTTACAGTTAGACATTCTACCTGACCCAGATATCAACAAATAGAGCCTGGGCCATGCGTTGTAAGGAAGAGACAAGGGACCAGAGAGGCCCAAACCTATTTCCATGGTAATTTTCATCTGATTGTATTTCTTTGTGTGTTAATGTTATGCTACACTTTTCCCCGAGAATGGGATTTGTAAAAAGAAACAGAAGGAGGAGGAGACAGAGGAGAGGAAGAGGCACCGTCCATGGGATTCATTCAGGGGGAAGGGGCCGCTGGGTCAGAGCCACTGAGGAAGGGTGTCCCAGGAAGGGCAGACAGACACCCAGCAGTGGTGATGTTGGGGGTGGCCACAGTTGCCACAATTGTCCTGTTATCGCATATATGAAAGGCCTCTTTCTCTGTCTTCATTCCTCTTGACGCTTTGTCTGGATCTGACTCTCCTCACCATGACAAAGTGAACCCACCCCAAGGGACATTAATCCCCGTGTGGCCATGACATCTAACCCAAAACTGAGTCTGTTAGCAGCAGAGATCCAGGACAATGTGGGCAAGAAAATGTGGATGGCCATTTTTGTTGGAACAAAAACAAAACAAACAAACAACAACAACAAAAAAAAAACAAAAACAAAAACAGTGACTTTTAATCTTGTTTAAGACTGATAGGGAGTGTAGGAGACAGTAGATTGCATGAAGAAAACAGCATTTGGCCTAAGAGAACTCTGGTCTAAACAATGTCCGTTTTATTTTATTTTATTTTATTTTGCTTTTTTAATGTTATTTATTTTTCAGAAAGACAAAAACATAGCATGAGTGGGGGAGGAACAGAGAGAAAGGGAGACACAGAATCCAAAGCAGGCTCCAGACTCTGAGCTGTCAGCATAGAGCCCTATACGGGGCTCGAACGCACGAACTCTGAGATCATGACCTGAGTTGAAGTCGGACACTTAAGTGACTGAGCCACCCAGGTGGCACCTAAACAAAGTCTGTTTTTTTTAAAAAAAAACAAAGTCCGTTTATTTATTTTTGAGAGAGAGGGAGACAGAGTGAGTGCCAGAAGGGGAGGGGCAGAGAGAGAGAGGGAGACACAGAAACCGAAGCAGGCTCCGGGTTCCAAGCTGTCAGCACCGAGCCCAACGCGGGGCTTGAACCCACAAGCTGTGAGATCATGACATGAGCCGAAGTCGGACACTCAACTGACTGAGCCACCCAGGCGCCCCTAAACAAAGTCCATTTTAAAACCTCATTCTCTCAGAAGGTCAGTGTCCACACCTATCATGTGCCCTAAGCTCGTTCACACTCCTAGTTTGTGTCTGCATACTGTTTGAACCCTTTGTAACCAAGTTATTAATCACAGCTATAGCCAGCCATATTTCTTAATCACCGTTTGGGTCTCTTCTTATGAGATTATGCAAATGCTTTGCCCTAAATGATCCCCATGTGTAGGAGACCTTACATCTGAGCTTCTGACTAAACCCAAAGAGAAGGAAGAACACGGTCCAGGATGAGCAGTGGTCACATCACCGGGCTCCTTTCGGGGCACTCATCTGTAGCATTGATCTCCTCTGGTATCTGAGGTGCCCTGGCTTTTGCAGCATTAGATGTATAGAAGAGAAAAAATGCTGTTATGAGGCATACATATTCGTAGGGAAGATCACAATCCATACAGCAAGTTGTTAACTAAGTAGCACTTCATAGTATTTGCCCACTTAATGGTAGGAAACAGTCATATGTAATCATCATGAGCTACTTCATAGAATACATGGACGGTTACATCGCTTCTAACCAATCACTGTAGCCCTTTCTATTCTAGCCAGGAGTCCCTTATCTCCCCTCTGGCTTCCCAGAATTTCTAAGAGCTCTGAGGGTTTATGCAAAACCTATGCGAGTCAACCGTTCACACCCAAAGAGAGAACACTGAGGAACCATCACGTCATTATGACTTTGCCTCTTGTGTCTGAGCAATGTTATCCATGGCTGCCTTGAGACCCCTGAAACACAGCCCCACATGCGTTTCCATGATTATTGGTGAAAGAGGAAAAGTCCTTCTCCAATATGGTCCCATTGGATGAGCACACAATTGAGCCATGCTCAAGTCCCTGTGACTCCAGTTCTTGGTGACTCGTTTCCAGATCACAGTCAGGCCAAGAGGCCCAAGTAAAGATGGAACTTAGATATTGTTCACTCCTAGTTCTTGGGCTACCATGTCTCTTCCCAACATGGAGAGCCCCACCCTGGAGTTCTTCAGCATCTCCAGTTTTCATTTAAAATTTTTATTTTATTTTATTTTATTTTATTTTATTTTATTTTATTTTTCAGAATCTCCAGTTTTTGAGCCATCAAAACACAAAATATAAGATTATATTCTCTTTTCCCAGACAGTGAGTTACTGCCAGTGTTCAAATGGGAAGTCGTACTGGGAGATTTCATTTGACCCTAAGCTTTTCTTTCTGAAGGAAACTGATACAGTACAGGTGACTTAGCCTCCTGAACATGGTCTCCCAAATGTTTCGTCCTATTGAAATCAGTTATGTCAAGAAGAATTACAACACCATGCTCAGGAGAGAAAGAGAATGCACATATATCTTAAAGCACAATGTGGTGATAGAGCAGTGCAGATTTAATATAAAGAGCTCAAAGGTATTTGACAATCACCTCAGGTATTGTTAACAAGTATTGGGTAGAAATGGCTCGTTGCAAGCTCTTGAGCCATGAAACATTCTACAAGATGGAAAGAAAAATTCCTAGAGCTATGAGCTATCCTTCTCACTCAAGAGCATGAACAAGGCTCAGAGACAAGTTATTATAGTTTCTTTGTCTTTTTTCAAGAAAGAAAAAAAGAACGTGGCACCAACCAACTCAGGAGATTCTACTGTGTTCCATCTTCCCCTCTTTTTGCTTCATTTTGGCACACTGGTCGCTTGAACCTGACTATGGAGGGAGTATGTACATCACAGAGACTCAGCAAACACTAAGAATCAGGTTTGTCCAGTGAGCAGATCACAAAATATTTGCCAGCTAGTTATTCCCTACACAACAAAATGCTTGAAAGCTACGCAGGCTGGGTAAGCTGTGCCGAAGAAGGGGTAAGAGCAGAGGCTTCAGGAAGAAGTTTCTTCACCCGATACAGCACTGTAGCAGCGTTGAGGGTTTTTATGCATAGTGGTAGACGATTGTGCAGGGTAACTGTAACTGGACGGAAAGAAAATCCAGAGATACTGGAAAACTCGGCAATTAATTTAATTAAAGAGATCATGTCACAATATTGTTCCCAAAAGAACACCTTTAAAGGACCATTTCAGATGTAGCAAACATTTATTTTAACGTGTAATGTCTCAACTGTGAACATATAGCTAATATTCTAAATAGAATTTATAAATAAGAAATTGCCTTTGGCAAGGTTAAGATATATAAATATTTGACAAGGTTTGATAATATTTGATAATATTTAATAATTTAATTAGGTGGTTCATATATTACTTACAGTAAATTTTGAGAAAGTAAGAGTTAAGTTATTAAAAACAAACAAAGCCACCTAGAGTGTCCAGATTCATAAATGTATGGAGTATAAAATGGCTAAAATAATTTCTGCGATAAAAGAAACCGGTGATTTTTCTCTCTATGTTGCAACAATATTGCATGTAACAGATATTAAATTTGCCTGTCTACATTATCTCACAGTCTTCACTAAATCCCAGTGGTAACTGATCATAGGTCTGCAGGTAAAACTAAGTTCAACAGAGCCTGAATTTACTAAGGGCACCAGACAGCATAATTTGGTATAAAATCTATCTCCTGAGGGCTCCATTATGAAAGGAACAAAATGATAGTGAGCTGTTTGTGATGCTACTTGAATACTTGAAGTCAGTTCAAAGGTC
The DNA here is from genome assembly GCF_016509475.1 of Prionailurus bengalensis. Lineage (NCBI taxonomy): Eukaryota > Metazoa > Chordata > Mammalia > Carnivora > Felidae > Prionailurus > Prionailurus bengalensis. The sequence goes on along the minus strand of NC_057343.1, from coordinate 237,856,269 downwards.
TAGTTTATGCTTGTAATGAATAAAATAATCTAATACTGTGATTAACAAGGTTATCTTCACTTATCTGGGTAAAATAGATAAATAGGCAATGTCACAGTACAAATACTCTCTGGACTATTTGGTTATGGAGTATTTAATTTAGTTCAAATTCAATATTTCAATCAAAATTTCTTTTAGATTTAAATTTGCAGATATTACATGAGGAAAATTGTAGTGTAGGTGCTCAAATTTATCAACTCATTATATATATGTGTGTGTGTGTGTATACATGTATATATATGTGTATACACACACACACACACACATATATATATATGAAAATGCCTTCAAAAGTAGACTATAAATAAAACTAACTGACATCAGTAAATAATCAGTGGTTCCAAGTAAAGTGGGAGAGAAGATAAACGGTTTATTTGGGGAGAGATATCAGTTATAGGGTAATGATTGTGAAGATTTTGATTAATAGATAAATTGCTAGGAAATTTACAAACTTCCAAAATGTATAAATCACAATAATAATTATGAACCTCTAAAAACTATAAACTGACTCAAGAAAAGAAGAATTCTTAAAAGGTGATACCATTATTCATTAAATTGAAATGAGGGTTAAAAATCTTCTCTAATAAGCAGAAAATCAGTAAGGACAAAAGTGAACTTAACAACACTGTTAATCAAGTGGGTACAGCTGACTTCTGTAGACTGGTTCATCCACAGCAGAATATATATTCTCCTCAAGCTGATGTGGAGGAGATAGACCATATTCTGGGCCATAAAAAACACCTTACTAGGTTTAAAAGAATGAAAATTATACATTGCCCACTCTCAGACCATAATTGAATTAAACTAAAAATCAGTAACAGAGATAGCTGGAAAATCCCAAGATGAACAGAGATTGAACAACACACTTCTAAGTAACACATGGGTCAGGGGTGCCTGGGGGGCTCAGTGGGTTAAGCATTGGACTCTTGATTTCGGCTCAGATCATGATATTGCTCTTTGTGAGTTTGAGCCCCACATTCGGCTCTGTGCTTACAGTGCAAAGCCAACTTGGAATCCTCTCTCCCTGTCTGTGCCCCTCCCCTGCTTGCACTCTATCTCAAAACAACAACAACAACAACAACAACAAAAACAACAACAACAAAAAAAAACCCACTAAATAAATAAATAAATAAATAACACATGGGTCAAAGTAGTTTCAAGAGGGTACCTGGGTGGTTCATTTGGTTGAGCATCTTACTCTTGATCTCAGCTCAAGTCCCGATCTTGGGGTCGTGAGTTCAAGCCCTGCATTGGGTATGGAGCCTACTTAAAAAACAATTAAGAAAAACTTTAAAAGTTTTTGAACTAAATAAAAATGAAAATACAACTTATCAACATATGTGGGATGCAATGAAAGCAGTGACTATAGGGAGATGCATAACATGCAATGCACATACTAGAAAAGAAGAAAGATCTAAAATCAATAATCTATGTTTTGATCTTAGGAAACTAGATTAAAAAGAACAAATGAAATCTAAAGAGATGATAATAATTACAGCATAAATCAATGAAATTGAAAATGGGAAATCAATTGAGATAATCAACTAAACCAGAAGCCTAACATTTGAAGAGAACAATAAAATCAGTAAGTCTCTAGTCCAGGCTAACTAAGAAGAAAAGAGAGAGAGGAAGAGGGAGAAGACACAAATTATTAACGTAAGAAATGAAAGAAGGGACATCAGTACAGATCCTACAGAAAGGCTAATAAAAGAATATCAAGGGGCGCCTGGGTGGCGCAGTCGGTTAAGCGTCCGACTTCGGCTCAGGTCACGATCTCGCGGTCCGTGAGTTCGAGCCCCGCGTCAGGCTCTGGACTGATGGCTCAGAGCCTGGAGCCTGTTTCCGATTCTGTGTCTCCCTCTCTCTCTGCCCCTCCCCCGTTCATTCTCGGTCTCTCTCTGTCCCAAAAATAAATAAACGTTGAAAAAAAAAAAAAAAAGAATATCAAGAACAGCTCTGTGCTCACAAATTTCATACTTCAGATGAAATGAACCAGTTCCCTGAAAGATACAATTTGTCAAAACTTACACCAAAAGAAAGAGACAATCTGGGCAGGACTATGTTTATTAAATAAATTGAATCAATAATAAATAACCTTCCTAAAGAGCCAGCACTGAACTCAGATAATTCAATAAGTGAATTGTGAATTCTATCAAACATTTAAGGAATAAATTATGCCAAGTTTCTACAATATCTTTCAGAAGATAGAATCAGAGAGAATAATTCCTAACTTATTGCCTGAGGCTAGGTTGACCGTAACACCAACACCAGACAAATGCATTACAAGGAAAACAAATACATTATATCTCTCCCTAACATGGATGCAAAAATTCTCAAATATTGGAAAATTGAATTAACAATGTATAAATTGAGGTAACAACGTATATAAAGAATTATGCATCATGACCAAGTGGGACTTATCCCAGGTATGCAAGACTGATTCAACATTAAAAAATCAATTTGTGTAATCCATCACATCAACAGACTAAAGAAGAAAAACAATATGAACATATCAATAGATGCAGAAAAAGTATTTGACATACCCCTAAACTCATTTATAATAAAAACTCTCGGTAAACTAGGGTTAGATGGTAATTTTCTCAACATGATACAGAATGTCTACCAAAAAAAAACAAAGCCAAACCGAAATAAAACCAAACAAATCAAAACAAAACAACAACAACAACAACAACAACAACAAAACCCACCACCTTGTAGCTAATATAGCATAATTAATGATGAGAAACTTAAAGGGGATAGTTTTACAATCTCCACAGTTCTGCCTTTTCCAGAATGTTGTATACTTGGAATCACACAGTATATAGCTTTTTTTTTCAACACTGACTTCTTTTACTAAGTAATATGTATTTAAGGTTCTTCCATGCCTTTTCAAGACTTAACAGCTGATTTTTTTTTTTTTAGCACTAAATGATACCCTATTGCCTGGATGTACCACAATTTATTTGTCCACTCATCTAACTGAACCACATCTTGGTTGCTTCCAAGTTTTGGCAGTTATGAATGAAGTTGCTGTAAACAACGATATGCAGGTTTTTGTGTGGACGTGAATTTTCAGCTCCTCTGGGTCAGTAACAAGGAGTGTGATTGTTGGATGGTATGCTAAGAATAGGTTCAGTGTTGTGAGAAGTCACCAAACTGTCTTCTAATTTTTTTTTACACTTATTTATTTTTTGAGAGACATAAAGAGAGCACAAGTTGGGGAGGGGCAGAGTGAGAAGGAGACACAGAATCCGAAGCAGGCTCCAGGCTCTGAGCTGTCAGCACAGAGCCTGACATGGGGCTCGAACTCACAAACCGTGAGATCATGACCTGAGCTGAAGTCAGATGCTTAACCGACTGAGCCACCCACGCGCCCCTAGATATTAGGTGTGTAGTGGGTATCTCACTGATGTTTTAACTTGCATCTTTCTGATGACATATGACGTGGAACATCTTTCCATGAGGTTATTCTCCATCTGTATATCTTCTTTGGTGAGATGCTTGTTAAAGTCTTTGGCCCATTTTTTTGATGGGGTTGTTTTTTCTCTTAGTGTTGAGTTTTAAGAGTTCTTTACGTATTTTGAATAAAACTTCTTTATCAGATGTATATTTTGCAAACATTTTCTCCCGGTCTGTGCCTGCCTGTCTTCTCATTCCCTCAACGTTGACTTTTGCAGAAAGAAATTTTAAATGTTAATGGAAGTCGAGCTTAGCAAGTGTTTCTTTGATAGATGTGCCTTTGGTGTGTTATCTAAAATGTCTCATTGGGCACCTACGTTTTCCCTTGCGCCATCTTATAGGAGTTTATTAGTTTTGCATTTTACATTTAGGTCTGCAAACCACTCTGAGTTAGTCTTTGTCAAGGGTGTAAGGTCTAGGTCTAGATTCTTTTGTTTGTTTGTTTGTTTGTTTTTGCATGTGGATGTCCAATTGTGCAACTCACTTATTACTGTTGAGTACTGGTAGTTTCCTCTGGGAAAAAGAAATGTGTTAGAAGAGATGTCACCAATGGATATGCAATATGGATGTCAGTGTGGGAGTGACAGCCCAGGGTATGGTTAGTGAATGTTAACTCAGTTCTTTTATACTTCTCTTTGTGTGAATAACACACACTATTCCCATCTTTTTAAAACTCCTATTTTCAACATATATATTCCACTTAAAAAAAGCTTACACACAGACTATCTTACTTACCATCTATATCTAACACCTCGTGTGAGTTTTTCTAACTGTTATAGTAATTTGTTTATTTTGTCTCTATGGCGAAATTGGATATTCTCAATTAATGCACCGGGCATACAAACACATTTTGCCCATACGATAGAATAGAGTCTGTACAGATATGGAAACTTGGTATGTGATGGAGGGCTTGACAGATGAGTGGGGGAAAAAAGAGGATTATTTAATAAGTGGAACTGAAAACCTGATTTGTCATAAAGAAAAAGATATATTGGCATTCCTACATCATATGGCATATTAAAAAAAAACTCCTGATAAGTCCAGATAGATTAAGAACTTAAGTATATTGAAAAGGAAAATTTAAAAGTCTTGGTAACGGTATGGGTCAAGATCTTTTATATTTTGATGTTGGAAAATATTTTTAAACAATATACCAAAACTATTAACTACAAAGGAAAAGATCAGTAAATTTGACTGCAGTAAAATTTAAAACTTCTATATATGAAAACACACCATAAACAGAGTGAAAACAATGGTTACAGTCTTTGAAAAAACATTCTTGCAATACATATAACAAATAAGACTTTGGAATCAAGAATATGTAAAGAAGGCTACAAATAGGTAAGAAAATACAAATTGGTTAAAAGTGGGCAAAATAGACGAATAAGCATTTCATAGAAAAAGAAAGCAAATGGCCAAAAAATACATAAAAAGAAGTTTAACATCATGAATAATAGGAAAATACGAACCAACACTTAAAGGAAATAACCTTTAAACCTATTTCATTGCTGAAAATTAAGAAGTCTCCAAGAAGATGCTGATTCAGAGAATTTCTTCTACTATGTGACCGATAGTTATGGCAATGGGTGCCACTTCTTGGAGGGAGCACCTGGCATATTTTCATCAGATTGACCATTCACAAGTTTCTTGGCCAAAGATCCCACTTTCAGGAACAGGTCCAAGGGACGTTCTTGAACAAGAGGGACAAGGGCTCTCATGCCTGTAGCAGTGTTGTTCAGAGCAGTGGTGACCTGGAGATTACCCAAATCCCCATGAGCTGGAGAATTAATAACTTGTGATGTAGTCACATAATGGGATATTCGATATTAGTCAAAATCAATTAATGCAATGACGTGCAACAAAGGGGGTGAATTGAAAGCCCAACACATTCTTGGTCAGTTACTGTTGACTGTCGGTGCCCAGTTGTTGGGTCTTATTGTGAAGATACTTTTGCCTGTGATAAGCATTGTTTTTAATATAATTTATTGTCAAATTGGCTAACATACCATGTGTGAAGTGTGCTTTTGGTTTTTGGGTAGATTCCCATGGTTCATCTTTTACATACAACACCCAGCACTCATCCCAACAAGTGCCCCCCTCAATGCCCATCACCCAATTTCCCCCCACACACACCCCATCCGCCCTCAGTTTGTTGTCTGCATTTAAGAGTCTCTTATGGTTTGCCTCCCTCCTTCTCTGTTTGTAATGATTTTTCCCCTTCCCTTCCCTTGTCTTCTGTTCAGTTTCTCAAGATCCACATGTGAGTGAAAACGTATGATATCTGTCCTTCTGTGGCTGACTTATTTCATTCAGCATAATACCTTCCAGTTCCATCCAGGTTGCTGCGAATGGCCAGATTTCACTCTTTTTCGTTGCCAAGTAGCATTCCATTATATATATATAAACCACATCTTCTTTCCCCATTCATCAGTTGATGGACATTTAGCATTTAAATCAGTAGACTCTGAGTAAAGAATAGCCTCCATAATGTGGGTGAGCCTCATCCCATTAGTTGAAGGCCTTAAGAACAAAAATAAGTTTCTTTCCAAAACTAACTCAGAAACTCTTCTTGAGTTTCCAGCCCCCTGGCCTGCAGAAAGCACACTGATACCTGAATCAATTCTTATTTGAATTGCCAGTCTGCCCCTCTGCCATACAAATTTCAGACTTACCGATCCCCATAATCCCATGGGGATACATTAAAATAAGTGTCTATTCTCTCTCTCTATCTCTCTCTCTGTGTTCCTTTCTGTCTCTGTGTCTCTCTTCTCCTGTCTCTCTGGTGCCTAATATGATAATACAGATGCATTTAGCAAAATAGTTTTGATAAGTTAAATGAAAACTTAAATACACTTGTAACTGTAGAATACATATGGTTGGAATCACATGGTAAGGAAAAAAGGTCAGAGAATAATGAACATAAGATAAAAGTTGGCTGTTGTCAGGGGTATAGGAAGGCAGAGGTCAAAGTCACACTTGATTTTTGATGGTGGGTTCATGAGAACGAGTTACAGTATTAACAATAATGGACTAAAGAACATAGGAAAAGGAAACCGTCACAGACAACGGAGAGGGTGCAGTCCATCCAAGTTGGCCCGACCCAATCTTCAGCGTCTATGATCCTTTCAAATATAACCAAGTAGGTAAATAAGCATATGGAACAACAGCATCCGTGGGTTTCTGGCTCCAAAGGATGGAGGTCGGGAGGCGACACCCGAAAGGTACGCATGCTGAGAAACACGCACTTTTCAACTGTTCAGCTCATTTCTCAAACTTGTCTGTCAGGTAGACTGAAGCGGGGTGAATTTTCCAAACCTCGGCTGTACCCTGGGGTCACCCGGGAAGCGGGAAACCCCGGTGCTTCATTCCCACTTGTTATAATTTAATTGGTCTAGGGTGTAGCATAGGCATCAACATATTTTAAAAACTTCCAAGTGATTCTACGGTGCAGCTGAGATTGAGACGCATGAGGAAAGAGGCCATGGGTTACTGGGATGGTGTGCGGGCAACTGCTTAGAGCTAGTTTTAAAAGCAGATGTGGGATTTGAACAGATTTGCTCTGTAGACAGAACATCCAGGAGAAAAGTAGGGGGCAGGTGGTTTAGGGTGGACTTTGGAGGTCAAGAAGCACGTTGGGGACGGCCCCTCTCTATGCGAGTGGAGGACCGGGGGCATGTCTGAGAGGGGTCAGAGAGAATTTAATCTGCTCACCGGAGCACAGAGGCGGAGAGAGAGAGGCCCGCAGCTTCCTATGGGTCTGGGAGGAGCCAGAACCCAGGCTCTCCATGAGGTGGCAGGTGGCCTGCTGAGCGAGGAAGGGTCAGGCAAGAGGAATCCTTGGCCTTTTGATATGTTGCCTTTGGAGGGCCTGAGAATTGTTCTCAGAAGATCCTGTTGGCTGTAGAAGAAGATCTGTGTTTCACTGGAGCAGCTGGAGGCTGAGTTCCAGGCAGATGAGCCAGGGAAAGAGTGGTAGTGATGTTTGCATTTCCTGAAAGCGTTGTATGCTCTGTTCTAGAACTCTTGCTTCATTTTTTTAAAGTTTACTTACGTATTTTGAGGAGGGGCAGGGACAGAGAGAGAGAGGGACAGAGAATCTCAAGCAGGCTCCATACTGTCAACACAGAGCCCTGTGTGGGACTCGAACTCATAAACCGTGAGATCATGACCCGAGGCGAAATCAAGAGTCAGACGCTTAACCGACGGAGCCTCCCAGGCGCCCCCCCAGAAGTTTTGTTTCTTATTCTCTGAGTTCTCTGCACCACGTGTGTGGCTGTGTTGTCCCTCCTGTGATCGCTGTCTTTCTGTCTGCGGCTCTGGGACCCGCCAACCTCTCCCAGTTCCCGTTAGGGCTGGCTGGAGATGCCCCTCTGCCTCCAAGAACCCAAAATTTCAGTTTAATACTGCAAACAGACACCTTTCTTGTTTTGTTTGTGTGCTTATTTTTTAAAAAGTGAATGATCCATTAAGCTTACAGCTAAAGTCATTAGGAAATACTATTGGTTTTTCCAGGTTTGTGAGGCTATAGCAAGACATCTCAAGGTTACCATTAACCATGTGATTAATGTTACTATTTCTTTTTTTAAGTTTATTTATCTATTTTGAGAGAGAGAGAGAGAGACAGAGCACGTGAGCAGGGGAGGGACAGAGAACAAGGGAGACAGAGGATCCCAAGCAGGCTCTGCACGGTCAGCACAGAGCAGGACAGGGGACTCCAATCCATGAATGGTAAGATCGTGATCGGAGCCGAAATCAAGAGTCGGATGTTTAACCCACTGAATCACTCAGGCGCCCCTAATATTTCTGATATTAATGATCAAAGAGAAGATAAGAATGTCTTTATTTCATTAAATCAAGATTTATTTATTGAAAGTGTGGTCCCAATTATTTCCATACCATGAGAGAGAGAAAGACAGTGTGTGTGTGTGTGTGTGTGTGTGTGTGCGTGTTGTTTTATTTTGTCTTGTGGTTTTGCCACTGTTTCTCTTGAAGGAAACTGAAGAGTGGCAGGATCTGGGTCTACATCAGAATTTGAAATCATCTGACCCCACCTTCTTTTCTAGAAGCTTTGGATATTTAAACGACTTTACTTCACTCCCCTCTGGTTTCTTAGTATGGACAATTTCCATTTAGTCATGGTCAGATAACGATTTGCTTGGATTTGGGAGATAAAGAAGAAAAGGGCATGGTAGAAATCCAGCCTTATTTTAGGAGTCCCCAAAGTCCCCGGAGCTTAGGTCTGAGCGCTCAGCAGGCATTGCGAGGTGCCCGGGTGGAGAAGGCTCAGCCCGCACAGCCCTTCCTGTTGGCCTTGCACCCCTGATCCTAGAGGAGGCGAGCTCGGGCAGAAATGTTTGTCAAATTAAACCTGGAAATGCGTCAGTATTTTTGAAGGGAATTAAGAGCAGAGGGAAAGCGTCTCTAGTTTTTGCAAACACCAAGTGGAAAGGATGTGCTCCTGGGCCTCGCCTCTGTCAGGCCCCCTCACTCTCGAAGAAAGCAGAGGCGTCTGGAGCGGCAAAGGTCAGAGCCGAGTCAGAGGGGAGGCCTGCGTCCGAAACTCCGCTTCCTCATCCCGCACCTTTTGACAGCCCTGACCAGCAGCCGCTCCGACCACTCAGTCTGCAGGATGAGCTGGGGGGAAGAGCAGGCCGGGGGTACGGGAGGTGTAGGTTGGGGGGGCTGGGGATTGACGCATCCACTCTGAATGCTTCTCCCCCAGACGCGCTGCCTGGAGCTGAACCAGCCTCTTGCAATCGTCAAATTGTAGCAGGAATTGTCTCCGTGGCCTCCCCTGAAGGTAGGGAGCACACCGAATTGTAGTTGGGGGTCAGGATTCATACTATTATCAAATATATAAAAGGAGCCATAACCTACGCTAATTGCAAAGGAGCCCCTCTCATGGTATCTGCGATAGTGTTGTTTGTACAAAGCGAGTGTTATTTTTAGGAGGGAAAGACAACAATCCCTGGCGGAATCGGCTCGTCCGGCATTGGAAAAAGGTCTCTCTGTCTCCTGCACAATAAGGGGTTGGAGGGTTTTTCAAAGTCTCACCCCTGGGGTGGGGAAGCACGCACGACTTAAGACTCTGCCCTCTTTGATTCTGAACATGAACATAAAATATCTGGCCGGTGGAGTGACTGAACCAGCACAAGTCTGGAATGCAGAGGGGCATTTATGATAATTAGAAATAATCAAATCCAGACCACGGAAATAGGTGCAAGAAAATATTAAGTAATTTGTAGCCAAATGACTTTAGGACCTTAAGGTAAAATTTCCAGGTGGTGCTTATAGGACCCATAAACACTTGATTTAAAGGGGCAATATTAACATGGAGGTTTATGATCAGAGCACTGGAATTAAATTGATTGTGTCTGCTCTGGCTCTAAAAATAAAACTGGGATAACAAAGCAGCTACCCAAGTTACAAGGCTTAAAGCGCTAACTTGCAGAGCAAAGCAACATCTGACATCAGTGTGACTCGGGGACCACACTGTGTCACAGACTGCCTGGAAGTCTCCCCACCGGGATTCAGAGAACCCAGATTCTCACCCCGAGTTCCTGCTTTGTTTCCCTGCGTCTTCCCAGGACAGAGCCGATGCCCAGTCGCATGAGCAGTTGGCAAAGGCAGTCACCAGGGAGAGGATGTGCTCAAGACCTTCAATGTGACCGTCCAAAGAGCTCACTGCCTCAGGGTCTGAGTGACGCGTGCAGAACAGGATGTGAACAAGATGGGGGGGCCTTCCATCCAAGCTAAGTCACCGTTAGGCGACCCAAAGAGGGCTTCTCGGATACTCTGAGTTAGAGGAAAGGACTTGCTCAAGTAGGAAGCTGATGCAAGAAGTCGACTTGATAACAAAAATCCTTGTCCTGCTACCTTATAGGGACTTCTGGGGAAAATCACCTAAGAAAGCATATTGAAATCATTCTGGAGACCACAAATTGTGGTATAGATGCGAGCCCTCATGTAAAACGTGTGAAGGGGTTGATAATTATTTATTGGATGAACAGAGCCAATATATACCTGATAGTATAAGAAACTGGAGAATTCATAACCAAACAGTTGAAAACCTGGGTCTTTCTGCCTCCTAAGAGATTTACCGGCCATTTAGAGTTGACTAGAATAGCAGTTAAGAATACCAACCCAGGGGGCACCTGGGTGGCCCAGGCGGTGAAGCTTCCGACTTCGGCTCAGGTCATGACCTCACGGTTCTCGGAGTTTGAGCCCCGCGTCGGGCTCTGTGCTGACAGCTCGGAACCCGGAGCCCGCTTCGGATTCTGTGTCTCCTGCTCTCTCTGCCCCTCCCCTGCTCACTCTCTGTCTTTTTTCTCTTTCTCAGAAATAAACATTACAAAATAATTTTTAAAAATACCAACCCAGGAACCTGGACCTGATTCCAAATTCAGCTAGCTTGCTCCTCCCCTGTGCCTCAATTTCCTTGTCTGCAAAATAAGGCAGTGATAACACATTGCCTAGCTCGAGCATGGCCATCAGCATCAGAGGGCTTGGTCCACAGAGAATGCTCCCCAAAGTGAAAGGCTCAGAGGAAAGCCAGGCCAAGAAGCAGAAACTTGGGGTTCTCGACAGCATCACAGGGAATAATCCAGACAGAGAAGGGGTTTGAGGGGAAAATTAAAAGAAAGTCTCAAAAAAGTTACTTCTCCCTCTGAGCAGGGGCAGCCGGTGAGGTCGAGGGAACCTGGGAAGGGGTGCTGCGTTCCACAACCCCGTGAGACAGAGACTTCTGAAGAGGGAGCTCTGGTCGACCATCGCACATGCTGCCCGTGGGACAGACCACATCAGACTGAGACCCGGCCACCGCCTTTCACATCGCGAAGGTCGCCACTGCCTCTCACAAGGGCACTTTCCGTGGCAGAGTGGGGACAAAAGCGTCACAGAAGAGGGTTCAAGGCAGGCTGGGAAGACGAAACCCAGCGTCAGGAGGAACTCAGTCCTGCTCAAGGGCAGTGCAGCACCAGACGGGTCAGCAGTGGTTTTCAAGGTGAGACATATCAGTCACAGCATATTACAATGCTCCTGAGGTCTTGCAAGCCCTGGGTCCCCAGCACCAGGTTCACGTAGGACCCTTTTCCCGTGTCTGGGAATCTCGCTCCAGTCCTCCGGCCCGCTGTGGGACACACGACACCCTCTCCAGGGCATGTACTCTGGACGACCGGACCAGCAAGCTTCCGCAGCTCAAACCCAATACAGTGATGAGAGGAGCATCGTGTCTTGAGAGTGAGCTGAGGGGCCTCATAAAGTCGGACATAATACGGTGGAGCAGGAAAGAGAGAGAAAGAGAGAGAGAGAGAGATCCACCCTCATAGGGCGAAACGGGCTAGTTGGCCGCAGCACAGAAACTTCCAGTGGACAAGCCGCTGTGTGTCTTCCACTCTGACACCTGTTTTCTGTCTTCATACAGTGTAAATGTATTGGCATTAGTGGCTTTTTTTCTCTGCTTTTTAATACCCAGGAGTTTATTTGAAAGATGGCCATTAACACACGGCACGCACTACAGGAGTTTAGAAGCAAGTGCGAGTTGAGCGCCAGGTCCGCAAGTCTCAGTCCTCAGAACCCAGATTCTTTTCATACACGTCACTTTATCTGGCATCCAAACGTCCGTTTATTTACAACAGGGATGCCGAAACTCAGCCCACGTGACGTGGCCGACGGGCGGCCTGGCCAGCTCTGGCTCTCGGGCCAGATGCTCTCCTCGCCCTCCGTGCCACACGTCAGAGGTTAACTCATCGTCCCCCTCCCCGCACCTTCAGAAGAAGACAAGGGAGATGGAAACAAAGGCCCATCTTTGTGTGCAAGTAGGCATATTACAAAAGCTAAAAATGTCTTAGAGCTTCGTGAGGATTCACAGTAGATATTGAGAAATTAGTAAGATTACCATTGTGATATGAACTTCACTCCCGCTCAAATGTCAGCTTCCCCAAAGAGGGAAACGTGTGTTTTGGTTCCAGTCCCCAGGAAAGTAGTGAGTCGGCAGTCGACACGGAGCATGTGGTGGTGATGAAAGGAAGGAACGCACGAATGACCCCCTGCGTCGTGGACACACGCAGGGTGGGTGGCAAGGGATGTCTGAAGCGGCAACAGCAGTTTAGGGATTCATTTTAACTTTTGGGAAAAAGGGCCCTAACGGTTTGATCCGTGAGATCCTATGTCCCTTCTGTAGCTAAAAGATAGTGCTGAAGTAATTGATTGGCGGCTGGCATTGTTGAACTGGAGGTTTTCCATTCAGCTGCATTTTCCAATAGACTGAACGTTTCTTCAGGCAAGTGTTTCTTCAATGAACCCATGATGGCATTGACCTGTGTCTAATGTATAGTTAACGTACCTTCCACTCCTAACATTACAAAATTTGCCTCTTTTTTTTTTTGGATAACCCTGAGTTACCCGAGAGTGAACTTTGCTACAATAGAGAAAGCTTGGGGTTGTAGGCTGGGGTGGAACTTATGTTTATTTAATGTATGTTTCAATCTCATACATGAGGACCTTAACGGGGTACAGGTATAGGGTGCTGTGTGTATTAGTTAACTACCGATGCATAGCAAACTATCACGAACCGGCTGGACCTATGCACGTCAATTATCTCGGTGTCAGGAGGTCAGGACTCTGGACCTTCTGCTGACGGTCACCTGGGCTGCAGTCAGGGTGTGGTGGGGTGGGGCGGACCTCATTTCCTGTCCTGGAGGATGGAGCTCCCAGCCCCAGAGGCTGCCTGCCTTCTCTGCTGTCAGCCCTCTCCTCTTCAAGGCCAAAGGAGACACCTGCTGCTTGAAAAGACTCCCCTGCAGACTTTTGTGTAAAGGACTCACCCAAGGAGGTGAGGTATACCAGGATAATCTGCCCTCTGAACACCTAACGTTCAACTGGTTGGGGGCTTCAATTACACTTGCAGAATCCCCCCAAATCATAGGTGCTATGGGCTGCATTGTTTTCCCCCAGAAAATACGTCCAAGTCTTAACCCCCAGAACCTGTGAATATGACCTTATTTGCAAAGAGCGTCTTGGCAGATATAGTTAATTTAAGGTGAGGTCATTAGGTAGACTCCAACATGATGGGTGTCCTTCTATAAGGGGGAGGGGAGGGCTTGGGCACCTACACACACACTCAGGAGAAGCCGTGTGAACACAAAGCAGAGGTGGGGGATGTTTCCAGTAGCCACACGACACCAAAGATTACAGCCAGTCACTGGAATCCAGGGAGTGGCCTGGACCAGACTCTCCCTCCCAGCCTCCGAAGGAGCCAGCCCTGCTGATGCTTCGGCCTTGGACCTCCAGCCTCCAGAACCGTGAGACAATACATTCCTGTTGTTTAAGCCACCTGGCCTGTGGCTTGTTGTGAAAGTGCCGGGATTTGAACACAGCGTCCTATTCAGTGCTGCCCACCCTCAACGAAAGGGGTTTTACATCATGGGGAGGGAAACGTGGCCACCCGGAAGTTCTGCCAAATCCACAGACGTTCCATCAGCCCCAGGCAGGGAGGGAGGCGCAGAGGTGCCCTTGACGCCTGGGGGATGCTGCGTGGAGGTGTCCTGCACGACCCAGGCCCGTGCAGCGTGCGCTGTCCAATAACACACGTGACCATCCAAGCCCCAGTGTTCTCATCTGTAAAATTAGAGGGTCAAAGTAAGTGATCCCTAAAGTTCTTTATTTTCTGAAATTCCACGACTGATTCTTTTTGCAGAGTTACGTGCAAGGACTTGGTTAAAGTCGGTCTCCGTGCAGCTCTGAGGCCCGGGTTCCCTCTGTGAGGTTTTGTAGCTGTGCTCTGGGCAACAGACTTGCCAACGTTTGGGTTATTGGATAAACAAGACATTACCTCATTTGGTTTTATTGGATGGGGTGTATAATTAACCTCTTTAATAGGAATACGGACAAGCAAGCTTATCTTACGAGCATCTTTGTACAAACTCACCCAGTGGATTGCATCTTTGGTTCTGACCTGTCTTGGTAGATAAATTTTTTTCTAATTAATTGGAATCTCTTCAGTGCAAATGTCACTTCCAGGCCATAATTTTACCACCTTTTATTATCCTGGTTAATAAATTATGTCTTACACATTTTCCTATGTTTAAGGACTCTGTTCTGTACTAAAAAAAAAAAAGTTCTTGTTTTGTTTAAAATATAGTTTCCAGTCTATTAGGGAAATATCCCTGTTTTTGGTTACACATGAGTTCAAGCGGGTATGCTTCGTAGCAATTAGGTCACCTCCTTAAATATTAAACAAGAAAATAAATAATAGTTTTCATATCAGAACACTATGATGTTTCGACACATACTTGAACTATGATAAATCTCAGAGCACGTCCAAAAAAACAACTGGAGAATCCGGACCATGCACAAACACGATCCCCACCCCATGGTAAACTTTCATTTCTGCAAATGCTCTGTGAGTAGACTCCATGCCTCACTTTGTAAGAGAAAAGGAAACTCATATGGGCTTATGGTTTAAAAGAATGCCATCTTTGAAAAAAACATAGAGTGGCTTTTCATAGAGGAGCTGCAAAGCAGGACCCAGGCTTTTCATAAAAACGTTCCCTCATCGTGTTTTCCAGTTTGAAAGCCCCAATTCCACAGTCGCTGGTGAAAAACCTCTTTTAACCCGAGGCTCTCCCCCCAGTCGTGCTCTGTGGCGTTTTCCGTTTTCTACCTCCGGTAAAAAGAAGCCCCGTGACAGCGCGTTAAATGAATATAAAATCTGACGAAGTTGCGGTCGGCACGGGGGCATGACATTGCCTCTCCCGGGTTGGAGTATTTCTCTCTGGGTTCCTTGAACTTGGAATTTCTCTTTAAAATGTCCATTAATTCCTATTAGGGAGCTACTAGTAAAGAAAATTGCATGTTGGCTTTTATCAATCTGTATGAATAAATGTTAACCATTCTCAGTTAAAAGGCCTCCTTTTAGCTCCACTCATGTGAAAACAGCTAGAGCGGCGTGCACATCAGCAAATCATTCAGAAGATTAATGCACTCAGGCCCGGCACAAAGACTCGGAGATGTGTATTAGCATTATAGATTTTAATTTGAAATAATGTCAGTCTTTTCGGGCCCGCATTGTAGTGCATGGACTGCCATCTGCTTATAATAATGAGGCTGACAATCCACGTAAATGTGATTTGCTGCCTCTTTGCCAACATAATGGCTGGGATATTGATCCTAATGGCGGAGCCGTCGCTGGCATTCCATTCAAGAGACAGGGGACGGGCTCAGGGGCGGGGCGTTCTGACTCTTCAGGTAGAACAGCTAGAAACAAAAGTGTTTCACCTCACGGCGACACTGCGCACGTCTGCAGCGGTCCCACTTTCCAGCCCGTGTCAGCTTTCAGAGCAACTCGAAGTGCAACCAGCCGGATGAAGCGGAGGCCAGACCTAGTATAAAGATGCTAAACTATCCCCATCTGCCTGTCTCTCACTGAGACCTGTGACGTGAGAGTTGCCAGACTAGTAACTCAGAGGAGCTCCGTGATCCAGATTAACCTCTGAGGCCGCCGTCCGATTTGGTGGCCACAAGCCGCCTGTGGCTACTTACATTTAAATTGGTGAAAGTCAGATGAAATTAACAATTTAGTTCCTGAGGTCTCAAAGAGTTATCTGTGCGCTCCTGTCCATGGAAGCATTATTTATTCATCGTAGCCTAAAGGTGGGCGCGCCCCAAGTGTCCATCACCAGGTTGAAGGACAAACTAATGTGCTGTATGTGCACCTCGGAATATCATTCTGCCTTAAGAAGGCAAGGGATCCCGACCCCTGCTGCACACGGATGAAGCTTGAGGACATCGTGCTGAGCGAAATAAGCCAGTCACGAGACGACATCAATTGTACAGGTCCACTCATATGGGGTATCTAGACTCGTTGCGTAACGGGTACAGACTTGCAGTTTATAAGATGAAAACATTTCTGGAAATGGCTCCTGATGATGGCTGAAGAACTATGACAAACAGACTTGTTTCCATGGAACTGTCCACTTGAACATGATTAAAATGTCACATTACACGTTATGTATATTTTGCCCCAATCAAAAGAAAGAAAGAAAGAAAAGTCCCTCCTTTGCCTGATTAGCCGCATGTGGCTAGGGGCTATGGTGCTAGAAGGCGCAAAGATAGACCATTGCCACCGTCGTGGAAAGTTCTGCTAGGTATCGCCTTCCAGGGCTGCTTCAGGGTGCAGGCTGGAAAGGGAACCGCTGAGCTGTGGGACAAGGTCGTCACAACAAGAGTGCTGTGTTCTGTGTCCCGGAGTGCACAGGAATGTGGCAGAAAGTACCATGGACCATATTCAGCCAATAGAGACGTGACTTATAAAATTGAGCTTTACTAGCTTTGACTTAAATTGCTTCTGTGTTTTCTGTGATGCATTTTTCATTTTCAGAACGATTAACCATCAGCCTGCAGGGGATTATTGCACTCAGTCCCCTGGCTTCCCCCATTTTCCCACTCACGTGCATTTGAAAGACGGAAGGGTGCACCTTGAATGTTGGTGTATACGTAAGCCAGGGTGTCCTATGTCACCTCAGTAGTAAAATCTACCCTTTACATGCAGTTCACCAATGAAGAAACCAACCAAGTAATCATAGGATATGGATAAATAAGTAGGAGAGATAAACCAGAGGTGGGTATGGGGATTCGGTTCTACTGGCCCATCGGCCATTTGTAATACTACTCTGGGCTTTAAGGGAAAATGTATTCAAATACAGAACTGTATCCAATGGAGTGAGCTGCTGAGATTTTGAATAAACCTGATGGTATAGACGCTCATGTTACAGGTTCCACATGATTTACATGTTACATGTTACTGTGACCTAGAATCGATTCTCATTTTATATTCTCTCAAATTCATTTTTATTTCTGCAGAGACGGCAATATCTACCTCCTAATGTAGATGTGGGAATTATAAAAAAGAAAACCTGCAAATAAGTTAAATGAAAAGTGGTCAATGTCTTTTTGTTATCGTGTGTAATTAGGATGAAGAGTGTTTTGCGACTGTCAACTACGTGTACGTTCCATTGGACCTTCAGGATTTGTTTGCCTTCCTTACATTATAAGATCTGTTCAGGATTATGGGAAATGGAGGGAACCTGCCTTTCATGAGTTCGGCCTGAATGTGCTGAGCTGGGGTTTCACGTCGGCTTCACACGTAGTTCCCACTGGTTATGGCGAGATGCTCTTCCCATCTCGATGGATTCGATGCAAAGAGACGCTGAATGTGGTTACGTGGTGAGAAACGTGATGGGATGGGAGAGCACTGACTGAGGCAGATCCTCGCAGCATCTAAGGGAAGCATGGAGGGAGCATTTAGGAGACGAGTGCTGGAGATCGGGGCTTTGAACTCACCTCATTCACAGGAAGGGGAGGTCCTGCTGCCACAGGCCAGGACCTTGGAATGGGCGGCAGCCCAGCTGTGGGGCTGGCGAGAAGCAGTGTTTGCGTGGAAGCCTCGGTGTCTAACTCGAGAGTTCCAAGTGGGCTCCAAGGTGTCGATAGCCACGGTATCCAAAGTTCTAAAACCGATGGTACCCTAAGGTGCAGTCATTGTCACATTTGGAGACAGTATTTTCTCCCGTGAAAGAACCGTGTATTGTGGCACCATCTTGGCACCGATCTCCCCTTAAACCATTGACAAAGACGCCGATCCCTTGTGGAGAGCCCCTCGCGTGCCCGCACTGCCGCCCAAGCAGAGAGAAAGCAAGCAGGGTCCCCGCAGGGTGAAGATGGACGAAATATCAGCCACCGGGGACAACGGGCCAGGTGGGTTCAGACGTGTGCAGGATGGTGACAAGCCCCCGTGACGAGAAGACCCCTCAGAGGAACCGCCTTTCTGGATGTCACCAGGCCACTTGGCCCAAGAGGAGCAGATCTCAGGACAGAGCGATGTGCCAGGAGAAACAGAAAGCATGTCCTTTTATTTCTACGACCGCCCCCACCCCACAGCCCCATGTGTAGACTACTCTCTGATCAAATGTGGGCACATAGCTGGTTCTGTGCTCTGGGGTCCAGAGCCGGCTGTCGTAGGTGGTATGCAGGCTAGCGGTGAGCTTCCGGATGGAGAGTCAAGTCACTGCTGGAGTGTCCTCCCCTGCTCTCCATGTGCCCCGCTGAGACATGGGGATCAGCCGCCCCCTCGCAGGGCTTCATGTCTTTTACTCTTCAAGGAGAAAGTGAGTGGCTGCCCTGGACCGTCTCTGAGCTTCCTCTAGACCCCTGAGACTTATCTCAGTGCTAAACACAACACGCCCGCCATCTTTTGTCTTGGCTCTTTTAGTATAAAAGGGGAAACTGTGTTTTGTGTGCCTAAAGAGACCGTGGCATTCCCCACTCTGCACACACACACACACACACACACACCAAAAAAGTCTACTCAATAAATGTTGAAGTAGAATGCCTTTTATTTTAAAGCTTTGTAATGAGTTTGAATAAAGTTTTACTGCCTCATAGTCCCAAGAGTATTTTTTATAAGAGCATTCTCATTACCTGAATTTTATTGTCAAGAAATTTAAAAGAAGGAGATGATAGATATTTGAGAAAAAATCCCATTTTTAATAACGTCAAGTTCTTTTTATAATTGTGATGTCAGAATTTGTAATCAAATTGTATAATCGGATAAAATTCTGCATATACCCAATTACTACCAGTGCCTATTTTAAACATTATGAATATTCCTGGGAATCATTTTCATCCCCCCTCCCCAAAAGACTTTTGAGACATTAGCTCACCACAACATTCAACCACCTGCCAAGCATTTTATTAGTCTCTGTAACCACCCAAAATAATCCTCAAGGTTCCTTTTGAATAAAACTCCAGGCATTGAATGATAGAAAATAGCGTTAAGTTGCTTGAGGAGAATGTTCAGGGTAGAGCTATGGACAAGCAGACTGGCTGGGTGCTGGAGAAGGCAGGGAAAAGACAGGAAGCACCTTGAGCACTGAGGTGGGATTCCACATCATCTGACTTAATGCTCAGCACATCCAGAAGGGTAGTGACCTCCGTCCATTTTGCTTGTGAAGGCGCTGAGTTCAGCAGAGTTGATTGGATGGTACAAAGCCATAGAGCAATGCTTAGGAGCACCCGGATTCCAGAGAAACACCTGAGTCATCTCTCCTTGGAGTGACCATTGGAGGCAGGCATGCTCATGGTTCCAAGAGCCGCCACAGCAAAGGCCTTTGTGCAGTAAGTTCTGAGTAGGTCAACCTCGACCTCCCCCTTACTCAAAGATATCCCTCCCTTAGTCTCAGTTGGAGACCCTGGAAATAAGTCTACCTCTACGGAAATACACCACATATTGCTTCTGGTTCCAAGGAAAGACCTTAATTCAGTCTTCTTGGATTTTGGTATCATGTATGGAAGCAGTGAACACATGGCATTCTTGTTTTGGAGTCCATACTTTTCCTCTTGGTCTAACTGTTCAGAGCCCGATCCCACGGTTCCGTCACAAGGTGCTTAGTCCCCAAGTGTGCAGTTAAAACAAATTTTTTTTTAATTTTTTTTTTTAATTTGGACTTACAAAACCTTGATTAAATGGCCAACATGATTACAGTGTATATAGCACAGAGGAAGTCCTTGCTCATGAATCAAGGAGCTGTGTCTCTATGGTCTTCCCCACAGGACTTTAATCTTCACTCCTGTGGTTGACCAGATGTTCATTAACGCCATCAAAACCTAACAGATGATTTGACTTTATCTGGAAAAATTGGCATGTAGGTTAAACACTAGTTTAAACTTTTTTACAAGAAAGGCTGGTATCCCACATGCTTGGCTTTCTCAAGATGGTCAGAAAATATTGAAAACTAAAACAGAGAGCCCTTTATCTGGTGTTTTTAAGGTACAATTCTGCGTAAAAGAAGGTTACATCTCCCCCATGTTTTATCAAAGTTATTTTGTTTCCCAATGCGTCAGGAGTAAGTGAAGATAGACAGTAACTAAATATTAAAAAAAATACTATTAACAAGCCACTGCTTATTTGTACGTACCCTGGATTCATGTAAAGTACTTTCATGTGTATCATTAGATAACACAGTGCAAGCAAAGTGCTTAGAACTGAGTGAGCATAGGAGGCAGAAGCAAGTAATAAGGATAACTGGTGGCTCAGTCAGTTAAGTGTCTGGCTCTTGGTTTTGGCTCAGGTCATGATCTCATGGGTTCATGGGTTCAAGCCCCACGATGGGCTCTGCTCTGACAGCTCAGGGCCTGCTTGGGATTCCCTCTCTCCCTCTCTCTCTGTCTCTCCCACACTTTTGCATTCTCTCTCTGTCTCAAAATAAATATTAAAAAAAAAGAAGTAATAAATGCTGTTGAATAAATGACTGGATGCATGAATGGGACGCCTTGGGAACGGGTGTTATTCCTACCTCTTGCCCATTTTGGAGATGAGAGTGAGACACAAGGAAGTGACCCACCTGGGAAGGACCCCAACTGGGATTCCAGACGGATTGGCCATCTGTAACCTTAACCCCCTTTATCTACCTCAAGAATACTCATTGGTGACATCCATGTCTCTGCTCATATTAAGTTTGTAAAGATACGTTTCATCACGATTTCATTACATCACAGTCATGTTGGGTCAGATGCACGCATCTGGGTTCAAAAGCTGTTGAAGGAAAATCTGCGAAGACCTGTATTTAAGTGTCTTGACAACCGAGTGAAGTCGTTTGTGAACCAAGCCCGTGACTCCAGTCCAACGCCACCAGCAGAAATGGTCTTTCCTTTATTCCTTCTGAGGAACTGAATTTGCCGCAATTTCCTCAGGAATTCTGACTGTGTCTGATGCAGCACCTGGTCAACAAACAATCCGGGACGGGCACACCTGAGGGGGTACCACGCGTGGTTCTGGGTTCCAGTGACGGGCGGTGAGGGGTGGTTCTAGAGGAAGCTGGGCCCCCAGACATGTTTTCCTCCATCCAGGGCTCCTCTACCTCATAGCTTGACTTGCCGACAGCAGGGATGAGCCTGGGACCATTTCCAGACCCCACACTCCTCCTTTAAGCTTTAAAGGAAATCGGCAACCCAGACGGTGAGTGCTAGGTTGTCCTGTGGCTAGAACGTTCATCATGGCTGTTGTGACTGGTTGCCTCCCTTCAAAGGGAATCGTGTCGATCTCTGGCTGTGACATGTTCCTAGCTTTTCCCAGGACAGTAGTTTTGAAGGTGTTTTTGTGTGTGTGAGCTCTAGCTGTTGAAATTTTTATTATGATAATATAGTACGAAAAGACCAAGTAGGAAGAAGAGGACAAGAGGAGGGGGACTGCAAAGGGAAGGGGGAGGAGGAGATGGGGAGGAGGGGAAGGAGATAAAGTGAAAGAGGAGGAGGTGAAGGGAGGAGGGGAGGAGAGCAGGAAGGTAGGGAAGGGAGGGAGAGGAGGAGGGAAAAGAGGTGGAGGGGAGGAAGAGGAGGGAGAGGGAAGGGGAGGAAGAAGGAGAGAAGGAGGAGGGAAAGGGGAGGAGGAGGAGGGAAAGGGAAGGGTGAGCAGGAAGGTAGGGAGGGGAGGGAGAGGAGGAGGGAAAAGAGGAGGAGGGGAGGGAGAGGAGGGGGGAAAAGAGGCAGAGGGGAGGAAGAAGAGGGAGAGGGAAGGGGAGGAAGAAGGAGAGAAGGAGGAGGGGAAGGGGAGGAGGAGGAGGGAAAGGGAAGGGTGAGCAGGAAGGTAGGGAGGGGAGGGAGAGGAGGAGGGAAAAGAGGAGGAGGGGAGGAAGAGGGGGGAGAGGGGAGAGGGAAGGGGAGGAAGAAGGACAGAAGGAGGAGGGAAAGGAGGGGGGAAGGGAGGAGGAGGAGGGAAAAGAGGGGGAGGGAGGGACGGCCTTTTGCCTTTTGCTGTGGTGGTGGATGGGGTCCAGAGCCAGTGCCCGGCAGTCCTGCCCATGTACCCCCACCTTTGAAGTCACCCCTTGCCCCCCCAAGGCCCCTGGAGGGCCTGTTCTTCTGTTCAGTTTGAAAAGGCTCCTTCCTCTAGGGTTCTGAGATTCAAAAAGGGCACTTTCTTTGGACCCTACCCTGGTCTTGATCCCATCAAGCAAGTACCGACTAACAAAATGCAACAGGCAATGCGTTCTCCTGTGCCCGCTCTTCCAAAATCCACAGTTGTTTCAACAACAAAACAAAAACAACCTCCACAGAACAGGTGTGCAGGCTAAGTGCCGGATTACGCGCATACGTTTGTTTTAATACCTAAGGATTTTAGAAAATTCATTTCACTGTAATAGTAACAGCAGTGACATACCACTGCTAATAATTCTAATTAAGTCCTAACTGCCTTTTCATTTTCCCAATGTGTGTTATTATTATTTTTTTTTAGTTAAAATCCTTCTTACTTTATCTGCTTCAACCTACTTGCGTATTTATAAAGACCAGTTAAAAACAACTTGCATAACAAGGCACCTGTTGCCAATACCCCAAACACACAGCGCTGCCTTCTGCTTTCGGAATAACTTCACGGCGCTCGAACACTCGTGAAAGGACGTGTTACATAGAGGCCAGCAATCAAGCAGGGAATTATAAACTTCTTCTTTGTTTCCACTATTTGCTTTAATATTAACTTGTGTAGGGATTAGTTAGGCTTAGCATACAGTCTTTTATTTTAGGGAGCTTTTTCTTTGTTCAAGGGCTTAAGATAAGCTCCTTATGTGGCCCGTCAGAAGACTCCACACCGACATTCGCCGCTGTGTGATGTATCTGTCATTTTCCTCGAGCACTCTCACAGTTCACCCTGCTCTGAACACCGTGCAAATTTACGTTCAGTGGGTGACGAGTATATGCACCGTCCCTTGTCTTTTTTTAACTCATTATTTGTTGTTGAACTTGAGAAGACGAATGACTGAAAGACCCATCTGGATGGCCCTGTGCGCTCAGTGCCACAGAAGTAGACGTGACATACATCTACCTGAAGCCCTGTGTTGAACTCTTAAATATCATATTTAGGTTTCCTTCCTCGTCGTGATGGAAATTGATCTGAATCGGCAACCATGCACATAGTCTGGTTGACAAATATGCAAGAATACAAACTTAGTGTCAGGGAACCTGGGGGTTCAGCTGGTCAAGCAGCCAAGTCTCCATTTCAGCTCAGGTCACGATCTCATGGTTCACGAGATCCAACCATGCGTCGGGCTCTGTGCTGACAGGCTCTGACAACAACCAAGAGCCTGCTGGGGGTTCTCTGTCTCCCTCTCTCTCTCCCTCTCTCCCCATCCCCAGCACATGCGCTCGTGCTTGCTCTCTCCAAATAAACATTTTAAAAAATTAAAAAATAAGAAGTAGATAAAAAAATAAGCTATCACGTATCCCCAACCCTCCCTTCCATGTCAGTCTCCAAGTTCACCGGTGACTCTCAAAATTTGCAGGAAGTTATTGGGGCTCTGATTTATGCTTGTTGTTTATAGTGTAACAACACGGAGAGTGGGGCAGGCGGGGGGTACGGCGTGCCTCTTTCGCTGCCGTCTGCCTCCTTTCTCTGAGGCACAGGATCGCTGCGACCGGGAGAGGAAGTGGGTATCACATGTCTCTGGCTAACGGTCCAAAGATACTTAACGGTGCAAAGTTCTTGCGGGGAGATTTACTCCAAGGAACTTCCGGTCAAATTTCAGACTGTAACGACACTTGTGGTGATGTTCGCAATGCACTAGTGACACGGGAGTGAAGCCCCACTTTACTGACATTTTAAACAGTATCTTCCTGCTAACATGCGTCTCCAGATAATACACATGAAACACACACCACAGCTACATCTGCTTCTACATCCGAAGCCGCAGCTGTATCTATGGTTGTAGGCTGTCCCTTCCAGCCAAACTGTCCCCTTGCTCACAGGAACAGGTACAAAAACTAATGGGGGCACCTGGGGGGCTCAGTCGGTTAAGCGCCTCTCGGTTTCGGCTCAGGTCATGATCTCCGGGAGCGTGAGTTCAAGCCTCGCATCCGGCTCTGTGCCGACAACACGGAGTCTGCTCGGGATTGTCCCTCTGTCTCTCTCTGCCCCTTCCCTGCTTGCTCTCTGTCTCTCTTCCAAAAATAAATAAATAAACATTAAAAAGGAAAAGAAAAGAAGACTCATAAACAAGTTTCCCTTGTTTGTGAATTTGCAGAAAGGGCCGGCTGTGGGCTGGCAGGAGGCACAATCTTGGCTAGCTGTGGGCATCACCCACTCTGCCACTGGGTGGAAGGATATAGATGGATGGCAGTGTATGTTTCAGTTCCCCTCCCATCATGTGATGGACAAGGAGACATCAGAAGGGGGCAGCTTGGGCAATGAGTGAACTATTGTAAAGATAAGGGACTTCCTTCACACCTGCATTGCTTTCTCTGTGTGTGTGTGTGTGTGTGTGTGTGTGTGTGTGTTTCCAAGAGGGAGAAAGAAGGAATGAAAAAAAACAGTGATAAACTTCGGGTGAGGATCAGGCTTCGATGAAATAAATGTGATGTCGGAACTGATTAGTGTTAAGGAGAGTAGATTCAGTTTCCTCTCTCTCGAAGTTACGGAGAGAAAAAACAGGGCAGGGAGCCCAAGCCTGAGGTCGGCAGGCAGGTGACGTGGGCCCACCCCTGTGTCCCTTCCCGCCAGGACCGACTGCCCCATGGGGCCACAGGCACTGGCTGCTGGGAGGTTGAGGGTCTACGCCAGGGAAGGAGAGCCAGTTCAGGTGAAGTTGGAGAAGGGAATAAAGAAGAAACAGAAGAGGGGCGCCTGGGGGGGGCTCAGTCGGCTGAGCGTCTGACTTTGGCTCATGATCTCATGGTCCACGAGTTCGAGCCCCGCATCGGGCTCTGTGTGGACAGCTAGGAGCCTGGAGCCTGCTTCGGGTTCTGTGTCTCCCTCTTTCTCTGCCCCTCCCCCCGCTCATGCTCTGTCTCTCTCTCTCTCTCTCTCTCTGTCAAAAATAAATAAACATTAAAAAAATTTTTTAAAAAAGAAGAAACAGAAGAATATTTCCTACATTACTTCCTTGAACTTGGCGTTCTCATCCCACTCTCTTGTTTATCACTGCCTGCCTGTCACAGAGTTCAAGGTTTCAGCCCTGGAAAGGGACTTTTCATCACACATTACACTTTCTACTGGCACATGGGTCTGGTGGCCCCCTCTGGCAACCACCTGCCTCTACTGCCAGGGTCAGTCTTGTGCTTTTGAAACTGAAATTTACCTCCAGCCTGGCCATCCCTGGCCTTTCTGTGATCGGAGGAGGCGAGTCACCTGCAGACTGCTCACTCCTGGGGAAATAGAGTCAGAGACCCGGTGGGTCCTAGAGATGCCATGTCTATGCTCCTTCTGAAAACCATCCCCATCCAGTGAAAGACAGGGTGGAGGGGCTGCCCTTCTCCGGGGGGGGGAAGGGGGGTGATGGGCCAGGGTGGGGGGGCATGGGGAGGAGGCTTGTGTTGGTTCATTTCCTTGAAACAATGGCCGTGCCCACATTGTCTATTCAGTGTGGGAGACAGGCCGTCAAGTAAAGCAAGACAAATGTGATGTCCTGACTGATTATTCCCTACACACCAAGTCAACGAGCTCATTATCAGTGCAATTACATTACTAATGTCAACAGATGCTACGTGTAGACAAGGAGTTAACAATTAAGTGGGCTCTCTTCCCCAGAAAACCCTGTGCAAACCCCCTCCCGCAAAAAGCTCAGATGTTTGCCCGGACACAGTGGGGACCTGAGGACAAAGCCCTGGGACCAGGCAGCGGGTGGCTGATTGACAGCATTGTCTGCATCAGGAGGAGGATGGCACCCCTTGGTGGCCGGAGTTCAGTGACATCTGTAAACGGGTCGGGTTTGAGAAATAACACAGTAAATGTAGATGCATGCGTATGCAGAATATTTGTCCCTTCTGGAAAAAAAAAAAAGTTACATGAGAATGGCAGTTTGCATCTCTGAGAACGCGCATGGTGTTTCTTACTTTTTTCACCATAGAAAGAGAAGTTTCCTGACAACAGAAAATGAGTTTTCCTATCAGCCTGTGTTCTGGGTAAAATGCAACGCTTTGCCCCGATCGCTTGCCTTCTGTCCCCAGAAGTCCTGGGGATGGGTCCTCCGAGCCTCCCTGGGCGACAGTTCTGCCCCCCTAGGGATCAGCGAACAGGACGGACTCCCACTGGCTCTGCGCCCCACCCACCGCCCCAACTCTGAGCTCTGCACCCTGGGTCAGTCCAAACAGGCTTGCATTTGGATCAGCACAGAAGGAAAACGAGGCCCCGCCTCCTCTCCCGACGGCCAGCTCCCCCAGCACGAGGGGTGGGAAGGCCCGAATCTGGGCTTTCGGGCACAGACTTCTCGTCACGGAATTCATCTCAAAGTTTCAAAAGTAAAGCGAAAGGCACCTCGCACTCCTTTCGAGAAGCACACTGGCGCAGACCGTTCTCACACACGCTGTATGAACAGATGGAGCCTTGAACGCCGGCTGCTTGGACACGGGCGTCTTTTATCCGTCTCCAGATAGGTCTGGGTCAGAGGAAACCACCTCGAATGAAGACTTTAAGATGCTTGTTTTGGGGGATCTTGGCGGTGAGCTCAGAAAGTACAAGGAGGAAAAGGAATCATAAGAACGAAAGGCACAGGATCAGAGAGGAGTTTTTCCTCTGGACATGGCTATAGATCCATACGGGTAATTAAAACTCACCATTAATCTCGGTTTAACATATTAGGTGTAGAATGTGTGCTTGTTCCAAAATAAAGCAGTCTGGGCTGGGATTACTATTTCCAGACTTCCTGTTATAACCCACTTATGAAAACAGACAAACATACAAACAAGCCAGAGATCACGTCTCTTCTCTCCTTTTAATTGAACGCACCTCCGAGGATCTAATGCAAGTAAATATACACCGCAGGTTATCAGCTGAAGCATCCGAAATATTCCGCCCCCACCAACACACACTGTTTCTGAATTCTCAACGCCAGTCTTGCGTAATTTTAAAGTACATTTATTTTCATGCTAACACAGCGTTCAAAAACCTCAAGCTTATCAATATTTTCTGAACCTCATTTTAAAATCACTCTAAACCTCAAGTCGCTCTAGAAGTCACTTTAAAGCGCGCGCGCGGTAAGTCTGAAAACATTTGAGGTTCAAGTACTTATTCTTGAAGGCAGAGAGTGGCTTTGGGGACACGGATACTAGATAGCCGGGAGACAGACGCGGAGCAAAGAGCAGATTAGAAGAGATACAGACAATTATGTAAATGAGTAGAACGGTATGCAAATACCAGCTCCATCCGGCACAGATGTGGGCGTTCCTCTCAGCTTTCATTGGCCCCCCAATTAAATATTCACACAAGAAACGCCCACTGCAGCTTTGTTGTTCTAGTTTGCTTCCTCGCCTGTGAAAGGAGAAACTGGACAGGTGTCCGGGCCCGTGGCTCCTCAAGGGGCACGACCTTGGCCTCTTGGCCCTCTCCTGGCCCTCGCTGAGCAGTGGGGAGAGAGGCCTCCCCCTGGGCACCTGCCAGCATCCTTCACCTTCCTGCCAGTGAGGCCACGGCCAGAAGGGGCCTGGTCGTCTCCACTGCGTAAGCACAAAATGCCCGCCGCTAAGCCTGAGAGGCCCCTGCCGTGCTGTCCTGAGTGGTCTGGGCGGTTGCTGGTGGCTGTGGGAGGGGCAGGAGTGGCCGTGGCCATCCGTTCCCTCCTGCACCCAGCAGTCAGGCGTGGCCACCCCTACCTGTGGGTGAAGAAAGACTGGGGCAAAGCCTACACTCTTCCCTGTATGACAATCCATGGCGAGGGGCAAGAAAGGTGTATTTTCCCAAGGTTGCGTTTGAGTGACCCAGGAGAGGGCTGTCCCAGCCCAGACTGGCTCATGAGAGCCCGTCCTTTAGGTCAGGAATCTGCAAGCCTGTCGTTAAACCACTGGTAGTTTGAAATCGAGGAAGGAAAAGTTTGCAGCAGAGAAATAACTCAGCGGGTACCACACGTAACTGACTTAG
Source organism: Prionailurus bengalensis (assembly GCF_016509475.1). Taxonomy (NCBI): domain Eukaryota; kingdom Metazoa; phylum Chordata; class Mammalia; order Carnivora; family Felidae; genus Prionailurus; species Prionailurus bengalensis. The sequence goes on along the minus strand of NC_057343.1, from coordinate 237,827,876 downwards.
AAGCTCACCCAGCCCTGAGAGGTAAATGATGATATTGGATGCCTGAGAGATACACGCCCATCCACATAAAATTATCTGGGGTCCGGTTTTGTCTTTATTTTGGAATTGATGTCCAGGAACACTCACCGTCGATCTGGTATTTAGAGGGAGCCGACAGCCGTGGACAGGCCCCTCGGTGGATAGAAGCAGCGATGTAAGGGCTGACATCTCGGGTGACAGCTGGGTGGGGAGGGTGACCTGGTAGGTTTATTTGGCACCACGGGACCCGTTGCCCTTAGGGCAGGGGAGCCAGGCGTCTGCCTCTGCAGAAAACAGACACACGAGTGCACATTTCCAGTCTCAGGGAAGGTTGAGCAGGGTTGATCTCGCACAGGATCTGCAATGCTCAGCTCTGTGAATGTCACCATTCAGGGCAAGAAAAGCATGACCTGGGACTGGCAGGAGCCCCTGGCTGTGTCATCCCTGTGCACAGGACAAAGAAGCTTGCGGGCACATCCCTGTGCACAGGAAAGGGTCTCCTGGAGGCTCCCTCTGCACTGTTTTTTTTGTTTGTTTGTTTGTTTTGTTTTGTTGTTATTGTTTTCACTTGGTAAATAAATCATGTTTTATGCATTTAACAGAAACCAAGCACCTATTAAAAGGATTGTTAAGGTGAAACAGCGACATGGAAAACCATCAGTAATGCACTGTTGAGTCATCGTCCACACATATAATAGTATATATCAAAGGATCTTATTTTTGTAAAATGTGTTGTATCAATTTCCCAGGGCTGCCATAACAAATTTTTAGAAACAGAGTAACTTAAACCAACAGAAATTTAGTTTTTAACAGTTCTGGAAGATAGAAGTCTGAAAGCAAGGTGTCTGCGGGGCCATCCTCCCTCTGAAGGCTCTAGAACAGAATCCACCGTGCGTCTTCTAGCTGCTGCTGGTTATTGGCAATCCTTGGTGTTCCTTGGCTTGTGGCCGTATAACTCCAGTTCGTACACCCATCTTCACGTTTTTCCATGTTTTCTGACATAAGCATTTCAGTCAGTGGATTTCAGGCCCATCCACATCCAGCGTGATCCCATCTTGATTATAACTGCGAAGACCCTACTTCCAAATACAGTCTCACCCACAGGCACCGGCGGTTAGGACTTGAACTTATCTTTTGCGGGGGGACCCAATTCGACCCAGAACACATGTATATGCATGCATCTATATAGTAAAAGCAATGGAAAGATACAGCAAAGGTAGGTTTTTTGGAAGAGGAATTTAGGGATGATTTCTATTGTCTTCCTTTCCTGGAAGGAATTTTTTTTTTACAAGTTCTTCAAATATTGAGCATTATGATTTTTATAGTAATTAGAAGAAAGGCGATGGGTTCTGTTAGAGTAAAACAAAGGGAAGGAGTGAGGATTGGGAGATTAGCTCTTTCCTACTAACCTCGGCCCCCGATGAACCCTTGACTACCGAATCATTACTCTGACCAATTTCTTGTCTTCTTAGAAACCAGTAGGTCCTGACTGGCTGGAAGAATTACAGGGGGAGAGGGCAGGGGCTAGAAGAGTTTGGAGAATGGAGCACAGGTTTTAGCGGCAAGTTGAAATAGGATACTGCAGTCTGCACTGTTTTCTAAATGCTCCTGATCTGACCCACACTAGGAAGTTCCTGGGTTTCCTGTGAAGGAAATCCCACCCAGGCACGAGGATCCCAGGCTTCGTGGGACCTGAGGCTTATACGGTGCAGGGCGAGGGTCTACTCAGGCATGTAGGTGCCTGTATTTGCTCACTTAAAAAAAGAAAGCATACGGCCCTTTCTGAGATGCCTCCCCAGACCCGGAAAGGGGCCTGTGCAAGGGAAGCGTTCAGAAAGTGAAGCTTCCTGTCAGGCCTCCCTTGGTGGAGACCTCCAGATTTCCCAGATCCAAGGGACAGAGGCCCTGGGTGCTGTCAGTGGGCCCAGTCTGCCTCCTACCCTGTCCCTCTGGAAGTGTCACCTCCCCTCCGGACACTGGGGACTCCACAGTGGGTGAGACTGAGCTGGGCTGGCATCAGAGTCCTGAGGGCGTGCTGAGTATCTCCTCCTCCCAGAAAGGCATGAGACAGAAGTTTCCCAGCTTACACTACTCCCTGTAGGAGTTCACAGTCCAGGTGGGGGCGGGGGAAGCCACTGTGCTCTTTGGGACCGACAATACTCAGAGCAAAGTTTGCACAAGACAGAGTTCTGGAGACTCAGCAGGTGGGGAATTACCACCCCTCGTCCAGCGCTGAGCCTGCCCACACATCCCCACACCTACCTGGTCCTCTGGCGGATGACAACCTTGAGCAGGAAGGGCTCGAACCAGATTTGTGCAAGCTGTGTCATAATGGCCCAAAGGAAGACAGCACGGAGACAGAGAAGTCAGACCAAGCGCGGCCACGGGTCTCCAGCCCTTCCAGGCTGCCCGGGACCCTCCCTCGCTACCCCTCGGAGTCCCGCGTGGACAGAAAGCCATCGCGCTTGAGCACAGCGAGAGGTGGCCACGCTGAGAGAGGGATGGGAAATCCAAGAGGACACCGCAGAGGCCATGAATAAATGACCCCCCAGAGCACAGGTCTGCTTGGTGGCAGGTGGGCACCTGGTGCCATGGCAGGGACCGCCAGGCATTCGGCTTTCCAGAGGTGGTCTTCTTTACGCTGTCTAGACCCTCCCACCACTGTAAGTCCTTGAACACTGGGCAGTACCTTGTTTTTAAAACAACATTTGATTATTATTATTATTTTAGATATTCCTATCAACTAGAAAGACTAGGTTGGATTTGACGTATTTGGAGGGGGATGAGGGAGGAGGGGTGGATCCACACCTATGTCTTGCTACCTGGGTAAATACAGCCCTTTCTTTCTTATTCTACGTTGAACATGTTCAGTACATTTCTCCCAAATAGCCCGTCAAGTGGGACCTTGAAAAATATGTATTTCATATCGGAATCTTGCCTTACGATTGATGGAGATTGGCATTCAAATAATTTTTTAAAAAGCATACACCTTTGTTGCTAGACCGCATTTGTCCACTCACCTTTCACGAATGGCATTGCTTGATCGTGGCATAACTAACTTCATTTAAAGCAATGATGTTGTCGAATTAAAAGGCGAATATATTGGATATCTACATTGTAATTAACTACTAAGATACCCATTAGTATGCAGATCAGTAGCAAAGGAGTATTTGATTTGGGGTTTTCAACCAGAAATTATTCCTAATTTTAAAGTCCCCCATTTCTATTCTGCACCTGTCTTTCAATAATATGGATAGGTTGAGTCAACATTCAGGTTTCTTGCTCCTGTCCTCCTGTAACAGGTCCATGAAACCACGCACGACGGACAGGGACCTCACCAATCAAAGCCTCTCATTGTCTGCAGCTGCCATCGATGGCCGCCAAGCCTCCGAGTTTCCTACTGTGCACACACTATTCACTCTCCTTCAGGGTAATTGTGTGGCTGTGCCTGTCCCAGCGCAGGGCACTGAAACTGTGCACAGGAGGGACAGCCCAGGAACACCCCCACCACCACCCGGGGAGTCCCAGCCCAGGAGACGCTGAACAAGTTCGTGTTCCTTCTTAGGGCACACACCTGACTGCCACTTGACGATGTTTCTTGAGACAGAGGGGGGTTTGGCCCCTGGTTCTTTTGTTCATTTGTTTTGCAATGTTCCAAGCAAGGGAATGCAGACCCACTGGCATAGACACCAGAAAAGGGAACTCACTGAAAGCCCCATTCCTCTCGGATTTAGTTCCTACTGTGCACCCCATGTCCCCACCTACAGTCCAGGGGGCCTCACCTCCCTCCGCGAGGGCCAGGAGCCCTTGTTCTGCGTTCCGAGATGTGTGAGAGCCTCCTCTGTGTAGCCCGTGGGCCCGTCTCCTCCAGGTTCCTGTTTGGCCAGAGCTGGGTCCACACCTCTCGGACGGCAGTGGTTTCCTAAGGTTTTCGCCTTCAATCTCCTTTCACACAGGTAGCTGTTGAGGAAGCCTGGTTAGAGAGCTAATCCACTGCTGCAGCTGTGGAACGAAAACCCTGTCTACCCCTTCCCACGGGAGGCATGCTTCGATTTTATTCTATTTTTTTATATTGAGAAGAACTAAATTCACTGTCACCTCAAACGCCACCACCATCGCCAACAAAGCAGCGTCCACACGGCACGTGGTGGCTACTCCACTTACAAGCTTCTACCAAGCCAGCTATCCACAACGTTCCTGCACCAGGAAACATGGAACTTTTGGAAAAGTAGGAGACCCAGCGACAGAGTCTTCAAAGGCATCATTTTTGGCGGAGAGACCCCTGGGTTTGCGGCCCATCACGCTCCGCTCATGTTCTCACGGGGGAGCGGGAAATCACATAATTCTCTGACAGTTTTGCAAAAGAGTTGGGGAGATTATAAATATTCAGAATTCCTTCAGAGAATTCGGGCTATCTGCTTTCTGCTGCACTTTCTCTGTGATTTGGTTTTCTGAGCTACGCCGCGCGAACCCCGGCTTGCGACGTACGACAACTGAAAACAAGAACAGCACATTTCAAACAGATTTCATAAACAAACTGTTCTGACTTCATGTCAGGCAGGACGACGCGAAATTTGGTTTTCCCCACCAAATTTGGCTCCCAGCTGTGATGTGTCAAGTCAAACAGGAACAAGTAATTGTATTCAACCCTAAAATCAAGCTCCCAGCTGACATTTTGTATTAACAGTATCAGAAAGCAGGTCTGTTTGTCTTTTAAAAATAGTCACTCCTTGGTAGCTTTGAATCCCAACCCTGCACATGGGCGTTTTGCTCACGGATGCCTGCATGTGGACGGAGCTGGGGAGGGCAGCCCCACAGGACCCCAGGACCCCGTGGACCATAGCCAGGGGGATCCCAGCCTCGAACCCTCCACCTCTGAAACAGTGCAGAAGAACGAAGCAAAGCAGGCTTTAAGCTGCTACACTGAGTGGATTATCTTTTATTTCTTATTGAAAAATACAATTAACCCAGGACAGATCATCATGGACGAATATAGAGGCTGAGTTCAAAACGTTATCTCTGAATCTGATCGTCCCCAAGGAATTCTGTTTGTCGTTGTTGTCGTTGTTGTTTGTACTGTCCACGGCTTCTTTCAGGGTTTGGGGGGAGGAAATCCTTCATGGTTGTGTGAGCGGTGGGAAAGCAGTGGCTTAGTTTGTCCACGAACATTTCGGAGGCTTTGGTGGGGCAGGACATGTCTGTCTCTAGGTCTCAGATTGCCCAGGGGAAGGGACACAGGTGTGAAAACCAGGGAAGGAATAAAGGGGCCCAGGAACGGGAAGTTGTGGTGCAGGCACCCTGTGTGACACGGGGACCCAGGAATCCCCTGCGGAGGGGGAGGCATCAGAATCCAAGGAGGGGACAGGTGGGGACACTCTCTTGGACTGCGTTGCTCAAGGCTGGCCTGGGTGGGACCTGGTAAGTGAAGGTGTGAGAACACACTTGGAGCCCGGGAGAGAATGGGCAGGCAGGCTCTTTGTTCCAAGCTGCTTTGCTTGGATAAGGGCCCGAGGTTCCAGGAAGTTCTGGCCACACAGCAAATAGTCACAGGCCTTTCCTGGCCCCGTGTTCTGCGAAGGTGGCAGGGTGGAGTGCGATCCCACTTTGGTAAAACTGAATCCGCATAAAATTGCACTGTAGTATTTCAAACGCAAATGTGGCCAAACTTGACCAGCGTGTTCGTCCAACGTGGTCCTCGTCATTTGGAACTGCCTTCCAGGCATTCGGTTTCAAAATGAAAGTCGTGAAGTCACATCGCTCTGTGCTTTAATGGCTTAAAAAAAAAAAAGGAAATATAGTTGCTCACTTATAAAATTTAAACATGCCAACTCAAAACCAGCAACATTGGGAGAAAATGATTATGCAGATCACACAGTTAACAAAATTTACACATAAATGAGAACGTTTTTTTTTTTTCCCCCATCAAGTTTCTTATTATCACAAAAGCTTGGGAAGTAAATTATCTGTAGAAGAGTACAGTATGAAAATGTATTAAAAGCTGTAAGAACTAAATTGAAATGTCAAACATAGTTATTTATATTGAAACCCAATGAAGCCAAACCGAACAGGTGGCCGGCCCTTCCGGAGCCTCGGGTGGAAGGCGAGGCCCTCTAGCTCCCTCTGGGCAGTGCCTGGACCCGGGTGGGCTCCTCCCCAGCAGCAGCGGCCCCAGGTTCCGTGTCCTTCCCAAAGGCCATAAGCCTTAAGTCTAGATTCCTTGATCAGTCTTTCTAACACCTCGAGTACAATTAGCATCCGAGTCTTTTCATCTTAAAGGTGTCGACCTCATACCCAGCACCATAGTCACCTGTAAAAAAAACCCTGAAAAGGGGGAACGAAGGCAGAAAGCCAGCTCCGCGCGCGCCAGCGCCTGGCGCGTCCACGCGGCTTCTCTCGGCCCCACCTGCCCCCCCATCCGGCTTCCTGCGCTCTTTCCTGGCCATTTGGGGCTCCGACCACGCCCCCGGGGCTCCGACATCTGCCCCCGGACAATGAAGCCCGGAGCATAAAGCGTGTCCTGCGACAGGGGCCCCCACCCGCCGGAGCTTTTCAAGTTGATGGGAAGAAGGACACGGAGCGGGACACGGCTGGCTTGCTGGTTCCTGACAACGAGGCTGCGCGCTCCGCGGTGCGCCGGGCAGCGCGGAGCCTTTGTGCGGCCCCCCGGCCACAGCTGGGCAGCTGCATGGGGAGAGCTAACTGAGCAGAAAGGGCTCCCAGCCCGGCCTCTGACTTCTCACATTTAATTACCTGATTTCCCTTTCCTGCGGTCATGGAGAAAATGGAATTGCAGGACACATCGTGTAGCCCTGGAAAGGCATTGAATGTTTCTAATAGAGCCACTGTTGACCGGCACAATAGGGGTGCCCCTTGTCTCGCAGCGGATATTAGCCCTCCAAACAAGGGTGGGCATTCCTCTCCGAGGGTCTTCAATAGGAAACAAAGGCGACCAGGTTTCCCCGTGTCACTCCCAGCCCCTCACAGAAGGAAAAACTTTATTTAGCCTCCCCTGGTCCGGCCGAGCCCCCTCCAGGTCTCGGGGGGACAGGGGCACCTCGGAGAGGCATCGCCTTTCAGCTCTAAATACAGATTTCGTGTAAATCTGAGACGCCTCCCCTCCTCCCCTCAAGAACCGCCATATGTCACCTTAATCCCTTTAGATACATTTTCATCTTAAAGCTTTACTCAGCTTCACTCTTGCTTCCAAGTCAATTCATGATATTTTATGGAACCCAGGGATGAAAATGTCCTTCCGAATGCTAATGGAGCCCCCAAAGGACGCAGCGATTTCTCCGCACTCAGACAAAAGACAGGGCACCAAAGCCACATCTGCGGACAATCCCATCTGGTACCATGCGATCTGGCCGGGTCGATCGATGGACACTTATCTCTCAGCTTGAGTTTCCTGGCCGTCCCAGGTTTCAGCGCTTGTCTGGCGTTGAGACAATTCCTACAGCAAACATGATCACCTGTTATGACTCTGTTTCAAAATCCTTCCTGCTTCGATGATGCGGACTGTCTTCAATTTCTAAAAATTCACAAGGTAATGGGGCGCCTGGGTGGCTCAGTCGGTGGAGCATCCAACTTCAGCTCAGATCATGATCTCACAGTTCGTGGGTTTGAGCCCCGCGTCGGGCTCTGTGCTGACTACTCAGAGCCTAGAGCCTGCTTTGGATTCTGTGTCTCCCTCTCTCTCGGCCCCTCCCCCACTCACACTCTGTCTCTCTCTCTCTCTCTCTCTCTCTCTCAAAAATGAATAAACGTTAAAAAATTTTTAAAAAATAAAAACAAATAAAAAGTCGCAAGTTCAAAGACAGTGACAAATCTCCCACCACCTACTGATTTGCTGAAATTATGTTTTCAAAGAGGCGGACAATTATTGCTACAATGGAGTGGGACGAACACATACAAAAAAACAGAAGTCAGGATTTGTAAGTCAGTTTTGCCATCAGATACTGGTTATAAAGGGGAGTAGTTTCTGGGGTTAACGTGATCCACTTAGCATGAGTTGACCTCCTCCCCAAAGGCCTTCGTGGGACAGTGAAGATAGGAAGGTATGTGTCCTGATTCCAAAACCACTGCAATCCAGTAGGAAAAAAAAAAAAAAAAAAAGAAAAAACCAAATATGGACAGGCAAATGGTCCACAGAAGTGAATTAATGACCACGAGAAGGGCACATGGTTTGTTGTTGGGGTCCTAAGGGCTGAAGGAATCACATTGGCCTGGAGACAGAAGAAGCCTGGTGGTAAAAACCAGGACCCAAGGCTGGACAGGAAAGGTGTCCAGGGACCCCCTAGTGGTGAGTGAGGGTCTCTGCTGGGACCTGGGTATATAAAGTATAAAGGTATTAAGGGCCAGTATGACCTGGACGGTCATTAGGGGCCAGACTTGATAAAGACTGGGCTTTTGACTCTAAGGACAGCAGGAAGCCATTAGAACGTTTTAGGAGGGAAAGACGTGACCTCATTACGTGTGTCAAATCTCTCTCAGCTGTGGCGGGAAGGTTCGGCTTTGGTGGCAGTTGGGCGAAGGGGCAAGTGTGGATGCTGGGAAGCCAGTCAGGCCTCCGGGTGGGAGACAGTGGGCTCAGAAGTGCATAGTGACTCCATTTTGAAATCAGACACCTGAGATGGTGATTGGATGTCAAAGAAGAGAACGAACTGGCAAACGAAATCAGGAAGGGTAGACGGGGTGGGGGGGGGGGGGGGGAGAGAAACCAGGAGAGCATGGCCTCTGAAAAGTCCGAGGAGACCCATGCTTCCTGGAAGAAGGGGATGGCTGACCGCGTCCAGTGCTCAGGAGATGAGTAGGACAAGGACAGAAGTGTGTCCCATTAGCCCTGGCAGCACGGTCTTCAAAAGGCCGGTGCGACGGAACCTGCCTGGTGTATGTTAAAGAGCCCGACACGGTGACAACCTGTAAGAGGTGTGTTTTGAAGAGGCACTGAGAAACCAGCCAGCGGCTGCTAGAAGGTCACGCACATGCACACACACGCACACGCACATCCTTCAGTGATAACGTTGAAGCACATGCCCAGGTGAGTTGGAATTTCCAGTGAAACCAGAGGGTTAACGGTCTTAGTGAAGGGATGCCATGCAAATACAACCAGAGTGGCCAGTCTCTGATGTGATGTGTTTTGTCCTGAGTAATTTTTTTATATCTCATTTGAGTTTTTTAATTGAGAATACGTTTAGATTCATAGAAACGTCGCAAGAACACAGTCTCCATCTACGCAGAACCCAGTTTTCTGTGTTCCCGGCATTTCGGCGGGGCCTTTGTTACCGTTAAGAAGCCGGCGCGGGTATGGTGTCAGCATCCAAAGTCTCACACTTTGCTTGAACCTCCTTGGCTTTTCCCGCTGTGCTTTTTCTATTCCAGGATCTCATCCCGAAGATCACATGACAACAGGGCGTCCTGTCTCCTTGGGCTCCTCTTGGCTGTTGCCCGTGTCTTCAGCTTTATTTGGTTTTGATGACCTTGGCAGTTCTTGAGGACTTCTGTTCAAGGATTTTGTATCCTGTCCCTCAACGGAGGTCCGTCTGAGGTTTCTCCTGGGACCAGCTAGGACTGGGGTCGTGGGCTCTTGGAGGAAGACCACAGAAGTGCTACTTTCATTGTGTGCTATCAACATGACTGATCACTGTTGGTGCTGACCTCGGTCGTCTGGCTGCGGTCACATTTGACAGGGTTCTCCCCCGGAAGGTGACCCCCCCCCTCCTGCCTCTCTGCACTGCACTTCGGGGAACCCAGTCACTCTGCAGCACCCACTGGTAGGGAGAGGAAGGGGAAGCACATTCACCGAATATTTAGACTTCTTCTACATGGGAGATTTTCCTGTTCTTGATGGGAGAAAATTTAAGGGAAACAAAAGCAACTTGTGGGACATCTCAGCACAGTCTGCCTTTTAGTAAAAGGCGAGCTCATCAGCAGGACCGAGGGTGGGTGGGAACGAGGGACAGATTTGGAGGCTGGAGGGCACGTAAAACAGGCAACACTCTACCCACTGGAGATGGGGCCAACTTCTCTAAGTTTTGGTAAGTGCTGTGGAAGTTTACCTGGGTCCCCTGGGAAATACATACATAAATAACCGTTTCTTAAGGAGAGATCTTCCTTTGGTGTTTGAAATACCTAAGGCTAGTTAATCAAATCTCTCAGATCCTGTGTTTTATAGCCAACAAGTTGATATGTGCGCCCAGAATATGGTCATGTGATCACTAGATTTTCCTTCAACTGTACCTGTACGATTGGTAGTCACTGGTCTTCGGGGAAACAGAAAGATCCTCCCTTTTTTTTCCGTTGTCTTTTTGTTTTGTTCTTCAGATTGTTTTGAACCAAGATTTTTTGCTCGGGACTTGATGATTCTGTCATTCTTCTCAGTGCTCACCTGAGTGCAGGAGATGGTGAAGTTTTTCAAGACGCACAAATATTCTCTGCTTATTTACCCTTCCCTGTGGGAACCCATGAGGAATGGCTGGGCCCAGCGCAGATGGCTCTCTTGACCAGTAAGTGGACACATGGTGTCGTTCCTTGAGTCATTGAGGTGTCCGTCCAACTGGCCCGGCCATGCAGGCCGACGGCGAGGTCGCCTCCTCACGTGCACAGGTGATTCTCTTCTGCGAATGACTGTTCTTTTCAACATTGCTGTTAGCATTAACGGACAACTGCCAAACTCTACAGGACTGAGTGTCTTCCTGAGCCCGGCCTCCCAGGGACCTACTGGAGGGGAGACAGCCGGGGACAGTGTGGCCCCCTCCACAGTGGGACTCCTGGAACAGCTCTGTGACTCAGAGGCAGTGAAGGATCCTCTTTAGGAATCACCTTTTGAAACGCAAGGTGTGGGGACAGCAGTACAGAAGCTGGTCACAGAGCAATTCTTAGATAGCCGGGAAGCATGAGACACTCTGTGTGTCTCAAGTGAGTGTCGCATGCCCTTCCTCATCAGCACTCAGTGAGGTCCTTGTGTGCTCGCTTCCTCCGTTCCAGGGCCACGAGTAAAGCCCCCAGGCAGTTTCCTCTCTCCAGGAGCCCTGCCTCTCCACGGTGGTCAGAAGGGAGCCACCAGGGACAATCTGGCACCTTGTTTGGAGACACTAGTGACTTCAGGTCTGTGCTGGAGAGCAGCCAAGAGGTGCAGGCTCAAGGGACTTGGAAGGCCTGTGCTCTTGTCCCCCAGGCATTCTGGGCGGGGGTTATGGCTCCTTCTGAAGCTCCACTTGTTATCAGTCTCTAGAGGTCACCTTTTACAGACCCCCCCCCCTTCCTCCCCACCCCCGGCAAGACTTCACAGGCGATCGATCGCAGGGATTGGAAAAGCCAAGGGTGCACAGTGGACTTCCACACGGGGCTCCCTCCACCCCAGTTCCGTGTGAATTTCCCCCTCGTGTAGATGCACACTAGGGGGAGAGGGGGAGCCTGGGGTTGGCTAGTCCCGGGCAGCTTCTGTATTCCGAATCTTGAACTCCTCAGCAAAGAAATTATTCATGGGTTCCTTCTAGGTCCTTATCCTTCACAATCGGGCTTTTTCTAACACTTGTGGAGAGAGGTTTGCTCGCAGGATAAGGAAAGCAATTATAAAATCCTTAAAAATAAAAGCGAACTGTCAAAGAAATAAAAGAGAGTGCCGAGGAAGGACACTTGAGAAGCCCGTGACCAGGAGGGCTGTGTGCAGACGCTGCTGTGAACCTTCTGAGCCTAAGGTTTCAAAGGGAGGATTTACAATAAGTCACTTCACAGTTCCTGCTGAATGGGTTTATTTTGGTTTTTCTATGCCTGGCGCTTTATCTCCAGGATCTTAAGGTCCAAGGATGGCTCTTCTCCCCGGAATCCCGCCCTTAATCACTTGAGGGTAGGGGAAGGAGAGGCCAGCCCAGCAAGCGTTTACCAATTCTCCCGGCAAGTCAGGTAATGAGGTGATTAAGTCATTAAAGGGATATGCGCATCTGAAAAGCAGTGCTCAGCCCCTCCAGAGGGATAAAGCCCCCACTGCATCTTTCCCCTCACCGCACTGAAAAGGTGGTTAATCCATTTAACTCAGCTTTCTGTTTCCTTTTCTTTCCTTTCTTCTTCTCTCTTTCCCTCTCTCTCTCTCCATTTTTTTTTTTAAAGAAAAGGAAAAACTAAAACCGGGAAGCTATTCGGGAATAGTCTTTGAACAATGTAGACTGACAAATGCCTTTTTTGGGGGGGAGGGGGTACCTGGGGAGCAGCAGGATTTCAATAGGCAAAAGCCAAAAGGACTTCAGTAAGTGGTCCGGGGAGAGAACACAATGGGGGCTTCGGATCTGGGGATTTGCCTATCAGGTCATTAGCCTGATTAGTAATCCGATGCCTTTTGAAGTGGACCTTTTTAGCACACCTTTTGTCTTTGCTAAATGAAGAGCTGGCATTTTGTGTCGTGTTTCCTCCCAGGTGACTGGCTCTGGGGCTCCAAAGAGGTAGGGAAGCCCTTGCAAAGAGACACTTCCTGGCTTTATCTCCCTGACACAGCAAATCCAATTTTCTGACTCTTCATCCTTGGAAGGAAGCCTCCTTCAAAGGAGGAGGAGGGAGGGCAGAGAAAGAAGAGGAAATGGCGTATTTTTTTTTTAAGAAGCTGTATTATGGGAAGGAAAAACATTAACCACGTGAATAAATCATGGCAAACTTGAAACTTCATTGGTCTTCGTACGATCACAGTGATCAATATTTCTAAATGCCCTAATAGCCTTGAAAGTGAGGTGACTTGTGCAAGCAGCACCTGAAAACATGTCCCCCGACGCTCCGACGGTGGCCTTTAGGGTTTGGACCCCATGATGCAGCCGACCCGCACCCCTCCTCCTGCGGGAGACCCACACAGGTGGATGGTGCATTTGCTACATAAGCGAGTCTCACGGCCTCTCTTCCGACGGTTGTGCTGCCTGCTGGAGGCACTTTGTCCAATATCTTCGCAGTTACTGGTGGACGAGGTTCAAAGGCAGCACCTGATGCCAGGCTGGAGCCAATGATGGGGCAGGAGAGCCCGTCTCCTGGACACTGGTCCACAGCTGCACCGCCCCCTGCAGGCCACACACGTAAAGTCAGAAACGGAAGCATCTATCTCCTGCGTGGAGGTCGGTCGTCATGTCAACGCTGGGCAATGTCCAGTTTAAAACCGTTTCTCGTCTTTTTTTTTTAATTTAATGGAATTAATTTTTGAGGGTGATTTTATTATGTTTTAATTGAGATAGAGTTGGCCTCAACGGTGCATGAGTTTCAGGTGCACAATATACGGATTCAGCAAGCCTCTCTGCGATGCGATGCTGGGCTCACAGCGAGGGCAGCTAAGGTCCGTCCCCGCACGGCACGACACCATTGCCGACGTTCCCCGTGCTGTGCCTTTTATTCCTGCCACTTACTCATCCTGTAGCTGGAAGCCCCTTTCACCCACTTTGGCCCTCCCTCTCCCCTCCCCTCGGGCAACCATCAGTCCTGTGTTTAGGAGTCCCTTTCTGCTTTCGTCCTTTGTTTTGTTGATTTGGATTCCACCTAGGAGTGAGATCACGCGGGATCCGTCTTTCTCGGTGTGACTTATCTCACTTAGCATGACACACTCTAGGTCCACCCATGTTGTTGCAGATGGCAGGTCTCACTTTCTATTTTCCCGCCGAGTAACAGACCTACGCGCCCCATCCTCTTCATCCATTCGGCCGCAGGCGGGCACCCGGGCTGCTTGCAAATCCTGTTATTGTAAAAAACGCCATGAACAGCGAGGTGTGCGAATCTCTTTGCATTGGCGTTCGTGCAATCCTTGGGCGAATACCCAGCAGAGCGACGGCTGGGTCGTAGGGTAGTTCTATTTTTAACTCTCTGAGGAAGCTCCGTTCTGTTTGCCAGAGCGGCTGCCCCAGTCTGCGTTGCCTCAAACCCCAAGCTACCAGACAGCGCTCTCCCAGGCTGAGCAGCGCCATGCGATTCGCACGTTCAATGCCGATGTGTGATGCCCGAGCAGCGTTGTAACCAGTGTGACCTGTGGCGTTGGACGTTGGTACAAAGTCAGCTTTCTGTCCCGCGTCCTTCACAAGTGGCACGTACACACGTATGCTAAGTACGCGACCCTGGGGCACTGCGCCCACGTCCACACAGTCCTTCCTGATCTTCAGGGCAGGTAGGTTCCTCTATACAGCTTCCGCGCCAGGACCCCCCGAAACACGCATGCCGCCTCCAGGGTCTGGTCTGACCTCCCGAGGACCCAGCCCCACTAGCCCTGCCGGGTGGCAACGCTCGCTGACATCGCCCCATTGCTACCTCATGTCTTTCGACAGATTACTTCTGCCTCTTGAAAGAGGAAACATTGAGCGGTTTCATCCAAGCGGAAATGACCTCACTATGCAGCAGGAAAGGAAGTATCTTAGAAAAAGGAGCTCACCACTTCTGGGAGGAAGTTCCTCCAGAAACAAGAGCGGAACATCACCACTTCTGATGAGATGCTCCACTGCCCACACCCACGCACCCCTCCCCAGAGGCTTTCCCGGATATGGCCCAAGACCCCTGCTAAAGAGGCGGGGTGGCCAGAATGGCCACTGTTCTCTGTATCAACCTTCCCTTGTATTTTCCAATTTTTGTTTTTGTTTTCCTCTCCTCTTTCCCCCCCCTTCCTTCCTTCCTTTCTTCCCTCCTTCCTTCCCTCCCTCCTTCCTTCCTTCCTTCCTTCCTCCCTCCCTCCCTCCCTCCCTTCCTTCCTTCCTTCCTCCCTTCCTTCCTCCCTCCCTCCCTTCCTCCCTCCCTCCCTCCTTCCTTCCTTTCTCCCTCCCTTCCTCCCTCCCTCCCTCCCTCCCTTCCTCCCTCCCTTCCTTCCTCCCTTCCTTCCTTCCTCCCTTCCTTCCTCCCTCCCTTCCTCCCTCCCTCCCTTCCTCCCTCCCTCCCTCCTTCCTTCTTTTCTCCCTCCCTTCCTCCCTCCCTCCCTCCCTCCCTCCCTTCCTCCCTCCCTTCCTTCCTCCCTTCCTTCCTTCCTCCCTCCCTTCCTCCCTCCCTTCCTTCCTCCCTTCCTTCCCTCCTTCCCTTCTTCCCTTCCTTCCTTCCTTCCTTCCTTCCCTCCTTTCTTCCTTCCTCCCTCCCTCCCTTCCTCCCTTCCTTCCTTCCTCCCTTTCTTTGCTTTATAAAGCAGTTTTATTTTATTATTTTATTATTTTCCCCACTGTGTCTTCACCCATCAGCCTGTGTTCAGCCCCACACTGCTGTCTCTGTGTCCCTTGAGGTGAGTAATGGAAGCCCAGCCAGGTTGAAGAGCACACGCGGTGCAATACCAGCTGCCACACACGCGCAGTGCGGACGGCCAGTCATTTCTACCGTCCCCACCCATTTCCTCCCTTCCTGTCACTCGGAATCCCCGATCACCATCCCCTTTGCCTGTGCCAGGCCACAGGGCTGGTGCCGGCTGCCGTTTGATAACCTGAGATGTTACAGGCTACGTGTAATTAATGTTCTTGATGAACCAATTAATTCTACAATAGAGTTTATCCAACACACTTGCAGAGAACTTTTCAGGATCCAGTCAGGGAGTGTATCCGGGAGATGAAAAGCACCAGCCCTCCCCTCTTCCTCCCCACCCCACTCCCCCCGGGGCCTGGGGCCCAGGTGGGGGTGGGGTGGGCGGAGGCTAACCTTCCCTGGGAGGGAAGGAAAGAGTTAGCCCCGGGAGGAGGGCATCCTGGGTCAGACCTCTATGGTCAGCAACATTTAAGTATCACCGTGAGGAAAGTTCGCTTCGAAACGTACGATGATCTCAAGTCGGTGATTGTGGTGGTTGTTGAAATCCAAGAGACATCAGTAACAGGCCACGCTTTTCCCTTGATGATCCGTTTCTTCAACGGCGGGGTATAGTAAGATGATGACAGGCGTCAGTTGCATTTAAAAATATTCGGCATCGGTGGGGGTGCCTGAGCGGCCCAGTGGGTTAAGCATCTGACTCTTGATCTCGGCTCAGGTCATGATCTCATGGTTCATGGGACCAAGCCCCATGTTGGGCTCCACACTGACACGGCAGAGCCTCCTTGGGATTCTCTCTCTCGCTCTCTCTCTGCCTCCTCTCTCACTCACTCACTCACTCACTGTCTCTCTCAGAATGAGTAAACTAAACAATACTAAAAATATTTGACAGAGCAATAGTCAGAGAAACACAGGCATGAGGTTCACTCTGAATTATATTAACATGGTTCCCCAGTAAGGGATTCTTCAGGGCTCATCTGGGCTCCTTCCATCTCATACTAATCCGGGAGAAAAGAGAGAGAAAGAGAAAAAAGCCCGAATGTTAAGGAGTGCTATTATCTTTTTTTTTTTCCAACCAGAAGGGAAAGAGATTCCCTATTGTCTATAAGTAGACTAGCTCTTCGTGTTCCCTGATCACGAAGTTGAAATCTACACACACAAAAATGTGGTTTGTTCATTGTGCTGCCTCCAGCATGCAAATAAACACAATTCCGTTTCAAAAAACTTGAGAATTTTCAAATATGATCCAAGATAGGTTTTGAACAGACCCGCAGATGCATCTCACACGCACCCACACCCACACCCACACACACACGCATCCCATAGAAATGTTGAATGTTGAATGCATTCCCCACGGATCCCAAGCACCGAGTTTGGTATGCAAAATACAACGCAGTAAAGCTGTTGCCTATAAATAAGAGCCTATTTGAGAAGCAGTGATATTCCCATATCCTCTCTCCTATGCCTGTTAGTAAGATGCCTGCCTTCCCAGCAAATATGGGGCAGCTGTATAGCAGGATCCTGACCTCCAGGGGCCATAGGCGGGATCCAGACGGGTGCCCTGGGGGGCATCTTCAAGGTGGCTACCTACAACTTCAACTGGTCCAAGGAAGCATCAGCTGGGATTACACAAACACCTGTCTCTATATAAATACAGATTCTTCAGCATCAAAGCCCCAGATGGGGTGTTATCGTAACTTGCTGGCAGAGTCTAAAGAGAATTCTGAATTACGTCCGCCCCTTGGAAGATGTTCATCACATCTCCCCATCAAGCTGGTTTCTCTGACTATACTTGCCATCCGGACTGCCTGACCATACAACGGGGGGGGGGGGGGGGGGGGGGGACATGTTGAAGAACACCAGATTTTTGTCTGTGTTTCCTCTTTGCCTATTTTTCACTTACTTGAATTACTTATCTCGGGAGGGGTTGTCTCAGCTAAGAGCTTTACACAGATGAGTGCCGGGCTTCTGACTGGCCCTCTTAGACTGCACACCAGTCAGGCACAGAATCTGGTAGACATTCCACGGATGAACCTAGGAGATGGGTTCTTCCTTTTGTCTTCGTCTGCTTGACGCCCTTGTGACCCGCAGGTTTCCATGGACGTAGTGATTACTTGATATGGTGCTCCATGAAATTGTGAGTTTTTTGAAGTCTCTTGATGACAATGGAACTGAAATTAAGTTAACCTTTATCTTGGTGCTCTACCTGGTACCGATACCATCCAGGAAGAGACACTAACAGATAAAAAAGTCTCACTTGACCAGCCCCGTGGCCAAAGCCACGCCTACCCTTTTGCTCCCTGTCTAGGGCCCAGCACAGCTTTATTTTATTTCATTTTATTTCATTTTTTTTATTTTGGCCACTTCCTTTAGACCTGGGTCCGAAAATGCACTCGGGATTTTAAAACGTCCTATCGTGAAGAAGACTGAACATTCTTGCCTCTCCAGTGTGGTCACTCGGTTACTGGCTGGGGAGCCGGTTGTTTGTTTGGAGAAAACATCAACAGGCCCAGAGCTTGGAGGGACGTGTGTCCCGCCTACCTTCTCCCGCCATCAGGCTGTGCGGCGATGACGTGCCATCTCCGGCCACACTCTGCCACGTGTGTGGACGTCTGATGGCAGGCATCCCTTTCGCCCTCAGCTAGACCGCACTTCACCTGCCCTGGTGATAAGTAGGGAAGGCACCTCTCCTTTCGTCCACTGCTGGGGACAGTTTATGGGTTGTTTTAGTAGAATGCTGCATGTTGCAGACTTTACTTGGAAGCCGGTACAGGAGAACAACTCAGGGTGTGTACAGCTGGCGAGAGCTTCCTGGCCCCACAGCACACGCGTGTTGTCACCTAGTGATATTTATGCTCAGAGAAAGTAGAATGAGGGAGCCTGGTGCTGTCGTCATCGGTGAAGGGCGGATTCCATGACCTGGGCTTCTCCGTCCCCAGACACGCGTCCTACAGGATCAGGCGGCCTTGCCCGGTGAGCTCAGACATCTCACAGAGTGGGGGTAAAGATCACAGCAGTGCCCTTTCTTGGTAACTTCTTTTTTCCAATGGGAAATAAAGACAGAATATATTGTTCTATGTGTTTCATTTTCCTTTGGATTTTTAATAGTCATCTGTATACCGTCCATCACAATTATCCCAAAATGTGTTTGAAGGTGTTACCAACTCTACTTTGGAAACCTCGGATCTAGGGGCCCCTGGGTGGCTCAGTCAGTGAAGCGGCCGGCTCTTGACTTCAGCTCAGGTCATGATCTCTCAGTCTGTGAGTTCGAGCCCCGCATCGCGCTCCGTGCTGTCGGCTCGGAGCCTGGAGCCTGCTTCGGATTCTGTGTCTCCCTCTCTCTCTGCCCCTCTCTTGCTCATGCTGTCTCTCTCTGTCTCAAAACTAAATAAAAACATTTAAAAAATTAAAAAAAAGAGAGATTTTAGTTTATATCAAGGTGAAAAGACGTTTATTTTCTCACTGTGGCTCCGTGATCTGGTGACTGGGGATCAAGGAGCTTACGCTGAAGCTGGGACTGGAACCCCGCACTGGGAACCTCATCCAGCAGCCCGAGCAGGGCCTTTGGCTGTGTGGGGCCTGAACACTTCGACCTCAGGGAGCCACACTGACTCCTCACTCCCAACCCTGAGCTAGAAAGCCTTCACGAGCATTTGGAAAGTTTAGCGTCTCTCACTCCACACTCTGTTTATTTCTTCTATTAAGTAGGAGAAATGAAGCTGAAATATTGTCTTGTTTTCATTTTAGCATAGGTCTGAAAGCTCTGAAATGATAAAACTATACTTCAACACGGTCACAGTGTTTGGAATTACCAGATTTTAAGCAGGATTTAGCAAACTCTGGCCCCTGGGCCCAAGTCCAAACTGTAGCCGCTTTTGTAAACACTTTTATTGGGATGCAGTCAGGCCCATTTGCTTATGTATTTCCTGAGGCTGCCTCTGTGGTGCCCTGAAGGCAGAGCTGAGCAGGCCCGACAGAGGCTGAAGCCTTTGCATACCAGCGCTCCCCGGAAAAGGTCAAATCTAACCCACTTAGGTCACAAATTACACACTTCAGGTCTGGTGTTATAAGCTAACCTCTTTCCCGCCTCCTAATAACACACATGTTTCTTTTTTCTATTGTGCAGCTTTCCATAATAGAATATGGTGCGTAGGCCCTCGTGTCCGACTTCTCGCACCGGACCCCACATTTGAGATTCGCTCCCGACAAGGCACGTGGTCATACTTCATTCATTCTTATTCACATGCAAAGGTGGAATAGCACAGATGCACAGGCACAACCCAGATATCGACTCCCCTGTTTACAGATATTGGGTCATTGCCAACAATGCTGCTGTAAGCATTTCTGGGTAAGTCAAGAAGTGCACGTATGCACCCCTTTCTGAAAGGTATTGTACTAGTCAGCTATTGCTGCATAACAAAATACCCCCCAGAACTTTGCAACTCAAAACAACAAGCGTGGGGGTCAGGACCTGGAGTCGACTCAGCTGGGTGATCCTGGCTGAAGATCTCTCACGAGGCTGTAACAAAACTCTTGAGTGATTGGCTGAGGCTGTAGTCTCATCTGAAGGTCCTACCAGGGGAAAACCCCCCTTCAAGCTCAATCTCATGGCTCTTCATAGGCCCCAGGTCGTCTCTGGCTTTTGGCTGCTGGCTTGAGCTCCTGATCACATAGGCCTGTCTATAGGCTGCCTGAGGGATCTGATGACATAGGAGCTGACTTCCTCTAGAGCAAGTGATGAGAGACAGAGACAGAGACAGAGACAGAGAAACATACAGAGACAGAGAAAGAGAGAGAGAAATGAAGACACAAATTGATAGAGACAGATATCAAGAGAAAGAGACACAGGGACAGAGAGGACAGAGAGAGAGAGGGTGAGGGGAGACAGAGGCACAGCCAAGACAAGAGCCAGCGTCTTTTTACCCTCGGAAGCGACAGCCCATTACTTCTGCTGCATTTCTTCTTTAGTGAGTCACTAAGTCCAGTCCACACACAAGGGGGTAGAAACCAATCTCTAACTCTTGAGAAGGGGTGTGTCGAAAAGTCTGTGAACATGTTCTAAGACCACACACGAACATGTCTTGGAATAAAGGCACTGGTCCCCAGCATCTGCATGGGTTCGTTTTCATCCCGCAGGGGCTACCCAAGAGCTCTCCAGGGTGGCTCCTGTCACCCACACCTTCACCAGCTCCACAGAGTTCAGGTACCTCCACCGCGTCCTTGTTTGCTAATAACAGCCTCAATTTCAGCCACTCTGCCAGCCAGTGGATGCTTTCAAAGCTGGCGATGGGAAAGAAGAGACGACTGGCGTGTGTTGAACTTCTAGGAGATATCAAGCCAGCCGCGAGGTGACGCACACTCCCGGTTACTCCGCAGGATTGCCTTAGTCACAGCTGAGCTCTGGGCGATTATACGACTCGTCCAAGGTCACAGAGCCTGCCCCTTGGACAGGCCCTTCTCCCCCGACTTGTCCTACACTACCCTGCAAGACTCTTTAAAGCCTGTGTGGAGCCAGTGGAAGAGGGCCTTTTGGCATGGCTCCACGAGAGTGGGGTCTTGTGGCCCCATCTCGGGCCACGGTGGTGGGGGGCCCTTCCCCCTCAACCACACCTTTCACCAGAGCCTGCCTCCTGCTTCCTCTCCTGTCCCAGTTCCAAGTGGAAATGACTGGCGCACTAGGTGTCAGCTGTGCTCTGTGGGGTTGGGGCGGGACCGACCTGTGCCAGCGTGGTAGGCTGGAAGGAAGGGCCTGCCCTGCCCACTTTAATGCCCAGGGGTGGCCCCTTGCTGAGCAGGCCTCCTCCCTCCTGGGCCTTCAGGCAGCTGGGCACAGAGAAGAGGCATGGCAGCTGCAGAGCGAGAAGCTCCAAAGTCAGGAGCCGAGCTGGTCCTGTGCAGCAGGGAGAAAGCATGCTGGGGACCAAGGTGGCAAGGGAGGCAGGCAGTGAAGCGTTGCGGGAAGAGGACTGTAGGTAGCACTTTTGTAATCCCGGCAGGTTAAGCTGGGCACAACCATAAAAAAAGCAGGGGCATCTGGGTGGCCCAGTCCATTAAGCATCCGAGTCTCAGTTTTTTTTTTTTTTAATTTTTTTTCGACGTTTATTTATCTTGGGGACAGAGAGAGACAGAGCATGAACGGGGGAGGGGCAGAGAGAGAGGGAGACACAGAATCGGAAACAGGCTCCAGGCTCTGAGCCATCAGCCCGGAGCCTGACGCAGGGCTCGAACTCCCGGACCGCGAGATCGTGACCTGGCTGAAGTCAGACGCTTAACCGACTGCGCCACCCAGGCGCCCCGAGTCTCAGTTTTGACTTAGGGCATCATCTCATCGTTCATGGGTTCCAGCCCCACGCTGGGCTCTGCACTGACAATGCAGGGCCTGCTTGGGATTCTCTCTCACCTTCTCTCTCTGCCCCTCCCCTGCTCGTACTGTTTCTGTCTCTCTCAAAATAAATAAATTTAAGGGGGAAAAAAGCAAACGTTTTGGGCATTAAATACCAATACCATACAGCTGCACAGAACACTCCCGGCTCCTGTATTTATCTGACAATTGTTCACACGAGATCATGCTCTAAGGGGGATGTTTCTACAGCCCCAAGAAAGTGAGGCAGCAAGTTGAATACCAGTGAATCTCATGAATGCCAACTAGTATCGATTTGAAACACGACGTAAACACGGTACAGACACAAATAGATCTACGCTTCCTGATTGTTCCTGTCTAGACGGAAATCGCCTACTCACACACGTGTACCGGCTGTGACCCTACCTTGGCAGAAAGCACACAGCACAAGCATCTTCGCGCCCAGAGGATCAGCTACAATAGCTACATGGTTGCCCTTTTATACCCTCTTATTTGCAACTAATTGCTTCAAGGCCGTGCAAGATTTCAAAGGGAAATTCCTTCCCTTAAGTTAAATTAAAGCAAACGACCCTATTAGAGAATCTCGATAGCATAGTGACAATTTCATCTGTCCCCAAATACTGAAATACTATTTGCATTTGTTTTGCATTTTGCTGTTTCTTGCACTGTCATTTGTCGTATTTCTACCTCAGATAGACCTGTTCTGGACTGTGACAAAATTGCGATCTATGTGTCCAGCGAGGACACGGGTATCACGTTTTGTATGTAAGGACTGTATCTTATGCATGTTTAGAAACACATTTCATATGTGTATTTAGGTTTCCCCGTAAGATGAGTTTTTGTCATCTCATTTGCACAGAGATCTGTAACATGATCCTTTTGTATTTAAATTCAAGTTAGTTAACATGTATGTAGTATTGGTCTCAGGAGTATAACGCAGTGATTCGTCTCTTACATACGACACCCAGGGCTCATCCCAACAAGTGCCCTCCTTCATGCCCATCACCCATCTAGCCCATCCCCCCACCCAACACCCCTCCAGCAACCCTCAGATTGTTCTCTGTATTTAAGAGTCTCATATGGTTTGCCTCCCCCTCTGTTTTCACCTTATTTTTCCTTCCCTTCCCCTATGTTCATCTGTTGTGTTTCTGCAATTCCACATCCGAGTGAAATCATAATATTTGTCTTTCTCTGACTGACTTCTTTCGCTTAGTGTAATACACTCTAATTACATCCACATTGTTGCAAATGGGAAGATTTTATTCTTTTTGATCACTGCGTAATATTCCAGTGTGTGTGTGTGTGTGTGTGTGTGTGTGTACCACATCTTCTTTATCCATTTGTCAGTCCATGGACGTGGGCTCTTTCCATACTTTGGCTATTGTTGATAGTGCTGCTATAAATGCTGGGGTCCATGTACCCTTTTGAATCAGCATTTTTATGTCCTTTGGATAAATACCTAGTCGTGCGATTGCTGGGTCGCAGGGTAGTTCTATTTTTAACTTTTTGAGGACCCTCCATACTGTTTTCCAGAGTGGCTGCACCAGTTTGCCTTCCCACCAACAGTGCAAGAGGGTCCCCTTTTCTCCACATCCTCACGAACACCTGTTGTTTCCTGAGTTGTTAATTTTAGCCCTTCTGACAGGTGTGAGGTGGTACCTCATTGTGGTTTTGGTTTGTGTTTCCCCGATGATGAGGGATGTTGAGCATCTTTTCATGTGTCGGTTGGCCAACTGGATGTCTCCTCTGGATAACTGTCTAGTCATGTCTTCTGCCCATTTCTTCATTGGATTATTTGTTTTTCAAAAGTAACATTATTTGGGGCGCCTGGGTGGCTCAGTCGGTTAACTGTCCGACTTCAACTCAGGTCACGATCTCGCGGTCCGTGGGTTCGAGCCCCGCGTCGGGCTCTGGGCAGATGGTTCGGAGCCTGGAGCCTGCTTCCGATTCTGTGTCTCCCTCTCTCTCTCCCCCTCCCCCGTTCATGCTCTGTCTCTCTCTGTCTCAAAAATAAAACTAAAATGTTAAAAAAAATTTTAAAAAAAGAAAGTAACATTATTTTATGACTCTCCTGCTTGTTTCATTGCTGAGGGAAGTCAGACATATTCTTTAGCAATTACCTAGGGTAAGAGTATATAGGTTGATTGCTGCCCAACGTCAAACACTATCCTGGAGTTCTCACTAAGCCTGTATTAGCATCTAACCGAGTTTGTCTTTCCCCTTGTACACTGAGTGGCCCCCTACCGGTCAGGCCTCCTGGAACTGAGCACATGCTTGGGCGGGGGCCTGAGCACCCCTCTGTCCTTCCGCACACGCGTCCAGCTCCTCGTGCTGTTCAGCTTCCTCATTCCTGACACCTCGGTCTTCCCTCACAATTTGTTAGCCACTTTCTTTATCTTTTTCAAAGAATCCTAGCAGTTTTAAGGGTGGATCACTTTTCAGGAAAGCAGAGAGGGGTTTTTTGGTGTTTTTTTTTTTTTTTTTCTTTTTTGAATGAGCTTGCATTTTATTAGTCTGTCTGGAAAGGTTTTTAAGGGTACTCGTTTACGCTGCTGGAAAATTTACCATAAATTTTCATGAGGGAGGACTTTGGGTTTCCAAACAGAAGTGGTCTGTGTGAAGTTTGCCGTCAGCCCTGTTTCCACGGCTGTGCAGTGGCTCCGGTGAAATCCCTCGGTGAGCCTCCAAAGTCCTGCTTTGTCGCTGTTGTTTCTGGTTGTGTTGGAAGGCCAGTGTTCCTTTGTGACCTTTCCGGCCGTACCCTTGCCTGCAAGGAGATTGGAGACCCAGGTACGGGCCGCAGCAGCAAATCTATGAGCGTAGGTCCCATTTGGAAGAGTTCCCATGAACACGGCAGCCACGGGGCCAGAGCGCATTGGCCCCGGAAGGAGACACCCGTTCAACAGGGAGGTGGGTCTGAGTGTCAGCTCTAGCCGTCTATCCCTTGGATCCTGGCAAGCTGTTTGGAAAACTCCTAGAACCCGAGGGACTGAGGAGCGGCTTCCCCCGTTAGGGTGCTGGGCGCTGGGGGTCCGTGGAGACACAGCCGGGCAGGGCTGACCGCAGCTCCCGCGCACTGCCCCTGCCCGCGGGGCCCCTCCGCACGTCCCCTCCCCCTGGGGCTCCAGTGAATCCGCCAGGCAGGAATCGATGGAAAGGGGTAGCGGCACAGCCCCGAGAGGACACCTTCCAGAAGACGCGTGGGTCCGCGGTGGAAAGGCGCGTGGCCAGCGGGAGGCACAGGGGAGAAACCGGGTGCAGCGTGCGGGAACCCACAGCCCTCACCTCCCCGGCCCCGCTGGCGGCCACGCGACGTGGCGTGGAGCGGGACTTAGTTTGCAGAACGCGCGGTGGCAGGTGGCTCCGCAGAGCCCGCAGCCGGGCCCAGCGGGGAGAAAGCGGAACTTCTCGCCACGGCGTGGATGGGGCCCGCCGGCCCCGCGTCGTCCTCCAGGCCCGCGACGGAGAAGAGTGTCAGGCCCGTGGGCTGACGCCGGGTCCAGGCGCTGGGGCTGCTCGTCCAGGAGACCGGCGGCAATCAAGCATCCTGCGAGGGCCATTTCTGGCGAGCCCACTGGTGTCCCTAAAGTACGAAGCTTCACTGTCTCTGGTGAGAGCACCTTTGCGAGCAGCGGCTCCCCTGCTGAACTGTTAGACTCGTTCTCTGCCCAGCTGCCCACACTTCTCCCAGGGACAGGGGCTTGTGGCTTAGGCCTCCCACTCGGACGGGCGCTGCCCCCACCTCCAATGTTTGCAAGGTCCCGCGGTTTTCACCCGGCCAGGGGCCCGTCTCTCCTTCTTGCAAACCCGAAGGGGGAGGCAGAGCCAGGCTACCTCCTCCTGCCCTTGGACTCTGGCACACCGCTCACCGTGCAAACCCGAAGCGCTCAGTCCCTACAGACACGCACACGCAAACACGCACACACGCGCACACACACATACACACACGGACCCACACACAACAGACGTTTGTTCCGAATGTAAAAATTAAGTCATGCTTCTTACCGCTATGTCGGCAAATCAAAACGTATTTGTAGATATTTTTAAATGCGTATTTATTTTGAGAGAGAGAGCGGCACAGGGGCAGAGAGAGAGGGACAGAGAGAGAAGCCGGCTGTGTGCCCAGCACAGAGCCCGACGTGGGGCTCAGTCCTGCAAACTGCAAGGTCCTGACCTGGGCTGATACCAAAAGTCGAAGCTTAATGGACTAAGCCCCCAGGCGCCTCGATTTGTGGATATTTTTAGAAATGAAAGCACACGTATATGTTAAAATCTTGCTTTGGTCACTCAGAACTATACTGTGCTCTACCGATGTTTACGACATGGAGATGCCCAAAGTAGAAGACGCCGTGACAGGCAACGTTGGGTCCGTCGTGAGGACAAAATGCTGATTGGACACAGAGGAGACGGTGGGGAGCGGTGAGAATACCACAGCACTCCTGCAGGCTCAGCCCCCCGGCCCCCAGCCTTGGGGGCTGGGGAAGTGAGAGGTGCGTCGCCCCCCCTCGCCTGGCCAGGTGCGGCCCTCTACCAGCCCTGTGACTTCCAAACCCCGAAAGGAGGTGCTGACCGGGCACAGAACCCGAGCAGATTTTGCAAAACCACCCAAACAACCCCCCGGTGCCCATTTTAGATGGAAAATTCTGCCATTTTTCCCTTTACCTCAAGTAACTTGTTAAGGAATAATCCCTCCTCGGAGAATTCTAATGCGCCTCTTGGAAGGATGTTTAAAAACGCAGACACTTAGTCCTGGGTGTGTTTACATCTTTCTGTATTTGGGAGCAATTCTTGCCATCACCTTCCAGGGCGTTTGGGCCTAGAACCCGCACATGAGGTGAATACTCGCACGTAAAGACGATGCCTCCCCGTAGCCGTGGTCACCGGGGCGGTCGCCACAGTGACACTTTTTCTGCGGTCAGTGACTCCGTGGCCAAGAACTCTCACGCTTCTCAAAGACTCAGAGCCCTTCACTTCCCTCTGAAATTTATACGGTTTGCTAATTGCCTGCATGTAAGGAAGGGACGGCTGCAATTTCCTCTTGCTGCGCCGGGAAAGCTCCCAGCGCCGGGTTCTCGCAGGCCACCGGGGAGCGGAGGGCTCTGGCCAGCCCCGGGCGCCTCTGGGAAGCATGTGACACTGGCACAACGCCCCACTTTCTGCTCACGACAAGTTTTGCTGGCTTCGGCGTTCCGATTTAATGAAAGGCTGGTACGTCCAGAAATGCAAAGTTCAGCGCTGTTCTGTCCCTTTTAACCACCAGGAGTAACGAAATCACTGGTTCTCCTTTGAAAATGTAGAACTCAGCTAAATTAAGTTCACAGACTTTTTCTTGGACTTATTTTAATTTGGCTTTAATGTTATAAGTCTAAACCTTGAAACATTTCTATCTCTGGTTTCGGTTCAACTAATAAAGTATTACTATATTAATAATTGCTGCCCACTTTATTAAGGGCTATAGACATCAAATCCTTTATATCCAAGAAGAGTAAGCCCTTGGGCTCTAAATACCTTTGGCAAAAAAGTCCTTAAGATATAATTGAGCAGAACGTAAGGTCTGACTCAAAACATGAATTAAAATTAAGGGCACCCCTTCTGTTTGCAAATCGTTAAAGGGCTAACTTGCAAGATAATTCCTGTGATGATATTTCAGTAGGGACTCACAGAAATTCAAGGGCTTGGGCTGGAGGTAGGCTTCCAAACCCGTCCGTGCAGATGGCCCAGGACCTTCAATATTGCCGACGTATTTAATACAAACCTCCAGCATCCGAGGAGGCAAATGTGGAAACACGAAGGAAATGGCACACTCAGTTAAAACGATTCACGAGCTGCCGTGAGAGAAAGAAGAATTTAGGGGGAAAACACCCTAACCATAGGTGCTTTGGAGGCCCGGGTGTGCAGGTTGTGTCTCATCCAAGAGTAGCCAAACTTGAGATCAATTCTGCAAGTGGGATTGATAAAGGGGGTGGGGGTGGGGAGGAGCCCCACCACCTCCAAGTCCCCAGAGCGAGTTAGCACGGGTCCACGGAGCCTCGCTCACTGGATTGCCAGGGCTCCAGACTGGACGCCAGATGATGCCGAGGTTATTCCGGGTCCCCAAGAAATCACCAGGAAGGAAAGTTAGATTCACGCGTGAACACCTGTAACACAAGACATACTACGGCCGGTGACGAAAGTAACATGTGAATAACGTGTCGCGCATGTGAATTTCCTGCTGGAGGAGGACGTGTTTAGTAAGTGCAAATACCAGTGATGCACCTGTCCGTGTACGTGAGACTTGAATTTCGTGCCGTCTTAGCCCATTATTACATTCCGGTAGATGGTTAAAAGCATTTAGTTGTTTTGTTTTGTTTTGTTTTTCATTTTTCTCTTTTACCACTTTCTCCTCTAAACCCTTTACTTTATAAAATGGTAGAATTGGAAACAAAACCCTGAGATACTCTAGCCTGCGCTCTCCACACACGACAGAAGTAGCGACTCACGGTTCGAGGCGTGGAGGGAACGGTCCAGAGCCTGCCAGCCTTGTAAACGCGGCCGCACCCGCGGGCACACGTGTGCGCGCGGACACAGACCCGACACACGCAGACAGGTGCCCGCGCCTGCCCACGGGGATAGAAGCGGACTCAGGGCTGGCCCCAGAAGCCCACACGGGGCCTGTCTGAACGCCTCCTCTCCTTTGTATTTATCTCCCCACGTCTCACCTAGCCACAAAGGAACACCCACCCTGGTCATCGGCCCTGGTGGCGAGGGAAGTTCTTTATTTGAGCGTCCCTCTACCAATCCCAGTGACGGCCACAGATGGGCCCGCCGGGCCCGCCTGTGTCCTTGCCAGAGTGACGGGGAATTGTTATGTGCAGGGCTGGGCCATGCGGCCCGTCCTCCACAAGAGGGGACGGGGCCGAGCATCACGATCGACAGACTCTTGCAGCCACAGGGGAGACAGAGGGGCAAGTTCCCCAGGAAAGGCGTGGGAGGTGAACCAAAAATCAGCTGTCCACTGCCCATGGCACTTTGGTGGAGGGGGAGGGTTGTGGTGACAACTCTATGCCTGGACCCATTGCTTTTATGACCAGAACGCCTCACCTTCCAGAGACGCGAGACTAAGGCAGGCGGAGGTACTACCCTGCTGATAAGAGCAAAGAAGGACCTGGGGTCACAAACGGAGCCACGCACCTAGAGTGTTCCTTACATTCTGTGACACAGCCTCGTATCCAATGTCAGCTTCTTGGTGAAACGACACCTGACCACGTGAACACAGCGATGGCTAAGCTTTCCGTCTCGTCCTGCCGGGGTCTGCCCTGCCTCTTAGACCCGCTTCCAATCATCCCCGAATCCGAACCCTCCCCTTCCACACGGCCATCTCTTACCCCAGGCAGAGGTAGAGACAGCGGCGACTGGACTCCATCCACCCCCCACCCCCGCAAATTATAGGGTTTAAGAACCCAGACGCTTATAAAATTTGAGCAGAAAATGCATTTCATCGTTTTTCTTGGTACCAGGCCAGCCCGCGCCGGTCCCAGGCTGTGTAGATTTGTATGTGTAGACGGGGTCTCCGAGGTGGGTCAGGACCTAATGGAACACATGGAAAAGTTTAAGGATATACTGTGTGAGTTTCTTACAGGCGGATCTGTGTCCGTTTGTCTTTCATGCTGCTCATCCGTTGGTCCCAAGATTCTCTCTCCAATCTCCCCAGTTGCTGTCCTAAAGATGGAAGTCTGTAGAAATGCCAGCATCTCAGGAGACAGCTCTCTCTCTCTCTCTCTCTCTCACACACACACACACACACACACACATGCTGGCAAAGCTATAAGGCTTGATGGGTCCCAACAAGCTGTGAATGGCAGTGCCGGCCCAGCTTAGTCATGTGGTCCAACCACAGAGACTCAGGCAAGCAATACTCCATGCTTTTTAAAGCATCCAGTATCACCTTCCGTCTCCAGAAATGTTAAAACACACTGAAGCTATTACCCAACCTTCTAAGAACATCACCCGGGCCTCCGTGCTCACTCTGAGTGTGCAGGGGCGATGCAGGGTGTGAGATTTCCTGGATGGCTGAGGCTGTGGACATGGGCAGAGAGCTGAGGGCGGAAGAGAGGAGAGCAGGAGGGCAGAAGCGAGGAGTGTGTGCTCGTGTGAGACAAAGATCGAGCAAATGGGGAGCAGCCGCGTCCCCTTGTCACGTCCTGTTTCCGTGGAGTTGGGATTAGCAGGCAGATCATATCCCGTCAAGAGTAGACCACGGCTCCGAAGGGTCAATTGATTCTACACCTGCTCTCAGGGTTTGCTCTGTTCTTGCCTCTGTGCCGGCAGATGATATGGCCAGCGCCATACGGTTGCCCCGTATCATGGCCCCCAGAACTGCTGATGAAGAGGCAGGACAAGGAAGCAAAGTCACTTGTGAAGACCTCACAGCTCAGACAACTTTCTAGCTCGTTGCAAGCCCCTTCACCCCAGAGTATCCCAGCTTTGCAAGCTTGAGAAGAATTTTCCAACACACAACTAAACCGTGTGTCCTCAAAGGGCCAGGTATTCGACTAACCGGTGTTCGTGTCTATCGTGCTTGGCTCAGGGCATCGCACCCTATAAAAAGATGAATGAATGAATGAACGAATGACAAAACGAATGAATGACACAGTGAGAAGTCCCCTAGAGATCTGGTTGAGTGTGACGCCTTCTGGACCGGTTTCCGGGCTGTGTCTTCCCTTGCTCTTCCCTCCAGCTTTCACAGCCTCGGATGAGGGCCGACTTGGGATGCCGTGTCTGCCATAGCCTGGGGGTCCCTGCCTGAACGACCCCATACACTCCACTCCGCCGCTTCCTGTTAAGGGCATAATCTCGGGAAAGGGATGGGGTCCGGGACAACAGTGTTCAGGGAGTCAGATGACCGACAGCCACCTACATCCTGCCCCATAGCGAAGGGGGACTTAGAGCTCCCGGCATCCCCAGGCGGACCCTCTGCGAGCCCGGCCCCAGCACTCACTCTACCCTCCAAGCAGCATACGGGGCGTGGTTCTGCAAGGTTTGGGAAAGATGAGCTCGTGATGGAAGGCACTTAACAGGGTGTCTGACACAGGGCAAGAGTTTAATAAATGTCAGGTGTTATTTCACACCATAAATCAGATCGCGGTTACAGGTGCCTGCCGAACACCGTATCTCCAGACACTGCGGTAAAGAAAATTCATTGAGACAACATTGCGTGGAGGATATTTTAAATATCTAAGGTGTTAAGATGGTATCTGTATCAAACTCAAGCCACCAATATGCACAATTACTTCCAAGTAAGTCATAGTAAGTGTAGCCCTACATTATTGGAAGTCTAAACATCCCCCTACACACACACACACACACACACACACACACAGTAGATGGATGAATCATGACTGAATTAATATGCCTTGGAAAGGAGTCTCAACAGACATGCTGTGGTCAAGCAGAGCACAGAAGAGATGATCGGTACCAAGTACGTCTTCAAAGAGGTGGGCAATTATTCTGTGATCACGTTGCCCAGGAGGTGTGCATGACCAGGTGCTCTAAGAACAGACAGGCCAGGAGACCTAGACACCGTGCTCCCCAAGATGTCTCCCTCCGGAGTCTGCACTGGGAAGGGAGGGGGAGCTACAGGTGCCGTGGTCATCCACGTGTCTCCAGAAGGGGATGCTGAGGCTTGAATGGAGGCAGTGCAGGGGAGAGGGGACCAGGCACCGACCACCAATGTCCCACAGCAGCTGCCTGTGCCCGTTTTGAGGTACAATGGGGCAGTTCAATTGGGCTCTGCCCTTGGAACAAGAGCCTGGGAGGAGCGGCTGAGGCTGAAGAGGACACGCAGGAAGGAGGGGGAGGACCGAACGAAGCAGCCACACCTGGTGGCTGGCAGGTCTGGTGCAGGGGTGGGGATGTGGAGGGAGGGAGACAGAGGCTGGCCTGGCTCGCTCCTTCCTTCCTCCTGTCCCTGGGGAAGTGTGGTGACCCATATGTGCAGGGAGGGGGTGTCCCTGGGACAAACACACCCACGCCCTTAGAGCCCCACTTGTCTACCCCAAGGCCCGCCTCCCCTGCATCACCTTCCACCACAACCCCGTCCTCCCCTCCCGACTCTCTTCCGGCCCCCACTCTGTGTCCCCAGCCTCCCTGCCCCTTCAGAGCCATGGGCTCGGGAATGGTGGGCTTGTGTGGTCTCCTGGATGACCTTCTAGACTCTCAGGGCTTCCAGGAACCACAGAGCGGCCACTGCCCTCTCTGCACCATTAGGTCCCAGAGATAATAAAGTCTTAGGAACTCTGTGTCTCCAAGGAATGACCAGGGAAAGACCAAGCCTTTGGGGACAGGTCAGCAGAGCTGTGCTTATCGCAACAGCCTCTGAAGAACATCGTAACCAAAATGACACAGCAGCCACACAGCCAGAAAAATGGCCGCTTGCGAGTTGCATCTTCTAGACCCTTCTCCGATCCCGGGCCAGCCCTGTCTTGACATGGGACGCACCCAGAGGTCTGGGCAGGCGCGGCCTGCTGGCTGCAGCAGTGACAGGGAGCTGGCGGGACCCCGGGGGAGGAGGCAGAGAGGTGGGGCTGGCTGTGGCCGGCGTCCCCGCAGCACAACCAGCCCCCTGCGCGCCCCTGCCGCCAACACCCAGAAGACACCATCCCTGCCCTCCGCACCCCTTTATCTGCATCCCGCCATCTGCCTTTGAAAACGTGAATTCCTACTGGCTGCAGTGATTACAAGGGTGACTTCTATTGGCATTAAAGCAATCCAGTCTGGGGCGCCTGGGTGGCTCAGTTGCTTAAGCCTCCGACTCTTGGTTTCGGCTCAGGTCATGATCTCAAGGGTTGTGAGATCGAGTCCCGCGTTGGGCTCTGCACGGTGAGAGTGGCACCTGCTTGGGATTCTCTCTCTCCTTCGCTCTCTGTCCTTCACCTGCTCACTCTCTCTGTCTCCCTCAGAATAAATAAATACATTTTAAAAACTCTGATCTAGGGACCCTGGGTGGCTCGGTCGGTTAAGCAACTGAGTCTTGATTTCAGCTCAGGTCAGGATCCTGGGGTCATGGGATAGAGCCCCACGTCAGGCTCTCTGTGCTGACAGGGTGGAGCCTGCTTGGGATTCTCTGTCTCTGTCTCTGTCTCTCTGTCTCTCTCTGCCCCTCATCTGTTCCTGCCCGTGCTCTCTCTCTCTCCCTCTAAAATTAGAATATATACAAATCTGATCTCACGTGTCTTTTGAAAAACCCTCTCAACAGCAAAAAGGCACGATTTCCTGGGCCTGAGGCTGTTGGGAAGGCGTGTGAAGGTTCCCCGTGGGGACAGGGGGGATTCTGTGGCATCAGCGAGGCCGCAGTCCCGGGCAGAGCGGCAGAGAACGCCCCCACCCCCCACCCCCACCCCCCACCCCACTGGCCCCCCGCCCGGGGCCGGTGCAGGTGTTGGCGGGTCTGGAGACTGTTTACAAATCGTTAATGAAGCGACTGTGCCTCTTTTCAGTGGCTCGCACTTTGAACTGCGCGGGTGACCCATTGCTCAATGACACGCAGCAGAGCGAAGCCCACAGCAGCCTCATTATGGGGCCGCACCCACACCGGCCGCCGCTGTCTATGAGGCCAGCCCGCGGAGGAGGCCCGGGAAGGCCGGGCCGCGGGCACTGGGAGCGTCGTGGCCCAGTTGCTAGGCACACGCGGCTGGCCTGGGAAATGTCCCCTCCCGCACCCGCGTTTTCTTCCTGGGCCATGAAAGGCCCTTTCAAAGCCCGGCGCTCGGAGCCACACAAGGAGTGAAGCCACCGCGTTCTCTGAATGAAAGAACCGTCTCTTGTTAATTCCTCTACGGTTTGTGTCAATTCTCAGCGCAGCGCCATTAGGATTCCGCGGGAAAGGCTCATGCATTAGGCGACACTGGGTCCCCTTTGTGCTCTCGACTCCGACTCTCTCCTGCCTCCGATAGAGAGTTTCAAAGCTTAAACAAAGTGGGGGCTCCTGCTGGGGACGCAAGCTGCACCGGCCACTGAGGCCACCTTTGTGCTGAGGGGCCTCATTTGAATAAGCAGCATGTTGTCACTGGTGAGGGCAGATGGCTCCTGAGCTCCAAGGCGGCCGAAAGAGGGAGGAACAGAGCAGTTGATTCATCCCGTTCCTTCAGGGCGCCGAGGCCTCTCTTGGACGGCCCAACTCCCCGGGGACAGGCTCACACAGCCCAGGGGAGACGCGGGCCGCTGGTGACGCGGCGCTGCGTGGGAGAAGACATTCGGGCGCCGTGTCCCCAGACGCGGCCGCTCCCCCCACGCGCGCCCTGGGCTTCTGCCGCGGCCGACGCACGAAGGCACGTCGTCGGGCCCTCCGGGGAAATCGCGGAGATGCGGGGGGGACGGGGGCCCGGCCTGCGCCCCCCTTGTGTGTTCAGCTGTGCAGGACTCCAGCCCGGCACCGTGGGCTGAACGAATGGTCGGGGAGATTTAGGACTGCACGTCAGTTGTCCCCCCCCCCCCGAAAGCCTTATTTCAAGTCGTGTTATGTCCTCTCTTGCAGGCCGGCAGATACTTTTCTTTCCGAGGTCAGGAAGGTTTGCATCTTTGCCCTTGAGTCAAGAGATTGCAGGTGTCCCCGGGAGCTCCCCTGATTTGGAGAGAAAGGAGAGAAAGAGCGCACCCTGGGTCTGCACGCTGGGAGAATTCTGAATTTACCGGACGCTGTCCGCATGGCCGGGGGGCCTGCACGGAGGGTCTCTGCGGTCTCTCAGCTAGGGGCCTGACCCCTGCCCGGCCCGCCTCTTTGACGGACCCGCACCTCCGCAGCCGGAAAGAGGGCAGCTCGCGAATCACCCCATATGTTGTATTTTTGGGGTGTATTCAAGTAGTTTAACGTAAGGGCTTCTGGGAAGCAAAAGTATTAACTAAATCATTGTGAGATGAATGTCCGCACAAAGTTTTCCTGGCAAATTCTTAGAGACTAATTTACATTCCTTTCAACGCAGAAAAAGGATCTCTTTGAGCTCCAATTTTTAAAGACTTTACTTTCGGGGTTTGGACAAGAAGGAGGGGTTCGTTTTAGAAAGTGCATTGATCATTCAGGAACGTTCTCAGAACTGTCTTCATCAAGAAAGAACGAAAAATTCCAGGAAAAAAAAAAAACAATTACAAGGCTCTGAACCTGCTTTATCATTATGCAGACAATGCATGACTTTTATACTCGGGAAGACATCTTCCCTAACGAGTTCAAATTTATTTTGCAAATCAGTATGAAAGTAACCTTAACAGAAAGTCTGGGTAATCAGGAAAAATACGCCCCAAAGACAGCATTCTGCGTTCCAGTAAGACGGTTACGTATACAGTTTATTCCTGTAGACCAAGACGTGCTTAAGTAAAATGCTACTTAGACAGAACTCCTTTTTGAAATGTGGCCCTTCTGGTTCGAACGCTTACCTGTCCATCTCTATTTATTGCTACCGCGCGTGTGTGGTATTGAGATCCCACGTTACGTTTTCTTTCTTTCACTAAACGCAGTGCTGGGAGAAGCTCAAGGGCACAGGAAAAGAGGCTCCCTTGGCTTGCATTTTAGGAGAGGGCGTAAATCCCCTGTAATGTATTACTTGAATCAAACACTTGACATCATTTAACGCGGGCCACGTTCTCCCAGCTTGTAAGTGAATACCTGGGTGCAAGGTCAGGTCGGTGCACACTTTGTAAAACAGACCACAGAACAGCAAACAGAGTCCAAAGCGTTCCCTGCTGTCAGTCTTGGCAATGAATACGGATGGCTCAGCCACGTCAGTCAGCCCCCGGCCTCATCAATCAGACGGCGGAGGGAGCCCATCCGGGCTTTGGCACGGGCCCGCTGCCTTCCCAAGGGTGCAGGAGGGCCTTGGGACGAGGATGGAGGGGACGGTTCTTCTGCGTTGCGCTCATCCTGGATCAGATCGTAAAGACCAGAGACCCGGATAAATTCGCAGTTCCCCGAAGGCTTTGCTCACGGGTGGGTGGGTTGGGATTCAGCCTCAGTCAACTATTGACTGACACAAAAACTGTAAATGCCAATCTGTATTATTTCATATAGGGTAAGATCTGGATTGAGGGTTTTATTACAGCCACCATGGCGGACATGCTCTTTCTTTTTCTTTCACGCAACAAATAATTCTGAATATATCAAATGTATACTAAGTTGAATTAGTACCAAATAGAATGGGAGCGTGTGGACGTGAACCAACGGACTAATAAAAAAAGAGGATAGAGGCAGCTGGGGGTTCAGTCGGTTAAGCGTCCAGCTCTTCACTTCTGCTCAGGTCACGATTGCATGGTTTTGAGATCAAGCCCTGCCTCTGGCTCTGTGCCATGCATGGAGCCTGCTTGGAGTTCTCTCTCTCCTTCTCCCTGTGCTCCTCCCTCACTCTCACTCTCTCTGTCTCTCTCTGAAAAAAAAAAAAAAAAAGAACGAAAGAAAAGAAAAAAAAAGAATAAATGCAAGAAGATGGAGACAACATGAAAACATTACTGGAAATGGGAACCCAAGGGTGAGTGGTATTCTAGTCCCTATGGATGGGCTGGCCACCCCACAGGGACAGGGATCCAAGCAGGGCAGACTTGCCACGGCTCCATGATGTCTGGGGCCCGAGCTGGGAGGACCCAAAAACCTCAGGGTGACTTGAAGGCTGGGGGTCTGAATCTGACTCTGTACCTGACCTCGCCCAGTGGTTGGAACTTCCTCCCAACATGGAGACCTTGGACTTCTCATCCTCAGGGCTCCATCACTGAGGTTGTTATTTTTTTCCTAACAGGGCTCAAGTCGCATCCTCTTTTTTGACTGAAGCTTAGAGATCATGCAGCATCATTTTCCCAGTTAGAAGTAATTCCTGGGTTCGGATTTCAGGGCACCAGAATTAGAGCTCCCCCAGTAGTGGGGGGGGGGTGTCATGGCCAAGTTCTAGAAGCCTGGTAAGCGCAGGCGATCAAGGCACCAGGCCCCGCTGAAGGCAGAGCGCAGAGGGTCTTGAAAAGTGGACCCATTTTTTTTTTTAGTTTATTTATTTATCTTGACATGAAGCCCTAGTGGGGGAGGGGCAGAGAGAGAGGGAGAGAGAGCATCCCAAGCAGGCTGCATGCTGTCAACTTGGAGCCTGACACAGGTCTCAAACTTACAAACCGTGAGATCACGACCTGAGTCACACTCAAGTCAGATGCTCAACCAACCGAGTGCCCCGGGTGCCCCAAGGGCAAACCCACCTTTATCAGAAGTATCAGCACCCCCAGACTCCTGTCTATGAATGTACATCAGGGACCACCCTTCTCCACCCAGGTGGCACAGAGGAGGGCACTCCCTGGGGTCATTGACTGGGATGGCACCGGTCATGATTCTAGAGGCAACAGGAGGTCAGAACTGTACCCAATAGCTGATTCAGCAGGAGTCTGCAACCCAGACCACGGGGATCCATCTCCTGTTCATCCACTGCCGACTGATCAGCTTTCCTTTCCCAAGAGACACTGACAATTTCTATCTGAGGAAATGAGTCGGGGTAGGAGAAAAGACACATAGATGTTGGCATCGGGATCGTCCTGGTGAGGCACATCCATCCATCCTCCACCACCTCAAAACAGAACCACAAGGCCACAGACTCTCCTCCACCCCGAGCCTGGAAAGACTCTCTCACTTGCCTCTCAACGAGGCATGGAGACCCAGGAAGCACCAGACATTCGAAGGAAGCCGGAGACCAGGACACACAGAGATGAAAAGAACACGAGGTGAACGAGGCCAGGGCAGGGAGGAGAAAACAGCCCCAGGGAGACTTGCATCCACTGACCAAGAACCAGATGCTGGGAAAGTAAACATTTAAGAAACAAGAGAATACTCTGGGAAATTAATATATGTAATGTATAAATATGTGTATCTGTGAATTATATATGATCTACAAATACGTGTATGTTTATGTATAACGTATGAATTATACATATGTATGTGGAATTTTTTTCAAAGGATGAGAAAACAAAATTGACAAACTCATATGTTAGAACAAGAAGACTAAGAGGTAGAAAATGGGAGCAAAAAGGATGAGAAAACTGAGGATCAGTCCATGAGTTCCACTATCAGACTAATCAAAGACAAAACAGACAAATGGAGGATAAGAAATAAGAAAATCGAAGAAATCACAGAATGGTTCCAGATTCCCCATGAAGACCGTGGATCACCCAGTATAAAGAATGACAACTAAAAAAAATTTAAAAAAAGAATGCCAAATAAATAAATAAATGAATAATAAAAATATAAACCCCTCCAGAGACACCCATTGTTATGGCATCTCAGAACTCTGAGAACAAAGAGAAGATTCTAGAGCATTCCAGGTGTGGAAGTCACGATCAGCAATGATCTTGGCAGGCTAAGAACGAGCCTGAGCAAGCGTCTGAGTAAAGTCCTTTCTTATCTACAATTCCAGCTCCACTAGACAAGGAGGATGAAGGGAAATTAAAGACACCTTCAGGTATTTAAGATCTCTACATTTACTGAGACGCCCTCCTACAAAAGGTACCTGGAGTACTTGCTCTACAAGAACAAGTATGTGAATCAACAAAATGGAAAACCACGTTTCAGGAAATGGGACCCAATGTGGGAGGGAGGCAGAGACCACCCCAGAATCCCAGGATGGCACATGGAATGCGTCCAGGGAACAGACATTCCAGATTGGAGCAAGGAAATGGAGGGCCCCAGGGTCACGAAGGAGAAGTAGGATAATCTTTTAATGTGTTTTGAGAGGAGTTTGACAAATCTTAACAAAGTGGCTCATATATGTATACATGCATACACATTTTCCTCACTTAAGATTGTTCATTTGTTTCCTTACTGAACCCCGAATAAAAGAGAACCAGAGTCCAGAGGAGCAATTTACAATCCGCTTCCCGAAATCAGCTGAAAACTGACGGGAGTTCAGTTCGGCCACTCCTAAATCTGGCTATATAAATTATTCACTATATCCTACTCCCTCCATTCACCACCTTTCAGGTAATTTTACCTGGAATTTTATTTTCAGAGAGTCTGAGCAGCACTTACTGAGCACAGACCCTAAGTCTACATATCGGTTCCTCTCTCGTACAGATAAGACACGGAACCCAAAGAATTCAAGGATGGTGTGCCCATGTTCACACAGTTCCTAAGCGGCAAGATGGGAATTTGAATAGAACCCGCCTGACAAAAGTCTGAATTAACGCTCTTCTCCAAAATGCCTAAATGGATGTGGTGTAGACATGTGCAGAGACAGGATGTTAGAATAAAGCCTAGAAGAACAGAGGTAGTGTCTGGTCTTCCGGTCAGTTTGAGTGACTGAGACATCCTTATTTTTTAAGACACATTACGATGCTTACGTGTAGTGTTATCATTTCATTATCATGACTCATGGAGATGAGAGGGAAGTACATGCATTTCATTAGCTTTAAAGTGACAAGAATGCAGATATATGAGAGAGAGAGAGAGATCCACACACAGAGAGAAAGAAGGAGATCCAGGTGTCGAAGCCGGTTTTCTCATTCTTACTCTATTCCAGATTTCTTTCCTTTGAGTCATTTCACTTAAATTTAACTTCGGCTGAGTTTAGAAAAAGGCAATGACCCGATATGCATCCAAACCATTGAGGAGTTGTAATTGTTAGAAGCAAATGTCATTCACACAGCGAAAGGGCTTCATGGGCTCTCCCTTCCTCCTCTTGTGGCCCTACACCGTTTTCAACCCAGGTTTGTCAAAAGACCCTGAATTTTGGTCGTTTTTGTGATGGTGATTGTTTTTAGGAATTGCGGGGTTTCCTACAGTTTCAAAACTTCTCAGTGTAGTTTAAAAATAATATATATTATTTCTCCATCAGAGAAAACGAGACTAGAAGAATGTGAAAGGCTGTCCTCCATGGGTTCTGTCACTTCCCCGTGCGATCAGCCCTCCACCAGTCAACTCGGGTCGGCCATGCACAGCCCATCCCCAACCCCACAGCTCTTCCCCAACCTCTGGGAACCTCTGCCCCCCAACTGTGAGCACAGGGGAGGGAGTCCAGGTGGGTACCCACCTTTGACTCTGGGCTTCCCTCCCCCAGGAGACCCAACCAGCTCTCGCTGGAATCCTGAGAGCTGGTGGGGCCAACAGCCATCCTGTGGCCCCCTGGGGGCTGAGGAAGGGCCACCATCAAGGAGGCAGAGCTGGAAATGAAGATGTGTGTGACCCGCACCTGTGTGGAACCAGGGGTAGGCTGGACTCACAGTTGGAGAGCTCTTAAATTTGCGCCCCTTTCCCTCGCCAACCAGACTGAGTGGGCAACGCCTTAGCAACTAAAAAACCATTGCAACTGCTCAGCACACAGACAAGGAAAATGCCCGTATGATGGAATCAGAAGCAGTGAAAGCTGAATTTAGGTTTTTGGTCCATCTGCACTCTTACAGAGGAGCAGAGGCCTAAAGCTTTCTGAGAGTCTTCCAGAAAACTGAGCAGAGGTGAGTGCAGCCTCACCCTGTGGTGCTACATCATCCCATCTTTGAATAAAAGGAACCCTTTCCCGTGGCTCCTGTCTCCTTCAGACACAACTCGGTCCGCCTTTCGAGCTTCCTTGTGTTCCTGTACAAAACATGCCCCTGCCTCATCTCGTGAACCAGTTTCCCCCCACCCGGAATCAGCAGGGTTTCCAAGGATCCGTGCCGACTGTCCTGGGGCAGGATTGCAGATCAAGTTCTGGTCCGTGCCTCTGCTCACCGCTGCCTGTTTGGTATAATGTGAGGACTTTTCCAGAGAACCAGAAGACAGGTACTTCTTCAGGTAAAGAACAGGAATTCATAAGAATGTTGCCAATTCAAATGTTGTATCACAGGACTTAACGTTTGGTCTCATACTTCTGTTTCTTCTCTTTACTAAACATTTAATTTCCATAGCACTGATAATATTACCTATCTGTTTTATTTCGCAGCACGCACAATACGCGCACACACACACACACACACACACACACACACACCAGTATGGTTATATAACCAACCTGTCATACAGTGAGAGTCATTAATTCCTTTTGTATCTCATTCTAAAATACTTGGAATATTACATTTTATGAGATGGGTATTGTCTCATTCTTAGTGGGATGCCTTTGATTTCCTTTAATTTAATAATATGTGTTAACGCTTCCTTACAGGGTTGTAAATTTGAGAAATTCATAAATTAATCTTATTAAACTGTCCAGATTTGTGTGTTTATGAAAGCATGTGGTTCACAGTGACAACCACTTACAGGGTCTTTCCAGAAAAAAAATACTTAGTATTGTCAAGGAAATAAAATGACAATTATTGAAAAAGAATAGAAAAAAAATGATGCTGTATGAAATTTACAGTGCCAAGATGCTGTAATTGATCCTTCCCAGTACACTTTGGATAAGTGAATTATCCTCCTTAGATTAAAGAAAGAAGCCAGTAAAAGGCTGGGATTTTTGGATGACTCAGTAGGATTTCCATTCTTTGCCATAAGTATGTCCACTTGCCCACTGACTGCCTTCCAGCGTCACTACGCTGTGGGGAGAGGTGTGTGTTCTGAACTCTTTTACTTAACCTGCCCCAACAGGATCAGTCTCCAAATCAGACTGACTCACCCCGTCCGGGGCTACTCGCCGGTCCTGGGGTATCAGACCTTTGCGGAACACCCAAATACGCCAAGTACTATCACATGTGATCATAGGAACTCATTCCTTAGGGATAAACGTTTTTGTTCTGATTCTCTCTTGAGTGAGTGAAAAATGTCTCTCAAACATTTAGAGATTTCAAGATCCCTGATCTTCAGGTAACAGGCAATTGGGGTGTGTCCACTTGGGTGATGCACGATAGCTGATTCTTGTTTGGATTCTACCAATGTTTTTAATAAGCTTTATTCTGTGTGGATGCCATCGTCCTCGACACATTGTTCTAACATTTGGGGCTTGGCAATTACATCATGCATTTGGCCTGGAGCTTCCGAAATTAAAAATAAGGTGCGAACGAAGCTTCAGTATAATGGCTTCCTCCTGATATGTTCGGTCTGCTATAAAATTAAGGGGCTAGCACTTTCTTCCCTCCTCCCGCATTGCCTCAAACTGTATCAGCTGTTCCTGAGTGCCCTGTAACTGTATTTCCAACAAAAATTACACAGATATTTCTGTCCAGCTACATGTCCTGCAGGGCTGTTCTGTGGTCTTCCGATCAGTAAAAATGTAATAACATTTTCACATAGTCAATATTTAATTCTGTAAAGGCAACTGGTGGTTGTAATCTAGGTTATTAACCACTCGGTGATTTATGATAGAGGGCAGACAGTGCGGTGGGGGGAGCAGTAGGAAGGTCCTCTGGTGACAATAAAAAGGTTATAAATTTCATAGCTCTGCCCAAGAAATGTATTTATATCCTATATTAAGAATAGCTTTTTATAAATTTTAATGATCCGTGTTATTAATGGAGTTGTCATCATGACTGCCTATACGAGACTGCAGTCCTTGTTTTTTTTTCCTTTACTTTTCCATCAGCTGAAGGTCTTGTGGGGAAAAAAAAGAAAGAGAGAGAGAGAGAGTGCTCTTATTAGCAATTTGCCAAAAAAATCTTCGGGAGTCATAAGCCTATCATTGTTTCCCTGGACTGCAAAGCCTGTGAGCGGTAGTTTGCATAAAGTTTTATGACCAAGGAGACGTTTGGCTAATTGGATGGAGTACAATCAGTGCTCTATCATGTTGACGAAGGCCGAGTCAAGATGCAGAAATAAAATCAGGGCCATACGAAAAAGAGAAACTTATGTGTGGAAATGGTCCTTCTCGTTGGCTTCCTGTCCCCTCGCTGAGACCTTGTTGGGTTTCCAGCCAAACACACGAAGACACGCGCACATGCTCAACACGTTCGCGAGGAAACACGCATACCGCATCGTCCCCTCTCTTCCTCCCTGCCTGTCGCACGCATGCAGGATGGGAGGACTGAGTCCTGCTGGGCAGGACACAGCCTCCGGGGGGGGGTGAGAGGTGTTCAGCTGGTGGGATTCGGCAGCTCTTCCTTAATTCAGACGCTGTTGGTTAAAACCAGAGGTTTACAAGGAAATCTTAAAGAGTCAAAGCAGATTTTGGAACGTGGTCCCCAGACGCTTCCTACAGACAACGTAACAGAGCAGGAGAACGGGCCGTTTCCGGGTATCTGTTTTAGTGTCAATCCACCCCGACTCTCCCACCAAAGATTATTCGGGCACAAGGAAGGCCACTGAGAGAGGAGATCTCACACAAACAGATGAGCAAGCAAAAAACTGACTTATGTGGAATTTGTGGTCATTGTTCTTTATATGAGATCCTACTTTATTTCATTATAACTGCACACCAGTGAAATATTCAGGGGACTCATTTATTAATGACTGATTATTAAGCCGTCAATTAGTTTCTTCATATAGACAACAGAAAAAGTTCTGGAAATCTTTCTCTTGTGTTTACTGTAAATCTTGAACAAAAAAGTTAATGCCTACGTGTTTTCAATAAGAAAGATGAGATTTGAGACATTAGGAAAGACAGCGTTTGTTTTTCTAAGGTTTTCTCGGGGCAGCTTTAGGTTTAGACGGTGTTGTTTGTTTGTTTGTTTGTTTCCTAACATCTTTGTCACCTGAAAGAAAATCATCATATCACCAACGTGAAAGTGATTAGAATTTGACCTGTATGTTTAATTCACTTTTCTCTTTCCCTCGTGGCTGATGTTAAATTTGAGATCAGGCATGGGAGGAGGTGTAGTTCAGAACTGCTTCCCTATTCCTCACTCCTGCCTCACCTGTATCAGTTGTCTCATAACCTTCCACCTAATGAAGGAGAATGTTCTACCTGTTCATCGAACTTTCTC
This sequence comes from Prionailurus bengalensis, assembly GCF_016509475.1. Classification (NCBI taxonomy): domain Eukaryota; kingdom Metazoa; phylum Chordata; class Mammalia; order Carnivora; family Felidae; genus Prionailurus; species Prionailurus bengalensis. The sequence continues at coordinate 237,784,465 of NC_057343.1, read as the reverse complement.
GTAGAGTCTCCTGCTCACCAGGCATGCTGCTGGCCACCAGCGCTCAGCACCAACCGTCATGTGGTCCTTCCTTTCACCCGGGTTACCAGGAAGTCTGGGCTACTGGATGAGCATTCAGGCCAGCAACTGTTGTACCTGCCCATGTGTCATCTGAGCTCATGCTCTCTTCTGTGAGTGTCCCCCAAGAATACCCACATTTAAAAGCCTGGGAGAGTAATTAAGAATTTACTGGTGACATTATGAGAGAGAGGAGGGTCCACTTACACTCCCGGAGCAGTGACGGAAAAGGACACGGAGGTCTGCGAGCTCGCCGGCTACGCGGAGGCTTTGGTGGAGTCCATCATGGTTGACTTTCTTCCGAGTGGGATTCAAGCAGACTTGTTCTAATTTTCCCTCCGTAATCCTTGACCACCACACCATTCCCACTCTGCAAAATGTCTTTTCCTTTTCACTTAAGTCTGAATTCCATGAGTAGCCAAGACTTGTGTGTTGAACCTCCAGTCCAAATTCGTTTCTCAAGCCATCCTATGTAACACACAAATCACTGTCTATAAGGATGCCCTTGGAAGGCCTGTCTTGGCATGCCCCAAGAAAATGGAATGTCTGTAGTGCTGTTCACCATGACCTGTATGCAGGGTAGCCTTTATAAGGAACCTCCTGCCCAACTGCCAGCAGACTGATTCTCTGCTTACCTTACCCATCGCATGCCCAGGGTGAACCAATCCCACAAGACTGCAAAGACCCCTTCACAGGGTCGCCTTACTTCCTGGGCTGAACTAGCACGCCTATGGGATCACGTGCAACAGTTACTAACTTGAACTTGAATGGGTAGGGAAATCAAGAGTGCCAACTAGCTTAGAAATGCTAAAGGTGTGGCTCACGTGGGGGTCTACCTCATGAGGTATGTGAGGACGCTCCTTGGTCGATCTAGCTGTTGAGGAATAGGGGCAATCCTCTTTTCCTCACCTGGGAGGGGTAAAAGCTATTTAACTAGTTATGAGATTTGGGTTTCAGATCCTTTCCTCTCCCCCGGAATGATGAAGAGGATATATGATCTAAAACATTTTAAGATTTAATTGAAATAGTCCATTATGCTGAGAAAGATACTACAATCACTCCTTTCAGCCACCATACACTGTGTTTAATTATTAAAGCCAATGTGGCAAAATGATAACAATATCTGTACATATAAATATGTCTGAATAAAATATAACCTGTCACAATTATTACTTTTCTTTATTAGCTATTGCCTTTGTTACACCGGGCTCAATTATTTCCCCTGAGTCAGTTAACAAGAGCTCCTGATTATCTGCTGGCAGGCAAAGACCAGATTTCTCTCACCAATACTCAATCCTCCGAGAGCATATTTTCCCAACAAAAATGCAATCAAGATGCGTGCCTCCTTATGCCTCTAATCTCACTTGGTCTAGAACCCTTGCCTAGTTCCTCCCCCGACCCCGACTGTCCAATGTCACAAACCAGCTGTGGAACACCTGTGTCCTGTCTTGTGTGTTTCCACAAGGTGCCATTTAACTTGTGACTCTATCCCCTTTATTCTCCATGATAAGGCAGTAGCTACTTGCCAGCCACGTGCTTCACGTTGTACCACACTGGGCACATAATCCTGGTGAGCAGCCATTGCCAACGATGCCAGTCTTGAAGGCTTTAACGGACTGATCTCGCCACTGCAAATCCATTTTTCTTTCATTGGCCACTCACTAAGAATGGTTTTGGTATCCATTGACCAGTTTTGTCTACAACGATTTGCTTTTGGGAGGTTTACAGCATAGTGATTTTTTAATACCTCCATTCTGTTTTATTTCTTAGATGGCACTCTTTCATAAAGAGTTTTCCTGCCTCAACTGGGGTATAGACTACAAATGTGTCAAGATCCCTGGTGAGTGCTTTACCTTTGATTATCAATTGTCATAGCAGGGTTTTAGTGTAATGGTAGACCCCCTCAGTAGACCAATGAGTTCCCCTCCTCTCTTCTGTTTACTTTCCTCATATACTATGGTTCCAAAGATTTTTTTTAGCATTGATTTGCATTTATTAGGGCTCTTGGTGCCAAAATCATTCTCATTTGGCGGTTGGTCATCCCCTTCGTCTCGCTTCAGCAGATGATATGCTGGCATTAGTCTTTCTGGAACAAGATACCCCCGCTTGTTTTGTAAATTGCCTGCCTCACACCTAAAATTATCCATTTCTTCAAGAAGCCCTGGTTCTGTTTCCTGGGCTGGTTTTAGAAACCGAGATGTAGATGCAAGGTGTGGCTGTGGCACGTGGGCATCATAGGTTCTAGAACTTTCAGTGTACAGAAAGTAGTCAATATTACAAATGAAATTATGAGCATGTATTAATATTTTCAACGGTAATTTAGGTTGACAATATTTTTATTGATGTCTTGCATTTTATTTTGGTAACTTTTTTTCCCTTTAAACGGCCAGTCGTGGTTTCTAATATTAGTATAGTAGCTTGTCTGCTTTATCCAAAATACATTACATAGTTTGAAAAATCATGTCCCATTGTTAACATGTTCAGTTGATCCAGTGAGTGAGATTTAAAATATTCTTGATTCCCTTGTTGTCCTCACAAGGAGCTCCACTGAAAATGAAGGTGGTTGCACAGTGTTCGAATGGCATTTGGACCTCTTCTTTTCTCTGAATGGTTATGTTGCCAATCAGACGTGTTATTGGGCTTAGATATTTCAGTTTGTTTCCACTGGGGATATTTCCCCCCCTCTTTTTGTTTTAATTTGTGGACTGTCATACATGCATGTCACTTAAATAACAAAGCTGTATAAAGAGGGATACTCAGACAGTCCTCACATATGAAATGATCTTCTTCAGCCACGTCCCCTAGCTTCTGGTTTATCATCCCAATGCTTCCCCCGAGCTTTCACAGATGCTAGAAATCACTAGATTATACTGTTCTTGTATTCTGATTTTTCATTATTGTCAATACCAGAGTGGAAACTTTAGGTAGTGGTCAAGAGTTAAGACCTTGGAGTCAGACAGCCTTGGCTTGAGCCCTATTTTACCACTTACAAGCCTGGATTCCCAAACTCTCTGAGCCTCAGTTCCTTCTCTGTAAGTTGAGGACCATAATACTTATCACCCTGGGTTGTTTTGATTATTAAGTGAATTAATTTTTGGAAGTGCTTAGAAAAGTGTCCGGGATCTGGTGAATACTCAGTATGATAAGCCGATATTACCCTAACACAGTGTTTCTCAACCGGGATGGATGAGGGTCAATTTTGCCCTTGAGCAGACACTTGGCAAAATCTGAAGACAATTTCAGGTGTCACTGCTGGGGGAGAGGGGGAGGGGTGTCACTGGCGCCCAGTGAATAGAAGACTGGGACGCTGACACAGGATGAAACCCCCCAGCTAAGATTTATGTGGCCAAAAATACCAGTAATGCTAACATTTGGTCACAAAGTGACTCATTTCTGCAGAATATTAAAATAAATAAAATAATAAGAATTTCAACAAATACAGATGGTTTTCATAAAATTTTAACTCAACAAAAAGTAACTACCTAATAAAAACATAATGATTCCCTTTTCTTGACTCATTTGTTTATCTATATTAAAGAAGATACTTTAACCACCACCCCCCCCCCACCGCAATCTGACAAGAGTCACTGACGGTTCCTCCCTGTGTCTTTCAGACTGCACCGGCATGAGAATATTATTCTGAATATCTCCTTTATTAAAAATAGGACCCAAATCCTTCTTCTTAGAAAAGTAACTTTGCAAACAGTTGGTTGCACAGAATTTGCTTCAAATGCGCTTCAAATGCGCTTCCAGAATTCTCATCCAAAACGTTGGTCGCACAGAATTCGCTTCAACGTCAGAGGGAGACGTACGTGTGGAATAAAGAACAGGGGGTATAAATTTTTCATGTGTTCCCAAAGCCACGGTCATAGTTTCACGAATGCAATTACTTAGCAAAAAGGCCAACAATTAGAGAATGAGGTTAGGGTTCTATTCCATGGAAATGGGCAGGAAAACACTAACCTCTCACATTACACACTTCAAAAAGTTATTTCAACTCTTTGCATTTATTTTTGTTTAAATAATGTTTTTCTACATATTCCGAAGATTAGAAAATGTTATATTTTTAAGAGAAAAAGATTGGCAGGCCTATAAAAGACTTATTTCTTCAAAGTGTTTAGGATTAATATGATGGGCAGGAACAATCTGAGTTTCAGTGTAAAAATACCAGAATTCAGATTTCAGGATGAATGAAGACTCTTGAACACCCAAACCATGACATAATGTAGTTTTTACGTCCCTCGGGAGAGAACTGTCATGTTGATGGTAGTGTCCAGGAAGCTGTGTCAGTTGAAAGAGCTACAATTTTGGAACTAGGTCTGTGCTCAAGAGGTAGACTTTCTAGATTCCAGCTGTGTGGCCTTGAGCCAGTCATATAAACTGCTTTGAGCTTGGATTTCTTTATAGGTAATGTGGAGAACACCCTACCCATTCTTTGTCCATATGAGTCACTAGCCTGAGGAACACATCCGCGACAGAAACATGCATATAGTTGGTGCTCAAATAAACACTAGTTTCTTTCCTATAGCAAAACATAAACAGGCTACAGTTATTGTCCATAACACAAAGATTCCCATAGAGCGCAAAGATTCCCGTATAGCGCAAAGATTCCCATATAGCGCAAAGATTCCTATATGCTGCATCGCAGGCATCCCCAGATTAACCCCTAGGAGGACTTAAATGCATTAAATGAGGCATGGCTCACTATAAGAGGCAAGGTGTGCAGAGTTCAGGAACCTCACCCCCGCCCATGGTTCATTGACCTCTGAAGTTGGGTGTCATACCTTAGTGTGCATATATAGTTAGCATAGGCTCGATATGCTATTTATTAAATTCATGTTGTGATGTTGTAAAAACTGTATGGAATGAACTTATTATGTCTTTAAGAAATCTAATGCTCAGTGGGAGTGCAACAAATTTCCACCATGTCAAGAAACAGAGATGATACAGTCCTGGAATCCTCATCCCAAAGTGTCTCCAGAAGATCGTTCTTTACAAGGAAACACTCCGCATGTCGGGACAGAGGACCGAGCAGAGCTCTGTGAAGGGTAGAGTCGGGTGCAGATCCGTAAGGACTCTACACAGGTCAAGAAGAACGAAGGCAGACCTGACTGCCTGCTGAAGCGGTCACCTGGCAAGGGCACGTGAAGGTGGCATACCACGGGGTGAGGGAAGCTCTGGAACCAGGCATTGACTCTGACCCACAAGCCCCCGACTTTGAATAGGAAGACCAAGTGCAAAGACGTAAGAAATGAGATGCTACTCACGATCTCTATGGCTTTCTTGTGCCACACTGGACACTGATGTCTTGTGGTTGGAAAAGTTGTAAAAACGGGGGGAAGTGAAATTTTTGATCTTCCAACCAAGAAATTACAAAATATGTTCATAGATCATACAATGATAAAAATCTCAGAATGGAAATTAAATTCAATAGGAACTCATGCAACTGTCAGGAATGTTTTTGTTTGTAAATCCCGTCCTTGTTTCACTTTGGAAACTCATGTTTTCTATCATTTGGAACATGAATTTAAATATTTAAATATGCAACGCAATACATACTAAAACATCCACAGATATTTCAATATGATTTCCATTCACGGTAGCAGCAGGCCACTGTTAATTAGGAGACCTTTTCTTCACTCTATCCTTGGTCTGGGACGCCCATTAGGAATCCCTGGGCAAACAGTATTTCATCAACTGTGAGGGCAAAGCCACAAGGGAAAAACTCCAGAATGACTGTCAAAAAAAGGAATCACAAAATTCCTTCAAAAAAAGCGAACATGATGCCTCAAACACTCCTGTGTTTTATTATTTTTTAAAAGTTTTTAATGTGTATTTATTTTTGAGAGAGAGAGAGACAGAGAGAGACCATGAGCGGGAGAGGGACAGAGAGAGGGAGACACAGAATCAGAAGCAGGATCCAGGCTCTGAGCTGTCAGCACAGAGCTCGATACAGGGTTCAAACTCATGAACCGTGAGATCATGACACGAGCTGGTCGGACGCTTAACCAACTGAGCGACCCAGGCGCCCCAACTCCTGTGTTTTCTAGTGCGTGTGCTACCATATGCATTCCCAAAGCAGGAAAACGGCCCCTTCCCAGCTATGGAGCATGGACGTTGTGTGCCTATGTCTGCCACATCCATGGTGGAGACAGAGCGGTGTCTGTGTCATTTCCCTCCCTGACGTGAGTTTTGTGAATTGCCTTGTGTTTGTATTTCCTGGTGGACATGTGTTCCAACTGGACTCTGGGTTCTTGGGGGTCCATGAAAGGTCTCTGCTTCCTCTAAACCCCCAGAGGGTGCCTAGTCAATAGTCTCCAAGCCCTATATGTTTAGTACCACGTTTTATCTTACTAATTCAAAATAAATTCTTACGGAAGGTAGCCGATTCCATTTCCAATAAGGGAAACATTTTTGTTTTAGTCAGGTCAGTTGATGGGAATATTATCCCAGCCACACTTGTCTCTTTACCTATAGGACCGAATTACAGGACGACCTACGCTTCCTTGCCACCTGGACCGTGCTGTCCCGTGCCTACCACGCGCCTTATAAATATTTGTTGATTTCATTTGCGCTTCTGGTAAATATACGTTCAAGGCTGGAATAATTTATATGCACAAACGTGAGCGGGCTTCAGCATGGAAAACAAATTGCAGAGAAAAATGAAAATAAACATGACGCAGACAGATTTTAACCAGAGAGTTTAAAGTGCACAGTAAGTAGTAATCCGTCGCCGTCATCGCTGCTGTGACATTTCTTGGGAGGTCAGGAGGGGCTCACATACAGGAATAATATTTGCCTTCCGTCCAGTTGAAGGTTCTGAACAAAACACTCAAGATCTGAAATTGGGCAGCGTGCCAGCACTACTGGTGAGTTTCAACTTTCTTATAAAATCTGTTCACAGGGAAAGGTAGCAAATAACTCAATGCCACTCTTAAAATGTGCACTCAGCAGCTCAATCCAGGGTTTTAATTAATGCCTCATACGTGCTCGCCTACAAAGGGGGAACTACCTGGCATCCCAGCAATTTGCTCTGCAAGGCTGGCAGGGGAAGGTTGCTTATCTGGCAGGAAACCTGCAAACAAAGGGCCATTGGTCAGCATAGCGTTATAGCCAGAGAGATCACACTCCTACGATATGTGTATTTCACCCATCGACACCAGATATTTTTCTGCTTTAAGTACTAAATGTCAGAAATGTCTTCTCCTTTGGTGAAACGAGGGTCATGTTAATCAGCATAATTTATATGGTTTTGTCCCATGGTCTTGCCATTCCAAAGCTACTCTCACATTTGGCCCTTCCTTAGGTAGTCTTTTCAACAAGCGTTCAACAATCTGCTTCCCTAACTCCTTTCTTTCTGCTCAGAACTCCCTTCTCCCACTCAGATTCTAGTTCCTCTCTCTTTACCCATCCAATGTAGCGTAGCCAGCTCAATACTCTGAAATACTCACAAATACTGTCATGGAATTGAACAGTCCCTAGAATATATCTGTCAAGTATACATTAATGAAATCAATGTTCTTGAAGGCACGTGAATTGAAATGAACAGGGGGTGAGAATCCTCAGAGACGATGCCAAAAGCTTGATCCCTGAAGAGACTTATGCCCGGCTATTGGACCAAATAATTTTGTGTGGCTTTGTGCCAGCCCTAAAGATAATAGAAAATTGTTTCCAGAATGTAGTTACATGAACCATGAGGTTTAACACCAGTAAACTTTTTGTTAAAATTGTCATCAGAGAACTTGAGGAAGTAAAGAGCTGGCTGGGACTTCAATATTCCCCCAGAACATGTTGCATTGAAACATTTTGGACCTTGTGTTCTTTGTTACCTTCTAGTGAGGTTGTCTGGGCTTACCAATGTCAAGCATTTGGGAAGGTATCCAAATGAGAACTACCAATGAAAACCTAAGAGCTGGCAGAACAAATTGGGTTAGATTGGTTCATTGCTCCATTGTGTGCTAGTTTAGGATGCGCCGTGAAGGAGTTCAGCTATTCAGAAATGGGGAGTGAAGACATTCCATATGGAGGAAGAGGAACATGAGGAGAGCAGTTTCGCAGCGACCATGCACGTTCCAGTAACTCCCGGGTAGCAGGTGTGGTCATGTACACTCAGCCCCAAGCGCTGCAGGGGAGCCCAGATGCACACCCACTGCCTAAGAGTGAGGTCGAGGAAATCTCTGTGAGCCCACACTGACCCCCACCAGTCCACTTTGCCCCCAGACCAACGCCTCACAACTAACCCTATGCAACGTCCACGCCGGCCAGCCTCCTGGAGAGTGGACAAGCTCCCACTCTCATGGCCCTGGGTCCATCCCTCTTGGAGTGTTCGCTCCCACGGATGCCTCCTGGGACACCCTGCTGTCCTCACAGGACTTACCACCTTCCTGCCAGCAGCATTCTCAGGCTGTTGCTCACCTGGCCTTTACAACCTTTTGGAGCCACCCTCACTCGCATTTGTTAAGCTGTTTCTGGACAAAAATGCTCGGGTGCCGGAGACGTTCTGTATGTGGACTCAGCTGAGCTCCACTGAACTCACAGGCGTGCCCACCTGTGCTTTTCTGGAAACACGTGGGGCAACAGTCTCCTCCCCGATCACCTGACTCAAGCGTGGCATGGGAGTAAGATCACGTAGTTGAGCCTATGTCTTCATAGGCTGGCCCCTGATGGGGAGAGAGCCCACCACATGGTCTCCAACGCCCCACTGTCCGGTCCTGGGCAGCGAGGGTCCACACCTCCTGAGTGCCTTGGAGTTCCTGAGCTCATTCAAGCCAGGACCCCTTCTTCCTCACCTCTCCATCCCTGGAAGACAGCCCGCGCTTGGAGAACATTTGCTGAGGGCAGGGACGCAGCAGTGTCTGTGCTCCACAGCCAGGCCAAGAGCTGCCTGCGGGAGACGTGTTGGGAGCCCACAATGGTAAGACAATAGCGACAGCAGGCGCGGTCACAGTCACGGAGGAGCTCAGCTTGACAGTTGTTGCTCTTAGAGCTTCGGGTCTTACCTCACCTGGCCTTCACCAGGATTCTGAGTCGCACACTCTTTCCCATTTTACAGGTGAGGAAATTGTGTAACACAGCTCTTGAGGAGCAGAGGGGGATTTGGACTCAGGTTCTCTGGCTCCAGATAAGGTCGAAATTGTTTCACTTACGAGTTTAAGAGAACCATCGTCAAAAGGTACGCATAATCTCTTAGCTGGGATGTTCATTATGTTGAGTGTATTATACAGAATAGTCTGTTCTAACTTTTGGTTGGTTTCTATTCAAATTCAAATATTTAACCTGCCCAAATAGCATTAATTCAGCAGGTGGCTAATAAATTCTAGTATACTGGGACAGTGGCTCACAAGTAAGTTTGTTCTAATTCCATCTCGATTATTTACTTAGTTCATAATGAAACAGATGGAAATATATATATATATATATATATATATATATATATAGGAATATTGTTCCAAAAATGTATGTGCTATTCATTATCAGAATGTTCTTACACAGGCTAAATTGAGCTCAGTCAGAGGACTTTCTAAGGAGATAAAAGAAATGAAAGAAGAAAGAAGAAAGGGATTGTGAGGTCTACTCAGCACCAGACCCTGGATGGAGGCAGGCAATTTTAGGCAAAGATCCTGCTTCCTTCCTCCCTGGGGGTTTTCTCCAGGGTAACTCACACAGCTACCCTGCAGATCCTGGTCCCCTGCCTCTGGTGACCTCTTCCTGCTCAATTAACCCCTTTACAGAACCAAACATGACTTTTGTCTTTTCAAGTGGCCAAATTGTTGACATTTTTAGGAGGGAGTTAGGCACTGCTCCCTGGCCCCATTCGCTGCAATTTGATGAGAGCCAGCGAAGGCGCAAAGCAGGAGCTCCACACAAAGCAAAGGCTTTCCCGAAAGGAAAGCTGGAGACCCGGATATGGTGTTGGAGTGAAGCAGGGAGCTGTTTTCCCTGGGGAATTTCTGCTTTCACTTTAACTCCGTCACCCTTCGGAGACCAGATTTAAAACGGGTGCAAAGCATGTGTTTTCCAGAAGCGACCAGTTTTACATGAGGGCATCCAGTCTACATTGAATCTATCGCTTTTCAGAGAAGCGACAATTAGGCTGCAAACCATCACGCTTCTTACTCTGTTTTGTTTTATTTTGTTTTATTTTATTTTATTTTATTTTATTTTATTTTATTTTATTATTTTCTGATTAGCAGGACCCTTTTGATTTCAGAGCTCTCCCTTGGTGGAATTAGGTTGATGATTTTGATCAACTTGCAGTCTTGAAACTATTATTAATTCCTCTTTCAAACTCGGATTGATGAACCACTAAATTTAGAAAGGACGCTAATGAGGAACAGGGAGGCATCCTTTCTACTGAAAGTGAGCCAGGGTGGCTGGGCTCAGTCGGGATGCCAGCGCCCATCAAATGGCTCCTTTGCATTTCAATGAACACGAGTTAGCCTGCTCAGGTTTTCTCCTAAGGCAGTCCCGAGGCAGACCTTCAGAAAGTCACCCTATGGAGAGTCAGCTTGGAGATTTCACCTCCAAAACTTTCCTATTTGGGTCCCGCATCCCTCAGACCTGCAGGACATTTTCTGCCCAGTAATGACTGCAAGATTCTGGGGGAAATGCCGTCAGCCTTAGCTGAGTTGCTACAAGGCAGCCATTGTGTGAAAATGGAGTTTGGCCGGAGAATAGAAGCTTCTCACCCCAAAATAACAGGGCCCCCCTGCCAGCTCTTCTTAGAGCAGGCTTGAGACAGGCAGTGGGCAGCAGGCAGAGGCCCCCCCCATCCCAGGATCAGGGTTCACGGCTTGTGCAAACACCGTACCTGTGACTGTTGGAAAGCCCACCAACCCCAAGGGCCCGAACCGCTTGACTGTTGTCCTTTTCTGAGTATTGTTTTTAATTTTGCTTTTTGTGGATGTTGATTTGTTACCACAAATTGATAGTAAACTTAGTCACTTGCAGATGTAAATCATTATTCCTGCTCATTAAACTAGAAGTGATTAATGGACTCAATAATATTCTGAAAGCAGCCTGCTTAATAATTATTGTATCACCCTTGTTTTCAATTATTACACAGAAAACATTGAATGATGTCAGAAATTGAGATTTGCCGTGATTTCTACAGCAGAGCTTACTGAAAGCTCGCGGGCGCAGCGCCCCGGCTGACCAAAGGTCTCCGTGCATTCCCATTAAGAAATCCATATTATTGAGAGCAGATAAATTAGACGTCATTTTTTTTTTAATTTTTTTTTCGAAGTTTATTTATTTTTGGGACAGAGAGAGACAGAGCATGAACGGGGGAGGGGCAGAGAGAGAGGGAGACACAGAATCGGAAACAGGCTCCAGGCTCTGAGCCATCAGCCCAGAGCCTGACGCGGGGCTCGAACTCACGGACCACGAGATCGTGACCTGGCTGAAGTCGGACGTTTAACCGACTGCGCCACCCAGGCGCCCCTAGACGTCATTTTTTTAATTGCTCAATGTCTACAAATGATTTTTAAAGCCCACACCAGGACACAATCTACTGTTAGAAAGTATATATGGAAAGTTTGAACTGGAGTACCCAGAGCAAGCAAGAAAAAGAAATTATATTAGGAAAATGACCTCGCCTAGAAAAACCGTGAAACCATCCACTCTTGTACTCGTATTTTGTGTGCATACCCCCCCAAAATATTCTGTTTTTATTAACATCACTGATTTCTAGATTTTCTAGAAACCTATTCCTATAATTTATTCTATCATTTCTTTCTTTCAAGTCCCTTGCAACACCCTCATTACGTACAGTGGGCTTATCAGTACACGCAGCCTGCAGAATCACCATTTTAGGACAGAGGTAGATAGATTCTTAAATAAAAGTATCTCAGATTTCTATAATTCTGGAACCCAGCGAGTCCTTGAGAATCACTGTATCCTCATTGTGTCTCCCAGCCCAGGTCTGGGGAGAAGACTTGGGCCCCGGAGGGGCCTAGAGCCCAGGTGTCCTGAATCCCAGGCACGTTACTCAGCCGGCACAGAAGTGTGACCGGCACAGGCCCTCTGGTGCATGTGTGAGTGTGTGTGAGTGTGTGTGAGTGTGTGTGAGTGTGTGTGAGTGTGTGAGTGAGGCTTGCACTGCTCCCTTACAGAGAGGGCTGACGGAGGACAATGGGAGACCGCTGTCCTGGAGAGAAAACCCCTCCGTGAGATCTCGGGCAGGACTGTGGGAGAGCAGTGGCCTGGGCTGAATTGTGCCCCCAGATTCCCAAGTTGAAGCCCTCACACACCCCCTCATACATCAGAATGTGACGTTACCTGGAGATAGGGTCTCGCCAGAGCGGATTAAGAGAAAACGAGGTCATTGGCGTGGTCCTGTTCCAGTAGGTGTGCTGTGGACATGTGGACAGAGGGGTGAGCTCACGATGAGACAGGAGGAAGAAGGAGACCACGGGGGCCGACAAGCCCAGGAGCCTGGGCTGGGCCACACGCTTCCCTGGCCGCCCTCAGAAGGAGCTCAGCCCTGCCCGCACCCTGAGTGCGGACCTGTAGCCACTGGAGCTGCTGGGAAGCAAATCTCTCTTGTTTGAGCCGCCCAGGCGGTGACACTTCCTCATGGCAGCCCCAGGGTCCCCCTGGCACAAGGGGAGGCTCGCTGGGAGGCCACCATGGAGATCCCGGCAGAGAAACAGGACAGGGTCCTGGCCGCACAGAGGTGCCCCTGGAAGGTACTGATGGGGGGGCAGAAATGCTCACATTTACATAAAAAATAACCTCTCCTGCGGCAATGCAGGTTGACCTTAAGAGCACAGGACTCCAAGGTTAAAGCGTTGACCCCAGCAACTGGAAGGAGGCGCAGGTGACAGCCAAGAAAGGGAGAAGCGAACAGCAGGTGCCAGGTGTCTGGAGAGGGAAACGTGACAGGTGGTGGGGCCGCTGCAGTAGCCACAGGGGAAGAAAACAGTGGGGGTGGTGGAGGGCCTGGGGTTCGAGGACGCGTAGCTTCTGGAATTGCCGGCCCACAGCAGAGACCGGCCAAGGTCGCATTCGGAGGGTGGTAAGGGGCACCACGCACACCCCCTCTGGGGAAGCCGACTGCAGGCAGAGAGACCAGTGGGGGGCTGAACCGACAGCCACAGAAGGGAGGCGAGACTCCTTCGTTTCACATTTCAGTAACTTCTCGGTTCGGAAGTTTCCCAGTGACGCCGGCCGCCTCCGTGTCCCCCTGTGTGTGCAAACTCAAGCAGCAAGTGTGGGCGTCTGTCTACCTCAGTGTGCAGAGCGCACCCGCATTCCAGTGGCTCTCTTGGCTAACCACCTTCCTTTATGTCAGGCCAGACCGAGGAGGGGCATTCCTCCCTTCCAGAGTCCTTGGAACCCGCCTCATTCCACAGAGCTCTGTGAATGTCAGCACACACACGCACCCCCTAGAGCCCCTGGGGAGACTTGTTCCCAGATCTTCAAAGGGTTTGGAAATTCACGTGATGGAAATATTGACATAAGGTCATGGTGACACGGGTGACTAGCTTTTATTATTGTCAGAAACATTTTCGAAGTGATTGTGTGTCTATAAAAAGCAGACACACCCATAACTATTGCAAAAACAGTGACATCTGAATATAGTTCAGAATAAGCAAATTGTTAAAAGGGTGTTTAAATACGAGCCGGACGACGCAGGTCCTCTAGAAGCTGTCACATCATGGCGTCAGCAATTTTCCGAGTTTTGTTTTTATTCCCTACAAAGCTGGCATCCTGGACTTCGGAAGAGAAAGGCAGGGTGGCTAAATCCCGCCGTCTCACCCCATCTGCCCCACCGAATCAGAATCGTCAGGGCAGCATCGGGCATCTCTATTTTAAATTAAATGGGTGTATGACTGCCACATTACGAAAGGACGTAAGACATTCCCGCATCCCAACTTTAGGTTGTCCGCGGTGTATGCCCCCGTGAAGTCCTCCTACCCCCCCAGGGATGCTGCCCTAATCCTAGACAAGGGTGTCTGCCTCCTTGGGGACTGCCTCAGCCCTGGGCTACCCCTTCACTGGGAAACGCTCCCCGGCTGGCTTCTGCCTCCACAGAACCACCCGGCAGATACGGCCCTTATAAAGCCCAGTCCGGCCAGCTCTTAGCTGCACCCTAGAAAACAGCCTGTTTGCAAATGTCCTCCCTGCCTATTGGGTATTTGTTATTTGCAGACATAGGTCCCACTGCGTTTCATTCTCTCTTTAATTGTATGTCAAGTGATCACAAATCTAGCAAGGGGTGGGAATGAGCTGAAGAATCAGAACTGATCACACCTTTACGGCTCCTGGATTCACTCTGACCGTGGCGAGGGAAGCAGGCACAGCCCCAGCAGGGCACTCTGTGATGCAAGGTTACCCTCGGTCCTGTCACTGGCCTTCACACGTCATGGAGAGGCACCCTGTCTGTTTTCTGATCGATGCAAAGTATATTTGGACGGAGCTCCCTCCGAAGCTTCCGAAGGCACCGGGGCAATCGATGCCCCCGCGTCTCAGGGGCCGCGGAGGCCTGAGCGTGGAGAGCAGCTGGGACGGGGCCTCAGCCCAGGGTTCCTGCCTCCACCTCCCCCTGAGCGCGTGTGCCGCCTTCCCAAGGCGGACCCATGGGCCTGGCTGTGTTCTACCACTGAGCTGTATGACGACACCCATCACAAAGTCTTCCTGTGCAACTGAAAATAATTCTGTGGGGCGCCTGGGTGGCTCAGTCGGTTAGGGGTCCGACTCTCGATTTCCTCCCAGTTCATGATCTCAGGTTGTGAGATCGAGCCCTGCATCAGACTCCACGCTGGGTGTGGAGACTGCTTAAGATTCTTTCTCTCCCTCTGCCCCTCCTGCCCTCACCCTCAGCAAAAATACATACATACATACATACATACATACATAAAAATGATTTTGAGCATAAGGACAGTGAACCAACGTTCTCCATTCATAGAGGAAGAAATGAAAACATTCAAAAATGTTGGAAGATGTTTTCCATGAATAATGGGGGAACCCTTGGGACACCCTTGGGAGTTTGGGGGGTGCGATGTGGGACTCTGGGTGCCGGGTGGAGAAACCGAACCCAAGTAACATGGGCAGAAGGGATAAGCTGGTGCCTGTGTCCCAGGAATTAGGCCAGGTCTGCAATGGGGTCAGGACGAGTGGCCGCGGGACGTGGGCGTCTCAGGGACAGCCCTCTTGTCCCTGCTCCTCTTGCCACAGGCTAGACCCTTTCTCAGGTGGCCCAGCTTCCTCCACACATGCAAATACAGCTGCCTGCACCCTGCACGTGGCTCCACAAGACGACACTGCCTTGACTCAGTGCTTGTTTGGCAATTCTGGCGGAAGTCTCCGGTCTCCCAGTATGGGCTGGGGGATTGTAACTGGTTCAGCCCAGGCTGTGTATCCACATCTGGACCACTTCCTCGCGGGTCGGGAGTGGGGGTCCTCAAGACCGGAGACTTCCAGCCTTGCCACGTGCAGGAGTTCCAGGGGGTCAATGCCACGGGCAGCCGTCAAGAAAACCTGAATGGTTGCTGTGGAATCACGGTCTTGAACGAACTACCATTAGGTACTTGGACAGCTCACAGCATCTACGGTTCCTTTACTGCCCAGAGCGACCCCAAATCAGCTGAAACCTGAAGTTACTTACTTCCTCATCAGATTAGGCTCTTTGAAAATAACAAGATTATTTGAAATAACTAGTTATGCGAAAATAACTAGAATAAAATGAAAAGTTTTCCTCTCCCATAATGCCCTTACCTTGACTGTGCACATGACCTTTACAGCTCTAAGCCAGCCCATCTTTAATTTTCCTGGTCATAATCAAGAGGAACATGTCTTCAAGGAGCTGTAGACATACATCCTGGGAGCTCCTGAACATGAAGGTGCAGACCCTACGATTAGTTGTTCATACGTGATAAGACATTTCGTCAAATCACCCCTTGTGGATGCTCCTTAGACCCGTTTTATAGATGGAGATACTGAGCCTCCGGTCTACTTGGTTAGGCTGCTTGGAAAAACCCTCGCGTGGGACCCAGTGCTCAGCTACTGTGCATGTAAATCTCCCTTTCTTACCCCGTAGCCCATGCGGGTTCTCTCTGCAGCTCTCCAGGGGTGTTCCCCTCTCTGTGCCCTACTCAGAGCTCATCCAGCATAAACTCCTGGGTGCAGTTGGCGAGACTGGATTTTTTTTTTAATATTTATTTATTTATTTTGAGAGAAAAAAAAACACGCAAGAGCAGGGGAGAGGCGGAGAGGGAGGAAGAGAGAGAATCCCCAGCGGACCCTGCACTGTCAGCACAGAGGCTGGAACTCACAAACCGTGAGATCATGACGTGAGCTGAAGTCGAGAGTCAGATGCTTCACCAACTGAGCCACCCAGGGGCCTGGAGGGGCCGTATTTATTTCAATAGGATATATCCCCATGTAATAGAGCTCCGTGAGATAAGGTAAATTCGTGGGACCCCGTGCGAACATTGTCACCACTATGCTAATTTGAAATAACAATTAATCTGAAAGAGAAAATCATTGGGGATATCTAACTGAAAGAAAGAGACAGAGGAGCCGATCCAAAATTTTCGGCACGGGTGTTGGAGGAGAGCAGCGATCAAAGGAGCCCCCGAACGTCGTGAAGGCCGCTTACTCTTCCAGCCCCCCGGCGAGCAGGCGCTAACAGCTCTGGGGATAGAAATGCCAGGTGTACCCCCGACCGAATTTGTCCCCCAAAAAGCGCGCACAGAAGCCTGCCCTGGTGACTGTAGAGGACAGGTCTCTCGGAGGTGATCGAGGTTCAGTGAGGCCATGAGCCTGCCGTCCTGATCCCGTGGGACTGCGGCCGTTTGAGGAGAGGAAGGGAGAGAGGTGAGGACGCAGTGAGAAGGCGGCTGTCCACAATCTGGAACCCCGCCACGCTGGAACCCTGGCCCCGTCCTTCCGCCTCCAGAACCCAGACATAAACCCGTGCTGTTCGAGCCGCCCCGGAGGTACTGTGGTCTGGCAACCATAGATGATGGCAAGTGTCTGCTCTGAGGGTCTGAGTCTGTGCTCCAGATTTTTCTGGAATGGCTGAACTGCTCCCTTACCTTCCCCGTCCCTGTATGTCTCTCACCTCCTCGGGTGGGACCCGCAGTGTCCCAGGGACCCGTGTGGCCTGCCTTTCTTCAGCAACTGCGGCCTTCCGGCCCACCCCTCTGACAAAACACTACACCCCCAGCTTTTTCGCTTACGTCATTAGCTGGCGTGTCCTCTTTATCGAATTCAGAGGGTAGCTTTGCTTCCGAAAAATAATATGAATGTCTTGTTTTTCATTAAGGTTGGCATGGAGATCGCCACAAACAGCTCACCCCACACACAAATGAGTGTGTGTGTAAATTGCCTCTGTGTCGATCTTCTTTTTCCCCTGAACCGCACAGTGATTACCGCTTGCGTTGAGGATCGTAATGAGAAATGAATTTTTCTTTATCTTCATGGAAAATCTTATTAGCTGTAATTGGATAAGACCCAGAATAAACGATCAATCATTCCTCATTCGGGTTCAGGTTTACATTTCGATCATTAGACGTTTAAGGTGGCGTCGCTCCCGCGTGCGGCATTTGGGCACGCCGTGGTGGGCGCCGTGATGGCCAAAATGTGCACGTTTTGTGGAGTCGAGGCAGCAGGACTTCAAATTACTTGCAGAGGGCCTCATTAGAAAACCAAGTATCCTGTTGGACATTTGTGTTCTTTTCTAAATAAGTTCGCCACCCCATCCCTACTCATTTGTAAGGGGGACCACAGAGTGTCACAGTGTGTGTGTGACACAGGGAAAATCACTGCCGTTGGCAGACCCGCGAGGTGGTGAGCAAGACGCTCCCGGGTCACTTGAAGTCCCACCCTGTCTCCTGCGACCCTGAAGCATCTCAGCGCCAGGAGATTTAGCAGGTGCATCAGAGCGACTCATACAAACAGGCTGGGGCTAAAGCAGACCTTGCCCCCTCTCCGGGCCGGGTGAGCCCCGCCCCCCCCCCAGAGGATACAGCCGGGAAGATTTCTCTGCCACCAGGAACCTCGACCTGAAGGATATTCACCTGCCGCGACCTCCTTTTTAATCAAACTTAGAAATCCAGAACGTGAGAGGGGGAAGGACGCTAACAGGTAACTTTAACCTCGTATCCACATTTCTGCTTCAAAATCGAGGCTCAGAGGTGACAGTTGCTGATGTGTGGCTACCGAGCGGGTTAATGGCAGGACTGAAGTAGGAACATGTCTTCAGATTCCCCGTCTGCCGTCACGGGCCCCGGAGCGGGCACACGTTTGCAAGCCACGTGTGATGAGTGGTCAGACCCGAACTGTGTTTCCTACAGTTCAACGTAGTGTGACACGAAACCCCGGAACACAGACAGTGATTTAATCTAGTCACTTCTAGGTGAACCTATTCGAGTTACGGAGGATGTAGTGTGCTCATTTCAAACAAACCACTTGGGGAAGGGAGGGTTCTGTGTCTCCCCTCATCTCCATTCCAGTGGGACCCCCAATAGGGGGTCCTCAAGGGAGGAGGACAATACAGCCCTGCCCTCCCCACCGGGCCCCTGCCTCCCCAGCCTCCATCGGGCTGCAGGCATTCTGCAGGGAGCACGGGGCTTGTGTGGGAGGACTACCCTCCCCTGAGCTACAGGAAGCAAGAGCAAGTCCCCGCTGCTCCTAGATCCCACCCCCCCAAGCCCACCCGGACTTCCGATCACCCCTTCTCCCACCCTCCTCATAGTGAAAACACCTTCTCAGACCTTCACATGGAATCGACTCTATTATTCTCCCCCCGGGACCCTTGAAAAGTGTCTTACTCTCAGAATGAAGAGATTTTGGATCCGCTCTCCTGGTTGCAGGAGGAACTGGTACGAAAATCTTCCTAAACTTTATGAAGCATCCACACGCTGTTCGGCCATGTGTTAGGGGCTACCCTCTGGAGAGGCCCAAGGGCCAAGTAAGTGACGTTTGCAGCCACTTGCCATTGAGGACCGAAAATCTGCCACCAGCCAAGGCATGAGTGAGCTTGAAAACAAATTCTCCCCCAGTTCACCTTGGAGGTCATCCTCGTCCCGGCCAACACGACAATTAACACCCTGCTGAGACTGAGCCGGAAGAAGCCAGCTAAGTCTCCACACCTCAAATCCTGACCCTGAGGAATCTGAGATGACAGCATGTTCTACATCTCTGCGTGCTGGTGTGATTTGTTACGCGGAGTAGATAACTAATACATACGGGCTTTGACCAAGAAGACACTTGGTGTCATTTATTCATGCTTCTTGTACCTGGGGTTCATTACACTTCTGTGGGCTCATATATATATATGTTCATATATATATACTATATATATGTGTATATATATTATATATATATATATATACACACATTACACTTCTGTGGGTTCATATATATATATATGTTCATATATATATATATATATATATATAATTTTTGGGAGAGAGGCAGAGAGAGAGTGAGTACCCACAGGTGTGCGTGCACAAGTCGGGGAGGGGCAGAGGGGGAGAGCAAGAATTCCAAGCAGGCTCCACACTCAGCATGGAGCCTGACTCGGGGCTCCATCCCATGACCCTGGGATCATGGCCTGAGCCGAAAGCAAGAGTCAGACCCCTAACCAACTGAGCCACCCAGGTGCCACTGTGGGTTCATTGTTTTTATCAAATTGTATCAAATGTTATCAAATACTTCTGTGGGTTATAGTTTTATCAAAATTTGAAAATGTATGACCAATATTCTTTGCTTTTTCCTGCTTCTCCCTCCTCTGAAGGCTCCAATTATACACATACTAGTCTGTTGAACTTGTCCCACAGCTGGATATTGTTTGTTTAATCTTTTTTTTTGCCTTCTGTATGCCTTTAAAAAAAAAGTTTATTTATTTTGAGAGAGAGAGAGGGAGAAAGCAAGAGCGGGGAGGGGCTGAGAGAGAAAGAGAGAGGGGATCCCAAGTAGGCTCCACACTGTCGGAACAGAGCCTGACTTGGGGCTCGAACTCACAAACAGTGAGATCATGACCTGAGCCAAAATCAAGAGTTAGACGCTTAACCGACTGAGCCACCAGGGGCCCCCTATCTTCTGTTTGTTTGTTTGTTTGAGTTTAATGATTTATTTTGAGAGAAGGAGACAGAGAGGGAGTGGGAGAGAATCTCTGTAGTCTCTGTGTCCTCTGCAGGGAATCCTAGCCGGTCTGATCACCCCACACGTACTTGTAGGTATGACACACGTGTACCTGCACAGATCCTGCTTTTCTGCAAGGTGGGAAGAAAACTGAAGACGTCCTACTTTGCTGCTGAAAATATGAAGTCAAGTAAGAAGACACATTTCCTGCAACATGAGCACGTACAGAAGGCCAGGGCTCACTCTGGAACCCTAAAGTCACACAGACAGCTCCTTTTCAATCCCCCAGGTAATTTGCCTTTTTAACAGACCCAAAAACATTTGCCTTGGCCAATGGAAGTTCAGAATTAAGGAGATAGGACTCTATGGTGGGTAAAATTCTCACCATAGAAAAAGTTTCACCATAGAAAAATTGCCTCTAGACGCAAGAGCTTGGAGTCCAGCGAGAGCATAGTGGGTGGAGATTGCAGGGCAGAGTGACGGAGGGGACAGCACTGTATACAGAAAGAACTCTGGAGATGTGCCAACAGTCTTGGTCTAAGGAGAAAGATTGGAACGTCTCAGATGGAAAGTACTCCGGATGTAAATAATCACACACTAGATATTGCAAAGGACAATACCAGTGAACTTGAAAACACAGTCATAGAAGCAGTTTAAAACAAGACAGACAGGGGCGCCTGGGTGGCTCAGTCTATTGAGTGTGCGACTCTTGATTTCGGCTCAGGTTATGATCTCAAGGTTGTGGGATTAAGCCTTTTGTTGGGCTCCATGCTGAGATTCCCTCTCTCTCACTCTCTCTCTCTCTCTCTCTCTCTCTCACTCTCTCTCCCCCCCTTACCCCCATCTCTCTCTCTCAAAAAAAAAATAAAAATTAATGTAAGTATTCAATGTATGGCACACACACACATGTTAGTTACATTCTGTTTTACTAAGATTTATGTTAAATTCTGCTGAATGTAGTTATTTGAGGCTTCCCTCCTAATAGATGAAGTCATTCTCATGGAAGATTCCGCTTCTCTTATTTCCACTCCAAATATTTTTATTTTTACTAGTTTACGTAGTTTAAAAATACTTTGGCATATACGTTACAAAAGAAATATTACAGATATACTTAAAACCTTGATAAGACGTTGATCTTTATTATATTAACCTTCCCCAAACTGTAGGATTTAGTGGCCCATCTGTCTGTGTCTTAGTAGATCCAATCACCGGCTCTAGGTTTATTTTAATCAGAACTTTATGCTGGCTTGTCACATTAACAATTAAGTTTGCTCTTGGTTTAAATATTCCCTAAATGATAAAACCCTCTAGGCATTTCTTGAGGGTATGGCTACTACATCACTTTCACAGATATTATATAACAGAGAAATGGCAAATCATAAGTGGAACGTACAGGACAATTAGAACGTGATTTTTTTTTTATAAATATTTGGAAAACCCATGTGAAATATGATACTATATCATGGATCTGACAATCATGACTTCGACATATTCTATTCATTTTCAGCCAAACTGGTATAAATAAAACGTCAGGTGCATCTTAACAGGCTCGGTCCCAAAGGGGAGGGACTCAGATTTCCTCAATTGTTTACACCCAGCCCTGTTAGTGGCATGGAGAGATCAAAAACACTGTAATCACCGGGATCTTACGGATGAAGCCTTAAAAGCCTCATTTATTTTTCTTTCCCTCCAAAGCAAATGGGCACTAGCCATGCATTATGGATAATGCCCAAGCCCGATGTCTATTTTCGGGGGGTGGGGAGACCAGGAGCAGCGTCGCCAGAGTATTGACAGGGCATTTCCACCATCCCAGGATACCTCATCTGGAAAACGGCATTGTCTATGTGTTGAGGTTCAAATCCTGAAAAAAATAATGCAACCGCTTTCTAATCTTGGGTTTCAGAACGCAATCCATGACTCCGTGTCATTGAGGAAAGACCCCTGCATTCGATCGGGGGTCTGCCGTCACCTTCGCAGTAACTTGAAGGAGGGACAGGGTCTGTGCCCTCTGATGTTTCTAGACTGGGGCCTGCCTATGGTCGTTCCTCAATAAACACTTGGCCTTGGTGCTCAATATGAAGTTTTACTTGTTGGCTTATCTCATTGACAGCTTCCCCCCACCCCTTGGAATATTCTAATTCATGCACTAATGAACCAAATCACATCTAGACTATCTAGTCTGCCTCTGTAATGCAGTCTTATAAAGGTTATGAAATGGCATATTAACACCAACATTTCCTTTGGTTCCAAATCTCCTTCCTCACACCATTTCTCCCTCCTTCCCTCTCTCCCTCCCTCCCTCCCTTCCTTCCTTCTTTCTCCTCTTTTCTCCTCCTCCTTCTCTCCTACCCCCACCCCCTTTTCTCTGTACCCTCTATTGTCCGTATGCTTGTGGAAGATTTTTGGGTTCATGTTCCATGCTTGAAAGTCTAAGTAGGCGAACACGGAAAAGAGAAAGCCGGCAGATTCATCTGGTTGCATAAATGTGTTGAGTCTTCTAGGAAGGGCTGAACAGTGCGTTGTGCTTCCAAAGTATTTCACTTTTGCCATGAAGGCCAACTTTCTTAAACACTTCTAATGTGTCTGTCCTCTGCCTTGTGTGTTTTCTTGGTTGAAAGAGCAAATGTTCTGTACCCTAGGTTATGATGTTCCCAGACAACTCAGCTGATTTGAGAACCTTCCAAGCTTTTTGGTGCACATGGACTTCCCTGAAACTTATGCATTCTGCAATTTCTTTAGGAATTTGTTGTTCACTGTAGTAGAGGGGAAAATTTAGTCTGGATTTAAGTAAGAGAAGTTACCCTTTCACTGTGCCATTGGGTCTGTTTGTTTTCTACTGTCTTTAAAGAACAGGAAGGCTTGGGCAAAAATTTGCACGCGTAAAACGTTTCACCATTGGTACCGCGTAAGGAAGGAAGGGCAATCAGCCACTCAATCAATCCATCACTATTCTTAAACGCTTTTCATCTGTCACTTGCATATGTGTTCTAAGACTGAAATGTGTTTGGACCTGGTGTGTAATGAGTAATGTCATCATCTTTGCCTAAGAAGACCTTGCTAAGAGAGAGTGGGAGCCACTTTCCTTCTGTGCCATGTTCTTCATGGCGGACCATCTTTCCAGGTCACCCAAGCCACTCGGCTCCAGTAAAACTGCTTTCTGACCTCACAGACCCTCACGGCGCGATCCCAAGGCCCCAGATCAAAATCGACAGGAAAAGGAAACATTTAGGTATTTCCCATGCGACACAGAACTTTCAGGTGTTTGAACGTCCGTAGAGGAAAGTGGCTAAAGTCGCTGTTTTGGAAGTTTAATCAAGGTATGTGAGGCGAGCTGTGCAGAAATGTGAAATTAACGTGTCACAGATGTTCACATTAGTCTCCACGATTATGCCACTCTGAGTGTTTTGTCATATGTGAGATGGAATCTACCCAGATATTTTTCTGATGTCGTCCAAAGTGCCACATCGTCTGCATACATAGACGCAGACTTTGTAACTTTTTGTCTGTACCCAGGTCTCTCAATCTGGCAACTACTGGCATTTGGGGCTGGAGAATTATTTGGGCGGTTCTGTCCTGTGCACGGTCAGGAGGTCTTTTTTTTTCTTTTAATGTTTACTTACTTTGAGAGAGAGAGAGAGAGAGGGAAAGTGGGGGGAGGGGACACAGAGGGGGAGAGAGAGAATCCCAAGCAGGCTCCAAGCTGTCAGAGCAGAGCCCGACGCGGGGCTCCACCTCATGAACTTTGGGATCATGACCTGGGCCAAAATCAAGAGTTGGACACTTAACCGACTGAGCCCCCCAGGTGCCCCCTGTAGGGAGTTTAACAGCGTCCTTGTTCTCTGCCTGCTCCATGCTGGTAGATTCCCTCATCCCGGTCATTGTCGGACCATCCCTGGGGAGGCAAAGTCACCCTGGACTGAGACCAGCTGATCTATTCAATAGAATCCGTCACCTCAAATGTACCTCAGTTTAGGAGGTGTATTGCTACAGCTTTTTGTCTAGGGTTAGATGACCACCAACCACGACATCATTGAATTGATTTCTCTCCCTTCCCAGAGGTTCTTTCAACTTGGAGAAGAAATGATAACAGTTTTCCTGATATCTCCGTTGATCTCTCGTGGTGGGCCCCCTCATAATGCCAGTGGGGTTAAGTGCATGACTGGGTGTCCACACCAGCCCTGGACATTTAGACCAGAGCAGGAGGACACAGCTCCTTCAGCGTCCAAGACCGGGAAGACAGGGACAGCTGAACAAGGAGGGTGACAGGGCTGTAGACAAGCACAGAGTCAGTGGGACATGGGGCCACCCTGTTGGCACAGGCCAATCCGACAGAGGAGAGGAGGCTATGCTACAACAGGCCTGCCTTCCTGGGCTTCAATCTACTGTGAAGATATCTCACGAGGGCCCCTTTTTCTTCAACCACCCACGGTCATTCTAACAGGGCACTGGAAAAGATAAATTAAAAGACATTTAGGAATTAAGAAAGAAAAGAATGTGTAGGAAAGAATGACTCTACACGTTGGGTAGAGTGGAGTCTGGAATGTGGGAAGAGAACACACACTCATCGGCGCCTGCCCAGTGTAGCAGAAACACCTGATTGTGAAGTCACTCTGAAACTCCCTCAGGTCATTGCCGGTATCGGGGTCAACCTTACTGAGCTTGGACCTTCCGCAACAGGATAGCGATGACTGCCATTGACTGCCGCTGGGAGAAGGGAACGGATAAGAACGCGGACCCACAGTAAATGTACGTTCCCGCCGCCCTAAAATTCATCTCTACGGATTTTCTTCCCCTATGCAAATGTATCTGTGTGCCTTTAATGCGTATGGCAGAGAACTTGGTCTGCTTAGCACAATAAGTGGGAGGATTTCTCTGGGGAGCACAGCAGTTGCTTCTACCGTTTCAAGGGTTGCGTCTCTGAGAGGGATTGCGTGGGCTCTCCAGGTGAACCGGCACAACAGAGGGACTCGTAGCCCTCCTCATCTCACAGGTGTGCGAGTGTGGTCCAACCCAATCCCAGGGGTTTCCTTCTCCACCTCGGGATTTCTGTGAGCTCAGAAACGACTCCCTGCCGAAGGCGCCATAGATCACCGTGGCCCACCGAACCACAAAATCGGTTCCAGAGCTTGGCCGGCGTGGTTGATGGAGTGTAGATGCAGAGAAGCAGAAAATGAGCTGTGCACCAGGCTCTTCATCAAGCAGAGGCTCAACACTTTAATGGGTCTATAACTTTCTCCCTTGGGTAACAGTAGAGCGGGGCCGCAGTAATGTTTCAGCTTCAAGTGGGTAAATCATCTCGCAGATCGCAAATCGCCCGGTCCATATCGCACAAAGAAACCACAGTGGGAGTGTACCTGAGTGGACCACCCGACCTTTCTTTCCTCCATGCTTCACAACCATGTGGCGATAGTTTATCTATCTGGGCCCCTATGTACGCACACACAGACACATACTCACGCTCACAAAGATGAAAACATACGATTTTATAACAGGTGTAAGATTCTTTCTTCCATAAAGTTTAAGATTCTTCCTGTAAATTATCAAGAGATTCGGTACCACCTTCTTGAGACCTCTGCCCCACTCCAGGCTATCACCGGAACCCGAGAGTCAGACTGAACTCTTCCGGCTTCAAAGATAAGACAGAGAAAGAATGAGGAGAGCTTGTGGACTGGACTCAGCTCTGCATCTCTGGCACCTGCTAGGTCTTTGACCATCATGGTGCTGATTTGCTTACTTAGGGTTCTGACACCTACCTGAGCCCCGAGGACCTCTCTGCTCCAGACACGGCTTGTGCTTCCCAGCTTCCCAAGGGAAGTGGTGTTGGAGTATATCCCAGCCTCAAGCCCACATTGCAGGATCCCGACGTGTCCCAGAGGTACACAGTCCTCAGATCAAGGCACTGTGCGCCCCCCCTCCCCATGCTGCTTGCCATGGGTGCCCAACACTGTGCCACCACAGACGAGAGTCTGAGTCAACCTGATGCTGATCCACGCACACTGTTCCACTCATGGGGTCCTCCCCTGGACCAGACCGGGGGACATTTTCATCCCTCCTCCCTAAAAACCCATGGATCGTATGTTATCTACTCATGACAGCTGCACATGCCGGGGCCCAAGGGAGACACCGACTTGGGCACCCAGGGCAGTGAGGGTCTCCTTACAATGCCTTTTCATAGACATTCTTAGCAGGGTTGATGCAGATCTCCTCTAAGATGACTTTGTGTGGCTCACTTTTTCTTTTAATTAAAATCCAACTCAGCAGGGCGTGCAAAATTTCTGTATTTATACGCACACTCTCACACACTTGGATACACACATACATTGCACTTGAATTAAGCAAGTCGATAAATCATGCAAATATTTAAGTAACATGTCCCTCGGCATGCTCAAATCTGTAGGGTTGGCCCTTAAGGGTACCCCTGGTGCTGGCATTCTCCTCAGTCATTGTTTTCATTCTCTATATCTCGTACATGGTATATAATTCCCCTGGAGCTTCTCTGGGTCTATTTTCTTCTGCTTATTAGAAAATTTATTTCCTTCTTTCTACTGAACACCGGCCTGAGTCCTAGCGATGAGCGCTTCTTGGGAGAAGACTTGTGGGTAACAATTGCACCTTTAAGGTTCCCTGTCCGGGGCGTGTAAATGACTGAGGCACCGACAATGATCTGGACACTGAACGTGCAAGCCCTAGAAGGAGCTTCCTCTGTCTACTACTTGGACAACTTAAATACAGACCACAAGTCAGGCCATACTCTCACAGCTCCGGTAAAACCAGCACTTGATTCATTTCTGGTGGGATTTGCATCGGGCACAAAACTTCAGGAATGTGATTGGTCAAAATATATACTGAAATTTAAATATGGGAATACGTTTTAACCCAGAAATATTTTTTCTAAGAATTTTTCCTAAGGAAATACATAAAGATATACAAAGTGTAAGTGAATAAGCATATTGACTCAATGAATAATAGTATAATAATGAACATTGGAGACAACCTAAATTTCAAAGGTGATGGGACTTTTAATTAAATGATTAGTCATAAAATAGAAGGTTAAAGAATCATAAAAGCTACTGTATTAGCAAACTACGTATCACTTTGGAAATCCTTCATCTTGTCACATTGAGTGAAAAAATATGACTCTTCCTTGGGTATCCTATTTTGTACAAAACACGCACAGGAAAAAGACTGAAAAAAATCTGCCGAATTACTAAAAGCACTATGTCCGGGTGAGGAGTCTACGTCACATTGTTCTTCCATATCGTACAGCTGTTCTTAGAATGCAGGCAGTTCCTTATACCCCAAAGTGTGGGATGTGGTTGCAAAATACAAGAGTCTCCAGCCAGGAGTGACTTTGCCCCCAGGAAATGTCCCCAACATCTGGGGACACGGTTGATCGTCACGCCTGGGGAGGGGTGTTTGCTGTCGGCATGTGGTGAGAAGGGTCCAAGAATGCAAGCAGTCCTACAGTGTGCAGAACTGCCCCCTGCGACCAAGGCTCCTGTGGCTGGAGGCTGTGACCAAGGCTCAGCAATGACGACAGTGCGGAGTTTAGAAATCCTGAGATAAGAGAGGGTACCCAGAAGCCTGATGTCAGATCCTGACCCTCTTGCTTAATAACCTTGTGGTCTCAGGTGAGTCACTTGGCCTCTTGATGACTCAGTTTCCACATCTGGTGAATGGGAACAGCACCGTGTGTCTCATGGGCAAGCTGTGAGCCAGAACGGATCTGTGAACGCCAAGTGCCCAGCACAGTGCTGGACACAGGGGCAAGTGTCAACAAGTCCCCCGTTAAGGGACTGCACCACCTTCTGCGTCAGCATGGTGGAAAGGCTGATATAACCGAGCGGTGATACTTTCTCTTCTTTTCTTCAGATTGTTCTTAAAACGTAAAGTCGTGCTAAACTTAAGTAAGATACCATCCATCAGACTGTCCGTCTGCCTTTCTTTCCAGCCCAGTTTACCCTCCGGCTTTTCAATCAAGAATGTTGTGGGTATTATTTCAAATCCTTTATTTTAGCTTTTCTGCAAGTAAATATAGGTATGGGTCTACCTATTAATAACCTAACTATTTTGTATATTAAAGAAAATGTAATGTTTATTTATTCTTGAGAGAGAGACTGACAGAGCATGAGAGGAGGAGGGGCAGAGAGAGAGGGAGACACAGAATGTGAGGTAGGCTCCAGGCTTCCTGTTGTCAGCACAAGAGCTCAAGGTGGGGCTTGAACCCACGGACTGTGAGATCATGACCTGAGCCGAAGTCTGATGCTTGACTGAGCCACCCAGGCACCCCTAGTATTTTGTATATTTAAAAAAAATTAATGTTTTTTGTATTTTGAGAGAAAAGAGAGAGACAGAGAGAGAACGCAAGCAGAGGAGGGGCAGAGAGAGAGGGAGACACAGAATCCGAAGCAGGCTCCAAGCTCTGAGCTGTCAGCACAGAGCCCAAGATGGGGCTCAAACCCATGAACCGTGAGATCATGACCTGAGCCGAAGTTGGACGCTTAACCGACTGAGCCACCCAGGCGCCCCCAAAATGGTTACTTATTTAAGTTTGAGACAGAGAGAGAGCAGGGGAAGGGCAAAGAGAGAGGGAAACACAGAATCCGAAGCAGGCTCCAGGCTCTGAGCGGTCAGCACAGAGCCCGATGCGGAGCTTGAACCCATGAACTATGCGATTACGAGGCAAAGTTGGACGCTTAACCGACTGAGCCAGCCGGGCGTCCCATATTTTGTACATTTTTCAATATCAAAGTCATACTTTGTCACTTACCTGAAATTTAATTGTTCTGCCCTCCTTCAGAATGAAACAAGGTCATGGTGTGGTTGAATCTCCCTCCGTAACCACCTCTTCTGTTGTCCATTCTGTTAGAGTCACACGCTTACTTCTGTTTTTAGTAAAACATAAATAATATTTATAATCAACCGTGAATTACGTTACTCATACAACGTATCCATTTATCTAGTTAGGTTTTTCCCACGTTCTCCTTCTGACATCTTCCCTGAGTGCCTGACATTGTTTTGAGTCTTCAGGGTATAAATTGCTCGCTAAGCCCTTTGCATGCGGAATCACAGCAGCGGGTCTGACCAGCCAGGCCGGCCACTGGTTTCTCTCACGCTTTGAAGACACAGGGTTCAATGATGTTCTAGCTTATGTTATCGCGAAGGAGATGCCTGGGGTCAGTGCGCATGTGCACCTCTATCATTATGAGGTTTATAAAAGTCTCTGGTACGTTTTCTATTTATACTTTACATGATTTTATCAAAACACGTCTCTTGTGGACTTACTTTAATTATTCTTCTCAGCCCTGAATGTCCGAGAGCCTTAGAAGAGTGTGACTGCCCTACTTTGCCACGCCATCATTTCTTTCTTTTATCGACCTTTTCGACCTTTCTGACCTATTTTCCTCCCTGTGATGTGTCTTCATCCTTATCTTCATATCTGAGAATTCTCTTTCCAGGTATTTCTTGTACAGAGTTTATTTTTTCCCGTTGGGTATTTACTTATTTATTTATTTCTAATTAATTTATTTTGAGAGAGACAGAATGAGCAGGGGACGGGCAGAGGAAGAGGAAGAGACAGAGAATCCCAAGCAGGTTCTGTACTCTCAGGGCAGAGCCTGATGTGGGGCTCAAACTCACGAACCACGAGATCATTCATGACTTAGCCCAAACCAAGAGTCTGACGCTTATCTGACTAAGCCACCCAGGCACCCCGTGTTTTTAATATGTGGTTTATATTTTATTTCCAGGATTTGAAATTGGTTCTCTTTCATAGCAAATGTATTTTTTAATCTGTCCTTCTAATTTGTTTTATCAATTTAGTTACCCTTTCCTTTATTTATTGACTAATGTAAACATATTCTGTTAATATTATTTCCAGGCTATTCTGTCCATTCCATTTTGTGGTGAGGTATTTCTCCTATTAGGCAAGTTTTTGTTTTGTTTTCTTTTGTTTTGTTTTTTTTGTTTTGTTTTGTTTTGTTTTGTTTTGCTTTCCTGAATCTTCACCTCTTTTAATGTCCCTCATGTGTATCAAAATGTGCTGTGCCTTTTCGTGAAGACTGGGGACTCCTTTTCACTGATTCACAACCAGATCTTGACTTGGTGACTTTGGATCGTGTTCTTCAAAGATCCCAAAGGTTCATGCTTGAGCCACTTCATGGCCTGACCTGGTTCCTGGTTCTGGTGTCTCTGTGATTTCTTGCCACGGTAGGCACACGGTTCATTTCCAGCCATGACTCTCCACATCCGCAAAAAATTTTAGGTCCCTCTTTATGGGGAATCTCGCTCTTCCTATAATTCACCCATGTCCTGCTTTTCCTGTATCTGTTTACAAAGCCCACTAGGACTATTTGTCATTTTTGTTACACTTAAACTTAACAGAACTTGAATTCAAATTTCTTCTTCTTCTCTTTCTCCCCCTCTCTCTCACAACTCTCTTTCCCCTCCTTTCCTTTTAAAGTGACTTTTAATTAAAAACATTGTCAAAGCTATGTGTTTATAGTGGGGCTTGGGGTTTCTGCTCTGTGGATGTATTCCCTCTCTGGTCAGAATCCTGCAAGGTTAAGTGAAGATACTCTTGAGCTATCTTCTTTCTCTTAGCTAACTCGACACATGTTTGAATGTCATCTCCTGTTGCTTTCTACCGTCTTCCATGACGCTGGGTCTCCGGGAGCCAACATCAGTGTTGATTCCTTTGGCCCCGTGCTTAGTCTGTGTGATGATGCCTGATGATTGGAGTCGCCTTATCCGGATCCTGCTTTGGCCCAACTGGTTTTAGTGCACACCTTGGCTCGGGGCTCCCCACTGCTTTCTGTTTACATGACTCAATGGAGACTGGGTGTATTTGAGCACGTGATGCAAAGGAGGGGTTGGCAAACACCCTGGTGAATTAGTATATTCACATCCATTTTCTTGCCTCTCACCAGAACTTCTTCTCCAGAGGCTGAGCATGGATAGAACAGTGTCTGCCATGGAGTGGGGACTCCGTGCAGGTGCGCTCCATGACCGAACGACGGCCTAATGCTCGAGCGCTATCTTATCTTTGCAGAGCTGATGTGGTATGTGTTTGCCAGTCTGAGGATGGAGAGCCGGAAGAGTCTCATAAATAGGATTATTGCCACATCTATGTTGTATATCACTTCCCGCCCCCACCCCCCCGCAAGAATCTGCTCTATTTCTATTCAAATTTAACGCAAATGTCCCTTGGAGATTCACGCATGATTTCAGAGCTCAACTCAAAAAGAAGAATGTTCAGTTGGAGACTGGAAGGTAATTTCCATTAAGTGTGTGGTTCGGGAGCATGAAAACATATGGGAAGAAAGCATCTTTACCTTCTCCGTATGGTACACTGGAAATAAAAGTTGGATGTGCGGGGAGAGGAGGTCTATAACTAAAGGCGATCTGAGTTGATTTAACAGTTGGTTAAGCAATACTCTCACCTCTCTTCTGCATCATCACGGACTAAGACGGAAGCGTCCTCTCTGATCGTTAATTATTCATTTTTATTATAGTCGCGGTGCTTAACATTCTCTCTGCGCCTTAGTCTTCCCTGTAATTCAATGTTACGGTTAGAACACTTCTTTCTGCCTCGCCAAAGTTTTCCTTTCTGGGAACGTTACCTATACTCTTCGTTGAAGATTTACGGCAAAGCAAAGGCTGCAAATCTGGAGCAGAGGCGCCTCCCCAGCACGGCCTCCACGGCCTCCGTGATCAGGCCCCTGTGGGAGTCCCCATCCCCCTCGCAGCTCTGCCCTCTTCTCCAAGTACAACTCCTGACTTGGGGGCCCGCGGCCAATGACCCATGAGGATGCAGCAACTATCCTGCTTCTGAAGTCAGTAAGTGTTTCTGGGGTTGAATTGCATCCCTCCCCCGCTTAAAAGATATGTTGACTTTCTAATCCCTGGCACCTGTGGATGTGACCTTCTTCGGAAATAGGATCTTCGCAGGTGTAATCAAGTTAAGATGACGTCATTCAGATGGGCCCTACTCCCCTGTGACTGGGGTGCTTGTAAGAAGAGAGACACAGGCGGAGATGTAAAAGGCCGTGTAAAGATCAAGCCGACACCGGGGTGACGTGTCTGCAAGTCAAGGACTGACGGCGACCCAAGAAGCTAGAACATGGAGCAGGTTCTCCCCAGAGCCTTCAGCGATGGCGCAGCGCTGCTAACACTTGGATGTCGTACTTCTGGAGGCCAGGCAGCGAGATGATCAGTTTCCATTGTTTAAAGCCACCCAGTCTGTGGCGTTTTGTACGGCAGCCCCACAAGCCAATGCGGGGCCCAGGCAGATGTTCAGTGAGGACACGATAACAGTCCAGACACCATGGAAAGAAACGGAACCTGAGAAGGCACAGATCCGGAGCTCCGCTCTTCCAGCCCAGTGCTTGTTGAGTTGCCTGGGCCCCATCCATCCAGGCCTTGGCCGGAGGGCTTCAGAGGCACTCACAAGCCCCGACATCGTCCATGCTAGTGTTACAGCCAGAACAGCCCCCCCGTGACACGTGGGCTCCTTCCAGTTCCATCGAGCACATACATCTGCCAATAGGTGTTCTGCTTGTTCGTTTCCACTCCAAGTGGTGCAATGCCTGCCTCCTTCCTCATCACAAATACAATAACAATCCACTCAGGATCCTTGACGTTCGATTTAACACCAGCCTGAAGGAGAATGTTGACGCGTGCATATTGCTTTCTCTCCCTCTCTCCGTCTCCTACTGCGCTCCGTTCCTGAAGCCGCTTCCATTCCTCGCCCCCCCTCCTCTCTTCCAGGTCTACGGACTGCGTCTCTCCTGTTTGCCCTCTGCTTTATCCTTACGTTTCCTTCTTTTCTTATATACGTTTCAAAACATTTACAAGCTACTTATGCAAATCATCTGCGCAACATTTGCAAAGTGGTGGCAAAATATTGCAAACTTTTACTAACTACTTTTTAAGGAGCAGAGTAATACGTGCATTTGAAGAATCCGTAGGAAATTAAAAACGTTCAAACAATTTGCCCAGTGGATTATATCATGATGGGGGATACAAGTGGGCGATATCTTATTGCCTGTGTCATGGCTGATGTCTGGCAGTTTGTGAAGTCCCATCAAAAATTAGATGATATTTTTTTAACGTTTATTTATTTTTCAGAGAGACAGAGACAGAGCATGAACGAGGGAGGAGCAGAGAGAGGGAGACACAGAATCCGAAGCAGGCTCCAGGCTCTGAGCTGTCAGCACAGAGCCCGACGCGGGGCTCAAACTCACGTATTATGAGATCATGACCTGAGCCAAAGTCGGATGCTTAACCGCTTAACCGACTGGACCACCCAGGTGTCCCAAAAATTAGATTATGTTTTTATTAATGCTTTACCAAAATACACTCTTCTTGTGGACTCAAACAGCATTCTTCTTTAAAGACTGGCCAGCATATCAAACAGAAGCTTAAAATAATTCATACTTGAAAGATATTTTGGAAAACAAGTACACAATTATATCACCTTACAGGGCCCACACACTCATTTTGAAATATTACTGGAACACTTGGATTTTAGATTTTTCTAAGGCATAAAAAGTTTTCCAGGAATAGACATGAGCTCCAACATTTGTCTAGACGTAAAGTGTGTAAAGTTGCCTTCAAAACAGCCAATTGCAGGGTCGCCTGGGTGGCGCAGTCGGTTAAGCGTCCGACTTCAGCCAGGTCACGATCTCGCGGTCCGTGAGTTCGAGCCCCGCGTCGGGCTCTGGGCTGATGGCTCGGAGCCTGGAGCCTGTTTCCGATTCTGTGTCTCCCTCTCTCTCTGCCCCTCCCCCGTTCATGCTCTGTCTCTCTCTGTCCCCAAAATAAATAAACGTTGAAAAAAAAATTAAAAAAAAAACAGCCAATTGCAGCACTTGCTCAACAATGTCATGCGAGTCACCCTGACATAGGGGTTCAACAGAAACACATTTAAATCCCACCTTGAAAAGTGGCTGAAGTTACTGAAATGTCAGAGAGACAGGGAGCCAAGTAACTCTGTCCCTTCCCAAAGTAAGCTTTGCCTCAGCTTTCCACCCCGGACAGGATTGCCAGGCTCTGCACCCGGCCCCTCTGCCCCCATCCGGGCCTTCTGGAAACCCCTTGGGCTGAGCAGGGCACAGAACTCCGCGGATGGCCTCAGTGGCCGCAGAGGGTTAATGTCATGGTGCTCAATTGAGACACCTTCCAGATCATAAAACAAACCATTAGGTGGAGAAAAGAATGTCAGTATGATATAGAGAGTCTCCTCAGAATCAATGATTCTGTAGATTATGAAAAGTATAAAGAAACTTTTCCAGGTGCAGGCATTTCGTTCAAGTGTCAATGTGTCGATTAGACACAGTAAAGGGGTCACTTTCTATGACGGAGCTCAGCCACTGCGCAGAGAATCCAAGGTTTAGCCACGAAGTCTTACACACACAGGGCACGGCGCTGGTCATATTTCCCTTGACTGAGCCCGGCTGTCTGTGTGAGGAGTTGCTGACACCTGCTATCGTAACACAGAGGTCAGAATGTAGCCAGATGACCTAAACAGACAATTTTCCAATCCTTGTTGCCTTTGCTCCTTTTTAGCATGCACTCAAAGGCATGTAGGACAGAACTGGTATGAAAAAAAAATAGGTAAAGATGTTCTTATTATCTTTCCCTTATAAACCAAGTTACAAGATTAATTATAGGTTTTATGGGTCTGCCATCAATAATACGTGTAAAACAATCTGTGAGAATAACAATCCCCGGTTCTTTACACAGTCCCCCTGGCCCCGTGCCCCAGTCCCTCTGTCTTGGATGCTGGTCACAGTGATTTGCACCCATTCTCTCACTAGCAGGCACCCCCCTCCCCATCCTTCCGCCCGGGGGCGGGGAGGGGAGCTTCTTGAACGTTCTTTTTTCTCAACAATGCGGTTACTCTGGGAATCGGACAGAAGCGTGAATGTCTTTGCTCAAGACTTACTTGTGTCCCACAAATTCCCTACTATCTGTTTGCTCTTTTCTGACCATAATCCCTTCTGACTTGTGATTTCGGACTGAAGAGTGGGCTCACTGCAGGTGTACGTACATTTCACGGCCCAGACGCTTTCCTTCCACCATCTTGGTGGGTCACTTCTCGTTAGAGGCTTCTCTTTCTCTTCGGGAGGCAGGGACACGGCCTTGGGATGGCACTCCGGATTCCCGGCTGGCCTGCAAGGATCAAGGCTGACAATGGACTCTCTGGAACAGAGTCTCACTGTAGATCGCCTGAGGTCTGAACACGGCAGGGTGGTGGGATGAGAGCCGAGGAGGGACAGAATTCAGGGACACAGGGTCACACATGTGGACACAGCAAAGGTGTTCTTGGGACTCATTCAACAGCTCTATCCCAATCAGCCTATGGAAGGCCATCCTTACGTCTCCTACGGGGCAGGAAGGTGCTTTGGCACAAAGGCCAGTGGTGGGTTCTCACCTGGGTTCTGCGTGATCTAGGTCGGTCCCTGACATCTGCACCCTCCCCCACACTCCGCACTCACTGCTCCCAGCCACTACCATTCTGTCTGTCTAAAAACTGAAACAGGAGGGGCGCCTGGGTGGCTCAGTTGGTTGAGTGTCTGACTCTTGGTTTCGGCTCAGGTCATGGTCTCACGGTTTGCGGGTTCGAGTCCCCCATCGGGCTCTGTGCTGACAGTGCGGAGTCTGCTTGGGATTCTCTCCCTCCCTCTCTCTCTCTGCCCCTCCCTGACTCGCTCTCTCTGTCTCTCTCTCAAAGGTAAATACATTTTAAAAAACAATAATAAGATAAAATTAAAAAAAAAAAAACTGAACAAGGAGGCATGTTCTGAGAACCAAAGCGTCTCCTGCCCCACTGAAGGATGGGTAAAGTTTGCTTCTGTGTGTGAGGCACACAGAAGATCCGGAGAAACCTCACAAATATTCCCCAAAGTCACTGGGAAGGGGCAGGGCCCCGCACCGAGTTTTGAAAACACTACTTTTCAATCATGTCGCCAAGCAGCTTTCAATTATATACACTCACTGAGGGAACTTTCAAGTCTCTATTTCCATAGCCCCGGGAAACAAAAATCTGAGCGGAGATGCTCCGCTGGTCTGGAACCACCACCAGCAAGGGGGGCCCTGTATGTCAGCCCCCAGCCCCTTCTGCGCCCTGACTGCAGCCCGGGCCCGTCCTGCTGGGAAGCAGATTCTGGA
Source organism: Prionailurus bengalensis (assembly GCF_016509475.1). Classification (NCBI taxonomy): domain Eukaryota; kingdom Metazoa; phylum Chordata; class Mammalia; order Carnivora; family Felidae; genus Prionailurus; species Prionailurus bengalensis. The sequence goes on along the minus strand of NC_057343.1, from coordinate 237,748,141 downwards.
ACCAGACAGGGCCGCTGCTGAGAGCAGGTATGTGCGGTTCCATCAGTGGATTATTGACAGACCTGCAGACTCCCAAAGTCCGAGTAACTACTTCTCGGCACCTCCTTTCCGGGGCGCGGCGTGACCTCCGGTGGCACCTGCCGCCCGCGCTGGAGCCTGGCTTCCCCATTCCACAGGGGGACCCAGAAGATCCCGACTGTCCCTCTCCGACCTCGTTCGGGTCAGCCGCTTGTCCTTTTGTCCACTGAACTGCGAAGGCACTTCCAGGAGGCTCTGTCGTCGCCGGCTGTCGGCGGCCAGCGTGAGCACCCGCATCCGGATGGGGACGTCCCCTCGCCCTGCCCCAGCCTCCGCGGCTCGGAGTCCAGGACGGCGGCCCACGCCGCCCGCCGCGCGGCCGATGGGCTCCTCTGCCTGCAGGGCCGCGTCCGTCCGTCCAGGGACTGGCATCGCGGCGGCGGGAAGGGCCCAGCAGCGCGGGGTCCCGGTCGCGGAGACGCGCGCCGGCGGCGGGGACGTGGAGCGCGCGCGCCCCCTACGGGCCGGCGCCCGCACGCTCGGCCCAGAGGCTCGTCCCCGCGAGGCCCGCGGGTGCATCAGGGTGCAGGAGTGCGCTTTCCAGAGCCTTCCCCTGGCGGCCCGCGACAGTCTCCGCGCAGGGAGGGGCACTGCGGGACCTCGGAGGCCCTGGCCCGGGTGGATGTGCGCGGTGCCGGCAAGTGCACAGGCCTAGGTGACCCTGGGGGACGCCGCCCCCTCCCCGCCCCGGGGGGCAGGTTGTCTCTCTTCCCGCAGCGCAGAGGAAGGAGCCTTTGCAGAAGGGAGCAGGCGCCGGCAGGAGGACAGAGCTGGACTCCGTCGCTGTCCTGTCCGAGAGCTGACCTGCGCCGTGTGGCCGCAGACTCAGAACCTGCTCCCCGGACGAGTGGGGGCCAATAGGGAAAGAATTTAAAAATGTATATATGTGCATATGCATATGTATGTAAGCTGTTTACATATTTGTTTGTTCAAGTGTAACTAACATACTGCATTATCTTAGTTTCAGGCATACAAGGCAGTGATTCAAGGCTTCTATGCATTTCTACGCAATCTATGCGCTTCTATCAGAGCGCATCCCGAGAAGAGAAGCCAACTGGCTAGTCCCCTCCGCCTGGCAACCACCACCTCGTTCTCTGTATTTAAGAGTCTGGTTTTCTAGTTTGCGTTTGTCTCCTTTTTTTTTTTTTAATCTTTCTTTGTCCGTTTGTTTTGTTTCTTCAATTCCACACGTGGGTGAAATTTCACTGGATTTTTCTTCTTCCGGCGGACTAATTTCACTCAGCATTCCATGCTCCTGGGTCCATCCATGGTTTTTTGCAGATGGCACAATGTCATTTAGTCTGTATCTTAGGGATTTGTATGTTTACATATTATATTAAACACATAAAATAAAATAAAATAAAATAAAATAAAATAATCTCTCTGTACCTGCCCTCTACACCCCAGCACCTGGGCCCAAATCCAAAGCTTGTGTGCTGTAAGCCCAAGGGTCAGTACTGAGCGGCGTAGATGGGTGTGGAGTGAGATACGAAGGCTCCTTTGGTTTCAAAGTCTCCCACTTCAGCAAAGGGGCCAACACAGAGACTCACAGGAACGTCACACAGAAATGGGAAGCAAAGCTGACTTTTCACACCCGGTTCGCTGTGTCTCCGTTATGGACAGAGAAAGGAAGTGGCTGTTTGTATCGTCCGACTCCCACCCTGGCCCTTCAGCATGGACTGGCCTGGGTTCCCGTCCTCGGTCAGTGACCCTGACTGGCAGGCCCAGGGAAGTCACGGGTGCCCATCGAGGCACTCCAGCAGTACTCTTGCCAGGGGACGGTCTTCTCGGCAACGTGCCTTCCTGCCCATGCTTTCCAAGGGGGGCATGGCCTTCAGCCAGCCTCTTCCTCACTTTGGAGGGTGCTTACTTATTACTTGGGTGCAAGGGAGGGCCCCCCCCCCTTCCAGGGATGGAAGACAGATAGATAAGGAGAGCGTGTGTTGGGGGGGATGTGGGTTGTCCTGGAGCCCGGTGGTCACCTCTCCCTGCTGGCCGACTTGCCCGATGGCGTCCCCAGACAGCCACCTGACTCCCTAATATCCCTAGAGCTACTTAGTACCAACTACTTCTAACCCGTTGAAAGAAGTGTTTGGTGGGAGTCCCACAGAGTGCCCTCCATCATGGCTGTATTTTGACATCATCTTATTCATATTTACTTTTTACAAGGTTTATTTATTTATTTTGAGACAGCGAGAGAGAGAGAGAGAGCACACATGAGCGGGAGAGGGGCGGAGAGAGAGAATTCCAAGCAGGCTCCTCACTGTCAGTGCAGAGCCCGACGTAGGGCTCGATCCCAAGACCCGGGAGATCATGACCTGAGCCAAAATGAAGAATCAGAAGCTTTAGGAACTGAGCCACAGAGGTGGCCCTTGACTACATTTTAAATATGCAATTCAAACAGCCCCTTAGCAGAATTCTTGCATCTAGTGAGTGTTGAACACTTGCAGTTCTAGTAAGGGCCCAATTAGCAACAAATGTTCTTATATAGTAACTATAAAAAACACGACACTGATTTTTAAAATGTATTTAAAATAATAATAGCGTGGACTGGTCGTGGAGAAAACAAACCTGGAGAATTACATACAGCAACAGATCTGCATTATCCTGGAACCCGTACGATGCTGTTGCTCGGAGAATACCAGTGGTAATGCTTTGTTTATATTATCTGAATTGGAACTGTGGACAGAGATTCCAAAAAACTGGAAATTATTCACATGCAAAGCCCCGATAAGTCTGAACAATATGTGAAATTAAAGAGCTACATAAGAACATCTTGTAAAATGGCCTAAAACACAATGTATAAAGCACCATTTAAAGTAAAAATATATTTTATACAAATAAATGACCTCCCCAAAGATTGAATGTATTCAAAATGCAAAGAGCAGCTAACCAAAGTGTTTTATGGAAGCTGCAGGAGGGTTTTAAGAAGGTCTCCTAGTAGGCAGGAATCCTATTTTGCAGACCTATAAAAGTCGCTTTCTTTTTTTACCCTCAGAAAAGTTCTAAAAAATACTTCCAGATTCTCGAACCTGCTGAGAGTCTGCAAAAATCCAAACAAACATTAAATGGCCCTGGCCATACATCTAACTTTTAAGAGTTTATGATAAAACTTACTCAAGAGACAAATAATGCCGATGCTATGATTTATGTAGGTAAATAAATAACTTAAAATACAAACAACAAGATGTATTGTAAGGAGAATTTGGGTAGTTCTGACTTCTGTAGCTATTGCATAAAATAACTCTTGCCATGCTTTACACACTAAAAATGTTCTACATTATTTTAGGAAAGGAAAACAGCTCATACGGCCTTCTTTATTTAAACACCAGCAGCAGAGAGAGGGCATCTGAGGAAGGCTTTGAAGGCCTCAGAAGAAATATGATGACAGAGACCATTGAGATACAATGGCCAAAAAAGTGGCAGGACCAAACGCAGGATTCGGGTTAAGAAAATCTTCATCTATTTTGGGGACTTTTCTTAAAAAGAGCCTCTCAAAATATCTTACATGGATTGTAAGATTAATTGCTGTCACGTTTAGAGAGTTAAAAGCAAGAACACTTTGAGCTCCTCAGTTTGCAGCTGGGAACACCAAAGCACCATGGAACACACTTCTGTCTCTCCAAGGATGCTGTGAAAAGGAGAGATAGGAAAGCCCCAGAGTGGAAACACAATTTTGGGTGGGGCCTCACATCCAACTCCCTACCTTCACGAAGACCAAGACCGATGACCCCATTCAAGACGGAGAAGAGATTGAAAGAATTCTGGCTCACAAGAAGCCTACCTGAAGGCTCTTGGACACACGGCTGAAGTACAGCCTCATTAAAGATGAGGGAAATGTGTATTAGGATTAGAAGAACACCCCACCGCACGACCAGCACAATGTCTAGAATAAAATGCAAATAAACAAGTGTTTCTGAACACGTGGGGTAAGTGGAACTCTCACTACTGCCCTCGGAAGTGCGAATTGGCACAACTTTGGAAACTGTAGCGTCTACTCATTCTGCCACGGACAACGTGTCTGCATGATCAGAAGTCAGAGGGGAGGGTGGCCGAGGGATGGGGACTCTTCATGGACAGACAGGGGGACTAGGGAGCAAAGACTCCTCATTCCAGATCTTCAACTGGAGGGCTGTTACATGAACGTGTGAACCTGGTAGAAACACACAGAGCCAACGCGATGCGTGTGTTCCATTCTGCATACACAGGACACATTTGGGATCCTTAAGTGATCCCATCTACCCCGCAGGGCCGGATCCCACTAGCTATGGCTGGTCAGTTTCTGGGTAAGTCGCTGCTGTTCTGTTCAGCTCGAGTTCTCTTTCCCTGTAGGAGAGACAGAGACCTCAGGAGACTCTTCATCAGGATAACACTGGGAGAACCTTCAGTAACCTTAAGTTTTGAGAACGTGATTGTTCTGTTGAAGCCCTACCTGGGGATAATGGGGGAAATCGTACTGAAAACTCTCCCTCCTCGGTGGTGAGGACAGCATGGCTGGAAGCAGGTTCCAGGACTCACAGGTATTATTGAAACCAAATTCTCTGTAAATGAAAGGATTCTGAATTTCATTCTCTCTGTGTCTTGAGGCAACAGAGTACAGAAGAAGTACTAAGGATCACGTGATGGGAGCCCCCATGCCTTATCATTTCTGTAACTTCAGCAAGCCGCCTGCCTCTCCGTGTGTCTAAAGTCAAGGACGTGGACACATTGGTCCATGGTGGAGCTTTGAATTTCATGGATGCAAGATATTGAATTACTAGATACATAGAAAGAAATGACAAACTAAAGTATCTCTAGTCCCTATTCCTTTCCAACAATGATAACCGTGTTTTGAGTGTATTATTTTATTTGTTTTGCTTTGCTTTTATCATCTTTCTCCCAGCAGCGTTTGCTCCCGAAGGAGGAACGGGTTATCTGTCTGGTTTATTTATCACGGAGTCAACACCACCTCATAGGTGACACCCAGAGTACATCTGGTGAGTGGACAGAATGATGAGTCACAGAATAAATAGTTTTATTTAACTGATATGTCCAGAGGTCCTAGTCTGTGCCAGGCATTTTCCTAAAGATTTTCATAGTCTTTCTCTCATTAAGTTTCCTTTAAAAAAAAGTTTATTTATTTATTTTGAGAGAGAAAGAGAGGGGGGAGGGGGAAAGGTAGAGGGAGAGAGAGAGAGAGAGAGAGAATCCTAAGCAGACTCTGTGTTGTCAGGGCAGAGCCCGATGCAAGGTTCAATCTCACGAACCCTGAGATCATGACCCGAGCCATGAATCCAATCATGAAACCAAGAGTCAGAGGCTTAACCGACTGAGCCACCCAGGCACCTGTCTCAAAAAGTTTCCTGAAAAGGTTGATGGGAAGGAGATAATATTATTACTCTGTTCACTGTACATGTTAGGATTAGATTTAAGTGTAAGCAACAGGAAAAAGAAGAAAATGTATTTAAAGTAACTAAAACAAAGTGGGACTTTCTCCACCCTGTTTAAAGAGTCTGTAGGTTGTTACTTCAAGGATGCTGAGGTCCTCTATGGCTTTATCTTGATGGCCTCTCATGGTCCAAGGTGGCTGCTGAATTCCAACCGTTATACTCTCTTTGCATCTAGCAGGAAGACGAGAGAGGGTGGAGAGTAGGGGAAGGGGAGGGGAGTAAGGAAACACTTTTCTTTTCAGGACACTATTACAGTTGCCTATGTAACTTCCGTATAGTCCATTGGTCAGAGTTTAGTCACGTGGTCACATCTATTTGTGACGGGTACGGGGGAATGTAGTCTTTGTGATGGGGAGCCATGAGCTTAGCTAAAAATCAGAGTAAAATTACTAAGGAAAAAGGGGAAAATAGATATTGGCAGGTAGTTAGAAGTCTCTGTTACAATGTATGTAATCATTTTGTGATATAACATGATCATTGAAGTCAAAGAATTAAAGGTTGTATCCCTACAGATTCTCATATTGACTTCTGTGTGCGATGACATTTCCAGGAACTCAATGTAAGTACCTGATGTCGTTCCTAGTTCACTACCTGGAAGTTCATCAACAGAAATTTTTCCTGTTCTGAGGGTTTTTCTACACTGCACAGAAAGATTGGTTTGTAAGCATACTTCTAATTTATGGGAACTGTGTAAGCAGTAAACCCTAGCTGAACAAAAGCAATAATAAAGAAGAAAGAAAGAAAGAAAGAAAGAAAGAAAGGTAGAGGGGAAGGAAGGAAGGAAGGAAGGAAGGAAAAGTGAGGGAGGGAGAGAAAGAAAGAAAGAAAGAAAGAAAGAAAGAAAGAAAGAAGGAAGAAAGAAAGAAAGAAAGAAAGATCCCCATTTGAGCAACTTTGTAAAGCCCTCCACTCCTTTTGTTGCAGGAAAAATGGGCCTAATGTACCCCTCCGTGGAGTGACCAGAAGGAGGCCATGTCTGTTTGTAGAGACATGTATCCCTCTCCCTTTACTCTCCGTGTTTACCATTAGTTCTTCTCATTTGTTGGTTCTGAACTCACCCAAGAGTGTGCCAAAGACACCCAGTAATGCTCCAGGTCCTCGGGTCAAAGATAACATCATTTTAATTCACATCCGAAACCCTATGGAAACCACTACCCTCTGGGCCTGTTACCAGAACTCTGCCTGCAAGCGCCCAGGCAAACAGCTATAAGTAAGAATATATTTTCTTTCCTGCCCCACACGGTGGGCTTCTGAGAAGAGGGGACTCACTGGGGATTGAAGCTTAGGGTAATCAAAACGCTCTCATCAACAAGAAATGATTATTTCTAATGCTTAGGTTGGTTTTTTTTAAAACAATTCTTTTTAAATTTTAGTTCTGTTTGTTTCCTCAGTTTATAATTGTCCTAACAAAAGTGGGAGAATTAATACAGATCAATAGTTAGAAGGGCAAGGTTACTCTGCCGCATTCAGATACTCCCTCTCAGTCGACCCAGAGTCAGTACCTAGGACACAAAGCACCAAAAAAAGCGAAATAGAACATTTGAAAAAACATGGAAGGTTGGGATTTCTGGAACTTTAATAGCTTTCCACTTAAATTTTTGGCTATCATGCACTTTAGCTAAGAGAAAAAAAAATAATGAATTTTACAACATTCGACTTGCTTTATAACATATTACATAATGGCGTAAGCTCCATAAAGAAAGTCGTGTGCAATGCTGTAAAACTTATTAGGTCACCAATATTTCTAGTTTCATATTAAGAAATTAGAAATAATGGTTCAGATTAGAGTTACCAGAATTATTAAAAATCCTTTGAATTGAATCAGTCATTCCCAAGAATATACTAATGAATTTGTAGCCTTAAAAAAAAAAAAGGAGAAAAAAAAGTTTCATTTATAAATTCACCTGAGGTGAAAGAAGTCATGTTAACATTTTAAGTTTTATGTGGACTTTCCATAGGCTAAAGTGCTCTCTCCACTTCGCCTCCCGCTCTATATAGCTCACCTTAATTTCCATTTTGTAGGCCCCAATGTGAGAATGATTTTTAAAAATCAGACATTGAGTCTGAATACAGTAATGACTAACCATCCTCCCTCAAATGTTATTTTAAGTTTAAATGTTTAAATTACATGGAGTGGTTTAAGGTCCGACATATTCTTCAAGTCGCTCTTTGTCCTACGCCGCTTCATGGGCTTCCCGTTTCTCCACTTTCCTTGTCTGGATAACATCTCTCACTTCTGGATCCGGGAATGGCCTCTGTCGACGGCAGAGCCCCGGAACCTTGTCTTATGGAGCCCACCCTTTCGGAAGTATTTCCTGCATCGTGGCCTCGTACCTGCAACCAGACAGTGAGTTTCTTGAGGTTAGTAACAACCTGAAAAACAGGATGGAACTTAGAACAGGGACTCAAAAATGGTCTCTTCTGGGGTGCTTGGGTGGCCTCAGTCAGTTGAGCATCTGACTCTTGGTTTTGACTCGGGTCGTGATCTCACAGTTTGTGGGATCAAGTTCTACATAGGGATCGAGCATGGAGCCTGCTTGGGATTCTCTCTTCCCCCCACCCCCCTCAAAAATAGGTATATAAACTTTTTTTTAAATGGTTTCTTCCAAACATGAGTAGGATAAGAAGAAGGGAAGATAAAAGAATAATGTCATAGTTTATGTTGAATGCTTCAGTGATTTGCCGGTCCCTTTTGAAAGCCTGAGTTACAACAAGTAAAGGCCTGGTTCTTGGACCCAGGATATAGTTTATTTGTCCTTCTCGCCAATATGAAAAGGTGTTTGGACTGCACAAAGTGAATCTCCCTGATTTGGAGGGAGAATGACAAAATATAGAGAACATTAACCTTTTTATTAGTTTTATATCTCTTGGGGGCGATGACACTTTTTTATCCCTGTATAATCTTTACCATTGATCCCATCCATCCATCTAACCAACCATCCACCCAGTCATCCATCCATTCACCCATCCAACCAGCCAATCAGCCAGCGAGCTAACCTCTACTCACCACCCAGTATTGTTACACCAAGTACTGTAATGCCATTGGTATATCAATATTCTCTCTGCCACAGGAGCTCACCACAGGGTCTACAGGCAACACAGACAACGACAGAGAAAGAAAGGCTATAATATGTTACTGGGTAAGATTCCAAGGGAGTGGAATCTCCAACAGAAATTCTTGGACAGTAGAATTCGCTTAACCTCCTTAAGGAATTAGTGAGGTACTTCATTTACAATAAACAAGGGAGATATATGTATTCCTTTACAGAACATCTAAGTCATGTTGATCTGTAAGATGTACCTTAATTTAATGTGCTATTAAGAAAAACAAATACCGACATGGTAATCTTATAGAACACCTATGTAGAGTGCAGTGATCAAAGAGTCAAGGCCTCAATGTGAAGATTAACAAAAATAGAGCCAGAACCCAAAGAGGAACAGGGGGAAACTTGAAGATCTAAACTCTGGCCAAGGGCAAGAAAAAATCCCCAAATCTTCTCTAATAATTTGCATCTCATGCTGACATACACATGCATTCTTAGTTGGAATTCACATTGCCAGCCAAGTCCAAAGATCCTCGGGCAGAGAATTCATCTTAAAGTGGTTGAAAGCTGATGGGGCTCTCAGATTATGAAAAGTAGCAAATCCAAATCCTCTTAAGAAGACCCCAATCTCCATCCAGGCCTACAGTGATGACACAACACCATTGATAGAAAGTTGCATGTCAATTTCAGGAAAGATAAAATGCAAACACAAGTAACCACCTTAGAGTCTCTCTTTGCACACGTATAGTCATATGAGTTGTGGGTGTGCACTCAAAATGTTTGTCTCTTGTTTGCTGCAGCTGGTTCTAAGATGCACACAGACTGGTGTGTTTACCTGTAGGGCTGTGATACAAATAGCTGGCAAAATTTTGGTAAAATTGTTTTTGAGTGGTTTATTAACCATGCATCTAGTAAGTACTATGTTTTGGTCCTTGTCTCATTAAGATGCACACTCTCCTTATGGGCACAAATTTGTGCAGCTGGTAGATAAAGTTAGAACATCATCTTACAAGGAGTGGGATCCTTTCACTCTGTGTTTGCCAAAAGAGAGAATTTTAGTGAGGATTGATGTTATATTGTCTTTACTTAGGAGAATGGGGCTCGTCGTTGAGATATGTGTGTTAGTTTTCTACAGAGTTTGGAATGGGTATTCATAAGCCATTACAATCTCTTTGTTGGACTTATTTTTTTTTAAAAATTCACTTTTGTAAAGCTGTTTCAAGGGGTAAAGTCTAAGTGACACGGGCAGCCATTTTCAAGAGTGAAATTAACTTTGAGATCCACAATGAGTAAGATTGAGAGTGAAATGTGTAACTGGGCGCCATCAAAGGTTCTGAGTGGCTGGTGAGGATAGTTGCCTTTGCAGGTGCTTGTGCCATTCAAACTGGAGTTCAGAGTCGCATGACCACAGGGTCAGACAGGGTGCCCCCCTCCCCCCCGCTTTGGGAACTGAGGAGAAAGTGCCTTCCCTGAGCTTGAGTTTTATATCCTCGTGGCATTCATTCCGCAGATGCGTGTTGTCCTCTGTGTCAGGCTCTATTCTCGGTGCCTGGGAACAGGGTGGGGTCAAGGCCTCCTCTCAAGGATGCCACATTCTGGTTGTGGCCACGTTACCCTTGCAGGGATTGTGTGTACACATCGCATTAAACTAAGAGGAGCCCCTCCGTGATGAGGAATCACTAATATTATTATGGTAAGAGTAATCATAGAATTCTCAACCTTTGAGTTGAGAATATTTCTGAAAGTGGAAATTTTTAAAGAGGTAACAATGAGACACTTCGTATCAGGGAATGGAAATCCTCCTTGCATGAGTATTAAACTCTAAGGCTATGATGTGTTGATATAATTTTTTTACTTAAGTTGTCCATGAAAATTTATGAACTTTGCCAGCGGGATCATCTTTGTTCTACCTTTTCCTCGATTCTTGATGTTTTCTCTGGAATCTGTGTTGAATGCCTCCCATGTAGCAGGAGGGCGTTGAGCAAGGCCTGTGTCCTACCCGGGACCGTATTGCCCAGAAGCCCACAGTCCAGCAAGGAGACAGACACGTAATTTGTCCAGGACAAGGTGAAGGCTGGCAGAAAAGAAAAGCTACAGAGAGGTAAGATTAGAACGTGAGCTATATCCTAAGGGGGGGGAAAAAGAAAGGAATAAATGGCACCCTGTTGAGTTGAATCTGCTCATTTGTATTTGCATTTAATGTTTCCACCAGGACCTCCAAGGGCAGCTCTCTGCGATGGGAGAGCAGTCACAGAAAACACACAAACACGAGTCATTCTTGTGTTCCTGTGACTCCCTACTGATGTCAAAGAGCTTCAGAAATATTTGTCCATCCTCAGTCGTCAGAGATGGAAGTCCATGTTTCCATGGTCATGTCTAACTAAACAGAAGCCAAAGCTGAGGAGGCAGTTCAGGGAACATCCAGCCATTATTCAGCTTGTCCTAATATGGTGCCCCTTCTCCTGGTGCCCATTACAGGCTCTGCCCATTCTAGCTCTTCAAAATTGGTACAGGCTTCCCTGGTTATTACAGTCAGCCCACTAAAGCACTATGAATGGACACATCCCTGCAAACTCCGATCCCTGTACCCCATACCCTTTGAGTATCTGAGATTCTGAGTTCCTCTTTGCTTTTAAGATTTTGCCCTAGACTCAAAATTCTCGTGGAACTTGCCTCATGTTTATTTTTATGGACTTACTTAAGTTGCATTCTTGAAGACCCAAATTAAGGTGGTTTTTTTTTTTTCAAATAAAACAAATTGAAGTTAAAATTAACCACGTCTCAGTTAAGTCAGGCTGCCTTACGGTTCTTGAAATGTAAAAATAAGTGAGTAAGTGCTTTTCAAAGTGATATTTTAACCTCCTGCCAACACTTTTGTAGTAAAATATGATTTTTTATTATTATTCAAATGTGAGTTTGGGGACATGATTGAGGTTTTCCTATAATCCGTAAAAATGAGGAAACAACTTAAAAATGTTTGGGCAACCTCCAAATAGAGAGGGAAAAAAAAAGTTTTTAAAGGTAAGTGAGTTAATGTAGCACATGTTATAATAAAAACCCAACAAAAAGTAGCCCTTATAGTCCAATATTCTGGCACACAAACTCAGCCATTCTTTGGGGAGACTTTACTACCTTATTTCTAATAGAAAGCCCTAATTATAACACAAACAACACGAGAGAATGAATAATTATCTAGTGCCATAGTCACAAGTGGGTGTAACCACGTCTGTACCCCATCATGGGCTTTTTCCAGCCCTTAAAAATTCTTTCGATTTACAATGTGTGACATTGAAAAAAAAAATCTTGTCACTAAATGTACAAAGGGAGGTATAGCAAAGAGCAAAACTTTCAACTGCGTTGAAAACAGCTCCTTTTCTCCCAGGTGACGGTGTCTTTTGTTTTTATGGCAGCTTCCGTCGAAGCATCCCGTGTTAGCTTTCCTCCAATTTCCTATGCCCCCAGGCAAAACGTAAGATATGTTTCCATATATCATTGGTGGCCCTTTGTTCCTTTAACTGAATTTAACATTTGGTTAGTTTCATCAAAAGTGACTAACTCGCCATCACCATAGCCTAATATTTTCTGACTTTGCCGTTAAGCCATTGGCTCAAAGTTTATAGCCTAAATAGGTTTTGTCATCCACTGATATATACGACCACCGAGAGAAAAAGCATTTGGAAACGGATGCACGGGAAGCATCAGGAAGTAGTCATCCGTGGCTCCCGCTTGCCAGAACTGAGTAGTCGTGCTGTGAGGACAGCGGGAATCCTCCTACCGAAGAAACAGCGCCAGTGAAACTCAGGCTGAGCGCCGTGTGCATGTAGCCCTTATTCCCAGAGCAGGCGAAACTCTGCATAGAGCTTGTTCACGTCCAACTGGCTCCGGTCTTTCGTTGAGGGAATTTGATCAAGCCAGTGTGCTGTGCAGTATTAAATGGCCCATCTGGGTGCTTTGAGGAACAGACAAAAATCAGCACCGTTTTCAAATTCCAAATATATTTTGGGACTTCTTCACGCATTGTCACCTGCTGTGAACCTTAGGTCATTGCAGGCAAAGGTTCTGGGTATCTGGGACTCAAAGTGGCTCACGGAAGGGAGTGATGGGCATCTCACGGGGGCCTGGTTCTCATAAACGGGAGGCATGAAATAATCATCCTTCCTCCTAAGGACACCCAGCATGAAAAAAGTCCCAGACAGACGAGGAAGGTGGCAGCCAGCGTCCAGAGGTCGGAAGCAGGCTGGCTGGGTTAAGACCCCAGTGTGAGGATTTGAAACAAGTGGAGAGTCGGGTCCCGGAGTCGAACTTTGATGACAGAAAATGCGTGTGTCAAAGACACAGGCACCAAAAACCAAGGACGGCATCTCACGGCTGTGGTCCAGAGGGGACAGTTAATTTGCCAGAAACAGGTAAAGGGCAGTGATTTTCTTATTTTTTTATTTTTTTGCCAGAAAATCATCAGCCTAAAGCCAGTCTCTATTAAGTGACTAACATATGCAAAGGTTTAAAAAAAATTCAATTTCTAACGGATACCTTACCTGGGGTGATAAAATGTTGAGCTCATTGGCTTTTCTCTTTTCATGTATGTGTGTGGATAGGTTTCAGCAAATGAGAACTAATCATACTTTCCCCAACAGTTCCTTTTTCCTTCATGGGGGACACTGATAGAGTAGAATGTAATCATCTAATTAAAGATGTATGCACAGACTAGCGGCTGCTGTGAGCAAAATGTTCCAAGGCGGGCATATTTCCTCAGAATACTTTCAATTGTTAAAAGAAGTATTGTTTGCTTTCACACATATGTCTGAGGAGAGTATTCACTCAGCCAAAGCCTTGTTTTCTTGTTGTGAAGATAGAATGCATCCTCCTATAGCAAAGAAATGAAAACTTGCTTCGTAAAGAAGGTATGCGTCGTATTTTAAGAGCTGAGAACTCAGTGATAGAAAGACTAGGCTGCGATAGGTTTAACTCTGTGTTTAGTCTGCACCTGGGTGTCTGGGTGAACTGAAAATACCTGCATTTGAAATAGCTCACTTCCAACCATCTGCATTTTAGAGCCGATTGCTGATTCTGAATTTCTAAATTTAACAAGGGAAAATTCAGAGAATAAGATCGATTCCTTAATCCCCCTCCTCCCCCAAATGCTAAAACAATCACGTTTTATTGGATAATTCAGTGTTAGGATCTCTTTCTAACAGCCTCTGTTTTCTAAGGAAAAATGTGTTTCTTTAAACAGAGGAAGTTTTGAAGGAGAGGCATAGAATTTTGTACAACGTGGCAGTGATTCTTAAAAAAAAATCATCATCATCCTGCAGTTCTGTATTTCTTTTGGGGGTATTTTCCCCCTTCCTAATTCGAGGCTTAAAGGAGTTTCTGAAAACCAACTGGGGAAAAACACCGTTAGCCCAACTCAAAATGTAGAACTTTTAAGTTATGTTAAAATTTAAGCCTAAAGGTTTAATTTCCATGCTTTCTGGTTTTAAGCCAGACAGACTCCAACTATTCGCTTAATATGCTTTCTTATGGTTTAATGTGTAGTAATTTTAGCATTTTAGAAATTTATTTTCCTGAAAAAATGTGTTCCACTGATATTCCTGGGGGATGGGGGGAGAGAAAGTTTAAGGGCAAACCTACCAATTAGAATTATGAAACTCATTCATATAATTTGAAAAAAAAAATTATAAAATATTTCACATGATTTTTTTTCCATTTAACCTATATCTCATCCCAAAACTGGAACAAAGGAATTACTAATAAAGCTATGAATATGGTTTCACATTTAAAGTAAAAAAGATATGATAGGCAAATATGAAAGCGTTACATGTGTCCAGGATGTAATGCAATGTTCCCTTATTTCAGATTGTCCCACCCGGCGTAAGAGGACAGAGAGTGTGCCTCACCTGCCCGAGCCCATGTTCATCTGTCGGAGTCCATGGGGTGCTCTGGACAGGTTACCAACCAGCCCTGGGTCTGTTTCCACCCCCTCTTCTGTTCTCATGTTGCAGTGGGAAGGAGGAGGAGGAAGGAGCTCAAGGGCCCGGCACAAAGGATGCCCACGGGGCTCTGTGCCCCTAAGGCAGAGGACGCTGCGGCCAAAGAGGAGGTTTGCGCCCAGTGGTGGACAATCCGTCAGATTTTCGAAAGGCATGATAACTGCACCGTCAGCCTACATTTATAACATTGTATGGAGCGATTGCTTTTTAGCACCCTCCAAATTATTGCCCATTTAGCAAAGAAGAAAATGCGCTTTCTAACAAAGAAAAAGAAAAGGGAAAAAATAGGAAAAAACAGGCAAATAAGCATACAGTTGGGTGAGATTTAGGGTGGAAATCGTGGACTTGTTTCCTTGAGCTGTAAAAGGAAGTTTCCCGGTCCGCAAGCATCTTCCTCGTCAGCCAGGAATTGCACCATTAGAAATGTATTTCTTTGGTTTCACCTGCCTCCCTCCTTTTGTTCAATGTAGATATGCTTCGGAGATGTGTGCTGGTTATGAATGCACACAAAATTTAACACGAGTCCCTTTCTCTCGGGTTTCCTTTTACCCTTGGGGAAAGTGACATCTACTCCCTAGAGGTGGGTGCCCAGTGATGGGCGGGAGGAGGAGGAGGGCGGTTCCGGGGGCACCTGCCAAGGAAGGGCTTCAAAGTCATGGCTCTTGGGTGACGTCACCAGAAACTTTGCTTCAGTGGCAAGAATTTTTTTTTTCAATTCAAGTATAATTTACATACAATATCCCATTGGTTTCAAGTGTATGTCATAGTGGTTCATTATATTTATTTTTTTAACATTTATTTATTTTTTGAGAGAGACAGAGCATGAGTGGGGGAGGAGCAAAGAGAAACACACACACACACACACACACACACACACAGATTCCAAAGCAGGCTCCACGTTCTGAGCTGTCACCACAGAGCCCCGTCGTGGGGTTCAAACTCACAAACTGTGAGATCATGACCTGAGCCTGATCATGACCTGAACCGAAGTCAGACGCTTAACTGACTAAGCCACCCAGGTGCCCCAGTGGTTCGCTATTTTTAAACATGATGAAGTGATGATCCCCACGATGCCTGTAGTTACCCTCTGTCAACAAACAATGTTATCACACCGTCCTCACTGACTCCGCTCCCTGTGTTGGGCATTACGTGCCCTGAACATATTTACTGTGGGATTGGAAGCTTGTACGGTTTACTCCCCTTCCCCCATTCATCTGACCTCCACCTGCTCCCCTTTGGTATGAGAGTTTGTTTCCTGTGTCTACATGTCAGTTTCTGTTCAGTTTCGTTTGTTCCTTCGTTTTGCTTCTTAGATGCCACGTATAAGTGAAATCACACAGTATCTGTCTCTCTGACTTTTTTACTTGGTGTAATAGTCCTCAGGTCCATCACTGGCAAGAATTTAATGATTTTCCCCTGGAAAATCATACTTGATAGCAGTGGGTCTCAAAGTTCCTTCCAATATGGTACCAGCTGTGTTAGTATCACCTCAGGGCACTTTTAGATATGCAGATTCTCAGGCTATCCCCTGATGGGCTGAACTAGAGACTCCCAGAGAAATTGCCAGCTAGCCTGGAGGTGTTTTCTGTTTTTCACAAGGACTCTGGGTGGTTCTGATTAACCAGGCTCGCTGGCCATTTCTCTGACAGCCCGGGGCCAGGCGTCCTAATCCTGCCTTGTAAGGACCACCGGGTGACCCCTCTCCCCCAACCTTTTCTCAGTGGGACTCTCCAGGGAAGTGCTTTCACAATGTGTCATGTTAACAGGTGCTCCGGGTGACTGTCCTGAGCTGGGGGCTCTGAGGTCCGGTCGCACGGTCCACAGCGAGGAGCAGATCCCTCCGGCCAAAACAGAGTCTCCGTTCCACCTCGTTGTCGATCGATCACAGCCCTCCACACCTTCACGTTCCTTTCCACCTTGTCTCTTAGTTGAAGGTGTCTCCTCCTTCAAGAGTTTCTATTAATTAAATGTGGAGAAAGGAACTTTCCCCCCGAGATCACCTGCACCTATTGAAAAATGAAATCACCTCATCAAATCCTTGAATTATAAGGCCGTCACACGTTCAGGCAGATTTTTCATGAGGACAAGACTGCTCCTTTATCTAACTGGATAAACAGTCTGGGTGCACTTGTGGAGAAAAAGGACTCTTTGTGTAAAAATAACATTGCTCTAGGGCCAGCTTCAACCCAGAGTCCCATTTATATGGAGATAATTCTTGAGTTTCTATTTCCTGCCCGGAGCGCTCCTGAATGTCAGACCCCAAATCCCAACCCTGCTCACCTCGGACCATGTCGTCAGTCCCCGCATTAGATTCAGCTCTTTGGAAAGCAAGCCGCCCCCAGCCCTCAAATCATGCCCACTCCTGGGTCCTCTTGATCAGAGGTACTGACCTTAGAGTGCCCCACAGAGCGCGGATTTCCCCGAGTCACCTTCCCGGCCTCCTCCCTCAACTCTGTGTCCAATTGGTCCATTTCATCTTTTCTCCCAAAATATCAATGTTTCCGTTTGGTTTCTGCCGTTGCCGCAGCTATCTGACAAGCTCAAATGTCACGTCCTTCCGTGCACTCTGTCCTTATAGGGTGGGAGCCCGGTTTGTAGCGATTTGCTCAGTGCTTCCCGCAGGAGAGCCAGGGTTTGAACATGGGGCTCGACAGGACACAGCCTCTGCTCAAAGTCTGACCTCCCACTCCTCCAGCCCATGTTGGAGACTGGAAGCATCCGCGGTGCGGTCACGGCTACAGGGGAAGCAGCAGTCACGCTCCTGAGCGGTAGCATGTGCGTGGGCCCTAAGTGCTCCCTCAAGGGTCTCACAACACTGGTTCAGTTAGGGTTTATATTTTACACATAAGAGTAATGCTATGGTCTGAAAATTTGCAGACTTCTAAAATTCATATGATGAAATCCTAACCCCCGAAGACAATGGTATCAGAAGAGGGTCCTTTGGAAGGTGATTAGGTCATGAATGATATCTGTGCCCTTAGAAAACACCCCCACAGAGCTCCCTCGCCCCTCCCACCATGTGAGGACACACCAGGGAGATGCTGGCTGTGAACCAAGAAGAGGGCCCTCACTCGGCCAGACGGGGGCCTTGACCTTGGACTTCCCAGCCTCCAGACTTGTCTGGAGTAAATTTCTGTGTGTATCAGTTACCCAGTCGGTCGGTATTCTGTTACAGCAGCCCGCAACGACTAAGAGAAGTATCTCGTGAAAACTTAACGTTGAATGGACAAGTCATAATTTAGAAAATTATTTCTCCATCGGGGTGTGCTTTGAATTACCTGGGGAGCTTTCTACAAAGACATGTTCCCAGGATCCACACCACATCCAGAATGAATCAGAATTCCCAGGGGGCTTATCAATCCCCGATCCCAAAGAAGGCTGGTGCCAGATGAAACGGATGTTCCCACTAACAGGATGCTCGATGTCTTGGCAAACATCTGTCTTTCCGTCGACGATGGTGGAATTGGTCATGATTGAGTAACATGCCCCTGGTCCTCATCCATGACGGCATGTGGTTCTAATCACGTCTCTGTGTATGTTTGTTGATTTGGGGACTTCTGGGAGCACCCTCAACTCACGCCACTGCCTTCAGGTGGAAACTGCATTGTCACGGTCTATATTCCACCTCCTTTTCTCTGTTTTCCTTTCCTTAGCTGGATCCCCATTTCTAGTCCTCCAAGGAACTTTTCTGCTTACCAACTTTCCAACACGAGCAGCTGACCTAGCGCAAAGCCTGCGGACTCTGACATCCAGCAACGCACAAGACCCTGCAGGCCCGGGCTCCACCGAGGCCTCTTGTTGAGGGTCCCTGGGAACTTAGTGACCCTTCGCACCGACACAGGGCAGAGAGCACAGGTGCTAGAAGTGATCATGGGGAGCGTTTGGTAATAACAACGGAAAAGACTCACAACCAAGGTCCTCAGCACATTCTTCTCTCCCTGTAGGATTTCAGTTGTCATCTGGGTCCATCTACTGACCATGTCTACAGCATCAGGCTGCACTGGAAAAGGCAAACTTGACTCTAGCCTTGATTTTGCGGGCAATTACGTGGGTGACCTCCGTCAACTAACTTCCTTTCTCAGATTCCAGTCTCCTGATCTCAACGCGCTTTCCCGTCTGAAAACAGCCTCTTCTGCTTTAATTCTGAGGGTTCTGTCAGGCGCTTTGCAGCTGTGGACATTCATCACAAGTCCTCGGATTCTCGGCCTTTTGTTCTTTTGGAAAGACCCAGCATCGGGTTTTGTTCTCGGTCAGAGTCTTTACCTCCTTGGGATGGCTAAGGGGATCTACTATCCTTCCATTGCTAATTTCTTTTCTGCCAATATTAGCTGGAGAACATCTTGCTGGATTCTAAAATCAATGAGATTGTCACCACAGAGAACAAGGAATCACAGCTAGTTGATAAGCCTATGTTGTCTCTAGCCACATGTTTTTGAGTGATTATGCATGTATAATCACACATCTGCCTATGTATATATCATAATCGCTAGAACTGGAGTTTTTCAGGTTATATAAATTCCATTTGGGTTTACAGCTCCTGGCGGTGAAGGGAAGAGCAAAGATAGAAACAGACTCAATTATATGCAAGATACTCAACCTATAACGACTCATTTAATTTCAGACAGGAGATGGGGGGAAAAATTCACTGAATAACAAGCGCACGTTCTGGGAAACGCATGAACCTTCCCTAGCACCGAGACAGCTGAGACGAGATCCATCCCAGTTGTGTGTGGTTGAAGCCGGACAAAGCCTGTAGGCACAGTCCCCCCATTGAGTGGTGCCCTTCAGCTGTCCTGGCCAGGCCATTGCTCTGGGGGCACCAAGTCACAGAGAGACATTCATGTATTCCTGGCATTGAAATTATATTTTCAATTATACACCTTCATTTTATTAAATAAAAATTTTTAATGTTTATTTTTGAAGGCGAGAGAGAGAGAGAGAGAGAGCAGGGAGGGGCAGAGAGAGAGGGAGACACAGAATCCAAAGCAGGCTCCAGGCTCTGAGCTGTCAGCACAGAGCCCAACGCGGGGCTGGAACTCGCGAGCCATGAGATCGTGGCCTGAGCCAAAGTCAGATGCTTAACTGACTGAGCCACCCAGGCACCCCCTGCACACCTTCATTTAAAAAAAAAAACAACTCAAATTCTCAAAAAAAAAACAAAACACAAAATGCAAAGGTTTAAAAATTGTTAATTCCGTTAGAAAAAAAGGAATGAAAATAACACTTATGTTTCAGGACACTTTAAAATAAACGCTTTGAGAAAGTAGATATTCCTCAGCGAATCTTGGTGACTGCCTAACCACATTCTTCTGAGCTTCTTTGGATTGAACCAAGAGTTTGGTGCATATTGGATTTAACTGTCACGTACCTTAGCTCAAGCACAGAGATTGTTTTCCAGACCTTGGGCTTATCTTATCAAGATAAGAAAGGGGATTTCAAAGTTCCCTCAGGTTCTGGGGACTGACTTATCCCTTTTAACCCTCATGAACTTGGAAATAGACAACATTGCCGATTTACCTGGAGAAATAAACGTGCCTGCTAAATTTGGGATAGTTATTCCAATGTAAATTCAACAAAACTATATTGTAAATCTGGAAACTCAGATGGGCTAATTATTTGAGGTGTTTCTAAAGACTAATAAACTGCATTGCCTTTATAAATATCTCCAGCTCTGGGAAAACGGATGAGATTTGACCCTTTCAAAACACTTCGATACTTACCAAATATCTCAAGCAATACCTTCATGTATGCAGTTGTTTCAAAGGAAACGCTGTGGGATCCCAATGCCTACCACTCAGTATTAACGGGCTTCGTGATCCCAGCTTGCTGGTGTATGCACACGATGCGAGGAGGTCTTGGGTAGCCCATGCGTGGAGTCGAGGCTGGCTGCGATCTGAGCTGTCTTTATTAGGCCCTTCCACGGTGCCTTTCCCCACTCCCACCCAGCCTGTAGGAGGACCAGGCAAGGGCTTTTCTCTTGTCTTAGTCTTCCTTCTGGAATATGCTCCTGTGGTGCACGAGCCTGTCCTTAAGTGCCTTCCGCGCACGGCGCAATCCATCATTCTGTAAGATAGGCACGGCCCTTGTCTTTATGGGGTGAAAACCCCAGAGGAACAGCCTAAGAGAATAACAGAGCACATTCAAAAGACACAGCCTAGCAGCCCCGTTGATGTGAGCAAACTATGGAACCAAGTTAAGTGTTCAAAATTACGGGATTGTATAAATAAATGATGGCTTCTCTACAAGGTAAAATGTTCTCTCCTTGTTATAAATGGGACGAGGTGGCTCTATTTGCAGTGGCACGGAGCGATGTTAATAATCTGTTAAGTAAAATGGAACAGGTTCTAAAGGTATAATTTCATCTTGGTTAGAGTCTATTTACATATGTATATATGCCACGGGAAGCAGCTACATCAAAGTTTGAACACAATGTTTTTCTCTGAGTGGTAGAATGCTAGATGCTATCTGTTCCGTTTTCTCTTTTTACCCGTGTGTATTTTCAGTGTCTTCTCTACATCCACGGGCTCCTTGAGCAATGTGAGAACTCTCCACAGCATTATCAGCAAGGTAGAGCAGAGGAAATGAGACGTGGTCACAGCCTGTGGGCACGTGCTACGTCATCAGACAGGACTTTTTTTTTTTTAATTTTTTAAAAATGTTTTATTTATTTTTGAGACAGAGAGAGACAGAGCACGAGCGGGGGAGGGGCAGAGAGAGAGGGAGACACAGAATCCGAAGCGGGCTCCGGGCTCTGAGCGGTCAGCCCAGAGCCCGATGCGGGGCTCGAACTCGCAAACCGCGAGATCATGACCTGAGCTGTAGTCGGACGCTCAACCGACTGAGCCACCCAGGCACCCCCATCAGACAGGACTTCTTATGCACGAACCTGTGTCCCTCCCCAAATCTGGATCTGGAGTTCTTACCCCCAGCACTTCAATGTCAATGCATTTGGAGATAAGGTCTTTCCAGAGGTGATTCAGGTAAAATGAAGCCATCCTGGTGGGTCCCCGTCCAATCTGACTGTTGTCCTTGGAGGAAGAGGACACCAGGACACGGACCCACACAGAGGGACGCCCACGTGAGGACATGGGGAGAAGAAGGCGTGTACAAATCAGCCAGAGAGGTCTCCGAGCCAACTAACCTGCAGACACCTCGGTATCAGACCTCCAGCCTCCAGAACTGTGAGAGAATAAAGGTCTGTTCCTCAAGCCACTCCGTCCATGCTGTGTTGTAAGGGCGGCTTGAGCGGCTTCACAGAGGGCTGTGGTCCCAACCATCAGTAACACGTTCGGAGCAGACTCAGACCTTTGTGAATTTTATCCCATGTCACCTTCACCTCTACCCTTTGAAGCCCATGATTCATTAAATGGACTCACAAGGAAAAGGAAACCGAAGCAGGCAGAAGCGAGCTCAGGACTGGCCCCGTCCTTTGCCAGCTCGAAGCCCTGGACCTGGGCATCTACACTGCCAGCACCAGCAGGCAGCCCCATCCGTCTGTCCCGCACCTTGTTCCCCATGAACGTTAATTCCTGATATCCCCTCCCTGCCACTGCCACACTGGCCCTTGATGCATCACCCCCCGATTCTCAATATTCGTGTGTGAAGCTCTGTCTTCCTCCACCTGGCTAAGATCATTGTACCTCCTCAAGACGTCCAGTAGAGAGCCTGCTTCTAGGGAGTTTTCAGGCATCTTGGCCAAGTAACGTTAACAGTGCTTGTGTTTTTATTTTTATTTATTTCCTCCAGGTTTTTATTTCCATTCCAGCTGGTTAGCATAGAGTGTAATACTAGTTTCAGGGGTACGATGTAGTGACAGCACGTCTGTGTCCACGTTCACCCTGCACTCATCACGTGCAGGTTTTCACCCCTATCCCCTTCTCCCCCCACCCAAACGGTGCTTTCAGAAGGCCATTTTTCAGGACCTTTCAAATCACGATACGTAAGCCGATGAAGGACGGAACAAATGGAATCTTCCATGGAATTGTTTCGTTTTGTTCTCAAGGCCAGCAGAGGCGTCCCCGTATCAAGCCACTCTGAGCATTCCCTTCAACATAGAAGGTCACTCTGGTTTCCAAGAAAATATGATTCGCTATTAGGAACAATCCAGTGCAGCTCTAGGTTTTAATGTCCGCAGTCCCTGGCAATCGGACATTTCCAAGACACAGTCCGGCTTGTCCTTCTAAAGCTCCATCCTGGAACTGTGATTTGCCAGTCACGAGTCCTTTCCAGAACTTGAGTAAAATGATGCTCACGGCATTCCGGCGGTTTCAAAGTTGGAATTTATCACAATAAGCCAACTGAGAGAGATAAAGTCATCTGTTACCAATGTGACAATGGTCCGTTCTGGAATCGTATCTTTCTGCAGAAATTAGAAATTACAAGCATAGCAGCCCTCCCTAAGAGGAGAGATGATTGCAAATTGTTCTAACAGAAAATGATTTCTTTTCTATTTCATGCATAAGATCCCCATGAAGAGTGATGTTCTCTCTCCCTGCTCATCTTTCATCCAGCACAAGCCTAGCTTCCCCCAAGAAAAATAGTAAAAGCTATCAAGATCAGAATTGCACCCTAACTTTTATTGTGTGGGTTGCCAAAGGCCACTGGGTTTTGATTGTGCAGAAACAAGATGGCAACAATGTTCTTGCAATTGGAGCTCCCATGACAAGCCTACTAATTTATAGGCGCGGGGAGATCTGTGCAGTTGTAGCTCTTGGGCCGATAATAGCTGTGCTGATCTTCACCCTCCGAGGCAGGTCGGCCCATATTGTGCGGCAGAGACTAATGCTAAGCGGCCAGAGCAAAGGTGGTGAGCTCAGCCATAATTTAAAAGACTCTGACATGAAGAAAGTGTTATGATGTTTAACTTATAGGGCATCCAAATGTCATAGACCCAAGCAAGTTCCTATTAGCAATAACTCAGGTCCTCTGAAGGGATTTGACATTCAAAACTGATGAGCGCTGGTCCCCGGGGCCTGCTCCGACCTAGCCTCGCCCAGGCCACTCGGTAACCTGAGTGGCCCAGGGGTCAACCCGTGAGAGCCCTCTTCAATTTAAAGAGCGGCTTCTCTCCGGCTGCCGGGGTTCTGACTCGGCACAATAAATTTCCCAAAGAGCATAAAGAGCCATCTAGTGTATATCAAATCAATATCATTGTGGCTTGCAGCGATATCTCAGGCTACAGTTCACAAAATAAACTAGGCCAGGGGCTGGATTCCTGCCCTTGGCAATCAATCAGGCTCCCGGGTCATGGATTTTAGTGTAAATTAACACAGCAGAAACCATCACGCTCCCCAGACGATGATATAATACAGGATTTACTTTTTTTTTTTTTTTCTAAACCCGTTTCATCGCTTGTGCTCGGAGGTGATGTTACACTAAACAGGAACAACAAGAAAGCAGTGATTAGGTAGGTGGTGGAAATCGTAAAGTAAAACATTAATATTCTCCTGACAAATGCACAGAGAGCACGTTAAATTAGGTAAACAATTACGAAGCACGAGGAAAGAGTATAATTGCCTTGGAACCTATTCAAGAGTGCAAGACTTTTCTAAATTGACCTCCTCGAGCAGATAGTACTAATTGTATCAAATTACTATATGTGAGCAAAGGAAAAATACGGTGGTGGATACTTTGCTAGAGGCTTTCTCCCAGTTTCCAGCACTGCCCCGTTTTGTGAAGGACCCAGTGGATGCCTCTGTGAAATACTTTACAAATGAGTCTCGCGCATCCCCCCACCCCCACCCCCGGTCACGAGATAAACAGCCCTCCCAGGTTCTCAGCTGGGAAAATGTGTGCTAGTTACCATTTGGATCGTTTGCTGAGAGGGAAAAGTGATCTTATCTTCTAGTGGAAGGCACCAAACTGTCTCCCTAGAATAACTGATAATGTACAGTTGCATATGGGACCCACAAATGAAAGTAATGTTTAGAACGAAATCTGCACGTTATAGACAGTTTGCAAATGTGATGAGTTGGTTAGAGGGAGGAAATCTGTACTTGATTTATTTGGAAGGAATAAAACAAACCCCCACACACCTCTCCAGACTTCTTCGAGCATTATACAGCCTGTCAAATCAATTTGCACATATCCAGTGGGATGCATGGTCCTCTTTTTCCCCTATAGCTTAGAATACCTAATATGTGGGCCTGGGTCGATAGCAATAGAGGGTCCAAATATTGGAATGAATACTTTTTATAATTAGTACATTTTGTAACTTATTAAAACGAAACTGCTGGGCAAGATAATGCTCCTTTTGATAACATGTGGGAGGGAGACCCTCATGCTTGACGGCCGGAAGCGAGGTGCACAGGTGACTGTTTTTCGGAGCAGCTGCCTATCCTTGGTCTGTCTCCATTTTCTCAAAAAAGAGTGTGCAGAAGGGCGTCTACTGTCCTCGATGATCTCACAGGGCTTCTTTGACCATCCAGTGAAATAGTGTGGGAAGCAGGACACAGAAGATTCTAAAGCGTGAGTTTAACCTAACACAGCATTACAATTACCGTCAAGCATACATTTACATTTCTGCCACTTGGTTGCTTCCTTAGGAGTATAATCAAGATCCACTTATGGCCTTACATTAAAAAAAAAAAAAATAGATCTTTTCAAAAGTTTTTGGCGCTCCGTGGCAAATTGTCTGAAACTGTCTTGAACTAAAGCCAAATTTCTAAGGCAAAAGGCCGGTTAGGTGAATGTTCTCGAGACTTTTAAAGGACAGAAAGTCATCATCATCGTGGGGCCAAACAGAACGAAACAATTCCAATAGTGCAACAAATACAGCGCCATCAGGCAGAGCTAAACGTTCGAATGGCGCAAAATTACAGGACAGAGTCCCTGTCTGAGCCGTCTGTCCATCTGTGGAGAGGACACGTGTTCTGTGCCCACCCAGCAGCTCTGAGTTCACAGTGAGAGCCTTATGTCAACTTCTATCCATATTCGGCCTCTGTTAGCCATGCTGATCTCATGCAGTTAGCTTGTTTCTAGGCTACCGCGTTACAGAGGAAGACCTATAAGAAAAGAGACCACACTCTGGTCAGCTCCTATTAAAAACTGAGTTTTGCATATAATGCCTTGACCAGCTTAATTTTAGTAACTGAGATCCATAGGGGTGAACGTAAGTTACAAAATAGCCTATAAACCATGTCAGCACAAGTGGGATTTCCCTAAAACAGAAAGGCTTAATGATAAGATCTCTAAGAAACTCAGTAAGAAAGAAAGCAATTCTGGTGCAAAATTCCTACTTACAGATAATCCAACTTTATTTTTTTCAATTTTTTTAATGTTTATTTATTATTTTGGGGAGAGACAGAGAGAGAGCGGGGGAGGGGCAGAGAGAGAGGGAGACACAGAATCCGAAGCAGGCTCCAGGTTCTGAGCTGTCAGCACAAAGCCCATTGCGGGCTCAAACCCACGAACTGTGAGATCATGAAGTCGGACGCTTAACCGACGGAGCCACCCAGGCGCCCCACAGATGATCCGTCTTTAATTCAGTTGAGTTGTGGAGCGAGAACACGGGCTTCATGCCAAGTTAGGTGCTGGAACAGAACGAGACCAAAGCTAAGGAGAGCACAGTGCTCTATGATTCAGTATTAACATGGTCCCTGTTCTCACTTCCCAAAGTTCATTACCACAAGGTCCCTTGAGTACTTGCTGTGTGTGCACCCAAGAAAATGGCCTGGAAGAAGAGGGTTGACAGCATTGTTATTTCACTCCTCCCTGCTTCTTGAGCAGGGAGGAGAAGCTTGAGCTCAATATCAGTGGGGTTGCAGCCAACACCCTTCGCTCTAGCAGGGGACTGTTAAAATTGCCGTTGCTTGAAATAATGCAGAGAACCCCAAATTTTCTATGCACCTCCAAAACAGCAGATTCTGTTCAGTGTCTTAACCGAATATCTGACTTGACCGACTGGTTTGAACTCCCTTGATTGACCGAAACGGTGATTTTGGCCTTGTGTAGACAGAGCCTCAGTAGAAAATGCCAGTCAAGTGAGGTCTTAGCATCATGGGAGGAACTACATTTTCATTCTTCTAAACAGGTCTGGCATCAGACAGAGAAATTTTAACGGTAATGCCCTGAAACTTCCTCGGGAAAGTCAATAGCTGGCCAGCAACTGTCAGGAAACATACCAGAAGAAGAATTGTGTCAAAAACAGGTTTCTGCTTTATAACAAGAATCCTGAATCGTCCTTGGGATTAAATATTTTCTTTTGCAAATATCGCATATCATGCAGAAGATGCCTAGCGACCCCTGTGAGTTGTCTAGAGTTTGTAAAAATGATAGCACAGAAAGCCCACTGCACGTAAGGTGCAGAAGGCAGCTATCAAACCAGGTCATGGACACGTGCTGTCCGCAGGACTGAGTGACTGACTGAGAAGTGGATGAGGGAAGCCACGGTGGTACTGAAGGTCACAGAGTCCGGAGCCAGTGAGCAAACAGGGCAGAGTCCTAGAAACAGCCACTGGGAATACGAGAAAAGGAACTGAAAGCCCCAATGCCACCAGAGGCTTCATGGGACTGAGGAGTCAGGGTCGAGGAAGGCAAGATGACAAATATTCAACGTCCTTACCTCTTTCCAGACCCAAACTCCTGAAACCAGTCTTGGTTCTAACCCTTCTTCCACATTCTACATGCAGAACTTTAGGAAATCTTGCTGGAGCTACTTTTAAAAGATACGCAGCCCCCACCTGTTGGTCTCCACCACCATTGCTAGGACCCTAGCCTGAAGCCCCATTGCACTGTGCCTGGATTATTCTAGTACTTTCTATGTGCATTTGCTTGTTAATGTTGCTCTAGTTGATGGTCTGAGCTCATCAGGAGAGTGCAAACCCACTGAGGGCAGAAACCTTGTCCGGCTTTGGACACTGACGTATCCCAGAGGTCTTAATGATATCTGTCACCTGGTAGGGGCTCCAGAAATATTTGCAGAATGAACAAAAATTGAATGAATAATTGGCAAAGATTGTTTATAGAAAAGATAAAGGCATCTGTCCCAGAGACAGCTGGTTTTGCTTTTCCATTGGATCGAATCAGATGTCAGCTGGTCCTGGGGCCAGAAAGTAGCAAAAGTCAAACATACCTGGCTCTGAGCTGGGCCTGGGCATGTGGAATAAACACGTAGACCCAATGAGGAAATGAAGCCGGAGTCTCCTCATGTATGGACAGGTGCCCTGTGCGGCCAGGGCACCGTGAGGCTGGGGACTGACCTCCCCTCCTCCAGCCTCTCTTCCCGCTTTAATCTTGGACTAATTCAAGGATCAGATGGACATCTGGGGCACCGTTAAGGTATATTTGTGCTTGCTTATGTGCATGGTCATTAAAATATTTATAGCTTGAGATAAAGATATAATAAGGTGTTGAAACATACAGGAAGATACGAAACAGACTCAACACATTGACCGTTAAGATTCCTATTAAAAACAAAATGTTTAGAGCAGTGTTCTGTCATTCTGTTCATCACATTATTTCAAATCTTCTAGCTGAAGAACATATAATGATAAAGAGGATTGTTAAGAAACCATCCATTTTATGATATTATTTTATTTGTGCCGACAAAAAATCAGCACATCCAATCATGGTCAACTTCCCGAATAAATCTGCTGACAATACACCCCTGCAGTTTTCCAGCAGTAAGAGGAAAGCTGCGTGTTTGAGCATATCAGCCCTTTGTCTTCATGATGCTAAACACCAATTTAGATAACTTTTAATTTATTCACTCATCCATTTAGATGATCATGAAGAAAAATACATTTAATTTAGAGATACGTTTTGAATTTGGAGGACATACACAGCAATCCCAGGAGGTACGAGATGTGGATAAAGCAGACAAGAGATGCTTAACTATGTGAAGCGATGGTGGTACCATCTGGGTTTAGCTGATTTATTTTTTGACAAAAGGCCATCGTTTCCAAATTTCTTGCTAGAAAATATTTACATTTAACCTAATATAATTAGGAAATCACTGAGCTGAAACGTTACATAGGTTGGTTTTCATTTTAATTTCTGCATAATGTTGCCCACGTTTCCTAGATAGTAATTAGATGCATTAACGATGAAAGATTCCTCCCGGACTTATTCTAGAGATTGTTGTTGTTGTTGTTTTTTCCAAATTTGTATCAAAGGTCATCCAGGGTGGAAAACCATGAGTGTCACTAAGGAAGACAGCGGATAAAAGCTTTTGAAATGAATCCATGCTCATGGACCAAAAACTTGGACATTTAAATTATCTGAAAAGTCAAATGCTCTATTCTGAGCTGTACCCCAGGCAGGATACTGATAGAACAGAATTTTATATTTATGTATTACTGGTGTTTTGAGAGAGAGAGAGAGAGAAAAAAGATAGATAGACAGGTATAACTTTAAGGAAATAAATAAAAGTTTGTGCTGAATAAGTGTATAATTGATATAACAGATGAAGGATTTATATAAATTCAAATAAGCAAGTGGAAGTTAACAGAGGATTGCTTATTTTTGACCTGGATGATTTGTGTTGTGACCTTTTTAGTTAGCTTTTCTGGTGTCTCTGAACTTCATTTCCCCCTTCATATTATAGGGTGTTATACTATATCATCCCTTAAATATATGCAGGTATAAAAGCATAAAATATGACTTTGTGTTGTTTTATAATTTTTCTGTGAAAAGCCTATTTAAATATATCTCAGAGCATCTTTGGACGTTAAAGTGTCTTTGTCTTAGTTTTCTTTTCAGAAATATTTATGTGTATTTACCTTTTGAATTTGCGCCATGCACTTAGTATGCTCGGACCGATTCCTTTTCCACTGAGTTTTCTGTGGTCACCAGTCCTCATTTCCTAAATAGTCTCCTCAAAATCGACTCCTTTCTCTCTCATCCATCTTACGTAAAAATACTTTTCAGAAAAATAATCTAAAACAGCCTTCCAAAAATAAGAGTCAGCATTCTGTATTTAGAAAATAAAAACGTGAGACAACCAGCCAAATCGGAATTTCAGAGAAAACGACTATTTTTCAGAAGAAGTATGTTTCAGGTATTGCACAGAACACGCTTAAACTAAAAATAAATGTGTTTCTGGTATCACATTCACATTTGAATGTGAATGTCAAACTTGTTCATTTCTTTAGAGAAGTCAACACGTCAAATGTTTGCAAAAGGCTCAATCAGAAGGTACTAAGCTTATTTCCCAGGGCACGGAGCTGGAACTGAACTCTACATTCGGCCACTGTGAGGCGCAAGATGGCACTAGCAGCCCCTGGGTCCCCTGGGCCCCAATTCAGCCTCAGCTGGCTGGCCCAGTGCTCTCCTGGAGAAGGTGCCGTGATTAATTTTGTGTGTCCTCTTGACTGTGTCAGAAGGCGGTCACATATTTGGTAAAACATTATTCTGCATGTTTCCGTGAGGCCGTTATCTTTGAATGAATTTAACGTGTAAATTGACCTATTCAGCAGATTGCCCACCAATGTGGGTGGGCTGCATCTAATCAGTCGAAGACCAGAAGGCCAGAATGGAAAAAAAACTGACCTTCCCCTAAAGGAGAGGAAATTATTCTTTGCTTAAATCCAGAACATTGTTTTTTTCTTCCCTTTGGTCTCCGACTGAAACATTGGCTCTTCCTGGGTGTTGAACCTCAGACCAGCTGTCAGATGAGAATCACACCGCTGGCTCTCCTCACTCTCCAGGTTGCAGCTACAGATCTTGGGATTTCTTGGTCTCCATTATCACATGAAGCATGAGGAAGGAGAAACAAGTCACTGAAGGCTGGAAGAAAGGCAGTCCTCGTCACAAAGTGATAATAAAGAGCTTGGCCGGATCGCAGACGAGGGTTTTGCAGAAGGTAGAGTTTGCGAAAGATGAAATTGGAAATTAAGCTGAGGCCATTTCCAAGGAAAGTGTTGAAGAAGCAGCTGGGCTTCTCTTTGTTAAGCACACAGAACCAGGACTCAGATTTTGAAAATTCTCAGCACGTCCATCTTGTAAAAAAAAAAAAAAAAATAGAGGGGATTTGCCGCAAAGAGAACATGGGGTGTATGGCCGAGCACGCATTATGGATGCCACTGCTGGGTTTCCCGGGCTCTCTCAGCAGAGGCTGGAATGGAGACAGGGTCACACGGGCAGAGACAGGACCAGTGTCCGAGGAAAGCTTCTGTACTGCTGGCATTCTACAGGACGAGTCGATAAACACCCCTGGCTGCGTACTCCTGATACCCTTTGAGAAAAGGGAAGAGCGACCAAGAAGGCGACTGGGGGATCCTCAGTGCTGTCACCGCTATCACAGACCCAGGGACAGGGCAGGTCCCTGCTGGGTTCCAAAGGTTGGGGCTACCTTTCATGGTTTCAGGGGCAGGATGCCCCTGGCCAGAGCCTCAGGGGAGGACCCTCTCCGGGAGCCAGGAGAATAGCGCTTCTGTCCCCGCAGACCTGGGGGAGGGGAGAACATCAATTCAAAGAGGATTCTTCTTGAGTCTCGGGCTCTACATGGAATCTCCCTTGCTGGAAGTTGGAGTTGCGTGGGACCTATGCTCCCTTTCCATCTTCCAGTTTCTCCCTTAGAAACTAGAATGTTCATCCTGTGTGTCTCCCGCCTTTGTATTATGGAGCAGAGAACTCGTCTGTTGTCACAAGTTCACCTCTGGAGTGGAATTTTGGCTCAAGATGAATAACACCTGTGGCCTCGCTGTTATGTGATGCAGGTGATATTTACATGAGACTTTGGACTTTAGACTTCCCAAGTGGTCCTAGGAGACTCTGGGGCTTTTGAGATGGATGAGCCTATTTTGCAAGACAGAAGGACATACATTTGTGGATGAAATGTGGAAGATTGAATGTTTGTTCCCCCCAGCCCCCAAAATTCATATGCTGGAACCCTAGCCCCTGGCTGTATTTGGAGAGGGGCCTTTAAGAGTGTAAATAGGCCTAAATAAGGTCACAGGGGTGGGGCTTAATGCAATAGGATTGGTGTCCTTAAGAGAAGAGACACCGGAGAGCTCTCCACCCCCCTCCTGGTGCAAGGCCAATTTTATTTATTTATTTATTAAAAAAATTTTTTTAATGTTTATTTATTTTTGACACAGAGAGAGAGAGAGGCAGAGCATGAGCAGGGGAGGGGCAGAGAGAGAGGGAGACACAGATATCGGAAGCAGGCTCCAGGCTCTGAGCCGTCAGCACAGAGCCCGACGCGGGCCTCGGACTCACAGACCTCGAGATCATGACCGGAGCCACCCAGGCGCCCCTCAAGGCCGATTTTTAAACGCCATGTGATTGTGTGGCAAGGAACCATCCATCCGAAAGCCAAGGAGAATCCCCTCACCAGAAATCGAATCAGAGAGACTCTTGGTCTTAGACTCCTGGCCTCTAGAACCATGAGACGAGAATGTCAATGGCTGCAGTCCCCCCGCCTCTGGCATGTGGCTGGGCGTGCATATGGCAGTCACGTGAGTGACTGCACAGACTCCCGCCTGCCACGCCTGGGGGCTGAACACGGGCAGAGTGTGCCTGTGAGATATCTGAAAGAGACACCCAGTGGTTCTCCACCTGCCCACGCGGCTGGGAAGTCTTCTAACCGTGTGGGGGTGGGGGATGATTGTCATTGACGTTCCTGGTCCCTGTTCTTCCATCCGGAGGTGGGGGACCAACGAGAGCAGACCGTTCGTACCGGGAACACACTGCATTTTCCGTGTTATTCTAAAAATGAAAAAGCCATCGCAACACGGGCCAGTTATTTTGCTTAGTATTACTTAATTAATAATGGAAACAATAGAGCTGACGATGATTGCGGGAACTTTCATCTCCTCTGGGGGCAAAGCGTTCGCATTAAGCACGGAAATGTTTATGAGATTTCTGTGCGAGATTTCCGTGAGCTGTTTGCAGGGCTCGATCATTTTCACCTGACGGCCAATTCCTGGCCTCCAAAATAATACATTTCTCTCCAGATTCTCGGCTATACTTTTTCTGACAGGTGGGTGGTAAGTATTTTTCGGCTAAATCGGAAAAGGCATTTTCTTTTTGTTTACACTCACGCAGCATAAGAAAAAATAGTAGAAGGTAATTATTGTAATATCTTGGCTATTTTCATCATTTGTGGTGACAAGGCTGCTTCTTAGTCATTTGAAATGACAAAGACTATCTTCAAAATATTATTTGACACATTTCGGTGCTTTGCTGACAGTAAATCTGACAGTATCTAGCTTTTTAATTATATTTATTTACTTTTATAATTAAACAATACAATTTTAGAAATGGGTTTCGCCTTTAATTACTTGGGATAAAATGTGACAACTCCAATTACCGCATGTCAAGTTTTCTGTTTATTTTTGTTTTCCTTTTCATCTTTTCTTAGAAAGGGATCCCGTTTCCAATTACAGCTTATATTTTTCATCTCCCTTTTATTTATTGCTGCAGGAATATTTTTAAAGCGTTGCCTTGTGTCACTAGAACCTCAAAAGTAAATGTCAAAGTTCTGTACTTCTCGCTGTTTAATATTGATAGAAGGTAGTGCCCAACAACACCCACATTGATTAATTTGTCAAATATTACCTAAAAGTCTTGATAAAATGTTGTCATAAAACCATATTCTGTCTATTGAACATTGACATATGAGGCATCTGAGGAAAGGCTCTTTGTAAATTGACTATTTTTCACATCGTAAAAGGTGTTCATATGCTGCCCGTGTCTCCTGAGCTCCGAGCGAGCCCCTGGCATCCCAGGGCTGTCCTTTCGGTGCATGAGTTAGTTGCAGATGAGGACTCTTCATTCCTCCTGGCTTCCTCAGATGGCTCCTGAACTCTCTTGGTCCAGTGTCATCAGACCGTCCAGGACATTGGAAGATTCAAAAAACACGTCCCTTCTCCCTGCCTTGGCCGTGATGGGCTTCTGCCGTTGTTGGGTTTAATGAAAACACAGATGATCGAGCAGTAAAGACGTGTCAGCCAGAGTCCAGAAACTGGTCGGCGAGAGTTGCTGTGGGAGATTGAATATTCCATGTCCTGAGGTCTAATGATGTTTAGCTGAGTGATGAGGAAATATGAGTTCATACTGCAGAATAAAACCCAGACTGCTGACGTGCCTGAGAAAATCGGGGTGCGCACTACTGGCTGACTTCAAGGAAATCTTCACTTTTTCGAATGCGTCTTGGAAGGAGAGCTAAGCAACGTGTGAAGTGTCAGGCTGGTCCCACAACGTGCGATCCGGGACTCAGTGCGCTAGGAGAAAGCACGCTGTATGATTCATTTCCGGGAAGGTCTGACCGTGTTAAACCTGCAGTGAAGGGAACACATTAGTGGTTAGCAGGGGTTGGTATGAAATCAACTGCAAAGTGGCCCGAGAAATTATTGTTTTGGAGGAATGAAATGTTCTACCTCATGATGTGTTGTGACGCCTGAATATATATATACGCACATGCATACATATACTTGTCCACACGCTCTGTATTTTTCCCTAAAATGGGTAGCTTTTCATATATCTGTGTTATACTTTGACAAAGCTGGTTAAGAAAACATAAAGCCACTGGGGCGCCTGGGTGGCGCAGTCGGTTAAGCGTCCGACTTCAGCCAGGTCACGATCTCGCGGTCCGTGAGTTCGAGCCCCGCGTCGGGCTCTGGGCTGATGGCTCGGAGCCTGGAGCCTGTTTCCGATTCTGTGTCTCCCTCTCTCTCTGCCCCTCCCCCGTTCATGCTCTGTCTCTCTCTGTCCCAAAAATAAATAAAAAACGTTGAAAAAAAAATTAAAAAAAAAAAAAAGAAAAAATAAAGCCAGATAAAAATTGACTGCTGACAATAGACTTTTCTTTTCCTACTCAGGGAGCTTTTGGTACCCCTTACCAATTTATCCTGCGTAGAGTCCTTTATAGGAAACATGTGAGAGAAGAATTAGGGACATGCAGGAGAGCAAGGGAATATAACGCTTTATGTATTTTACGGAAGTGCTTACAGATGTGCTCACAGTATGACCTTGGATGTCCTTGTCACTTGGGAACTCATGTTGTTTCTCAGTGACAAGGGGTCTGGTCAACTCCTGCCCCGCTCTGCCCTGGTGGGGACCCCACTGCCCGACTCAGCACCAGTGAAATATCAGTGTCGGTGGAAGGTTCTTCTGGCTTCCCCAGCTCGTGAGGGACATCCAAGTCTATTTTTTGAGCTTGTTATCCGCAGGAAGGCATAAAGGAGTTAACAACATCCAACTGTACCTATCAGTAAAGATTTAAAGGTCACTTTTGCAATATCTAATCCTCGAAAGAGATAAGGGAAAGACTGACTAGTTATCTTCAGGGAAGCATTTTAGGTCATTATAATTTATATTTTCTTCATATCTGAATATTATTTATTGAAATTTCGTACCTGGAACACATATTGTTGCCAACTACAATTAGGCTCGTTATTCAGGTTATAGTTCAATAAAATAGTGCTATTTGAAAGTAGCCTGGAGAGGTATAAATATGACTCTGATGCTAGCTTTTAATACAACGTAACCCTTCCAAACTGAGATCCGTCTTATTCTGTATGAGGCCAAACTGCACGTGTCTACATGAGACATGGGAAGAGCTCGGTGCCCCTGAGCTACTCAAGCCACCTCAAAGTAAAGGAAGCGACAAGCATGTGTAGCTGTTACATGTGGTTTGTACATAGTATGAAAAATATAAAACACCCACTTTCATCAGATACTTAGGACACACCGTGTTATTAGTGCTAATACTGTCTCCGATATTTTGTGTTTGTCCTATTAACTTTTATTTTTATTTTTTTTTTTTGACGTTTACTTATTTTTGAGAGACAGAGAATGAGCAGAGGAAGAACGGAGAGAGAGGGAGACACAGAATCCGAAGCAGGTTCCAGGCTCCAAGCCGTCAGCACAGAGCCCGATACGGGGCTCCAACTCGCAAACCGTGAGATCGTGACCTGAGCCGAAGTCAGTTGCTTAACCGACTGGGCCACCCAGGCGCCCCCGTATTAACTTTTAATTTTAACTTTTCTATAACCTGCCCTGCCTGATTTGTTCCTTCTCTGAAAAGTTAAAAACAAGCAAACAAAAAACAAAACAAAACAAAAATGCAAAAAACCAGACATGCTAATTATAATGCCATTTTTCTGGATTCAATGTTTAGTACCATGAAGATGAATCACATTAGGTCCTAAAAAAAAAAAAAGCACTTTCCAGTTAGATGCAGAAAAAGAAAATAATTAGCAATCCGATCGTCCGCTCACACACGTGGGCGGGACGATGCATTGGACGTCAAATGTCGAATTTTGGGTCGGCTGTGCTGTGAGTGTCACTCTGAGCCACAGCAGTGCTCTGGGGGCTCGGAGAGGCCTCTCCCTGAGGAAAAGCTGAATCCGGAAACTTCCACAGTCAACACTGGAGATTTACAAGATGTCGCAGGTTTACAAGATGGCTCCACGCTAGCCCTGTAGCAAAGACAACGGCTTCTAACTTCAAGGGCTGACGGAGTTTGAGTTCTCTCAAAAACAAAACAAAAACGTGTATCTCGCAAGGCCCCCCCCTCTCCGGCCTCGGCACTGGCCTGGGGATATGGTAGTTTCAGGACACAGGGATGCTACAGGTCTCTGAATCCTCACGTCGAGGTACAGCCTGCTAGCGTCCCCAATTAAAACCATGGTTCTTTTTCTGTATAATTTTGCCAGAGGATTGGGAAAGAAAACAAAAAGATACTTCTCCTCTGAAA
The DNA here is from genome assembly GCF_016509475.1 of Prionailurus bengalensis. NCBI lineage: Eukaryota > Metazoa > Chordata > Mammalia > Carnivora > Felidae > Prionailurus > Prionailurus bengalensis. Next base: position 237,711,957 of record NC_057343.1, on the reverse strand, counting down.
TTATCTATCTGTGAATTTACATCCCAAGAAAGCAGGTGATCTGAGCAGGACAAAGGCACCATTTGCTCACGAAGACAGTGAGGAGAAAACTAGCAGGCCCGTGGCTCGCTCGGCAGATGCAGAGCACTCATTCATCACCCGGAGAGGCCTTGATTGATGCGTCTGCCAACACCGATCCTGCTTTTGAAGGTCACACACAACGAGAGAATATTCCAGAAAGCAATAATCCGTTGGCCTCCTAATGTAACATAAAAGTGTCCCGACTGAAATGGCAGGCCATCAAAAATCATTTCTAATTATTTTAAGTAATATTTAGATCAATTCGTGGTAATCTTATTAACTTGCATGTTTATATCTGAATTAGATTACTTTCATGTTTGTTTAAGCTCTTTTGCTTTTTAAAATATCTCTTTCAAAGACATATTGAGCCTGGTTAAACTAATCAATGGCTTCTGGGGGTTCGACATATGCAGAAGCGAGACCTCCTGGAACAGCCGGGCCTTCCCTCCTGTGGCTGTGCCTGCGGAAGGGGACGGGGCTGGCACGGGACTCCCCCACCCCCCGCCAGTCCTCACCTAGGCCCCCTTGAAGAAGCCACCTTCTTAAGCAAGGCGTGTCGTCCTTACAACATGGCGTCAGGCTGCCTAAGGATGTGGTCTAAAGGCCTTTTATTTGGAGAATAACATGAGCATCCTTCCGAACTTAAGACCTCACCTCCGCGGAATGTTCTCGTTTTTCCCATAGATAGATGCTCCCATGTTTTTAAAACATAAAGGAAGAATTTGGAATGTGTAACATGGAAATCGTGCGTAAAAGAATGGAGCATTTTATTTTATTTTATTTTATTTTATTTTTATTTTATAGTAAGAGTATGTTTAGTTTTATTTATTTTTTTTCAATATATGAAATTTATTGTCAAACTGGTTTCCATACAACACCCAGTGCTCATCCCAAAAGGTGCCCTCCTCAATACCCATCGCCCACCCTCCCCTCCCTCCCACCCCCCATCAACCCTCAGTTTGTTCTCAGTTTTTAACAGTCTCTTATGCTTTGGCTCTCTCCCACTCTAACCTCTTTTTTTTTTTTTCCTCCTTCCCCTCCCCCATGGGTTTCTGTTAAGTAAGAATGGAGCATTTTAATGAACGTGCTATGATAGGCAATTCTTCTCCTATTTTACATTTTTCAAATTAACTTAAAAATTAAGAATCCTCCCAAGATCGACCATAATGCACACTGAATGGCCACTGCAATGACACCATGAGTTCACACAGAGGGAAGGATATTTCTCGTACCTTGTTCCCTTTTCAGTGAGTTTTCTTGTGAACAGCATTGGCGGGTAGGTGTTCACAGTTATCAAACAATTGGATTGATACTAAAAGTAAAAATGAGTGGTTATCACATCGCAGCTGCAAAAGGTTGGCAATCCGTCCCCAGGCTTGCAAATGTGGCGAGGAGGGAGGCGTCTGAGGTGCGCTGTGTTCTTACAGAAACTCTTTCCTGTGTTGCCACTCAGAACCCAGGGGACCGCTTTTGTTTTTGTTTCTGTCCTTGTGGATCTCGTTGAGAATCTGAGGACAGCTGAGAATTGTCCTCCCAGGAAAATCATTGCTGTGTGTATTGTCCACGTTGTCCTAAGAGCTTCCTGGGTGTGGCTGTGCAAAGCAGGGGTCACCCAGATCTCCATGGGGACCCGCAGACCATTCCTGCAGCCCAGGGCTGTATGCAACTGACCTCATAGAGCCCAGTTTCCTTCCAGAAATGTCTCCTGGATGAAGGAGGAGGAAATTATACCCCTGCGCCCACTCAGTGACCACCCCGGGATGCACACGTCCAGCTCCCCCCCCTCAACTGGGGACAACTCTGAGTCCGTTGTGGCAGAGCCCTTGGGACCACCTGCCGTCTCTCTCATGGCTGCCACTGTCATTGGGTCCCTTCCTCTTTCCAGCCCCGCACCCACCCTTCCCCATTCTCGGCGCCTTTCCCAGTAAGCCTCCCGCACATCATCTGGGTCAACATGGCCCCCACCCCCCAACCATGCAGGTTTCCAAGGACTTCTGAATTCCAGGGGACGCTGCGATCTAGAAAACTCAAAGATAAATACTCACTTAAAGCCACAGATCCCACCTGCTCTCAGGCATTATCAGAGTCTGCCTGTGCACATGGTGCAAACTATATTCGCAAACCTTCTCCACGAGTGGTCAGATCTGGGGGCCACCTCTCAAGTGCCACAAATGCCATCACCGGGTTGCCGGAATGCAGGAGCATGTAAAGGGATGTTCCAGAGATGTAATTCCTGGTTGTAACCCCAGGGACCATCCTTGCTCTTAAGAATGTGGCCCACCAGGGGCGCCTGGGTGGCGCAGTCGGTTGAGCGTCCGACTTCAGCCAGGTCACGATCTCGTGGTCCGTGAGTTCGAGCCCTGCGTCGGGCTCTGGGCTGATGGCTCGGAGCCTGGAGCCTGTTTCCGATTCTGTGTCTCCCTCTCTCTCTGCCCCTCCCCCGTTCATGCTCTGTCTCTCTCTGTCCCAAAAATAAATAAAAAACGTTGAAAAAAAAATTAAAAAAAATAATAAAAAAAAGAATGTGGCCCACGAAAGGCCAGATCCTTGACAGAGGAGTCCTGCATGACAATATGTATCTTCTGGGCTTAGAACCGTGTGATGGCATTCAGCCTAGCGAAGGTGACAGAACAGTGAACCGATTATCGCCCCCCAGAGTAAAGTGGGTTTGGAAAAGGACCCACGGGGGTGAGTAAGGACAGACCAGCTGCCTGGGAGGCTATCTGGCCGCAAGGAGAGGGTGGAAAGAGGGGACATGGGGTCCAAGCAGCTTTCCCGTCGGAGGCCATGCTTGAGATGATGTGTGAAGATGACCTCTATCTCTGGGGATGTTATCCTGGGTAGAAAGCTTAGGCTGACACTGAAGCAGAGGGTGGAAGGGGGAGAGACCGGGGCTGGCAGGGTGGCAGGGCCCCGCTGCTGTGAGCCTGAGGGGGAATGGCAGGGGACGCCCTGCCGACACGCACCTGACTGCGGTTAGGACCGGGATTCCTCCCTCGAGTTGAAGGCGGTCTGGAGGAACAAGGCAGCTGCACGGACACATTATCCCAGTGGATGGTAAGTGTCATGGTGGAGAACGACAGGATGACCACAGTCCCAAGGGAAGTTCAATGAGGGTTCCATTCCCTGGGCAGCACCACTCGGCTGGGTCCTCTGCTGGGTTCTTCCTTGCACGAGCTCCTTTACCAGCCTTGAAACACTCTGTGGGGGCGGGGGGGGTGGTAACATTTTCCCGGCTCTGCGGTTGGGAAAGTCAGCGAGAGGAGGCCAAGGAACGTGTCCCAAGCCACACACCTGGCAAGTCATGAGACCGATGCGCCGACCCTTCCAGGTGTTCCCCCGCCACTCCGACCCCATACCCCCCGGGTCTCCACGAACCTCAGTTGGTAATAGGAGAGCACCTCCCTTTGGAAGCTGGGGGTCTGACAGCCCCCCGAAATTGGCTGCTAAGTGGAGAAACCCTTTGCGAGCCCTGAGGGTGGACGGCCAGTCATAGGAACGTCGCCCCGAAAAGGAAGCCACATGATCTGTCCACTCCCAGTGCGCTCAGAAGTGAGCTCCCCGGTCTGCAGGTTGAAGCCGAGCTCCTGGGTCTGCCAATAGCTCCTGATAGTAAGTCAGGTGCTGACCCTACCACGTTTATTGGAGCTAGATTTTTCCTGAATAGAGATGTCACTCATCGACCTGCGAGGGCTTCTCAGCCTGAGCCGGGCATTCATTTCCAGGCCCCCACGTCACAGCCAGGGCCGTCGGCCTCAGGAGGCGGGCGGGTCCCTCCCTGTGACAGCACCTTCTCCTCCTGGTCCTGTGTTCCTTGACTTGCTCAGGTGGTTCTTTCAGATACAGCAGCTGCTGGAATGGTCCGTGCCCACGACCCACAGCACCTGCCCGGTCCCCAAGCTTCCTTCTGGGTGAGGAGGCAAAACGCAACACGAGGAACGCGGATGGCAAAACGTGTCATGACTTCTCTTTACAAATACTTTCTCTAGCGTCTTGTGACCACGCTCACTAATGGAAAACTCAAGAGATTAGGAAATGATCGTTTATTTTAGCTAGCTTCCCTCACAACATGTGTTCTTGATTTATTTCTCTTCTTTTTTAGGTATGAATTTTTCTTTCAAATATGAAGCTCTTTTACTGACTTCTATTCTAGAAGGTAAGCCACGGAGATCACTTGCCAACCCTTCAAGGAAAGACATTTTTTTTTTCCCTATCTGAAACTGCATCTTTGATATTTCCAGCCTCTTTCAAAAAGCTGGCCTCCTGAGGTAAATGAGGTTGCATACAGGAATTTGATATTGTATAACCATTCAGTGGCAAGATGCTTCTAGAGTCAGACCAAATTAAGGAAAGTTTTTCTTACTCTAAATGAAGAGAATAGAATACCAGTGCCAGTGTGCCGTCAGGTGGTTTCTAGGGGGACAGAGATGGTCTAGCCAAGAGAGCCACTGCCCAGTGTGTCCAGCCAAACCCTCATTCAGATCGCCTATCAGCGCAGGAAGGGTGATGACTGTCCTAGGTGCCATCTGGGCCAAGGGCTCTATTTTGTGCTCTACCAGTCACTGCTACAGATTATGACTTTTTGAGGTGAGAAAACCTCGGCTTTTTGCCTCAAGCTGGTCATTAGGTGTTGCTAATGATAGCTTTCCTGAGGAAATTGGAAATAACAAGACGTAATTTTGTATAAATATGATGTGTCACGAGCTGTCCCCCACCCCGCCACATGTCGTCACTGAGGTGGGATAGCTTGTATTGCACAAGGAGTGTTGCCCTATTTTCACACAGAGCAGAAAAGAACTCTGATACCTGAACAAATCTCCCGACTGTCATTCTCGATCAACGGCACTTGAGCGAGAGAGGCAGGCAGTACCAAAGTCTGGATTTGGGCTGCTACTGCATGAATAAGAGATATTGCTTCTCTCTTACTGGCCCAGGCTACATGTCAAGATAAAGAGACCTTCTGTTTGGAACTCAGCCCCTTCCCGTGGAAACCCAAGAAGCAAGTAAGTAGGAATAAGAAATTGCGGAAGACCGGGGATAAATGGCGCTTTGAAACAAATCGCTGGACTCGTGGTCGGCCACCCTGGCTCTTGAGGACAAAGTCGCCTGTGTCTTCTTTAAAAGAATTGTCCGCTTCTCCCGGAACCCACACCGGCCGATCATGCTGTGGACAGGCACGTGTGCGAAGTTGACATTTGTGAGCCCGGCCAGGTCGTGTGGCCCCACTGAGTCTCGGTGTCCCCAGTAATCAACACGTATGCCTGGCATATTATCAGCATCGTTTGGAAAGTTCAAATATGGTAATAAAGTGAAAGAACCTCACGTGAAGCCCGGCGCTTAGATATTAGTTAAATAGGATGCAGCACAGTCCAGTTTTGTTAAAGTGTTAGACGTCCCATGCAGAATCTGTCCATTCACTTGCGTGCTGATTCCTTCCTTCATCCTAACACTTTCCGAAGTGCCTCTATTCTTTCTGTGTCCAGGCTTAAACAATTCAGCATCCTCTGATCAAGGGCATTTCCAAGGACACGGCGGCAGGCTCCCCGCCCTACCGCATGCCCGTGTCCCCCGGGCGAAGGACGCCGAGTGACCGGCGGCTCTGGATTCGAACCTCTGTGTCCAGCATCAGCACCGCGCACGGCTGACTCGCCTCAGGTGAAGCCATCCTGTGAGGGGTCTCCCTGTTTCTCCACAGTCCCCGCCCGCTTTGTTTATTCATCTTTACAAAGGGACATTTTGTAGTTACAACTTTGTAGTTACAACTATTCAAAATACTGTTGATGCTTCTAGATGCACTTTCCAAAGTGGCATTTTGTGAATGCAGTTTGAACCGGCAGCCCGCCCCCGTGGTGTTCTAGCTGTGTCCAGCTCAGGAGCCCATCTTTCCGCCTGCTTTCTCCTTCTGTGTGGCCATTTCTAAGTACCAGGTTGAGTAAAGCCTTCCCAAATGTTCACCTGGAACCTCAGGCTGTGACCTTTTTTGGAAATGTGCTCTTCACAAGTGTAACCGAATCAAAACGAGGTCATGCTGTGTTAGGGTCAGTCCTCAATCCAGTGAGCAGTGTCCTTAGGAGAAGAGGAGACAGCACAGAGAGATAAACGCTTTACTTTACTTCTCCGACTGGAATCACCCCGTGCGTTGCAGGACAGGCCTCGACATTTGGAGCCAGCGCTTGCTGGGGCAATTATGGTTCTAGGAGAGGCATCTCTGCCACTCCCTGACAGTGGGGTTGTGGGCACACCATTCATCCTCTCTGTGCCTCCATTTCCACTTAAATAATAACAATAAAAAAAAAGGCAATCGACATAGTTGATGTATAACATTCTATTGACAAATCCACAAAGTTCTATTAATGGACACCTTTATATTTGCCCCTTTGATAATAAGAGCCCTCTGAAAAACATGTTCATGTTCGATCAGGATCAAGTGGAAAGGCATCTTTGAGATTTCTGCAAGTAATTTAAAAAGGATTTAATTTCAGCTATTTTTGTCACCTTTGAAATACGTTTCATGTACATTTGAATTCAAAGTGTTTTTAAAGTAAAAAGAAATGTGGTTTCTCATAGCAAAGGCATGATAAATGTCTGCTTAAAGTACAAGTACAAATCGTAATTGGATTTTTGTGTGTGAGGGGGTATAAATGTTCTGTGCTCCAGGCTGAATGTCTGTGTCCTTCCAAAATGTGTGTGATGAAACCCAACCCCCAGGATGGTGGTGTTAGGAGGTGCTGCCCTTGGAAGGAATGGTTGGGACCACCTTGAGCTTGGACTTCCAGCCTCCAGAGCTGGGAGATATACGAGTCTGTCGTTTATAAGGCTCCCAGGCTATGGAACTCAGTTACAACAGCCCAAATGGACGAAAACATTCTGAACATTCGGCTAAGTGGACAAAATGAAATCCCGGTCGATTCACTCTCTGAATCAGCAACTTGGGAAAGCTGGTGTGGGCCCAGCCATCTCGGGAATGCCTCCACCTGGAAGCTGGTAGCATCATGTGCATGCTGGAAATGCACCTGGCTCAGCATAAGGACAAAGTCAGGGGAAAAGACAAGGCGGGTGAGGCCCATGTCTTGGTTCTCACGGGTCTCTTCACCCTCTACCTGTCTGACATTTCTTCCTCAGTGTGGCTCATTCTCTTTCCAGGTCTCGCCTTGTCCTCCACCTGGATTTCATTCATCTGTTTGTGCTCTGTCCCCCTTTCCTTCCAAGCTCCTTCTGACAGCATAGGTGTCATGGTCAATGGCTGGGCGGGGATCAGCTGTAGGGAGAACATGGAAGCCTTGATGGAGGCCACACGGTCCAGACTTCTTCCCACGCCCTCTCAGGACTTGCTTCAGATAATGGCAGCGGGACCCTCATCGTGGCAGAGTAGCTGTGTTTGGAAAGGGATCTTCCTTCCCTTTTCCATAATCCTTCACTGCAAACAGTAAAAGAGCATGGACACGAGTTCAAAGGAAAGACGCTATTATTTCATCACTCAATAATATATTGATCTTGTACATTCTCTTCCATTATGTGCCCACGCTCACACGGATGCTTTGCAAAGCTGTAATCAGAGAGTATCTACATTCCTGTATTCTGCACTTTTTTTATTTAACATAAGCATTTTTCCTGGTGCTATGCAATTTTGTACACATATTATAAATGACTGTGATGTTTCTTCTAATGAATGTGTTGGACTTTATCCTTCCCTTTATCCACAGGCATTTAAATAGTTTTTCTCCAAATAACGATTAAGCTTGTTTTCTGTAGTAGTCCTTGTGGGTCTAGATGATTAAACACTAAGTACCCAGCCTTAAAATCATTTCATAACGCATGTTTTAGAGTTCCATTATTTGTTTTAGTAAAAAACAGTCATGTGTGTAAAGATGACACATTGTTCCTGACATATGATACCGTATGTCCTTGGCATAAATTCCTCAGATCGAAGTTTCCGGGTCAAGCTTCTGTCACCTTCCACTTGGTGTTTGCTGTTCTCTCGCCAGTCATCCCCCACATTCAGGGCCAGTGGGGTTGCACAGTGAGTGAGCTTTCTTTGCTGAATGCTTTTTTCTTTAGGACAATAGGAGGTAAGTAGTTTGTAAATAAGACATAGTTTAAATAATAATAGTTCCCATGACACTGTGGCCACATGGGTTTATTAAGGAGAAAGCGTCCCAGCCGGAGAGGAGTCTGAGAGCAGAAGGTAGGTTCAGGAAGAGGAGCTGAGAAATGAGTGGGGCTGGACCGGGAGCCAGGGGCACAGAGAAGGAGGATCTGGTGTCAGAGAACCGTAGTGGACAGGATGGCTCCGGGCCATCAAGGCTCTGAGAGGACCGCCATCTTTTTCTCCAAGGAGATGTGAAACCACTGGAGAATATGGAGCCAAGAATCAATGTGACCGAAACTGTGGTGTATGTGTGTCTGTGTGTGTGCACACGTGTGTGAGCACACATGCCCCCAGCTCCTGTAAAAATTGGTGGGAGACGGTCAAGGCAGGAAGCTGTAAGATCCATCCATCAGGAGACCAGGAAGCTAATACTACAAAAGTGCAGGTGGTAAATGGCGGTGACGTGGGCTGGAGTTGTGGTCATCAGATTGTTAAGACACAATGAAAATACCCAGAAGGCAGAGCCAACTGGATTCTACAAGAAGAGGGTTGTGGGATGAGAGATGTGGTGAATAACTGGAATTGGTTGTCCTCACTTGTCAGGGTGACTTGTGGGATCAGTGGGACAAAGTGATAAGCCTTTGAGGTCTGTGGCCAATTGTCTGAAGAACGTGTAGAATTGTTCTACAGCATTTGTCATGGTTTGCATTTGTGTATAACACTGCAGCCAACAAACACATTCACGCAACTCTTTTCTTCTCCTTGAAGATGGTTTCATGTGTCATCAGTGGCACAAGCTCCATGAAGACCAGCATGTCATTGAGCTGTTAGCAGCACCACATGGGGAGGTGTCCTGTGTCCACACCCTTCCTGTGAGAGGAGTAGGGGGAACAGAGGCACATGGCTGGCGAGATCGGAAGTCTGGTTGACAGAGGCGGAGTGGGCAGTGAGATCTGAGTAGTGACGGCTCCAGAGACAAATGCTGGCGCAGTGCTGACAGACGAGCCGGGGCTCAGATTAAGCAGCAGGAGAAAACATGGGAGTTGGTGAAGGAGTCATGAACAGGGTCATGGTTTGTGGTTTTACTGTTAGATGTTTTGGTTTTGAATTTGTCCTCTCCTGTCCTAGTGTAACACACTCAGGTTGCATGGGTGACAGAAGGACTTGGGGAAATATGCAGATGGGGAATGAATGGATGGGGCAGGGCTCTGCTTCTGCAGATTCATCAAGGTGGAAGTCCCCACAGCACCGCTCCTCCCGCCAGCCTCACACCCCCGGACCAGCCTTCGCCTTCCTCCCTCCGAATCACAGAACCCCTGGGAGTTTGGGTTTTACATGAGATTATAGAGGGGACACCAAAGCGAAGCAAAATGGAAATAATTGTGGAAAGTATCTCGGGTTTTCTTTAGAGCTAACACATATCGCAACGGTGCTTCTGAGCAGATAATTGATCAGATTGTAGAATTTCATCGGAATTTACAGACTTGTTTTCCCCCAGGAGAATGAGAGGAACAAAGAACAGAGAACAGGTAAGACTATGACCACATGTTTGATCCAGAAGTAGCAGCAGAAAAGATGAAGTGGTCAAAAAAGAGTTTTTCTGCAAAAGTGGCTCAGGTGAGGTTGGCCGATAGAAGCTAGGGAAATTTTGATCTGGAAATTGCCTTGGGCTCACTCTTTGTGCTGCCCACCAGTATCAAGGTACTGTCAGCATGGGAAATAGAGTTCAATGCCGGTTATTAAGGATGTTAAATGTGACTGAGTATCCAGAGGGTAAAGTTTGCTGGTGACACAAAGTTCTTAGGTTAGTCGAGACCAGGGAGGATGGTTCAAGCATCGTGGATGGGTTGAACAGAACTCAATAATTGGGCAACATGATGGCAGATGAAATCCACCACAGACAAGGTGAAACTCACTGGAGAGAATAAGTTAAATGCCTCTTCTCTGCTGAAGGGCTCTGAATTGGTTGTAGCCTCCTGAGAGTAAGATCTAAAAATCATCATAGCTCAGTGAAAACATCTGCTCTATGCAGAGCACCAGTCAGAAAGAATGAACAAGATGTCAGGCTGTGTGAAGACGGGATAAAAAATGCATGAATGATTTAAAGTCATTATCGCAAAGACCCCTTTTATAGTCTTTTGTAAAAACCAAGGAAAGAAAACATTAAAAGAGGGGGAAAACGCTATAACAGGGGTCAATTGGCTATGCATATGTTAAGACTTCAACAAAGAGGGAAGAGAAAGAAACAGAACAGATTCCTATTTTCACTTCCTATAAATGGATAATATAACATGGTGTGTGCAGAAAGACGAAAGTCAGCTTGAGTCATCTTTATTCAGGAAATGATTGCAGAGGACTAAATATGTCATGACATTCCAGGGAGAACATATTTCAGACAAAAGACGGTGAGGATTTCCTTCTAAGGAAACTGGCTTAGTTTCTGCAGGTGGCGAGCAGCTTAAGTTAGAACCAAGTGTCCAGGAAGGAGTTTCTAGGGTTTTCTGCCAACACAGCTGGCCCAAGCCATCACACAGAAACCCGTGGAGAACGTCGTTTCACGTTCACGGTTAACATTCCCCTCTTCCCTCCGCCAGCCAAGCTGCCTTCAGTGTCTTTGCATGTTCTCAGTGTGAGACACTTCGTTCGCTGCCCTCTCCAAGCTCCAGGGTCAGCCCTAATTAGAAATATTGACAAGTTAGTTTTCTCATGTCGTTGACTTCGCGTTTATCGAGAAGCCTCCTAGGATTTTACATATGCAGAACTGGCCATTCTGATCTTCCTCTACGACCCCATCACAGTTTTTATTCAGCAATATGAACCTCCAAGGAGAATTTGTCTGCAGCACCGAGGACTGATACAGGGGTTATTATCACCAAAACATTTAAACCCCCCACTTACTGTAGGCGAACTCTCTCCTTTGACACAAACCAGAGCGTGCTCTGAAAGGAGCCTTATTCACTGCTATTTTCTGAAGTAGACCTCACCAAATTTCATGCCGCATCTCAATTTAACAGAAGCAGACTCCATCAGACCAGCTCTTCTCAAAGGGCAACCCTCAGGCAGTCTGTGCAGCATGAGCCTGGTGCTGACCGAGGTTCAGGAATGCTGACCTAGATGGTCTCCTCTCCAGCTTTGAATCCTAATGGATTGCCCTGCAATTGCCCTGCAAACCACACACTCGCATCCCTTCAGGCTCCATCGTGTCTTCCAAGATATGTATCCGCTGCGGACGCCCTTTGCTACCCACTATAGCTAAGGATTGTGCTCTGTCCTGGCTCTCCCTCCTCCCTAAGTCCGGCCCTTCGTCAGGCTACTCTGTGCTGTCTTCGGACCATGGATCCAGTTTCTTGGCCTGAGTTGGCTTGGCCGATAGAAGGAAGCAGGAGTGAAGGTGTGCGCATTCCCAGCCCAGGCCTGGAGAGGCTCCAAGCATTCCATTTGTTCCCTTGAGACTCTGCCCTCATGGTGGAATGGGGGCACCAGTATCTGCCCGCTAATTCCATGAGGGGGAAGAGAGACACTCAACACGGAGCATGCCCGTCCCTGCCAACCCTGGCTGGGATCCACGACACTCTGCTGGATACGTGTTCATAGCTAGCCCAGTCCAACCAGCCTAAGCTTATCACAGGGCAGGAGCCCAGGTGGGCCAGCAGAAACCTCCGATCCCTTGCACAGTCATGGACCGACAAGAAATCATAAATACAGTACAACCCTGGATTACAAGTAACTTGTTCTGCGAGTGTTCCGCAAGATGAGCAAACATTTCTGATACATTTCAACTTGATAGACGAGCAATGTCTTGCAATATGAGTCGTACATGACACCGAATGTCACATGATCACAACTGAGCCAATGGTTGCCCCCCCGCCCTACTTGCTCGCTCTCTCTCTCTCTCTCTCTCTCTCTCTCTGTTTCTCTCTGTCTTTCACTGTGGAATTGGGAGTAATCATCTCCCACGCTTGGATGCTCTGTCTCAGGCTGCCATGTTTGGCAGAAATCAGTGATTTTTCACAAAATTTGAAGGTGCCCACAACTGGCACTAGTGTATTTTTTGTCACTTCCAAGCACCCAAGGACAGTCCTTTGCTTTTCCAGACAAGAGTGAGCCTAGGAATGCTTTGCTTCATTGTCGGTCAGGTTGCCTGCGGATATAGTCCCTTTCCTCTTCTGCCTTATTGCCAGTTCCATTACATGCAGTGTATAACAAGAGTTTATTAATGCTGTACTGTAGTCAACGTCTGTCCGTGATAGTGAAAGTCGTCGTGTATAATAACCCTCCTCTCTTTTTTCTCCCTCACACCAGCCGCGAAGGTTTTCAAAGGGAAGCGCAGGTTAATTTGTTTATTTTTCTTTATATTTAGTATTGTCTTTATTATTTTGTATTATGTTACAGTATTGTAATGACTTTTATATGAGTATTTTTGGATTGTGGAACGAATCATTGGAGTTTCCACTATTTCTTACAGGGATATTTGTTTTGAGATACAAGTGCTTTGGATTACAAGCATGTTTCCGGAACAAATTATGCTCGCAAACCAAGGTTTTACTGTACTATTTATTTATTTTTGTAGCACTGAACTTTAGGCTCGTTGTACTGCAAGAGCTAACTGGTGTGCTCACGAATTTATCACCCCACTCTCTCTCCTTCTGGAAGGTAGGTTTTCTTTTCTGTTTTACTTCCCCCCATCCCAGAACTTAGAGAAATGTCTGGCCCTTTATAGGGACTCAGAAAATCATTTGTTCAAAAGCATCAATAGCTCAATTAACTTTGGACATCCAATAGCTCTGAGCTTCGACTTCATTGTTTGCACCACTTGGAGTAGGGGTCTGAAGACTTTTTTTCCATCAAAACTAGATAATATATATATCTTAGGCTTGCAGGCCCACATCCTTCATTTGTTGTTTCTGTTTTCTATTTTTTTAAACAATTTGAAAATGTGAAAACCATTCTTAGTTCCAGGGACAAACAACAAACAGCCCCCTGGCTGTCCTTTGCAGACCCCTGCCTTAAGAATGTCTCTTATTGGATACACATTGGTGCTGAGTGTTGGGCTGCCCTGATGCACATCGGAGCACTGGCTTATGGAACTCGTTAAATTCTTCGTCGACACGATGGGGGCAGCTGGCGCACCCCTTGTGTGGAGATTTGTCTCCAGCTTCATCCCAGGAGGAGCGATATTCCTGAGGAACGGTGTTGATTTAGCTGGTGGACATAGAGTGTGGGGAACTCTTGTATTTACATTGCTACGAGATTCATGTTTTGGCCGCTGTGCAACCAGGAATCCTTGCTAATGTGCTGTTTAAGGTTGCTTCTACCTTTGTTTTACAACTCTGGTGTTTTGTGGGTGTTTTTGTTTTGTTTTGCTTTACTAAAAATCTGCCCTGTGTTTATTTATCCCACTATATAAATTACACAAGGCTCTGGATTCTTATTGGAAGAGGGGCAGAGTACACGAATAGATTTTTAAAGCACAGTATTTGTAAATTAAGAAGACCAAATAAAATTGTGTAAAAAATGTCCACTTTAAGAAATGAACCACAGAAATGGTATTCTACCATGACGGACTAGAGAGAGCTGACGAAAAACAATTTACAGTAGTTTTTTGATGCAGATGCCTATTTATCCAAGTTCTATTGAAGATGGAGAGAGACACAGATAGATCCTTCACCCTCTACGGCAAACACAGACTCAACACGAGAAGCGTTTATAGCCTTGTCCTGGGAGCACTGATTTATCTGTCGCACATGCAGAGCATCTTGTGACAAAGACGATTCCCTCCGTATTATTAATAAGAGTAGCACTTGCTGCACTGTAAAGTAATTATTTGCCCAAATGCTCCCACTAGACTAGAAATTGCATGGTAGGTCTTCCTTCCCTGCATTCCCAAATACCTAGAATGGTCCCTGGTGCCACCTTAAATACTTGATAGAAATCTGCTCAAATAATTCATCCTCAGAAGCTTTGCATTTTCCTGAAAAGGTTGTTACTTCCTATTCATAGAAGACTGTGTATTTGTGTTTTACCTTGTTAATTTGCTTCTCGTAGCAAGAGCAAGCATTCCAAATGAGGAACCGGAGTCCTAGGAGTAGCTGGACTTACCCAAACGTAGGCTTCTAGCAAATGGCAAGTCATTGTCCAGAATCCAGATCTTCTCCTGGCTAGTGCAAGTTCACCTGCAGAATAACCCACTGCTTATGGGTATGAAAATAGAAACCGATAGAGCTCTAATCATAGGGGGACAAAGATGTTCTCCAGCCAAGGTTGTTTTCATTGCTTAGGCATGGGATTCTCCTATTAAAACAACTCGTATGGATTCATCTCCCCGAGACTCTCTTGTCCCAGTGCAGCGGTGTGCTGATCCAATTACCAAAAGCTACAAAATGGATCTTTACACAACACCATTTCTGCCGTTGTGTTTATTCTCCGTGACCTCCAAGACACCTATGGCATCCACCCACCTGGTATGATAGACTTGACCCCTGCCAGGGATTGTCAAGGTCATTCCTAAACTTTCTTCGTCTACAGTGTGCCTCTGCCAATTATTTTGGCGAAAGGTGGAGAAAGTTAGAGGGTCTGTGCATTGCTAATTCTCTGGAAGGAAACCGGCGACTCCGTGGGAACCAGACATTCTTTCGGTGCTGCCTCTTCCAGCCCTGCGCAGGGCATCGGCTCAGCTCCCGGCCACGCTCAGCCCTGGCCATCCACCCTGTATCCCTCTGGTTTCTGGTCTCTGGCTGAATGCTGGAGGAGAGGTAGAACCAGGCTCCTTCACTCCAGCCTCTGTGCTTCAGAAAGGTTTTTTCTGGCAGTCTTTGTTGCCCCCAATCACGATGCTTCTGGGAAGCCTCCACCATGGCCAGAGCTCCATCCTCAATTTTGGGTTTTCTGACACAACCCCTCACACTCTCCCAATCAAGGGACAACAGAGCTTGCCTCCATGGCTGATCTCTGGGCTGCCTCACCATCAGCACCTGTGTGGTTCCTTGCCTCCTTCCCCACTTGTGGAACAAATTCCTGCTTGAATATCCCCACTTGAAATACTTAGAGTGGTCTTGTTTTCTGTTGGGACCTAGCTAATATAGATCAGTGACTCTTCTTTTTTTTTTAATTTTTTAATGTTTATTTATTTGTGTGTGTGTGTGTGTGTGTGTGTGTGAGAGAGAGAGAGAGAGAGAGAGAGAGAGATTGGGAGAGAGAGAGGGAACGAACGTGAGCAGGGGAGGGGAGAGAGAGAGGGAGAGACAGAATCCAAAAGCAGGCTCCAGCCTCCAAGCTGTCAGCACAGAGCCCAATGCTGGGCTCAAACTCACAAACCGCAAGATCATGACCTGAGCCAAAGTCGGATGCTTCACCCACTGAGCCACCCAGGCATCCCAGATCAGCAACCCATCTTCAGTTGAACTAGAGGGAACGGAGTCCCACAGCGCACAATGACCCATTGACAGCAACATGCCTAGTAAGTGGTCGAGTCAGGACTTTAACACACGGCTGTCTGTCTCTGGGACGCGTGCTGTCCTGCTGTGGCCTATTAGCCGAGCAGGTGCACAGTGCAACTGCCAAGCTGGGCTGTATTGGTTCTGCTGGTCTTAACATTGGGCGGTGCTTGCTGTCCATCCAGCAGGAGGGGGCCATCCTCTGGCTCCAGGAACTCAGACAAGAGAGCGGCTGTCTTGACACTGCTTTCTTGGGGACTGCCAGTGACAGACCTTCTAAACCGGCTTTGGATGGGTCAGCGGGCTGTCGGTGACCTTCAGGTAGTAAACCACGCTCAGTTTGGAGGACGGCAATCGATATCAATGATTCATATTGCATGAAGCTGGGCAGGATAGGACCTAGACAGGAAGCGATGGTCTCTGGGAGGCACTTGGATGTACAATAACTAATCAAAAGCGTCACGAGCAGGAAATGTTGCCGGCCACCGCAGGGATTAATAATGGTAATATTTCCCAGCATACAGAAATCCATAATCATGCTATCAATTTATTTCGAGAATTGCAAATTGAGCTGCTATCTTAAAAAAGAAACCCCTCATGCCTTGCACCTTGCAACTGCTCTGGAATATTTACTGTTTTGTCGGAATGAGAGCCCTAGTGCAGACCATCTCAGCATTTCACCTCTGAGGCTTCTGGACCGTGTCAGAGTAAAAGCAATCAATATTGGTTAATAAGCCAGATCAGTGTTATTAGTATTCTTTACAGCCTTGGCATACTTCATTTTATGTACAGATTGCCTATGAAAACTTGGGCTTATATCTTGTCTAGACAATGCCTTACATGGCCATTCCAATTAATAATGTGCCAGAATTATCTTATGCTTAATGCAGCTGGCTCTATATTGACTCTGGAAATTAAATTTACTCCACAATGGTATTGACAGCTGGGTCTCTGGCATATTTAATGGATTTGAATGTAGATGGGGCCGTATCTCGTGCCTTCAAGCAAAATGTTGATAACTCATCATTTTCACAAAAAGTGAAAAAGTGCTTTATCTATAAACGTTCCATCTCTCAGTAGAGTAAATCAATGTGAAAGGTGGTCGCAATTGGTCGAGCTCCCCTCTACGAAAGAGAACAAAAAGGAAAGATCCCGGGAAGTTTGTAAAACCAGGGCTTGCTGGTTCGTTAAATGCGTACCTCAGGAATCTCAGTGTGTTTCCAAAGACAGGTTTCAGTCCCGTGGAGTAACACTGTGTCCCGTGAATTTGATTTGAACATAATGAAAATTCTCATAAATGTGTATGCGCCAAGTCCGGCTTGGAAACGTGGCTCTCCGAGGGTCACCTGGTTTATTTCAGGGCTGTTCGGTAGGTACTCTGCCCTGTGCCGTCTTCCCCGCTTGAGAAAGTTGCCTCTTGGGGGAAAATAGTGCAGACCACCTTAAGGAAAGCCTTTGATGCAGACGGGTTTGAGTTAATGAAAGCACCCTATTGACAAGCACACGCTGATAGATTTTCTCAGCCTCCCCTGCAATGAGGCCCATGTAAGAATGCAGGAAAGGAAAGGGGCCTAGTGTTCCGAATTCCTGGACACCTGCCAGGAGGCACAGTTCCTTGTGAGACGGCTCTCCCGGTGCTGCTTCTAAACTAACCCAGTCCGGGCCAGTTCTGGGGCAGACACCCCACCGTAGTGTGTTTGTGTGAGGGTCAGAGGTCAGTGTGAATTGAGTGATGGGCAAAGTAGCTCCCGCTTTCAAACCCACCCCCGAGTATCTTATGGTGATGTTACGCGCCACGGTCAAAGGCTTTCTTCTTGTGAAATTGCAGATAACCCTAAGAGAGTGTTGTCGAGAACACATGGTTTGGGGAGAGAGCGTACCAGAACATTTCCAACCCGGTCTGGGGTTACAGCCTGACCCTGTAGGAACAGTCAGTGAAGAGCGATGATTGGACATGCTCCCGGGTGTGAGGGCTCAACCACACAGCAAGAGGTTGACCCTGCTCGCCGTTCTACTGTGTAGACAGAGGTAGGAGGGCTCCCAAGTCAGGCCTCGCTCCTGTGTAACCTCACGCGGGGACGGGGTGACACTGTGCGTCATGGGGGAAGGCAGGCCGCCCAGGCCAGGGAGGATGCCCACCGCCAATGTGAAGAAGTCCCAGGAGCAAAGAGAAAACCTGAGATGGAAGTTGAAGATGACAGGTCTCCTTGTGTTCGTCACGGTCACATCCCAGGACTGGTGCTCCTGTGTAGACGGAAGTCTTCAGTCAATCCCGGCCACAACGATGCAGGATGCAACTGATGGGCCCGCACACTGGGTAGATCCACAAGGCGGGGTGGCGCGTGTCTGGAGAACGCGGCGTCGTGGCGTTCTGGACGCGGAGAAGCTCTCGTTCTGTGACCGAGTTTGATTCCTTGGACAGGTTAGGCAAGTAGGGGCTACAGACGTCCCGATACTCCTTCAAAAGTGGTGCCCACGTGCCCCTCGAAGACTCCAAAGGAGGCTCCTTCATGCCTCTTCTGGCTTTTGGTGGCTGGTGGTTCTCTCTGGGGACCCTCTTTGTGGCAGCAGATCTGCCTCCGTCATCACGTAGCCTCATTCTCTGTGTCTGTGCCCACATCTCCCTCTCCTGGCAGGACCCATTCATGGGACGATGACTCATCTCAACTAGATTAAATCTATAAAGACCCGATTTCCAATTAAGGTCGCATACACAGGTCATGGGGGTCGGGCTCGCACAGGTCTTTCTGGAGGACACAATTCAAGCGCCATGGTATTCCACTGATGGAGAGAAGCTCAGGAAAGACCTTCGTGTTTCCAGAGAACAATCAGTCACCATTATATTCCGCCCCACCCTACCTCAGCACTGTTCTGCTTCTCCCAAATTCTCATGTGCTGTGTTTTTGTATTCACTTTCTTGAAATTTCCTCTTGGCCCGTGGACCCTTTAGAAGTATGTTTGTTTCAAAGTGCAGACCTCTGGAAAGGAAGACATGAGAGTGACATCTTACCTGCGGGACGCATCGCTAGCCACATCCGTGATATTTCAGTTCCAGGAGACGGTGGTGAATATCAGTGCGGAAGTTCCCTCAGAGTGACAACACTGGTGTGACAGTGACAACACTGGCATCGCCGGGGGTTATACCACCTTGGCGAAGAGGAGGCAGGTTGGTTAGAACCGGGAAGTCTTCCCTTCTGAGAGCCAGGTTGAAAACCGAAGGATCCAGGCTTCCAGGCTCCTTGCTGGACATGGACATTCAGAACAACTTCCCCTCGTGGCTTATTTGTAAAATATTCTCATAGCCTGTGGTCGCTTCATGCTGGTCAGCCGCCCTCTCCACAAAACAGACCCTTTGAAACATAATTAAGGCGCCTCTGCCCATTCTTTTATTATTTGTTAGATACATTTGCCAATGCAATCATTGGTCCAGGAATGAAAATCTCCTTATTGTTCCTGTGGTGGTAAATCAGGTAACTCAAGTACGTTAAGAAATAAAATGGTAATATAACTCCACTCACAAAACTCAAAGTCAATCTCCAGAACATCAAGATAAGAAAACATCCTGAACAATAATGTTTTATTTTGACACAAGGAGAAAGCCTTCAGTGCCAAATCAAGCAATGATTGTAGCCTTGCCAATTTTTTTTTTATCCCTACCAACAACAAAAATAGAGAACACTTTTGTAATATAAAATCATCCATTGTTCTTCTACTAGTCTGTCTTCTGACAAGATTCAACGAATCATCCAAAGTAGACAATAATTTCCTCTTCCATGCATTTTTAGTATTGTTTTGGTCAAGGGACCTTCCCAAATCAGTTCCTTTAGATGTAATGTTGGCACTTTTACTGGAGAATTGAAAATATCATGGGGAACTCTGTCTTAGAAGCATCCTTGTTCCTTCCTTCTCCATGCATTGAACAACTATGTACATCAAGCTTGGAACTAAGCACTGTGTGCAAAACAAGAATTAAAGACTCAAGAGACCCTGGTGCTCAAGGGATTCATAGTCACTAACTAGCAGAAGAAGCTTGGCCATTGGGCAAGGGAGAAGCCATAAATGCCGCCTTAGGGGTACGTCTGCGCTGGGGGAGTCGGAAGAGAAGGAGAGCCCTTGTAACATCAGGGGAAGGAAACCATGAGAGCAGCTACTGGAGCCAGACTTTGACAGTGTGTTGTTCTCGGGCCAGACAGGGCGGGGAGTAGACATTCGGACCAGGAGGCCAGGGAGCAGACGAGCTAGTGAGCCATGCCCAGGGCGCCAAAGTGATGGCATCGGACGGGGCAGGGGGTCGGGGTCAAAGCGGGCAAAGGCTTAGATTCAGAACCAGAGCTTTCTTCAGACCATTGAGGCTTTCTTCCTTCTTCTTTTTTTATTTTTTGTTTAAATTCTAGTTCGTTAACATACAGCACGATACCGGTTTCAGGAGTAGAATTCAGTGATCCATCACTTACATACAACACACAGCGCTCATCCCAGCAAACGGCCTCCTTAATGCCCCTGGTGTTTTCTTAAGTAAGACCATTCTTGTTTATTTTTGCTTGGGTTTTAGTGCCGTTTTCACTGTATGCTTGTTCTTTATTTCTGCCTTGCTGTTGTTCAAGAAAAAAGCAAGGAAAGAATAGACCGAAAAGGGAGAAGAAAGCGAGGCATTCTTGGCCAAACCTTCTGGGACTTTGGCACTAAGACTCAATATTAACTCCTGTCATAGATGGGACTTTTAGGTTGCGATGCATAAAAGTAGAACGCACACTTGAGCACATGCCCAGGCCAGGAGCCCGTGCGTGGCTCACACTGAAGGCCACACTTGCTGGGTGCTTGTGTGGGGGCTGACTTTATTCAGATTCAGTGGAAGAAGAAGCGGTTTTCATTAATTGCTTCAGGTTGTTTCCTTTTCAAGAAATAGGAATTCTGTAGCTTTGGTGGTTTCTCTGTACAATATTCTCTTTTCAGATTATGGAGCTTCTTCAATGGTTCACACCACTCAAACCTACTTTCTCAACTCACGTCATGTGAGGCTACCCAAATTTATCTGTGTCAACCTGATCCCAGTGTCAGAAATTATAACCTTCATGTCATGGTTCTTCCAGAGTCTTGAATTATCAGAACCCCTAACAAGGGTTCTAGTAAAGTGAATGCACGCTAATGGACTCTCAGCTAACTTTACTTTTATATAAAAGAAGATATTTGATCTGTAATTGACCTATTCAAATCCAGAATTTAAACTGAAACATGTGCAATTCTCCTTTTTCTGGTGGAGAAAAATTCCAATTCATCCAAATTACAGAAATATGAAAACAGACCAGAAGCTAAGATAAATCAACTATATATATATATATGTGTGTGTGTGTGTGTGTGTATACATACATATATACGTGTGTATATATATACATATATATATAGGTTTGCTTTTTTATAATTTGGATATGATTTTTAATAATTTTACTAATGTTATTTCACAAATGCCAGAGAGAGGAATTTTGGTCTGTTTCAATTTTGTTTTTTTCTCTCCATAATGGGACCCAGAAGTCTTCAAATAAAGTATCGCCACACAAACACTCTAGTATCTTTACTAAAGACGAACGCGTTTATGGGAGCTCTATGCTTTAGTGAGAAAATGTTGTTGACTTCGTATTGACAGAAAAATCATGATATTTAAGTATGCCACCCAAAATTCAGAATGAAATCTGTTTAAAATCAAGCAATTAGGTGGAACAGTGCCCTGGGAATTACAGAGGTGTCCTTGTGGTCTGAGTCTGTTTTTTATTTGTTTTTATGTTTATTTATTTTTGAGACACAGAGAAAGAGAATGAGAGAGAGAGAGAGAGAGGAAGGGGCAGAGAGAGAGGGCAACAGAGGATCCCAGCAGGCTCCATGCTGACAGCAGAGAGCTGGATGTGGGGCTCAAACTCACGAACCGTGAGATCGTGACTGGAGTCAAAATCAGACACTTAACCAACTGAGCCACCCAGGCGTCCCATCAAGTCTGGTTCTTAGATGAGCCTAATTTTTGCATTATGTCTACAGAGGTTTAAACAAAACAGTAGAAATTTGGGGGAGATAGCGACAACCGTTAACTTCATTGGGAAACACTTAGATTTGCCTCCTGTATATGGCAACTATCTAATCCAGAAAGATTGGATGTGTCCGTATTCAAACAAACAAAAAAAAAGGATTTAAATCTGGGTATACCCAGATGGCTCAGTCGGTGGGGCACGTGACTCTTGATCTCAGGGTCGTGAGTTCAAGCCCCATGTCAGGCATAAAGTTTACGTTAAAAGAATAAAAGTAAAATAAAATGAAAAAGTTTTTTGTCCGGCACCCGGTCCTCATGAAGAAATGGCACACGCCATCCTTTCCCACTCTGCCGGCCACCTTAGCTTGGCTGCACAGCGAAGCGGATTATGGAAAGGGCCCGTGGAATAACCCGCACAGTGCGCGCTGGGCTGTGAGGTCAGGAAGGCTGATCCTGTTCTGATTGTACATTCGTTACCCTGGACAGATGCCAGCATCTCCAAGATGCACTGTTCCCATCTGCAAAATGACAATGGCAGTGCCTGGGAT
Organism: Prionailurus bengalensis; assembly: GCF_016509475.1. NCBI lineage: Eukaryota > Metazoa > Chordata > Mammalia > Carnivora > Felidae > Prionailurus > Prionailurus bengalensis. Next base: position 237,689,811 of record NC_057343.1, on the reverse strand, counting down.
GTTTGCTGTGGGAACGGGAGGGAACCAGGCGTCAAAAGCACTCACACGCTGAGAAGGTTCCAGATCCACAAAGGGAGGTGGTGTAATTCTTTGGCTGGTTGTGTGCATGACTCTCACGAGGGAAGGCCAGAAGGGTCAACTTTGCCCTGAACGCGGGAGAGGAGGGGGAGTGTGCGAAACCTGGCTGGAGGAGACAGAAGGCAGTGACAACTCCCTCCAAACCATGCCTCGGGGTGGATCAAAGCTTCCTGCTCTTGGAAACTGAAGGCATCCCCCCCCTTCATCTTGGGGGCTTTCCTGTTCAAATAGCGAAGCCTAGCCACATAAAGGGAAGCCCGCTCTGAGGTACGCTGACATGCTTGTGTGCTTGTGTCATCTACATTGGCCATATGTTAATGGTATGCACCCAAGAGTTCGCCTCATTATAAGAGGGTTACACATCAATAGTTCTGGAAAACATAGAAGTGACTAGGGCTTTCAAAGAGTATGCTTCAGTGAATGTGCATTCCTAGAGCCCATCTATAAAAAGATTTTCAGGCACGCATTCAGCACTTGGTCTTAATTTTCTGTTGATTTCTAAGCTCTACCAAACCGCAAACAGCTCTGTGGGCTCCTCCACCAAGCTGGTTTCACAGTTGCAGATGCAACAACAGATCTTACCCCACGTCGGAATTACACGCGACAGCGGGAAAGAGAAAGAGAATGGAGCCCCAAGGCTTTGCCCGTTGCCCATCTGACACGTCAGCCATTTTGGAACAGGGATCCTCAAACATCATAAGCGCCGGAGAACATGTCGCTGGAGACATTTTGGGCGTTTTTATGCATTGCTTAGGTATTTTTTTTCCTGATACATTTCTTCCTTTGAGAACATTTCTTAGGGGTCTAATAGAAGAAGATGATTAATTTTTTCACTGGCGCATTGTAAGTCTAAAGTACAACTTGTTCCTTTATTAATTGTTTAATGGGACTCCTATTCTGCATGCACTTTGGACTATCAGCCATGTGATAGATCTGGTGCAAGCCCCACCTGAACAAGGAGAGGGTGCCGCCCTCACCCTACTCATCAGCCTTGGGCCTCTGAGTCCCCAGGAGCTCCTTCCCAGAAGAAAGTGCATAAAAACAAGTAAACAAGCTTTCCTTGGTTCAGTCTGTCACCCTGAGCTGGTGCCTGATTCAATTCAGGTAATGGTCAGGGAATAAGGTCCCCAGACCTTCCGAAAAACAGGAGAAATATGTGTGACTCTTCCAAAGAGACATGTGGGAATCAGCCAAGTATTGGAACTTTCTGTAGCTACCATGTCCTTTCTATTTCAGTTCTGCCCGTCTCAGACAGGACACAGCAATCTTCGGAATGAGCTGCACGGGACCCCGGTGGCCTTTCATTACGCCTGGGGCAATTTGGCCTTCAAGAAAGCACTCACATGTCATGTAAGTCAATATTTTTCTTTCATGGGCATTATGCATACCATAAATGAAAAAATAATTAAATCCACCCTGGACCAAAAGGTCGGGGGTGGGGCAGGGACTCCCCGGTAGGCTATTTTTACAAAAAATCAACAGCTTGCCGTATCTTGTACCGTGTTTTGCAAATTCTGATTTCGGTGGCAATATCAGATTTTCCTCAAGGGTGACACTCCTTCGTTTCTCAGTATGGCACAGAACCCTTCTAACCCCCAAAGAGCACTCAGGCGAATCAGTCCATTACCCCTTCAGACTGAAACATTTCTTGAAGACCAGACATTATTTTGTAACAATAGGGGGCCCTCAAGCTTCTCTCCCTCTCTCTCTTTCTCTCTCTCTCTCTTTTCTCCTTCAGGAAGGAGTCATCTGAAAGGAACCCAGACAGGAAAGAGATTGGAAAGACCAGTGATATTACAGCACATAAATGTTGACAGCAAAATAAAGGTTCAATAGTAACTCTACTTAATTAGGCAGTTTTAGAATCTAAACCCTTTCCAGTGAAAGAAGCACTATTTTGTTTTACTATGTTGGGTAAGAGTTCTCAGGCCAAGAGGGTGGCAAAAGTAAACACCGTATTTGAAAAAGACATGCGTATTGTTACAGGTAGTGTATTTTCGTAAAGCAAAGGTTTTTCTTTTATTTCTGGGAAACTCTGTGACCATTGGAGCTATAAATCCTCAGAATTGGCCACTATGTAGAGTAAGAGTTGAAATGACGCTGGATCTGAAGTTTGAATAAGAAGAGGAAGAGGGAGTGAGAGAAGGAGAGAGAGAGGTCAAAGTATGAACGGCAGTTACTTACTTCATCGGAGAAGGAAAAGCAAGTTACTACCAACTCCCTCCCTGATTTATTTACTGCAAGAATAGCCTTTAAGAACAAGAAGATTTTCACCTTTTTTTTTGGATGTTTTATCCACGGATTAATTTAATCTGAACATCTCACTTCATTTTCGCTGCCGGACATCTCATCTACGCCATAACGGCAAAGATGGATCACTGTTTCTGGGCTTTGCTCTCGCTCTTGGCTATTCTGGTAACAGTCTGTGATGTTAGTAAATAAGGACAGTTTTATTTAGTCATATGGATTTTAAGGTCTTCTTAATCTTTCTGTCTTTCTCTTTGCTGGTTCTCATCAGGCAAAGAAAGCACCAGGTAGAGCTCTTATCGGATACTCTATAATTTCACTGGCACCTCAAAGACGAAACTGTCTGGAAGCATCCTGGGATGTGTAAATCTCTGTTTTATCTTCCACAGTGTCCCTTTCCTCTGCTAGTTTTTGGCGGGTGAAAATCGACGTGAGTATGACATCCAGCTATCGATCTATTTCTGATGCCCGCATGTAGCAGCAATTAGCACATAGACTATCATGATTCTTTGTACTTCTTCTCTGGCCAACTAGATGAGTGTGTGTGTGTGAGTGTGTGTGTGTGTTCAAAGTAGAGAATCCTTTTCCCTTATTACTCTCAAGGAGCTGCCAATGGGTTTCACAGCACTCACATTACAGAAAACTCATACCCTGACGTGGTTAGTATATAAGAAAATCAAATCGTTAACCGGCGATGTTTTAGGATCTGACCTGATGCGAATTAGTAAGTTGTGCAGAAGTCACATATGTTGAGTACAATGGAGCGAAATTATTGAGAAACTGTTTTGGCTCCTAAAGTTTGGTACTAACGGAAGACATAAAGTAGATTGGAAGAAATAAATGAGAGTCAAAAATCCATGCCTTGTAACGCCTTTTACATCTTATACATATATGAAGGGCCTGTTTTCACTTTTCATCAATCAAAGAAACCCAGGGCAATTGGACATAGGAAGGAAACACGAGCATTCTGTAAACTCATATGGCAATGTTCACACAGAGAATTAAGATCCCAACACCCACTCGTGCTCATTTTCTTATAAAAGAAAGCCTTGCTGTTGGAGTGTGGACACATCTAATGCATGCATTCTCAAGATTTATTGACAAAGCATCCTCAGAAGGAAAAGGAGAGGTCAGTGCAGGCAAATGTGCCTTTGGGAAGATGCATCTGAGCCCAGGTGGTTCTTGGCAGGACTTTCTCTTCTGATTTCCCTTTCGTTCCGAGTGTCTTCTGCTCTGAACCAAATGACTCTGGTTCTATTAAATTATATGAATTTTACAAGAAATGCCCTGACAGACAAGTTTTAGACCCACTGATCACCAGCCCCAACACTTGGTCTGTGTCCAGTGGTGTGGACCGGCTGCCAGCTTGCCCTCAGGGTCCCGCAGATTTCACCATCATGAATAATTCACACTAGGGGATATTTTTATTCAGTCTTCACCGTGGAATTAACTTTGCTAAACGGATAGTTGTTATTTCAGAATAATTATATTGTTTTGACGCTTTGAATGGGTAAACTCCTGGATTGATTATCTTCTATTGGATTCATGTGCTGTCCCTTCTTTAAAGCCACAAATAGGCTATCAAATTAAAAAAAAAAAAAAGATCATGAATCAACCTGAAAGAATGAAGCTCCTTGCTTTCATAATTTTAAATCCTTCTTTTTTAAAAATGTTGGCCTCTTGCTCTGGCAAAGAGTGTGGAGATGAGTTCCAGATAAAATGAGACATTTTCCAAGATGAAGACTCTTACAGCAAAGGTATCAGAAATATATCTCCACACTATAAGAGCTTTCTTTCTCTTTTGGAGGCATTTTTAAAAATTTTTCTACCTTTAATAATATTGATAATCATTGTGCTTAATTTAACTTTATTGCTCTTTGGCTAATCACCATCCGTATACAATTATGATTAAATCCAAATGAAATATTGGGCTTATTTCACGAAAAGTATTATTACAAGTTTGGTTCTGGCACAGATCCACAGTAACCCCTGCAAATAATTAAAACATTATTTACCTTGTTTTCTGTATCTAATTTGTCTGCTTGTACTTTTGTTCTCCCAGAAGGACCTGGTGATTCATTAATAACATTGTTGGAGATCCACTGAGCTTGCAATAGGAAGATCTTTGTTCCATGCTCCAACGCGGCTTCCCATTCATTCCTTTTGAAAACACAATGGTTCAAGGTGTTAAAATATATATGAATGACTAATGATCTCCCCAAAGAGGATACAGTCATTTTTCATAGATAGCGAAGAGGTATTTAGTGTGCTTTGAGGTCCAAATAATTATACCAGGAAAACAAACACACAAACAAATAAGTAAAATACCCAGGTAGATCTTATTATTCAAGTGGTAATGTGAGTGTTGGATTTTATTTTATCGCCAAATTTTTAAACTTTATCCCCAGTGGTTAATGCGGCAGTGCATTCTGCTGGGATCAGCTGCTCTGGCCAGTTCCAGGAGTAGGTAGCTAGCTGTGTATCCAGAAGCTAAAACTCACGGCCTCCAAAAGACCCCTGTGCGCATGCTGGTCTCCTCCGACAAGCCCCACCTCCATACATGGCACTGCCCTTGAACAAATACTCAGGTGAAAACCCCGGATTTGTGTGTTCATCCGTGTCCATCGTCTTACACATGAAGTCCCTCAGGATGTCCTCTGTGTTGCCACCGCTCTCTCTCCCACTGAGCCCTCAGAACTCGTAAGACAGCGTGCAGTCTTGCACTGCTTGCCCGGGCTGCCTGGTCTATCCAACTGCCTCTGTTGGCCAGGTGACATCCGAGCCTCCGTGACTTGCTGTCTTTTTTCCATCTTGTTGCCCGTGGCCTTTATTCCTGCTGTTTCCTCCACCTGGAAAGCTGTTCCCTCAAGTTTTGCAGTGTCTTGTTCCTCATCATCCAGGTTTCTGCTCAGACAAGCACCCCAATCTCACCTAGGCGTTGCTTTCGGGAGAAGCCGCTGTAATTGGGTTCGAGGGCTGGTTTCCAGACTCTTAGTACACATTTATACACACGCTGATGCACGGATGAAAAAATAGAGACCTCTTTTTAACTCACCAGTCGCCATTTTACAAAACCATTGGCCATTCTTTTTCCCGATGTGAGAGGTTATCTTGGGGACAGTTTCATCCTGGCACACGTAGTTGAATCTCTTTGATTTTTTTTTGTAATCTGCTAAATAGTCTTTTTAAGGTTTATTTTTGCTAATTTCTTTTTTTTTGCTACAGTTTTTAAAAGACTTGCTGGTGGAGTGGCCACGAGAGTTGAGATAAACAGATGAACCAGAGATGGCAGCAAGGCTCCCCACTCGTGGGTTGATGCTTGGACTCGTCCTCAGAGGCCATTCTCCTGCACAGCTCTTCCTCCCATGACAGTGTGGCCCCAAGGAAGGCAGTAGAACATGGGGCACCGCATCCTAGGACACGTGTGTTTTTATTTTTAAAACATACTGCCACGCCCATCTCCAAAATAGCTACACTTACACTGTCTACGCTATTGACGTCTACACTATCTGAGCCCATCTACACTGGCCACGGCAAAGTGTGGGACACTTTGCCTGACTCCACGCGTTCATATTTTAACAATTGGGGCAATTTCACAGAGTAGATGGCCCTTCTTTCACCCCCAATATTCTACAATATCGTGAACCCAGCAAAAAACTTTCACCCTAAATGGGATTCACAACGTGAAATGATCAATTTAATGGTGAAGGAAACTGCCCACGAAGAAATGGCCACATAGTTTCTGCTCCTTTGAGCAGAGCAACTCAACGTGAAGAGACCATCCGTGAGCTAGGGGACGGCTCACACTTGAGCCAGCGCGGGGGACTACAGTACTTTTCATCTCCTCTGATGCTGTCTTTCCACAAACAAGTGAGTTCTGGTAGCACAGCCCCTGCATTATTTGTTTATATATCACAGAAACCAGCGTTGCAAGGAATGATCCACCTGACACTTAGTTTGTATTTGCCCAAAGAGCTTCCAACCCTTGTGATTCTGATCAGATCCTAAAGTAAAGATTATCGATTATTGAGTACATCAAAACATTTCTTTCCTTCTTTAGTTTTCTTTATTTGATTTCTGTAAGGTCTATCCATTGCTTTAAGGGTTTTGGAAATAGACACATAAAAATTCATCATTTAAAGTAAATGTGGCAAATACAATAATCTCTGAATATAAAGCTCAGAAGGGCTCACCAGGGAATCTCAGTCACGAAGGCCAAGCGCATATAAATCTCTCTGAGGAGGGATAAAATCTCAAAGAAGATACTTTTTCAAAATGAGTATCAGGAGAACATTTTTCCTAAATATAACCCAATGTAGAATGGTCAGAGTTGAGACATAACTCATTTAAAACTGCTTCTGTGTGGTCAAAAAGATACTCCAAGAACTGCCGCATAGAACACTCCCAAGAAATTCAGTTTGGCCAAACTCTAGAGGCTGCTTGATTCTTAGAAAATGTGGAGGAATCTGAAGCCACGTGTGCATCTTATAAATGTGACAATGGGATCAGAGACTACGGATTTGCACTGCATGATTTCCACAGGTCTGTGGGCTATAGAATGTGGAACCCAGGATCAGCGGAATATCCTGTTGCCATGGTTTCCCAGATGCGTGCCACAGGTAGTGGGCACTAGGTCAGGAAGTGGGATTTGTCAAGTAGTGGGAGGCACAGCTGATTCTTCAGCTCTTGTGGGAGAACATGTCCGGGGCACAAACCCAGACCTCCTGCCTAGCACTGACCCATCAGAGCAATCGAAGGTCTTTTTAGAGCTGCTCCTCCGTGACTCATTTCATTTCTATAATTTGGAGGAAACATCCAGATCATCTTAATTACTTTCCTTCAAACTGCACACTTCGGTGAAGAATCCTGGTAAACCCCAAAGCGTTAAGAGTTAGAGCGTCAGAGAGCAGTGTCCAGGGCAGCTAAAGACCCTAATCCAGGGTTCCTCAACTTTTCTACTCTTAACATTGGGGCCAAGTAATTTTTTGTTATGGACGCTGTCCTGTTTATTATAGGATGTTAAGCAGCGTGTCCGGCCCCTACCCAAAAGCTGCCAGCAGCACTCTTTCGGTTAAGACAAACAAAAATGTCTCCAAACATTGTCAAATGTCTCCAGGTTGGGGATGGGGGTCAAAATTGTGTGTATCGAGACCCATTGATGTAGACAGGTAATGCTTAACTGAATTCTCTTTCTGACGTCACAGCTTACCAATCACATTTCCAAAAGGACAAGTGGAGGAAGTTTTCAGGAACTTCAAGAAACGCTTGAAATTAAACGTAGTGTACTTTGGTTCTATAAAAATCCCAGTCATGGGGCTCCCTTCAACTTCGGCACAGGTCATGGTCTCCCGGTTTGTGGGTTCGAGCCCCACATTGGGCTCTGTGCTGACAGCTCGGAGCCTGGAGCCTGTTTCGGATCCCATGTCTCCCTCTCTCTCTGCCCCTCCCTGGCTCACGCTTTGTCTCTTTCTCTCTCAAAGGTAAACAAACATTTAAAAAATCCCAATCGTCATGTCCATTTTATTCATTTCTTAGAGTTACAATGACTAAACTGTGTGTCACATCTAGAGTCTGGGTGAGAGCACACACAGGTGCAACATTGTCCCCCAAATCATTCCTAAATAAACTGATTTATATGAGAAAAAAAGAAGCAGTCTGAAAATCCACAGGAAATAAGATTTTTCGATAAAAGTCTCGACACAGATTTTTTTTTTCCTACTTAGTTTCTGGGTCTTGTGGACACCTGAGTCAGAGAGCCACGACATGCCTGCTCCTTGCTAGAGATGACAGCCAGACGAGTAAAATGGCTTCCACTCTCCTTTCTTCCCTGTTGCTTATCATTTTGGTTATTATGTTTACACAAACTTGACGAGGACATTGCATTTTAGAAATTCTTTCAGAAACCAAACCCACAACAAAATGGCAGAATGTTGTTCTCTGTCACGAAGAGGGCAGGCCAATGTAAACACCTATAGAAACAACGCGGAGGCAGATGAAGGGAATCACTCACTAGAAAGACCGGAAAAGGGCAAAAGAATGTTTCTGTTGAAAGTCAGAGACTAAGAAATGGAACTTCGGGGTAAAAGTGAAATGCGGTCAGTCTCAGGCAAGGAAGAATTCCAGACTCAGGAGGAAAATAATGGGTAATTGTTCACCGTCCACACAATGCGGTTCATTCTGTTCCTTAAAACAAAAGCTTTGCAAATTCATTCACGAAGACATTCACAGAAAAACTCGGAATGTTGTTTTTGGGATCGAAAGAATATCCCCTCAGGTTCCTTACATCATCGGTAGTGGATTCGGTGAACTGAAGGAGAAGCAACAGTAGGCTCTTGTCACCAGCGTCCAAGCACCCGACGATCCAGAGCCAAGAGCAGGGTGTACGGCCAACAGGGCATAGAAGAGCTTCGGCTCTTTCCCCTGCTCGTCTCTCGTCCCTTCTCCCCTTCCCCATCCTCTCCCCATCCTCCTTTCTGTTCCTCTTCCTTTTTCTTCTCCTCCTCCTTCATCATCCTTTCTTCTTCCTCTTTTGTTGTTGTTGTTGTTCTTCTTCTTCTCCTCCTCCTCCTCTTCTCCTTCTCCTTCTCCTCCTTCTTTCCTTCTTCTCCTTCTCTTCATCTGTTCTTCGGTGACCTTAACCAAGTGTATCAACCCACGTCTTGCAGCATGATGCTACGAGCTGGGAGGAGCCAACTAGACTCCACCCAAGCCTCCCTTCCGAGCACCAGTGGGCATATGGGGGTAGCCGGTGTGAGGAGGACACAGGACACCAGCAAGTAGAAACAAAGCTTGTTCCCTGATCTTTCAAGATCTGGAGAGATGCCTTCTTTATATCTCAGCCACTGGTGTATTTTCCTGTCCATAAACAGAAACAACAAAATGATTGGTTCACACTTACCTTCTTTGGCCAGTACAAAATTTAATTTCTGTGTTTGTGAGGATGGGGCTAAGATCTATCCTACTATTACCAGAATGGCATATTTCACTATTTACTTGTTTGAAAATGTCCTATAAGTAATCATAGGAATGTTATTGGGTCTTCGTTTTTGAAAGCTGGTAAAGGCTAAACATTAACGTAATAATATTTTTCATCAAACGTCATGTCAACAAATGATGTTTAACAAAATCATAGGACACAAGAGCAAATCCGAGAGCAGATGGCACCAGCATCTCGGTCTTCTCTGCTTGGACCTAAATGCCGTTCTCTTTCCATGCCTCTTGAAACCTCTCCATCTAAAAAACACTTTGAGGCATTGCTGAGAAACATCCAGCTTGAAATGCGAGCCGCCTTGAGTTTAGAAATTGAAGTCCGTAAGTCTTGTCGAGAAGCACTCTTCCAAGGTCTTCTTCACGATCATGTCACACAACAGTGTCCGCCTTTCACACAACAGGCAATATGGCAGCCAAGGAGCGGCCGTCAATGCATCCCCTCAGTATCAGGGACTGACGGAACCTTGACCTTGAGTTAAAGAGTTGAGACAAACTACAATATCACAAAACAGTAGCAAAGAAAACTGATTTTAAAGGTAAACTAACGAACTTCGACTTATTTGTGCCCTCCCCGATCCTTGCTTTTCTGCTAAATTCCTCGGACCATAGTTTCCTCGGCCCACTTTTATTTATTCTGATGAAGTGAAACTTGTGTTAAGTCTATGGCTCCCACAGGAATGTGATTCCCCGAACTGAGCGTCCTGCACGTAATCCAGGAAACTTGGTGAGGCTCTGACTCTGCCCTGAGACGTGGGCGTCCCGGGACTTTGGCCTGGTGGCCCTCTGAGGCCGGAGACAAGTGAACTCGCCCACGACGCGGATAAATATTCTAGCCTTGCCTTAGCAGGTCCTGGCCTGTTGTGATCATAGGCCCTCTGCTCCTTCACAATATGACATGCCAAAATGCAGATCAAGTCTGCACTTAGTAAGTGAATTAATCACCTTGAACTTTTGACTGCAGCGGGGTGGTAAAAGCCGCTTTGCTGAGGAGCACAGCTCTGTGCTGCAGAGGGAATTATGGAAACGGTACGTGTGGACGGGCTCTCTGGCTCCTGCGAGTCAGATTCGGAGAACCTTTTGATCTCTCTGTCGTTAACACCAGGACTCCCACTGCAACATGAGAGACGGGATTAGAAAACTGAACAAAAGGTTACATGTGCCCAGAATATCTCATTTCAGAAAGAAAAGGACAGAACCCTTCTTACATTCCACTCTCTCTCACTTTCTCAGACATTTTGCTTTGTTTTCTTTTCACTGTAAGATTAAAAACAAAACAAAGCAAAACACCCTCGCTCATCTGATTTTTCTTACTGCAGATTCCAGCACCGTTAGATTCTATTGCTTGTTAACGTTCAAAGGTTCCGTACGATGTAACGTTTTTCAAGTTTTCTACCCATATCCCTCGTATTGCCCTTCTATTCATGGCAACCATCGGTGAAACCCTGAGTCTGCCAAAAGTCATGTAACTTCACAGAACACATTTCCAGTTAGCACTGGAGATGACCTCCCTGTCCACTTTGCTGGAGCGCGTCACCAAATGGACTGAGACATGAGGGGCAGACGGGACCATCTTTTCAAACTTTATCTTACAAAAGGGCTGGGTTAGTTTCCATCTGTTCTGGAGCTCCAGACAACTGGACCGTGAGGGCACAGGAGTCAGGGGACCCGCGTCACGGCTGAGGGGTCTGCGGGCACCAGGGTGACCCCATGCTCAGCTCTGTAAGCCGCAGCACAGGAGGGCGGGTGCGTGTTCTGAGTCTGCTCTCTTAGCAAGACCGTATGATCCGATCGTTTGGGAAGTTTACGCCATGGGAAGTGTGGGGGTTGCAAAGCGTAATATTTATTTGGACTAGATACCACACATTTTTAATTTGCCCTAAGAAAAATTACATTGGAAGGAGAAGATTTGGAACGGTTCCTTTAATAGATCTGAAGGATAACATTCATTTTTTTTTTTTAAGGCTGAAGAGGACAGAAAGAACATTCTTCTACCTTATTTATTTTTAATTGAAGATGCTATACGAGCATTTGCCAAATTATTCAAGGGAGAGCCATAATTAGTCAATGCCAGTGGGGAGAGAAAAGCAGTAAGTGCCAACAATGAAGCATCTATTTATGGATATTACCACACATAATGAAAACAAAACAGTTGTAGCTGTGTCTTAAATTTAGAGTATCATTCCTAATAATATTCTCCATGTGTGAAACAGTTGGCAGGATGTATCAACATAAGGACAAGTTCATGATGGCTGGATGGTTAAGAAACTAGTGCAAATAATTAAGGATTAAATAAACAAAAGAACTGAATGTGAACAAAAAAAACATAGTAGAGCCCACAAGACTTTGTAGTACAAAGTGAAGTCGTTCTGTCCTGAATTATCTTTTTTTTAAGTCTTTAAAAAATGTTAACTACATAATTGTCAGATAGCTCCTTTGCAGACAAAGCCAGATTTTGTTTTTTTCTTTATTAAGCCAAGGGAAAAGAGATGAGTTGAAAAGCAATGTTTGGTTGCTTGTACAGATACAGAATCTGTGGCTGAATTTGTTAAGAAAAAATTAGTTGCAAATGTAAACATCGTGGTTATGCCACGGACTTCTCAAATATAAGTGGAAGGAACGTTTATCCCTTTTCTGAATCCTAACTGGAATATGAGCTCACGGACGCATCCGTGTGTGGATATACCTGTTGGACATTTGGCATCGAGTTAATTCCACTTCAGTCTGTTGGCCAAGTCATTCATGGAAGAAAACCACCTCAAGACAAGAATTGTACTGTCCTCAACAAAGAAATGGCATTGTGTTAGATTTATCTGCATTTAGATCTGTATCTTCTTGTCCGTATAGGGAAACTTTTCACAGCGTTAAGAGTAGGAGAGTCCTTTAGAAAATACATGCATGCTCTGAACTCAGTGTAGGAAATCTTGCCACTGGTCCAACCAACTCTATCATGGCCATACTGCAAAAATCACAATGGCCACCTCCTGCGAAGGTCCCAGGTTTCCAGGTCACAAGTAACACACGCACATGAAAACGGAGAAGAGCCAAAAAAAGAACATCGTGTGAATTGAACAATCAACGAAATGTCTGAAGAACAAGATAGATTTTTTCCAGTGTGTAGGACGGCGAGGACCTCTCTCTGTGGTGCCCGTGGTTATTTCTCATATTTTTCCAGCTCTCTTGAAGGATTATGATTTTTAGGCACACTTTTTTTTTTTTGGCCCCAAATTGAAACTCTCTTCTAGAATGAAATAGAAAGTAATCCTGGAGAGTTTTTGTTTTGTTCTGTTTTGCCAGATACTAAAACACAACAAACATTTGAAAATACATTTTCTATCACATGTTTACAAAGAAGAGCAAATAAAAATTCCTGGGCTTCATTGTCCAGATTTCATTAATTTTTTTCCCAGGTTCCTGAGTGACAGTTGGAAAAGGTTTGCTAACACTTTGTAGGAAGTGCAGGCATGTTTCAGTCCCTGTGACAGCAAATGCTCCTAAGTGGTGTCTCCATGATTGGTCCCCTTCGTCCTTGTCCACAGAAGCCGAACAAAAGCTTCGAAGTACAACTCACATCGTCATTCTCCTGTTTGAAACCCCCCACCCCACCCCACCCCACCCTGGAATGACTTCCCTTTTCCTTCCGTGCATGATCCTCCCAGAACAGGAACCAGTCGTGACCTGGTCCTGGCCTGGAGCCGTGATGGCACATTGTGCTCTGGGTCCAGTTATCCAGGGTCTGGGCCACCTTCTTCCCCGGGACACGGGAGGCCCTCCCCAGCCTGTGGGCTGGGCTCCGGCTCTTCTTCAGAATTCCTCCTGCTCCCTCTCCATCCCCCTCCCATCTGCCCCCAGATCTCAGCTCACAGTGTCAGTGTCCCAGATGGGTCTTCCATGGCCCCTGATCTCTGGAAACCACCCAGTCACTCTCTGTCCCAACTGTCTACACATTAGTATTCGACGTTTTCCCTTGAGACTATGCTTTTCTCGTCTTGTTTCTTTCCTGCTTGCCTAGAAGATAAGGCTCAGAAGAGCTCAGACCTTCTCAGTAGCCCCTTCACCTGGTGGCTGCAGGGCGCTCAGTGGGGGCACGCACAGCTTCTGATGAGAGCGTGGGGGAGTGTGCAAATAATGAAGTGAATGGAGGAGGCGGTAAAGGGGTGGCGGGCGGGGTGGGGTAGAGAACCCAGAGGAAATCCAGTGGGTGGGAGATGGTTGGCTGCAAGTGTGGACTCAGCGGGCCTGGGCGAACAGTTAGATGTCCTGGTCCAGGTGTGGACAGCCTCCTACAGTATGAGAAAGTGGGCACTGCAGGTCGTGACCTTGGTGATGGAGGAGAACATCTGGTAAGTACCTCCCACCCCACTCCCCCACCCCCTCCCCCCTCCCTCCCTCCCCCGAGAAAGCTCTGCAAAAGACTTCTGTAGTGCTTAAATTCTCCCATCAAAGGAACAGCAACCTCTTACCCTAGAGCTGTGCCAGTACCTCCTGCTTTGCAACATTCCCTTTTCAATGGTCTGTTTGTTATTTGCTTTGTTTTCTTTTCCTTGCCACTTCCTTTGACAAGATTCAGCATCGTGGGCGAGTGCAAGCGACTAGCCCACTGCTCCTAAGAAAGCGAAAGAGGAACGAAGATTCCAACACCCTTTAACATGCGGCCGTTCATCCTTTAAAGGATCTTTGGCAGCTAAAGGTTATGCCAAGACTGTTGCATGGAGGAGATTGACAATCGCCTTATTGTTTTACAAGTTAAAAAAAAAGAATGAGTTGAATGGCATGGCTGTTGAAATCCTTCTTGCAAAATATGCTTCCCTAATACTACTCCCACCATACTTTTCAGTACAAGTTGACAATTGTTAGCATGTGAAACTAATATGATAAATTAGAACACCTTCATGGTGTTCTATTATTTCAGTATATTTTGTATAATACTACTAATAGGAAAATTGCTCAGAGGTGGGCAATATTTTGCAGAACAGTATTTTGGGGACGCTGAGCCAAGTAGAGCACGCTTGCCAAGAAACTGAGCAATACTGCTTTTTACATTATTATTTCCAGAGGTGACAGGATCTGGGCCATAGAAGTGGAGTGGATATTGTTTGGGGACCCTCTTGAAGACACAGGACAAAGTGAGAGTGGTTTGTCCTGCCGTATCAGGTAAGAGGAAGCACCCACGGTCTCTAGCCCGGGGCTCTCGCTCCTGATTTTAGTTTCAGATATGTATTTTTATTAGTGGGCAAAGGAAAGAATGGAATGGTTGTTGATACGGAATATTTGGAAATTTGGGCATATCCAATTTTGATCATCAGCTTTCAATGTGAAATCGTACCTCAGTAGATAAAATCTGGACTACTACGGCAACAAACTAGTGGACTTGGGAGGGAGGGGAGGAATGTTCACTGGTTCCTCATTTTGTGGTATTATTCATGTTCCACAAACTTGCTCTCATATTACAGATTTTATGATTTGAATACACTCCGAGAAACTACGTGCAGATTCCTAAATGTGATGCTACCATCCCGCTCCAATTTCCGTCTCAAAGTAGCAGAAGAAAATCACTCCCATTGTGTAGATGGGAACAGCAGAGTATCCTAAAATTTCCCTTTGAATATGCCTGAAGTGACCCCAATAGACCAGGACACTCGCAGTCTTCGTGGAAACAGGCAGGGCCCTGAAAAAGAAAGCTACAGTAAACAAACAAACAAACCAATAGTAGTGTTACGCCTTGAATTAACTTTAGAGGAATAACCTAAATTATATATGATCAGATAAGCTTCTTCTGAAGCTTGAGCACTGAGGCCACAAGGAAGTGAGAGGCACACACTGGGCATTACTCCACCAGGAAACAGATGGTCTTTAGTTCCCAGGGAAAGTTTGAGAAAGGGTGTGCTTTCCGAAAACATGCCGAGTAACCGTGGTTTAGAAGATAAAACGTTGAGGGGCACCTGGGTAGATCGGTCTGTTAAGCATCCGAGTTCAGCTCAGGTCATGATCTCGCGGTTCATGAGTTCGAGCCCCGCGTCGGGCTCTGTGCTGATGGCTCAGAGCCTGGAGCCCGCTTCGGATTCCGTGTCTCCCTCTCTCTCTGCCCCTCCCCTGCTTGCGCGCGCTCTCTCTCTCCCTCTCTCTCTCTCAAAAATACCCATTAAAAAAATTTTAGAAGATAAAACATTGAAGTGATGAACGAATGAATTGACTTAATTTTCTAATGACATCTTTAAAAAGGGGCAATAAAATAAGAAGAAATAATGATTTTCTCATATGAAGAGATAGTGTTAAAGTTAGATAGGTCTTCAGAGTGACTCATCCACGACCCTAAGGGGTGGGCATGCCTGCCAGTCTTTAATCTAAATCTTCTCTGAGACTGAAATGGCAAACTGGGAATTACGGAGTCTTGGAGACAGAGAGGAGTAAATGCAAGGGTTGTTTATTGCACATGAACTGGGAGTTTCTGCCCAAGGGTGCAGCCAGGGAAATAAAGATCCCATCTCACTAGGCTCCATTCTATTCTCCCTCTCTGCCTTTGTCTCTCTGTCTCTTTCTCTGTCTTGCGCATCGTCTTGAGCTCCCCATTGACCAAAACCAAAAACTAGTGGGTGGTGAACTTCCCCTAAGGGCAGCTTCTGGGGCCCAGAACATGGTGGAGGAATTGGAGGGTGGAGGTCAAGGTCAGTGGGGCAAGTGGAGGATCATCAGCCCAAGCCCCAGCAACTTCTGCTGGTAAATCATTGGTCCCTGCAACTGCATTGGGTCTCCATCCAATCCAGGATGGAGAGAATGACGACAAGACACAGTGCCATTCTTTATTAAACCTGATTCTATTAAGTTATACGAGAAGGGGAAAGTTGGTATTGGAGAATCAACTAGCAGTGTCTGTATGACACAATTTTATCCAGAAAGCTATAGAACTCGGAGAAGACAGGAACAGAAATCAATATGGACAGAAAGAATTCAGCCCCATACCACCTAAGGTACTGAAAACAAATAGAGATAAAAAATACAGAGCAATAAATTGAACAGGTACTGTGAAAATTATAATTTGAACAGCCGAATAAACACACTTTTCAGATACAAATAAACATACTCTGGATATAAACTAAGTATGAATAAGGAAAGTTAGTAATCTGTGAACAAATTAAATATCAACCGATGGGGAACACAATTGCCCGTACATCAAAGCTAGGCATGGGCACCATTTTGCTTGAAGTTTGCATAATTGAATACAAGCTGTCTCATCCTGGGATCTCTAGGAAACAGACATGGGCACCAACGCTTGATTAAGAATTGTAATCCAAAGGGTGTGTGACTGAAGTCAGAGGTCAGTGAGGCAAGGAGTGAGGTGACGAGGACACCAGGAGATACCACGTATGGGCCAATGCCTTATGCAAAAAACAACCTGTTAGTTGACCAGATCCTGGGAGGGAGGAATGGAGGGGGCTTGATCTAGTTGGCTGTCTCTTCCTCAGAATTCCCTTTGTTTAATGTTTGCTCCATTGGGAGCTAACTCTTCCCCACTCCTGGGCTGCCTCATCTGGTGTCTTTGGCAGTCACTCAGAAGGCGAGCTGGAGGCTCAGCGCGTTTTCAGGGTAATCGGCTCCATACTGATGGGAGTAGTTGGGCGAGCATGGAGGGCGGAGGGGATTTTGAGGCCAAGAAAATTGGAGAAGGCATATAAAATGCGCCCAGCGTATAAAATTTTAGGATACAATCATTCAAATAAAAATTCCAAGTTAAGAAAATAATCCCAGTTGTTAAAAGTTAAACTTTGACCTAATTTTACCAACAGCAATTTATTTTTTCTCATGTTTTCATAATGTACTTTTTATTCTGTTGTTTGTTTGCAAGTGCATAAAGAACACATGTGTTGCCGACAGATAAAACATTTGTCTTGGTAAATAATAACTCGGGAAAATTCAATTATGCAGAGTTCTGATTTTAAAAAGTCATTCCCTACTTTTATTCATAATTATTTTTGAGGGGTAATATAGACAGATTTAATTATGCCCCTAATTGACCACTTCTCATCATGTTATCTGTGCTATAAATTTTGGTGTTATTGCAAATGAGAGTTGCATTCATACATTCCAGATCAATTTCCTCCACAGTCTTCCTAACCATTGTGATTTGTATCTTTATTCCATTATGAATGCTGATGAGAACAAAGAGTCTGTGATTTATAAGGTCTTTTTTCCAAGAGTGTTTTGGTCCAAGACAAAGCACAGATTTTATTTACGCCTTTACTAAATTTTCATGGTTCAAAACACTCTGAAATATTACTGAGCCTGGATAAACCATTCCACCTGGGAAAGACGTGTTTGGTTGGTGGTTGCCTTGGCGATCAATGATTCAGAAATCGCACCATTCAACATCGTCCCTCACACAGCCACCTGAAGGAGCAATGATGATGTAAGAAATCAAGTAAAATGAAGGATTTTTTAAGCCTCCATGGCAAAAAAAAAGGGTTCTTACAGCTACAATGACCTTGGTATAGGGCATTTTCTGGGGGATTGATGATCGCCCTGGACAATCAACTTCCCCCAGATGACCATTAATCCCCAGGCAATGTCCCTGCCGGCATCGCTCTTGCTTAATTCAATTATTTGTAGTGGTGGGCTTTCCTTTGTGAAGATTTTACCTCACAGCCAGGCTCCCTGACTTCCCTGTCTCTCTGCTTACTTCCCTGGCTCTGCTATAGACCAGCCCAGGTTTGCATTCACCTCACACACTCCGAACCGCATCTAATCCACGGAGAAAAAAAGATTACGCGCGCCCACAGGTGCAGATACAGTTACGTGGACCTTTGTGGGGGGAAATTTATAAACAAATTTATAAACAAATAGACAGACTATCCATGGGCACATATCCTGGTTTCATAAATCATTGCAGGTCATTTTATTAGAGTGTGTTTTTATGTCCAAATGTCACTACACCTGCGATTTTCACAAGGCAGATTTCGAAAATCACAATTTAGATAAGGTTGCATTTTACTAGTTGAATAAATATTTATAGCGTTTTAACATAAGAGTGGAATTTGAACATTAGAAGCAAAAAAGAAAAAGAGAAAAGAAAGAAAGCACTGCAAGTGTGAATGGCCGTGTGTGTGTGTGTGTGTGTGTGTGTGTGTACCCAGGTTCTTGGGCCGGTACCCATGATGCTAGAAGACCACGTCCATTTAGACGAAGAGACAGGCATGCCCAGTAGCTAACACTCATGGCTTTGCGGTCAGAGAGATCAGATTCAAATCTCGACTCTATCCTGAGGCCAGCATGCTTTGAATTAATCATCTCTCTCCCCGGTTGGGTACCTGGGAAGGACTACATACGTTCCCAGTGCTCTTTGGGAGGGTTACACATGAAGCCATCACAATGCTGGCTCTTGCGGCTGGTTCTCAGATATATTATAAGGGGCCATATAATTCTCAGTGTGGATCTATATAGATGTCCAAGTACATGGCTTATTATAACCACTCTATTCCACTTGTAATGTTTGTTTCTGTTCGAGATGTTGTTCTAATAGTAAAAGAGTTTATTGAATTATAAACTTCTAGCCTCATTAAAATAATAACCAAATTGAAGCACTTTAAAATCCGTTAGACATTTAAACGTACCATTTTGAAATTTATTAATTTTATTAAATTTTGTACACATTGCGTGTACTTTTATTTGTGTGTAAATTTTATATCATCCAATTTTTATAAGCATGGCCGTATTCCTACACTCGGAGAACACAGACTCTCAGTAAGTATATCATTAGTAGATGAACAACTGAGATTTTCCTTCCCGTGTCTCTGAGTCATAGCAATATTAAAACCCCATTTTAGGGTTTTCTTTCTTTCGGTGGTAACTTCCTCAACAACGATATGCCTACATTAGCACACATTCCAGAGCAATCGGTTTGCTTTTTGTAGATCTATTATGTTAAACAGCTAGTTTTCTGTATCAGACACAAAGAAAGGTTTTCCTGCAGAATTCCTGGAAGGAGGGTATTTTGCCCGGACCTCCCTGAGAGCCCGTCCTGTTTATTCCACAGTCTGCATCCATAAGGACAGCCTCTTTCTCCTCCGGAGGAAAGAATTGTGGCTGCCTCCATGCCCGTGAAACACAAAAACTAACATCCAACACAACGATCAATGCGAGGAAGATCTTTCCATTGAGATTTAACATTTAGATATTGCAGGTGCACGAAATATTGCCACCAACACGCATATCTTCTAATAAGCATGTAAAATAAAACATTGTGGACCGGGCTATTTTTAAGTATATGTATTAAACGGATATGTGAGATGGGTTAATGCAGATGTCTTTAAGTCCTTAAATCCAGACATCATAGTGGAGGTGGCCCAGGCATCATTTTCAACAGAAAGAACCGAGTCTTCTCTCACTGGCAAAATTTGAACGCCTGAGATTCTGTTCAGGTTCTGATATCCTAGGAAACAAAATGTTGCTTCTATCTTTTTTATTGGACCTCGGTTTAAATCATTAAGGTTTTGTCCATACTGAGATATTTTCCCAATTTGAAGACAGTTTTTTAAAAAGAATTTATCATCAAGGTTTTATTTTTTTTAAGTTTTTATTTATTTATTTTGATAGAGAGAGCATGTTTATGTGCACGCAAGCAGATCGGTGGCAGAGAGAGAGAGAGAGAGAGAGAGAGAGAGAATCCCAAGCAGGCCCCACACTGTCAGCATGGAACCCAACACGAGGCTCTATCCCACAGACCGTGAACTCAAGTCAAGAGTCAAATGCTTAACCAACTGAGCCACCCAGGTGCCCCTATCATCAAGGTTTTGGATGGAGACATTAAATTAATGTTTCGGCAGCTGGAATATTAACCTGGGGAGGATGTCTTGGCACACTGATGGGCCCTTTCCTCTTTCTTGAATTAGATACGGGGAAGTAAATCGAGCAGGAACCTTTGATTAGCACCTGCCAAAGCAGCACTCGGCAGGCTGTCCGTAACCTGGTAAGCAATGTTTGAATATATCACCTTTGGGGTCTCCGAACACCAGTAAGATGTGAGTACTCTTTCTTGAGTTCTCATCTCCTGTGTGGCATCGAAGGTGGCTTCGTCTCGTCTGTGTCTCAGGCTGCACGATGGGAGGGATTGTTACCATCATTTCCAGGTTAAAGGTAGGGTCCTTGATTAAGGAGGAGGGCACCCCAGAGCCCGCTTTCCTAAACACCACGGGGTTCCGTGGCAAGAGGACAACCCTCTTCTCCCGGCTACAAACTGAGAATACACCTCAGGTCACACAGAAGAGACCTTCTGTTGAGCTCTAACTGAGATCATAGAGAAACCTGGCATCCATCACATTGCAGAGCATGACTAACATTTGTAGTATTTGATAGAAAAGTAGAATAATGTTCACGAGAAGTATGTGGGTGAAATCATGCTTAGATGGCCATTTTCACTTGAACATCACAAATAAGAGATGAAGAATTCTCTGCCTTTTTTGGGGGAGGCAGAGGTGAGTGGGGGTGAGGGCTTGAAATAACCCAAGACACCGAAAGCGATTTTGAATATATTTGCTGCTAGTTTCACCCATGCAAATTTATAAACTCTTAAATTCTCTCTTTTGTGGATAGCGTGAGCATAAAATACTGTGTCAAGGTTTCCACTATAAATGTTATTTCTCCGGGATTTATAACGTTTGCCGTAAAACGTGACCCCAGGCATTAACTATCTTTTCTCAACACGGAGACTGACGTTTTTATGTGTGACTTTTCATGCACATGCTGAGGTGAAGCCAGCAGTGGAACTGTTTCTAGGCCACGTGTAATTACTGAGAACATACTAGTATTGTAGGTTGAGATGTATACCTGAGTCACATTTACTGCGGGTTAAGAGCATTCATAAAACAGCAGTTAATTAGTCCGTAATAGGGTCCAATCATATTTTATTTGAAAACACTTCTACGAGCCCTACATTGGGTCTGGGTGTTACTTTTTTTTTTTTTTTTTTTTTTAGAGATACGAGCCCTCCTTTCTAGCTCTATCTCCCTCTTTCCCTTCCTCTCTTTACTTCACAGGAGACTTAGTTCATTACGCACAAAAGCGCTCTGTGGCATTCCTGGTTTATGAGAAAGGAAAATGTAGGCATCCAGCGCTTCCTCTGAGAAATGAACATTGACTTTCTCTGAAGAAAATATAAATGGATTGACTTAATTGGACTTCAGGCATTGGGGCAATTAATAATAGACTGTGTCATAGTGAGGGCTTTGTTTGTATTTAAAGCAATAAATTACAAGTATTAAATGTATATTTATTTCAAGTTAAACTCATTTCTAATTGACATGTTACTTAGCCTAAGGCTTTTAAGATCTTTTAGTATAATTAAATTAATAGAAAGCTATAGATCACAGGACGATAAACAAACAGCCGGGACTTTAATATGACAGATATACAGAACAGGCCGTGTAAGTAGATCATTATTATCAGTTTAGGTTCAGCAAAAAAAATACCAGCAGAACGAAAAGAAAAGAAGCAGAAGAGCCGTGGCTGAGGCAGGCGACATTTTTGCCCATAATCTGACCAGCCAGCGTCAGAAGTCTCAGGCTGGGGAGAAACTTCATTATGAAAATTTCTTGGTTGGATCGATGCCTTATACCAGAAGCTCTTAAAGCCCCACATCAAACATTTAAAGGATATTATGATCACCCCAGGCTTTGGGTAGTCAAACAGCATAATAATGTTTCATGTATGAAGTGCAGAAATAGCCAGTTTCAGTTCTTATTATGTTCAAAATCTTCATCTTTTAAATACAGTCCTTAGTGCAAAATGCCTATCATAAATACTATGGCCCAAGAGTAATGCTCGTTTCAAGTTTTATAATTTCATTCATTCAAAGGACTCGACACGCTTCATGAAGGGTTGCTTGCCTTGGTTTTCGTTTTTGTTGTTTTTGACCATATGCTGAAGAGACATCTACAGCCTTCTCTAATATGGAGAAAAATTGAGAATTAGGTCATGTCTACGGCCAGAATTGTTTTATTTCAAATCAGAATGATTTATTGTTTCCCACGACGTGGACACTGGTGTGTTTTCTTGGCACCGAGGTAACTCACCCCTGAATGCGTCCTAATGCCACATCTCCAGCCTCCCGCTGTCCTGAGATCTGTCCTGTCCTGTGTCGCCCTTGCACACCTGACCAGTTACACCGTAAGGATGGGAGGCTTCGTCGCATTCCCAATGGTCATAGTGCCTGGTACATAATGGTGTGTGATCAACACCTGTCTAATGAAGGGACCCATTATTCTTCTGGCATTTCTTACTAGTAAAATGATTCTTGGTCATGGAATAAGTAAAGCTTGGGGAGCAGCAGGGAAACTTCTTCAGGACAAAGCATTATCTCTGCATGGCCACTGACCCTTCTTAACAAGATTCCATTGTTGGGGTTTCTAAGTCGGTTAGTTACTTCTCGAGTACAAAGGCATAGACCAAAAAAGCTAAACCCGCAAGTGGTCTTGTCAAGGCTGAACTTGAATATTTAGTCAATGATTATTTACATTTTTGAGTTTATGGATATCACCATTTCTTGATTCTCAAGGGTTGCATAGACCTTGTTTTGGGTGGGGGGAGACTACATTGAGTTTTGTTGCTCTTGGTGTTGATAGGCTAGACGTCTCAGTAAATGTTTTGGCATAATTTATAGCCATAATTCGGTTTTTATTTATTTGGTGTCCAGGAGAAGATTCTAGACAAAGAGTTGCTCAACCCACCAACTCTGTATGTGACATGTTCGGTGTGGGATTTTCTATACAACTGTGACTTCCTGTTATTTTTTTTTTCTTGAGTAGACTCTTGACTTTGGAATAATTTTAGATTTACGGGAAAGCTGTAGGGGTGGTATAGAGAGGACTCTGTATCCCCCATTGTTGACACTCTACTTCTTCGTGATACACTTGTCACAACGGAGGAGCCAACAGCAATACGTTCCTCTAAATTAAACTTCAGAATGTGTTCAGATGTCACTAAGTTTCCCACTAATGTCCTTTTCTTACTCCAGGATCCCATCCAGGACCACGTTGGGTAAGCAGGTGCTGCAGGTTGGGCTTGGCTCTTCAGAATGTTTGGAGAGATTATCTCTGGTACTTTCTGGACAAATCGTGGGTGCCTCCCACTCTACCCAGCTTCTCGCTTTGATTATTAGCCACCCAGAGTGGGGCAGGAGGGGCCCATCTGGGTGTTCTTAGAGTATTTGCTCCAACAATCTGTGTACTTCCACCGAAACCTGATAAGGCCATTGTGACAGGCAAATTAATAGGGATGTTGCTTCAAACAGCTTTTCTAACTTTGTACCAGCATAAAAAGGAAACCCACCCAGGAGCTGCACAAACAATTCTAATCAATCTACTTGTAAGGTGTCATAAGACTACTTCCTTGATCTAATACAGACTTAGATTTGCTTTCTTTTATGCGCTGTCTCAGCAGGAAAGACCAACGGTGCAGCATGCCTTAACTGGAAATGCTTCTCACCGGGAGGAGTCAATTAAACACATCACTATAGGTCTAAGACAATCTGGGGTTTCATACAATAGAACAAATAGAGGGTACATAAGGAATACACACTCTATTAAAAGTTTTGTACAAGGGGTGTATTTCCATAGGCCCGAGTTACCATAATTTTATAAAACAAATAATTAGGGGTGCCTGGCTGGCTCAGTCGGTTGAGCGTCCGATTTTGGCTCAGGTCATGATCACATAGTTCGTGGGTTCGAGCCCTGCGTCGGACTCTGTGCTGACTGCTCAGAGCCTGGAACTTGCTTTGGATTCTGTGTGTGTGTCTCTCTCTCCGCCCTTTCCCCCCACCCCTCTCTCTAAAATAAATAAACATCAACACGAATCATTTTTAAAAAAACTAGATATGTGTTTACTAAGGTCTATGCCGTTCCTGACAATATAGTCTTAAGTGTGACGTTGTTAAGTCTAGGCACCTGCAATGAATGCAGTCATCGCGCAGTGGCCCTAACTCAGTCAATGCAGAGTCTCCCTTAGTGGGGAGACAGTGGGCTAGAAGTGACAGGCATATACTGTTTTAATGAAAAGCGCCATTACAATTTACCTAAGAATATAGGGCACAATCTTAGTTTCTAAGGTCTT
This sequence comes from Prionailurus bengalensis, assembly GCF_016509475.1. Taxonomy (NCBI): domain Eukaryota; kingdom Metazoa; phylum Chordata; class Mammalia; order Carnivora; family Felidae; genus Prionailurus; species Prionailurus bengalensis. Next base: position 237,665,403 of record NC_057343.1, on the reverse strand, counting down.
ACTCAAAAATCAGGAAAATATGCCGTTTACCTCTAAGACTTTTGAAAGAAATACAGAAAAATGGATGTGAAAGACTGTCAGATCCATCAGTTATGTCGATGTATATGTTTGAATCTATTATTTCCTTGGTCTATTTAATTTTGTGCCTAAGGGCTTTGAAGCCATCTATTCTAGAGAATAAGGCCTTTATCTGGGAGTTAAATAGGTCATTTAAAGTTATTGTTATTCTGCACAACGATCCTAAATCCCATAATCTCTGGTAAAACCCGTAAAATACATTTCGAAGTCCAATCACTTAATGAGGAATTAACACACACAAAAGAAAAGTTTAATCCATACAATTATACTACCTACTGGATGCTATAATTTTTTAGTTACACCTCAATTAAAATTTCAAACTCAAAATTGCTGAGTACTATAATTTTTTTAATTTATTTTATTAAAAAAATTAAGTTTATTTATTTTGAGAGAGAGCGAGAGAGAAAAAGAGAGAGAGAGAGAGCATGAGTGGGGAGGGACACAGAGATGGAGAGAGAATTTCACGTAGGCTCTACACTATCAGTGCAGAGCCCAAAGCAGGGCTTGATCTCACCAACCATGAAATCATGACCTGAGCCGAAATCAAGAGTCAGACGCTCAACTGACTGAGCCACCCAGTTCTCTCTACTTTTCTTGATTTTGTATTTTATTTTAATTGAGAAATTTAAATGTTCCCAGCTACTGGTGGGAATTAAATTGGGGCAGCCACAATGGAAAACTGCATGAAGGTCCCTCAAAAAATTAAAAATAGATATGCCATATGATCCAGAAATCACACTTCCAGGTATATATATCCAAAGGAAATGAGAATAGGATACGAAAGAGATATCAACATTGTCGTGATCCTTGCAGCATTGTTTATAATAGCCAAAAAAATGGGAACAACCTGAGTGTTTCTCAAAGAATGAAAAGGTGACGCAGATGTGATCCACAGGCAACCACACACACACACACACACACACACACACACACGCTTACACACACAATGGAATATAACCCAACCACAAGAAAGAAGGATATCCTGTCATTTGCAACCACATAGATGGACCTTGAGGGCATCAGGCTGATGAGGTATGACAGACACATGAAGAAATGTACTGTAGGAGACTCTTAAAGGCAGAGAACAAACTGAGGGTTGCTGCAGGGGCCGTGGGTGGGGGATGGGCTAAATGGATGATGGATATCAAGAAGGGCACGTGTAGGGATGAGCACTGGGTGTCGTAGGTAAGTGATGAATCACTAAATTCTACTCCTGAAACAAACACTACACTCCATGTTAATTAACTTGAATTTCAATAAATAAAGTAAAAAAAGAAAAATATTGTATGATCTCACATATATGTGGAATCTTCAAGACAGTTAAACTCATCGCAACAGGGACCAGAAAAGTGGTTTCTAGAGGTTGGAGAGCAGGAGAAATAAGGAGGAGTTGGGAAAAGGTTACCTGCTTTCAGCTCTAAGATGTCTAAGTTCTGAGGAGCTAATACGTGGTAACTGTAGTTTCTAAAACCATATTGTATAATTGAAATTTGTTAAGAGAGTAGTAGAACTTAAACATTCTCACCAAGGGGGAAAAAAAAGATAGACTCGTAAGGTGATCAATGCGTTAATTCATTAGATGATGCAGATCCTTTCAAACCGTGTACGTATATCAAATTACCATGACTTACTTTTCAAATACCGCACAATTTTATGTGTCAGTTATACCTCAATAAAGTTAAATAAAAATAAAAATAGAAAATGTGCCTAGCCCAATGTAATTATAGATTTTCTTCCCAATATTTACCACCTGATATAGTTATAAGTACTTGGTGATGGGCAGTTTACAAGAGGCATGGCTTGGATTGACCATTCCTCACAATGCGGAAGTTAGAATCAACAATGACACATTTGAACTGTTTTTATTTAAGAAAAGCAAAGTGGCAGCCTCCAGCTTCGACCTGCTCTGTAACATGGGGACATTGTGACGGTGAGTCTGAAGAGAGATTCAAGGGCAATTAAACCGTTGTAAGACTGTAATCAAAAGCGAAACACAGCTAGACTTCAGTTAGGAAAGCCCATTCAGGCACTGACATAGACTTGACTTGGGTTCGGGACAAAACAATGGCTACGATGTTTGGATTGGAATACGTGGTTTATAAAGGCTGCTTCTTCAATTTCCGCATCAGTCAAGGATGCCATCTGGAAAGCTGCCTAAATGGATGCCACAGGCATTAAGCCTTTTCAGTGAGATCCATACATGACTGAAACCATCGATAAAAGTACAGAAAAAAGTGTGAATGAATTCTGTGTTCAATGGACTGATTGTCCCATTTATGTAACCTGTGGTTAGCCTCAGTCGGGGTTCTTAACATTCTTGGGTTTGTGCTTAATTCTGTAATATTCTAAAGATCACCATGAAACATCACGAGAGAATGAGACTGTCAGCCTCCCTGATATTTTATCAAACCTGTAATAAAGTCGCTTTGCCTTCTCACTCAACTTAATAAAACTAAAAGGCTAGAATGCTTTTATTTAGGCAGGTATGTCCAGAGGCATTACAATATTGTTGCTTTTCTTTGTGTTAATCTGTAAACTAAACATGAATCCTTCCAGTCTGTTATCCTTTTAAACTCCATAAGCATATTAAATATGTAACTAAAATTGGTTTGAATCAGACAAGGCACTTCGAATGAGTTCTATACTTTTTCTTCAACAAAAAAGTTGGAATTTTGCTCATTATTTCAATGAGTAGAAGCAACAAATGTTACATAATATTTTGTAAAGCTTTGATTATGGAACAGATTTAAACTTAGAAAAAAGTTACACAGATAGTACAAAGAGTCTCTGTGTACCATTCACTCAGATTCTCCCAATGTTGACGCATCGTATAACATCGTCAGATCTGTCAAAACTAAGCAAATAACATTTATACAATACTATTAATTAACAATTGAATTGTATTTTACCAGGCTTTTGTTTTTAATTAATGTTCTATTTCCTGTTCCAAAATCCAATCCGGGATCATACACTGCCTTATTCAGCGCGACTCCTCTGATGTGTGGTAGTTTTTCAGTCTTCCCTTGATGTCCCGACCTTGAGAGTCTGAAGACTATTGGGCTATTACTCTGTAACGTGTCCCTCCACTTGGGTCTGTCTGATGTTTTCCTATCGAGTAGAGCTGTAGATTTGGGGGAAGAAGACCAAAAAGCTGAGGTACCTCCCATCTGGGGGTTCACGGTGGCCGCATAGCATTACTGGGTGTGACCACCTTGACCACCTGGTTCAGATCACGTTCCCAGGTTTCTCCACTGCAAGTCACCATTATTCCCTTTCCAGATTCCTGTCTGGGAGAAAGTCAGTGAGCCTGGTCCATACTCAAGGGGAGGGAGATCAAGTCCACCATCTAGAGAAGGTGTATCTGGAATTCTTCTCTAAGAAAGATTTGTGACAACTTTTTCAAAAAAAATGAACGCCTTTTTATGTAGAAAAGTTTTCATGATTTGTCCTCAGCTACTGCAGCACACATTTCTGAAACTACACTGTTATCATCCTGTCTAGATGTCCTCCTTGCCACGCTGATAATTAAACAGGAAAGCCAGCTGGTGACAAATCTTCTGGAGATAAATATATGATTTCTTCATTTTTTTTTTCTACAGTGTATGTCGTCAATATAAACGAAGATAACTGACTGGAAACATCATTTCTGAGGACAACACGAGCAACGTGAAAATCTCATTGTGGGGGGACGACAGCCTAGTATGGCGTTATGCTCCACATTAGTTACTGGAGCTGCCTATTGTGTGACCCCAAGGCAGTAATTCTACAAAAAAATCCACTAGTCTTGAGAACTTTTCTCTGGGACAAGGTGGTATCTATGATGTTAAAGGTTAAGCACCCAATGTTGACAAATGATATTAAACCATTAAGTTTTTAAATTCAGAGGAGTCAGAATAAACACAACCATATGCTGTAACTGGATCCAATGTTGCCTTAAGTCCCTACCAGTCTTTTGAGAGCACCACATTTTATGAGTTGTCTCTATAAAAAAATAATTGATTTTAAATGAACCTAAGATCAAACTATGGTATTGCATCACTTACCTATTGTTGCAGAACAAAGGATCACAAATTTAGCAGCTTAGAACTGCACGGGTCCATGGCGCGGAGTTCTGCAGGCCACGGACCTGGGCGTTGCCTCATCTGGGCCACCCTCTTCCATTTGCACTCAAGGTGCTGGCCAGGGCTCAAGGCTCATCTGGACTCAACTGGGGAAGGGTTTGCTTCTAAGCTGATTTACATCATTGTTGGCCGTATTTGTTGTCTTGTGAATTGTTTGAGGACAAAAGTCTAAGTTCCCAGCTTGCTGTTGGCCAGAGGCTGGTCTCAGTTCCTTGCCATACAGGTCTCCTCAGCATGCCAACTTTACCAAAACCAGCATGAGAGGGTGTCTGCTGAAAAGATGTGTGTCACAATATTTGTAGCCTAGCCGCAAAAAAAAAATAAATAAATAAAAAAATAAATCCTCTTGATACTGACCTTTTCTGTTGAGAAGCAATGGGATAGAGCAGTTTTTGCCTCATTGAGATGAGATCCCAGAAGTCTGTGACTATCAGGAGACAGCAATCACTGAGAACACTCTAGAAGTTGCCTACAACATGTGGAGTTACAAGCCATGTGTTATATGATCCATTAGTTACCAAATTATATGTGACAGTTATGAGTAGCTCTTGTGAAATAAACTTGATATTTAGAACGAAACTTACACATTTAATAAAGAATAGTGGTAAATTTATTAAAGGTTATTGGGGTTGCTATTGATTAATTACTACGGAGGAAGTCTATTACAAATGCACGCAACAGTGACCTTGTTTCACTGGACATCCTAAGTAGACCTTTGAAGAAAGAAGGAAGCAACCTGAAGAAGTTTCAGTTGTAAGGGCGCCTGGGTGACTCGGTTGGTTGAGCCTCTGACTCTTCATTTCAGCTCAGGTCATGGTCTCATGGTTCATGAGTTCTAGCCCCGCGTCAGGCTCTGCGCTGACAGCGTGGAGACAGCTTGGGATTCTCTCTCTCTCACCCTCTCTCTCTCCCTGCCTCTCTCCTGCTCATTCTCTCTTTCTTTCTAAAAATACATAAATAAACGTGAAAATAAAAGAAGTTTCAATTGTACAATCCTCCGAAATCCAGCCATGTAAGAAATACCTATCATTCAATAAAGAAAAGAATGAGAAACAAAGGGTCTAGTTGGGGGGATGGGGAGAGGGAAAAGGCACCTGAGCATTTGTGAAATGTGGCAAAGGACTAAACCTTCTTGTAGAGAAAAAAAAAAAACTGGTCAGCAATAATTCACTAGCATCCTGACCCTGCACGCAGGTGCCCTGAGACGTGGCTCTGGGTAAAAGCAGTATTTCTCCTGTTGGGCCCTGAAGTTGGATGAGACGTTTTCCGCCTTCCTTCTACTGAAGCTCTATTTACTGAGACATCAGTGCCTGCATTTAACGGACAAAGAGAAGGGCTGCATCCTGGTGTCTGCCTCTCAGCCTCTGAGCCTACCTGCCACAGACAATCCACCAAAGTCTCAAAAGATAGAAGATACTTAGGGAGGGTGCCTGCAAAGATGAAATACAGCTATTCTCGGAATATTCTAAAACTTATTCTTGGTTTAAGTTGATTTGGCACAGCTGATTCCTTTGATTATACCATGTCAACCCCTGAGAAAGAATACCCTTTATTGAACTTTGATTCAACAGGGAGATCCTGGCTCTTCTCATGAGATCGGACTAGATAGAGGTCTCAAAATGCCATCACTGTGTTGACTTGGAAGATGTGGTCGAGATGGTTGAACATGACATCATCCTGGGCTCTTGTCCTGACGACCTTTAAGAAATCTTGACTTATGCTTTGGTTCTCTCCCTCTCTAGCCTCTTTTTTTTTTCCTTCCCTTCCCCCATAGACTTCTGTTAAGTTTCTCAGGATCCACATAAGAGTGAAAACATACGGTATCTGTCTTTCTCTGTATGGCTTATTTCACTTAGCATAACACTCTCCAGTTCCATCCACGTTGCTACAAAGGGTCATATTTCATTCTTTCTCATTGCCATGTAGTATTCCATTGTGTATATAAACCACAATTTCTTTATCCATCTGTCAGTTGATGGACATTTAGGCTCTTAAAAACTGAGAACAAACTGAGGGTTGATGGGGGATGGGAGGGAGGGGAGGGTGGGCGATGGGTATTGAGGAAGGCACCTTTTGGGATCAGCACTGGGTGTTGTATGGAAACCAATTTGACAATAAATTTCATATTAAAAAATAAACAAACAAATAAATAAACATTATATGAGAAATGGAAAAAAATGAAAAAATACAATTTATTTGACTGCTTATAAAAAAAAGAACAAAAACAAACAAACAAGAAAAATAAATCTTGAGTTATCTTAGAATCAGAATGAGGCTTGGGCCTCCTAAGCACTTTGTGTTTACTGCCTTCCCCCCCCCCCCCATTGTACAAGCCCTATGAAGGGACTGACTAGGCTTTTCTTATCCTATTGATTATTAAAAACATCAGAATGCATCTGTGCCCAATCCCTTGCAAGTGTATGGATATTTATGACATACACTTTTATATTTTCTTTCCTTTTAACTCCTAAATGTATCATTTTTTAGTTTAGTTTCCTTCTACCTTATATAAATTGCTTTGTTTGCCTTTATAAACCATGTTGATACCTTTCAGTAGTCCGCTGAGAAAAAAGAAAAATTGCTTAATTTTAATTTTTAAGTCAGTTGATCTCCAGTTAGGGTTTATAAAATGATAGTCAGCATATAAAGAAAATATTATCAATTTATATTTGTTTTCATATCACACGTTGTATCCATATTATTTATAAAAATAAAAATGCACCTAATCTTTAGAATCAGGACTCTTACTGGGGCACCTGGGTGGCTCAGTCAGTTAAGCGTCCAACGCTTGATTTCGGCTCAGGTCATGATCTCACGGTTCGTGGGTTTAAGCCCCACATCAGGCCCTGTGCTGATAGCACCGAGCCTGCTTGGGATTCTGTCTCCCTCTCTTTCTGTCCCTCCCCTGCTCACTCTCTCTCTCTCTCTCTCTCTCTCTCTCTCTCCCTCAAAAATAAATAAATAAACATTTAAAAAAAATTTAGAATAGGGACCCTTACTAAACCTTGGAATACAGGGCCCTCATTCTATATATAGTATCTAAAGGGTATAACCACATCATAAATCAAAGATTTGTACCTGCCAATGGAGCGGGTTTAAGACATCTAAAACAACTATTAAAAACACAGACTTTCTTGTGCTGTCTTTGGATTTCAAAGATGGAAAAGTACTGGAAACATCCATTTAGGGGCACGTGGGTGGCTCAGTCGGTTGAGCATCGACTTTGGCTCAGGTCATGATCTGGTGGTTCGTGAGTTCTAGCCCCACGTCAGGCTCTGTGCTGACAGCTCAGAGCCTGGAGCCTGCTTTGGATCCTGTGTCTTCCTCTCTCTCTTCCCCTACCCCACTTGCACTCTCTCTCTCTCTCAGAAATGAATAAACACTTGAAAAAAATCCATTTCACAACATAAATTAAACTGGTATTAACATGCTCTGTCTCCAGACTTGTCCAAAGTAGGAAATGGAAAGAAGATGTGAAGGAAGAGACCATACGCAGGGAGTGAAAGTAAATGTTACAAGTTTATATTCCGTCAAGAGTGAAGGCAAGAGAAATGCATCTTGAGACGTGAGAAACTTCAGAACATACGTCTCTTGAGGTAGCTTCTGGAAAAAAGTTTCCTGGTCTCCCGCCTATTTTAAGAGCCCGATTAACAATTCTATGTTATCTAAGCCCTCTGTCTATTCTATACCAGAGACGAACGCACGGTCCCAAATTATAGTCTTTAAGTTCACATACACTCCTGCCCCTTCCTTCTGTGTCGGTGCGAGAACTCTGGGTGAGTCCCCAGTCCTACCCTCGTTCTGCGTGTCCTTCCCCACCGGGGAGGGCTGGGCCAAATAAGACACGGCCAATGTGATGAGGCCTTCATGCTAAGCCAGGGTGAGGAGACTGTGCGCCATGACCTAGGTTGCATGAGGAGCACAAAGGAAACCACCATGAGGTGCCGCTACACCCCCGGGATGGCTAAGATGGAAACCACTTGGCCATGACGAATGTTGGCAAGGCCGTGCTGGGCCCTGGACGCACATGCGCGCCCGGTAGGCGTGCCAAATAGTACCACTGATTTAGACAACAGTTGGGTAGTTTCTTTCTTTTTTTAAAATCTTTTTAAATGTTTATTTATTTGTGAGACAGAGAGAGCCAGAGCGTGAGTGGGGGAGGGGCAGAAAGAGAGGGAGACAGATAATCTCAGGCAGGCTCCAGGCTCTGAGCTGTCAGCACAGAGCCCGACGCGGGGCTCGAACTCACGAACCGTGAGATCGTGACCTGAGCCGAAGTCGATGCTCGACCGACTGAGCCACCCAGGCGTCCCTGGTAGTTTCTTAACATGGAAGCAACAGCTCTCATATATCCAGTCATTCTGCTCCTAGCTGTGTATCCAAGGCAAAAGGCCACACAGCCCACGCGAAATCTACTTCCACATGAGTGTTCCTAGCTGTTTTATTCGTGAGAGCCAAAAACATGGAAGCAAGCTGAATGTCCGTCAAAAAGTGCGCAGATACACTGTAGTATATCCACATAGGGGAAAACCACTCAGCAAGACAGAAATGAATAAATTACAGATGCCTCAAGAATAGGGACAGATTTCAAAATAACTATGCTGAGTAAGCGGAGCCAGAAAAAAGGACAAATGCAGTATGATTCCACCTTTGAAACCCTGATTCGTGTTGCAAGAAAGGAGATTAGAGGCTGCTCTGTAGGATCATGGAGACGACAGAAGGAAGGAGTAATCGGTGGGCATGAGGAAACGTGAGAGGCCCCGGATCCGTTCACAATTTTGATTCTGGTGGCGATTTCATGGGCGTATACATATGTCAAAACATTTCCAACTGTGTACTTTAAATATGTGTACTTACTGCCTGTCAGTTACACCTAGATAAAGGTGTCATTTAAAAACTGTACAACCTACATTTTGTAACCACCATGTAAAATGGCTAGAATTTCAAAAGAAAGCACAAGGCAAGGCCAGAAAAAAAAAAAAAAAAAAAGGCAGCCAGGGGCACCTGTGTCGTTGAGTTGGTTAAGCATCTGACTCTTGATCCCGGCTCAGGTCATGATCTCACGGTTTGTGAGTTCAAGCCCCACATCAGGCTCTGCGCTGATGGTGTGGAACTTGCTTGGGATTCTGTCTCTCCTCTCTGCCCCTACCCCGCTTGTGCTCTCTCTCTCTGTCGCACATTCTCTCTCTCTTTCTCTCTCTCTCTCTCTCTCAAACTAAACACATAAATATAAAAAAAAATTTAAAAAAAAAGAAAGAAAGAAAATCAACCAGTCACAGTTAAGAATGGAGACACAGAAACAGATACAATGCTATTAGGTCAAAGATAGCAATGCACTCTTTTTTAAGTTTATTTATTTATTTTGAGAGAGAGAGAAACAGAGACGAATGCACACGAGGGAGAGGCAGAGAGAGGGGGGAGACAGAGAGAGAGAATCCCAAGCAGGCTCTGTGCTGTCAGCATGGAGCCCAAGGCAGGGCGAGATCTCACGAACCATGAGATCACGACCTGAGCCGAAATCGAGAGCTGGACGCTTAACCGACTGAGGCACCCGGCCCCCTGCAATATAGTCTTTGCAAACAGCCTCAAAAACAACCATTGTATTCTTCAGAAATGAAAACACAGTTTACTTCAAAAAGTGACCGATTCCTGTTAACACACAAGTAGGTTAAATGAGAACGATTACCGGGATCACAAAGTCATGAGATTTAACACCCAAAATCTAAGTTCTACTCTTGCTTCAAAAGCAAAGTCCATTTCTTTTTTTTTTTTTTTATTAAAAATTTTTTTTTCAACATTTATTTATTTTTGGGACAGAGAGAGACAGAGCATGAACGGGGAGGGGCAGAGAGAGAGGGAGACACAGAATCGGAAACAAGCTCCAGGCTCTGAGCCATCAGCCCAGAGCCTGATGCGGGGCTCGAACTCAGGGACCGCGAGATTGTGACCTGGCTGAAGTCGGACGCTTAACCGACTGTGCCACCCAGGCGCCCCCAAAGTCCATTTCTTAATACAACGCCATATAATACAAAGAAAATAATCATTTAAAAATATGCTACGGAGTATCTTTCTGGAACCAAGAGCTATTAAGTACTTAACGGTAAATGCTTCAGGCATTCTTACTCCTAAGATTATTTCATACAATTTTGAATGCTTCAGTTCGTACTCTGAGAAAATTTTAAAAAATAGGTTATGAATGGTACTCACAAAAATAAATTGTTCTTTAGGAATAGTTTAAGTGCCTATTTGAAAAATTCAAGGGGCGCCTGGGTGGCTCAGTCGGTTAAGCATCCGACTTTGGCCAGGTCTTGATCTCATGGTTTACGAGTTTGCGCCCTGTGTCGGGCTCTGTGCTGACAGCTCGGAGCCTGGAACCTGCTTCGGATTCTCCTTTGCTCTCTGCCCCTCCCCTGCTTGTGCTCTCCCTCTCTCTCTCTCTCTCTCTCTCTCAAAAATAAATAATAAACTTAAAAAAGAAATTCAAGAGGATCAACTGATAAGATTAAGATCCCTGACTGCAAGATGACTAATATTATGCAAATAAAAAAAATCCATTGACAATAGCAACAAAAGTATATACTACCTAGAAATCAACTTCACTGCAGAAGCAGAGGACCTCTAGAAACGCGATTGGAGGACTCAAGTGAAATACAGAAAAGAAGATTCCACACACGGAGAATCTACAGTTCCCAATGACAACAAACAAACAAATAAAATACTCTAAGATGTCTAAAAGTCAACTGTTCCCAAATTAACCTTCAATGTAATCCAAATGCAGTAACATGCGGAATAGGATTTTACTTTTACGTGGAACACGGCAGGGCAGTTGTGCAACTCTTTCCGCAGGAGAGCTGAGCGGTCTAATCAGAAAGACAACAGTGGCCACTTCTGCTATTCCCGCCTCCTTCAAGAAGCACCGGGATCAGACGAATTAGGGGACGTTGTAAAAAAAAAAATATCTCTGGGACAATCTCTCATTTTCAACCGTGGTAAAAAGAATGGGTTCTGACACACTTTTTTTGGAAGCCAGTCTGACATGAGCCTCATAGACTGTGCTTTCTTATATGTATGTAGATCTGAAAATCCCAGGAACATATTCGTAAGTTAACGCAAACACACTGTTAACAATTAAAGGCTGTTTCAGGAAAATGTTTTACTCTCCTAATAGTTTAGGCGGATAGGAGTTGTTGGGTCACAGTGCAAAAATGGGAAAGAGACACCTGTACGCACTGGAAAGTCAGCCTCAAGACATCATCATCCTTGTCCAGATGGTTCCTTGGAATTCCGAGGAAGCCCTTCAAGAGCTTTTGGGAATTAGACAGCGGAGTCTTCTGACAATGAGATCCACAAACAGGGTCCGGAGATGGGAGGAGAAAGGGCTGTGGGCAAGGGGGAGTCCAAAGATAATAAGCAGATAGAGGGGGAAAAAATTAACTAGAAAGCACGGACAGGAAGAAAGAAGGAACCATGCCAAGGGGGTCCAGGCAGAGAATGTTAAGATGGGGCCTGTAGAAAATGCTGGCACAGGTCGAGGGAGGGTTTTCAGTCTGCAGAGGCCGCGAGAAAGATCCTCGGGGAGCCTGGGTCACAGGGGCTGTAGCAGGGCCCTGACATCCAGGTCTCACTGTTCCACCGACGGGCCCTTCCATGTGGCGAGGACTTGCACAGGACGGCCACCCTGGGAGCCCTGCAGCACAGGTCCCTCTCTGCGTCACTGCGGGAGGCTCTCGCAGGCTGAAACCCCCAGCCCCTGTTGCTCTGTCACAGACACAGTCTAAGGAAACCTTTCTTGGCGTGTGCCTCTCAGTGGACCCGGGCATGCACACAACGACTGTGCTCCAATCTGACAAAATGGGTACAGTTTTCCAAACCGATATGAAGGGGCCCGAATGTCACCTGTGGGCGGTAGTCTGAGCCGCGCACTGCAGCAGGTGGTGCCGGCGGGGGAGCCGTTGCACTGTCTTCTGCACTGCTCCTCGGAGGGCCCGGCCACATCGTCAAGACCTGAGCAGAGCCGGGGAGGGACCGTGTCCTGTCGGGGGGCCCTGGGTGGCTCCCCGTCCCCGAGTCACTGAGCTCCCTGCCCCGAGCATGGAGACAGAAGCCATCTCAGTCCGTGAGCAGAGGCCCAGGGGGTTAAGGGCTCGTGACCTCAGCTGTGTCACTCTATGCCCACGGAAGATCGCTCCGGAAGATTCCGTGAAAATTTAATTCCGTCAACTCTAATCCAGTGCTGTGGCAAAGCTGGATGTCTGGTTTCCTCTTTTGTTTGCAGGGCGAAGGCTAGGGCCACAGTAGAGTTCTTTATTTATGCATAAAACACAAGTCTTTGAGACATTTCTAAAAAGCACATAAAGGAAAAATAGACTTCGGTAGCACCGTAATGTCATGCTTCGGGTTTTGGTAAACCAATCATTGAATATAAACAAACTAAAGCCTTCCACAAACTATTTAAAAACCAACAAAGCAACTTTTCCGATTGCCTTCCAAAACTATCTAAGTTATTCTTCAAACAATAGACTCAATATTATAAATTTGATATTTTGCTTTAAAAATTTTTTCCATTAATATGAGTGTAGGTTTTCCCCACTCTTTGAACCAGGAGTGACGGCATCTTTTGCTTCCTGAATGCAAATAGAATCATTAATTTCAACTAAAATTTATGCCACATAGAAACGCAGGGCAGTCCAATTCCCTGCGGAAGCGAGAGCCTGCCAGAAGGAAAAATTAGAAACCCCTGACCTAAGGCACCATTAAAAATTTTATTTATTTACACGAAGATTTCACTGGCCTTACAATTGTTCGTAATCTCCTGATAGGGAAAGGAGCTATCCTATGTAGCAGACAGGATTTTGTGATGAGATAAATGTCTCTGAGAATCACCTTCCTGGGTTCTAGAACATTCTTGGATACATCAGGAGCAGCTGATGCCAGACAAGCAAGCTGGGCCGCTGTCACCTTCCGGTACACGGATCGAGAGGGAATTCTGGGCCTCGGAGATGTTCCTCTCCTCCAAGTGGAAACCAGCTCAGAGGTCACTCAGCATTTCACGTGGACTGAACCCCTGAGTCTTTCCTTTCGCTCTGCAGAGGTCTGGACTCTGTCCAGTGGGTCACTGCATGGGATTTCACCGGGTCTTTATTACCTTGTTCTTCCATTTCAAGGGCACAGTGTGGTTCGGTGGGAGGGGTCAGGTGGCCACTGGAGCAGAGTCAGAGAGCCAGTGGAGAGGACCGGTCTGTGCCTTGAGGGGGCCTGGGAAGGAGGTAGCAGTTAAGGCCTCCGGAGGGCTAAGAGCTATTTTTAGAAGGAGTAACATGACTCCCTGGGAGTCACAGAAAGAGTGGATTTTCATCAAAAGGACACACGGAGGGCAGTCATCTGGATTTCCAAGAGCCACTTGCTGCCAGCGGTTTCAGCTGCGTTGCTTGAGACAGAAGGATGATCCTATGTCCTGTTTGGCAAGGATGGTACCCGCTGGCCAAGAGCAGGGAAGGCATCTGAGCCCTCTGTTGTCCTGGATTGCCAGGACAGTAGGTGGGGAAATATAAGGAAGAGAGTCACGGAAAAAAAGAGTCTCAGTGCCGTAGTTACGTCTTGACCTTCCTTCCCCGGACCTGCTCTGATAAGGACAGGAGCCAGAGCCGGACCCCCACGGAGCTCACGACCGTACGATGTGGGGCAGGGATCATCTCATCTAATGTAAGACCACCTGCTCCTGCCTGTGCCACCAGGCTACGTATCCCTCATCCTTCCTCCCGACTGCTTTACATTCCCCTTTGACGGCTCACATACAAAAGCATACAGCGTCTGACCGGTTTTTGTTTGGTTTCGTTTCCTATAAGAGCGATCTGGAGCTTTCCTTTGGGTAAGGCAGGAAAATGCAGATTGCACGCTGCCCCCGGCCTGGCTCCCTACTGCCTTCTGGATCCAGGACTGCCGGGCGCATTCAAGTCACTTCTTTCCTCACTGGCCAGCCCCCCTCTGCAGCCAGCCTCACCCTTCACTCCCCGTCACCAGGAACCGCCTTTCTGTCTAAAGCTAGGACAGGTGCCTTGACGGGGCCCTTAGAATTTCCTGTCCCCATTCCTTCCGCCCCACAAGTATCTCATTCTGACAAAGTCATATTCTCCAGCCAAGCTTGTGAGCGAAGAGTTCCCTCACATTCACAGATACTCCGGGTTCCAGCCCATCCGGAAGTTATAATTCCTGCTCGAATCAGCTGCTGTGTTATCTGGTCTTTCTGGATTCGATTATCTACACATTTAATAAAAGTGTATTTAAGACACTCCCTTGAGTCATGGTTGAACCCGGGAATACAATGGTTCCAGAAACAGAAATTGTAACAATTCGCTAGACATTTAACTCCATCAATTTTCATCCACTAATATTCCTTGAGAATCATTTTGTAACTAGCAACGAATTCTTCTAAGCTGATTCTATTTAGGACTCTCGTTCCTAAGACATTTCCAAATGATGTCATGAGACCGTGTCACACGTGGTTTAGAATGCAGCGCAGTTGTGTCCATAACACTCGCTGATCTGTGCTGTAGTGACCTCACGGAAGCACAGGTTGGCCAGGACTTATTCGTGGGGAATCCACACCAGTCTTGCGTGGCTTCTCCCAGTTTTCTAACTGCCCCCAAAATGACCTACCTAGCAATTTGTTCTAGAAACGTGGTGCAAGTCAAGAATATGAATCGATAGATCCTGTGATTCACCCACTTTTGAAAATGTATATACTTACCCATCTTAATTTCTCCCTCTTCTTTGAAGAGAAAATCCACCATCTGAGTAAAGTCGGTCCTTTGCCTTAATTTTAAGCAGCTAGGAGATCTCTTGGGATCTTGTCACTACAGGTTGGGATACAGATTTTATTCTTTCCCTAAATTCTTCTATTTTTCTCTCTGGAAAAAATAATAGAGGAGATCAGATCTTGTTTTCTGACTACTGAAGAAATGGGTCTACTGGTTTATTGTTCCTGTTCGTCCATATTTAGATGAAAACTCAGCTAATTCTGCCCACTTGAAATTGAACCTTAGCCCTCTGACCCTCCTCCGAAGTTGTGAGCCAGGCTTTCACATTTCTCCAGAGATAAACCACAGCGCTACACGTTCCTGGGTTATCAATGGTCCCCGTCCATAGAGTCAGACTTTTATTTTGCCCCGAATCTTTGAAAATCTTGCAAATTATTTTGTCAGTTGGCTGGATTGCATTCCTTATGTCACCCAACAGATCTGTGTTTTTGTTTGTTTGTTTATTTGTTTTTAATTGGGGGTGGGGGGGTGGGTTGAGGAAAATGCAGCTGAAGAGAAAAACGTTGATCTCTAAGCTGTGTTTTTTTGGTAAACAGAACCCAGGGGATTCTGGGACTCCAAGGTGCCAGGCTCTGGGCTGGGGCCATGCTTCAGGCTGCACATCTCTGCTTTCTCTGTCTTTATGTGTCTTGCTGTGGCATTGCTCGGAAAGGGAAATGCTCTTTCCCGGGTCCTCCTCTGCACCCTGCCTGTGTCATTTCCCCTCTGCCCGCCCCGTGCGCCCCTCTCTGGCTCTCCTGAGCCCCTGTCACCCACAGATGCCCTCGTTTATCTCTCGTGTTGCCTGCCTCCCCCCACCCCCTGCAGCGTCAGTTCCAAGGGGCTTCTGGTCTGCTCCTCGCTGCTCCCCCAGCACCCTCAAGGGTGTAGGCGCCTCGGGGCTTAGCACCTCCTCAGGCCGCCCTTCCTCCCACGCCCCCACCCTGCGCTCACCCTGCAGGCGGACACGCACTGCGCAGGCGCCTCTCGCCTGCTGGTGCACCTGCCAGGGCCCGCCCACCGCGCGGGAGAGAGGAGGGGCCGCGGCACACAAAGTGGCTGCAAGCTGTCCTGTACCCCAAATCCTAAAGGTGCCATTCTCCGCAAGTGGAATGTTTGTAGAGCACCGATTTTTAGGTAGCTGAACTCACAAGTACGTGTTTGGCCTGATCGTACCAGGTCTGAAGTCAAGGGTGGTCAGCAAGCTATTCCCTCAAGCCCCTCTTGGGTGAGGGGAACAGTTTCAAACCTTGAAGCTGACAGCCTCTAAGGCTCAGTCATTCGCGAACGCGCAGGGCTGTTCTCTCCGCAACCGCCTTCGCATTATATGGGAGCTTGGAGGCTGGTTTAATTAAAGTTATCTGAATAGCATACAGTAAGCCAGATGTTCATAATAAATATAATGTAGCTTATGTAATGTTATGCCATCATGGAATATATTGGAATGGCTGTGATTATCCATTATTACCCACAATAAATCTAAATTTATTTCACTGTTTTTAGGCATTAAGCTTTCCTCAACCACTGTAAATTAGTATAGTATTTGAACTTTGCCTTTTGCTGAAGTTTTTCCAACAGAGATAATTAAAGAGCTCTTTTGGCAAAATTAGTTCACGTTATTTCCATTAGAATTAAATGCACACACGGGAGACTACAGTCTATGATATTGATGTCTGTGATTGACATTTTAAAGTGCAAATGTCAGTTCAATGTTTCTTCTCTCTACATTTTTTTTTCCTTTACGATACAAAGGTAGACAAATTCTTAATTTAAGTCTATATACTCTTTCTCCTCGTACTCAAATGCTGTTGTAACATATGTGCACATAGTAGCCTGCCTAATATTTTCTGAGGTAGAAGTCCTTGGCTTAGTCACACCTGGCATCTGGGGGGCACTCACCTCTTCTCCCACACCTGTGACCAGCACCTGCCATGCACACTTGAGTGGGGAATGATCACACAGAAGGACGGAGTTTGCTCACGAGAAGCACCGGGGGAGCAGAGGTCTTATTGGTAGAGCAGGTGTAGAGGGCAGTCGGTTTTGCCTAACGACGCATTTTCACGGAAGCACACCTGCTTTTATGTCTGTCTTGGTGTTTCGGGGATGACGGCCACTATGGGATGAAGACTGAAACCCTCCAAGCCCATGTGAGTTCATACTCCTTTGTCCCTGCAGCACACTCACCGATCGGCTTGCCCAGAGAGCCTTGCTTCGCTGATTCTGGGACTGATCAGGCCTGAATCTCCTTCTTGAGGATTAGCTTAACAGTAAGTGGCTTAATTGTTAAGTTCGAGATGCCGATCAGACATCCGGATGTAAATGTGAAGGTGTGCCGATAGGAGGGTTTGGGGTTCAGGGGTATGAATTTGGGAGTTGCCAGCACACCGGTGGTGTTTGAGCTACGAGCCAGGATGAGGTCCTCAGGGCAGTGAGGATCTGGGGGGGATCAAGTTGTGAGTGAAAGGAGAGATGGGAGGGAGAGAGAGAGAGACAGGGAGGGAGAGTGGGGCGCTATGAGACCCTTGTTCACGTTTAGGGATGGCAGGTGGGAATGACACGTATTTGGAAGGACTGTCTTCACCGGTGTGCACACTGAGACAGGTGTGCATTGGCACGGGTGTCCTTCGGCCAGATTTCTACCACGGCCCTCTGTTAACCCCAGAGAAGGAGATTATAGACTCGGTATGCTTTTGTCTTCTTACAGAATGTTCTTTGCACTCTAATGGACTTTGCGGTGACCTTATTTTTTAAGCATCTAGATTAGTTGACTGGGATATTTTCATTCCCTGTCAGAAACTGTCCATTTTAAATGCATGACTTATATTAACTTTGAATTCAACGGCGTCTTTGGTAGCTTCTTGGTCATTTTCTGAACGAACACATCCCCAGGAAGCTAAACCCTCAGGTGACGACATGTTTAGAGCCCAGCTCAAAACTGGTGGGTTCACATGTATGCATGTGTCCGGAAAATGACCGATGTTTCTGAGCCACATGGAAGAAAATGAACGGTACCGTAAGTGACGTGCAAGGGAAACGGAATCGTGAACTTACTTTGACACAAGTCTTTTGGCCACGTGGGAAGACGTTTCTGATGGGAAGGGTAAGTCACAGGAAAGCCTACTGGAATCTGCTTCTGACGCCGGTTTTGGGGTGCTGTCACCAGACGAGACGGGAAGGCTGAGCCATCGCCTCTGCTCAGCGGAAATCAAAACACAAGTAGCCAAATCATTTTGTAAGTCAAGCGAATGCTGAACAGACATTTTCACTCAAGAAATTAACTCCAGCAGGTAGTTCTTTCCCAGCATGAAAGTGAAATGCAGGTCAAAAAATATGTATATAATCATATAGTGATTTGGGGGGATTTAATGTAACCCAAGCGTTATTTCAAATGTGCGCCTGAGTCCTTAAGAAGTTCACAGGCATTTTTAGCAACCTTTACGTCTAAAATTAAAAACTGTTGGTGTAGCTATATGTTCATAGCAATCATTACTAATGATAAGTCACTGGGGATGATGTTGTATGTATAAGGCACACACACACACCCCCCAAGCAGATGCAGAGATTAATTGAACAAAGTAACTGGGGGTGGTTACGATACTTAGATTTATGCCCATGGTCTCCCTTCTCTTCAGAAAGAGCATGGTAAAATCAAATGAAATCAGATTACTCTTAAATTGTTGGATTCTGAAAGTATTTTAATTTCCCTCCAGAGTCGTAAGTATAGACAAAGGTATTTCAATTTTTAAACAATTTGCCCACTATAGTCTCCATAAAAGTGGCACAGATTAAATAAGATTGCTATCAGGTCTTCTGTGTGTCCAAACACTGGCTAGATTTGGCCGGATCCGGGCAGGACTGGATGGCTGAGCACCCTGACTGCCAGGTGTGAATGTGCTGGAATCACAGGTGCTGCTCGGGCTGAGATACCCCTGCTCACCTCCTCCGTACCGCACCTGGTCACCGCGGGCTTGGCGCCCGTGAACAGCACGCGCCTCACCTTACGGTTGTGGAGGTCGGAGGTCCACAGTGGGTCTCACTGGGGGTAAGACCAGGTGCCTGAAGGGCTGTGCTCTGCTCGGGGGGAGGGTCTGTCTCCTTACTTTCTCCGGCTCCTAGAGGTACCTGCATCCCTTGTCCCCTGACCCCACATCACCCCTGTCTTCTCTCCTTCTCTGCCTCTGAGCCTCCTCCCTCTTTCTGAATGTTTATTTTTGAGCCAGAGAGAGCCAGAGCATGAGCGGGGGAGGGGCAGAGAGAGAGGGAGACGCAGAATCCGAAGCAGGCTCTAGGCTCTGAGCTGTCGGCACAGAGCCCGATGCGGGACTCGACCTCATGAGCAGTGAGATCATGACCTGAGCTGAAGTCAGATGCTTAACTGACTGAGCCTCCTGGGCACCCCCACCCCTGACTTTGTTTTTAAGTTTATTTGAGAGAGAGAGAGAGAGAGAGAGAGAGAGAGCACGAGCTAGGGAAGGGCAGAGAGAGGGAGACACAGAATCGGAAGCAGGGTCCAGGCCCTGAGCTGTCAGCACAGAGCCCAAGGCGGGGCTCGAACTCATGGACCACAAGATCGTGACCTGAGCCGAAGTCGGACGCTTCACTGACGGAGCCACCCAGGCGCCCCCCTCCTCCCTCTTCCTTACAAGGACGCTTGTGATTACATGGCGATTGCACTGTATTATATAACATATAATGTGTATTAAATACATATTTGACCAATATAGTAATAAGTTGCTATATTGTAACGGCAAAGACTATCCAGGATAATCTTCCCGTCTCAGCATCTTTGACTTAATCCCATCTGCAAAGTCCCCTTTGCCGTGTAACATAACGTATTTACATTATTTTTTTTTTCCTGTTAAAACCCCTTTAAATTATTTTCCTCCTCGTAATTTTAAGATTAAAACTGAGCATTGCTCTCGGGATCTTTATTCCACAGAAGCTGACTGTCTCTTCGTGAAGTTCTCCAAATATTCAGCTGGAGGGGACCCAGGGTTACCTTCCAGTCAGAGTGCAGTGGGAGCTCTCTGCTTTCTGATTCCATCTAGGACTTGAGAGCCACTCAGCCGGTGGGGAACACGCTGTGGCACCTTCACTGCACCCGAGGAGGAGTCTGAGCTGCTGTCTCCATTACTTACTCACTCACTCAACAGGTCTGGATGGAGAGCCCACTGTTCCCCTAATGAACCCTGCTCCAGGCACTGGGACCCAACCCTGGAGAAAAGTCCTGCCATGGGGGGGTGCAATGAAAAGCCATCAACATAAGTATATTTTGGGGCGATATTTCAAGGGATGATGAGAGCTTTGGAAAACACCAAAGGTAGAACATATTGAGGACATTTGGGAATAAGAGAGAGGAGGGTAATTTGCACCTTGAAAACCGTGGCTGAGGTGTCCTCATTGGGAATCTGACAGCCGGGCAGCCACGAGGCCCTGAAGACACCAGGAGGGAGCATGTTAACACCCAGGAGGGGCTCCTGGGCGGCTCAGTCAGTTGAGCATCTGACTTCAGCTCAGCTCATGACCTCAGGGTTCAAGCCCTGTGTCAGGCTCTGTGCTGACAGCATGGAGCCTGCTTGGATTTCTCGCTCTCCTTCTCTCTATGCCCCTCCCCCTTCTGAAATCTCTCCCTTTGCCAAAATAAATGAAGGAGAAGAAGAAGAAGAAGAAGAAGAAGAAGAAGAAGAAGAAGAAAAGACAGCCCAGGAAATGGCCAGTACAAAGGCCCATAGGCAGGTGTCCAGCCAATGAAGGGACCCAGTGCAGCTGGTATAGAATGAGGGTAGAGGGCTGACATCAGAAAGGACCTTCAGGATGTGTCCTTTTTTGCTCACTCAGATCTGCTGCCCACCCCTCACTGCCCTGCTCAGTGCTCCAGAGTCACATCAGTGCTCCTCTGCCCTCTGGCTTCTTGCCAGGCTCCTGTCTCTCAGCTGGAGCCCCGAGGGGCCTCTGTCCTCCGCCCGCCCCCCTTTGGAGGGCCCTGGCACCCCCAGGCTCCCTCTCCAGCGCCTGTCTGCCCTGCCCTCCTCCCTGGGGGCCCTGCCACCCTTCTGGTCCTCACCCAGCACCTCACCCGGCCTCCTGCACTTTCTCTCTGCTACTCACGCCATTTGCAAAGAGGCCCTGATTAAACCTCCTCAGGTATTCTCACCTGAGCGTGGCCTGTGCGTCCTGCTGACACCTTGATGATACAGCTGACGTGTCACACCATGGGACTTTGGCTTCCTCTGAGGGAATCGAGGGCCCCGTCCCCTAACGGGGCACTCTGTGGGACGGGGGTGCGAGGGGCAAGGCAGGCAAAGGGGAGGGGCGGCTGACCCTTCAGCGGCTGCTGCCGGCCGAGGCCAGGGAGGGGACAGCAGGCCGCGGGCGGTCAGGCTCGGATGTCGCCTGAAGTCTGAGCCACGGATTTCTGATGCATTTAGGTGGCAGCTGTGGGAAGCGGGGTGACGCTTGCAGGCTTCTGACATGGGCGGCCGGACGGGGCATCCCGCCACCGGTGGACGCGAGGACTGTGGGTGCAACAGGCTTTGCTTGGGTGCGGGAGACGGAGGGCTCGGATCTGGCCACGCCGAGGGCAGACACGCCGCCTCCTGGCACCGCCTGGCCCACGGGTGCGCCCCAGGCCGGGCCTTTGGAGTCTCGCTCCGATGGCACCTTGCCATCTCGGATTCCCCTTTGAGGCCGACGTGCTATCGCGCTCTCTTCTCAGCTCTCCCCAGCCTCACCTCTGCTGAAGTTTTCTCGTGACTCAGCCCTGAGAGGTGACATGTCTTTTACTCACGTGTTGTGCTTGCCCTACGTGCCTGTGCTCTAGAAGGCGAGCTCCACGCGGGCAGGGGCTCCTGTGTTTTGCTTGGTGGCTTGGACATCCGCCTTCGTCGCCTGATGTCTGGCAGCTGGACGAATGGGCAGCCACACAGCGCATGGGGTATGTGTCGAAGAAAAGAGCAGAGGGAGGCTGAGGGTCCCTCCCCTACAGCCTCCCGAACACGTAGGCACCTGCCACCGCATCCACGAAACCCTCGCAGAGGAGTCCCACCGAAGTGTCAAGGTGGGACAGGCAGGGGCGGGGGGCACTGCGGATTGCAAAATAAACAAGCCGTGGTTTCTCTCTCACCCAGATCTTGTGTTGAGTCTAAATATGTTCAAGAAAAGGCATCCAGTGAGACTGCATTTAATTCTTCCACTCCCTTTGATTCTTCCAGGCTTCATCTGCCTGCTAATATTGAAGCCATGTGCCTTCAGGAGAGAACTAAAGCTTTCCCCAGATGTTGTTGTCCATTTTGGCAGCAATCGTATTTTTACCCGACGTGAACATATTTTCCTTGATTAATACAAGGAGCCCTAAGTAGACGTTCTTAAAATTTACTTAACAGCTGCACGATCTTGTCAGATAAGATCATGAGCAGAATCTGCTTCTTTCAAATGGGAATATGACACAGCCTTCTTTCCCACTCACCTCTTGTATCATCTCTGTGGAGGTTCAAAGCTTTGGGTTTTAAATTCTTAGCTGCTCTCTTTACTGGCATGACTACGATGCGGTCAGAAAAGTACCAAATGTGCTTGCCAATCTCCGGAGGTAGGAGAACAAAACCTTTTCTGGGTAATCTCGGATCGGGTTTTGCATCAGTTAAAGAGGACATTTGCATCGACTGGGGCCCATGCTGGAGGGTAGAGGGTGTCGTCCCCTCCAGGGAACAGGGTTGCGCTTGACTTTGAACCCATCCCAAGCGTCACTGTGTGGTGCTAACAAACACAGGAGATGATGAGACCTTTCCCCATGCTCCCAGGGAATAAGCAAATGTTCGCAGATATCGAAACGTAATTTTTAACCTAACTTTTCAAAACTGGTGTCTTTCTGCTTGACAACCCAAAGATGAATGTCCGTATTTGACCAGCGATCACGCATTTATTTACCAGCAAAGTTAGCTTCTTCTGTCTCTTCTTGGACACCACTTACAGCCACCGGGGTGGGGTGGGGGGGTGCTGGGTTACTCGTTGGGGGTCCCATTTCATAGTACAGGGAAATTGGGCAAACTTCTCAGAACTTGTTTACAGAATAACACAGCTCTTTGACCCGGGCCTCCTGCACTCTTCCGTCCTTTGAGAGGTGAGCGCCCTAGCTTGCTAATGGACTCTAATAATTTTTTCCTCAATCCCACATATGAAGTAGCTACATTTTCCTCATAAGATTAATGAAGTGAGTTCATGTAAAGGTTATGCATTCAGCAAAAACCTGGAAGGAAAATCGGGAACACGCTTCACATTATTTGTCATTAAAAATCACACCCTGATTTTCTGATTGTTGAGCTCTGATAGTTGAGCTCCTGGCCAACAAACAGAACTCAAACTCTGTGAGAAATATACAAAAGAAAGAAAGAAGAAAGAAATAAGGAAGGAAAGAAGGAAAGAAAGGAAGAAAGAAAGAAAGAAAGAAAGAAAGAAAGAAAGAAAGAGAAAAAAGTCTGTTCCGTTGGATGGGCAGAAAAGGGAAAGTGGAAATACACCTTTAGTAAATACTTCACAGAAAAAAGTTGTGAAAACAGCTATGATATGAAACTATTATTGCCGTCAAAATAGCAGATACGCGGAAAGAGATTACCGCACCAGTAGCTGGCGGGTCATACAAGAATTACACAGCAAAATGTTTGTGTGCAAAATTATTATAATGGGTGGGAGACATATTTGTGTTTTCAATTTTGCAGTTAAACCAATAATAATAATAATAATAAACAGTACAACACAGTTAAAAGTAGGGCAGAGAGGACACGTAAGACATTGGCATGAATCGCCAAGATCACCATTGTCAGATTGCCACCCAGTGATTTTGATGAGAGTCCGGAAATGTGAGGAAAAGACCACAATGCACCTTGGCTCTGTGCATCCCCCAGCTTCTGCTGCAGAACAAGATACAGGTTGTCAACCATTTGCTGAAAGTGCGGTAACCCATGTTCTCCATTATTCTGAAGGGCTGTCCAGGGCCAACCCGATGGAACCCCATTACAGGGTCAACGTTACAGATAAACTTTGCATAATGAAGGCTGAACATCAGTTTCAAAATGTACGTTTTGGTGGCGTCCAAAGAAAACAATTGATTGCAAAAATAAAGAATAATCTGCTCCGTTTTGGAATACCTCTTGGAAAAGAATGCCTGGCAATTTATTAAAACCAAACTCCAATAAGAGTGACGGCCAGAGGACAGCACCTTTAACTTGCATTTCCTGGAGCAATATTTCCTTACAGATTACGTTACTTCCCCAAACTTCATGGGCCGATGAGTGGGGACAGACTTAGCTTTTGCAAACGACGGTATTTACAGCTCCTCTGAGGCAACCCTCACTGTGACTTCCCTCCCTGAGCCTCTCTCCGGCTCGCCTAAGAGTCGGCTGTGCCTCTTGGGGCTGCTGTAAAAACACATCGCTCAGTCATAGGTGATGCTTGTTTTCTTTGGTCTTAGACCCCCTTGATTCTGTGGAGCCGTCAGCTGAATCTCCCTCCATTCTTTTGTCGTGGGTTGAAGGGCTCCTCAGAAAAGGCCGTGTTCAAGTCCTAGCTTCGGGTCCCTGTGAACGGGATCTTATTTGGAAATACGGTCTTCACAAAGGCAATCAAGTTAAGATGAGGTCATAATGGATTGGGGGGTGGGGGACATGACATCTGAAGACTGTGTCCTTCTCACAAGGACTGAAGACAACAGACCCAGAGGAGGAACTGTGTGTGTGAGGGACCCAGAAATCGGAGGGGATGCAGCCCCAAGTCACGGAAGGCCGAGGGTTGTGGGCAAGTCAGAAGCTGGGAGAGGAATGGGGCATTTTCTGCCTCAAGTTCAAGGAAGGAACCCACCCTGTAACACCTTGATTCCAGACTTCTGGTGTCGAGCCCAGGGGGGTAATGTGCTGTTGCCTGCAGCCCTTAGCCTCACCCCTCCCCCCACGGCCACACCTGGCAGCAGCAGGGGCTCCCTGGTGGCATGGGGTCCCCAGAGCACCCCCAGGCTGTAGGGCACAGACCGAAGTGCGAGGATAGAACTGTGGGAACTTGCTCCGTAAGGAAAAAAAAAGAAAAAGGAGACACGGCAAACCGTAAACATTTGTGAGGGGGAAAATGTTACCTGTGAAATAAAATGGAGAAAAAACTCACAAAAGGAAAACAAAGCTTTCGTTTTAAGTTGAAGAAAGAGTCTCAGAAGTAGATGTCAGATGACCCCCCCCATAAAATGTAGATTTTCATCATCTAACAAGCAAACAAGAAAATGGGGGAGATTAGGATTACTCTTGGATCCAAAGCATAGATGTTTTCTCCTTTCCACATTTTTTTTTACTGTCGTAGATAGGTAAAACTTTCTAGAAACGATGGACGGCGGGTTGGTGTTTGCTGCTCTATTACAGAGAAGCGCGATTAATCCGGAACCCGCTGCTGAAACACAATACACTCAAGCATGTAACAAATACCGTTGGAGAATAAAGCAGATTTGGTTCACATTCCTGCTGTTAAAACATTACCCAGTATGGAGCTCGCCTCTGTCACAGCGTTTTTTACAAATTAACTTAAATCGAAATGCTGTCAATGGCAGCCAGTCTCTTTGGCTGCCCTTCCGGTCAGAAATCTCTCTTCTAATTCTGCCCTCCCCCGTGATTCATGTGCAAAGGGCAGGAACTCAGCATCTCCTCTCCTCAGATCCCATCCATCTCTGGCAAAGAGGGAAAACAGAGCTTCCCTGTCGTATCTGTGTCCCTCTTCTTCTGGGACAGAGATCCTGGGAGGATAGAGTGATCACACATGTGCAAAGCCTGCCGGGCCTCAGAGCTGATCTAATTTGCCTACTTAGAAGGTTTATTGAGAAGCTCACATTCTCGTGAAGTGTGGTGAGGGTCTCCAAAGGAACATGTGCTCTCCTAGGCCGTATCAATACGCAGGAGAGTTTGAGTCAAGTGAATTTGTCTTTATTTTGACGGCCTGAGAAAAGTTCTTCCCCTCTAAGATAAGTAGTTGGTCTTGTGTGATTTCACCAAAGGAGTTAATCCTCTGGTTACTGATAGCAGTCAATTTCCATTTGAAATAGAGGTGGTGGGCCCGGCTACCACCGGTGGTGGGTTAGCTGTGGGTTTGATAGCCCAGTTATCAGAATTTGTTCACCATATCCAACTAAAAATAGAATGGGAAACAGAGGCTCATTTTTTTTTGCCGCACTGTTGTTAAAAACTTTGCCAGCCGGCCCTGCACGCGCCGTCTGGGTGATACAGGGTCTGCCTTGGGCCTTCCGCTGGCCATTTGTCCGCCCCCAAAATGCTTGTCTGTCCAGGATCGAGGCAGCCCCCATGTCAGGTTATGGGTCGCCTCCCAACCTGGCTCTGAGTCCTTGGCTGCTTCTAGATCAATCCCAGCCTGATGGCCACAGCTCTGCCAGTCTGTTCTCTTTCTCGTTTCATTCAACCAACTGGAGAAAGTCTCTGCACCTGTCCCTCCTTGTACGCATTGTTCGAGGTCCTGCCTGGCCTCTGAGCCTGGCGGGAAAAGTCTGTCTCCTGGGAGGCTAATGTGCCTCCCTTCCGGGACTGCTCAGTGTGATCCAGCTTGAGCCTGGCCGCAGCACATGTGATCACTCAGGTGACACTGAGCTGCCTGGCCCAGTGCCCCTCTCCCCCGCCTCGCCAGGCAGGCAGCACTGAGGGGAGGCGGGGGTCACACCCAACGTCTTCTGGGTCACACACCTTGGCCTCGGTATTATTCCAGGCAGTAGCCAGCTTCTTGTTTTAAATAGTTTTGGAAATTCGTTATAAAGATAAGAGCACGAAGTGGTTATAAATCATGGACAACGTTGTTAGGAAAGCAGGCTTTTCTTCCCTTTCTGCCACAGAACCCAGACGTGGGCGTTGTCTCTCTCCTCCAGCATCTGGATCCTGGGAATCGATACGCGATAAAAATGGCAGAGGACTTTCCAAACTCTTGGTAAGTTACCAGTGTTAACTGTATTCTTTGGGAGTTACGTTCAATTGCAGGTGACATTCAGTGGTGTAGTGGATAATAAAACATGCAAGGTAACCATCGAGGGGGCAGATAATAGAATATATGCACCACCTACACATAAATTCGGAAAACAGAGTTCCACATTCTCAGTGACTTTCTTTCTTACTGGTAAGGTACTTAACATACTCCTGAACAAAGCGTAAGTTGAAAATGATTTCTTTACTAGACAGTGGCAGGAACACACACATACACATAAGCCTCAAGCTTCAAATTCGGGAAGAAAATTAAAGCGTGTCCCCTGAGTTCCCTGGCGAGAACAGCAAGTCTCATCTGCCTAGGGACTATATGACCTTTATTACTTCAGCCAACACCTAACAAAAAAGTACTTAATTCCAACTTTGGTGTCCTAAATGGGTTCAAATATCCGCCCCCCACCTTTTTTTTTCCCTGGAAGTTGCATTGTTTGTTCAAGACTTGTCATTCTGAATCCTTCGTTCGGTCCCCACGACCGCCCCACTTCCCCCATGTGAATCGCCATCCACGACAACTATGGGAACACCCTAAGGAGGGTGTGGACCTGACAGAATACACAAGTGAGACGTGGCACCATCCAGCTAATGGGGCTGACCCTTGGCACATAGTGCTGTTCCAAGTGCTGTTTCTCTGTAACCACCCTGCCCTCCCCCAAACTCGTTGGCCTAAACAATAATGATTGTTTGTGCATCATGGGTTCTGGTTGAACTCCACTTGCTGGATCTTCCGTGGGCCAGTAGGGCCTGGCATGTCCCTGTACGTTTGGCTGAAGTCTGGTCCAATATGTCCATCCTGGCCTCAGGCTGAAAGGGTGATAAATATCCAAGGACACTCTACTTATCACAATGGCATTTTCTTGCATGACTTTTCATAACCTCCAATTAACCCAAGCAAGTTCCTTGGCTGGGCACCAAATCATGGAGAAAGAAGCATCCTCTGTCCACCATCTCAGCCCTTTGGTCTAAACCGACACGAACGCACATGGCAAAGCCCAATATACACGGAGAGTGACGGTCGGAAGGGGGAGAAAGAGTGACTGTTTCTGAACGATCTAATCTACCTCATGTCCAGAAATCCTCATGAACCATTGCAAATGCTCAGTCCTCTTGGCTTGGAGCATCCAGAAGTGCAGGAAAGCTTCCTGTCAACCAAAGAGCTGACAAATTTAGACTCTGATCCTACTCCTTTGGTTTCTTTTTTTCAAGTCTTGAGGACGTTCTGAGTTCTATTGTTCATAATATAAAGAAGCTATAATTCCATATGATCTCTATTCTTTTCCATTTAGGTTTCTAACTCTTTTTTTTTTTAATTTGAAAAGAAGGTAATGTTCAATGGACTTGAGTTTTAAGTAAGGAGATTAAGTTCTTTCGTAGTTAAATATTGAAGCAAATTCATTTGAATCTTGATTGAGACATTTTGAAGGAGAGTAGGGAGTTGCATACCACAAGGTTGGATTAATGTAAATTGATTTGTCCAAGGTTATTTGTTTAGATAATGGAGGTAATAGAAGCAGGGCCCCAGGTCTCAGGGAATGATGCTCTGAGACGTCCTATCCTGTCATCATGTTCAAAGCGAGTTCACATCAGGGCAACTCCATTTAGGCAGGGAAAATTCAATTAGGATCATTCTGTGGACTGAGGACTCCCAGAGGGATCCGGGTAGAATACGGAGATCTCGTTGTCTTAACAAACTCTTACGCTAACAAATGACATTTTTGGCCCTGGATCGGTCTCTTTTCTTCCGTGTGTGTGTGTGTGTGTGTGTGCGTGTACGTGTGTGTTTTTTTGAATATTACCCCAAGAATCAAAGTGAGTCATGTTTTCATCGTCTGTTTTATTCACATTTTTGCATATATCACTTCCTATTTAGAAAATACAACGAATCGTTTCCACGATAGGTCTCTCCTCTAGCAGATGTCAGTGTTTGGATCCTTGTTCCACGGATTGAGATACAGGTCAAATCACTTGGTACCAAACCCAATGATGTCCTGAAAAGTCTATCGTTGTGTGATTCTGACGTGGATAACAAGTCTGCTCTATAAATTCATAATTGCGAAGTTATTTTATTTCACACACACACACACACACACACAATATCAATTCTCAAGCAAAAACAATTTTTTTTTAAATTTTTTAATGTTTTTATTCATTTTTGAGACAGAGAGAGACAGAGCATCAGCAGAGGAGGGGCAGAGAGAGACGGAGACACAGAATCTGAAGCAGGCTCCAGGCTCCGAGCTGTCAGCACAGAGCCCGATGCGGGGCTCGAGCTCACAGACCGCGAGATCGTGACCTGAGCTGAAGTCGGACGTCTAACCGACTGACCCACCCAGGCGCCCAAAAACAAAATTTTAAATACATGCATGCGTTTTCCAATATGGGTGTCTCCTTGTGAATGGAAATCAACTCCCTGTACTTAACAATCTTTTCTGAAAAAAAAAAACCCATAAACCTGTGAGAATGACATATCTTCTTCTTGTAATCTTTGGTTTTAGAGACCACAGAAGGTTACTTATTTTCTCTTCAGAGTAACAAATAGAATCATTGATTCAAACTTCACAAATAAATAAAACCTCTAACAAACAGTATTCTAGAGACCTTTCATTTTGTTACCTTGACTCACTATAAGTCACAATGAAATAATACTAAGTGACAATCTGAGACTTACTCTCAGGGAAATAAATAACAGGGAAAATCAAAATGCTTTCAATGTGATTACTGGAGCGCGCCCTAATTTCGTGAAGGAGGAACGTGGTGGGTGCACGTGGCCGGGTTCGACTGGGATACACACAGCCCTCACCGTGGAGGGTGCCACTGTGCTCCACGTGGGTTCTGATCACCCCACACAACCCTGGTGACTCCAAGGGGCACAGCCCTCTCCGGTGCCAACCACTTGTCATCCGGGGGGGGTGGGGGATCAGACCACATGCTCGGATGGTAAGACCCAAAGTCCACCGCCCATCTATATGAACAATTTGTGAATACTTATGAACGATTTCCAAGGATCAGAAGTGTGAAAACCCAAATGATCAAGGTTAAAATTACAGAAAGTTACAAGAACAATCAGTCATCAACAACACTGCTCCGAAAGGTGTTTTGGTGAAGTTGCTCTCGTGCCACAAGTGTCTCCCTTTCCAGGTCCTTTCTCTTGTTGACTAGAAGGAAGGGGCATGATAATTGAAAAGTCAAGGGCGGCAGGAAGAAGTGATCTTATCTTCGCCAACAGTAAAAAAGTCTATCCTTCAGCCGCTTAACACGTGCTAGATTTTACTGACAGCTGTCAAATACAAGTACTGACTGATCGCTCCTAAAACATTGGTAATACCAAATCCCCGGGCCACGCTGCACAGGGCATGCATTCTCTGACTCTTTGCGCATGCATATGTGCGTGTGTGCGTGTGTGCGAGTGTGTGTGTGCGTGTGCGTGTGTTTGCAGGCTCTATCTCAGCTCCGCTCCTGAACCATGCATTTGGCCATTCTGCACAAAATGTGCACTCCCTGACCCTTGTAACCGCTTGTCCATACCAGGAACTCTCGATTTCTGCCTCCTCATGACAAGGAGAAGAGGGAATCTGGAAGGACGCCTTTTCTCCGAGAATCTCCCTTAATTCCTCACAGCACCACCTATAAGGGATTATGAGAGATGAGAATTTACGTAAGTCCTGAGTGTAACTGGCGGGAATTGCTACAGTCTGCTTAATAGGTTTCTGGAATGTAAAACTGCCTACAGACATAACTATTTCTATGTTCCAAGTGTGACAAGTCACCCGGTTTCCAGTCCTGATTTTTCTTGACCATGACCTCTTCCTTCAAATCTTCAAATCCCGAGTTCTCATCTTCCTTTAGGGAAAGGGCTTGGTCTTAAACTTTAATCTTTTGATCTAGTTTCACTATCGAAGGTCCCTGGAACCAACTGTTTCATTGGATAAATACGTAGTCAGTCACATACTGTGTCCGTGGGCTAACGGGATGCGATGATGGAGGAGAGGAAGAGGACGTCAAGAGTAGAACAAGAGATGATCCCCAAACTACCACCTTGGGCAGTTGAGTGGTCGGTGGTACCATTTCCTGAGGGGAGGAGACTCCAGGCACCGTTTCCCCCAAAGCCCGCGTTATCCGACGGTGGAATGAAACCAGACTGAGCTGTAAGGAGAGGATCCCAGTTGGGGTTTGAACTTCTAAGTATAACACACTGTTCACAGCAAGAAATGGAATGCTCAACAAGTGTTTTGCCTCTTCCTTGATCATGTAAGTTCCAGAATAAAGACCTTGGAACAGGGGGGTCGTGCACATACGAAGGAAGAAAAGCCTTTCTCTTTGTTGACCATTCTGAGCTAGAGAAAGACAGGCCGAGTCTTTAAGACAACGGCCTTTTGGGTTGGGTCAAGATCTCTAAAAAGGAGAATGTGACATAACCTTCTTATATTTACAATCTTCTAATTGCTCGTCTATTTTACCTTTAAAGCTACACGAAATAGGTTCTGGGGTCATTTGGTTTTACAATACAGAATTATCTTTGGAAATGAAAGTCTACAAAAGCCGTCCGGGTTGCCTTTCCAAGTTCACCACATCATACGCATTGAGTAATCAAACCAAATGAACGTTTTATGACACGTTGCAAACCCTTCTGTTTTGCACACACTGGGTGTGTGCCCTGAGCCAGAAGCCATTCTTGTTCAAGTTTTTTTTACCCATAATGCTCTCAGTTAGCATCAAGTTGGGATTAAGAGTGCATTTTCCTTATTTTCGTGCAATCTCCAGGGGTCGGAGGTGGGACAGGGTGGTTAAAATGGCAGCCTTACTTAGCTAAGGGATCATACAGGCGGGGGTCTTGGCAGCATCCTGCTGAGAATTCTCCAAAGCTCAAGTATTGTCAAGTGACTCTTATGCTCTGCGGACACGGCAATTGGCTGAGTGCCTGTGGGGAGTATCTTAGCTAACAGAGCTGGGGCCTTTGAAATAGACCTAATCTCCCTTGCTTCAAAGCCAGTAACTACGTGGTGTGTAAAACAATCGTGCTTAACCTAGGAAAAACAGAATTCGCTCCAGGTATGAAGGCAGTGGGCAGGAGGAACTCAGCCTCACAGAAGCACCTGGACAATAAGTACCTGAATGTTATGAGCTTACACGGCCGTCGAGGACCTCACCCTAAGAATACTGCTAGGACAGATGTATTTTAAACATTACGCTCTGTTGCACGTGTCCCGTAAGCATCCTTTACTGTAGTTATGGTGTGAGTATTTATCTCTTTAAATAGTGTCAAACCAAAACATGTCACACTTGAATTGTTAGGTAAGTAATAGTATAAACCATTATTTGGAAGATGATCTTTGTCTTTGTCCACTGTGTTCTCACAGAACCAAACACTGTGGCAAGATATGCCGGGCCGCTAACAAGCTGATCTAATCGTCAATGACACTAATGGGTGAACTGGCTATTTTAACAGCTAACGTGAAAACTGAGCGGATTCCTTACTTAAGTTCTTTGATGTGAATATATTACCTTAGAAAGGATTTGTTTTTCTTTTTTTTTTTAATGTTTACTTACGTATTTTTTGAGAGGAAGAGAGAGAGACAGAGAGAGAGAGCAGGCCAGGGAGGGGCAGAGAGAGGGAGAGAGAGAATCCCAGGGAGGCTCTGAGCTGTCAGCAAAGAGTCTTACTCAGGGCTTGAACCCATGAAGTGTGAGATCATGACCTGGACCGAAACAAAGAGTTGGGCACTTAACCCACTGAGCCACCCAGGTGACCCGGAATTTGCTTTCCTTTATCTTCTTCCAGGAGATTTAGATTTTCCCTTTTTCCCTATTAGAAGGCGATAACAATAACCATGTAAATTAATTGTAGTAAGGTAGTACATGTCTTTTTTTTTTTCACAGTTATGACTATACTCCAGAGACAATGCCATTTGGGTTTTCAAATAAATTGACAACATTGTCATACGTTATCCACATGCTTCTAATACAGAAGGGTTTGCAACGTGTCATAAAACGTTCATTTGGTTTGATTACCCAACGCGTATGATGTGGTGAGCTTTTGAAAGGCAACCCGGATGGCTTTTGCAGACTTTCATTTCCAAAGATAATTCTGCATTGTAAAACCAAATGACCCCAGAACCTATTTCGTGTAGCTTTAAAGGTAAAATAGACGAGCAATTAGAAGATTGTAAATATAAGAAGGTTATGTCACATTCTCCTTTTTAGAGATCTTGACCCAACCATTCTCTCTGATTTGCTTCATCGCACTCGGAAAAAGTTCTTCACTCACGTAGTGTAGACTCAATTGTCATTATGACGGTATGAGCAGAGCAAGAGCCTAGGCATGCAGGTACAGTTGCTCTGTGGCAAGTTTGTAAAGGTTTTATTACCCGTCCCCTGGAGGCCAAAGCAAGGAAAATGGAGGGCATGGGTGAATGCGCCCCAAGCTACAGCGGTGGCTGAGGCAGCCTGTGGGAAGAGCCAGGGTGGTCCCTGAGCAAGATGCCCACCCCGCTTTTCCTGTCACCCTAAGACTTGCCAAACGTGTCCCCTTGATGGAGCCTTGAATGTTAGGGACCCAGCCCCTCAGTCCCTCACAGATACCAAGAGAGGGATCCATAGGATGAAGTTGAGGCAACTGGAATTTTAAGGTAAAAATAGATCATGCCTTCTGGGAGGTAGCAATCCATGCCTTATGCTGTTGGAGATAATGATTTTTTTTTAATTTTATTTAATGATTGCTTTATCGACATATAACCCAAAGAAAATAATGCATATGAGTATAGGTACACCGAAGGTGTACAACAGGATATTTTGATATACATTATGAAATGATCACCACGATCCAGCTGATTAACACATATGGGATCTCACATAGATACCTT
Source organism: Prionailurus bengalensis (assembly GCF_016509475.1). Lineage (NCBI taxonomy): Eukaryota > Metazoa > Chordata > Mammalia > Carnivora > Felidae > Prionailurus > Prionailurus bengalensis. The sequence goes on along the minus strand of NC_057343.1, from coordinate 237,631,543 downwards.
TTGTGTGTGTCTATATGGTAAGAGTACTCATGAACTACTGTCTCGGCCGATTTCAAATACACAATACGTTATTATTAACTGTAGTCACCACACTATACGTTAGGTTCCCAGAACTTACTCATCTTACAACGGAAACTCTGTACCCTGTGACTAACATCTCCCTAATTTCCCCAGCTTTCCTCCCACTCTCCACCTGGGCAAACACCTTTCTCCTTGCTGATTCCACGAGTTCAACTATTTTGGCTTCCACATATTGGTGGGGTCATGCAGTAGTTGACTTTCTGTGTCTGGATTAATCCACTCAGCACAATGCCCTATAGATTTATTTGTGTTGTCGCAAAGAGCATAATTTCCTTTTTTAAAGACTGAACCATATTCCATTATTCACCACATTTTCATTATTTATTTATCCATGCCTGGACGCTGAGGTCATTTCCACATTTTGGCTATTGTAAATAATACTGCAATGAACATGGAAGTGGAGAGATCTCTTTAAGATCCTGATGTCATTTCCTTTAGATACAGACCCGGAGGTGGCATTGTTGTATCATGTGGTGGATCTATTTCTTTTTTTTTTTTTAATTTTTGAGGAATCCCCACACTGTTTTCCATCATGGCTGCTCTAGGTTACATTCCCCCCAATGGTGCACAAGGGTTGCTTCTTCTCCACATCCTTACCAACACTTGTTATCTTTTGTCCTTTTGGTAATGACCAATGTAACAGGGGTGAGGTGATACCACATCATGGTTTTGGTTTGTATTTTTCTAAAGATGAGTGATGTTGTACATCTTCTCCTATATCTGTTGGCCATTTTCTAAGTTTAGGTATTTATTTTGAGAGAGAGATAGAGAAGAGGAAAAGGGGAGAGAGAGGGAGTGCCAAGCAGGGTCCACACCGTCAGCGCAGTGTCTAACACGGGGCTCTGAGTCACAAACCATGAGATCATATCTAAGCTGAAATCAAGAGTCAGATACTTAACCGAATGAGCCACTCAGGCGCCCCACATGTTGGTCATTTGTATATCTTTCTTTGAGAAATGCCTATTAGAGTTCTTGGCACAGTTTTTAATCAGGTTATTTGTTTTGATGTTTTTGCTATTGAATTGCTGAGTTCCTTATGTATTTTGGATACTAATGTCTTATTACACACACACACACACACACACACACACATATATATATATATATATATACTTGGCTATGCAGAAGCTTTAACATTTTTCTTAATTTTATTCAGATAGCAACAAAAAGAATAAAATAATTAGAAAGAAACTTAACCATAGAACTCAAAGACTTGTACACTAAAAATTATAAAATGTTAAGAAAACTTAAAAGACACATAGGTAAATGGAAACACATCCAGTGCTCATGAAATAGAAGATATAATATTGCTTAAATGTCCATACTACTCCCCAAATAATCTATAGATTAACTGCAATCCCTCTTAAAAGTCCAGTAGCATTTTTCTACAGAAATTTAAAAAAAAAATCCGAAGATTCATATGGAGCCACAAAAGTCCCCGAATAGCTAAGCAGTCTTGAGTGAAAAGAACAAAGCTAAAGGCATCACATTTCCTGATTTCATAAGGTAATGTTGCATGGTAGTAACATAAAAGCAGACATACAGAAAAATGGAACAGAATAGAGCCCAGAAACAAATCCATTAATTTAGAGTCAACTGATCTCCCCCAAGGGTGCCAAGAACAAACAATGGGGGAAGGATAGTCTGTTTCATAACTGGCGTTGGGAAATCCGGGCATGCACATGCCTAAGAATGCGATCGGAACGTTCCCTGACACCATATACAGAAATCAGCCGAAAATGGATTAAAGACCTAAGTGAAATACTTGAAGCAGGAAACTACTAGTGATACCGATCTTAACCCGTTACATAAGCTGACTCATTCAAGACCCATGCCAGCTCTGTGAGTTCAATGCTGCTTCGACTCCCACTTTACAAAAGGGAACAACAACAACAACAACAGAAACCTGAAGCTCAGAGGACCAGGTGCCTTGCCCAAGACGCCCAGTGCCTGTGGAAGTCATGAGTAATCCAGGGATAGAACCTGTGCACTTGTACCCTCGAGTATAGACGCTAAAAGAATAATGGTATCAGAACTCAACCCTCAGCAAATGAGGAAAACCCTCTGAAGCTTAAAAGCTAATTTTCTTAATACTTCAAATTAGGTAACAATACAAAATTGGCTTCTACACCAGACTAAGATTAGGCTTTCGCCTTATGGCATTCAGTGCAAACCCAAATATTTGAAGCTGCGTATTGTTCGTGTGCAGACTTCACACACATACCCTGATTATGATTGATTAGGGTAACACGAGACGTTTGAGTGTGACCCCTGGTCCAAGTGAGCATGTGAGTATTTGGACGGCAGCCAAAATATCTCCCAAATTTTAGAACTTGTTGAACAGGCAAGCATGAGCTGTACCAATAAGACTTACTCGGTCATTTCCTAAATACTTGTTCGGAAAATTATGGAGGGGTAGAGAATAATTAAAATCCAAGAGATTACTAGGTTTAATAAGCAGTATTGTCAAGTGAATATTAGCCCTATGAAATTAGCATTAAGAATCTGAAAATGAATTGCTCTGCCCATACAATGCTGGCATTAATATTCTGTGCTTTGAAGAATGTCATGACGGCTCTTCATTTAGAATCAGAGTGTCCAGGTAATGAAACAGTGTGATGGTCATCAAGTGTGAAGGTTAAGATGATTGGACTTCTGGTGTGTAGGTTGATTTAACGGGTTTCATTAAGCATTTCCCAGGAGTAGCACTAATTTGAGCTAAAATCTTTTTACCAGCTGTCGGAATGTTTCCTTGCACATTGCTGTGCTGGGCGACCTCGCTACGTGCCTTCTTTAGCGTTTTTATTATGATTATTTTTTAATAATAACCACCCCTCTGGCTGAACCCAAGATTTGCCAGTCCCAGGGCTCTGTCGTGGTTGTTGGCCTCAGAGGAGCGTGTGGGAGAACACCGTGGTGCCAGCTGGCTGTCAGCCTCCAACATTTAAGAGGACACTCCCCACAAGCCAGTGCCTCTTGGAGTCATTGACCATCTGTTCATTAAAAAGAAACGCATTCCTTTCTCATCGTGGACTTAGCGTGGGAGAAGCAAGCCGGGGCAAGGAACCCAAGGAAATGGTACGACCTGGTTAAATATAACGATTTAAATATTCTAATCCCTTAGCGGTCAAAAAGGCGACGAGATGAGCTTCTAATGAAAAGGGCTCAAACGCACCCACTCCCACTCACCCATTCATCCAGAGAAGCACAGAGAGCTGTCCTGTTCTGCTCCTTTACTCTCTGAATACCCTAGGACTCGGTGGAGGCCCCATAATTGAGTCATAGCCGTCACCCATATATTAGATTTCAGCCTGAGCCATGGCAAGTCTAAGTAATAGATTGAAAAATACAATTATTGCTTACCTACAGAATTCCTTTGCTTGAGAGGTAAGGCATATATATCAGAAAAAGTTGTTGTGTTTTTTTCCCCAGGCCTATTCAATAAATGAACATTACACCAGGATTCTTACACAGAGTATCTCTGAAATGGGTTTTGTATTGATTTTTGTAACTACCCTGTTAGATGACGTTATCCCTTTAGTGTGTCAGGTTTAGACCGGTCCGCCCGGAGCAGGCCACTGAGGTGATAACTGTCATTTGGAGGGACAGAAAAGCAATCATAGCTTTTTCATTACTTACTGTTTTCCCCGTGCGAGTGCGGGATCATTTGACATATTATGGCTTCTGTGATTTAAGCTGCATTCTGAAATTAAGTGCTAGAATATCACGCTGTGGGTTTAGAAAAATCAACTTGATGTCAGAGAACTGCACGCCCTGTGGGTCACGTAGATCCACGATCCTCTCGTGATATTTATCTCAAATTTTAAGACAGGTAGGGGGTTCGTGATGCAAATAAATCTATACCTCTATCTGAGAGGTGTCGCATACAAAGCAGAACCAGTCCAGCATACTATAATTTTCTCCAAGTTTTTACTGTTGTTGTTATTTCATAAGTATCGCTGGAAAAATACTGGAAGCTAAAAGGCTGTTTTTATCACACACATAGATTACAAACACATGCATTTTTAAAAATTCTAATAGGCAACGGTAGTAATTTTTAAATCGCATGCATCTCATGCAACACAATTGTTTTCCCCAGCAATCATACTTGGACAGCCCGACCTAAAGATATGGAGGCAGGTCCCCCCAGAATAAGTACATAAATGTTAACATACTGAACAACCATTTCCAAGGGCAACCAAAGGGTTAAAAAAGCACAATATAAAGGAGTGTGCCGACATCGAGTGGGTCGGGTCCATCCTGGCCCCACTGGCTTGGCCTACAGGAATCAGGCTGAAGGTCCAGAAATACTACTGAGGCATAGGGTGCCTCCCATGGGAGCGGGTGCCATTTCTTTTTTTTTTCTTTTGTTTTAATTTTTTTTTAACGTTTATTTATTTTTGAGACAGAGAGAGACAGAGCATGAACGGGGGAGGGTCAGAGAGAGAGGGAGACACAGAATCCGAAACAGGCTCCAGGCTCCGAGCCGTCAGCACAGAGCCCGATGCGGGGCTCGAACCCACATACCGCGAGATCGTGACCTGAGCCGAAGTCGGTCGCTTAACCGACTGAGCCACCCCGGCGCCCCTCGGGTGCCATTTCTTCAGGACCCCCCGTGATTCGTTTGCCAGAGATCCCCGCACGACTTTCCTTCCATTCCAATCTGGAATGGTCTGTCTGCTCCAACAATTGTGGGGGTTTTTTGAATCAATGTTTTCAAACACACTAGCAATGCTCTTACACTAAGCACTCTGTAGCAACGTTCTTGACTAAATAGGCTCATTCTCAACTTGACCTCTGCTGGGTAATTCCCCTCTTAATCCTAATTATCCCCGAGAGCAGCTCTCACTCATTTTCCCACCTTTCAGTTTTCACACCCTGGTCTTTCTAGTCCTTCTTTCCCCATAATCTCATTCTTCCTTTAACTGAGATCACTTCTGTGACACTTGAAAGCAGGTAAAAATACCCTCCTTATTAAGTTAAAGATCCTCCATGGTTAATTTTCAGTTCTCAGTCACTTGGCTTTTCTCTAATATCAAACCTGTTACTTTCTCCTTGAACTACCTTCTTCCATCATGTCACAAAGAGTGTGTTCTCTTGATTCTCTTCCTACTTCTTGGCTCATTCTTGAAAACTGTATTACACATTTTCTTTATTCTTTGTCTAATGTGGCGTTAAACCCTGCATTAGTCATCTAATGATGAAGAACAAATTGTTCCAAAATTTGGCAGCCTCAAGTGGCACCCATGTATTTATCTTACAGGTTGTGGGTCAGGAATATGGGCACGACTTCGTCGCTTCCTGTCTCTCAGTTTCCCACAAGGCTGCAGTCAGGTGTTGGCTGAAACCGAGATCTCATCTGAACACTTAATTGGGGAAGGATCTGTTTCCAAGTTGGAATGGCTCTCGGTAGAATTCAGTTCCTTGATGGCTGTTGGACTGAGGGCCACCCTTAGTTTTTTTTCACCTTGGACTCCCAACATGGCGGAAGCCTAGAAGTCAAGAAGGCTAGTCTGCTAGCAAGAAGACAGGAACAGTATTTTGTTAGAGTATTTTGTTACTTAATCAGGATAGGGCAGCCCCTCAAACTTGCCATCTTGTATTGGTTAGAAGCAAGTCACGAGAGGAGGGTATTATACCAGGCCATGAATACCAGGAGGTTGAGGTATTGGGGACCATTATTAGAGAACACCTATGGCAAATATTACTTTTTTTTCTCTTCTTCTTAGTGAAATACTTTACTATGTTCAGATGTATTTAGCTATGACCTGTATTCTCCGTTGAATCATAATTTTAACCTCGACTTAAATATCATCGTGCGTCCTGGCCCTCTGTTTCTAAATCCTTGTCAGAACCTCCCCAAACTCAGTATTTCCGTGAGCGGGCATGCTCTCAGCTTACTTCACTCTGCTATCACACTCCGGGCCTCGTTCCTGCCACTGTGGTCGCCACCTCTGTGACTTTCTAGCCCGTCGCTGGGAAAGAAGCGCGAGCATCCTCCTGGACCATGCTGTCTTTCTCAACGTCCCAACGTGAGTAGCCACCTGGGAGTCTCATTCGAAAGCACCTCCAAGTTCCGTCTCCCATCCGGACGCTTCTCGGTGTTCCTTTGGCTGGTCAGACACGGTTTTGCGACGCCTACTCAAATATGGCCCTATCACGTGCCCGGTTCCCTGGACGGTGTTACTGTTTCACCCCTGATGTTCCCATCATGCTGCTCCCCCGCTGAAGAACCCTTCAGCAGCACCCCACCTTATCTCGAGGGCGATGGCCAGACACCTTCAATGTGTTAACAGCGTGTACCATGTCCATGGTCGAGTTGCCTTTTGGGATTCATCTCTCCTCAGCCCCCATCTCCAGCTAAGAGAAGCCACTTGCATTTTCCCAGAAGGCCTAAGTAATCTTGTGTATTTGCACACATATTTTTTACTGCCTGCACCACCTGTGCCTTTCAGCCTTTATACAACTCCAGGGTCACTGGTCCCCCAGGATACTCACGGGGACTCCTTTCCTGGGTATCCTGGGCTTCCCTTTCTCCAGGCACTTACAGATCAGCATCACACATCACCAAACTGCTTTGTTTTTTTTTTGTTTTTTTGTGGGTTTTTTTTTTGTTTGGTTTGATTTTTGGTTTTTGGGTTTTGGTTTTGGTTTTGTTTTTTTGCTTTGTTTTGGTTTTTTTTTTTGTTTTTGTTTTTGTTTCTTTGTTTTTGTTTTTGCTTGCCACACCTTGAGGTAGTTGTGGGCAGGTTTCATGTTTCCCTTATTTCTCCGTCCCAGACATTGAGCCCAGTGCCCTATACAACCAATGGAACTAAAACAGAGGCATTAAGTGGGCTTTAAATGAATTAATGCCCTCACACATGCCTTATTCGCCCCACGCTCCCTTAAATGCCGTGGCCTCCCCTTACCTAGTGGGGAGAACGATTCTGATAAGTTTGTCACATGAATACTGTTTACTGAAATCGACATGAGTCTGAGTGAAATAATCCTCAGAAATATGGACAAAACTTAGAGGAACCAAGTATGAATGCAAATCCCCAGTTGATTATTTATATGCTTTTTCTCTTAGACTGTCATGTGGTTTACATTTACCTGATTTTAAAAAGCAGAATAAAATGCGTCCCTCTCTTTTTCAAGAGGCAGAAAATAACCAAAAAAAGGATATCAGTTAACCATCAGTGTTGAGATTTTTAAACTACATCCCACGAGTGATTTCAGTAAAATGTCCTTGGGATTTCCACCATTCATAAACTGAGTGTGATAAAACAATTGTCGGCAAGATTTTCAGGCGAAACGTATTTTAAAGGAATAGCTCTTACAAAAATTTTGAGACAGAAATTGTAATTTATTAACTATCTAGTGATTATTGAACAATGAATTTGAACATTCTGTTCTTTTGGAGGATGTAATTGTGAAGAGATATGGAATTGTTTTTAGTTGGGATTCTAATGTACCTCTTCTTTAAAAAAAAAAGCTTGAAGTGATGATAGAGACACAGAAAGACAATGTCATAAACATTTGTTTCAACTGAGTATTTGGGCCTATCCTGGGAATTTCGATGTTACCCTATTCCTTCAAACAGATGAACTCAGCCATGAAGTTATATATAAAAAGATGATGTCTGCAGCTTTGACATTCCAAATAACATTCATAAGGAAATTATTATTTTTCTTGCAAGCATATTGTATAATATGACTTCCTCTCTATAGAGTGAATATATGCTTTTTCAAATGTTTCAATTGAATTAACAAAAGTATGCCTTTTAGCATAATAAGTAACTCTTGCAGAATTTGATTTCAAAAGTATATCTAAATAACTTAAAATCTGTATTTATTATCTTGAATAGAAACACAGAGGATTAGCTTTCAAAATTTTTCAAATATGCCCCGATCCGTGGTCTGTCTGTAGCTTATGGTGGACCTTTTAATAGTGATCATTCTTCCAGGCACAGACGCGGGTCCCAAATGAAGCTGGAAGGGTGAGCTTCTCCGTAAGATTCTACATGTGCAGCTTCCCACATTCACATAAGCCCGCAGTGTGGCTCTCTCCACGGATTTTCTTAATCAGTTCATCTCCATTCAGGAATGTAAAAGGACTTTAAAGTAGCTTTACTTGGACTGCAAAACTGGGCAAGAGAAGATTATAGCAAATCTTCTCAGCACCTCTATTATATTTCAATTGGTCTTTTCAAAAAATGGCAGTGGGGGAGGTGACAGGGAAACTTTAAGAGACACTTAGGAAAGCTTTCGAATGTATACATTTCCAACTTTTACAGTCGGGGGTAAGTGTTTTGTTTTAGCCGCACAGAAACAAGTAGAATAAGCCAGCAGGTAAGTTTCCCTTAGTCTTTGAAAATGATTGGGGCACACCAGAAAACCCATTTCCCAGAGTCTACTTAATGCAATGAGTTGGGGAGGAGAACCAATTTTAATAAACTTGAGAGCTCAGTGAATCCTCTGTCCCAGTCAATAATCATATTGGACAAAATTGTCAAAATCCATCGTTTTAGAACTCTAGACATTGGCCAAAGATAGTTCAAAAATTAATAAGCGTTGATTCAAGGGAGAATATCCAACTTGGACAAACAGTGGAAGGTTGGTGTTTTTGTCTAAGGATGCTCTCAACCCACCCTCGATGCATCAGTTGCTTTTCAAGAGCAAATGCAAGCTGTGAACGCAACAGCGTTGCTTCTGGAGGGAACTGACTTGATCTGGGATAGAGCACAGAAAACCCCAAGTGCATAGTAGTTGCTGGAAGCGGGAGCCTTCTGAGTGTCCTGTGAATGGGGAGACCAAACTTACAGGTGGTCTCAGCTTGGGGTCCCGAGTGAGACAAGGAACACACTGGCAGACCAGCCAGAAATGTAGCTGGAAGATACAGGGAAAGAGACAGCCATGGGAGGCGGGTGGGGGGGCTTTATAAGCGTATAAGCTTTATAAGCTCCCACATAACTCTGTGGCCCGGACAGGTCCAGGGTCAAGTAAAAGCCAAGGAAGCCTTGCAAACAGCTGGCTTTGAATGTGCTTTCCAAGGCACACACAGACCTGTCAGCAAATCCCCTAAGTCGTATTGATTCAAGGTGTTTGAACAAACACCCTGACAAACGATTGGTGGAACATTTCACTCTGCTGACGTGATGTGACCCCCAAATTAAATTAGAACCAGAATTAAGAATAAAAACAGGAAGTAAAGAGTAAAAACTCAGCAGAGATGTCAGTGGATGCCCACCGCTGGAGAGACAGGCTTCACAGAACATACCCAAGTAACATATTAATTAAATAAAGAAAAAACAGCAACAGAGACGATTCCCAGGGAGGATAAAAGTGGATCCCAGGGTGAGGCAAGGATCCAGAATTATGACACTCTTCCCTAAATTATGCAATTAAAACCACGATGGGACAAGCAAAGTAACAGGAAAAGCATCACAGTCAATAGAAAGTTTCTCTGAGGAGATCCAGATGTTGGACTTAGAAAAAGACTTTAAACCACATTGTAAACATGTTTTTAAAAATTGGAAAAAAAACATTTTTAAGGAATTAAAGCAAATTTATGACACTGACTCATCAGATAGAAAATGTCAATAAAAAGGCACACATTCTAAAAAAAAATAATGATATGCATATTGTGGAGTTGAAGAGTCCAATAAATTTAAGCTGTCTGAAGGAAATCTCAATGAAATTCATGATCTAGCGATAGAAATGATCAACCTGGAAGAATGGAAAGAAAGAGCACGGAGGAGAATGAAGGATCTCAGGAATCCGCGGGGCAGAGGCACATGGGGGTGTGGGACAGAAGGCGGGAGCCCCAGAAGGGAATGAGAGAGACGGAGAGAGAGAGAGGCTGCGCAGGGAGCACCACTGCAGGGGACAAAGCGGGAAAAAGATCTCAACGCGCTGCAAGCAGGGCCCACACCGGGACACATCCGGGCAAGCTGCTCAAAACTGAAGGTGGAGAGAAAATCTTGAACTCAGAGCGGGGAAAACGTGTCCTGAGCAGAACAGTGAGACAATCAACCGCTAACTTCTCAGAGACAAGAGACCAGAGGGCAGCAGGATGGCATATCCAAGAGCTAAACGGGGGAGGAAAACCTTGTCTAACGTTAAATTCTATATCCGCAAAATTCTCCTCCAGAAATACAGGTAAGAATTCCAGGTTGAGCTCAGACATGCAAAGAGTGTATAAAAATGAAGGATCGCAGGCATCTGGATGGCTCAGTCGGTTAAGCATCTGACTTTGGCTCAGGTCATGATCTCACGGGTTCATGAGTTTGAGCCTCCCGTCGAGATCTCTTGCTCCTGCACGGAGCCAGCTTCGGATCTTCTGTCTCCTGTCTCTCTGCCCCTCACCCACTTGCGTTCTGTCTCTGTCTCTGTCTCTTTCTCTCAAAAATAAGTACGCATTAAAAAAAGAAAGAATAAAGAATTGAACAGAATGAATATGGAAAGGCACGGAGGGTGCTGGCCAAGTCCCCAATTTGAGATCAGGAGGCGGGCAAAGCTAAGATCACCCCAGCTGTGATCTGTTTCCCCTGGGGTGACAGCGGCCTGGTCAACTGTAGGGCACTTAAGTCATAATTCTGATCAATTGCTAAGACCTAGGAAGTCAGTGGGTGAGAAGCTCCTGGCGGCCTGGGTCTGAGAAGGATTCCCATGCTTCCGGGGGTTTATAGAAGGAACGTCTCGTGGGGAAGATCCGATGCTTTTGTCAAACCCCATAGAACCTGAGAGCACAAAAAGTGAATCGCTGTACATGAAAATTAAAACAAACAATCATTTAAGGTGTCACGGGCCCCGGCACAGACGTGCCAAGCTGGCCACGTGCCACACAATGCGTGTGATCGATCACACTCCCCGGAAGGGCTGCACGGAGACAGAGGCCCGAGGGACTGGCAGCGAGGCCAGTGTGTACAGGTACCAGCAGAGTGAGCTGCACCAGCGCCTTCCTCCTGCCGTGTGGTCGCCGGGGAGGGTTAGCAGTTCTGCCGGTGCCACCGCGACTGAAGAGACGAGCAGTAGACGGCCGGTGGTGACAGGCGGTGACGGGTGATGACAGCGGAGGCAAGAGAGGAAGGCGGTCTGAGGAACCCACGTGAGGACTGGTTGGAGACGGGCGTTGGTATGAATTCTTGCTTGGACTCACACAGGTACAGATGGTTCCACGTAGGAACGTCCCACGCGTGAGCTCGCGCACACGCACCTTCGTGCGGGTCAGCCGGGAGGGCCTGGGAGCAGCCACGCCAAGACTCTCGGGTCTCGGAGTCTAACGTGTTTCCCAATGAGAAGAGCCTGGGCTGATTTGAGGCCCAGGGCCGAAAGGAGACACATGCGCGCACGCACGTGCGCACACACACACACACACACACACACACACAGAGTGCATACGCTACTGCCAGAAGGTGTGGAAGTGCTAAGGACTAACGAACAAACGGAAACAACCCCCATGATGATGAGGGATGTGTCAAAAAGACACAGGAGCCACGTGAAGGGTGCCCAGTGGCCAAAGCTGTTAACAGTTTCAGCGACAAGGTCCCTAATAGAGTTGGGGCAGTTTGAGCTGCTAGAGAAGAACCTATGGACTGGGTGGCCTGGACAACAGCCATTATTTCCACTCTGCTGGAGGCTAGCCGTCCAAGGTCAGGGTGCCGGCTGGGGGGGGGGGGATGGTGGGGTTCTGCTGAGAGCCCTCAGCCAGATGGCAGAACCCACTTCTACTTTGTCCTTAAGGAGGAGACAGTGGGGAGGGAAGGCAGGCTGCTCCCGATTCAGAGGGCACGGATCCCGTTCCCAGGGCCCCATCCTTGTGAACTAATCTGACCCGAAGCCCCTCCCAAAGATCCCTCCTACCACCATCACACTGGAGGGTAAGGTTTCAACACATGAATTTGGGGGGCACAAATGGTCGATCGTGACAGGTTGACGCTGATGTAAGTCAATGATGAAATAAGTAAACACACGTGGGCGAATGTGAATGTCCTGTGCGGAAGACTTTATGTGGGCCCTTGGCCCTCCGGGAGGCGGGCCCTATCCCCACACACTTCCGTCTGGGTTTTGCATTCACTCCCTTTCGAGGAGCACAATGCCCAGAAGAGGAAGAGTAGCTTTGCAGTGGAGAAACCTGAGAACATCAGCTAAGCGAGGAAATCAAGGTCAACATCAATCGTGGCGAGCGTGACAACACACGCCTTCCGTCCCCTGTGGTGCGAATACTTCGTGGCCTTTGTGGCCTTTCTCCTGAAACGCATGACCCCAGCCTAGTCGTGAGCCAAACATCGGACTAGTCCCAGCTGAGGGACATCTTACAAATGACCGGTACTCCTCAGAACGGTGATCAAAAACAAGGAAAGCCTGAGAAACTGTCAGGGCCAAGCAGAGCCTCAGGAGACAGGACCAGCAATCGGATGGCATCCTAGGTGGAATCCTGTCACAGAGAACAGTCACCCCCTTACGCCAGTGGTAGAGGGTTATGCGATGTGTGTGTGTGTGTGTGTGTGCCCCAGCATTATGGGGGGCACTGGGTGGGTGGCTGGGCTCAGGAGACTAAAACAACCCTGTGTGAAATTAATTGAGTTCAGTGGGCATGTCACGTGAGCAATGGAGCCCGTACTTAGCACAAGGTGTAGTCCTTTTTCCTGATCGTTGCTGTGAAAACCGTATCTCTGGGCATCTCGGCTTGGCTCATGCATCCTGTGAATAATTCATACGTTGTCGAGTCGACGGGGCTTGTCTTTACGTTTTGACCTTTTAACTCTAGCTCTGGTTCCTTTCTGATGAAGGACAAAGAGAAAAAGTTTGAGTGAGCACAAAAGTGTGCTTAGACACCCTTTTCACACCACCCGCTGCTTTCTTGCCATGCCAGCAGCCTTTCTGTCCTTCCCGGAGCCTTAGATAGCAAGGGGTCCAGTCAGTGGGCAGGGGCAAGTCACGCTGGCCGCCGCCGACTTATTTTCCACTCGCCAAGGGTAGTCCCGCACCCGCCACCTTCACTGAGTTCATTTTAGTGAAACGGCACAGCTCTCGGAAAACACGGGTCGGGCCCTTCGCGGACCAGGCTGGGTTCTAGGTCCAGGGAATTCAGAGGGAGAGAAGAGCGGGTCCCTGGGAAAACGAGCCACTGCCGGGGTCTTACGCCTGTGTCGCTGAGGGAAGCTACAGGTGAGGGCCAGGGCGGGAGAGACGGGCCACGCGTCAGAGATGCCCGTGAGTCCGGGTGACGTGTGGCACATGGGACACGTGAGGGATTTGGACTCGCTCCCACTGACAGTGTGAAGAGCTGGGGGGTCGCAGACCTCCGCGTGGCCTCACCAAGGATTTACTTGAATTATAGCACTTTGGTGGCCGAGGGAGGAAATGAGACCCATTTGCTCCAGTCCGGGTAGATGGGGGGGGGGGCGGGGCTGGGAAATAGGACATCCGTTAAGCGGTCATCTCCACTGGCCGAGGGAACAGTGAGGAACGTGTGTGACATGATGGGGCAAAGAAGGTTGGAGAGAAAACGTGAAGTTGACTTGGTGAGGTCAGAGTGGCAGCTCCTGCTTTGAGGGCGTGAGGTCGAAACTGAAGGTGAGGGTGTGGACCTAGGTCAGTGGGGACAGATGTGCCACTGGACCGGCACGCCATCAGCGGCTCGGAGGAAGGCCAGGCGGGGGCCGAGCTGCAGGAAAAAGGCGAGCTCGTCCGGGGTCCCCCTTCATGGAGCTGAGCTTAGCTTGTGTGACTGCAGGCCTGTTACCGAGTGCTCCTCTGGGGTCAAACTCGAGCCGAGTGGACAATTTGGAGCTACTAAAATTTGAAGAAAAGGTTAAGATGACAGGAAAATGCCACAATCTAGGATCAGCGGAAGCTGGGTGTCTGAGACTAAGGATGTGCTACGGGGGCGTCATCACGGCCACAGGGTCTAGGTCAGGCAGGTGGGTCTGCCCGTGGGGCTCAGGTGCAGGCTGTGACCCCCTTAAGTCAGACACGCCAAGCGATACATAATATTTGATGAATGTAATTGTATTCTATTGAAATCGTTAAATATACACATATATCTAAAAATATATAGATACTCCCATACATGAAACGACAGGTATACTTCTCGTTTTAACAACAACCACTGACTGAGGAACCCCCCCCCCACCCCCGGCTCTAATAAAGGAGAGTTATATCGGTGGCACAGGTGATTACTATTCAGTTGCATTCTCACTTCGGTCCCTTACGATTCTCCCAACAGCTTCACGCTAGCAACCTAGAAAATGAAGCCAAAAAATAAAATTGGCCCTGTTTTTGTTTGCCGGGGTGTTATTTCCCGGCACTCTCTCTGGTCCGTTCAAAGAACGTCGATTCCCCCAAATATCCAGTGAATGAGGTGTGCAGTATCCAACTATTACAATGCAAGGTTGTCCAGGCACATGGTCACAGACATCGGTTTACTTAACGCTGGGGTTATTGATTTTTATAAATCAAAGAAGCCAGAAGAATTTATTGAGGATATTCATTTAAAGCAGTGTTGGTTTATCGATGCCAATATTTCAATTTGTTTCTATCAAGCCCTGGCGGGTGAGGTCAGTAACAACATTTTCTGTTTCTTGCTTCTGCAGAACAGCCATAGAAAACCGCAAATGGTCTGATATTATCTCGCCACGACCTTTCGGAAGCCAGGCACTCCACTGCACACGGCAGCTGGACGAACGGAAGAGGGCCACTCGCCCAGCTCGCACGGGTCTTGAAGTAGTCAATCTTCTTCTGACCACAGCTCTGTTTTATTTTTATGCTAAATGCATAAGAATGAGGAAGCACAGTAGAAAAAGAGCGGAAAGAAACCAAGCCCAGGAATCTGTGCTTCAGGTACCCGAGGCCGGGGACCCCGAGACCCCGTTTTCCTGAGTACTGTCCAGATATTTAGACAGATATCTGCCCAGTGAAGACACACACATGATAAACATCCCCCTGAAAAGATGCTCTATGTTATTAACCATCAGGGAGATCCTATCCATAAGGTATGTGTGATAGCCCTCAGATGCAAACCACCGGAGGTAAATCGATAAGCAAACTTCGGCGTACTTCTATGAGAGGACACCCCTCAGCAATAAAAACAAAAAGTACTACTGGTAAATGAAACAGCATGGACGATTTTCAAAAGTGTTTCTTGAGCAAAAGATTCAAGAACCAATACACACTGTTTGTTTCCATTTGCATTAAATTGTAAAACAGGGGAAATGAATCTTCGATGACAGAAACCTTGTCGCGGGGGGACGAGGCCCAGGACTGGGTGCTGGGATTGATTCCAAACAGGAAAAGGAGAACTTGGGTGCGGGGATGGGGAGCAGAATTCTACTAACTGTGTGTGGCAGACCTCACACGAATGGACACAATTTGCAAAAGTCATTGAACTATACATTAAAAAAGGGAACAAAATTACACTTCCGTGTTGCTGATTAAATTAAACATAAGGAGCCAGTCCCTTTGCAAACACTGGAAGGGAGTTTATTGAGGACACATTGGAACACCACTGCTATTATTCTGGAGGCGACTGAACGTCGGTCCTGTAGGTTGAAGAAGAAAGCTGGAAAACACGGGTCCCTGGCCCGCTGCACACAGAGGCCCTATGTTAGGTAGCAAATTACCAACTATTTCAACCTCACATTTCTGAGCTCTACCCTTGTCCCGCTACGTAAATCTAGTGTGTCGGGGCACCATTTTGTAGAAGCATCAACATCATCTTCCGACGGGGCAAATCCAGTTTCTGCACGTTCAGTGTGCTTAACAATTTTGACTTCTTTGCACTACGAGATAGCTCTCTTGTGAGGGACCTCGTTCCTGGACAATTGGCCCCCTTCCCCTGGTATATCTAAGTATAGCCCTTCGGTGCGGCTAACATGCCTACATCCTACTCTTTCTGCTCTACATACACCCACGTACGCCTGTGTGTGTTCAGGAACTCTTCACGGAACGTGTATCGGCCTTGAGAGAACCTTTTAGGCTTGAATCAAGGCAAAAAGGAGAGATGGACCTACTATTTTTAAAATACGTGCCACAAAATCCTCCTCTTTAAATGTCTGCATCAAAGTAGCCATTCACAGGTGTCTTTATGTCTGCCCACATGGGTGGATGTTCAGTGCCATGGGCATCCACCTCTACGACCCGCGAGGCTCAGCCCCAAGGCTCCTGCGTTGAACGATAATACGTGACTGATCCCTTCGATTGTGGCATGTTGGGTTTGCAAATGGAAACCTGCCTTTAGTCAGAGCATTAAACACAAGCAAACCTATAGCGTCCCGGAGAGGTAAGGGACATTGCTGTCAAAAACTTTCTCACGCGTAGATTTTTCGTCTTGTCACGGCTGTTTGTGTTATTCTCTCCTACCTCTGCTCTCCTTTGCTTCCTTGAAGAGTATTGTTATTTTTTTCTTTTTCATTTCGACCCTATTTCTACGATTTCAGTCTTACCCCAGATTTGTGAGCGAGCTAGAAATGCATAATGCAATGTGCGTAGTAACCAACAGAGCTATACTATTGTCTGTTACGTGTCTATCTCCCCTAAATTGGAAACAAGCCAACAAAATCAAGCAAAACCAAACAGAACAAAACAAAACAAAGAAACCAAGCCCCAAATCTCCCTTTCAGTGACACTGAAGTGTTTTCCCCACTGCGTCTTATCACATTTCCCCTCTTCCCGTCCTTCAGGGAAATCTTTCGGAAAGTACTGATGATTCCACATTTTTAAAGTGTTTTTCCTTTTTATAACGCATTACCTTAGGTAAGAATTTACTTTCTCGGCAGTAAACTGAAAAGCACTTGCAATGACAACACTGCTCCTCAGTTAATGACTCTCTGACGTTCCCGTGTTGCTGTAATGGCCGACTTTTCAGGTTTCTGGAAGTCCTTTCAAAATTGGTTTCACCGCCTCCCTCTCGAGATGGGCTCCAAAGTCCTGTTCTAGAGATGAGATTTATTTTTCTCATATTCATATTATTCATAATAAAGCAGCATTCTAGCCCCGAAGACTGTTCAAAGGAGCAAACTGACATCTATGTACTACCTAACTAGAAGCAAATTGATAAAGTTCTGAAACCCTCTTTGAAAGTGAATGCCAGCGCGCTGCATTTCGAGGGCGGTTTTCGTGCCTCATCGGGGTACCCTGGAAACTGCTGTCAAGCTCCATTTTATTCCATGTGTGGCCTGACAGTTCTAAGGGGAAAGTGTATCCTAATTCTTCCAAATAAATTAGATTTCAGCCATTTTAAAATGAAAACACAGCCTCCGCTGAAGTTATAAACAGACCCTATTGAATAAAGTACCAACAGAGGCTCCACTGTTATCTCTGGCTGAGGCTCAGCACTGTGAGACAGCAACACGCTAATCATGTCTTTGTACTCCCAGTAATGCAAATCAGTCAACACCTCACACAGCGGGAAAGTGGGTGCTCCCATCACGGCACATCACACTTATTCACCAAGAAGAGAGAAAGCAAAGCGAGGGAGGGAGAGAAGGAAGGAGAGAGAGATGGAGAAAGAGGACAGTTTGAGGCAATCAAGAATAAAGCATGTTTTCAGTTCAGATTTAGACACAAAGAAAATAGTTAACATACCCACTTGAGGGTGTATCCGATCACATCATGTCCTGATAGATGCATGTAAATTCTAACTCTTCATTAATGTCTATATTTTAATGCATATAATCATAGGTTAGATCACTGGAATTTGGAAATATGTTAGAAAAATAGGAAACATGGGAGCCTGGGTGGCTCAGTGGGTTGAGCATCCAACTCTTGATTTCGGCTCAGGTCGTGATCTCATGGTTCGTGAGTTTGAGCCCCACGTTGGTCTCTGTGCTGACAGAGCCTGCTTAGGAATCTCTCTCCCTCTCTCTCTGCCTCTCCCCTGATCACTTTCTCTCTCTCTCTCTCAAAATATATAAAGGAAAAAAAAAGAAAAATAGGAGAGAAACAGACATTTTCCCAATACATTTGTAGAAAATTAAGTTAGATTTAATGAAAAATATAACTAATAATGCAAAATAATATTAAGCATTAATAATAATAATAATAAATAATAATAAAGGATATCATAATTAGAAAAGAAGAAGTAAAACAGTCTTAATTTGTAGACAAGCTAATCCCAAATGCAAACGATCTTAAGAACTCATCGAAAGAAAAACTATTAGAACTACGAATCAAGTATAGTAAGATTCAGGAAATAAGCTCTATATGAAAATTGTATTTTTATATACAAGCAATAAAAAATCCAAAAAGAAGCTTAGGAATACATTTCCAGTTACACTATTATTAAAATAGTATAACACTTAAGAAGCTCTTTTAAGATGCAAATCTTGTACACTGCAAATTACGATATTTTGCTGAGGAAAATTAAAGCAGTTTCAAATAAAATGGAAAGGGATGCTACGTGTATTGATTGGAAGAGTCAATCTCATTTAGATGACAAGTATCCTCATATTGTTCTTTAGAATCAATAGAACCAATATAATCTCTATCCAATTCCTGGCAGGATTTTTTGTAGAAATTGACAAGCATGTATGAAAATGTGTATGGAAATTCAAGTTCATTTAGAAGAGCCAAAATATATGAAAAAAAATTATCTTTTTTTAAAAAATATTTTCATGTTTAGTTTTGGAGAGAGAGAGACAGAGTGCACGTGGGGGAAAGGCAGAGAGAGAGGGAGACAGACTCCCAAGCAGGCTCCAGGCTCTGAGCTGTCAGCACAGAGCCTGACATGGGGCTTGAAGTCACGGACCGCGCAATCACGACCTGAGCCGAAGGCAGACGCTTAACTGACTGAGCCACCCAGGTGCCTCTGACAAAATGATTTAATTGATTTCAAAATTTACTATAAAGCTACAGTCATCAGGACATCGTGATACTGTATAACACTAGGCATGTAGATCAAGGACATAGAATTGAGAATCCAGAAATAAATCCTTATATTGACAGTCATTTACAGCCAATACAGTCAATTTACAGTCAATTACAGACACAAAGTGCCAAGGCAAGTGGCCGAGGACAAATAGTCTTGTTAACAAGAGGTGCCGGGGCAATTGGATATCTACATGCAAAAAGATGAACTTAGGTCTTCATTTCACATGACACAAACAGATTAAATCAAAACAGATTGTAGACTTAAATACAAGGGCTCAAACAAAACTTTGAGAAGAAAACAAAAAAGAAAAGTCAAGGTTTATGCCTAGAAAAATGTTGCATAGACATGATGAGGAAAGCATGGTCCGTGAAAGAAAAATAGATTAGGGCTGCATGAAAATTCAACACATTTCTCTTTGAAAGATTCCATTAAGAAAATGAAAAGGCAAGCAACAGACTTGGAGTAAATATCCTCATAACTCCTATTCATTAAATAGCTAGTATCCAGAATTTACATAAAATTTTTAATTCATGGGTGGCTCAGTTTTCCAACTCTTGGTTTTGGCTCAGGTCATGATCTCACGGTTCCTGAGTTCAAGCCCTGCATCGGGCATGGAGACTGTTAGGGTTTCCCTCTCTCTCCATCTCTCTCTCTGTTCCTCCCCGGAACACTCTAAATCAATCAATCAATCAATCAATCAACAAACTTTAAAAAAGATTCTTAAAATTTAATAATAATAAGACAATTCAATCAGATTAATAGCAACCGATATGAACAAATTTATCAACAAAGAGGGTAGTTGAATGTGACTTTAGACCATGATCAAGTAACATTTCACTTTTATTAAAATGGCTATAATAAATAAGACAGATAATCACAAACATTGAGGAGGACGCAGAGACACGGAAGCCCGTATACATCACTGGTGGGAGTGTAAAATTGTGCAGCCACTTTCCAAAACAGTTCGGCAGTTTCTCAAAAAAGGTATATACCTTATATATATTATATATATTATTAGTATATATTAATAATTATTAATATATTAACATAATATTGTTATATTATATTAATAATATATAATATATTAATAATATAATATATAATATAATATATAATATATAAATATATTAATAATATATTAATAATAATATTAATATATAATATATAATAATAAAATATAATTTTATGTTATAATTATATTTATAATATAATATAATATATATTTATCTATATTAATATTATATATATTAATATATATATATATCATTACCCTGCTTCCCAGCAACACCATTCCTAGATATCTACCCAAGAGAAATAAATACATATTTCCACACAAAGACTTGTGTGTGAATGTACCAGCGTGGCAGAATTATTCGTAATATCCAAAAGCTGTAAATTGTCTAATGCGCATTAACTGGTGACTGGGCAGACAAAAAATGTTCAGGGAGTACCCATGCGATAGAATATTATTCAGCATTACAAAGGAATAAACTACTAACACATGTCATGGCATGACTGAGCCTCAAAAACATTATTTTAAATGAAAAAAGTCAGAGACATATTGGATCATTCGCTCATATGAAATTTTCAGAAAAGGTAAATTTATAGGGACAGAAAGTAAATTAGCAGTTTCCTGGGGCTGCAGGGGAAATAGGGATTCACTGTAAATAGGCATGAGGAGTCTTATGGGGAATAGTACGTTCAAAAGCGATTTATGGTGATGATAGCACCACCCAGTATGGTTATTAAAAATCTCTGCTCTGGACACTCTAAGTGGGTGAATTTTATAATGTATAAATACACCTTAATAAAGCTGTTTACAAAAGACGCAAGGTAATAAAAAAGATTTCTGCTTCAGACCAAGATGAATAGAGACTGTGTTTATCTTCCTCCCTAAAGTAAAAAAAAAAAAAAAAAAAAGGACAAAACTTAATAGTAGTCTTGAAGACACTAATCATCAGACAATGAAGGACAATAATTTCTGAGAGATGGAAAACGAAAAGAACGAAAGCTTTGAGAGAATTTTCAGGGCAAGTCACAGAGAGGAAGAACCTAGGCAAATCCTAGTAGACTCCGCATGAGTGGAGACAAAGCCAAGAGTGTAAGACCAAACCTGTATTTTTGCTGATTGGAGTAGTATACAGGAGAAGGGTGCCCAAAAAGAGAACACCGGAGATCTGAAGAGGGTTACTCTTGAGTACTCTGTTGAGTACTTATCTGCTCATATCTGTGAGGGAACTACCCATGTCCAGAGAAAGAGCCACCAGAAAGGATTATAGATCACTGTCCTTGTTCATAGGGGGCCAGAGGGAGTGCCCATTGCCATCAACCAAATGGAAGCTGTCATGTTTCCTGGGGCATTGAGCAGAAGACACAGAATGGTTACGCCTCCGAGGAGGGGGATAATTAGCCTTGGACTGAGCACCAGTTCCGCCTAGCAAGTCTTGAAAGAAAAATGCCAAAAGATCAAACTCTTGCCAAATAAAGTGCCTGAGAACAAATCCCAACAATATTTATAAAAATACAAAACGAAGCCAGCATCCCACAATGCCTGGCATCCAATCAAACGAGGCACGCAGTCAGTCTAGCAGAAAGATATGAGCCATTATGAAGATAAAACCTGGTAAATTAAAAACTCACGCAAAACCGACACAGCAGAGGATTTACAATTTTCAGATGAGGGCACTAAGACATTACACATTATGACTGCATCCCACGCATTTAAAAATTAGGCAGCGGCAGGGGAGATCCAACAAAAGACCAACCCTGATGTTAGGGGATGAGAACTAAAATGTGTGAGATAAAATGTACACTGAATCAGATTAACGACGGTGTAGATATTGCGGAATAAAGGTTGCGTAAACTTGAAGACGTGGCAAAAGCTATCCGAATCGAAGAGAGGAATAGAAGAATTTCCGATAAGTAATATTAGTGGACCAGGGGACTTCGTAGCCTCTTGTACCTGTGATTTATGTGAGTGAAGGAAAATTATGTGAAACAATAACGGCTGAAGGTTTTAACATTTAGTGAAAACGGTAAACCTAAGGGTCCAACAGGTCAACAAATCCCTTGGGCAAGAAATACGGAGACATATATACTAAGGCTCATCATAGTCAAATTGCTCAGAACCATCGATAACAGGACATCTTAAGGCCAGCCAGAGAAAAGGCAGGCTCTACAGACAGAAAGACAAATAAGGATAGCAGCAGCTTTCTCATCAGAAACAGTGTAACTGAGAAGACAGTAGGGCCATGTTTTTCTTTTGCTGATAGAAAAAGAATAAAGACAAAGTGAAACAAAAAATACACAAACCTAGAAGCTTTGGCCAGAAGAGAATAGGCCTGAAAAAGGTTTTCAAATATTCACACACTTACTGAATTCGTCACCTACCTACCTGCACTGCAAAACATGTGGTCAACTATGCTTTTTAGGCAAAAGAAAATGAAACCAGATGGATTTGTGAATCAAAAAAAAAAAAAAAGGAATGAAGATCCGTAGAAATAGTCACCCTAGGAGTAAACAAAAATACTAATAATGCAAGCTGGTGTCTATAATAGAAATCATGCTACCAACACGAAGGTCGGGGAGGGGGAAAACGAACATACTAGTGTAAGATTCTGACTCTATTCGTCAAGTGTTACTATAGTGCGTGAAGGTAAATGGTCCTAAATCAATGCAACAATAAAAATAAAAAGCCAATGGGTTATCGTTACTAAACTACAAAAGAGAAAATATGGAATCATAGAAAAAATAAAGCCAAAATAATGGTAGGCCTGCCATCATCGCTCTTATTCAATGCTAAATAAAATTGGAGGCTGCAGCCAGCGCAATAAAACAAGAATAAAGAAGCACAAACATTAAGTTTGGAATAAAGTAAACTTGTGTTTACATGTAGACAACATACTTGTGTCAATGGTCTAATGAAAATTTACCAAAAAAAGCTACTAAGACTAATCAGTGAGTTTAGAAGAGATGGAGAATATATGGTCAATGTGCAAAAATCAATTTCATTTCTTTATGCCAGCAGTGAACCATCCCAAATTCGAATGACCGAGACCACGTACAATGTCAGCAATAGATAAGAAATACTTACAGGTATATTTGCAAGACCTATGCACTAAAAGAGGGAGGGCATAGGGCAAGGAGGGGTGGAGGGAGAGATGAGACAGAGGCCTGAGGAATTTTTGTCGGGGATGGAAACGTTCCCGTTCTTGATTGTGATGACATTTCACAGTGGTACCCGTATGGCCACACTCGTCACCTGGCACGCTGCATGTCAAGTTCGCTGCAAGAATACTTTGATTTTATGGAGAAAAGAAACAAGGGAAGATGACACCACTATGGCTGGAGAGTCTACAGGCGCTGTCCCGCAACATCGCACCTAGTGGCCGATACAAGATGACGGAACAGGTCTCACCATCCCCCGTTTCCTAAGTAAGTACTTTAGGGCTGAGGAGGTTACGTGTGAAACGTTACAGGAGACATGAAAAGAGGCTGCTTTTGCACTTATAGCCCAATGATGGCAAAACGAGATCTTTAATGAATTGTGTCAAACCGTCTCTGGCGAAAATCTGGAAGTTATTAGGGCATAATTTTAAAACCTATAATTCTGAAGAATTCTATTTGGAGGTTAATAAAGGAAATGGTAAAGAATTGAACATTTCTATTGTGGTCATCAAGACTCACCCCTGGTTTTTGTTTGTTTGTTTGTTTGTTTGGTTGGTTGGTTGGTGGTTTTTCTTGGGAGAGAAAAGAGCACCAGACAGGTGTAAGAGGGGGAAAAAGAAAGCAATAGAGCTGTAGCACTGGGCAGTGGGGCCCCATGTTTGTTGTTTGGAATGAAATCGCCCAAAGGATGTCTCCATGCAACAGAGTATACGGCTGATTGTTAGCTTCTAGACACCGACATGTTTTCCCGTAATTCCACCCGAGGTTCTTTCTAGACAAAGTCCCCGAATCAGTTTCAGTTCTTTGCTTCCTCACACCTGTGCCTCCTTCCCAACCCGGTGGTCACACCGCAGAACTACACGGTTTGAGCAGGAAGCCACCACTTTAAATTTCCAACTGTTTAAGAAATAGAAAGACTTGGGGCGCCTGGGTGGCGTAGTCGGTTAAGCGTCCGACTTCAGCCAGGTCACGATCTCGCGGCCCGTGAGTTCGAGCCCCGCATCAGGCTCTGGGCTGATGGCTCGGAGCCTGGAGCCTGTTTCCGTTTCTGTGTCTCCCTCTCTCTCTGCCCCTCGCCCGTTCATGCTCTGTCTCTCTCTGTCCCAAAAAATAAATAAACGTTGAAAAAAAAATTAAAAAAAAAAAAAGAAAAAAGAAAAAAAAAAAGAAATAGAAAGACTTGACTTTTCTAGCCCATTAAGGCCCCACATTTGTTTGCTCTTTCTTCCATTTACTCTGGCAAGCCGATCAAGGTCACACTGGCCCTTTGACTTCAAGCACTCCCCCTGGGCTGCTGACTCGTTTACCTCCTGATCTGTCTCTGTATGACACAGACCTTTCAACCTCACATAGGTGCTCCATCAGTGTCGGTGCCCGGCTGCTAAGCCAAATCCATGAGGAAGGTGTTCCATTAGCATTCTATTCCGAGGGGCCCATGTCAGAGTTAGTCAGGGTCAGTAACGCTAGATTCTGTAAGGAGCAAACCTCACATATTACTAGCCGCCCATAAGGGAGGCTTACTTTTCATGCAGCAGGTTCATGAGGGTTGATGTGGGTGGAGTTGGGAGGGGAGAACGTGTTCCTCTCCACTGTCGCGTCAGGATCTGATCTGGACAGCCTCCAACACTTGAGATGTGTGTCCCAATATTTTCCGAGGCACAAACATGGAAACAGTAGGCAAGAGATGAGAGATAGAAGAAACAAAGAGGGACTTCTCTCCTACCCTCTTGGGACCAGACTTGACATGACGTGTATCCTCACACTAGTGTGGGCACGAGCCACGTGCGCCCCAACCCTCAAGATGCAAAGAGGCTGGGAGATGAGCTGAGGTTGTGCACACAGAAAGAAAAAGAGGTTTGAGGAGCATGTATACAGCAACAGCGATGGCACACACTGGCAATATTATTGCAACAGATTTCTCCGTTTCCATCCTCCTCTCCATTTCTCAACAATCCATTTTTCACACGGCAGCTGGAGTGATCTTTGCAAAAGGTAAGTTGCATGATTCCATTCCCCTGTGTAAGCCCACAGTAGCTGCCTACATCACTCCAAGGGAAAGCCAAGCCATTGCAGTGGACCTCCTTGACATGACCTGGCATTGGCCCACCATCCCCACTGCTCTCTGTCTCCCCTCGCTGACTCCCCCGTGTGTAGAGATGACCGAGTCAACCCCCATCTCTGCATCTCTGTCCTTGTCGTATCCTCTACCTGGACGTCCCTTTCTTCAGGTAAAGCAAGGATCATCATCACTGTCTTCAGGTCTCAGCTCAGTGTCACCAGAGAGGTGTTCCCTGACCTTTCTATCCAGAACGGTAACTACCCCCAATTTTCACTCCCTGTTTTCCTCACACTATTGCATATTTGCCAAAGTACTTTGCACCATCTGACAGACATATGCTTTCATTTGGTTTTCGTGTGTTTATTCCGCAAGGACATGAGCCCCAGGAAAGCAGAATTTGGGTCTGTTGGGTTCATTTCGAGAACAGTGCCTGGAACTCAGTCAACATTGTTGACAGAACAAATAAACGAATGAATAGGTGAATGAACTTCAGGTTACATTGAAACGATTATGTTATTTGCTCAAAGTCAAGTTGAGGTTTAGCATCTACCTGAGATAACACGCTAATCTCAAAGGTTCTGAGGATTAGAGGGCTAACCTCAGGGCCACTGTACTACTCAGTACCCCCATCCCCGGGTAACTGAAGGCACACTCGGAACAAGAGAATTGGGGAGGACTTTAAGTAAGGGTATTTGCAATGGAGTAAATGGATAGATTTCAAGGGATTGCAGAGATGACACAGAGCCTAAAGCTGGTGACAGCTGGGCTAAATTCCCATCTGTAAGAACTGAAGAGCCACCAGAAGGGCAGTTACTAGAATCCAGGTATCAGATGATGTGTAACGGGCCAACTATCCGGACCCGTGGCCTGCACTTCAGGGACAGATCTAGCCATGGAAACATCACATGGAAAGGCACTCCAACCTTGCTATCTGATGTCCCTCCGAGTCCCTGTTGGTTTTTCTTCTGGCCCGGACTCGTGAGAAGCTGCAGAGGAAGGGAACTACTTGATGAAGTCCAAGAGTCTCAGCGTGCAAGAGCACAGGGCAGGCTAGCCCGGCACGGAGAGCAGGTGGAACAATGACAGGAAGATACACAGCAGTCACATGACTATGTCTTACATGGTCACAGATGGATCAAGGCTTGGTGACATCGGAGTGGGGGCAACTTTAATGGAAAAAAAGGAGCTATTTGGAAGAGGAGTACTGAAGTTCCCATTTGCCGTACGAGAGCTTCGGGCTTCCCGAGGGATATGGCTGCGAAATCCCAGGGCGGTGGGACGGAGGTGCCCCCAAGTGGAAGTAGACCATTTCTAGGACTCCTGCCCAGCTGCAGATCCCCCGGCTCATTCTGGGGCTTGTCATACAACAAGCCTGCCACTCTGTGGGAAAGAGGAAAGCTTGGGATGTCTTGCAGAGGTGTGTGCAGCGGTAATTCTATTCTTCATACCGTGAACAAGAAGCCTACAGGGACACGGAGATTCCTTGTCCACCGCCAGCCAGGCTCCCCCGACACTTCGCCAGATCTCTCCCAGCAACTGGAAGATTGAGCAGCAGTCCACCCAGAGCGCAAGTCAGGGGCCAGGCACCGGCAGACTCCGAGCCAAAGGCAAACCGGGGATCGACTCATGGCGGGACTTCAGACCCCAGGTCCTTGTGTGTCAGAGGGAGGCAACTGTCCCGTCACCCTCCCCGAGAGGGCAGTGTGACTGCTCAGCTGACTGCCCAGGTCTCAGGTAGAGGGTGCATCGCAGAGATGGCTGTCAAGCAGAAGGATGCAAAATTAAGGATTAGAAGGTTAGGCACAGAGCTCCTCGCAGGTGAAACTCCATGGAAAGCGAGAATGAGGCGGCAAACAGGCACCACGAGACAGCTCTCAGCCCAGAAAGAAGCTATTGCCTGTCTACAGCCTGAAAGTTCTCAGTCTTCCAGCAAAAGTTAGGGTGCTTCTTTATGCTACACGCTTCGCGAGAGATTCGTTTCATGACATTAGTTATGAAAACATATGCTCAGTGGCTTTTGAGAGAATGCCCAAAGTAACTGAACAACGACTGCACCGTGTAACATTCTGTGTGGCCGAAATGACATCTGAAAAGACTAGGGCTTTTAAAAATTGCAGGGAAATTGAGAAAAATGTGCAATCCTTTTATCAGCATTGCTATTGGGGGAGGGGGGGTTTCTTTATCTCCTCTCCTCCCCTCTTTCACTAGTGTGCATGAAGACCTCCTCGGCCCTAGCCCACAGCACTGGCTCCGTGAGCTTGCAGGGCCAGGAGCACGCTGACCGAAGCCAGTCCGGCATGGTCCAGGAAACACCACAGGTTGGCCTGCCCAACGGGGAACTCGCTCGCTACGTGAAAATCAGAATTCTGTCACCCAACCGAGTCCAGCAAAGTTTGTTTTGTCACCACGGAGTGAATGCCTATCTCTGTAACAGCCACTGATTCTGTGCGGCCATATACAGAAATGCTAAGAACAGCACGTGCGGGTGTTTCGCTATATTTCAGTGACTCTATGACCTTTTTATCACATTCTTGTAAAGTCTGACCATGGCCTTCTTACGCTACCTCCCCGGCTCAGAAGTAGGAAAAGTAGATTTGCAAGGAAAGGAGGAAGGGGTTGTACTCCCCTCCACGTGCTCATTAAGGAGAGAGAGAAACTTCTGTGAAGTCTCTACTCACTCTACTGATGGAAACGACAGATCTAGATGGCATTATATAGATGTACATATGCAAACGTGTATGCATACGGATATCTAGACATACAGATGTAAATAATACGGACATAAATGAAGTTGATGTGGTCAAGAGTTGCATGGGGGCACCCAGGTGGCTCAGTCCGCTGAGCGTCCGACTCGGCACAGGTCACGATCTCACAGTCCGTGAGTTGGAGCCCCGCGTCGGGCTCTGGGCTGTCGGCTCGGAGCCTGGAGCCTGCTTCAGATTCTCTGTCCCCCTCTCTCTCTGCCCCTCCCCTGCTGGCGCTCTGTGCTCTCTGTCAAAAATAAATAAACCTTAAAAAATAAAAAAAAAAGAGTTGGATGTACGTTATATGTGTGCACATATAGGTAGGTACACAGATTACATAAAGAAGTAGAGATGTGGATGCTGATGCTAACGTCAGTTTCATAGAGATGTAAAAACAGATATAAATACTAGATCGGAGATACAGAGATGTAGATTAAGTATAAATATCAAAATCAACTTATAGATCAGCTATAGACATACAACAGACAGAGATGTATATGTAGATACAGGTGTGGAGTTACATGTGCGTGCAGAGGCAAATTTATATGTGCAAATGGCAACATCAGTATAAAGATACACATGAGTTGGATATACACGTCAGTGCAGATGTCCGTGTCATTGCTGAGGCTGGCACCGAAGTTATATAGATACATAGATAGGGACAAAGACATAAACACAGATGTGATGCAGATGTAGACGTAGAACTTTGCTGTGGAGATGTCGATAGAGAAATAGCCATGGACGTGGGAATAGATTAAATACGGAGATTGATGTGGACGCGAATGTCCGTGTTGACACCGAAACAGGTGCACACATAGTCACAGACACAGTTCAGATATGAGAAAGTAAAGACAGGTGGAGATGTAGGTGGTGATACAGTTGTCAATGCTGATGCCAAATCCCTAGAGAGACACACGTTCACAAAGATACAGAATTAAGTCGGATATAGATGTCGCTGCTGATGCCAATGGTGATAGTTACTCACACATATATGTAACTCCAGATGTTGACAAGGACACAGGTTACACGTATGTGTGGATGAACGTGATGATATTAATGTTGGTAGAGACGTGTGTTGGGTGTAGAAACGGGTGTTGCTGTTGCTGCCGGTACCGGTGTAGAGATACTTACATTAGATATGAGTGCATATGTATGTAGATATCAATAGTTATATGTATACAGGGAGAACAGGGTCATTGATTAGATACAGAAACAGTTACAGAAGCTACCAGGTCCTTTCTCCAGCATTATTCCATGAAACTACTTATCTCCACAAGTTAAGCGATACGATGTGTTTAAAGTGTTAGCGCCCAGTACCAAGTGTGGGCTCTGGAAATGCAATTTTGAACACGCTCTTAGCTCCCACTGATTTCTGACCATTGCCTCAATCCTTCTAAGGCTATGTCAGGAGGCTGAGTGCCTTAGTAAGGCTGAGAAGCACAGAAATGTCTCCAATCTTTAACTCGACAGCTACATGCCTTGGCTCCTGCAGGAGCACCGAACCTGCTGAGCATCTGATGGCCTTTGAGGGTCAAAATAAACAAGCTTAAAACCTCTTGCCTAGTCTCATCCAGTAATTTCCTTCCTTAAATTACACAGAGGAGTCACACTTGGATGGCAGACCCAAATTAAACATTCCTTCAGACGTTTTCAAGGGAAGGATGTGACGAGGCCGGAGCTGACCAACATAAAGAGTCAGCGCGGCTAAAGTGCCAACTGGCAGAAGCAAGGGACACACAGGATCGTTTTCAGACTGATGGCATTAGAAAGAGAGAGACCAGCCATCCAAGGCCACAGTGTCTCAGGCTGGTCGATTATTAAAGTTACGTATTTAAAAAGCATCACGCAAGACCTCACAAATATATGCACGCACACTAATGGATGCTTGAAAATAAAAGTTTAGCATTATCGTCTGAATTTCCTTGAAGGTGGCAGGAACAGAGCCACGCGATGGCGACGCTAACGCATGTGAAAAAGCGTTTGAGAGGGAGGGTTGCCTAAATATTTACACACGCGCCCCCCCCCCCCAAAAAGTCGGTGTTTGCAAATTTGCAAAAACTTTAAAACACAGAGATCGTGTTGTTGGTAATGATACTTTTCGCGAAATGTATCATCTTGAAAAAAAGACGCAATTTTATAGGAGATGATTAAAAGTCACCAAAAGAAAGAAATGACGTGTCTAAAGGAAGCTATGGAAATACAGTTCCGTATTCAGTACAGACCTTTTCAAGTGTCTCCATGTTTGATGTTAGTAACAGCGCCGAGTTCTATGGCTTGCAAATTCTTGAACATTAAAATACTGCACACATCTAATTTCCCATGACACGTACCTTTCTTTGTGTATACTAGGACATGTAGGCAGCTACAATAGGCCAGCCCATCACCAGCTTACGGAGAAAGCTGCCTTTTAGACTTTTTCACACTGCCTGCATTCTTCTTTCAAAAACAAAGACAGGGCAAGAATCAAACTTATGTCCTTGTTTATTTTCTGCATTCTTTACGTTGTTACCCGGATTTTCTTTATTTCCTATTTCCTATCACGATGTGTATTATATTCATTATGTTCAGAACCAGATTGCTAGATGTCTGTATCTAAAGAATCTTCCAAGCTCTTCTGAGCACTTGATTAGGTTAATAGGTTGTGAGGGCGGCAAGGAAGTTATTATTTCCTCCATTTTTAAAGATGATGAACCTGCAGCTACAAAACATTGATTGTCTTGTCCAAGGTGGCATAGCTGAGAACAGGAAATGAAATCATTCAGACTTTGAATCCCAAAGACCTTGGAATTTCTTATAGATTATGCTAGATATTTTTCTTCCTCCTCCCCCGCTCCTCCTTCTCCTTCTTATTTCTTTCAGAGTAACATTAGAACTGCCGAAGACATCACTATGTAGAGAGTAAAGAACTTATTAAAATTCCACCCTGTAAATAGTCCTAATTTTAAACTCAAAGAATATAGGGGAAGGGAAAGAAAAGTAAGATAAAAACAGAGAGGGAGACAAACCACGAGAGGCTCTTAAATACAGAGAACAAACTGAGGGTTGCTGGAGGGGTGGTAGGTGGGGGGATGGGCTAGATGGGTGATGGGCATTAAGGAGGGTGTTATATGTGAACGATGAATCACCGGTTCTACTCCTGAAGCCAAGACTACATTGTATGTTAACTCACTTGAATTGTAAACAGCATTATGCTTAGGTTCCACATCAAAACTTGACTGTTTGCCCTAAACAAATTAACCACCCCCCTAAAAATGCATACATGCATACATAAGATTTTGATGAGTTTCTAATCATGTCCTAATACATTACAAAGATGAGAAATATATATATATATATTTAAACCATATATATAAATATATATAAACCAACAACAGACGATTGTAAATAAACCCTAAACACACCCTTGATTAGAGTTTTGACCAAGTGTCATGCTCCTAACAGCTTTAGACTCAGGTCCTTTGAACAAGCATGGGTGCAATGTTTGTCCTGCCTTGCCACTGTGTGAAAGACGGTTGTCTAGTTAATGGCTAAAACTGAGCGAAGCAGCTTTTAAAGGGAATCAGTGTCTGGGAGAACACTTCAGTAACTCCTGAACTACTGCCCCGGGCCGTGTTCCCAGGGACCTTGAATTACTTGGGCCAAGGAGATTGGGCCACCGAATTAAGCAATTTCCTTTGCCTCCAAAATTAATGCCCCTTTGCTTTGGACAATGTTTTCACTAGTTGCAAGAAACCAGGCACTGATGGATGTAGAAGCAATGCTCTGTATGGACGTAGCCTTTCCCAGCAGGTTTGATTTTTAGTTACAGAAAATGAAACAGAGAAGACCTTTGCCTTCTGACTGCATTATTACAACAGAGTCATATCAACAAATGCATGGAAGTGTTAGGTGCAAGTGGGTCCCTCCTTATGCTTCAAGAAGCTGGATGTTGTCCGTATCATTTTCCCCCGTCACCTGTCCTAAAAGATTCAGAGCAAAGCATCCGGCACTGGATGCCCTCTGCGTCTCTCCCGCCCCTGTACCACCTCTTCCAGAAAGTAAGGCAAACATAGTCTCACTGTTTTCTTGTACCTCCTGCTTAATTCTGATGTGCACGGCAGATACTTGAGATTGCTTAACCTCAGGCTACAGTGAGGTTAGAACATTGTTCAACAGATGGTGATTTATGTTAAAAAAAAAATAGATTAGCAGGGAAAGACCTCAACAGAGAAAGAGGTATCGGGCGGGGCTTTCATAAGATCAGATCATTTTAGTCCAGCGGATACAATTCAGTTTCTGTCTCCCTCTCGACAGTCACAAATGTAGGCATACAGGGTAACTCAGTTTCCTGATCTGTAATCATATTGAAAATTATGTATGATGTGTGTGTCTGATTTTCCATACTTTTCCCAAACAGTGTCAGGAGAGTCACAGCGAGGAAACACCCTTTGATTGATTAGCCAGAACAGGTGTTTAGACTAATGGAAAGGGATAAGTTTATCAGGTTAAAGCCACGAGATCAGTTGGCTAAATATAGACCAAATGGAGCTTTCAGTGTGTTGTAGGTAAATACACAAGGCTTTAGATTAATCTAAAATTCTATCAGAAAACTTAGTAGAAAAACTTTTCCCATTTCTCTCCCCAGTGTCCAGCACAGAGCCCGGAACATCAGAGCCACTCAATGAATAACAGCTACTTTTGTGAATCATTCATTCTCTAAAACTTTTAGTATTGGGGCAATGAGAATAATGCCAGCAGCATTTGCAAATGACAAATTCCACTTAAGGCCCAGGTAGATGAGGATTCATGCTTTTTTCCTTTTTGTTGTTCTTATAAATAGTAAAAAAAAAAAAAAGTTAGTGAATATTTTAGGTACCCTTCCCTCTTTTTTTTTTTTTTTTTTGGTTAGTGCTACCCTTTTTTTTTTTTGGTGGTCCTTTGAGTATTGAGTATATTTCTAAACTTTACAAGTCATGTCACTAATCAAAAAAGAAAAGGACCAAAAGTTGTAGTTACATTTTCACTATTCAAAAACCAACCTAACGGATGTAGTGTGACGGCTTTTTGTATATAAAACACACACACACACACGCACGCACACACACACACACACAAGGTCTTTGACAGTAATACTAAAATATTCCACCAAGTCAGGAGATGGTTTTTTATATGCACTGACAGGCATAGTTTATACTTCAACACACATTTTCTGATATGAGCAAAGATATTCGACCCGAAAGTAATTACTTGAATCGTATGGCTCCGAAAAGTTAGCCATTGCTAATGTGAGCCAGCGAGGTTCTAAAAAGCATTTCCAACTTTTATCCTGGACATTATGTATATTGAAATGTATTTGCACACCTTCCAAGGCTTGCAAGAAGAAACGAAGGGCATTCTGCCTGCGTGGAGGCAGCCCAGAAATCTGTTTCCTTCTTCCTCTACCTTCAGGAGAGAGATTTGCATACATGTTTGTTTCCTGCACCGCAGCACTTGGGGAGAATCTTGAGAGCATTCTGGGAGGACTATACCGACCAGATTACCTGGAAGTTAAAACGCCTCCGAGACAGGGTTGTAAACAAGGACGTAGTTACCTGTGTTAACTTCCCAGGAATATTTCCGTTGTTTTTCTTCACACCAAAAGGGCTCAAGCCACGTCTCTGTGCCTGTTTTTTCTGAATAAGGTGTGCTTGTTCTGCCAAAGATATACTGATAATTCCAGGTAATCAACAGAGTGCATTACAGGGGAAAATCTGAACCAACAAGCTGTACAAACAGAATAGCAATCAGAAAATTTAATGCATTTCTGATGTACATTTAAGGCACTGACACTGGGCCACAGATGTACATGTGTTGTGTTTTATATTGCTGAGATATGGCCTGTGAGAACCTATTACAGCATATCATCATCCACACTGGAGGGGCTGGCGAAGGAAAAATTCCATCACACATTACTCCTGCGGATGTATTAGAGAAACAAATTGTACTCGGAATTGAAAAGTCACAGGCTTATTCTGTCTTAATAAATTCCTGCCAAAAGGCTAAGTGTAAGTCTAGAAATACTTCCCAAATGTTGTTACTGTATTATCATCTTTGACATCTCAAGGGCTGTTCCAAGAATCATCAGATATCTGTTCAGGGTTCTTACAATACATTCCTTTTTTTCTCTTTGGGCTTTTCTCTTTTCAAACGGTTCTTGATCTCATGTAGCCATTTTGAGTTGTCTGTACCTGATATATAAACCTCCCTTTGGCTAAAAGAAGTAGATTCCTTCCACAATGTTCGTGTCTGAGCGGTTGCCGTCGCTTAATCTAGATAGTTTCATAATTTAAGGTGCTAATCCTTCCCTTAAATTTCCCGTTAGACTTATCGGAAGATTTTTCTGTTGCGTTGGAACAGCTTAAAAATGGAAAAGTAATAGGATGAACTCTGATCTCCTTGAGAGTAGATTCTGGGTCCTAATTATCTCCGTGGCAGGAGTGCCTAACATCTAGTGGGATGTTTTGCAAACATCTGCCAAGTAAGTGAAAGAATGATGATGGGATGGGCCACCATCATGATGCTTTAAAATATCCTAATGAGATCAACTTAGTAATATTTTATGAACCACAATAAGCGATATCAGTTTTATCGAGCTAAGGTCGTGATTTAAACTGTTTATTTTATATCAGTCTTCTGAGACTTCATTTCTCGAGAATGGGCATTTCTGATCTTGTCATTCAGCATGGTATGTATTGAAATCTAGCCTTAATTCTAAAGTGAAAATATAATGGAGAACAGCCTACAGAGAAAACAATGGTTACCCAATACACACGTCTGGAATTTTCTATAGAAAACACGTTTATGAGTTCATCAGTGCTACGTGACCAGTTTCCCCAATGTGTGTTGTCCCTCGGACACCAAAGACTTACTATCTGACAGTTTTTGTGTGTCTGGACACTGGGTATAGCTTCTTGGGATCCTTGGTTCGGGATCCCACGTGAGGCCCCAGTCAAGCTGTTATCTGGACAGCAGCCGGGGCTTCCTTGGGACCGGGTAATGTATTGTCCAGCTCCTCAACAGTGACAGCATCCTCGGGGTACCGCAGCAGGCGACGTAAGACAGAGTTCCAGAGAGGCCCCAAGATAGAAGCCGTGGCCTTTTGCGTGTCCAGTCTCAGAAGTGACATCCGTCAATTCTGTTATATAAATCCGTAAGGAGTGAATCGTTGACATCTTTGCACATTTAGGGGGAAGGGATTGATCGCCCAGGAGCTGAAGATGTCTACCACAGAGGTCAACAGCAGATTTCACTTTCAAGAAATAAATCGCATTATAAAAAGGCCAGGTCAACGTCTAGAGTAAAACTAAGAAGATTCTCAAAGCAAAAGCCTCCCCCCAGCCCCCACCTACCCCTGCCACCAATTACCATCTGTGACCAACAGATGGATCCATTAGATCGGTGCATTAGAGAGTGTTTACACGTCTCAAATGCTGCACTGGATGCCTTGTAGACCCTGACTTCTTTAACCGTCACTGCAACCTTGCAAGGCTGATACAGCCACCACACAAGCCCTCAGCGTTTAGAGAGCGGACATGCTGATCTTCCTGGACCTGGGAGTCGAGGACTCCCTTCCTTGACCTGCCTCTTCTAGTTGTTACTGCTTGACCTTTCACAAGGCAGGTGGTCTTTCTAAGCCTCAGATTCCTGAACTGAAAACGGGTGCATTTCCAGGCCAGAAACTCTTTGTTTCAGGACGGCCGCACCTTTCAATGAGGTCAAGGGGTCTTGACCTGTGTTATTGCCTCTCGATTGTTGGATGATCAAAGATGGGACTGAGAACACAGTTTTTCGACTCTTTCTTTTTATTTTTTAAACATTTATTCGTTTTTGAGAGAGTGTGAGTGGAGGAGGGGCAGAGAGGGAGGGAGACACAGAATCTGCAGCAGGCTCCAGGCTCCGAGCTGTCAGCGCAGAACCTGATGCGGGGCTCGAACTCAAGGACCGAGAGATCATGACCTGAGCTGAAGTTGGATGCTTAACCGACTGAACCACCCAGGCTCCCAGTTTTTTGTTTTTGTTTTTGTTTTTGTTTTTACTCTTAATCAGCATTTTCTAGTTCCCGCTCCCTTTGTACAAACTCACTTTTTTGTTTATGCAACCTCACAACCAAGTGGACTCCCTACCTGTGTGTCTTAAGCATTCTGTTTGTCCAGAAAAGAAAACAGTGGTGTCAAGGTAGGCGTGATTCTTCCATGAATATATTCTAATGAGAAGCCTCTAAGCGATAGGGCAGAAAGGGGAATTTGGGCTTAGCAAAAAAGGCTTAAGTAGAATTAAATATATGGCAATCTTGTTCCTGAAAAAAAAAATGCCTTTGCTCTACATGAATCAAGCTTTATTGTGAAAAGGCCTTATTCCACACGCATCAAGCTTCATCTTTGCTGATAAAATTTTAGAGACAATTATCCCTTGATGATACTGACGCTATAAATGACCGACAAAAGAGTAGTTTTGATTTCAAAAATAATTTGGAGTCATTATACATTACACATAGAACCAACTGTTGGAACACTAGCAATGAAGAAGTCTCAGGGTTTAAGGCAAAATAAATAATGTATGAGGTATTTGTAGAGACAGCACAGGCCCCACATTTGTGAATATTTGTTAGTGACGAAAACACCCCATAGAAAGAAGGCATGTGCAATATAGTAACTACCGCGAAAGGCATTTTCAGATACCAGAAGGGCAGAGAAACTAGCTTTACCTTACAGCAAAACATGCAAGGGCAGCTGTAATATTCTCTGATGGGCGAGAACAGGATCGATGCCACCACAGGGCACCCACCCACACCTGCAGGATGAATCAGGACAAGCCATGCCGAAGGCACCATTAAGACACCTGTTCATGTCCTCTCGCTGGCCCTCGGCAGCCCATGCTGTTAGTTCACGGTTCCACCGGAAGCCAGCCACTGTGAGTGGTTTCTAACAGGAATCCCTGGAATGACCTCCTTCTTCCCACCTTCCTGAAAAGGTAGCATTTGCTTTGAGCTTTCCCTACAGAAAGGCTTGAAGAGGAGTTACTTTGTACCCTGTACCTTTTTAAGGATTGGTTCTGAGGATTGATTTTAGGCTGCAGGGAAGTCTACCCCACTGGCTTTGGCAAAACCCTTTATTTCTTTATTTGTTTCGGCTTCATTGACATATAATTGACAAATAACATCGTGAGAGATTCAAAGTCTGCAAAGCGATGATCTGTTGTCCATATATATTGGGAAAGGGTCCCCCCATCGAATTAATTTACGCATCCTTCCCCGTACGTAATTCCAGATTTGTGCGTGTGAGACCACTAAATTCTACTCTCTTAGAAAACGTTGATTATATAATAATACAACTTTATCAACTATAGTCACCACATATGTTCTCGAAGAGATCCTCAGACCGGCTTCAAGTTGAAATGGAAAGTGTGAGGGCACCTGGCTGACTCAGTCGGCGCAGCGTGTGAATCTTGATCTCGGGGTTGTTAAGTCCGAGCCCCATGTTGGGTGTTGAAATTGATGAAAATTAAAATCTTTTTTTTTTTAAAAGAAAGTTTGAAGACGCTTTCTTTCTTTAGAGGGCTGCTAATCTGAAAGTATTGCCAATCATTTATAGCATTACTAATATGCTAGGATGTCCTGTAGCCAACTTGCAAAGTCAGAAAATGGTAAGTACTTAGCCAAGAGGACTTTCTCAGTTAGGTGGAATCGTAATGCCTTGCCAATCATGTTAAGCATGTAACGTCCATGGGAAAAAAGTGAGATCTTTTCCTTGATTTTCTGGTTATTTATATATGTGCAGAATGCATTAGCTCAAAGCTCTTCAGAGGTAAACACAGATGTAAAGAATTACTAATGATCACATGCACTGCTTAGTGTTCATAACAAACAACAGCCTTCTTTCAACCCTGTGGAAGAAACGGGACTACCAACTATTATTCTCTACTTTGAATGTGTCTCCTCGTATATAAAGATGACACAAAAGCAATTAGGAATCAATTAAAACTTGTGTAAGCTAACGTGGACCTCCCAGGATACATGGAGTTAACCGCAGACCCTCTCTCTCAAATAAATTTCAGACTTTCTATTCAGGGCAGAGTGATTTTTCAATGGCTTTGATGGGAAAAGAATGTTCCCCCAGTTCAGAGCATATAAAATACTGCACAACTGAAATGGGTTTATGTTAGTTGATCGCAAGAGAATACTAACCATGAGAAGAGAACAGAAAGACTGAAGGGGAATCATTTTGATATTTCCCCCTTTAAAAGAAAAAGTGATGTTGAAAAAGTCATGTCGGGAAGAACACTTATTTTGTTCACTGGAGAAATGAAGGATGTGTTCTGATCTGCTCTGTAATCCTGTGGAGAAACACAATTCTGTAGGTGATAATTATAACAGC
Source organism: Prionailurus bengalensis (assembly GCF_016509475.1). Lineage (NCBI taxonomy): Eukaryota > Metazoa > Chordata > Mammalia > Carnivora > Felidae > Prionailurus > Prionailurus bengalensis. Next base: position 237,593,246 of record NC_057343.1, on the reverse strand, counting down.
TAACAATTATCGGACAACGCCATGCACTTTTATAGCGCTTTCCATGGGTTTGTTCATTTAAACCCAGTGGTATTGTTCTATACGTTTTCCAGAAGGAGACCTTGGCGAGTGTTAACACCACTGGAAAGCGGTTCCATCAGTAAGGTAGGCTAGGCTGGACTAACGGAACAAGAACGTATCGCTGACTGAAATGCTGGTCCAGTGTGGACCTGGTGGTCTACACAAACAACTCACTTTCAGGTGGGGACTCACAGGCTCAGGCTATCAACAAATGGAAACTTCACGCTTCCAGCCTGGAGGACTGGGGTGGGGGATGTGGGGGGGTGAAGTATAAGTAAATCACATATACTCTCAACTGCATTGGCCTCGAAGTGACCCATCATTTCCCCTCAAGGTCCACAGGCAAGAATTACTGATATGACCTTACGCCAATGCTTACAGTCTCAAAGATAGAAAAAAACCCACACGGATATTTGATGGGACTATTGGTTCTACCACAGTCATGGAGTCTGGAAAATGATGCTATTTATGGGGACGCCGGTGATAAGTTCGGGGAGATGAACGTTTATTTGTCTGTCACCTCCTCTGCCTGCCTCTGTCATGGAGCTTCGATATTTGGACCCCTCGGCGGAAGGAAACGCACGTGGCCCTGTGAGAAGGCAAAGGACCAGACTCTCCAGAGGGCTCTGCCGATAGACGCGGCAGGGATGGGGCAGGGAGAGGATGCTTTCCCTCAGCTCAGAGAAGGGCCGCAGGGAGCAAGAGGCTCAGGTTCACTCCATGAAGAATACGAGAGAAAGTCAGTGGTGCCAAATCTGTAGCCTTTGCACATCAGTAATAGCACGGAAACATCCTGAGTGTGGGGCTCAGGCTGGCAATTGCGATGTTTTTCCACAGGTAAACGGATGAAATCATCGGAGGGTTCCCAACAGGAAGCAAACCCCTGGGAAAGCTTTTAGCAGTCACCATTTGCAATTCATGCGCTTGCCTTGAGGAATAGTGTCCACAGGGTCCTGTTCGGTTTAAAATGTAACTCTCAAGGCAGAGAAGGCTGAGCGTTCAGATCTCAGCTGGGTTTCTCCTGCATGTATTAACTTGTAAATGGAAACACACTTAAAATAGTTTACTATCTCTCGGTGACCTCTTCTGAACTTCTTTTCTAGAAGTGACGCCACTATTTTGGGCTTGCAATCTTGGAGGACCTGTGCCTTCTCTGCCCTTGGGCGCTCAGAGTACCATCCGCCTACGGTTCTGCACACGGTTCTTTTGCCACCTTGACTCCTTACCGTCTCTCTGTATCCATATTTTAATCTCCACTCCTAACCACCCCGTAACTACACATTATTGTTCTCACCACTGCTAACTAGAGATAATACAAGCAGCTTGGTTATGCCCTTGCCCTTTCTCCCAAGGTTCATGATGATCTGAGGTCAGCCAGGGGAAGACCTTGGAACGAACGATCGTACTGACCCTCCCAAGGTAACTGGAGTTTTACATGGGGTAACAGAAGTTCAGGAGCGAAACAACCAGCAGCATAAATTAGACTTAAGAGATTTGGGGGGAAAAAAGCTTCTAAATAACAGGGGAAAACGTTCATTGTCCTGATGAATTGCTAGTTTCTTTAGAGCGCTTATCTTCACCTGTGAAATTGTACATACCTAAGTCATCCAGATCAATTATCTTGTCCTTATAATTAACTTCAACTCCTGCACTAAAGTGCAGAGACTATTTGCCCCAGGGTCCTGACTGTTTGGTTTTTATTAAACCTCTTGTCTCTCTTCTAAGATCAAAGGAAGAGGCAAGACCTAGTCAATAATGTATAACACGTTTTTAACAGACTGGCTACAATAGGTTTCTCCTAGATCCACTGCTATTGGTTTACGCTGCCTTTCATTTCAAACATGTAACAGTGCAGCCTAATCAGTATAAACAGAAGACGATTCAAGGGATCTTTCCAGATATAAGCAACACACACTAGCTCATGATAAAGGCCCCTGTGTAAAAAAAAATACAAAAAAATAAATACACAAAAAAAGTATAATACGGAGGATTTGAATCTTACTAAAAATGGTAACAGTAACACGGATGAATCCCACCCCACCCACCCCCCGCCCCCCCTTAGGCTCTGTGACAGACACTAAGGGAGAAAATATTTTACGGCCAGTGACTGGTCACAGGGCGGCCGAGTCTACAAGTTGTCAACATAATAACAGGAGTAGGGGAATGAAAACTAAATTGATTGTTAAGTACTCTGATAAGCCTTCTTAACACGAGTCTCAAAACTCAGAGACCTTCTGCCCACGGAGGTACAAGTTTCACGTCATCTGATTCCGGTGCACACCTGCAAACCCCCTTGTGCTGCTCAGTCTGTGTATTTTACTGTAGGTCAAGGCAGTTAATCACCAGAAGGCCTCAGGGCAGCCACATAGAAGCTTATTTATGGGCAAATCAAGAAACCGAAATACTGAACCGTGCCTGATTAGCTGCGCTAATATGCTACTTGTGGCTAATTTCTGAGCTGGTTAACCCACAGGTGTTTGCCCTCGCCCATAAATCATGTGTCCACCTCCTCTCCGAGCTCCTGGTCCTACCATGCATATAGATAGCCTGTTTAAGTGACAGGCAGGAAATAATGGATGACGCACTAAATCATTCGGTGCTTAGTCAACTGTCTCTCCTCCCAAACAGGTCCCACCACGTTCCCGCCGCCCAGCTCATTTCAGATGTTTTTGTAACCCAAGTCCCAGGGGCCGCTGCATGCAACCTTTCAAAGGTACAAAGTGTACATTTCCCCATTTGTATTTGTTTTACTTGTAGAGCACACCCTTTGCATAAGACAGCGCCATTAAAATTTCCACAACAGCCGGCGGTGCAATGAAGCAGAACAGAATTCCAATGACTTAGGTGGTGAAAGAAAACCCTCGCTGGGAATTTAGCAACTATGGCCCTCCATTTACCTTTAATTTATTTTTTTTAATTAAAGATGTTAATTAAATGGATCACAAACCAAACGACCTAAACACTAAATATTATGGGCAGGAAGTGCTTGGTTTGCATATAATTTGATTCTCTGGAGTAGTTCCTTATTTTAAATCAACTTACCGGTCAATATAAAAACCAGTAGCTAGGAAAAATACGGATTTCACATATATTTACAATGTATGCCTGTGTCCGCAGCAGAGGAAGATGTAGGACTTGGCAGGAAGTGTTGTTGTGTTTTGTCTTTTTCCAAGCTCTGGCTGAGAAAACTGTTAGGAGGAATTATCAGTGAATGGGTACCAATTGAAATTCTATCCATGAACATGATAGATGAAAAATAGTAATGAAAAACAAGGGCCTAGTGAAACTATATTAGAACAAGTGTAGGGGCTCTTGGCTGCTTCAGTCGGTAGAGCATGTGGCCCTTGATCTCAGCCTCGTGAGTTTGAGCCCCACGTTGGGTATAGAGATTACTTACAAAATAAAATTAAAAAAAATAGGGGCGCCTGATGGCTCAGTCAGTTAAGCATTCACTCTTGATTTGGGCTCAGGTTATGCTCTCACGATTTGTGAGATCGAGTCCTGCATCAGGCTTTGTGCTGACAGCACAGAGCCTGCTTGGGATTCTGTCTCTCCTTCTCTCTGTCTCTCCCCTGCTCTCTCTCTCTCTCTCTCTCTCTCTCTCTCTCTCTGTCCCTATCAATAAATAAATAAATAAATAAATAAATAAACATTTAAAAAAACAAGTATAGCAATAGCTTCTATGTGATAGACGTGCAATACAAGAACTCCTCAGTTCTATTGCTCCCTGAGAGTGAATATGAATGTTTGAAATTTTCAATTACTTTTAGGAATTTCACATGCCTCGTCCTTCGAATAGATGATATTACAGGGAACACACCAAATTATTTGTTATTTTTAGCACTTTCTAAGTGAACTCAAATAGCCAAGTAGAATGCCAAGATTCTGGTCATTAATATACATGTGCCGTAGGAAATTCCAAGTCAAACCAACATGGACTAACAGGAACCAGATGAACCCGTCTGCTTGAAGCAACTTAACACAGACAAACTGTATGATATATGGCTTTCAAGACACTGGACACCAGGCAGTGAAGATACTTAAGATATGGAAGGTGAACCTGGCCAGCCCTGTGATGGCTTACAGCTCCGAGACAGGGTCGAGGCCGGAATGCAGGGAGGCCATCCCTCTGGGTCCCAGGGGACTCTTCTTGCTAAGGAGATGCAGGTGAGCATCCAAGGAGATGATGGTGGCCAGAGTATTTCAGAAGAGGGCACCAGAGGACAGAACCACAAAGAGATGATCCTCTGGGTGTTTTACAAGATTCTGCGGAGAATTTACCTCTAGGCTGATCGAACTGTACAAGTGAAGAAACTCCCAGGGCTGGGAACGAACCCTCAGAAAAGATGGCAGGTAACAGTGCGGGGCACTCATCCAGGTCTTAGAAGAGTGCCTATTTAACCAAACAGACCAGAACTCATGATCTGGGAGCACCGAGTCGTATTCTCAGGAAGGTCTCATCCAAAGCAGGGAGGAATAACTCGTCACAGGCTAAGCATTGCTCCCATCCCACCTAACAAAGTTCAAAAGCAGGACTTGAGAGGATCAAACTGCTTTCAAGGAACGTAACTGTGCCCAAGAACAAAAAGATCGATATATTTGTATGTCCAACAAACAGACGAGTAAAACTAGCAATGTCTATGATCCAATGAAACGTTACCGGGCCGAGAAAGAAGCAGAAAAACATGCCCTTGATGAAGAGCCAAGTCATTCAACCAACAATTTTATAGACCTCAGAGGTAGCAGATGAGGACATTTAAAAAGTTCCTAAACCGTCCTCTTGATGTTCAGAAGTTAAGTCAAGATTTAGAAAATACGAAGAAGACACAAATTGAACTATGGGAGCTGAAAATTCTATTTTATGGAAAGAAAAATTCATTGAATGGGATTAATTTCAGTTGAGACATTACAGAAGAAAACACCTGTAATCTTGAAGACATAGCAAAAGACACTGCATAACATGAAAGACAGATACAAAGAGAATTTAATAAAAATGAAGAGTATAAGTACTCTGTGGGGCAACTTGAAATGGATCAGTATACATGCACTTAGGTGCTCTGAGAATGGGGTAAGAAAAACAAACATAATTGAAGAAACAATGGCAGAATGGTTTCAAATTTCATTAATATCACTAGCAGATTAAAAAATCTCAACAAATTCCGAGGATAAGAAACACGAAAAAGGAGAAATAACTCACACTATGTCACATTATAGTCACATTACTTAAATCAGGTGATTATATAAAAAAAAAAAAGATATGTTATATACAGAGGAAGAAAGATAAGAATGATCACACATTTCTTACTGAAAACAATTCAGGGGCGCCTGAGTGGCTTAGCTGGTTGAGTGTCTGACTCCTGGTTCCGGCTCAGGTCCTGATTTCATGGTTTGTGAGTTCGAGCCCCGTGTCTGTCTCTCTGCTGGCAGCTCAGACCCTGAGCCCGCTTTGGATTCTGTGCCTCCCTTTCTCTCTGCTCCTCCCCTGCTCATGCTCTGTCTCTCTCTCCTTCAAAAACAAATAAACATTAAAAAAATGTTTTAAAAGAAAACAATTAAAAAATAAGAAAACAACACAACATTTTTAAATTATTGAAAGAAAAAAAAATGTCATCATAGAATATCCAAAGAAAATGTCTTTCAAAAATCACAGGTGAAATACATTTTGATGCATTCAAAAGATGGAATAATTTATTACCAGGAGATCTGCACTAAAAACAACATTAATGGAAGTCTTCAGGGCGGAAGGAAAGTGCGACCAGGGGAAAAAAAATATTTATGCTTATACACAGTGGAACCAAAAGCACTGGAAATAGAAAGCGCATGGGTAGGTTTATTATCACTGTTATCGTTGTTGTTATTATCATTATTATTACTGAACATCTTTAAATGCCAATTGGTTATTTATCTAAAAATAACAACACTGTACCACAGCATCTAGCATATAAGCAAACCTCACAGGTATGGCAACAATTGTACAATGTCTGAGAGATGATGACAAATGGCAGCTTATGACGATGAGATTCTTACACTGTTAAAGATGTGGCACAATGTCACTTACAGGGGGACTGGTAAGTTATAAATACGTGCTATCATATGCCAACTATATTTCAATTAAAAAAATTCAATCAGTAAAAATAAAAATGTAGGCTGTTGAGCCTGACACAGCCATTAACTTCGCGCAACAAAGAATTAAAGAAAATAAGCCAAAAAGAGGACGAAAGGAAATCCTAAAAAAAAGTAATCCATCATTTCAAATGAAGTCAGCAACCGATGACAAGAGGAACGAAGAATAGATAGGGCAATTAGAAAGTAACTAGCAAGAGGAGAGTCGTAAGCCTGACCAAATCAAAAATTACTTTAAGTGTAAAGGACTCAAACACCCAAATTAAGAGGCAGAGATGATCAACTTTCAAAAGGTGAGAGAGAAATACCAAACTATACTGGGTCTACAATGAACACACTTAAATGTAAAGACACAAATAGGTTAAAAATAAACGCATGCAAAATGATATATCAGGCTGACATTTTCGAAAGACAACAAAGTATGTGTCAGCGAAAATCATATTACTGTGTATGAAGAAAGCCATTCCACAATCACAGAGGGGTCTATTTATCCAGAGGAACTAATAATCTTTAAGTTTTATCAACCTCGTAAGAGAGTCTTAAAATATATGAAGCAAAGAATGATGGGACTATGAGGAGAAATGGGCAAATCAATAATTATATTTAAAGATTTTAATACCCCTCTCTTAATAACTGATAAGCCAAGTGGAGAGAAAATCAATATGGGTACAGAATGTTTAAACCATACTATCACCTAATTTCACCTGAGTGACATTTCTAGAACACTCTATCCAGCAAGTGGAGAATCTAAATTGTTTTCCAATGCATAGAAAGCACTTAATAAAACAGAACATATTTTGGGTCATGAAACATGTCTCAATAAATACAAAAGAATTCAATTCATACACAATAGATTCAATTAGAAATCAATAACAGAAAAATCTCCAGAAAATCGCAACTACTTGGGATTTGAAATAACTTGCTCCTAAAAAAAAACCCCACCTAGCAAGGAATATATCACAAATTAAGATATTGGAAAGAATTTTGTTCTAAGTAAAAATGAAAAGAAGTATGGCTTAAGCAGCACATGCTAGAAAGAGTGTAAAATTTAGAGCGATACATCTCCACACCAGGAAAGAAGAAAAATCTCAGATCAATGGCTTTAGCTTTCCCATTAAAAAGGCAGGAAAAGAAGGGGGAAAAAATCCAATTACGCAACAAAAAATTAAATGATAGAGAACAGTACATAAAGATGAAATGAACACCACAAAAATAAAGGAGAAAATCACTGAATTTTTTTAACGTTTATTTATTATTGAAAGACAGAGAGTCAGAGTGTGAGCAGGGGAGGGGCAGAGGGAGAGGGAGACACAGAATCCGAAGCAGGCTCCAGGTTCTGAGCTGTTTGTTAGCACAGAGCCCGACGTGGGGCTTGAACCCACGAACTGCGAGACCATGACCCGAGGCGAAGTTGGACGCTCAACCGAATGAGCCACCCAGGTGCCCCAAGGAGAAAATCATTGAAATCAAATGCTGATCTCAAGACGATTCATGGGAATTGTCTAGAGAAAATATACTGTTATCTCATGTAGGAGAGAGGTGAGATTATTATAGGTTCTATGAGAACAATTCTCTTAGTTCAAAAAATACCCCCAAACAAATTTGAGATAGAAGAATAAACTTGAAGGACTAATGTTACTTGCTGTTCATATTTATAATAAAGCTACAATCGTCAAGACGATAGGTTACTGACCTAAGAAGCAGACTGATGGAACAGAATACAGTCCAGAAGTAGGTTCCCACATATATGGAACTGAGTTCTGACAAAGATGCAAAGGCAAAACAATGAAGACAGCGTCATTTCTTTTGTTGTTGTTGTTGTTGTTTTTCCAACAAATGGTGCGGAACAAGTCATATCCGTGTGCAAAAACACAAACAAAACATACACACAAAACCTCTGGCAAAATCTGCATAAATAGTTTGCACCATATACACAAAATAAATCTTAATGAATCAAAGATCTAAATGTTAGATTAAAACCAGAAAATTCTAAAGTTACGTGTTCCTCAATTTCGTCAGTATCGCATGTAGCAGCACTTTTTCCTTTCTCTGAGCATCGCTCGCCCTCCTCTAGACGCTCGGGTCTATCATTACATTTCAACCTCTGAGTGTAATAGATTTGAAAGGAGATCATGCTGTCCTTGTGAAAATGAGACATGTCTTGCGGTCCAACTTGGGACATAGAACACCTAGACTCCCGTCCCTCTTTGACACGAAGTATAATTACATCCGAGCTTCTCAAACCCTCGAAGTTCTGACTCAGCTAGAGCCTAAAACGTCTGTGGTGCTTCCTAACGTTTATTATGCTCTCCATTCAGGACACTGTTAGAGGGTCTGCTTAAATCGGCTTGCATGATGTAGTTTTAGAGACCCACGCAAGATTCTGGAAATATGCTAAATTCTCTATAAATCTGCTAACTGTGTGTCAAGGAAGTTTCCTTTATTTGTTCATCTTTACATCTTTCAAAGCCCCAACAATTTCCCATATTTGCTGTATGCCAGGATTTTTAGCATAAGGTGGTATTCACACTGTTTTTTTCGTTCATGTTTGTAAAAAAATTACTATTATTTTCCCGCAGTGAAAGCTACATTTCTGTCATGATCTCTCCTCATTCCAGAGATACTTTAGATCGCAAATGGTAGAGTCTTCTCCAGTATACTAACTCAATGTCATTCCTTCGAACCGGAGAATGTGTTTTGGCTGTTAAATGATACAGGCTAACCCTGCTGTGCCCCACGTGTAAAACGAAGCAAAATCCGTCCAATGAGTTAGATCGTGGACGTGGTTTTCGGGGAAGCGAGGACCTTCCCTCTGAAGTGTGAGAGGCGGGGAGAAGACACGGTGCGTCCTTGAGATGCTGTCTGCCCAAGAAACCAAATCTAGATCCTTCTGGTCGAAATGGACTCATTTCAGCATGTTGGTATTAATATAAAAGGTGCACACACCGTGTTATCACACGCAAGCTGGTCTGTGTAACTCTCGTGGCCTAGTTATGCGACTCGTCAAACTTGTACCGCTGGCCTTTGCCACCAGATTTCTCTCCCCTCTGTTCTCTTTGCCATGCTGTACACCCCCTGTTTTTACGTGAATTCTAAACAATCGTCTCCAAGATACAACTCTCACTGCATTCCTATTGACTTCATGTTCACCAGAGGTAAGGTTACTGCAGAGATCAGGTTCCAAACCCTGAAATCAGCTCTGATTCAGGTTACCCTGGCACACCTCATCACATCATTGTTCCCACGGAGTCCCATTCTGCCGCTGTCTGGTTTGGGATGTCCTCATGCTCCCCACCTGGTCTCAAGACCGTGCAGCTAAGACCAGGCGTGGGGATTCTGTCAGGAAATTCCTTCCTTCCCTCTCCTCCACCCCTCGGTGTGTGGTTCCTTTGGCAAAACTCATCTTTTATATCTCTCTTAGACGCTGGACTGCTAGACCCACTTTTTTTGCAGGATTCCGGTAGAAGGCAGGAAAAGGGCTCCCAAGGATATCCCCATCCAACCGGTGAATATCTTATGCTACGTTAAAAATAGGAATTAGTGGGGGTGCCTGGGTGGCTCAGTCGGTTGGTTATCCGGGTGGTCCCGGCACAATCACAAAGGTTCTGGAAAGTGGAAGAAGGAGGTAGGAGAGAACATGGCATGTGTGCCCATCCTGCTGTCGCTGGCTTTAAAGGTGGGGGAGGGGGGTGCCTGGGTGGCTCAGTCGGTTGAGTGTCCGACTTCGGCCCAGGTCATGATCTCGTGTGTCTGTGGGTTCGAGCCCCGCATTGGGCTCTGTGCTGACAGCTTGGAGCCCGGAGCCTGTTTCAGATTCTGTGTCTCCCTCTTTCTGACCCTCCCCTGTTCATGCTCTGTCTCTCTCTGTCTCAAAAACAAATAAACATTAAATTTTTTTTTTAAATAAAGGTGGGGGAGGGGCCACGGGCCAAGGAACGTGATTAGGCTTTGGAGACCGCACAGGGTAAGAAAGCAGATTCTCTGGAGCCTCACAAAAGGAACCCGGTCATACTGACAGCCCGACTGTGGCCCAGTGAAACCCGTGTCGAAGTTCTGATGCACAGAACCGTAAGATAACACATCTGCACTGCATTACTCTGCTAAATTCATAATAGATTGTTACCGCATTAATAAAAGTAGCGCACAGGGCTCTGGCCTCTTCAGTGGCGGCCCCGTGGCCCTGTCGCTCCTCTGAAGGACACTGCGATTTCTACGAGTAAGAAACCAGGTCTGTCCTTTTTACTGCTGTCTAGCTGGCTGGTGGAACAGGGCCCATGCGAAACTCTACTGGGAGATCAAAGGAGCTGATGCCAATTTATATCTAACTATTCCTTCCCTGAGTTTTTCGAGATCCCATATCCTATTCTTTGAGGTTGGGGAAATTCAAAGTTTTTGTTTCTTTCTATGTTATGGCGGGAGACCTTCCAAGGGGCATGGAATCACAGTGGAGATAGGAACCGGCTGTGAAGGACTCAGTGGCCTGAACCCCAGGGGGCTCCATGAGTGTCCCCATCGTGAGGATGGCCTTTGTTCTTCCGTGCCACCAAATGACGTCATGTCCGCGTGCCTTTGTCCATGCCTGTATCTCTGACTAGAACCTTCCATATGAGCCACTCGGCAGATTGTCCACCTGCTTCCTTATCCCTCCCCCTCGGCTTCTCTTGACCCTACGGGAGGAGGCAGCCAGCTCCCCCGTGTGCGGCCCCGATCCTGCCTCTGGTCTGTGTTACAGCCACAAAGCTCTCTCCCACAGTAGGTGTAGGTTGGTTTAAATTATGGATGCTCTCACAGTAAATTCTTGGAAATGAGAGGCGCTCAATACATATTTAGCAGACCAATCTCTCTCTCTTCCCGCGTGTGTGTTACTTAAAAGCAACTTCATATTTTAGTTGGTATTCTATGTCCTAGATCTACTCTTGTGAGCTGACATTTCACGGAAGAATTAATTATATATGCCGTCATCTAGGACCCAGGGAGCAGAATAAAATAAAAGAGCCCCAGTTCTCCAGGACATTTAAAATCATCTCCAAGAAACAATGGATTTTTCTTCTTTCTAAAATTGCCATTCCGTCATCGACTTAGCATGAATTCAGAGCCCGCCGGAGGTGTCCGCAGCACAGAAGGGACCACAGGCTCGCTCACTCTTTCACTGGATGCTTATCGACTACTTATTCTGCCTTGTGCTTTTCCAGCTGTGAGGACTAAACAAGAAGCCAAAAAAGCATGCTCGTCCAGGGCCTTGTACCCTAACAGAGGATCCTGTGTGCTGGTCTAGTCACTGAGAAGAGAGAGAAGGTTCAAAGACTAAGAAAACCTGACCCATTCACACGATACATGGAGTTCGGAGAAGGTGCATTGACACAAATGAACGATATAAATCACACAATGATAGAATTGTGCTCAAGATAGAGACAACTCTGGGATCACTTTGAATAAGAAGAACAAAAGAGACTTTTCGGAAAGAAAGATTTTAAGTTGAAGCTGAAGGCATTAGGACACGTTCAGTAGGTGGACCGATACGGGAACCCCGTTTCTCTCCGAGAGAAGAGCTTATGTGGAGGAAGAGGTCACGGAGCTTCTTGGCGTGTTGCAACTGAGTCTAGCTTCGTCCTCCATGTTCAAGGTCAGCGCATTCCTCTCCAGAGTGTGGTAATGCCTTATTGGAGGTCATCCCAACTCAAGAGCCACAGTCCTTTCTCTGAGAAATGCTTCCTTACTGATAAGGGTGGCTCTGGGGCAGGTTACTCATACTGTAGGACTCCATTCCCTTCCTTCCGCCCTTTGGGCCAGAACTGGGTGCCTGCCATGTGGGTGGGCACACCCTGCCTCGTGGACAGAGAAGCAGAGTGAAAAATGAATGGCACTGACCGGCAAGGGGATCAGGAAGAACCCACAGTGGCAGTGTCCGCATGCCTGAGGATTTCCCGGGTTCAGTGCTAACCTCCTCCACAGGACCCAGTGTATTCCTGTCCCCTCCTGCCCTGTGGGGAAGTCTCCATTCTTATTTAGTTAAAAAATGGTTACTGCAACTTGAAACTAGAGTCTAAGTTGATGCATGCTTTAGTGACTCTCAAATCTATTTTTTCAGTGCAACCTTCTCCCTTAAGATCTCGGTAGATCTACGCCAACCTACCACTTGGAGAGTCCAACCAGCACAACTCATGTTTTGCTCAGTTTTACTCTATGTCACATGAAACTCACCATCTTGCCATCCACACTGTATCCTCGTATTCTGTTTCCCCACCGTGCATTGAATCACCACCTGGCCCAGCAACCCAAATAAACAGCCTTGGAAATATCCACAACGCCCCCATTCCCGGCTCCCACACCGTGTTGTTCCAACTCACCCACCACGTAGTCTTCGTTGTCTGTGTTGCTGGTGCGATGTTCTCATTGGCTGCCATTCCGCCAGTCTGGATCTTCTCTTCTCTGTGATCCTCACTTATGTTGGGTATTTCCCATTCGTGTTTATTTTTTTAAATGTTTATTTATTTCTGAGAGAGAGAGAGAGAGAGAGAGAGAGAGAGAGAAACCAAGTGGAGGAGGGGCAGAGGGAGAAGGAGACAGAGGATCCAAAGTGGGCTCTACCCTGACAGGAGCAAGCTCAATGTGGGGCTCCAATTCGTGACCTGTGAGATCATGACCTGAGCTGAAGTCAGACACTCAACCCACTGAGCCACCCAGGCATCCCCCCGCAACCCCCACTCATCTTTAATAATAAAGCTCAGGAATCACCTCCTCCACAAAAAAAACTCAGTTTATATGAGCCACATTTCTAAATCTCTAGTGCACCTAATTTAAAACACTTTGCTCAATATCCTCAAGTGCAGGTGTGAGGGCAGAAGGCGGAGAGGGCAGTGGGGACCGGGAAGGCAATGCTTCCAGAAGGTCAAAGAGAGAACTCCCGGCTGGGACTTGAGGCATTGCCATAATGGCTCACCCTGCATCCGTGAGAAGTTGACGTGTCAGCTTTGCTGGCTCTGTGACCAGATATTGGGACCACTGGAAGGACTAGATAAAAGAGGGGAGTAACAGGAAGGTGAAGAGAGAAAGACAGGAATGTCAATTCAAATGGAGGGATAAGAGAGACGCCAACTGTGGCCAAGAATCAACGCTCGAGCTTCTGGGAGGCTTCAAGCAATTTCCAGTGGCCATGGCGATGGCGGTGCGGGTGCAGAGGACATGAAGCCGGACCCGGTGGGAGAAGTCGGGTAATCCTACCACCAGGATTCCAGGTGCAGCCGCGGTGGGGAGCACGGTGGGACGAGCTGGGAAGCGGAGCGACCCGGACAAGTCTGGTTCCAGGCTGCGAGGAGGGCTGCCCGCCTCCTCCCCAAGGTCATCACAGAACAGTCACTTTGTTTATACCCATTTTCAGAGCTGGAAGAAATTTATTCATTTATTCCGCTTGAATAACAAACTCTTCATATCATCTCAATGGGATTAACATAATCAAACACCTAATTCTGTCACCCTCCAGGCTAGCATTAGGATCCTGCTCAGGAGTTCTTTCTGGTCGCAGGGGAAGATGGGGTCTGTGAGCTCTCCACAATCATCCCAACATACACCTGCAGACATGCCCGCCTCACCCGAGTTCTTACCTCTTCTCGTCCAAAGCTGCCAATCACGCCGGTGTTACATAGCTATTTGCAAGCAAAACCAACTATCTTGCGGAATGAAGTCCATGACAGAAATCCTTTTGTTAAAGCCAAGGAGCTAATCGCGAATGTGACTTTGCTAACAATAATTCTAGGGGCTTTCTCATCTCTTATTTCCTAAACAAACAATTTATTCTAATTGCTCGGAAACACGAACCTCACAGCCTAGCCTAGAGCGCAAAGCTATTACAATGGGGCAATATCAGTTCACGGCGGGGGCGGGGGTGGGTGGCCCCGGCGGGATTCTGCCATCCTCTCCGACTGGGTTCTGTCTACAGAGGTTCATTTTAATCTGCTGACAGTGGAGGGCGGAGGGCCCCTTATTAGATCGAATCAAGGCAGGTCATGATCACCTTGAATAACGGGTTACAACTTGAGACAGCCTTAGCAGAATAACGGTACGGCCCACAATCAACTGAAGACGGTTCACACTAGTCACAAGGGGTCTTTGGGAGTGACAGAGAGGGACCCGTGTACGTGGAGGCGGGCGGGCATTTCCTACGGGGACATACCCCAGAACCTACAGGCTCCAAGTGGTGGTTTGCATGGCCGACATCAATCCACCCGCCCCTAGAGGAGGGCTCCAAGAGGATGTCTATATGTTTCCATTGCACTGACTTTAGATTTCCTTAGGCAAATGGCTCTGAAAAAGTCAGCTGACGATTCGAAAAGGAAAAATGTGTGAGGTAGCTAGGGAGTGGCACACGCAAGAGTTATTATCGAACCGTCTCGGATTGACAAAGTGAAGACAATATGGGGCTGGCGGAATGGATATTCTAGGCAGGCAAGGCGGTTCCACTCTGGGAATTAAAAGGGCACCCGCTAAATCTGTCACGAGGCCCTTTCAGGATGTAGCACCAAAGAATTATATCACAAAGGTCACTCGGAGAAATACGAGTGTCACAAAGTTAAGTACATCTAGGGAAGATCAGATAATAGGAAATATCTTTTTTCAAAGCCGAAATGATAGATGGCGAAAGTGGTAAACTGAAGCATACAGCAGATATAAGGGGAAATCAAGACGGTGGCAAAGAAATAAAATGGAAGGGTAATACAATAGAAGGGACGCCGTAGAAATCATAAAAGAAATGCTTGGAAACAACACTGAAACTTATTGAATAAAGTGAAATTTATTCAGAACATTCAGATGGCGAGATGCAGAAACATAACCCATGGAGTGGCATTCTGGCTGATTGCAAGATGCTGTGAAGAATACATTTCAAAAAAATTGTCATATGTTCTCATAGAACACCGTATGAATAATTTAACAGGAATGCCAAGATTTATGAAAAGAGTATTAGCAGTGAAATGTTAATGCCAGCCCCAAGAATATGTGTTTTAGGCGACTGTTTGGTTCTAATCTACATAATTATTTCTATCTGCCACCTGCCTGCCAAAAACAGAACGGCAAAAATTAAGGAGAACCTTAGAACGTGCGATGAAGTCTAAGGTGTATTTTCTTTACTTAGAACCTGTCTTACCTGCTAATTGAACTCCTCTTGCTACGTTATCTGATGGACCCGCCTCCTGCTTTTCCATCTGGCCTTCTCCGTGGCCATCACTAGTAGGATTTCCGTGTGTCAGCCAAGGGCTTTTTCTCGCACATTCATGTCAGCGGGAACACCTTTGCCACCAGGCAAGGCATTACCAGGATCAGACTTTCTTGGAGGAGGCCAGTGTAAACAACCGTGAATCCACGGTGAGTCCTTGCTGCCATGCCCTGGAGCCACCGAGCAGGGCAGTCCTGGGGTGCATGCTGGCCAGATGCGGTCCCGGGAACCCTCACCAAGCCACTGACCACTGGGGGGAGGGAGCGCAAGGGGCCACCTCTTCTCTTCTGCGTCAGCGACAGGAGCATATGCGTAGATGGTCATTCAGCATGTAGCCTGGAAAGCTGCTCAAAATCAGCAGCGCAGAAATGCAAACTCTGTATTGAACATCACGAAGAGAAGGTCGAAATTAGATGCTTGATTTAAACATCTCGGTGAGTTTATCCTTGCGACCCTTTGAAAATTGTGGCCGGGGCTCGTGTTCCGTTACATACCACAATCCTACATAGGACGAGCGTTAACACCTGTAGCCTGAGAAAGTGGTCTGAGACACTGGCCACCGGATTCATTCCTTTGTCACCTTTTGCCCCAAGGTAGTCTGTGCCTTAGTCGCTGATGCAAAGACGATTCAATCTATGGAATGTGATGGACTTCATGGGACGCTTAAAAATCGACCGCTTTAGGGGTTCCTGGGTGGCGTAGTCGGTTAAGCATCCGACTTCAGCCAGGTCACGATCTCGCGGTCCGTGAGTTCGAGCCCCGCGTCGGGCTCTGGGCTGATGGCTCGGAGCCTGGAGCCTGTTTCCGATTCTGTGTCTCCCTCTCTCTCTGCCCCTCCCCCGTTCATGCTCTGTCTCTCTCTGTCCCAAAAATAAATAAACGTTGAAGAAAAAAAAAATCGACCGCTTTACTTATTTCCAAAGGAAGTCAAAGCAATGGAGGAATTGCTTATCATATTGACTCGCGGACATTGTACTTTCAAAAATGAATATGTAGAGAGGCTTTTTATTTCTAGCATCTCGCAGTGACTGTGCGTGTTGCCTAAGGTAAAACTATTTTTCTGTCTCTTAAAAACAAAAGAAAAAGATTGCGAAAGGAGTTCAGGTTCCACAAAGACACATGCTCTAAAATTAATGGGTAGCACGTCGCCTTTCCTCCAAACTTGCCTGTACGGTGTTCTACAGGGATGGTTTGCTGATGGGATCTCTAGCGCTTTGGAAATAAATACCTTGCAAACGGTACTGAATTTAATTAATAATGCTTGACCCCCGTATTTCGCTGTCTACCCTAAAACTACAACCGGTTAGAGAGAATACAACTGTGAATATACAAGCGCTAATGAATAAATTCAGTGCATAAGCCTCAATAAAATTCATGATTTATTATGGCTTAAAAATTGTGCGTTGATTACAAGTGTCCATTCCTGCTTAGAGCACGTCTTTGGGAAGTAACTCTGTGGTGATGTTTCAGGCACCGCACGCAGAATACTGGCCAAAGAGCGGAACGTGTGGCCCTTACGGAGGAAATACAGCATGTCGGCAGGTAAAGAAACACTGAAAAATAAATCACGTATCTTTCAGTGTCTGCTATAGTACAAAAGAATTTTACAGGCTTTATCACAGACGTCGCCTGCATTGGAGAAGCAGCAGAAATCCTCCCCTGATACATAAATTACTTGTTTGTAACATTGGGGAGCGCCGTCTCCTCCCCTCTCCATTAAAATAAACCACGTGGACATCAGAAGGCTCCATCACCTACTACACGCCCAGCCCCTTCTTAACATCTTACACATGTTGACACATTTTACCCTCTCGATGGCCCCATTTTACAGGTGAGGAGACAGGATACTGGAGGGAGAGAGCCTTCCTGTTCTTGGCGGTAGCCTGCGGACCATTTCTGGACCATTTTTCTTCAGTCCCTTGGAAAACGCCCTGCTCCCCTGTGAGGAATGTCTCAGGTTTGCCATGCTGTGCCCTTGCTGTGACACGTACTCACCTCCTGGACACCCCTCTTCGCCGAAGGTTTGCTCTCCTTACCTCCACCAGCCCCCTGAAGATGTGAGCATCCCCGTAGACGACTGAGCCAACAACCTAGGCTTCCAGTACAAGTATTCATCACTTCCAGTGGTCATTGCCCACTGCCCAGCCAGTCACGCCCTCCTCTGGCCGGTTTTCTGGAATACGCCAAAATTGGTGATTAAACTCCATCTAAGATTTCAAACACAAATATCCTACATTTCCTGGACATTTATTCTTTGTCTAAGTCATGGTTTCGTTTACCTAGGACTTCCAAGCTAAGGATTCCATGAATTAAAAAATGTATGTATAAGAATTCTAATGTTTTAATTCAATTGTAAAAGTGAATTACATTCTTGCCACTTACAAACGAATCAAAATGAAGAGCCAGACAGGTGCGAACGCCTCACTCCTACATCATCTTTCGTTTGCTCAGTTCTCAGCCGTACGCCCCATGGAACTAACAGGTCAACAGTTTTGTTCCTTGAGTAAACTTTCAAGATCTCTCTGCATACTCTAGCCAAGGCAAACCATGCTCTTAATGTCCACATTTTTATTTAAAAGGTAGAATACGATGCACACTATTGGCCATCTTCTTGGTTTCGCTTCATAAATGTTCAGATACTGTCTATGTGAGTATATAAATGCTTTCTTTTTTTAAAACTACCTTAACCATTTACTCGTGTCCTGTTCAATAGGCTTTGTACTGCAACAGATCTCTAGAATTTTCTGTCTTGCAAAACCCGAACTCTATCCCCATCAAGCAGCTCTCCATTTGCCCCTGCCCCCCACCCCGCCACCTCCAGCTTCTGGCAACCAGCGGTCTACTTGTGTTTCTAGGACTTCAACTATTTTAGATACCACCTTTAAGTCAAATCATAGAGTATGGATTTGACTTATGGATTTGACTTATGGGTATGCAAATGACTCTTTGAGTCCCAGTTTCTAATTCTTTTGGATATACAACCAGAAGTTGATTTCTGGATCACATGGTAATTGTTTCTCTGTCTCTGTCTCTCTCTCTCTCTCTCTACACATACGCACGCATACACACACACACACACACACACACACACACACACATATATATATATATATTTTTTTTGAGGAGACTCTATTCTGTTTTCCATAGTGGCTGTGACATTTTACATGTTCACCAACAGTGTGCAAGGATTCCAATCCCTCCATGACTACGCATTTACTGACTATTTTCTGGGGTTTATTTTGGGGCAGTGGATAGTAGCCATCTTTATGGGTGTGAAATGATACCTCATTATGGTTTTTTTTTTAATTTTTTTTTTCAACGTTTATTTATTTTTGGGACAGAGAGAGACAGAGCATGAACGGAGGAGGGGCAGAGAGAGAGGGAGACACAGAATCGGAAACAGGCTCCAGGCTCTGAGCCATCAGCCCAGAGCCTGACTCGGGGCTTGAACTCACGGACCGCGAGATCGTGACCTGGCTGAAGTCGGACGCTTAACCGACTGCGCCACCCAGGCGCCCGTACCTCATTATGGTTTGATTAGTATTTGTGTAATGATTAAGGATGTTGAGCCTCTTTTCACATACTTGTTGGTCATTTGTATGTATTTGGAGAAATATCCACTAAAGTTCTTTGCTTATTTTTTAATCACATCATTTGTTTTTTGTGGCTGTTGAGCTATAGGAGTTCTTCATATATTCTGAATGTTAATTCCTTATCAAGTATATCATTTGCAAAATTTCTTCCCATTCAATAGATTGCTTTTTCACTCTGTTGACTATTTACTTTAATGTGCAAAAGTTTTTTAAAGTCTGTAGTTCCAGGGAGCCTGGGTGGCTCAGTCGGTTAAGGGTCTGACTCTTGGTTTCAGCTCAGGTCATTATCTCATGTTTATTGAGTTTGAGCCCCACGTCGGGCTCTGCATTGACAGTGTGGAGCCTGATTGGGATTCTCTGTCTCCCTCTCTATCTGCCCCTCCTCTGCTTGCTCATTCTCACTCTCTCTCACTCTCAAAATAAAGAAATAAACTTTTTTTTTTAAGTTTATAGTTCCACACGCCTATTTGATACCTATGCTTTGGTGTCATCCAAGAAATCACCTTGTAATCCAATGTCATGAAGCTGTCCCTTCTTTTCTTCTGGGAGTTTTATGCTTTGGGGTCTTGTGTTTAAATCTTTCACCTACTTTTGGTTAATCTTTGGGTACAATGTTAGTGAGGATACGTCGCCACTCTTTTGCACAGAGTTACGAGTTATGCAATTTCTACAACATTAATGCAATAGTGTTGCAACGTTTCCCCGCCGCATGGTCTTGACACCCTTGTTGAAGATGATTTGACCACTTACCACTATTTTTGTTCTGTTCTATTCTGTTCTATTGGCTTCCATGTTGATCTGTATC
The DNA here is from genome assembly GCF_016509475.1 of Prionailurus bengalensis. Lineage (NCBI taxonomy): Eukaryota > Metazoa > Chordata > Mammalia > Carnivora > Felidae > Prionailurus > Prionailurus bengalensis. Next base: position 237,573,457 of record NC_057343.1, on the reverse strand, counting down.
CCCGCATCGCCCTGTTTTGATTACTGGAGGTTTGTAATGTGTTTTGAAAACAGGAAGTGTGAGGACTGCTGATTTGTTCTTCCTTTGAAAGATTGTTTTGGCTATTCCGTGTCCCTTGAGATTGCACATGGATTTCAAGATGTTTCTTTCTATTGCTTTTTAAAAAAGGCAGTGGAATTTTGACAGCAATGGTGTTGAATCTCTAGATTGCTTTGAGTAATATGGACAGTTGAACAAAAGTACGCCCTTCAATCTATAATGTATCTAAATTTACTTATGTTCTTTCTATTTTACCATGTAGTATTACATATCACATACTACTTACATTACATACTACATGCATTGTAGTAATGCCACCAGGTGGCATTCTGTCTTATGTATGTATTGTTATATGTAGTTAGTGATTCAATTAATCTGTACCTGATTGATGAATATTTATATTGGTTCAGTTTGGTTTTTAGAAGTCATGCTGTGATAGGGCACCTGGGTGGCTCGGTTAAGCATCTGACTTCAGCTCGGGTCATGATCTCGCGGTTCACGAGTTCGAACCCCGCGTCGGGGCTCTGTGCTGACGGCTCGGAGCCTGGAGCCTGCTTCCGATTCTGTGTCTCCCTCTCTCTCTGCCCCTCCCCTGCTCTCACTCTGTTTCCCTCTCCCTCTCAGAAATACAGAAACGTTAAAAAAAAAAAACAAAAAAGAAATAATGCTGTGATAAATACGTACATTCGAACACGGTTTTTCTGTTATGTAAGGATAAATTCCCAAAGGTGGTGCTCCTGGGTCACACTATAGAGGCATTTGTAATTTTGATAGATAATGCCAAAGTATCCCCTAGAAATGTTGTACTAATTTATCTTCTTAATAGCCACGGACAAGAAAGCTTTCTTTCTCACTGCTTCAACAAAAAAGCGTATTATCAAACTTTCAGGTGTTTGCAATGTGGTAGACCTCAGTAGCATTTTAATGTGTATTTCCCTTAGCTGAGTGAAGTTAGATATCTTTCCTTATATCTCCATTTTCTTTCCCGAAATCTCTAGTTATGTATTTTGTCTATTTTTCTGTCAGGTTGTTGGTGTTTTCCCCATCCACCGGAGGACGTCTGTGTCAGGGAGAGCGGTATTTGGCTTGCCATATGCACCGCAGAAAACTCTTTCTGGTTTTACGTTTCCCTCAGCTTTTGTTTTCCTTCCTTCTTTCTTTTTTTGGTTTACACATAAAATCTTGGCTTTCACAGTCCACTTAACAATCTCTTCTTTTATGGCTTCTTGACATTTATCCGAGCCTCCCTCTCTCTAAGATTATTAAAGAATTTGGCCATTTTGCAGGCCCTTGACTCGTTTATCTCATAAATAAATCTCTGAACCACCGGAGTGCATTGTGGGGTGTGGTGTACAGAATAGGTCCAACAGTAATATTTTCCTAAGTCAACCTAGCTGTCCCAGCACCTCTTATGGAAAAGTCCGTCTTTCTCAATCTTTATCCCTCATATTTTAATTGCCACAAAAATAATATTCCAAAGTCCCAGTGCATTGCAGTTTATTTTCTTTGGTCCCTCTTGTGATGTGCCAGTACCACGCTATTTTCTTAATGGGGATTTTATCGTGCGTTTTAAGATCAGGTAGGGCTAGTCGGCGGACATTTTTTTTTTCTCCCACAGTATTTCCGAATCTTACCTTTCCACGTGAGCTTTGGAATCATCTGGCCTTCTTTCTCTTCAAATATCTGTTGGCATATTTGTGTTGGCATTATGTGAAATCTGTAAATTAAATTGTATGCATTGGACATATCTTTAATTTTGACTACGCTCGTTCAGGAACCTGGTATGTCTTTTTCCTCCGATCACTTCTTTCTCCGTTCTTTGATAGTAGCACAAAGTTTGCTCCAAGTAGACACTGTTTCCTTCCTCTTAACTGTTTTCTTCCTTATTTTATGTGTGGAGTTTGTTTGTTTTAAAGGAGGACTTTTCCTTCAAAGATATGACTTACCGATTGTACTTACGTTTCTGCATCGCACAATTTTTGAATTTTGGTACTGCTTCGGCAGATTCTGCCAGTTTTTTTTTTTTCAGGTAATATATCAACATGAAGTGAAAGAGTTCACTCATCGTTTCCAATTATTCCACCTCTCCTTGTTTTTCTAGTGTATCCGCACATTTTTAAACGATACTGGTGATCGCAGACGTACAGATAAAGAAATGACTTCCCACACAAATGTTCAGCAATCTCACTAATGAATACTAGTGCAAACTCCTGAGTGAACAGTGGACAAATGCAATCGTAAGTCGCTTTATGCACGTAATCATTTAATAATTAGGTGAACCTGATTCCAGATACACGGACGGTTGAATTTTAGGGAATCGGTTGACTCAATCCATGGTATTAAAAGATCTAAGGAAAAAAAGTACGCCCATCTCCATAGATGCTGACAGGTATTTGGAAGCCTCCAACGACCATTCATAATTTGAAAACAAAATTAATAAATCAGGAACAGATGTCCACTTCCTAATTGATATAACGTTTCTATCGTTGTCTAAAAGCCAGGATTATACTCAGTGGTGAAAAACAGGAATTCCCAGTTCTGCTGGCCGCCCTGTTTTCTTTGTGCCCTGGTATCCGTGCCATTTCAGTGAACATCCAACGGTCACGTATAAAGGAGATATTTTCTCTGTTTCTAGGGGCACAGGATTTGTTCTTATTGCAAAGGCAGATCTCCCTTGTTCATTATGTTATCGGATTTTCATACACTCCTGCTTTGAACTTGGTCTGATGTGGACGAAAAAATAACCGGAAACGCCCGCACCAATGTTTCTTCTCTTTCTTCTTGCTCTTGTCATTCCTGCCCCATTGAAGGAGGGGCCACGCTGTTCCTGCGTGTACGCACACATGCGCACGTGTGCCTGCCTGCTGAGCTCCATTTGTTAACAGTTCGCCTTTGTACCAGAGTTTCTTTCTTTTGTCTTTTTCTTTTCTTTTTTTAAATCTTTTTCCAAGGTCTCCCGTAAACTGCTTGGTTTCTGATATTAAGATCATGGCCCCTGCTTTTTGCCCACCTCTTTCTTGCATGACTTTGCCTATCCTTGGGTTTTAAAATCTGGGCTTTGGTTTATTTATTTATTTATTTATTTATTTTATTTTTATTCTAGAATCACATTGTGTGTTTTTCTTCTTCTTCTTTTTTTTTTAATGTTTGTTTTTGACAGAGAGAGAGAGACAGAGCATGAGCAGGGTAGGGGCAAAGAAAGAGAGAGGCAGACACAGACCCAGACTCTGAAGCAGGCTCCAGGCTCTGAGCTGTCAGCACAGAGCCCGATGTGGGGCTCGAACTCACAAACCATGAGATCACAACTGGGGCCGAAATCGGACGTTTAACCGACTGAGCCACCCAGATGCCACTGGAATTATACTGCTTTAAATATGTTCCATTAAACAGCATAAATTTGGGTTTTGCTTTGTACATCCACTGAATTTGAAACTTTTTTTGACATTTATTGAAATAAGAAATACGTTTGATTTTAGCTTTGTCATATTATTCTGTGTATTTTCTATTTTCTACATGCACAGCATTTTTAACGTCTATAGTTTGTGTTTAACTTGCGGGGTTTTTTAAAACAGATTTTCTAATATTTAGAAAGGCTGGTGGTTACCTTTTTAAAATTATAACTTGGTAGAGGACCTCTTTTTTGTTTTTTTTTACTTGTTATTTATTTATTTTTGAGAGAGAGAGAGAGAGGGAGAGAGAGAGAGAGAGAGCGCACAAACAGGGGAGTAGCAGAGAGAGAAGGAGACACAGAATCCAAAGCAGGCTCCGGGCTCTGAGCTGTCAGCACAGAGCCCGACGCGGGGCTCGAACTCACAAAACTGTGAGATTGCGACCTGAGCCGAAGTCAGACGCTTAACCGACTGAGCCCCCCAGGCGCCTCTAGTTACCTCCATCCTTTAATTACTTAGACAGTAACCACTGGTCCCCTCCGACAAGCAGCGATAAAGACAGCATCCTTCCACCATCTTCCCTACCCACTGTTGGCTCAATGTTGGTCAATTATGTTACCTTTCTTGGTATTGTTACTATTCTATTAAATATCTTTGCATTTTTCTTAACGTTTCACTTAAAAAAGGTGCCCATCTTTTTTTTTTTTTTTCCTCTTCTGTGCACTCTCTATTAGCTGCTCACCCAACATGGTGGAAACATACCACACATTTCATTTTCTCAGTTATTGGCCATATTCCATGCATTCCAGGCTCCCACCTAACCTTCTGGGTTTAGTTCCCATGGTCCCCTGCCGGACTGGTGGAAGTTCCTCTGGTAGTTTCCTTCTGTACAGCTTAGGAGGGAAAAGTGCCTTAGTTTTTGTGTGCTAGAGACAATAATTTTGATAGAATAGATCTCATTCTTTTTTTTTTTTTTAACTGTATTTATTTATTTTGAAAGACAAAGAGAGAGTGAGAAGGGGAGGGGCAGAGAGAGATGGGAAGACAAAATCCCAAGAAGGCCTAGCCCTGTCAGTGCAGAGCCTGATGCGGGGATCCAACTCATGAACTGCAAGATCATGACCTGAGCCGGAATCAAGAGTCAGATGTTTGATTGACTGAGCCACCCAGACACCCCATTCTTTTGGTGAATTTTTCCTGGACCAAACATGTGGACTTTAAAATCAGATTGCCCTTTGTTTCAGGAAAAAAAAGGAAAGCAAAGCAAAGCAAAGAAACCTGAAAATACACATACATGCAGGAAGCTGTCTCTCTCGGTGGCAGAAAAGGAGGAAGCCTTTGGCTTTTGCAGCACCCGGAAAGTCTCATTTTGCTTTTAAGCCAACTTTTCTTCTGTTTCATTGTTGTATTTTATAGTTTTGGAGACTCCAGTAGTAGATATATTGTGTGTCCTTATAAATTTTAAATCAGCTGTTGATTCAACTAGTTACCTACAGAGATTTCAGTTAGGATGCTTTGAATGTATAAATCCATTAGGGTAAACTGAAATCAGTCTTTAAATTTATGCACACTACCTTTTTTAAAATTTAGTCTCTCTTTGATTTCTTTTTTCAAAGTTTATAATTTTTACTGTACAAATCTTGAACAAACTTTGGGTAGATCTACCCCTAACTATTTCAAGAGATTTTGGTCTTATCACAAATTGTATTTTAAAACTTTTGATATCTAATTGTTCATTTCTATCATCTAAAAATACTATTGATTTTGTATATCGACTCTCTGTATAACAACATCAATGAACTAATGCATTATACCCCGTAGTGTTTTTTAAGTGCTGTGGAGTTCTTGACATAGGCAATCCTATGGTCTATGAATAAAGATCATTTTAGTTCTTTCCCTCAATCTCCTGTAATGTCTCCCTTTCCTTTTCTTGTCATATTGTACTGAACAGTTCTTCCACGGTGATACTGTGATAGGCAGAATAGTGCCCACCTCCCACCAAAAAGAAAGAAGAGATGTCCACACCCAAAACTCCAGAATTTGTGAATGAGTTACATTAAGTAGAAAAAAGGACTCTGCAAATGTGATTAAGAGTGTTGACCTTGGGGCACCTGGTTGGCTCAGTCGGCTGAGTGTCTGACCTCAACGCAGGTCATGACCTCGAGGTTCTCGGGTTCCAACCCTGCTTTGGTCTCTGTGCTGACAGCTCGGAGCCTGGAACCTGCTTCAGATTCTGTGTCTCCCTCTCTCCCTGCCCCTCCCCTGCTTGTGGTCACTCACTTGCTCAGAGACACTTGCTCTGTCTCTCAAAAGTATTTAAGGGGTGCCTGGATGGCTCAGTCAGTTGAGCGACTGACTTTGGCTCAGGTCGTGATCTCACGGTCTGTGAGTTTGAGCCCCACGTCGGGCTCTGTGCTCAGGCTCAGAGCCTGGAGCCTGCTTCGGATTCTGTCTCTCCCTCTCTCTCTGCCCCTCCCTTGTTCGTGCTCTCTCTCTCTCTCTCTCTCTCCCTCCCTCTCTCAAAAATAATTAAAAACATTTTTAAAAATTTAAAAAAAAAAAAAAATAGTGTTGGCCTTGACCTCAGACCTAGAATCCCAAGAAACTGAATTCTGCCAACACCTTAAATAAGCAGGAAATGGATCCTCTCTTATGGCTTCTGGGAAGGAGCAAAGCCCCACCGACACCTGGAATTTAGCTTAGTGGATCTGTGACAGATTTCTGACTCGCAGATCTGTAAATTAATAAATATAGGTTGTGTTAGCTGCTAAGTTTTTTGTGATTTGTTGTGACAGCAGTAGAGAACGAATACAGATCTTAGATAGGAATGGTGACGGAGAACGTCCTTGCTTATTCTCCGCCTTAGGGGAACGTCTTTCAACATTAAGCAGGATATTCACTGTGGTTCTTTGCAGGTGGCACTTCGCAGATTAAGAAAGGTGTTACCAGGAATGGCTGTTGGAATTCCTTAATGCTTTTTCTGCATCTATGGGAGATGGCCACATTGCTTTCTTCCCTGCACATTCTGATAGAGTAAATGACATTGTTCAATTTACAAAGGTTGAACCAGCCTTGCATCACTGGGGTCAATTCCAGGTGATCGCGATTTATTACTTAGGCTGTGACTGGCTTATATTTTATTAAATAATTTTGTGGCCGTGTTTATTCACCTGCATTTTTCTTTTCTTGAAGTATCTTTGTCTAGTTTTGAGATCACTGTAACACTGGACTGATAAATAAATTGGGAAGTTTCTTTCATCTTATATTTTCTGGAAAAGATTATTTAAAACTGGTGTTATAGTTGACCCTTGAACAACAGAAAGGTTTGGGACACCCACCCCCCGAACCCTTGAAAATCCATGTATAAGTTTTGCCTTCCCCCAAACTTACCTGTTAATAGCCTACTGTTGCCTGGAAGTCTTATCAATAATGCAAACGGTTGAATAACACATATTTTGCATGTTATATGTATTCTTACGATAAAGTAAGTTAGAGAAAACAAAATGTTATTAAGAAAGCCATAAAGAAGAAAAAAATACATTTACAATGCTATCTTGTTATTTATAGAAAAAAAATCTGCATGTAAGTGGACCCACACACCCACACTGTTCAAACCCACGTTGTCCAAGGGTCAACTATATTTCTTTCTCAAACATTTGGTACAACGGCCAGTAAAGACACCTGGGTCCAGAGTCTTTGTTTTGTTTTGTGATTTTTGTGGGAATGTCTTAAACCAAAAATTTAATTCGTTTAATAAATATTACTATATTGAAGTAATTTATTTCTTCCTGAACGAGCTGTGGCACTTTGTAGCATTCCACAAATCTATTTCTTTAACCGATGACATGTTTTTGTGTATCTTTGGTAATATCACTTTATTACCCCTTTAACATCTGCAGAATCTCTAGAATTCTTTTGTTTCCCATATTAGTAGCTTGTTTCTTCTCTCTTTTATTTCTGATCAGTCTGGCTAAAGTTTTATCAATTTCATTGATCTTTTAAAATTAACCTGCTTTGATCCCATCGATTCTGCTGGGATGTCTTTCCTTTCTGTTTTTAATTCCATTGATTTCCGCTGTTGTATTTATTATTTTCTTTTTTATGATTAATTTAGGTTTAAATTTTTCCTCCTCTCTAATTTTTTAATGTAACAGTTTTAGCAACTGATTTGTAACATCTCTTGTTTTTAATTTAAGCTTTAGTGCTATAAATTTCCCTCAAAGAACTTCTTTACCTACATCTCATAAATTCTTATATGATGTGTTTTAATTGTAATTCACTTTAGAATATATTCCAAATCTCCATGTTATTTCTTTCCTGGTTCATAGGTTATTTAAAAGTGTGATGTTTATTTTCCAATTTGGGGGCGATTGTCCAGATGACTGATATTGATTTCTAGTTTAATTCATTTTAGTCAAAGAATACACAGTGTGCAACTTCAAATATTTTAAGTTAATAATTGAATTGCTTTATTTTAAGATAGCAACTCAGTTTTCTCAATGCTATTTGGTGAACACTCTGTTTTTTCCAGTCATTTGAAATGTGGACATGACCACATACATTCATTTCGTACATTTTGCCAAATCAAAAATACTTCTCTGCAGAAAATATATGCAGTTTGTATCTTAGCTTTTGCCTGGGAATTATGTTGCAAAGAAAATCTATAATGGCACAAAACTACAAGATATTCTGTGGAGAATTTTCCCCCCAATATTCTTTTAAATAAAGCCGCAGAGTTTTTCAGGAATTTAGTTACATCCACCCCAAAACTATTTTATCTTTGCTAAGCTCATTTTTCTAACACACTTTTGGTTATTCTGGGCTCTTTTGTGCAATATGAATTCAAAACCTTGTATGTAATTAAAGGAGGGTATTGTTTTCCATCTTGGCTTGACTTACGGAATTATGGATGTCAAGATCATGAAGATACTGTTGATTTAAGACTGCACATGTTACTATAATTTGTGCTATCCTCAGAAAGAATGTTCAAGTAATAGTTTAAGTTCCAAGGACAAAGGTGAAGATTTCTTCCAAAGTTTCTGATAATTTATTTTTTTAAAACTCTTGACAAGGGTAGTCAGCGAGTCACAGAAAGCCCAAGAAAACTTCTCCCTACCCTAGAGGAAGAGCAGGACAGAGGCAGGCACGCCAGTCAGGGGACACCAGGAGCACCAAAGCCAGCATTTCCCCACCTGCATCTGTGCTTACCCATCTGTATCTATATCCACTTCTGTCTCTATTTACGCACAAAGGCTGCAGAGCCACCTTCTGAAATAAATTCACACTGTGAAAGACTGAGAAAAGAGAAGGAGAAAAAGCTTTCTAGAGAAAGTACTTTCAAATTCGCAGTAGCTCAAGGGGCCTTAGAGGATCTACCTTAAGAGAGAAATCCAAGCTCCTGACAGAATGAAGAAATGAGACTGTGAACAAAAAAAAGACATTGTTGTAAAATGAAATACTCCTTCTAGAACGCAGGTGTAAAAAGGAAGGAGCTTTTCACAGACAGGAGTGTCCGCCTAGGTCTTGTCTTGTTTTGTTTTGTTTTGTTTTGTTTTAAATAGAGGCTACATTTAAGGAAGTGAATAAATTGGACGGGGACAAGAACAGAGCACACATTCACGGAAGACAATTCTTAGTAGAAGATCTCCAAGTAATGACTCGGTCTTTCAGGTTGTTCTCTGGAAAATTGCATTTATTTTTCGAAGACTGTTTCCTACAGGTTTTTCCATCACTCACACACAGTTCTGAATATGTAAGCACATGTACATCGACGCATATACATGATTTTTTTTTTTTTTTAGATCAGGAAAGCATCTTTGCTCCTAGATGACATTTCGTACTGACAGTACCTTCCGGAATACCTGTTCATTGATGATCGGGATCCCATATTTATGGGAGAAATATTTTCCTTATGTACCTCAAGGCATGACTATCTTTTATCTTTGCAAGCGGCCCAGGGCAGAGTACTCCGGCACTATCTGTTAATAGCAGAAGTTTCTGCATTTCATATTTTATGTTAAGATGCAAAATAGTGTCACCTAGGGGCCTCAGATCTTTGAGAAAAAAAATTGTATTTTTGTAATGAGTGATGTGTGCCTCTCCTTCATCAAGTCACTTTTCTACGCATGAAGAGATGTTAATTTTTGGACCCTTCCTCCATAGCTGCGTTACCAGGAATTTTTCATGAAACGATTTATTGGCTGTGGTTACAGTAAAGTACATGCAGGAATTAAACAGTAAGAAAACGGCAAGCCCAAGCTGCGAATTTCGGGAGTTTTTGATTAATATTTAAAGGTATTCCAGGTAGCACGGGGCCCATTTCATCTGTTATTTGGACGTAAACTCGAAGTGTTGGTGACCGGCCTCCTGACTGGGTTTAGCTTCCTTCTTCTGGAGAGGTGACAAAGGAAGAAAAAACGGTGCTGTTTTCATACAAAGCAGGCATCTACCAGCCACCAAACAGTCACAATTTCACTATTTTATTCTAAATATAATATCAACTGTGCAAATATATATATATATATATATATATATATATTACTGGGTAGGGGGACTCTAAGGAAGCCGCAAATGACAGTTAGTTCCGACTGTCAATCTACACATTTAATGAGAAACTCTGCCTGATTTAATGAATGCCGGTGCTTCACTCTGGCATCATTTTAAACAGAACTTGCTTCTACAACTCGGTGGTGTCAGTTTCCGGCCTCCACATGGCAGCTCGATGCACTTCTAATGGAAGGAGTTTTCCTTGTGAACTATTAAGCATATATGAGCAATCAGTACTAATTTACTCCGACGCAGAGAGCCAGCCGAGGCACGCGTGCGTGCGCCTGTGTGTGCGGGGCGTAGGGAGAGAGCCCGCGTGCCTGGCTGAGATGTGGGGACGCAGTAAAATGTCTGATCCGGACCGGAGACGTTCTGGCTGAGCATCAGCACGGGGCACAAAAGCAACAGAGGAAAACAATAGCATTTTGGGTCACAAACACAATGGAAAGTCAAAGGCCAACTGGGTGATACGGAAGGGAAAGCCATGTGTCACCTGCAGCCACGAGGGCCCGCTGTCCTTGTTACCGACAGGTGAGTGTGACCTTCGTGTGCACACGTGCCCTCATTGTGGTTCGAAGCTCTTGCTCTTTCTAGCCCACGTTCGCGGCTGGGGACAGGAAAATGACTTTGTCTCTCCCTTGGGGGAATTGCTTGGCTCGAGGATGTTGGGTCCCGGCTGTGTTTCCCCTTAATCGTGTGACGTGCAGCCCAGCTGACGATTGCCAAGTCACCCGGACTCAGATGAGAAAGAGGGGCCCCCTGTCTTATATCTCCGTCACTACTTAAACAAAAAGAAGGGAGAAAGCCATTCTAACATGCACAGGGTCGCCCTATCCTCCACACTCAGGTTAAAGAAGAGAAGACATTAGGGGCGCCCGGGTGGCTCAGTGGCTGAAGCCTTGACTTCGGCTCAGGTCACGATCTCACGGTTCATCAGTTCCAGCCCCTCGTGGGCTCTGTGCTGACCGTTCGGAGCCTGGAGCCTGCTTCGGATTCTGCCCCCTCCTCGCTCACACTCTTTTTCTTTCTCTCTCAAAAATAAATAAGCACTAAAAAAATAAAAAATAAAATAAAAGACAGATTTGAGAAAGAAAAGAAAGAAGAGAAGACATTTCATTGCATTCTTTCTATCCACACCTCCCTCCGTTTCCTCCCCCCCCCCCCCTTCATTTCTGGTTTGGTTTTGTTTACTGCAAGCTCGAGAGAGGTTGCCGCTGTCTCTCAGATGGCAGGACCACCGTCTGGTACATTCCAGGTGCAGGAATTCAGGTTGATGTCATGCGGGAAAACAGTGAGTGGAAGGAATCGTTCACATAAGTCAATTCCAAGTGCCTCGTGGCTAATTACGAGCCGCCGTCACCGGCGAACAATGGAGCAGTCAGGAGGTGACAGTAAATTCTTGAAAGGTCGAAGTCCCCTCCACACGCAAAACTTCCTGCCCGTGCAGGCTGGCCCGCCAGGCCTTTGACAATGCTGCCACCTGCTGCCGCCTGGCTCTCGGGTGCGGCTGGGGAGCGCCTTGCTCCCGAGCCAGCCGAGCCGGGGGCCGCAGAACAGGCAGCCTGGCTCCTCGGTGATGGCAGGTGCACCTCGCTCCCCAGCCGGGGCTGGGAGAGCAGGCCTTTGCTCAGGCCGCCTCCGGCCTTCCCTGCCCCTGCCCTTCTCCCTCCCCGACTGGGAGCTCTTGGGGCTGGGGGTGGGGGGACTGTCCCTGCTGGAGACCAGCCCTACTCACCGCTGGTGCACCTGCTCCCCTGAGAACCAGACGCCTGGGAGCCCGCATTTGTTAGGCACCTTGCGTCCTTCCCGGAGGGGTGCTGCACGTCCCTGGTCTACCTGGCACGTCCTGGCTGTGTCTGCCTCTGCCCCTCTGTGTGCGCGTCCTCAGCCTCCGCTCTGTCGCCCAGCAAGGCAACGCCGTGCGCGGCACACGCTCCTCTCTGCCGGGCGGACTAACTCCTCCAGGGACTGTCTCCGTGGCCCCGTCGCCACGAGGAGACGCGGCCATAAGTAAGGAGGCAACGTGTAATCGTGCTGTGTGTCACAATGCGCCCTGCAGACGCACACGTGGCCCAGAAGACCGCCTCGGGGGCAGCGGGCTCCTTGCGTCCTTCCCCGCCCCTTTCCCGCACCTGCCCAGCGGCCGGGTCACCCCAGCGCTCACCCCTGTCTCTTGTCCGCTTGCGCCCCAACAGAGGGATTTGCAACCAGCAAAGTCAGATCCTTCCGATGAACGATGGTCTTTGGTTATTTTGTGATTTTTTTATCAACCCTGTTTGGAAGAGATTCTCAAATATTTTCTTTTTACTGCTCTCGGGTGAAGAAAAACTAAAGTGGGTATTCTTTGCAGTTTTTTAATGCAAGGATATTGAATAATATGGCAAATCCACTATTTTGGAAATGGCCTCGTGCTCATGAAAGAGTGACTTAGGGACCCAACGTCAGGTTGTAGACCGGAGTGGTGGAAAAGGCTGGTGGCCAGAGGTCAGCAGGTCAAGCAAGGAGAGGAGAACTTTCTGGAAATACCGGCATGGGCAGAGAAAAGGGAGGCTCCCCACTTGACCTCTGAAGGAACAGTAAGGAATCCCAGTGAAGGAAATGGAAAAGCAGGGCAGAAATTTGTAATCACTTTTGTAATATTAAATACGGGGAAAGAAGAAATAGAAAAACACCATTACCCAAGTCAAGCAATTGCTAAGAAATCTTATAATCCACTTCCAAGGAAAGTGGAGTATTTCCCCGGCTCAAAGCCTGCCCCCTGGCCAGCTCAGCCACACTCCCCGGAAAGAAAACATTCCGATGAAAAAGTGGCTTCTGAAAACCATTTCAGGGTATGAAATTCTATCTTGGCTTCTGGAAAAAATAGGCGCTCCAAAGCGCGTTACTTAAAGAAATATGTGTATCGCGTTAAGAGGCCATTTGATACTAACTGGGGGCTCTCGCAATCATTATATTCCTTGTAAATCAAAAACGTAATTATTACCCCCAAATAAAAAGCTGATCAAAGAGAAGTCTCCTGATAGTTTTCGTTAGCCAGGAGAGCAAAATACACGTCCCTCAGTCTTCTTTATCATGCTCTGATAGTGTGCATTAGGTAGCAGGTTTTGATTTTTATAGGTGAGTGAAAATATCATGTGTTTCAGAAAATGATGCTCGTCTTCAGTCTCTATAACACAGCCTCTCAAACGCTCGGCATTCTCCTGTCTTAAAAACTGCGTCGACCGCCCCCCCCCACGTGAGTTTGCGTGCTGCTAATCATACATTTTAACCCTCAAACACATGCAATCTAATGTCATGATAATCACAGTTGAGGCATTTAGTTGGAAATCGATTCCTCTGTGTCGCAGCGGCAACAGCACAGAACCACCTTGCCCTTGGCTGTGAGGAAATTGGCCGCTGGCCGTGTCACCCGTAAAGGCAGTGGGTACTTGCGGGGAGAGAAAGAGCGTGGACCCAACTCAACTCATAGGAAGGGGTCTGGGAAGATGGCGAAGGCACAGCTGTTGGGAGGAAGGTGACGATAAATCGTTGCAAAGCGTCATAGACTTTCCGTTTAATATAAACACTGAGGCTCACACGGCCTTGCGCTTCCGTAGGTAAAGAGGGCTCTTCTCTGTCCCCCGATGTCAGCAGATACCAAGCCCTGATTGATATTGACTTTATTCCCAGGGGTCAGACTGTCAAATCGTTATCCTCCATAATAGAGCATAGAGCCAAGTGCGTGGAAAAAGAAGATGATACTGACATCCCTTCCGGGCCACCGCCACTCCCTCCCATCCCGGCCCGTCTGCTGAGTGTGCCTCTATCAGGTGTGATGTGGGACGACGTTCGCTCCGCAGCTAATTCACGGGCCAGCGCGTGTCAGCATTTACATAAACCGTGCCGTTATTTTTGAGTTGGCTTTGGCAAGGCAAATGGGTGGCTCCCGCTCATTTTAACTTAAAATAATTTTCTACAGTGGATCTCACAGCGGTGTGTTCTTTTCCGCCTCCCGGGACTGACGAGGCGTGTCCCCATCTTCGCTAACCGGATGAGGTTGTCTTCGGAATTTCTCTCTTTTCGGTTTCTCCTAAGTGTTCGCGCGCTGTGATTGTTTTCCGGATATTTTCCCTCTAACGTTCTTCCGCCAACGCGCCTGTTTAGAATTCCCCGGAAGTGCTGCGTAAGGAAGACAAAATACAGTTCACTATTATCTATGGGTCTTTCTATTCTTCCTCGTAAATCAATCGTCTCGGCTGCTTTATCATTTTTTTTGCTTCTCTTCTTTGTACTTTTGAGTTTGTCAACATCATTTTGATAATGAGGCGCACCGACTCAGCGTGCGTCTATCCGGGCGGTAGACACTGGGGCCTCACAACCTCAGGGCACAGGACCACGGCTTGTCTCACACACACACACACACACACACAGGTGCATGTGCGTGCACACACCCAGGCACCCATTCCAGCAAATCAGTTCAAAGGCCAGGCCTGTTTTAACTCTCAGCAGAGACAGAGGCCTCTGCCCTCCAGCCTGATGCCACAGGGTTTGCACACAAACCTGCCTGGCTGGGAAATCAAAGAGCGAGGGGAGGAGGTCAGGTGTTCTCACGCTGAGGTGGGAGCCTCGCCAAGAGACGGGACTGAACTAATAAAGGTCTGGAACCGGCGTTATCTAGTTAATAGCAGCCTTGGACATCACAGGACAAGTTGCTCTTTCCCTGTGTTTATGTCCTCAAGCGGTGACACGGTGAAAGGGAACAAGGTAGATTTTAATCTGTGCGCTAATGCGTCGGAGCTAGATGCAGAGTGAAAGGAAGACGTTTTACACCTGTTCCCGCACTCTGATTGCAGGAGGAGGCTGGTCGATGATGCTGAAACTGTAAATGGATGATTTTCCCAGCTTTGTCATCTACAATCGTTTCTGATTGTTCCCCTGTCCCTGAAGTCAGAAATCGCCCTTCAAAGTTTATTCCTTCTTTCTAAAATGTGACCAGGGGCGCCTGGGGGGGCTCAGTGGGTAAAGTGCCGACTGCGGCTCAGGTCACGATCTCATAGTCTGTGAGTTCGAGCCCTGCGTCGGGCTCTGTGCTGACAGCTCGGAGCCTGGAGCCAGCTTCGGATTCTGTGTCTCCCTCTCTCTCTGCCCCTCCCCCGCTCGCGCTCTGTCTCTCTCTAAAAAATAAAGAAACTTTTAAAAACTTAAAAAAAAATAAGTAAATAAAACATGACCCAGTCCAGGAGGATGCAGCCATTCCCTCTGCAGTGGCTCAGTGTCCCCTCGCCCTCCTGCGGGCCCCAGGCCAGTAGCAGCCAGGCACTTCCCGCGGGGTTGGCTGTTCATCTCCAATGTATCCGCACCTTGGGAAAAGTACAGTTTGAACATGATTTTAACTGATCAGAACGCACAGGCCAGAATTCTTGCTAATATTAAGCCTGCAAAGCAAGTATTCCCTTCATTGAACACTTTCAAACTGACAAAGACTTCCAATGCCTCGGAGTAAAAGTGAACTTAATTGCATTCAGCCAGCATTTACTCTGTGCCCACTCTGAGTATAAAAACTGGTAAGTTACAGTCCCTGAACTAAAGAATCTTACACTCCGATAAGGGAGGAGGATACAGACACTGACAGGTCACAGTGACAAAAGTGATGATGTATGGGATAAAGGAAAAAATGATTACAATTAATTTCCAAGAAAAATTTTATTTATAGTATATAAATATATGAAACTATATACATATAATCATACATAATTTTATATATTTATATAAAATATAAATATATTTATAAAAGTAAAATAAATATATTTATATAAATATATAAATATATAAAATTGTATGCATATAATCATATATAATTTTATATATGTATATAAAATATAAATATATTTATAAAAATAAAATAAATAAATATATTTATGCAAATATATAAATATATAAAATTGTATGCATATAATCATATATAATTTTATATATTTATATAAAATATAAATATGTTTATAAATATAAAATAAATATATTTATGTAAATATAAAATAAGTATATTTATATAAATATATAAAATTATATACATATAATCATATATAATTTTATATATTTATGTAAAATATAAATATAAAATAAATATATGTATATGAATATATAAATGTATAAAATTATATACAAATAATCATATAATTTTATATATTTATATATTTATTTACTATTACAAGTATTAGATATTTATATTTAATATATAAATATTATATTTTATTATTATATAAATACATTTATATATTATATTATTCATATATAGCTTATATTCTTTTATAATTTTATATATTTATATATATTTATGAATATCTATTTATAAATTTTTTATAATTTTATGTATTTGTATATACTTATATATATATATATAATTTATTGTCAAATTGGTTTCCACACAGCACCCAGTGCTCATCCCAACAGGTGCCCTCCTCCATGCCCATCACCCACTTTCCCCTCTCCCCTCCCCATCAACCCTCAGTTTGTTCTCAGTATTTAAGAGGCTCTTAGGGTTTGCCTCCTTCCAAGAACAATTCTAAAAACATTTTTGACATTCACTTATGTACATATATCGCCCATCTATGTATTTACTGTCCCTGGACTTACTGAACCTCTAGTGTATGGAAGACAGTTCTGGGAGTAGGACACACGAGCAACACAGACACACACATACACACGCATGCGGCGCCTGCCCCCTTCCTGGAAATGGGCCAAGGAATTTGACAATAAACAATTGTCCCATTGAATTCCTGCAACAGCCTGACGTTGTAATCCCCCATTTATTTTGGAGCGCCCGGAGGATAACCCTGGGGAGGTGACCAACTCACAGAAACAGTCGCAGCCCAGGCGCCAGGGGTTAAGATTTGGCCACAGGACCTCTGCAATGTGATAGCTGTGTGACCTGGGGCAAGTTGCTCAACCTCTCTGTTTTGTTTCCTCACGCTGCGGAGGTTTGCTTTAAGAATTAACTAAGTTCGTCTTCATCTAGACCCACCTCGTTTAGCAGCTACTTCCTGCTGCTGCCACTGTCCTCCTTTTTTTTTTTTTTTTTTTTTTTAAATTTTTTTTTTCAACATTTATTTATTTTTGGGACAGAGAGAGTCAGAGCATGAACAAGGGAGGGGCAGAGAGAGAGGGAGACACAGAATCGGAAACAGGCTCCAGGCTCCGAGCCATCAGCCCAGAGCCTGACGCGGGGCTCGAACTCACGGGCCGCGAGATCGTGACCTGGCTGAAGTCGGACGCTTAACCGACTGCGCCACCCAGGCGCCCCTGTCCTCCTTTTGAATTGGCAAAAAGCATAGCCATTCACCTCTTACCGCCTGGAATTTACTGACAAATACGTTTTTACGTTCACTAACTCCCACTTAATTCATTAATATGCCTTCCAGGGAGCGGAGGGGGGGCAGGGAGCCCACAAAATGTTAAGATGGAAACAGTCGAAAAGTGTATCATTTTGCTGTAACTTACACCTTAGGGAAAGTTTTTTCCATGCAGGGAGTTAGTAAGGCAGTGGGAATCTTCAAAGGGCAGCTAGTCTAGATTTTAATAATAGAAAAAAGACGACGTCTGACATACTGCTGTTACTTTTAAAAGATGGCTAAAATGATCCCATCTGTTTTTAAAATAGAAGAAAATGTGAGTTACCTAATGATAAATGAAAGCAAAGAGGCCAATGGAAGCATTTGTTTTGAAAAATGCAGAGTAAAGTGGATGCGGGAGTTTCGGGAGTCACCCTGTGTCCCCCAGGGTGGGTCACTCAGAGCTGCCGGGGAGGCATGGGCACCTATGCGTGGCCAGGCTTGTGCGACCGACCGGCGCCTGGACTGAAGTCACCTGTGTCTCCAAGAGAGCCTGGTTCTGCAAGGCATTCTTTGCAGCACCCATTTTCCCCTCCAAATCTTACATTTACAAACAGGGAAACAGTGAGCATCTTCCTACCTCTCACAAATAATGTACAGTTGGGTGTGATTTTATGAAACAGACAAATGTTCAAGATCCTACCATTAGAAACGTGATCATTCTGCGTCTTTTTATCTAAAAATCTTTGGTTTAGGCAAATCACTTTATGTAAAATACACAATGTTATCAATTAAATGTAGCGACTATAAAGGTACTCAGATACTGTCAATGGGAAGCAATCTGGAATAGTTATTTGAGGAATTTGGGGGTCTGACCGTTCTCCCTGTACATTTTACTTCTAACATGCGAGGTGGTCTTGGTATTACACATCAAAGCTGGCAAATTAATTAGGGTAGTTCAAGTAGGAGATAGAGTTGCCTGTTAATGAAAATGCTTAATTTCAACGACGGTAATTTACTTAATGATATATGAAATGATCTATAATAGTAATAGAAAGATTATTTGATTTTATCATTTAGGAATATTTTAGAGATGTGATTCCTAATGAAAAGGAATAATTTAATTGTTAAAACACAAGTCAAAAAAATAAAGTCTGTGAAGTCAAGAGAAGCCTAATTAACGTCAGTGTTTTCAATACAACGTATTATAAAATGAAGTGAGCATATTAATACATGTTATACATATGATGGCATAAGTTGGTAATTTGACAATTTATAGCACAATGTTCGTTACTCAAAAACTTAACTGATTGCCTACGTGTATGTTTAAAATATAAGGGCGCCTGGGTGGCTCAGTCGGTTAAGCGACCGACTTCGGCTCAGGTCATGATCTTGCGGTCCGTGGGTTCGAGCCCCGCGTCGGGCTCTGTGCCGACAGCTCAGAGCCTGGAGCCTGTTTCCGATTCTGTGTCTCCCTCTCTCTCTGACCCTCCCCCATTCATGCTCTGTCTCTCTCTGTCTCAAAAATAAATAAACGTTAAAAAAAATTAAAAAAAAAATATATGCAGGTATTTGATTTTCGTAAATAATTTAAATACTGTATACAAAATACGTAGTAAAATAAGTATTGTCTGTATTACATTTTTCCTGTGCCAGCAAATATCAAATTATAGCAGAGTTAACAACTCCTATGACTTTTATATAATTTGAACATTTTATCTCTAAAAAATTGGAGATCATTTCTTATTAACAATGCCCTATTTACCAGACAAAGATACTGTTGCACGAAACAAAAATGGTTAAATTTACATCAGTTGTTTTTGGGGTTGGATTTTAAAACAGCATGAGATTAAAAGTAAGAAAGAAAGAAAGAATTCCCCAATCATGCTGTTCCTTCAGGTTTTGACTTGATTTTTAAACTTGGAAGAACAATTCTTTGGAAGAAAGTCACCGCCCAAAGTAACAGCGGGAGCTATGAAATTGGGATGACCTTGTAAAGATCGCTACATTACACCAAAATAATATGGAGCTTTGAATCCTTTTTCCTAACTAGCCCCACAATTGAAATGATACTAAGACCTAGTCTGGTTATTGTAGAAGTGCGCATCCAAAGGTTATTTGAATAACCTCCTAATTAAAAAGCACAAATCAGACCCTTACACAGAGTGCGAGGGGAGCAGGGCTCAGCTAATTTCAGCCTCCTTCAGATGGGTTGTGGAGCCCTGGGGTGCATAGATTGCATTTGAAATGGCGTCATTATGCGGGCCCAAGGTGGCCATGTGGTGGTCACACAGGGCGCGGCACGCGCAGCCCCGCTCCCGGCCCCGCGCTTGGAAGGGCAGGTGGCATCGGGGGATCCCGGGGCGATCGGACGCCGCTCTTGCCGATTCCTGACTTCGAACACCGCCAGACGTGCAAACGCTCACAACTAGCATTTCCCTCCGCCGCCTAAACAGGAAGGCGATTTGGAGCAACCCCGGCGAAAATAAGACAAAGGAAGTGTGTTTTTCGCTCCGAAGGAAGGGCCCCCACCCTTCCAGGGAAGAGACAGGTCATAATGAGGAGAGAAAAGGCGCCTGGCATTTGCATGGCCCCGACACGGAGCCCTGGCTTGGAGAGGGTGTAATTAGAGCTCTCTCTGTGCAGGAACAAAGGCCTGTCATGATGAAGAAAAGCCCCGAGCTAAGCAGAACCCCGGCCACCTACCTCTCCCAGTCCTCTCTCGCTGCCTTGAAAAAGGGAAATGTAAGAAAACAGGTATGGGGGGCCGGGGGCTTCCTGGTGTTAGGAAGAGAAGGCTCCCTCTGCCCTGCGATTATTAACAGGGATTAGTTACACCGTGTTGAGGCCAGGGAACGAGTCAGTGGGACAAATGTCTTCACCAGGGAAGGTGAGGCTGGCACGTGATACCCTGTTTCCCGCGGTCTTGTTGGTTTCCTCAAGGACTGATCCATCAGCGTGCCTTGAGGTGGCGCACCGGGGTCGGGTACTCCCCTGACCCGGCCGCTCAGAGCGTGAGACGCCACGCCACCGACCAGGGTGGGAGCCACGCAGACGTGCTCCTCCATCAGACCTTCAATCTGCAGGACGGGGAGGCCCGGTTGCAGGTCAGCAAGTTTGCATTTTCAGAGTGAAGTTCTGTTTCCACGCCCCACTAATTCTAAGTCGTGGCAAAGCGTGCCTCCTCCAGAACTCGGCCTATCTGGCCTAGGGGTGTGTTCACCATCTCCCCCGGGCGTGTCCGTCCCCAAGTCCCTTGGGGTAAGCGTCCCCTAGCCACAGAGTATGCAGATAGTGCTATTAGGTTGGAATATTCAGAGTCCCCACTTCGGTAAATTTCATCAGGAAAAGCTTGTTTTCAGGGGATTGGCCTGGCATCGTCAGGGAAAGGCCAGGCATCGTCTAAAGACTGCCCTAAGAAGTCAACCATTCGGAGGATGGTTTTTCATTGCTTTTGATGGTAGGAAGGATCTGGTCCGGCAGACTCTATGCTTATGCTATGATATAGACCCACTACCCGTCTCCACTGCAGTGGGCAGTTGGCCACGTCCTAAATAGACATGTGTCTCCCAAGCACATGGCAATGTCCTAAATGAGGAATAACGAATAAAGGGCTATGGGGGCTTGGAAAAACACGTATGTAAAACATGTATGCTCTACAGAACATGTATGACGTATTAATGCACAGTGTTTATTGTGTTAACTCTTACGTTTCCATAGTCCTGGAAGACGGGCGGAGATATGGCGAATCTTACTAGTTTCCACCTTACCATTTTTATATGGCTTTAATAACATAGATTATTTTGGAAAAGATGAAATATAAACACATAATGGTGGATGCTATTTGTATTAGTGACTCCATTATTTGTACTATTAACATAATTTTTATATTTTGGACAACATACTACACCTGCCTTTACTGTGCATGTATAAATTTCTTTGGCAATGCCCCTAGGTGGCAGGGTAATATTATGATACTTTAGTTCTGAAGATGTTCAACATTCTAAACTGAGAGAGAGAGAGAGGGAGAGAGAATTAGGAATAATTTCTTGGATTCTTAATCTTGATTTGGAAATCTCCAAAAATAAGGTATAAAAGAGTGGTTGGTAGCTGACCTAAGCAGGCTTTATTATCAATATGGAACCATGTGTTTGAGTATTCCAAAACTTACCTGAATGCAAATTGGTTTTTCTTTTACATTGAGGAAGAGGAGGGAGAGAAGAGGTCCCAGATCCTGGTCCCCTAACTATCAGGTAGTCAGAAGCTCGTGTTTGGATTATAAATCTTTTCCAAAATATCCCATGTCATGTATTAAGACTAAACAAAACCCAACAAAACAAAAACAAAACAATAACCAGGGCATAGGGTGTGGGCAATAATTAACCTATATTGTATTTTGCCAAAATAAAATCTTAGAACGTGTGAAATATTTTCCATTGAAGGCGTGGCTTATGTGTCCTCTGAAACCCTGCTCATATAAATTGGTACAATGATATAGGGAAGTAATTAGACATCTGGGCCAAAAATCTCAAAATATCTACAAACTTTGACCTCATGATTCCACTTCATAAATTAATCCTAAGGAAGTTAAATACAATTGCAATAATAACTCTTATGAGCTTTGAGACACATTTAAAATGGTATAGAATTTGTTAATGAAAATAACCTTGTATCCACGTGATGGAATAGTATATAACCATCAAAATTAGGTTTACAAATAATATTTAATATACCTAGAAATGGTTACTATTAAGTGAAAAATCAGGACTTGAATTGTAAAAATGTCAATTATAATAAGATATTCAAAATAAAAGGTAGGCATAAAAAAATCCCAAAATACTTACAGGAGTTTCCTCTAGATAATAGAATTATGGGTAAAATTTTTCTTTGTTAAACAATTCTATATTTGAAAATTTTCTGCAGTGAACTACACTATATATTTTATGTTTTGTTATATATAACAACAAAACCATTTTAGTTCATGTATTTCTGTGACTATGTCCAAACACAAAACACATTTAGATAAATAATTAAGATGTGTATACACAGTTGTGTGTGTGTGTGTGTGTGTGTGTGTGTGCGCGCGCACAGAGAAAAATGTTCTGCTTATTTCTAGCTCCATATTCAGACTGAAGTAGACCATTGAACTTATCTGAGATTGCTATTTGAATTTTAAAAATCTAAATAGAATGACAACCAGCCAAGATAGTCACTAAGCTTTAAAATTATAATATTTAAGGATTAACAATATATTATAAATCTGTAATAGAAGTGCCAACTCATAAAGCTTGAATTCCTGTTCATGAAAATTAAACATTTATAAATGAGGTGTTTTACATTGTTCTTCTTCATAATCTTACCAAGCTATCTACTTCTGCTTAAATATATTACATGCATTTTATAGCTAGGAACGAACAAAAAATAAATGGCTGTTCATTTGCAAAATGTCATAAAGTATATATTCCCTGCATTGACCTTATTTTACATGACCGTTTTTTTAGCTTTTTTGGGAAATATTTTTTGAAGATTTTTAATTTTTTTTTAATCTTTATTTTTGAGACAGAGAGAGAAACAGCGTGAGCAGGGGAGGAACAGAGAGAGAAGGAGACACAGAATCCAAAGCAGGCTCCAGGCTCTGAGCTGTCAGCACGGAGCTCGACGCAGGGCTCGAACCCACGAACTGCGAGATTGGGACCTGAGCCGATGTCGGACGCTCAAACGACTGAGCCACCCAGGCGCCCCATGAAGATTTTTAAACATGTTTTAATGTTTATTTATGAGAGAGAGGGAGCGAATGAGTGGGGGAGGGGCAGAGAAAGAAGGGGACAGAGGATCCAAAGCAGGCTCTGTGCTAATAGCAAGCCTGATGTGGGGCTTGAACTCACGAACCCTCCTAACTTAGGCTGAAGTTGGACGCTCAACCAGCGGAGCCACCCAGGTGCCCCAAGAGTTTCTTTTTAAATAATCTCCACACCCAACCTGGGACTCGAACTTACAGCCCTGAGATCAAGAGTCACATGCTCTACAGAGCCAGCCAGGCACCCCCCTTTTTTGAAAAGGGTCAGAGCGTGAGAAGCCTTAGGGGAAGCCCTCAATGGGGGCAGAGGTGTCTATCCTGCCATCACTAAGGCTCTCAGCCCCGTCTTCCTTACCACCTACACTTGGGGAACCTGTTCACTGTGCTAGTTTCACAGATGTCTTTTACTCTCATCATAGAACTCAGTCTGCATTTTTCTCTTTTTGCCTCCCATTTTCAGTTGTATTTCTAATCTGTTGGATCATGTTCTACCAGGCTTATTATCGTGTTTGTTTTAGTCTTCGTTTCACAATTAAACCCATTCAATTCTCATTATCTCTTCTTTTGCCGAAATTTTCCAGTCATCGCTTAGTCGGATGAAGCCTGACCCCTGGTAGAATGTACTCAAAAAGGTTTTGAGTACAAAATTTCTCAACTTCTAGGAAGTTTAAAACTGAAATCTTTGGCTCCCACTTTTATTGAGGTCTAATTGGCCCATGACATTGTATCCATTTCAGTGTGCGACATAGTCATTGTGAAAAGATCACCACAAGTCTCCTTAACACCCATCATGGCGGGGTTTGGGTGGGAAGGGCACGGAGATGGGTGGGAAGGGCAAGGAATCTGCAGGAGGCGGAGAGAACAGGTCAACACAGACGGATCATACATCTCTGGCTCGGACAGCTGCCCACATCAGGCAGGACAACGCAGGGAAGCACCACAGGGGAGATCTGGAGAAGGAGTAGCTTTGTTTCAGGACACAGGACCTGTCAGGTTACCAGAGCAGGCATCAGTGGGGATGGTGCGGGGGGCTGGCCGTGTGGGGACAGCCTGAGGTAGAGACGGAGGTTGGTGATGAAGCATCAAAGGAAAGGAGTTGAGGGCGGGCACACTCAGAGACAGGTGGGTGAGTGGAAAACAGGAGCGACCCAGGGCAGGGCTTGAGGGTCATGAACATGCACAGGACAGCAGGCACACGGGGGAGTGGCCGCATGGGTCGACCTACACGGGGGCACAAGAGAGACACAGAGAAAAAGGGAAGGAGATGCCGGAAGAGGGAGGGAATGCCTGACCGCATGAAACACAGCTCAGAAGCCACATGAGGGAGGGAGTAGGAAGAGAGCATGAGGCACCAGAGGAGCCGCTGAAAGGACAGCCCCACAAACCGCTGGAGGCTGAGAAGTGACATGATCTCTATAAATGAGTCTATCCCTGTGTTTCTGATCACAGCTGCATCGACCGATGTCTAGTCAATATCAATATCATGTGTATCTGTGACTTTGTCTGCACGTACATCGGCATCCACATCTGCATATCATTTACATGCACACCTACATCTGCATATCGTCTACGTGTACGTGCACATCTGCATATACATCTGCATGTACATCCAAATCTGCGTATCATCTGCCTATCATCTCTATGTCCATCTGCATCTTCGTCTATTTGGAATCGCAGGTAGATTCCCAACTGGCCCAGCGGCAGCAGATAAATGCCACAGTCTGAATGGCAGAAAGAACACTGGCACTGGCATCATTAACACTTGCGTTTCTCCTCAGTCACTTATTCTGTTCCTTTTCCTTTTTTCCACCTTCCGCCGTAGAACCAAACTCGTTCCCTGAGACAGAGGAAGGCCTTTCATGTTCTGCATTTTGCGCATCAGCCTCATTCGTGGCTGCATCCCATTTCCTAACTGCATCCTATCTGCAGCCGTTCAATTATTTGAAATATTGAAACACGCACCAAAGATGTATTTTTAGCCCTCCTTACTAGGACTTGCTATGTGAATTACTGATGCTTGGATGGTGTAATAAGCCCAAAATGTATAGCAGGTGAAACACGATGAAAGCAGGGTGTTTCTCCTTCAACCCAAGTCCAAAAAGGTAATCCTGGCTGGCAGCCACTGTGTTCTAGGCAATGACCCAGGGAAGGCCCACCTTCTGCGTGTGACGTCCGAGCTTGGGGAGCTCTCCTGTCGGGAGAAAGGAGATACTATAAGCCTGATGGTGAGAAGCTAAATGTGGGGCTTCTGGGTTCTGTGCCTGGGTTTGCTTCCAGGCTCCATTTCATATCGCGTGGGACAGACACCTGTCACGTAGCTGCCTCAAGTGTCCCTTTGTAAATGGCAGACGACGGTACTACCTAGGACACAAAGCTGTGAGTCCACCGGAGAATCAAAATGGTGAGGTTGTACATGAGTCCAAGCTGAATACATCTGCGATCTTTCATATTAAATGTAAAGACTGAGAAATGATATAATCAAAGCTACACAATGATGATGCCAAGAGACAAGAGAATAAAGTAATGTCAGTGAGCAAGGGCAGCCCTTGAAGTGAGAAAGTCGACTTTCCACCAAATGAAAAGAAACACCACTGTGACCAGCAGGCAATAG
Organism: Prionailurus bengalensis; assembly: GCF_016509475.1. NCBI lineage: Eukaryota > Metazoa > Chordata > Mammalia > Carnivora > Felidae > Prionailurus > Prionailurus bengalensis. Next base: position 237,547,768 of record NC_057343.1, on the reverse strand, counting down.
GTAGATTAAACTCCATTCTTCCCAAGGGGTTTTCAGGGTTCCAAACTCTCAAGATCAGAAAATGTTGTCGTTCATTCCATTAACTCGAAAATGATGGATTAAAATGGAATATCTTTAAGAGAAAGGAAAGGAGTCCCTGACTTCTTTTATTCAACTCTACAACTTAATATTCTGGGAGGTGCAGAGAGGCTCTGGTCTGGGCTGAGTCTGGATGACCTTGTTTTCCTATCAGTAGAAAATACATTTGTATATCATGTTTATTGTGCTGTATTTTGCTAAAATAGAATTTAAAAGTTACGTTACATACATAAATATATGACGTATATATTGAAAAACATACCGGCTTCTCGGACATCAAGGTTAAATTTCATGAAGACAGAAAATCTTCCCAATCTAATTCACACATTTAATGGCATCTTAAAAGAATTCCACTGGAATTTTAACAACACAGCAAAAATAATTCTAAAGCTAATCCAGAAAATAAATATGCACAAATAAGGTTGAGAATTACAAAAGGAAGTGCAAAGACCACCACATGACCTCCCAGATAATAAAATGCATTTTATTATTTTTATTGATATATGTACGTACGTATGTATGTATGTATTTTTAAGAGAGAGTGCAAGCAGGGGAGGGAGAGAGGGGGAGAGAGAGACATAGAGACAGAGAGACAGAGACTCTTAAGCAGGCTCCACACTCAGCACAGAGCCCAACATGTGGCTCGATCGATCTCACAACACTGGTTTAATGACCTGAGCTGAAATCAAGAGTTAGATGCTCAATTGACTGAGTCACGGAAGAGACTCAATACAATGTATTTTAAAGCTAAATAATCAAAATGTGATGGGCATACAGACTGATGGATGAGATTAGAGGAACAGAATGGAGAGTTTAAAGTAGTTCTAGTTTTCTATGCGAATCTAATAATGGACAGAGCTGGGCTTTCCACTCTAGGGACAAGTTGAAATTTCAGTGAATGACATCCATTCAACTGATAAGTCTTTTAAAAAAGAAAGAAGTCAAGAAAACTCCTGATTCCTTAAGTGGAAAACAAACTCCAAATGAAAACACAGAAATTTTGGATATTCTAGTCTAAAATTTTATGTTCTGTATACAAAAAGAACAAGAACAAAAAAATATGTGTCAGGCACGTATTATAGCTGAATCAATATTTGTTGAGATAATTTTTAAAACGTGGTCTTAGAGGGGCGCCTGGGTGGCTCAGTTAAGCATCTTGACTCTTAGTTTTTGGCTCTGGTCATGATCTCACGGTTCTTGAGTTCGAGCCCTGCATCCGGCTCTGTGCTGACAGCACAGAGGCTGCTTGGGATTCTCTCTCTCTCTCTCTCTCTCTCTCTCTCTCTCACACACACACACACACACACACACAATAAATAAATAAACTTAAAAAAGGCATTCTCTTAGACTAGGGGTTGATACACATGTTTGTGTAAGTTTCTAGGACACAGTTTCAGAGACATCCAATGTTGACGACCTAGGACTGAGGCAGTGACCTTTGGGATTGTATTCTACCAAGACATACAAAAGAAATGTCATCACAACATGGGCTAAAATATGAAGAATAAAAGAAGGAAGCACAGAAAATAAAGAATTGTAATCATAATGAATATTCACCTACAATTTGCTAACTAAATCGAACAATGGTAACGCCCTTAAAATGCAACCATAGGCAGCCATGAAAACAAAGTTCTGTTTGTTTGTTTGCTTGTTTGTAACCAGTGAAAGATACACGTGCTGCACTATTAGAGAGGAACATGGACGGCCAGGTCCTCTTGGTGGGTGTCGGTGTCTATAAACTGTTAAGTACAACATGCAAGGGACATCAATAGCAGATGCTGCTGGGCTTTGCTTTCCCTTGAGCAGGTAAACAGGAAAGTTACAAGTAGGAAAAACATGCTTTCATTTAGAAGACACAAAATGAGAATGACAGAAAGTAAAGTCTTCCTGTCAGTGGCAGAGATTTGTCAGGATAGGCACGTTACAATCCAGTGTGTGTGTGTGTGTGTGTGTGTGTGTGTGTGTGTAACACATGCATCTGAGGCTGTGGCTGAGGGCACCCAGGGGCCTGTTTGGTACCCAAACAACGTCCCTGGACTGTCTGATCCCAACCTTCTCAAGGGGAGTGAAATTCCATTCAGATTAAAATCCCTTTCTTTTAATCTTCTGAATGTAAGCTTTCAAATCTGGGGGGTGGGGGTGGAAATCATGAGCTCTAGAAGGCAGAGCACAGGCACATGAAAGTCTTGAAGCAGAAGTTTTGAGGTTGAAAATAATATATTTCTTCACCGGGGAGAAATTTTCAATGCTGCATAATGGACTGTAAGATAGGCTTTAAGAACTGAATTGGGGCTAGCCTGTCCTAATCTGAGAATTCTATTCAGGAATTGAGGCATATGTGAGAAAATACCGTGGAGAAGGGGTTCTGAGAGGGCTTTCTGCATGGGTCCTGATCTCAGCCACATGGGCTCGCCCACCCACCGCTTTATAATAAAAAAATCTCTCTTTAGTGAACAAGTCGGAAAGGGTTCTGCATGCCACTGACGAGTAGCAGAAGGGAAACCAAATTAAATCGTTGGCACACTTGAAATAGGGGTGTGAGGACACGGGAACCATGGAGGAAAAATATTCTAAGACACAGCTTTGTTTGCAAGCAATGTCATGAGCTTGAGGAAGGCAACGGGCCATCTTACCTGCTTTGCGATTACCCTTACTTTGGATTCCCGTTTTCAGTTGGTATCCTTTTTACTGTAACATTTCCAGATTGTAGATTTGTTCACAATTATACTCAGGTTCATTTGAATAACATAATAACAGTCTTTTGGAAATAAAAGTTAGCTTCGTGGGAGAGATGCCTCAGGGGTCCCAAACTTCAGTGCTGGAAGAATTGTTTGAAAATTAGCAAAGCAGCAGCACTGCTTGCAAGAAAAGGCAGGTTCCTGGAGCTCTCGGTGCACAGAGGTCCTGGGATCTTTGTACGTTTTCCGGGTTCTAGCCTACAGGGCATGGAGGCCAGGGGTAAGTGCACCTCACGCGCCCTTGCTCACTGCTCTTGACCACATGGTAGACTTCTGTTGGAGAGCAAGTTACTTCACCACGCCCTGCAAATTACTGAACCTCTCTGTTCTTTGGTTCTATTACCAATAAGACAGTAGGAGGAGGAGTCACAGTGATAGGAGCTACTCTTATTGTGACTATTATTGCTATTATCATAATACTGTTTACGTTAGGGACTGTGGTGAGCGCTTGAGGACATTGGAAGCTTGATAAGCTTCCATAAATGGTGCCTATGACTGTAGGCGAATGCATGTTGTCATTTAAAGTGTCATTAACTGGGGCGCCTGGGTGGCGCAGTCGGTTAAGCGTCCGACTTCAGCCAGGTCACGATCTCGCAGTCCGTGAGTTCGAGCCCCGCGTCGGGCTCTGGGCTGATGGCTCAGAGCCTGGAGCCTGTTTCCGATTCTGTGTCTCCCTCTCTCTCTGCCCTTCCCCCGTTCATGCTCTGTCTCTCTCTGTCCCAAAAATAAATAAACGTTGAAAAAAAAATTAAAAATTAAAAAAAAAAATAAATAAAGTGTCATTAACTTTCTTAAAAGGATAATGAGTGAAAAATAGGTCTTGACTACCTTGCTCCCAAAATGTACCTACAGGCAAGATTCTGGTAAAATCAAGCTGGCCTTCCTGGTAGCATTTTGCTAGACTTCTAGAAAGACAGCCGCCGCTGGAGACTCCCAGGTGACAGCTGGGCGCTGATAGAAAGCCACGTGCTTGCCGCGTCCTAGGTCGTGTTGCCATGTGCTTCTCCTTTTCAGGCCTCATGCTAAATGACGCTTCCTCACAATGTCCCAAAACTTATCGAAAGTGTGGGGGATGGGAACAGGAATTAAAGAATCAAAGCAGGTCAAACTGGGAAAAAGTTTATGTGAAAGTGGACCCAAAGCAGACTCTAGACTACGCAGGGGAGCTTTTGCTTTGCCTTTAAGGTATGGGTTCATTATCGAAGAACTGCTTAGGTCATTCTCTTAAGTGCCTTGATCATAAATTGAATATTGTCAAGAAAACACTTACCACCGAGGGACCATTGCTGGGCTGTCACTCCCATTATTCATTTCACTCTTGGAAGAACGTTGGGAGTTTGATAGAATAACCTCTGGGGCCCCAGGAATCCGAGTGTTAGGGAAGTCCGTGCCAAATTTTGTGCCCGGACATCAGCCCGGTCACGAGGCAGCCACATCGAAGATGAACTCATTCTCCGCTATGTCACCAAAGAGCTCTTTCTTGTTTTGACTTCAGATATTCTGAGTGTTTTCATTTCAATCCATTCATTGTTGATAATTTTCTTTTGAATTTTCATAAATGCTGCTACTTTCGTGTAGGAAGAGGAATTTTGCGGAAGTAAGCAAAATTATTGTCACTCTGAGTCGTGATTCTCCTGATGTTTATAAATTGCTATTCAACAGATAGCGTATCTTAAGATATTTTAGATGGCTTTAAAATTTTATAAGACCAGATTACCTGGGAGGATATAAGTAATCATTTTAATCTAAGGAAAATCATGTGTTTGGTTGCCGATCCCCCCAATATAAGTGATCACCAAGGCGTATTTTCTTATGAGGAGGCAGGTAGTAGGATGTCTTGGTGAGTTTTGAGCTGTTAGCCACACTGGATGCTTGAGAACATTTGGGCATCAGTGGATTGTCAAATGTAAATCCGCAGATTAAAGGTTTAAATAGTGGTGAGCTTCAGGGGAGTGGAGAAAAGAAAGCCGAGCACATTGTTTTGATATTTTGTCAAATATTAAATCAAGCAACACACAATTCTGAGTGTGAGTTTGGGCCCCACCTAGCGTCACATGTCTGTAAGGCATCAGCCTTTGCAGGAGACTCATTACTGGGATGTGCGTTCAGACTTCCTTCTCTAACATTTCAGAGGACAGTAGGTAAATAGCGATACCATGAAAACGGAGTTGCAGACATAGGACAGGGGATGCTATTTACTCTTCTTAACACTGCAGCTTACCCAACAATGTGTGAATGAATGAGTCGGAATTTCACACCCTCTTCGGAGAAGAAAAATAAAACAGAGCATCGAAAGGCAGGCTCCTTCTCAGAGAGGGTAATATGTCCCGACACAGGCCCAGGAGAAGGCCAGAACTATAGGCTCCCTTGCCTTTTACGGGTGACCTTGAAACGCTGAGGGAAAGCTGGAGAGAAAAGCAATTTCATCTTTGAAATTACACACCACTGTTCTCATTCATCTTGATAAGCACTTTTAAGGAATCAAAAAAAAAAGCGGCAGAATATTGCTTCTATAAGGGTTATGGAGACCTTCCTTCTGCAGAGTCGGTATAAAGTAAATTTAGATGTTCAGAGATGCATTTGATTTCTATTGGGATGCTCAATTGGCCACTCTCAGAAGGTTAAAAAAAAAAAGAAAAAGAAAAAAAACGAGAGAAAATATGTTTTAAAAGATGATTTTGTAATCTATTTTTCAGATACATTTAAAAAGTAATAGTTCCCAAAGTAGATCCTCTAGAAATGCTAAGCAATTATCAGAATGTCACGAAACTCTGAGGATAACGGGTTGAAATAAAAGAAATAAATCATGTGACAAGAATATTAACACATCGAACAATGTTCCCCTCAAAAAATTAGACCTTTTTAAACGTATTCTGACTGTGATGGGTAAACATAAAGCCAGCTAGCTATTGTGTGCTTGTATTTCCTCTTGTGTTGATTTGATATGCATGCATGTGCGTGTGCGTACGTGGGCTGCCCCTTGTGAACAACCTCTAGCCGCTCACCGGTGCAATTATCAAGTCTTTGACCCCACGGAGCTTGGGGTCTCCCTCAAACATGCACAAAATAATGCAATACCTTTCACGAAATCTTCTCTTCTCCCCACAGTCGGAAACGTGTCCATTGTTAGAGGAACAGTAGGTCCGTCCTTGGAATCTAACACTCGACAATACCCTCCTCTGTTATCATGAGGGCTTACAGAGAACAAAGTCAAAGCCATGGTTTCACACCCAAGAGGGAGCCACGCCAGGCAGAGACAAAGAGCCAAGACCACCAGGAAGGGGAGTGACTCCTGCAGCTGGTGCCAGAGGGGCTGTCCTGCAATTAGAAGGAGCTGGAGGAGCCCCGAACTCAGGAGCCTGGAGAAAAGGACACAGCCTGGGCTTCCATCCCTCTGGTAAGAGAGACAACAGGGGCTGTATTTGGAAGCCCCCGGCAGGTAAGAAGTAGGAGAAAGAGAAAGCCGCTTCACAAATCCTCCCTTTCCTTTCTGAAGACCCCCTCCGGAGAACTGCTGGAAGGCATCTTGTCGACCTGCCATGGTTAACAGTCCCTCAGCCACTGGGGTAACTGTTCCCCACAGTCGGTGGCTGCTCCATCCTGCACACCACATCAGTGCTGGGAGGGAAGGAGAACACAGTCCGTGACAGGTGCTTTAGAGCGAGAGTGGTAGAGAGCAAAGTGCCTAATGGCTCCTGGATCTTCCATCGGAAAGGGAGTGGGCTTTCTTCTAGCAAGGCAGTGAAACTGTGCGTCCCCAGCTCCTCCCGACTCCAGCCTGGCAGGTCCAGCGCTTCATCTGCCATGGCCGGGTCAGCTCGCTGTCCTCACACATCAGCTTGCTGTCCTCACACAGAGAGCTTCTCACATCTTGGTCAGGCGAGAGGGATGGCCATCGTGTAACCAACAGGCTACAGCTGCATGCCAGGGAAACTGGTGTCTGGGAGATGTCCACCCCGACTTCATGCAGTGCTGCTGGGTCCTGAACCTCTCACCTCCAGAGGGAGTCCTCATGAGTATGGGAAGCATTCAATGATATCTTCACTGGTTCTATGTGGCTCTTTCTTCCACCAGACACAAGCTTTGGGATTTAGGGCATATGCATCTCCCCTTTGCTCTCTCTTCTTTCTCCTGTATAATGGGAATGAACACACTACATACCAAAGTCCTGTAGGGGGGGAAGTGCCTGGGGTCCTGTGTGATTCAGCTCTGCACTAAGAGTGTTGTTTTACAGCGATACCCAACCCCAGAGGAAATTCCCTGAAAGAGAAGCTCCACCAAGCTTTCTCCATCTTCTTGCACCCGAACCTTTCAGGGTAATGTTGGGGCAGCGGACAGCAGAAGTGACAAAAGGTGTGATTGGAAGAATAACCACGCCTGAATGCTGAACTCAGCCACCTGATTGACTTTCTCCTGGGTCTAGAGCAGGTTAGAAGACCACCACTCTTAGACTTTCCCCTTCTAAATGCCTGTCCTCCTTCATCTGGTAACATTTATTATACTGTAAGAAAGTGTGTGTGTGTGTGTGTGTGTGTGTGCACTTACCTACATACACATACTCAATCTAATGGTTATGGATTCACTGCTCACAATTACAGAGACGAATTTAATCAATTATTTTATTCAGCCCTTTCCTGTCTGCTAAAGAGACTTTAGATTTGAACTGAGAAGGAGAACATTTGCCGGAATCCATCTAAAGGGAACCGATATCCTCCAGAAACACGACGGGTAGAATTAAGTAGCAGCTTGCAGGAAGGTGTAGCTGATAAATTAAATAATAGTGCACCTCCAGTCACTTCCCTGCATACTTCGGGAGTTCCCTAGTCGCGTTGTCTGCAATTAGTTTTAGCATCTCCAAATTTCCAAGCGAATCTCCACACGGGAGAAAAGCGTCAATGATATTCATTGTTGGGGGACTATTTCTTTCTTCTTTGAAGGCAATTATCCTTTTCAAAGGGTAAGGAGCTACTCTCCCTTAAAATCACTGAAAACCCTTGTGAAGATCTCCAGATTTGCGTCATTTACTAGATGGCAGACGTACAGTGAGTAATTTTCTCAATTAAGAGTCTCAGACGTGAAGACATGATTCTTTTACTCTTGGAATCTCGAAGCTGGTGAGACAAATCCTTCATCAGTTGAATGAAGAGATAATCTATAGAATGAATTTGAGAAGGTGGGAAAAAAGCTGACTCCTCGAGGATCAGGTATTAATATTAGAGCATATTTGGGGGCAACTGGGGGGCTCAGTTAAGCGTCCGACTTCAGCTCAGGTCATGGTCTCATGGTTTGTGGGTTCATGCTGACAGCGCAGAGCCCGGGTCCTGCTTTGGATTCTGTGTCTCCCTCTCTCTGCCCCTCCCTTGCTTGAGGTCTGTCTCTCTCAGTCTCTCAAAAATAAATAAATGTTAAAAAAAAATTTAAAAATAATAATATTAGAGCATACTTAATACTGAAAGACATTTTCAGTAATACTTAAAATTTAAGCTCTGCACTTAAACTACTCATGCAGTAATTCACCTTTGATGAATGATTAGCATAGAATGGTATGGAGTCTTCGATTTCATATGAAATCAACTAAGGGTACAACATGTACGGGACAAGATTGTTACCGAAGATTTGATCTCCTGTGTTCTAATTCTTACTCCAACAATACTGACCTTCCCGCAAAGGGGAGTTGGGGGATGTACCTGTGGAAGGAAGTAGACTTCCTTGTGCAGACTAGGACCTGGCGATGTGAGGTGGAGACTCTAGGTACAACCACACAGGATTGGGGCACCGTGGCTGAGTTCCCCTGACGTCTTGCTAGGAGAGAATAGGCAGCTAAGCGAAGGCCAGAAAGATTCTGGTCACATACAAAGAACCTGTCATTCGGCGGAGGGGCCGGACAGAAAATGCTAAAGACGAAATCATGGAAGTTTAAATGTCCAACCACAGTAGTTCTATTTTGCCAAGCTTAGGTCCCCAGTTGAAAACCTCTGAGATGCTGTCTTAGCTGCCATAACAAAACACCACAGACCGGGTGACTTAAACAGTTCATATTTATTTCTCATGGTTCTGGAGGCTGGATGTCCACATCTAGGTGCTGGCCAATTTTGTTCCTGGCGAGGACTCCCGGCCACCTTCTTGCTATGTTATCAGGTGGTCTTTCCTCAGTGGGAGTGTGGATTAAGAGAGATCCTAGCCCTGCTCTCTCCCTCTTGTCAAAAGGACACGAATCTCGTCATGGGAGCTTTATTTTCATGAGCTCACCTAAATCTGTTTCCCTCGCAAAGTCCTCATCTTGAAATACCTTCATACCGGGCACTATGGTTTCAACATATGAATGGGGGAATACAAACACTCAGTCCATGACAAAGACCCGTGGGCTGGACGTTCCTTGGAAGGCACTCCCAAATATTTGAGTCCTCAGGTGCCTCAGAAACTTCAGAATCTGTAGAATTGTCCCATCTTTCCCAGGTATGAGGCAGGATAACCTCTCTATGCTGGAGGACAATACAGAAGCTTCTTCCCTGAAAGGTGAATGGTGCTCCTCCAAGATCGGCCTCCACTTAACATTCCATCTTCTAGATCTGGGACTAGGTTAAGTGGCAACATAACTCACCCGGCATGTCTAAAGGAGATGTCATGGGCTCAAATGTGTTCCACAGAAAGATGTGTTGAGATCCTAACCCCCTTTCCTGTGGAATTGACACTATTTGGAAATAGACCCTTTGTAGATAAGAAAAAGTTAAAATGAAGCCCTTAGGATAACCACTAACCCAACGTGACTGGTGTCCTTGTAAGATAAAATAGAGGCGCCTGGGTGGCTCCATTGGTTGAGTGTCCAAGTTGATTTGAGCCCAGGTCATGACCCCAGGGTCATGAGATCGAGGGCCACGTCGACACACTAAGCATGGAACTGCTTTGACTCTCCCCCTCTCCCTCTGCATCTCTCCCCCACTCGAGCACTCTGTCTGTCCGTCTGTCTCTAAAATAAAGAAAAAAGAAGAGATGACTCCATGTCCAATAAGTCCCCACTGGGAGAAAGCCATATGTGCTCAAAGGCAGAGACGGAGAGAGGCAGCCACGAGCTGACACCGACAAGCACCACGACCACCACCAGCAAGGCGGGGGTGGATCCACTCGGGGTCTCACAGGGAGCGTGGTCCTGCTGATATCTTGATTTCAGACTTCTAACCACCGGAACGGTGACAGAATGATCTCCGTTGCTTTAAACCACCCGGTCAGCGGAAATTTGTTACAGCAGCCACAGGAAACTAATACAAGAAGAAAGAGATTAAGCCCCAAGGGATCTTTGAAACCTCACTAGTGTGTATCAGCAGGCACAAGGGAGTATGTCTAGCCTCAGGTGTTGAGGATGTTCGATCAAAGGGCACCAGAACATAAAGTTGATGGGGAAGAGTCTATTAGCTTGAGTGTTCTTCCTACATAAAGAAATGACCACCCGGGCCCCTGGGGGGCTCGGTCGGTTACGCGTCCGACTTCGGCTCAGGTCACGATCTCACGGGCCGTGAGTTCGAGCCCCGCGTCGGGCTCTGTGCTGACAGCTCGGAGCCTGGAGCCTGCTGCGGATTCTGTGTCCCTCCCCCACCCCTCTCTCTACCCCTCCCCTGCTCGTGCTCTGTCTCCCTCTGTCTCAAAAATAAATGAAAACATTTAAAAAAAAAAAAAAAAAAAGAAATGACCACCTTTGCAAGGACCCCGCAGGATGGGACATACTTCCTGCTAGAACAGAGCACAGGAGTCTGGGCAGAACGATGTCTATAATCAGCCGAGATGACAGAATCACTGTGGCAGACCACGGAGGGAGGAATAAAAAGGCTGAGAAGGGGGCATATGCTGCAGTGGCTATAACTGTGGCTAACCACGGGCCCCACCACATTTTCCAAGAAGGCCCAGAGGACTCCCCTTTCCCAAAGCTGTATGGAATGTTCTGGTGAGAAGAAGCAAGTGATGTTTGGTGGTGCTTCTCATCTGCAGGCCTGGGTGATGATGGGGGAGATGGGAAAGGGCTTCTCTCATGAGTGGTCACGGAGATGACAGGACCCGGAGACAATGGAGGTCCGATGCTGGTGCCACGAGGTGACACTTTTCTTAATGACTGACAGATGACGTGGAATCCGGGAAGGCCTGACCCGTGGAGTGTTCCTGAGATGGCCATCAGCTTCCCCAGACGGCTACAGTACTGATCGGGTTATAACAGCAGAGGGAATCAAGGGGACATGGCTGAGAGACTGAAGACACTCATCTCAGGAAAATGTCCCGATCCCTGGCCCAAATCCCAGCCAGTGACAGAGCTAGAGCCCAGCGGCCGAAGAAGTTTCACAGCACCGTGACAACGGCACGTGGTAGCAATTCCCCCTGTGTTTCCTCAAGGAACCATGGCCATTTACCATGGTACCTGTATTTTAGGGACTGGGGACACACAGCTATTGTGAAAATGGTTGGAGACAGTGTCTGAGATCACACTGAGAAGCAGAGAGCCAACGTGTTGTCGTGTTTTCCCTACATTAGAGTGGGTATGCATGGTGTCGGCTGATAACCGGAGTCCTGTCCAAGACCCAACTTACAAGGAATCTGTTGGGCCAGTGGACCCACTTGGTGCCCATTTCCTTGGTGACCAAATAGAGGGTTGGATTGACAAACCTGGCACCTGGACAACCTTCAACATGGGCCCCCAGTTTGGGCAGTGTGGAAAACACTATCACGGCAAAAGTCCCCCCTCATCAACCCGATCAAGGTAGATCACAAATAATATTGCATCCCAGAAGTCATGATGGAAATCAGTGCCAATAGTAGGGACCGAAAGGGGACAGGGCTGGTGGTTCCTCTGGCATCCGTTTGATTGACCAGTCTGGTCTATATAGAAATGAGTGGGTTTTCTAAAGGATGACACAGACTTCCACAAGCCCTACCAAGCATTTAACCCACTTCTGGTCACTCGATCTGATACAGTATGTTGGCTAGAGCAGGTGCATATGGCCCCAGCTACATCACCTTCCATGGGTTGTCTGCAGTCAACCCAGAGAGGTGCCGGCTTCCCAGATACCCGTGCACGGAAGAACATGCTGCCAAGATGTGGTGTCAACCCTTCAGGGTCCCCTCAGTTGAGAGGTCATACCTTGTCCCTCTGGGTAACCTGAGTCCCTACACCAGAATCTCTGATGAGAAACGTGTTCCCAGAGATCCCTCTGAGTTGGATGGGAATGTGGGGGTCTGCATCCCAGGTTGACTTCTCTCTTTGACCAAGCTGCTTCCTCCCCCTTCTTCTCACTGATGACCCTCATGACCATCTAGCGCAAGATCCATCCCCGTGTGTCCCTCCAGATGACCCCCCCTGCGGCAGCAGTGACCTGTCCCGCTCCTCTGGTGCCACAGGACTCAGCACGGACTCCCCCGCCCCCAGAAAGCCTCTCTCCATTTCTGGCTCAACCACCAAGCTCATGGCTCAGTGCCACGCTGGGCTCTTCTCCTCCTGTGCTCTATCCACCCGCCCTCCACTCACCAGACTCAGTGGCGGCTTGTCTGTTTTCACGCACTGTCTGAACATCGCTTGCAACAGGAAATTGATCTAAAGCCCAAGAGCTGAGTCAACGTACACGGGTGATTCGGAGGATCCTTCACGTAAGTTGCATGAAATGCTTAAAATTGCAGTAGGATGTATGCCGATATGATCACCTGCGCGGCCATCACCATGTGGCTGTGCTGCCACCACTGTGTGGCACACGGGATCGTGGCTGACTCTTCTAGAGGGCTGACCAGCTCGGCCAGAGTTCTCCGTATTCTCCTCCACGGGATCCCGGAGCTCCGTGGCAGGGAATTTGACTCATCCACATTTTATGGGCGGGGAAGTAGAAGCAAAGGAAGGGGAAAAGCTCCCTGGAGGTCACTGTAACCAGCAGAGAGCCAGGACCCGGCCCCAGGCTGCCGGCCGCTGAGCATCTGCTTGGACCCGCGTGGACCTCTGTCTCAGCTGAGCTGGAGCTCATGTGCAAAATGGGCCACAGGGTGGCGCATCGTCAGCCTGAGCAACCGTGGGAGCCCACGTGTCTCGGCGCCCACAGCTCTGGGTGCAAGGTGTTTTCTGACTCTGCGGGGTCCCATCCCGGCACTTGATCTCGTTGGTCAAACAGAGGCTTTGAGCAAATTACTTAAATTTCAGTGTCATCTGCAAACTGCTGAGAATAATCGCACAGTTTTGTGCGCATTTCGTGAGGTTAAAACACAGGCTGTTGTGAATATTATACTCAGGTGAAGCCTGGGGTACGTGTCCCGTGACTGTAGTTTTTAAATATTACAATATAGGGGCGCCTGGGTGGCTCAGTCGGTGGAGCATCCGACTTCGGCTCAGGTCATGAGCTCGCGGTTCATGAGTTCGAGCCCCGCGTCGGGCTCTGTGCTGACAGCTCGGAGCCTGGCGCCTGCTTCGGATTCTGTGTCTCCCTCTCTCTCTGCCCCTCCCCTGCTTGTGCTGTATCTCTCTCCCGAAAATAAATAAACATCCAAAAAAATATGATAGTATATTCTGTTCTGATAAGTTCTACGTGGACAGCCCCGTCAAAGGCACTTTTGACTCTTTCTACACAAAACAATGCAAGCGGAAGCTCACGCCTTCCGTCACTCATTACCTACCTTCTGATATTTCTTTTAAGTTAAAAAGCTGTGTGTGATTATAGTCTATTCTCATTTCCCACTGTCCAGGTGGTTTGCCTGTGAAAACGCCCTCCCGCTTCCTGTCGCTCGTGCGGAGCCCCAGCCATCAGCCCGTGTCCCCAGCACACAGTCCCGAGGGTAAAACCCCAAGGTGCAGGGTGAAGACGTGTTTGGGGGATCAGAGACTGGCAGGTGAGTCCCACAAAACCAGGATGTGATGCCAGCTTCGGGCCTTTCTCCTAGATGCTGTCTTCTCTGAAATAATACAGTCGAAACATCCAAGGAGAGAGGTCATCCGGCGGTAGACGCCCCTCTGTCACTGTTTCTTAGGACACAGTTCCACCAGCAAAGCCCTGCTCTGTGACCCGGTGGCCAGGCTATCCGTGAAACGCCACCAGAGTGCTCCCCCGTTCGGCTGTCCTCCAGCAAAAAGTTCACTCTCAGAGAAGGATTGTGGCTGCTTTCGCTGAAAGCTATTGCCATAAACAGAACTTGTGGAAGAGAGACACCAACGGTCCCCTTTACCCCCAAACACGAGTCACGTTTACAGAAGGAACACAGTTTCACAGGAACGGACAGGGAGACATTCTCCCAGCGTCTCCCCCGTGCCCGCGGGGGGAAGAACCCCTTACCATCCCTTTCTGGAATCTAATAAGAACAAGGCCGTCTGTTTATCACCCAGTGTTCTGACGACTTGATTCCAGATTTAGAGTTGAGACGGCACATTTTCCACAGGAATTGGATCCCTTCTGACTTTACGGCCAACCAGGGAGCTGTGGCCACAAAGGCTTCTTTCACAGACAGGAAGAGTTTTCACCTGGAAAAATAAACTGACAAAGACAACATTTACATATTGCTGATGATATAGGGCCCTTGGAGGAAACCCTATACGGACTTTTGGTTAATGGTGCATTTGAAAAAGATGGAAATGCCTGGATGTATTGTCATACATAATTTGTCTGTTTCCTGTTCCAGTTTCTGTGAATTTCCCACAATGTGGCGTCCATGTGACCACCTCGCTGCCTCCGTTGCCCTAAACCAACATCTGGTTTAAAAAAAAACAAAAACAAAAACCAGGGCCACTGCTCAGGCCGGAGATCTTTGAACAGCCAGCCTTGTTCACGGCTTCCCACTTCCTCGAAATGCTGCACAATGATGTGTGTTACTGAGGAAGAGTCTACCAACCTGATCCTTGTCCTTGCTTACCTTGTGAGAAATGACAACAAGGAAGAAACAAACACAGTGTAAGTCCTTTGTTTAAGAGAGCTCATCTTGAGCTGACATGAGGAAGGCGAAGTGCTTGGATTATTCTCGAAGGGATTAAATCTGTGATAACTACTCTTTCTTATTGTTTTTTGCAAAGCCAGTCAGTTTTGTACGAAATTAACCGCCCACAACCATCAGCATAGAGGCTGGAGTTTGGGACTGGGGAAGCAGCCGGGGTATGGCAGGGAGGGAGAGAGGAGCTCATCAAGAATTCCCCAGATCGACGGAAGACGAGAGCTTCCTCTCCGGCCTTTTCCACACCGCCTCAAATCCTAACCCCTCAGAGGGTCCCAGGGTCAGAAAAACCACCGCTGTGCCGCAGCGACGCCGTGATCCCTCTGGAGGCCGCCTGATATTTCCAAGAAGGTTCTGGAAGACTTCACGGGGGTCCCGAAGGGTAGCGCGTGCTGGGCTGGCCCTTAAAGGCGACGCCAATTGCCAGACCCCCCTAACGGTAAGCGTCACGTGCCCCTTTGAAAAGAGCTTGTAGAGTCAACGAACAAGTTTGTAAAACGTTCACGTTTGCTGCTGGTGTAACTCAGCGGGAAAAGATGTGTAACTTCCCTGGAGCTTTCCTGGCCTCTGGTGACCCCAGCAAGCCCTGTGCGGCTCTTCTCTCTGGCATTTCAGATCAACACGTTGTGTCAGTGTGTGGGACTCTGTCCTCTCCCGGGTGAAGAGAAGCCCAGCCTCCAAGTGCACAGGAACCCCCCCCCCCCTTCGCACACCCCTCCCCAGGCTCTGGAAGCCTTCAAAGCTTACTTCAAAAGCACAGGGGGAATCTGCAGTGCATCTTTCCCAAGTGGAAACAAAAGTCCTGTTTATCCCTTGATCGGTGGAGCTCACCTGTAGGAAACGTTCCACCTTTTTATCAACCCCGGGGATTGTCTTTTCGGTGTAGACTGGACACATTCTTCACAGGCTTACCGTCCTTAACACCTCCCAGGAATTCTGGGGAGCGCCCCGAGCTCTCTTCCCAAGCCCCTGCGCGTTAGCGAACCCTCTGATCCCCCAAACCCTCAAGCGTATTTGCCTCTTGGTGCTTCACATGGCTGATTTATTGAAATGAGCAAAAGCTTCTATGTCGGCAGGGTAGTGCCCGACGCACATGTGCACAATAAAACACGTTTGATGTTTTCGAATAAAGACCTTGCCTTAAATTAGCAAGCTATTGGATTACCCTGACAGGCTGGCAAGACAACGCATCAGTCAACGGCTGTCACAACCTCTCTGGAAGCATCTTACTGGGGTCGGGCCAAGACGCCCACCCGAACGAACAGGCGGGGGGAGGGTGGTGACAGGGAGTAGGAAACACAAACGGTCCACACGGTGACTCTCTTTCTTCCTTTTAAAGAACGGGTTGAAAACAGATTTTCTTTGTAATCTGCCGTTGGCCAACATCGAGTAGGTGGCCCCCCCGTGCCTTCCCTCCTCCCCTCTTTTCTAAAAACGTCCAAGACTTAAACACTTTCCGAAGACCGATGACTCTGGATGATAACCATCGCCCTTTCTCGTCTATGAGAACCCTCATTTAATTAGCAGGGTTGCGAGTGGCACTGTCATATACGCACTTCTGCAGCTGGCTGTCGCTGGTCTCCACTAGGCCCCCGCATGTTGAAATTGAGTCGGATTCTTCTTCTCAGCCGGCAAGTCATTGGAGCCGTCATTCATATACTCGGAAGAGTCAAATATTTACTAGCAGCCTGAAACCGTGTGCGGCCGTACTCTGTGTATTATCATCACCGCTCTGCTTTCGGCATCTCTTATTTCCTCCTTCCCGTTCGTATTCTGGGTTCACGTGGGAAGTAAAATTGTTGATGGCAACAGAAAACAAAAATGGCATCGTTTCCAGGTGTTTGGGGGGGGGGGGTGCTACCTTGTCACATATCCGGGTCTCTGTAGTTCCCCGCGTGCTGGTGCGTGTTCAAGCCTTACTGTCTCGTCACAGCAGGAGGCCGGGCACGGAGACGTGCATGGTACCCATTTATGGGGTAGACAAGACCGTACAGCTGAAGTGGGCCCACAGGCTGCCACCCGCCATGACCCGTGGGCTCACGTGCCTATAACCCAAGTGCAGAGCCAGGGCGTCCAAATCCAGAGGCTGCTTCGGGCTGAGTTTTGGGGAAACGTGGCCCAACCCAAAGAGGAAGTGGTTCGCTAAACCTGTGCTGCTCCAAATGGCAATGTCGCTGGAGACTAGAGGACTTGGAAGTGAGAGCAGGCCGAGGGGGAAGGGGCAGCTCCCCTTCACGAGCCCAGGAAGGAAGGAAGACACCTGGGAGATGAGCGGGTCTCATGTGCTCTGCGTTTCCCGGGACAGACATTCCCAAAGGGCTCTGAACAGCACGGGGGGAGGGGGGAGCTTGTACACTGAAGGGCACAGCACAATCCCAGGGACAAGGGACATGCTCCAGCGGGGGTGCTTCCAAGAGAAATCAGGAAAGTAAGAAGAAGCTTATTCACACATTTTGTATGTGTGTTGAATATGCTTATATAAGTAACTTTTTAAAAAAATTAATGTTTATTTATTTTGGAGAGAGAGAGAGAGAGAGAGAGAAGGGGCAGAGAGAGAGGGAGGTGCAGAATCTGAAGCAGACTCCAAGCTCCGAGCTGTCCACACAGAGCCTGACGCGGGGCTCCAACTCACAAGCGGCGAGATCATGACCTGAGCCAAAGTCGGATGCCCGACCGACTGAGCCCCCCCCAGGCGCCCCGAGTAACTTTTGGTAGCTATTTAATTCAGGCAGTTGAGTTACTGCGATGATGCCATTTAATCGTCAAATCTGGGTTCATTTTCTGGAAAACTGATTATGTTAGGAAGTTATCATGGCAGAGAAGCTCCTGAAGAATTTCAGATGGTGTTTGGGCAGCCCAGGCACCCACCCCAACAATCCATTGTACAACAGAGGGTTCGGTGACCATGAAAATTTGAAACACTGTAACGAGTCAAGAAGTTCAGCTCCATCCACGGAGCTTCAGGTCCCCCGTTCTCAGCCGAGCGCCTCAGCCCCCTGTGCTGGCCTAGCCGGAGGGCTTCCCACTGTGTGTTGTGCCCCAGAACACGATGACCCTCCAGTGACATTTGTCCGGGTTAATTACTAGCATGCTAGTGAAGAAGGTGGTTCTCAACCTTCAGGTTTCCATAGGTCGCTCTTCAGGGAAGACTTCCCACCTTCAGCTGAACCATGCGTTGTCGCAAATTGTCATACATTGCTAACAAAACTCTCCTAGCCACACTCTTTCCACCCAGAATGGGCCTTGTGGGCAATGTAGCGATTTGGGGCCATTTCAGGCGGAGCTTATCATGTGATCCGCTTGTTGAGTTTTACACGTCCATGAGGCTGCCATGAAAAGAACGGACGGGGAGGGAGCAAAGGAATTCTGGGGGCTGCCTGAGCATTGACGGTCCCCCTGAGGCCCCTGAGAAAAAGACAGTATGTGGGTGCTGGGGGTTGGCAGGTGAGACAGAGAAACCATATTCGGGAGGGAGAGTCCTGGGGACAGAAGGACAGACAAAATTGGTAGGTAGGACCTGGGTGTTGAGTGTGGCCCTGAAGGTCCTAGACCCCACAATGGGGGGATGGGGTTCCCCTTGCTGACAAGGGGTTCCTGAGGAGGCACGGAGGTCAGGGAGGGGCCAGGCGCATCATGCTAGGTTGTAAGGGAGCTTTTAAGACGTTCCCTGCAAAAGATAAACAGACTTTAATTCCCACTGAAGAGCATGTACCATTATTTTACTGTCCTAAAATTCAGACACATTATTGCTCTGGTTACAATTTAAACACGCAGACAATTAGTAAGTCGGAGGGAACCTTGACCTCTTAAGGAGGAGGCAATTCTGCACATTTAGCGTCTCCCCCGATGACAACCCGGGAACGACCCGCAGCAGCTGAGTACCTGGGTGCAGGGGTTCAGGAGACGGGCCTTAGAGGGAAGAGGCAGGTGAGAGGGGAGGGCTGGGGGCAGAGGGAGAAGAGGAGCTTTTGTGTGAGGAGGGGACCTCGCAGTATGGCGCAAATGTGGCGATCTCATCGGTCACCACATATAATCACTGCTGCCGTAGCAACAACCAGCACCACCAAATCTCGGTGGCTGCACCATGGGGGCTGATCTCCGTGGACACTCCACAACCAGCACGGGGTTCTTTTCTCCTGGTTCATGGCCCTTCTTGTCCCGGGACACAAGGTGACGGAGCAGCTGGCCAGGGGACCTCTGCCCGTCTCCTGGGCTTTGGTGCTCTTGCCTGGAAGTGACTCGGGTGCCCTGCCCCTGTGTCGTCAGCTGAGGCGGGTCCCGAGGCCATCTGGAGCTCTGTGGGCAAGGACTGTGACCCTCCCTCGGGGAGCAGAGGTGGAGGGGAGGGAGTTCATCCTCAAATTCACCTCCCCTGCTCACGGGGGCTTCCTGCCTCCCTGCGTCACACAGGGCTGCCGCGGGGTTGCTTTCTTTCTGGAGAGCAACTGTTTCTGAAAGGCCCTTCCCTCCTATCCTTTTCAACTTCACATCAGGAACGAGTCCGTCATGTAGCCTTCATTTGAATGAATATCTAACAACCGTACTATCCTGTTGCTTAACCTGAAACACCAAGAAATTAACTACTTGCGGCTAAGAATAACACCTAGCATCGATTATGAGCCGGCAAGACGCCTGTGCGGTTTTCTGCACACATACTGTATGTTCTCAATAAAAGACCTTCCTACTTTTCGGAGTTCTCTTATCGAAGTCCCTGTGGATGAAGAAGAGACACGCTTGCCGCATTTGAATAATCCGCGGGGGAGAAAGGAAAGCATTGTGTGGTCCACTCCTGCCCTGTCACGTAAGCGCGGACGCGGGTCCGGAGTCATCCCCGTCTCACGTGTCCTGTGAATGTGCCCACAACTGCAGGATGGCTGCCTGGAGCCTCCTTTTTCATCGCACTCCACAGCGGCTCCCTCTTCTCTGGAACTTCGCAGTGGTGCTGACTCTAAAACCAGTAAGGGCAGAGGTGCGTGCCGGCTCTGGGAAGTGCCTACTGGAATCCAATGTGCTTTCTTCACTACAGCAGTGTGAGCACTGACACGTTAAACTGCTGGCTTGACCTTCAATATTGCAGTGGTGGCCAGGTGGGACAGTCAAGTGCATGGGCTCCGGGACCGTCCCGCCTGACTTCTCAGTCCAGCATCGCTCTGATTAGGTCTACGAGCTTGGGCTAATTACTTAAACATTCGGTGCCTCGGTTTCCCCATGTATAAACTGGGCACAAAATAGGATGCACCTCATCGGCCGGCGTGAGTGAGTTAGTGCGCCTGGAACGCTTAGTACGAAGCCCACGTCATCTCAATGCACCTTTATTGTTGACAGTTTCATTATTTTTCCCGACAACATTAGGTCTTTCGTCTTCTTGATGTATTGGCATCTTTTTTTTTTTTAAAAGCTTTATACATGTTCTGAGGGCGTGTGAAAAAGAGTTTTCAGCACGGGGTTCTGGTGAGTTCTCCCACAGACAGCTCAGTCTTTCTCATCCTGGCCTGGCACTTCATGATCCCCGTGAAATAGTCCCCCAGTGAGCCCCACCAGTTATCCCCGCTCGTGCTGGGAATGCTGCTGGTGCCGGGCAGGGGGGAGCAGAGGGGACAGTCCTGCCCTCGTCCGGGACGCCTGGAGGGGACACAGACGTGGACCCAATGAGCACGTACAATTGGCAACCTAAGTGTCTGGCGGCGAAGGATGGAGACGGTAAGGAGAGCAGAGTGGGTGCGACATGGGGACAGGCCCAGTTTGGGGGAGACGCGGGGACCTCGGAGTAAGTCCTCAGTGTGTGTCTAGGCAGAAACCACAGGGCTTTGGATGTCACCCCTTCAGAACACAGGCTCGTGCGCCCCGATACTCTCAGTCACTCCAATGTCCCCAGTCATTCCTCAGCCTCCCGTGGACACCCAAGAATTGTCTGTCAGCCATCCACCGGCGTATCTTCCAGAGCTCTGTACACGCACACGTATTAACTCGAGGGGCGCCCGGGGGGCTCAGTCAGGTGGGCGTCCAACTTCGACTCGGGCATGACCTCACGGCTCCCGAGTTCAAGACCCACACCAGGCTGCCTGCTGTCGGCGCACAGAGCCTGCTTCACATCCTCTGACCCTCTCTCTCTCTCTGCCCCTCCTCTGCTTGCACTCTCTCGAAAGTGAAGACACATGAAAAACATAAAATAAAACAGGAGTTATCTTTCAAGTGCCGCCTACACTTTCCTGCCACAAGGATTCAGAAACCATGGCCCTGGGGCGTGCTGTCACCTCCGGGACCGGCAGGCTGCGAGCAGGGAGGTCACCCCACTGCACTGCGAGATGATGCTGTTGAAAGTGGCTTCAGGACGACCTTCTCGTTTTGATGCATCTCAATTCGTAAGAGCCTCCAAAATCGTATATGTCAACCTCCAGGTCCATTTTTTTGGTAAACTAATGAGTCCAGTTTGTATCAAATAGCGTGCACGAGAAAGGTTAGGCTTATTAAAATCCTCGCTTCCGGGAGAGGTCTGGGGGCTCACCATGGCCCCCACACAGCCGCCGGAGCCACTGGGGGCAAAGCTCGAGGCTCGGGCCGATCCTTCTCTGCTCAGCAGCCCTTCCCGGAGCGGCCACCTCCCCTCTGCAGCAGGAAGCCGTCTGGGAGCCGTGGGCCAGGACGTGCAGACAGAGAGCCACCCGCGGAAGACGGAGGTGGGGGCAAATATCACCCACCCAAACAGCACAGGCCTGGCCACAGAGCTGTGTCCGTGCCCGCGGAGGACAGGAGGCCAACGGTCCAATTGCTTATCCCAGAGGCACCTCCCACAAGAACAGTTGCTTTAAAAATAAAGAAACCAGGGACACCTGGAGGGGCTCAGTCACTTAAGCAAGGGACTCTTGATTTTGGCTCAGGTCAGGATCTCCCGGTTCGTGCGTTCGAGTCCCGTGCTGGGCTCTGTGCTGACAGTGTGGAGCCTGCTTGAGCCTGCACCCTCTCTCTCTGCCCCTCCCCTGCTCGTGATCTCTCTCTCTCTCTCTCTCAAAAATAAATAAGCACGTTTAAAAAATAAAGAAACTGGATAGAAGATGGCAGAAAGAGAAAAAAAAAAAACACGGAAAAATCCAGTCTGGCTTTCCAAAGTTGATGCAACTTAGAGGCGTGTTTCCAGGCTCTCCTTCCAGAACCACAAACCTGCAGAATTTTGTTTTTCTGTGTGACTTGTTCTTAACTTCTCAGTATATGGGGTCCAGCAGCACAGGGGACCAGCCCGCCGGCCCCTCACCTCCCTGGAGTCTTACTGGAGGGTCCCTCTTGAACCCTGCAAGGTCGCCAAACATCAAACACCTGCCTGCTGTTCTGGAGCGAGAACCAGGGGTGGGACTGAGACCTTACCTGAGACCACAGGAGATCCATCTTCTTCAGGTCTGGGGTCGAGCCCTCACTGAAGCCCGTCCCCGGGGAAGTCAGCGTGCAGCTGGGCAAGAATTTCCGGTAGTGGGAGCTCGTGGGTCACACTTGCCCCTCTCACCTCCTGCAGCCTGGTCCCAAACCTCAACTCCCCCCAACCCCATTGTCCTCCAGATGACTGTCCCCTGGTCCTCCTGACAAGCTCCCCCAACTCAGTTGGTGAATGGAGGGCAGGGCAATAGCTCTCTCCCCACCAATAGCTCTTTCCCCAATGAAAATGGCTTTTCATTAACAAACTGTCTTCTTCAATGAAACAAAATGTATTCTTAAAATATGGGCCTGAATACATGCATCACTTTCCCCCCAGTTCATGTGTTGAAGCCCTGACTCCCACTGTGACAGTATTAGGAGGCGGAGCCATTGGGAGGTGATTAGGTTTTGATGAGGTTATGAGGGTAGGGCTCCCAGGAGGACCTTGTGTCCCTAGAAGGAGAGAAGGAGAAGTTGGAGCTCGCTCTCAGCCATGTGAGGACATGGGGAGAGAAGGTGGTCATCTGTAAGCCGAGCGTGAGTTCTCTACAGACACCAAATCAGCCTGCGCCCTGACCTTGGACGTCCAGCCTCCACAAGTGAGAAGCAAATCATGTTGTTTAACCCCCCCCCCCCCCGACCGGCCTGCGGTGTTTTGTTAAGAGTAGCTGGAGGAGGCTGACGGCTCTAACAATTTCTGGTGGCTGAAACAGCAGACACCTGTTGTTCACAGTTCTGGTGGCAGAAGTTCAAGGTCAGGGTACCGTGGCGGTGCGGTTCCGTGAGGGCCTGGCTTGCAGACAGCCACCTATCAGTGTCTCCCCACGGGGCTGAGAGAGAGGCACAAAGGTCGGGAGAGAGAGGGGAGGCACCCTGGTTTTTCGTCTTCTCCTTATGAGGGTGCTAATCCCATCACAAGGGCCCCCACCCTCATGACTGCATCTATACATGATTACCCCCCGACGGCCCCAACTCTGAATACCATCGCCTTAGGGTTAGGACTTGAGCTTGGGAATTTGGGGGAAGGGGACGCAAACGTTCAGTCCATGACAGTGCCCTTGATCTCGAACCTGACTGAAGGTGCTAAATAATGATGATGAGTAAGCATGGCCTCCAAGTAATTCCAGGTTATAATGAAAAGCAAACGGATAAACCTTTGTAACTGGAAGAAAAAAAAAACCTGCCCAACTCTGGGTTTGGAACACCTGGGGAAAGAGTGTGAAAATTTGACCTCCTCCTTAGGAAGAATCCTCTCTCCTAGGCATGCGTAATCTCAGCACATGCTGAATTATTCTGAAAGAGCCCACAGGGCTCAAGTTCACCTACCCACTGTAACAGAAACATTTCACTTCTTTTTGTGTGTGTGTGTTTATTTATTTTTGAGAGAGATAGAGAGTGAGCAGGTGAGGGGCAGAGAGAGAGGGAGACACAGAATCCAAAGCAGGCTCCAGGCTCTGAGGTGTCAGCACAAAGCCCGACGTGGGGCTGGAACCCATACACCATGAGACTATGACCTGAGCCAATTGTGACCCATGAACTATGAGGCTATGACCTGGTGCTTAACCCACTGAGCCACCCAGGTGCCCCTTTACTTCTTTTCAACTGGGGGATAAAAACACCTTTAAAACTCATTTGGATCTTTCAACCTAAAGGAGATAAGAGTGTGTTTGGAAACATAAAGGGCGGTTTTCCCCTCCAAGAAACCACACTACCTGGATGACGCTCTCACCTGCTCCTGCCATGGCTGTAGTGGGTGAGCAGGGCCACCTGTCGCCCCAGAGTCCACCCAACCCCGATGTCATCCCACCCCCAGCTGTGTCCACGGGCATCGAGGTCAGGCAGAGATGCACACACAAGTCATAGATTCTGTGCCTGCAGGGCTCATGGAGCACCCCAGCCCCAGGACGGTCTGTCCTGCCAGACAGCTCTTCATGGGGAGGCTAAATGGAAAGATGAGCTAACAGTGGTATTGGAGACAATCCTGCCTTCCTTCCAGGGCAGTGGTTCTCGCTGTGAGCTCCCTTAGAGCTCTGTCCTTGTCTCGGCTGCGGCCCGGGACCCCGATGCCCAAATCAGATCCCGAACCCCACGTGCGATACATAGAAACACGCACAAAACGCAAGTCAAGTGGCCGTGTGTCCCATTCTGAAACTGTTCACGATTTAAAAGTCTCTGTTTCCTGCCTCAGTTGTCTGTGTTGGCGTGAGATGCAGCCCAAGATTGCAGAGCCGATTATTTTGAGTTTAGTGTAGCGATTATGCAGAATTTCGCAACTAAACCGGTTGGGAGAGCCTCTTGAAGGGTGCAGCGAGGACAGGCCAATGAAACAGGAAGGGCTTGTAGCCCTCAAAGGCGAGACTGTGAAGGATGGGGCAGTGGAGATCATGCCCAGGAAGAGTGGGGGGATGGGAAGATGCCCAGGGAGCAGGAAGTTGCTGAAGGCGATTCTGATTCCTTGGGGGATCGGCGATTGTATACATACGAGAACAGGTGTCCTTGACAAAGCATCTCAAGACACTTTCAGGTTTATTGTAATCTCTTCTGACCCGATTGATTCCCAGTCAGTCTTTTCAGTCCCTGGCTTCCCCACACTATGATAGTAATGGGGAGAATGTTCACATTTGCGTAATAACCTTCCGCAGTTCCAACATAGAAGACCTGGTCTTGTTTCGCTCACGTCTCAAGGAGGCATGGATATCATTCCATTTTCAGGGAGAAGGAAGCCGAGCAGTAGGGAAGGATCATTGAATACCTTGCTCGTGCAGCGAACATGGGCTAAAACCGGACTTGGAACTGAAGTTCCTAGCTCCCAACCAAATAAATGCGCTTTTACAGCATACACACGGATGATGGGTGTGGGATGGGGCTCAAATCCACACAGCCTAGCCAGAGCATCCCGTCATTAGTGGGCTAATGAGACGGATGGAGCCGTTCTGCAGAAATCTCAACAAATGAAAATCTTAAGTTGCTTTCCTCTGATCTCCTCTCATGAGGTTTTTTTTTCCACTTTTTCCTACACTTGACCCATTTCTGTCTTAACACATTTTTAAAATTACAGACATGTAATTAAGGCGTCTCTTTGGTGACATTTTGGGAGGAATCTTGAGGTAACGTTTTAGTTCCTGAACATAGACATGCAGGAGACTCTCCGAGCCCTGCGTGTTTGGTTCCCACCCCGATCAGGTTGTTTCTCGGAACAGGGACACGAATATACCAATTAGCAGTTCACTAGATGAAGTAACACCTCTGAAAATTGTTAACACGCGTGTGGGGGTGTCAAAAAAGCTTCCTAAACTCCTCTATCCCACCGCTGACCACAATTCAAGTATTACTGAAGCCAGTGATTAAAGCTAAGCACTGTTTTTCGTAAATTACTGGCATCACGAATCGTCTTTCAATTACCAAATTATCTCCGCTATTGGCCATCATCAGCCCAGGCATTATGCGGACAATGGAAAGAGAGTAATTCAATTCCAGACTAAAAACCCCCTCCACTCTCTTCCCAGTTAACACTGACACCTCACTGGCCAGAGGCAATTCTCAGAGTGCTTTGCCTCACTTAATTTTGCTTTTAGCATTCAGTGCCAGGAATACCTAGAAAATTATCTACTAATTATCGAGCATTATCTATGTTGGTTCATGTCAAAAGAGCAGCTCATCTAATTACAAGCCCCTTTGCAATTTGCCTCTAAAGAGTGGATTTAAGTGAGAATTTCTCCGAAAGGGTTTGCACTAAAGGCTGGTAATTATGTGCCTTGCATTCTTTGGAAGGTGTTCTCTCAAGTATCAACAACAAACAGAGTCGCTCAAATGATGCTTTCACGGCAGGCAGGCTGTAAGCAATAATTACATCGGGGCATTTTCGGTGTTTCCTTCCACTGGACAATTAGCAAGCAGTGTGCTAACCCAGTCCTAACATTGTCAAAAGGACTGCGTGAACACTCACCCCTTCTAGAAACTCATGGACTCTTCCATTATGCTGTCATAGCACAAGCTAGCCTCTCTCAGCAGGTGTTTCTTGAACGTGTTCAGAGTCGCGGAAATAAAATTTGACTCTACAGTACATCGGCATCTAATCCTAGTCAGTATTTTCTTGCGAATTCTCAGTTATGAGGAAGTTATATTGATGACTGAATGCATGGGCCACTTTATCCACTTAACAAGCGAGTAAAAATAGTACCTCAGCACCTCAAACATGCTAGAAAATTCTGACAGGGCGGCTAATATAAGAAAGCATTTTAAATGACTAGGAAAAGCATACCTATATTATTATTTCTAAATTTTAAAATAATTCAAAACCTAGAGCAACGTTAAAAGTACGGTTCAAATACCTTTTATTCTTGAAACATCTGAGAGGAAGTTACTGAGCTGATGCTCCGTCACACATGAGTACTTCCTTGCATATTTTCTGCCCACCAGAAAAGGACACTTTCCTACATGATGGAAATACAGCAGAGAAACTACTGTCTATGAGACTGTACTGGTGGCTTTGTGTCACTGTACGTTTCTCCAAAGCCATTGACTGTGACAGATCGAGAGTGGACCCTAATGTAAGCCATGTAAGCCACAGGCTTTGGCGACGATGGGATGATGGTCAGTCAATGTAGAATCATCGGAGTAAAGGTATCACCTGGCAAGGGATGTTGACCGAAGGGGGCACGTCCTGTGTGTCTTGAGAGGAGGTTCGCACTTTCTTCTTAATTTTGCTCGGAACCCAGATATGCTCTAAAAAGTAAAGGCTTTAAAAAACAAAACAAACAAAAATTAACTATAGCTTTTGGGTGAGGGAGTGACATAGGCCATTCTTCGTCAACAGCCCCGTTGACACTGATGTGCTCCCTTGGCTGCCCGCTCATCTACAGCGGAAGAAAAACCATACACAGGAGTCTGCTTGAAGAGGGTGAGATAAACAGGACAATTTGGGTTTTCTGTTTGTTTGCTTGTTTGTTTCATCCTTATTGGGTTTTGTTTTGCTTTGCTGTTTATCTTCGATGGTTTTGGGGGGCTGCTGAAATGACAGTGGCTACTACTTCC
Organism: Prionailurus bengalensis; assembly: GCF_016509475.1. Lineage (NCBI taxonomy): Eukaryota > Metazoa > Chordata > Mammalia > Carnivora > Felidae > Prionailurus > Prionailurus bengalensis. Next base: position 237,520,580 of record NC_057343.1, on the reverse strand, counting down.
CTGCTATTTTAGGACAAAACTATTCCATTTATTCTACATCTTTAGCCAGACCTTATAAAAGCTCAACATTTAGTTTACTTTCATTATTTTTCTTAATTAGTACTTTTATTTTCTCAAACATTAAAAATAGTTGTTTTTGTTATGATCGTGTATTGTCTGTTCTTTAAGGCTGTCTGTGAGCCTTAAAGTTGTTATGCTTTTTTTTTTAACTTATTACTTTTGGGATTTTCTAGGTTTTAAAGGGTATGCTTGGCTTCTTTATTATACTTCCATTTTTTTCTTCAAAAGTTTAAAGTTGAAAATGTATGTCCAGTTTCTATTTTCAACGTATCCTCACCAGGGTGCCTGGGTGGCTCAGTCGGTTGGGCATCCGACTTCGGCTCAGGTCATGATCTCACGGTCCGTGAGTTCGAGCTCCGCGTCGGGCTCTGTGCTGACAGCTCAGAGCCCGGAGCCTGTTTCAGATTCTGTGTCTCCCTCTCTCTCTGACCCTCCCCCGTTCATGCTGTCTCTCCCTATCTCAAAAATAAATAATCGTTAAAAAAAAAAATTAAAAAATAAATAAATAAATACATGTATCCTCACCAACCTCACGCGTCCAAAGTTATTTGTCTTTTGCCCTTGTTTTTTCCTTAACTCCAGGCTTATTTAGTAATTGGTTTGATGCTTTGAAACACATGGAAACATTTGTTTCAGCTTTGCAGTGAGGGAGTAGATACGATATTGATCATTTAGAACACAGCCAGTCTTTTGTTCCCTGACGTATGGTCTACCTTCAAAACATACAAAGATGTGCAGCTTTTATTTACTGAAAATAAATATCTATATATTTTTAGATAGGGCTTATTGACCCGTTATTTAAATATTTTAAATATTTCATATGCTTCCTATTATATCCTCTCAATATCAATTTGTAAAGCGTTAGTTAAGATTTATTTTTCATTCATCTCTGTTTATTCAATTTAAAATTTCAGTTTTACTTACAATTATGCCTGTGCTGACGTTTTTTCTAGCTTTTGATCAATTATAATTCACCAATATGTAAAGTCATTTCTGGCACCCTGTGATTTTTTTTTTCTTTAATCTGGGTAAAGAGAAATAATACAGCACCTGAAGCAATATAATAACAAAGAATCGGAAAAGACACAAATCAGTGTGCCCATCCATCTTAAAGTCACTCTGTGTCACAGCAAGAGAAGAAGATACTAGAATTTGTTTAAAAAGGAAGTCAGACCCAGTGCTTTTTAGAATGGGAGATTTCACACACACACACACACACACACACACACACTCCATGCCATGGAGCAGAGGAAAACATACAGACAGATCATCTAAACCTTAAAATACAGCGATTATTAATACAAAGGCCGGAGGTATTTTAAAGCATCAATTGAAAATGTTATGCCGGTACTGGGAAAAGGCGGGGGAAACGCAGAGTGGGAGCTCATTTGCCTAGGAAATTGTTGGAGGAAAAGAGAGGTGTGAGCAGGAAATTAGGACTAAATACCATGTTCCAGGGGTAGGGCGTGTATGACTGCAAATGCAGAATTAGAAATAGAGAATATAAATGAGAATGCTAAGAAAATTAAACAGAATCAAGAGTGCTCCCAACACATTCAGAAACTTATGGGGAAGACATGTGAAGGGGTTCCCGCAGATGCATAATCGGTGTAATTAATCTACACCCTCCTGAGGACAAGCATAACCATGGAACAGAATTAATATCTAAAACTGCAACACACACACACACACACACACACCACTTTCCTTCAATCAAAGGAAACTTGAATCTACATATTAAGGAGCCCGTCACAGACTTGGAAAGTTTGACCCAGAAAGATCAATTCTTTGTATTTATTTTTTATTTTTTTATTTTTTTTAATATGAAATTTATTGTCAAATTGGTTTCCATACAACACCCAGTGCTCATCCCAACAGGTGCCCTCCTCAATGCCCTTCACCCACTCTCCCCTCCCTCCCACCCCCCATCAACCCTCAGTTTATTCTCAGATTTTAAGAGTCTCTTATGGTTTGGCTCCCTCCCTCTCTAACCTCTTTTTTTTTTCCTTCCCCTCCCCCATGTGGATGGAACTGGAGACAGAAAGATCAATTCTGAAACAACCTTTAGGGGGCGCCTGGGTGGCTCAGTCCGTTAAGCCTCTGACGCTTGATTTCGGCTCAGGTCATGGTCTCACAGTTCATGAGTTCAAGCCCTGCGTTGGGCTCCGTGCTGGCCGTGTGGAGCCTGCTTGGGATCCTCGCTCTCCCTCCTTCTCTGCTTCCCCCCAAATATAAGTAAACTTAAAAAAACCATTTCTCAATAAATAAGCAAACAAATAAGTGAATCGACCTTTAATACATCTATTTAACTTTAAAGTTATGCAGAAAAATTTGTGAACTCTCATATATAAAGTCCAAATCACTTATAAGGAAAGAAATCGAGTTGCTCCCAATTCTTGAGAGCAAGTATGGAAACATGAGAGGGGGGAAGGAGCCTGGAGAGTGCGCTTGTGGTAAAGGGAAGAAGACGTTTCCTCTCCACCCAAGGACACCTGTGCTGGGGCAAAAAGACTGAGAGAGACTAGTGTTGAGTGATAGAGGTTAACACAAGACCAAATGACAGAAGGACGTTTATTTTGTTACGTTTTGTGTAACAAAGGAAGAAGATTAAAACCTAACGCCCACATCTGATTACTTTTGCTGAAAGAAACAGTGGAAAAGCCGAACCTAAAACAAACTGAAATAATTCTAGTGTTGGGTAAATAGGGTAGATAGGAAGCTTCTGTAAGTACAACTTTTTAAAAACATTTTTAATGCTTATTGATTTTTGAGTGAGAGAGAGAGAGAGAGAGAGAGACAGAGTGCCAGCGGGGAAGGAGAGGGGGGCAGAGAGAGAGGGAGACACAGAATCCGAAGCAGGTTCCAGGCTCCCAGCTGTTAGCACAGAGGCCAATGTGGGGCTCGAACCCACGAACTGTGAGATCATGACCTGAGGTGAAGTCGATGCTTAACTGACCAAGCCATCCAGGCGCACCTGTAAGTATAACTTTTTTTTTTTTATTTTTTAACGTTTATTTATTTTTGAGACAGAGAGAGACAGAACATGAATGGGGGAGGGTCAGAGAGAGGGAGACACAGAATCTGAAACAGGCTCCAGGCTCTGAGCTGTCAGCCCAGAGCCCGACGCGGGGCTCGAACTCACGAACTGCGAGATCATGACCTGAGCGGAAGTCAGACGCTTAACTGACTGAGCCACCCAGGCGCCCCAATAAGTAAGTATAACTTTTAATACGGTTTTGACATTTGTATTGTGTCACGTTTCACGTATAAACAGGTCAAATTAAATAGGAGGAGAAACTTTAATCTTTAAATTTAACAAAAATAAATGAACCTAGTTATACGGTGGATGAATAGCTTAACCGTGGAGATAAGAAAAAACCCAAATTATTTTTTACAAACAATTCTGATGGGACATCCTGGGATATAGTCTAAGGATCAAAGAGACTGCGGATAAATCCGAAATGTCACACAGTAGTTCTACGTGTAGTGACAAAACAGACTCTGTAATTTGGACAGTATTTTCTGCAGCTTGTGAGCGATAAAAATAATTATAAATGTCAATGTTATTATGAATCAAGATTTTCAAATGTAAGAAAAACCAGATACAGATGGAAAATCAAAAAAGCTGAGAACAACAACGCCCCCACATCTTTTTTTGGAAATATAATATTGTGATTTGCTTTTTAAAAATGTCGCTCCTGCCAGGCTCTCTGCTGAAGCAGCCTAAAGTAAGGACACGTGTAGCAGAACGCATGTGTAGTGCGCAGAAACTGTGAATCCCATCCACTGCGACCAGGAGCCCGGGCTCCTTAAACAAGGGCTGATTCCAAATGTGCAGAGAGTAAGTCCCCAGTGTCTAAAGGCTAATGGGGCCAAAAAAAAAAAAAAAAAAAGACAGAAGAGCTTGAAGGAGGGGTTCACGGAAGGTAAATTGGGAAACTTTAGGTGCCAACGGAAAATGATAACTGTAATTGAGCCTAACGTGCTGAACAATTTAAAATATTTAACCTCTCAGGGTGCCTGGATGGCTCAGTTGGTTAAGCGGACTTACAGACCCTCGATTTCAGCTCAGGTCATGATCTAATGGGTCATCATGGGTTAGAGCCCTGCCTCCAGTGCTGACAGTGCTTACTTGGAATTCTCTCTCTCTCTGTCTCTGTCTCTGCTCCTCCCCTACTGGCGCTCTTTCTCTCTCAAAATAAAGACACGTTAAATTTTTTTTAAATATTTAATCTCGTAAAAAAAGACAAAACAGAAAAAAAAACCTTATTATCCCCCATTGCAGGGGACTCTTACATCAACTGCCCATTTTGAAGAGAAGAAAAGAAATGGAGAGGTTAATGCCTTCCTCAAAAATTTTAGGTGTAAAAGTAGATAACCCTAGTTGATGAAGTAAGGCTGCTTTTTACATAATAACATCAATTAATTAGTATAAAAGCAATGATATCATTAAAAATCACTTTGCAACCCCCCCCCCCCCCCCCCCCCCGCAAAATTGTTGACTCGGGCAAGTATCATCAATGGATCCTGAAAACTCAGGTGCATGGCTGTCACCACCTTAACCAAGGGACTGAATTTAGCGTCACTGCTAACACAGCACCCTGACACGGGGCACGTCCTGATGTCCTGAAATGACAAGCACGTTACAGGAAACGAGAGGTGTCCCTGCTGAAAACACTGGCCAGGAATGTAGACGTCACCGTCAGTCTACAGAGAAGGTAAGAGCTAGAGAAACCGATGCCGTGAGAAAACAAACACATCTGGAGTGCGGGCCATAAAAATAATCATCCATGGTTTTATTCTCTTCAAAAAGTATCATGAAAAAATGTTTAAAATCTTTGGGGATGAAGGGGCTGTTTTGAGTTACAAAAGAACGAAGGTGGCACGCTATTGTACTTCATTATTTACCCAAATTTGATAAAACCAGGTCTAAAGTATTTTGAAAAACTTAGACAAAATGTTCACATTGTCTGGGCTAGACTAGATGTTAGGGGAACCTTGTCGATGTGAACCGGAAGGTGGTGGTGTTTAAGATGTGTACTGGGCATGTATGTTTTAGCAAAACATCCATCCATCTACCTATTTACCTATCGAAAGAAAGACAAAAACTAATAGAGACAGAGATAGAAAAGTGAAAGGGTAATTTTTTTTAATGTGGCAAAATGATAACTGTTGGACCTGAATGGTTATTGCATTGGTCTTCTGCCTTTTCTTGTAATTTCAAAATTTTCACGATAAAAAGAAAAACACCAAGTAAAAATTATTTTCAGTTCAGAATTGAATTTAGGTCCAATTAAATACAATTTTAAAAGATTCATCATTACCCAGGGGCGCCTGGGTGACTCAGTGGGTGAAGTGTCCGACTTCAGCTCAGGTCATGATCTCATGGTCTGTGAATTCAGGTGCCGCATCAGGCTCTGAGCTAACAGCTCGGAGCCTGGAGCCTGCTTCAGATCCTCTGTCTCCCTCTCTCTCTGCCCCTCCCCTGCTCACTCTCTCTCTCTCTCTCTAAAAAATAAGTAGAATTTAAAAAAATTTAAAAAAAAAGATTCACTGTACCCAAATCTTGTTTGGGGGCTTGTCTGGAAATGAAAATCATTCAAATATGAAATATTACTAGGGTTATCACTTGTATTTACCAAATTAAACCATCATTTTTTCCAAGATTGTATTGTATCACTAAATTCTTCCGTCAGTAAATACATTTCTGTCGATGGTTCATATAAGTGTCATTACAGTAGTTAATAATTCAATAATTCTCACGGCATTAACCTCTAGAAATTATAGGTCCCGCTGCCTCCAAGTCTCGCCCTTCTTGTCCTCAGGTCCCCGGTCCGTTTTGGCCCAGCTATTTATTTATCAAAGTGCTTTTTTTTTTTTTACCTTTTTTACACTTCTGACACAATTCCTTCTAACGCGGAATTGGCCCTGAGCATTTGTTGAATTGTGCTGGATTTCTAGAATGAAAACAACGGTGTGTGCGCACGCGTGCGTGTGTTCAGCGTCACACATGAATGCGTGGGCCATCCTTCTGACACGGAGTGAGTCTATTTCCAAATCCACGGTGGTGAATGACACGGGAGCCAGCGAGTTGGCCGACCACAGTACGGAGACCTGTGTTTCCTTTTCCCGCTCCTTGGGGGTCTCTAGTTATGGTCATGTAGTCAGAAACATTGACATTTTGTAGGTGAAGGCAGCTGAGATTCAGTGGAATAATGGAAGTGACATTAATAACATTAAATGTCATAACTCCTGACAACTGGATGCAAATGAGCCCCTCACTAAGCAGGCAGGGGAAACAATATCCCTGAGTATAGCTGGTCTTCGGAGGACATTCGGTATGGGCAGAACTCTCCAGCCAAAACGGAAGCCAGGAATCCGGCTTTGGGGCGGTCACTACGTTCCTCCAGGTCCGACCAGGTCACCCTTCCAGCTGTAAGCCTCTCCGCCTGTGGGAGACGGCGGTGGTATTTCTGGCGGTGGTATATCTGAAGCTATGCACCTGCTTCCTTGATTTATGGCTTTCCGTTTAGACCGGGCTCCCGTATTTTCCTCCAGCTTTTATTTTGCCTTCAAGGTCGAGGAGATTGGCAGGCAGAGGGCCCCCGAACACCGCCAGGCCTCCGCCCTCTGTCCCTGTCCTCGGAAACACAGCAAAGGTGCCCTCAGACCGAAAGGGAGCGAGTCCTAGCATCCCTCCCTGCTGTCACCACAGGTTTAGCGGACCCTTCTGATGCGGTTCCCAGCTTTCTCGCCTCCCTTGCCTTGTCAGGGGTTGCCATCATTTAGAAAGGTACACACGGTATTTTGAAAGGATTAGATAGAGGATAAAACACAACTCAATCCTTTATAAAAGAGCGGCAGACGGAGAGGGAGGGAGAGAAATGTCAGACGTCACAGAGCGATTGGACGAGGATGGCAGGCACAAAGAGAAGCAGCACACGGAGAGCCCGCCTGTCCCCATGAGGCAGAGGGAGGGAGAGGTGGCATTTGACAAATATTTACTCCCGCGGAGGAGGCGTCTGGAGTGAAAGAGCCGTAAGTGGTTTCTGACAGTGTTTAAAGTACACAGGGGAAGGCAGAATCAGGCAACCGGGGGACGATCTCATCGCGTGGATCTCTTTTCTCCAACACGGGAGGGGAACGAGGCAAACGCATCATCTGCACCGCCTTTGTGATGACAGCCCTGGAAAGTCAGATCGTCCCGGTGAGAGCGGAGCTGAACGAGCCGGAGCCAGGAGCCTGGCGCAGGCGGGGCTCCCCTCCCTCTTCGGAGTGCCCTGAACCCTGGGACTGGAGAGATCTGGGGGCCCGAGGGCCCCGGGCGGCCAAGCCCTCAGCTCAGAGGTGAGCAAGCAGGACCTCTGAGAGGCTTGGAGGGCTCACCTGCCCTGCGGGCACCAGGTAGGTCATGCAGAAGACAGAACGCACACCGCGCCCCTCTAGGACCCCGCACCTTTTGTGAAAGGGCGCTGCGATCTGCAGACCTCCAGCCCTCCTGAGAATGGACAGGGCACAGTCTCTTGGGCTCCTGCCTCCGCTCTGGCTCTCTGTCCACGAGCACTGATCAGAGAATCGCCTTCTTTCTTTCCGGCAAACTACAAGCAAAGTAAGTCACGCACGCAATTGCCGCAGACGGTACACCACAAAACGTTGACAAACCTATTAGGGGATTTCATAGACAGTCAGGCACCAGAAACCCACACAGCCGATGTCTCCCCAAACAAGATTTTTTGGATACACTTGTATGTAGTTTTAGAATTTACTGAGCTCAGGGTCGGGAAGGAAAGACTAAAAGGGGAACCCTCAGATTAAGGAGGGGAAAATATTGAGAGCGAATGGGCTATTATAGGTGCTCCCAGGGTGGCGCTTCCTCTACGAAGGAAGCGTAGCACTGGGCACATTATCTGCGGAATCTTCGAACTTCGAATCCACCCGTGTTGGATGTGCATAGCATCCATATTGCACTGGCCATTGTTCTACGGATAGATCGAAATATTTATCACTCTTGGATACTCTTGGATCAATGGAAGTATTATTTAATTTGTTCTACACACATAAGCTAGGTGTGTGTGCATGTCTTACTTCAGAGAAAAACAACTAAAGCAACACCGAACTGTTCCAATTTGACAAGTTAGCCCTACCTGCTGGCTTGTGCTTGGAGACCAGTGTGAACTCGCGGTTAGGGTTAGATTTATATGCATACAGATGGATAGATGAAGACAGAATTATGGATGTGTGTGCGTGGTGTGTGTGTGTCACAGTGCACATGGAGAAGGGGTGAGTCACTGACACCCCAGTCGCAACAAACACACTTAACGCCTAGATCGTGTTTTCTAAATCCCGTTCTCCAGTAAAAAGAATCAAGACCTGTTAAAAAAAAAATGGCTGATTCCAGCCATTTTCCAGCCAAGAAAAAATAAAGAAAAAAATAAATAGAAAGCGAGTCTAGAGCAAAGTGGGTGTGTAGGTGGTGGTGGTGGTGGCAGGGGGGGGGGGAGTCTCAGGAGCTCACCTAAAAGTTTCTCCAACAGCCCAAAATGGAACAGGTGTTACGGCGAGATCGATAAGTATTGTACTGCATTATAACCCCAAGGATAAAAGTAATATACCAAAATCCATTCTGATATATTATTCTGACATAGTGAATGATTACAATAATAAATAAATGGGGGAGAAGAGAGAAAGATTCCATAAAGAGAAATGCCAGTCAACAAATGTAGAAGAAATGGGGGAAATAAAAGGTCGCCATTAGAACGTCACGAGAATCATTACCGCAGACGAGAAGCCCGGATGAATGCTAAAATTAGTGGAAGGAATTTTAAGGAAAAAAGGATATTGGCATCTTCTTAAAGTAGCTTCTCTGATACATTTATCAGAGGTTTTGGCACATGTCCTCAAATTGTCAGACACTTCTCCTTCTGGGAGGGGGTGCTTCGTTGTCTCTTGAGCATGGGCTGTACTTAGTAACTTGCCTCTAAGTTGCGGAGAAAGGAAGGGGGAAAACAGTAACTTTTCAGTGGAGAAATCTGGAAGTCTCTGCCCTGCCAAGTGGTGAAGGTCAATGTGTTGGAAGGAGAGGGGCACATCACCTCTGTGATAATCTTCCCCAAACCCGCCCAAGTAAGCTAATTGTGAGGAAACTTTAGTGTATTAATTTGCTAGGTACCGATACCATAGACTGAACCACTCATGCAACAGAAATTTATTTTCTCACAGTGTGGAGGCCAGAAGTCCGGGATGCAGGTATCGGCAGGCTGGTTTCTTCTGAAGGCCCCTTCTTAGCTGGAGATGGCTGTCTTCTCTCCCTGTCCTCGTGTGGATGTCCCTCTGTGTGTGTCTATGTCCTAAACTCCTCTTCTCATAAAAACACCAGTCACATTGGATCAGGGCCCCCTCTAAAGGTCTCATTTGACCTAATTCCCTCTTCATATGCTCTATCTTCAAAGACAGCCGTATCCTGGGGTGTGAAAGTTAGGTCTTCAGCATCTGAATTTGGAGGGACAAAACTCAGATAAACGCAAATAGAGAAACGTTCTGCAAAATACCCAACCTGCAGTCTTCGGGAGTTCAAGGTCAAGACTAAGGGACTTTCACAGACAGGAAGGAACCAAGGAGACATGAAGACAAATGCAATGTGGACCCCTGGGTTGGAGGCTGGAAACAGAACCAGCATTGGAAAAACTGGGAAATCCATACAAACTCTACAGTTCAGCTAACACCACAAAATCAATGTTAACTAATATTTTATCATGTAAGATATTAATATTGGGAGAAGCAGACCGACAACCACAAGGGAGCTATCTGTACTATCTTTGCATTTTTTTTTCTTTTGAAAATCTAGAATTCTTTCCAAAAACGCTAAAAATAAAAGTTATTTCCACCTCCAAAATTACCTACCACTACTGGAGAAGAGAAATGAAACCAAACAATATCCAGGAGAAAAGAAATTCATATTATGGATTTTCTTTTTCTTTTTTTTTCTTTTTCTTTTTTGTAATTTTTTTTAACGTTTATTTTTGAGACAGAGAGAGACAGAGCATGAATGGGGGAGGGTCAGAGAGAGAGAGGGAGACACAGAATCTGAAACAGGCTCCAGGTTCTGAGCTGTCAACACAGAGCCCGACGTGGGGCTTGAACTCACGGACCGTGAGATCATGACCTGAGCCGAAGTCGGACGCTCCACCGACTGAGCCACCCAGGCGCCCCTGGATTTTCTTTTTAAATCCTCCCTATGTAAGAAATGTTTCCTCCATTATTGACTTCTGAGTCCTCCTAGTTTTTTGCCTTCTCAGTTTGAGAGCGAGTTATTTATCCTTTTAATTTTCCTAGTCACTCGTTCCTTCGTGCATTCACCCGACAGCCCTTAGGCATTTACAAAGCATCCGCTATGCACTTTGAATACAATGTGATTAGAGTATGCTGTAGCCACTGAGGTACACGTGGGTGTGTGCACCATCTGGGGTGCGCATGGCTGGGTGAGGAAGACCATCTGAAAACATGTCATTACTGCAACACTGCCAGCGATCTGGAGACATTAAGAACGTGAGATGGCCAAAGTTCTCAAGAGACGAGACCCAAGAATGAGGTCATAAAGGTCAAAGGGCCATACGTGCAACCATTCAGTGGGGAGGACGGTTTGTGCATCTAAAAGAGGGGCACGGATTTCCATTAGATAATTATCCTGAACTCTAAACAATTTGGTATTGTTTGCGAATAGAGATGGGGGAGGGAGGATTAGGGAGAGTGGAAGAGGGGTCTAAAGGCAGGCGGGCAGAGGACTGAGGTCCTGAGAGCGCACCTCGGCGCGGGAGGCGAGTGCTCTGCGTGAATCCTTGGAGAGCTCTGATCTCACCACGATGTTGCAAGTTACTGGGAGGAGCGGTAGTGAAATCTGCCGTTGAACCGGCCGGTAGCATTCTTCCTAGTGCTAATATTACTCCTCGAACTGGTACCGTTACCACCTCTGCCTTTGCTACGGTACTAATACTAAGTACCCTTCCAGTGCCTGCTTTATCGTCCCGGCAGAGCCACCTCCAGCCTCGTACCCAGCACTCAGGGAGGTCTTGTTGAGTCTTGTCTTTTCTTTTCTTCCTTTCCTTTCCTTTCCTTTCCTTTCCTTTCCTTTCCTTTCCTTTCCTTCCCTTTCCTTTTCCAAGTAAGCTGATCTTAACGGTGACTCTCCATTATTCTGTCTTGGCAGAGTTTGAGCTGGTGATTCACTCTGTGACCTCAATCCTTTGATGAATCTAACATTTTCCGGTTGTTTTCTCGTGAGGACAAGGAGTGATGATTTCCAAGGCCTTTACACGTTGGAGCGGACATCAGAGGAGGCCCCCTTCTGGTCGCTCTGGGTCAATTCCGAAGAGCTCTGTGGGGCATCGGGGAGCCATTGGGGGAAAGCTCATCTTCATCCAGGACAGAGATAGAGCTGGTTCTGGGTGTCAGGCTGCATCAGACAAGCGACTACCTTCTTGGTTACTCTTCTGGGATGACCGACCCCACGCCTGGGGCTTCCACATGGATGGAGGCCCTGGTAACTACAGGCCAGACAAGAGAAAGCTGACGGAGGCGGGGAGTGACCAAGAGTGTTAAATACTATAGAGAGATCAGGGGACTCAGACTCGGGAAACTGTCCTTGGATTTGAGAAAACCTCTTAAATTCAAGAAGTGCTTTTATTTTACCCAAGTACCCAATATAATAAATATGTTCATTTTGACAACTGTTTCATGAATAACAGCATCAAAGTCTCCAGAGCTATAGGAAAGCGATGTTTAAGTCTAAGTGGTCTTGCAATAACTCATTTTCTAATTTTATAAAAGGGGCTGTGAAGTACAATCGAGGAGCTGTACATCAGAGACGGGGGCGCCCTGGTCTATGGCAGGTATTTCGAGAGTATTTATAAATACAGCGACAAAAAGCACATGCATATACATATGTAAATACACAGGGGTGTGTGAAATAGATAGAAATAACATTTCAATTTGAAGAAGAATGTGGAGGGATATGTTTTCAGACAAAACATGATAAAGACAAAACTGAATAAAAGATAGAGCTACAAAGATGTAATCATCAAGACAGCATGATATTGGCACAAAAACAGACACACAGATCAACGGAATAGAATAGAAACTCCAGAATTGGACCCACAAAAGTATGGCCAACTAATCTTTGACAAAGCAGGAAAGAGTACCCAATGGAAAAAAGACAGTCTCTTTAACAAATGGTGCTGGGGGAACTGGACAGCAACGTGCACAAGAATGAAACTAGACCACTTTCTTACACCAATCACAAAAATAAACTCAAAATGGATAAAGGACCTGAATGCGAGACGGGAAACCATCAAAACCCTAGAGGAGAAAGCAGGAAAAAACCTCTCTGACCTCAGCCGCAGCAATTTCGTACTACTTGACACGTCTCCAAAAGCAAGGGAATTAAAAGCGAGAATGAACTGTTGGGACCACATGAAGATAAAATCCTTCTGCACTGCAAAGGAAACAATCAACAAAACTAAAAGGCAACCGACGGAATGGGAAAAGAGATTGGTAAATGACATATCGGATAAAGGGCTAGTATCCAAATCTATAAAGACTCACCAAACTCCATACCTGAAAAACAAATAATCCAGGGAAGAAATGGGCAGAAGACACAAATAGACACTTCTCTAAAGAAGGCATCCAGATGGCCACCAGCCACATGATAAGATGTTCAACGTCGCTCCTCATCAGGGAAATACAAATCAAAACCACACTCGGATACCACCTCACACCAGACAGAGTGGCTAAAATGAACACATCAGGAGACTATAGAGGCTGGCGAGGATGTGGAGACACGGGAACCCTCTTGCACTGGTGGTGGGAATGCCAACTGGTGCAGCCGCTCTGGAAAACAGTGTGGAGGAGGTTCCTCAAACAATTAAAACTAGAACTACCCTATGACCCAGGAATAGCACTGTGGGAATTTACCCAAGAGATACAGGAGTGCTGATGCACAGGGGCACTTGTACCCCAATGTTTATAGCAGTACTCTCAACAATAACCAAATTATGGAAAGAGCCTAAATGTCCATCCACTGACGGATGGATAAAGAAATTGTGGTTTATATACACAATGGAATACTACGTGGCAATGAGAAAGAATGAAATCTGGCCCTTTGTAGCAACATGGATGGAACTGGAGAGTGTTATGCTAAGTGAAATAAGTCAGACAGAGAAAGACAGAAACCATATGTTTTAACTCTTATGTGGATCCTGAGAAACTTAACGGAAGACCAAGGGGGAAGGGAAGGGAAGGGAAAAAAAAGTTAGAGAGGGAGGGAGCCAAACCATAAGAGACTCTTAAAAAACTGAGAATAAACTGAGGGTTGATGGGGAGTGGGGAAGAGGGGAAAATGGGTGATGGGCATGGAGGAGGGCACCTGTTGGGATGAGCACTGGGTGTTGTATGGAAACCAATTTGACAACAAATTTCATATTAAAAAAAAAAAGATGGAGCTTAGATGAGAAGTTTACTTGAACTTCAGAGTAGAGACCTGTCTCCCCTTTCCCCCCAGAGGTACTTAGGAGGTACTTAGGAGCCCGTGAAGTCACACCGCTTGCCTCCTTGTCTCCTCCCCGAGGCTCCCATTGTAAGAAATCTCCCAAGGTAGATGAAGAACCTCCTGTTTGATTCACTGCCACATTCGGGGGCCCTGCAGGAGTGCTTTACCCTCACGAGGTCTTTTGGGGTTTTAACTAAACAAGTTCAAGCCATCCTTAAACTGGAAGTGACTGCAAGAATACGTTGCTAAGATGCCCACTGAACAAGAAGGCGATCCGAGTGTCTCTCAAATTATGAGATGTCGATATGCCTGACATAGCCTCGACATGGATTCTGAAGTCCCCTCGCCTTAAAACGATTGTAGTGATGGTTCCATCCATTGTAAAGTTGTAAAATTATTGAGCAGAGCAATGGGCACGCGAGGTTGAAAGTACAGGCACCTATAGATATCTGTTTTATCACCTCCTTTTTGTCCTCTGAAGCCTGTCTGCTCAGTGCCACACGCAGAAGTATTTCTGGCTTATATATGATTAAATGGAGGAACTGATGAGAGCATTTACTTAAACCCAGACACAACGGTTGCAAGGTTACGATCAAGTCATGGTTCCTATTTTTCGATTCGGTTTAAATAATTCAGATCTGATGTCCTGGGGCGAGGGCAGCTGAGTCTGTGATGACATCAGCGAATCAGTACGAAATGATTTTGTGTTTTCTGCTTGTCTCCCAGATCCTAATTCACACTCCAACGAGACGCTTCCAGTTACAGGGTTTAAAGAGGTGAGAAATGGCAACATTTTGCGTATCCTATTACAGCACAGGAGATGGAATGGTCCTGAATTAATTGACCCCCACGCCCCCCTCCAAGTTTGTCTTTTGTCCCAGGAAACGGTGGCACTTTGACCCGAAGGGCAGAGGTCAGGCTGTTGCAGACTAGCTGAAGACCTGGCTTCTACACGGCCCCTCGGCAGTCGGGAAATATGTTTTCCCCGAGACCTGCACAAGGACATTCCCTTCTTGCCCGCAGACTGCCTTGTTCCAAAGGGTGGAGACCGGGCTCAATAATGTAACCCCAGGTAAAGCGGAAGTCAGACGCGTTTGGGACCCACGGTTTGAGAATGCAGACTTGCCTGCCTCTGGTTGTCCGGCTTATTTCCTTGCAAACAGACTTGAAACGACGTTCTAGCTCCCCTTTCACCGGAGAAAGAAGCCGCTTGAATGCGGCTCCAAGTAAATTCTGTGATCACCTCTTCAAGCCACCTGAAGAAGGAAGGGCGCGTGAGGCACAGGAGATCTTGCTGGAGAGGCCCAGTGTTACCCAAGCAACGAGGCTTCACACGATGGAGGGTTCAGTGCCAACATAGCTAGCCTGGGGACATGGCGAGGGAGTTATTAAAATCAGCTCAAGGGGGTAGCAGGAGGATGCTGAAGGCGACGCGTTGTCCAGAAGGAGGGCCGAAGGCGGGTGGGTTTACGTTGTGCCTGATGGCAGCCAATTACACAATGGCAGCCTAGAGCGAGCCAGGGGCATTCATCGAGGCCACAGCCACTCACTTCCTAGAACAAGTTGTAATGTCTGTTTATCATAGGGCTTAATTCCCCAATGGAGGGAACAAAGGCAAATATCAAAATGGAGCAAATTTTTTTGACACTAGGAAGCGAAGCAAGGGACTAACCTCTTCTCAATCCCATCTTTGTTAAAACAAAGTCGGGCCTCAGCAGCTTATTTCAGATGTCAGTCAGACCCGACACGTGAGCACCGGTGTCTGTGATAAAGCCACAAAAGAAACCGAGTCGGACATAAACGCAACAGCGATTCCAGCGTTGGCATAGACGGCCTGCTGCCTGCGCTGAGCCAGACCCGGTGCGCACTCTTGGGAAAGCGTAACCCGCCTGCAGAGCTGGACGGTGATCATTTGTTGTGCTCTCTCTTTTCTTGTTTTAATTACTAGACGCCGTGCTATTTGCATGTGTGAGTGATGAATGCTGGTCGTCATTTGACAGAGGGTGTGGAGCTCTCTTGGTGCTTTCGTTTTCTAGGGCAAATTATAACTCCGTTTTTCTTACATGCAAGTTTTGCGAATGTGGGAAATTCATACCTAGCAATTTGCCTGTAAGAATATCCCCCTTTCTTCCAGGGGTGGTCCCTGTGGCGGGGGAAGGGCGCGGAATCTCATCACGGGTTCACACTAGATGCGCAATGAGGCTTGCCAGCCTTCGCTGTCTGTGTCGGGGGTCTCATGCGCACACAGGCTGAGACCAACTATCCACGGAGGCACCGGGGAAGTGCAGTACAGTCGCCTAGACACGGGACACCTGGAAAGAAAAGTATAAGCTTCTGGCGACGGTAGAACAAGCAACGGTCACTGTTGCAGAACTCCTAGTCTGGACGGTTTTCCTTTACTCTGTCCACCGACTGCTAGAAGGCATGCCTGAAGGAGTTCGACGGGGAAAGGGACCCCTGAGTGTAATCACGGGGCAAAGTGGCTTCCGCTCGCTGGCCTGCGTGAACCACTTGTCTTTGGCAGCTGAGAGATAAAGCAGAATACACGCTCGAACAGAGCCACGAATACAATAGTGATAAAGTGATGACAAATCTGAACCCTTGGTTTCCGGAGGCTCAGAACCACAGGCTCCTTTGCAGAGGTCCTAGTTCCTGAAGCCTCTGCATGACTAAGCTGATTCTGCCTTTACGTTAACTCTTCTGCTCCCAGAAAGAGCCATGTCTGACGCCTGCCAACTCAGCTATCTTCTTGAGTCACCCCGCTGAAGATCGAATACTGGGGCGTGAACGTGACTCCCTACCAACCTTCCTGGGTAGACGTGTATTCCCGCTCTATAGAGGCAACGCTTAGCCAAAGGTGCCCGTGGGGAGTAATGACCTCACAGTTTTCCGGAAGGATCGGGACTTTCTGGGATCACTGCCATCCTGACACCTCCTCTCCTCCACGCTGAGATTCGAGACCACATGCCTGGCAGAGGGTTCTGCACAGAATCCATCAGTATCGGCCGATGGCCATTTCCAATCTGGAAGAAAGACCAGAGCCCCTGTGAATTTTAAAGAGTTTCAGGGGCTCCTGGGGGGGGCTCATTCAGCTGAGCGTCCGCCTTTGGCTCAGGTCACGATCTCACGGTTCATGAGTTCCAGCCCCACATCAGGCTCTATGCTATCCTTCATATCAGGGTAGCATCTTGTCCCTGAAACAGTCCAGCTGACCCTTCAGAGCAGTGGGGTGACTCCCCGACTCCCACAGGTCTATCACTTTTGCCTTTTCTGCCCCTTTCCTACTCGGGTCTCTCAGGCAGCTTATGAAACTCAGAAAGAAAAAAAGAAAAAGAAAAACGATAAATGTGTCCAGGAAACACCAAATGGTGATAAAAACAGACGTGCGTCCTGGGGCTCGTCAGAATCGTCCTGACGATCCTGCAGGAGCATCCGACCTCTCCCCACGTTGGGTGTGGGGGAGCCTTGCGACATTCAGAGTCTACGTGGATTGCAAGGTTCTGCCGGCTTCCTTCCCAGGGGTACAGCCCACGCACGGGGCAGCCTGAGATGAGGGCACCAGCAGGTCAGACCCTGTAGAGCTCAGGAAGGAGGAAAGGCCCAACAGGAAGGGAGAGAATGGGGCAAACACCAAGCGATACACAGCAGTGTTGCCAAACTGGCTCATTGATATAGAGTTGGAAGGTGATGGGAGGAACAGGTCCAAGGTGGTGTGAACCAGAGCCCAAGGGTAAACAAGGGGGGGGGGGGGAGGCAAATCATGCCACTTGGTGGGGTTTTCCAAGGAAGGTTGGCGGTAGGCACCCCTGCGATCTCAGTGCCCAGGTGTCCCTGGGAAGCATGGCGAGTGTCCAGATGAGCATGCACAGCCCTCACACCCGCACCCACAGGCAGAGATGCTGTGTGAACTCTGAAGGGGACAGCATCATGCCCGGCACCTGTCCTATGTCAGCTCTCACCTTGTCTTGGTTGACTCTACCTAAACAAGGGTAACAAACAACAAAGACAGGGACTGAGAGGCATGCGGAAGGCCTTTGTCATCCCTACTGAGTGGCTGCCAGCACTAACAGTGGAACATCACTGCAAGGGGATCCATCTCTGGGCACAGCTCCTGTGAAGTCTAATGGGAATGAAACAAACACAGACAGCATGTACAAGATCGAGGTCACCGAGGGCATCTCTGTCATCTCCCCTCTGTGGGGCCCTGATTCGACCTTGAGGGAAGAGAAATCAAAGTTGGATCCAGTTCAACACCTGGGAACTTGCTACTGATTAAAAGGAGATCATCGTATCTGGGTAATAGGCAATGTTATCGGGGTTGTGTGTCTGTGTGTGTGTGTGTTTTAAAGACGAACTTACAGCTAATGTCCTTTGCACAGCTCTGCATTCATAAATCATCACACTTTCCCAAACTGATACAGCTTCTTACTTCCCACTAATTCCAAGGCTACTTTCTCATTTGGTAGTTAGCTTTCCAACTGTCAAGAAATTCCTATAATTGAAAGTGAACTTGATGAGCCGGTTAACGGCCAAGAGTGCTGGTGACCTGGTTCTGAGCTGTTCTAGGGATAAAAGAGGACGTGTCAAAATCCAGGGAAATTCCTCTTGCTGGAGAAGCAGGCAGAGTGCCCAAGGAACAGCAGTCAGCTGAGGATGCGAGGACGAAGTCAACATTTCTGGTCTGAGCTCCGTCCCCAGGCAGCAGGAGGACAGGCGGCAACCTCCAGTCAGATGGCTTGTGTTGTCTCCCTGCCACCTTATAAGGCAGAGCCCCAGCACAGCCTCCATGCACAAGGAGAAAATGCAGGCACGGGAGGAGGGGCATCTCGCCATCAGTAGCCCAACTGCTGATCAACACCAAGTTCTCATGCAGCAGGAGAACCCAGAGCGGCGACCATCAGCTCACCCTCACATACACTGCGTGAGAATAACACAGGGCATAAGAGGTTTTTGCAATAAATTTCCTGCATCAGTCAGGAACAGTGTGTCCCAGAAACAGAATATTGAAACAATAAGGGACATTAAAGATTGTCTATTTCAAAATCGCTCATAAAATTGAGGAAATCCCAATGGCGTGCAAGCTTTGATCTGTAGAGCCTCTCTGTGAGTGCCCACCCTAATCTCATCTCTCAGGTGGTGGCTGACTTTACGTCCACTTGGCTGGGCCATGGTATGCAGTGAAAGTGTTTTGTTGTTGTATTTTTTTTTTCAGATGAGATAAACATTAAAATCAGTAGACTTTGAGTAAAGCAGATTGGCCTCCATAATGTGGGTGGGCCTAATCCAACAGATGAGACCTTAATAATCAGAGATCAAGGTCCCCTAAGGAAGAAGGAATTCTGCCTAAAGATGACCTTCAGACTTAAACTGCAGGATTTACTCTTCCTTGAGTCTTCAACCTTCTGGTCTACTCACACATTATGGCTTCTCTTCAGTTAAATCTATTGTTCTCTATCCCTATCCATAGATGATAGATAGATGATAGATAGATAGATAGATAGATAGACAGAAGATAGATAGACAGACATCCTACTGGTACTGTTTTTCTAGAGAATCCTGACTAGGCACAGCGTTGGCAGTGAAAGTCAACCTAAGGAGATGTTTTGGAGATGCATGTGTTCCTGGGGAGGCTCATGCATGATTCTCAATGGTAAAGACCTTTGTCAATACAGGTGAACACGTAGGAGCTCACACAAGATGATGTCATGGGACCATAATCCAAGGAACCACATGCACATGCACCTGCCCCACAGATGCGTGTGGCTGGGCTGCACGGGATGGCACAGATCTCTCAACAGCAGGAGTGTTTCAGCCCCATCAGGGTGAGGTGTGGTAGATGTTGAACCCCACCGTTTTGGATGGTGAAGGGAGAGACTTCTATTACAAGGAAACTCTCCAGGCTGCAGGCTGCAGGATCCCATAAGATAGTCATAAATGGCGGTGCATACTCATGGGAATTCCAAAGTGCTTGGGGAGGGGCACTTTGTAAACAGGTGTCCCTCTTCGAGTAGGAAAGGAACTCTTTCCAGGCTTTGTGTGTTCAGGTGAACCGTCATCGGAAATTCCAATTCTACTGGCCTTTCCTAGACCTCTTCCCAGGGGGACCAGGAGTGACTTAACCCAGAGATGAGCTTGGGAGGAAGATGGGCTCTGGGTCGAGCTCCTTTCCCTTAAACTTCCTTAGAGATCAGGGCACACACTCTCTCCCCTCTGTCCTTGGCCACAGGGAGTAAGCTTGGGAGTAACTGCCCTGAGCTGTGAGCAGAGCTCCCGCCACTGGCTTGATATTTCTGTCTAGTTCTGGGACTTGATGACAATGGGAAGATTTCTGCCACACACCCAAACCCTGTTCTGTGGTGACTCAGTCACTCATGAAGCTGACGCGTTAGTATCTTCTGCCTGATTCTTTTATCTTCTTCAACTGGATCGAGCTTGAAAACTCAACAGTGGTCATATCAGCTGACTTTCTCATACCACTCCTTAGTGCATGGACCAGGAACACTGAGAAATGGAAAGGAAATAGGACCCCCAGGGGCAAGAAAGCTCTTGGAGTGAGTGAAGGGATCTTGGGCCAGAAGAGACACTGGGCCCTTAGAGAGTGTCCTATTGGGCTGTGCCCTGCAAGCCTGGCGGACCATACTTGCACTGGCCTCATCCTGCCACATGAGGCACTACACTTGGCCATGGGTACATCCGTATCGTAGCTGTCCTGTTCCTTGGCTCAGCTAACAGGTGTGTCTGTGGCCTGCAATGCTAGGCCTTTGGTTTATCAAATGATGGCTCACTACACTACGGAAGTATCTGGTTCTGTGGCCACAGACACGGGAGACAAGGGCTTCCCTATGTGAAAGCATCATTACGTACAAAAGATGAACCAGTTTTTTTTTTTAACGTTTATTCATTTTTGAGAGACAGGGAGAGACAGGGAGAGACAGCGTGAGAGCAGGGGAGGGGCAGAGAGAGAGGGAGACACAGAATCCACAGCAGGCCCCAGGCTCCACACTGTCAGCACAGAGCCCGACACAAGGCTCAAACCCATAAACCATGAGATCATGACCTGAGCCAAAGTCGGACGCTCAACCGACTGAGCCACCCAGGGGCCCCAAGATAGGCCACTCTTAAACAAGAAGGGGCCAGAACAGGAAACTGCTGTTGTGGACTTGGATCGTTGTAGATGTGGGTGGGCAGAACAACTGTTTTTTAAAAGGCAAGGATGCAGGGGGACCTGGTGGCTCAGCTGGTTAAGCATCTGATTCTTGACTTCAGCCCATTGTGATTTCACAGTTCGTTGGATCGAACCCCGCATCTGACTCTGCACTGACAGTGAAGAGCCTGCTTGGGATTCTCTGTCTCTCCCCTCTCTCTCTCTCTGCCCCTACCCCACTTGCTCTCACTTTCAAAATAAATGAACTTAAAAAAATAAAATAAATTAAATTAAATTAAAGGCAAGAATGTAGAGCTACAGGCGATGATTAGTTTCTGTCTTAAACCCTTTGGTGCCAAGCTGGGTGTTACGGACCAAAGTGTATCCCCTGGAATTCCTGTGTTGAAGTCCTAACTTCCAGCGTGACCCTCTTTGGCAATAGGTCTTTAAGGAGGGACTCACTCGGGTTAAATAAGATCATAACGATGGGGCCCTCAAGCAATAGAATTGGTCTGGTGTCCTTGTAAGAAGATAGAGAGACACCAGGGATGTGTGCACACAGAGAACAGAAGGGCCACATGAGGACACAGTGAGCAGGTAACTGTCTACAAGCCAAGGAGAAAGGCCTCAAGAGAAATCATACCTGGTGACACCTTGATCTTGGACTTCCAGCCTCCAGAACGGTGAGAAATACATTTCTGTTTCCTAAGCTGCTGAGTCTGTGGTATTTTGTATCTGAGCCCAAACTAATACAACCAGGTACGTAGTTGTTCAAGCAGCTGTTCCAAATCCCATTCTGCCGTTAAGGCCATAGTGGGGACTGTGGCTGAGTTAACATTGTACTAATATAAGTTGGGGATGGGCTTGAGCCATCTGTCTTGCTTGTGTGTATATGCATAACGAAACACACACAACCACACAGCCACAACCACACATGCACAGCCACAACCACGCACACACAGCCACACACAATCGCACCCCTTAAGAACGTTCTAATGACCACTGGTGTATTCAAGTATTATGTTGACATTCCTGGATGAACGTCTTCCTTCTCTACTCGGTTGGGCACACAGACACCAACTCCTGCCTCAGGGGAAAGCTGAGTTTTTCCTAGAAAATCTTTGAGTTCCTGGGCCTTGCTCGTTGATTTTGTTTCTGTTCTCATTCTTCTCATCACCCCATACCTGTTTTGTTCCAGAATGAGACGAATACTTTTAGTTATTTGTAATAAAGAAATGTTTCCGAACACCTCACTGTGTCATAAATTTCTCTGTTTTGTGGACGTAAGGAAGGAGTCATCCGGCAGAAAGCCTGGCCTCGTTCCACGTGACCTCATTTCCCCCCATTCTGTCCTGGATAAATCACTATTGTTTCTTTCATTGTATGCAAAACACTTCTATCCCTAACTGGACCCTTTACGATCTATCCCATTTTTCTCATTACTATATTTCCCCCCAAAATGCGGTTTCATTTCTTTTTTTTCAATGTTCATTTATTTATTTTGAGAGAGGGAAAGAGAGAAAATTCCAAGCAGACTTTGTGCTGTTAGCACAGAGGGTGACACAGGGCTTGATTCCAGGAACTGTGAAATCATGACCTGAGCCAAAATCAAGAGTCAGACGTTCAACTGCCTGAGCCACCCAGGCACTTCTAGTCTCATTTCTAATGAAATTTCTTACATATATAACTTCCCCCATCTTGTGACATATCATTGAACTATTTTGCAATATGCATTCATTCAACTATGAATTGATGTTGGTTAACTTTTTGAAATGATCGTTTGTTTTCAGGTTCCAACCCTTCCCATGGATGACATTATATGTTTGCCTCGATTCTCAAGTCTTTAAAAGACCACCAAAAAAAAAAAAACCTGTGAATGAGGCAAAACTGAGTTTATCATTGTTAGTATGATAAAGGAGTTTCCCTTGACAGAGTCTTAATAATGTCCTAGAAAACAAAGGTCAGCAGAGAGGATTACTGGATTTTCATTTCTGGGCTTAGGTGATGGAGGCTGGATTTCTCAGTGCAGAGGCATGATCGGGACGATCTGGACGAACTTCATGACAACATAAGTCAGCATTGGCAGACAAGATGAGGGCTTTAAGGTGAGTCTTGATAAATATACTACTGTTTGATAAGCGAGTTTTTGTCTGAGTGAATGGAACAATTTGTTACCATGAAATGAGAGCTGTTTGGCTTGAGGGGCAAATTATTTACCCTGAAAAATGGGTTTGTAAAAATTTTCTGAAATACACAGTGAAGTTATTTGTTGATGGAAAGCTTGTCCTCCTGGAAATAGTTTCCTGAAACACACAGTTAGACCACATTGTACAGACAGCCTCAGGTCTCAGCCCCTGGAGGTCAGTAATGTGAACACACGTGGTCTGAGAGCCCACCAATGATCCCCTTGCCGATGGCTGTTGCTTTTTCCACAACCACACTCTCAAACCTTTCTTCAACTCAACAATCCCATTCTGTAGCGATTCCAACATTGGTTCCATCCTTGTAATTCCAGGGTTTCCAAGCACCCCGAGCACCAACCATGTGTTGTGACCTTTGTTGACCTGTTTAGTCTTCTCTCCTTTCTTTCTCTGCCTCATTTTTGAGTTCTCTCCTGGTTTAGCTTCCAACTCTACCCGGCCCAGAACCCATGGCTTACCACTTCATGCCACCATAGTTCCTTCCTTTCTTGTTTTTAGCCAGAAAAATGAGACCACCCTGTAGGTTTCCAGCAATTTCCTCTAGCGCAATGTCTTTTTTCACTCTTTTTATTTCCTATTGCTCCCCTTAGGGAGGCTTTTTGACAATTTTCCCCATCATCCAACCTCGTATAAACTTACTAGCGCAAATATACTTATGTGTTTGTGAGTTTATGTATATCTGTATTTCATGCAAAAAAAGTAAGATTTTTTTCACCTACCTTCTCTTCCCCTAACAAATTACTATTGTCCCTTTGGGGAGCAATATTGTTGCTATTGAGAATAGACTCTCTGTATCTCCTAATGGCAGCAGAACACTGAAGGAGGAGTTCACACCATAGCCATAACCAGAACATGGACTGTTTCCTCTTTCTCTCCCATGACCACTCAGTGTTCCTAGATGATGCTTTCATCTATGTTTGGTCTGGAGAAGGACTAATGCATTCGAGCTGCCCCAACTCCAATCCAGGTGTCAGAGAAAGCAGAAGGTATCCAGAGAAAAGGCCCTCAAAGCCCATCTGCTCCGTTGATTAACTTCCCCCTTTGTCTTTTTGCTTCCTTCCTCTGAATAAGGGTTACTTCACCTTCTCCTCCAAAATTAATATCTCCAGCTGTGTTCTGAATGCTCTTGTCACTTCGAAGGTCTTATGCTCTCTGTTAATAATTTCATCTTCTGTTCAATCATTCTATCTTTTCACAAAGAAACATTCGCATGCAAAAAAAAAAAAATCTCCAAAAAGTGTACAACATATTACCAAGTCCTGGGATAGTCTATTTTAAGTGTGACTTTGGTCGTCTGTTTTCCCCATCTCTGCACCGTACATGTTTGCCAAGCCAGAAGTGTTAGCACTTCCAAACCCCCCACCCATTCCCTGTCAAGATCATGTAGGCCTCTGTCCACCTGGACTGCGCTCCCAGACCGCTCCCAACCTTCTCAACTCCTCCTCCTTTTGGGGAGACTTAGCCCAAGCTGTTAGCACGTGTGTCCTCAACTTCCCTGATCAATCTCTACTTCCCCTCCTGTGCTGTTGAACTTTCAGAGCCCTCTCCATGAGATTCTACCACCATAACATGCATATTATCTTATGAATGTACTGTCACCTAAATGTGATCCTGCTAGATGTGTACCACCTTGGCACAAGAATTACATGATTTAGTTTGAAGTCTCCAATGCCTCCACTAACTCCAGGAATAATACATTGTCACACTTGTCTATTGAGTGATAGAACAAATGACTGATTGATGAAGGCAGAAATTGCTGGATGGAAGAAAAAAGATAAGAATTTTAAAAAATAACCTGCCGATGTAACAGCTTGACTAAATGACTGTGAAATGCTAACCACATCGAATGAATTCTACGCTTCCAAAGATAAGCTAAATGCTTCCACAAGATGGTTTGCCACTCAGGCCTCCAGGATGCATCTATCTAGAAGCATTTAAACGAGTTCTTGGTGTTAAAAATTGGTTCCTTTAATAAAGTTGAAAGAGGCAGCGGCACTGAGAACTCCAGGGTAGTTGTATTTGGCAGCAATCTTGGTACTGACCGCATCTCATTCGTATGATAGCCTTAGTGGAGAAAGCACAGCTCGCCATTTTGGGTGGGGGGGGGGAGGGAGGAAGGTGGCAAAATTATCAGCCCTTTCCCCAATATCGCTATGTGGTCATGACTTTGTGTTAGAAGCCTGTAATAGGTTCACATAATTAAGAGCTAGAAAGGACCTTTGAGATCACTTATATTTCCAAAGAGAAAAGCACCTACCCTAGGGTAATGTGTCTTTGACCAAAATATTTCGCAAATGTTTTCATTAAATTCAAGCAAAAGTTCTCATTGTAATAGAGTTTAAATATCGTAGGATGGATTTTCTTTGGCACGTTCTTTTTTTAATTGACGTGAAAGCAGTCTTTGCTCATACTTTGTTGCTTTTTTTTAATAACTGGAAAGTGCCCAAGGACCATCATTAAATATTAAAAGGTGAGGGGAACCATATGGTCACCACTGAGGGATTTCGAGATCGTGATGGCGCTCCATCTGCATCAGTAACAATTTAGTCATTACATCAAGGACATGGAGAGATTCAGAAGTGGACTTGTGTGGGAGGAAGCACAAGTCTGAGGTGGCACCATGCCACACACACTATGCTCCGATCACCTTCTCTCAGCTGAGCGCCCTTGGACCCAGCTAAACAAGTCAGAAACTCGCCCGGCAATGTTTCTCTCCCCCCCCCCCCGCCCCCCGCCTTTTTGAAAAGAGATTCTCTATTTACACAATGATATCGTCTGGTCGGCAAAACAGACATTAAGAAAGTGTTTTTCCTTAAACACACGGAACACCCTATTTCAACATCATACACCACTTGTACAAAGCTCTCTGTTGGGTGTTGGGATGGGTTACTTGGATTTCGTTTCTACTGTAAACTGTATTTCCAAGCAACTATTCCCTGAATTATGAGAATTACACAACAAGAATGGATGAAAAACTTACGCTGTTGATGCCTACTTCTTCCATATGTTGCCCCTATTGCCTCCTCCCTAACTTCATCTTAAAATCTCTGATCTGTCCTGTTGAAATGCATCTGAAGTTCATACTTTTAACAAATGAGTCCTGCGAATGATAATAGCAGTTACTTTTTAGGAATTTCACCTGTGTGCATGCCTGTCTCCCTGTATCTATATTTCTCTAATTCTCTATCTATCTTACCCCCAAATATGCTATGAAATGATTTCGTACTCCCCACTTAAGAAATTAGGTATTGTAGCTCAGAAGAGTCTAGCAACTTACCTAACGTCTAGTAGCTAGTAATGGGCAGATCACAAATCCAAACTTCCATCCATCCAGCTTCAAATCTTGAGCTTCTTTATTGCATCCTTGGAGATGTAATGAAACCTGGGTAGAAATCATTACAATTTTCGATTTATTTAGGCTTTTCAAAAGCACACCGTTAAGTTAATTAACACTAGAGTTCACTGGTGTCAATATCCTAAAACTTTATTTTTAGATTTAATATGCAAACATGTCTTGTTAATACTTAAAAGGGAGAACAGGCAATCATCTCTATCTACCTGAAGTTACTATGAATTGTTACGTCTTCTAATCATTCTGATTCTAGTGTGTTTTCAGTTATAAATATAATTGAAACTGGGTTAAATAGGTGTTGGAGTATTAAGGAGCGCCCTTGTTGTGAGGAGCACTGGGAAGTGTATGGAAAAGTTGAATCACTAAATTGTACACCTGAAACTAATATTACACTGAATGTTAACTAACTAGACTTGAAATAAAAACTGTACAGAGTAATACATTTATAGGTTGCATGTATTGGAATTCTTCAAAGTAAAAAGACATGTCAGATTAGGTAGTAATTTTAATTTTTTAAATTTTTTAATATTTATTTATTTTGAGAGAGAGAAAGAGACAAAGCATGAGTGGGGGAGGGGCAGAGAGAGAGGGAGACACAGAATCTGAAGCAGGTGCCAGGCTCCGAGCCGTCAGCACAGAGACCAATGCAGGGCTCGAACTCACGAACCGCGAGATCATGACCTGAGCCTAACCAGGCAGCCCGTGCATAGGTAGTAATTTTTAAAAACACTAGGGTTTTCAAACACTGGTAAGCAAGTTCTGTTAATATTACTTTAAACTTAAAAAGGGCCACTTGGTTTTCAGTTGGAATGGTGACCATGGGAGTTTGGAGTTGACAGGGTCCCCAGGGCAGTGAATGTCCCAGAACTGAGGGCAGCTCGAAACCATCAGCACAGAGTGGTCACTAGAACCTCTGTCTCCAGACTCTTAGAAGGTGCCCTTCTGCTCTGCCTCTTCCGTGACCACAGCTATTTCCCTTCACTTTCTAGTAAATGAGGCCTCTGAGTGAACAAGTACTTGGATACATGACTTCAAAACCCTCCTCTCTGTTTAAAATACTTTCATATATGTAAATCAGTTTGTCTAAAATTTACATACATATGTATGTCTAGATATTGTTTTCCACAAATGCTGTCACAATGTCGGAATACTTACGTAACAAGTACAGTTTAAAAATGAAAAGGGGAAAAAAAGACGAAGATGAATCAAAGGAAAACCTGTCATTTTGTGGTAGATGTGAATTCAAACAGACCTGGGGAAATGCACTGCCCTGGGCAGCTAATCTACTTTCTTCCTTATAATTGACAAGTATTTTTTTAACCTGCGCATTTGCATAATAGAAATTGGAATAAGTCAATCGGTGTATAGTCGGACTTTATTACTTAACAGACGTCTGTCGCTTATAGTACTAGAGAAAAAGAAAAAATACAGATTAAAAGTGAAACAAAAGGTAACGTATCAGCAATGTTGACATGTGGTTTGAATACATGAAAGCATATTTTTAGTATATTTGTGGATTCAATTAATTTTAGTATTTTTTTTGGTTGTTTGTTTGCTAAAAATAAACAATAATCGTGTTAAGGGAACTGAGCTGATTATAGCTTAGCAACTAATAATGGTCAGTGAATCTGCACTTTGGGATCACAGCTTCCCTCAGACTCAGGTGAGGGTTGCACACTGTCGTGGCACCTGCACTTCTTGGGCAATGTGCATTCGTTGGGAAAAGCATTTCTCAGAGCTAGAGGGATAACACAGCCTTATTCCATGGGCTTCCCTTCATCTCATTTCTAAACCATTTTGTCAATGTTATCTAATGTATCGATGTACTTTATAGTATTCCACTCCAAACATTTTGATTTCTATAAGGTCAGTAGTGATGTCTCCTCTTCCATTCCTGAGTTTTGCAATTTGAGTCTGCTCAGTTTTTTCTCTGTCAGTCTAGATAATGTTTGTCCACTCTCTTGATCTTTTCAAGAACCAACTTTTGCTTTCATTGATTTTCTCTAATTGTTTTTGAATTTCTATTTCATTTATTTCTGCTGGAATCTTTATTATTCCCTTATTTCTTCTTGATTTAGATTTACTTTTGCTCTTCTTTGATTACTTTCTTAGGGTAGAAGTTTAGATTATTTATTTGATATGTTTGTTTGTTTGTTTTAATAATGGCATTTATCCCTAGAAGTATCCCTCTAGGCTCTGCTCTAGTGTATTCCATAAATTTTGATATGTTGTGTTTTTGTTTTTGTTCTTCTCAAAGAATTTTTGAATTGAGATCTTGTCTTTTCATACAGATCTTGAGAACATGAATTTCTGTATATCTCATTAAGGAGGAAGCACATTTGTCATTTAATGCTGCGAGCAAATATGCTCACCAATTTGTTACCTGCCCTTTAACATATTTAAAAACTAAGTCCACACTCCTTTCCCAGTTTCTTGAGAGGTTCTTGGTCTCACAGTATATGCATATTTATTATGTTCATACTGAATGTGCATGTAGTTATACATTTGTATTATCATAAAAAACACTGTTTTGTACTCAGAAAAGTTCTAAAACTTTTGAAAAATCTGAAGGGAACTCCTTGTATTGAACTGGAGGGTGTGCATGATTACAAGAAATTCATACATCCTCTGTTTGTTCTGATGGAATAGCAGCACCTATACCCCTTCCCCCCCCCCTTATTCCTGATTAAATACAGCTTTCCACACAATGGGATAGGACTGGGGGTCCCATCACACATCCATCTGTAAAATACACTAATTGCCTTCATGTCATACTGAGGGCACAGTAGAGAATGATACAAGTCTAGCTTTCATCTCCAGGAAGGCCAAGTCAATGCCTCCACGAGGCAAAGTTTGTGCACTGACAAAATCTGCAGAGATTCTGTCAACACTGAAGGATGAATTTCTGAGAAGGTCACAGGCTTGAATGCATTAGCAAGGAGATAAAGGGAATTTATAGCGTAAATGCACATATTAGAAAAGAAGAAATGTCTCAAGTCAATAACCTAACCTTCCACCTTAAAACACTAAAAAAATAAATAAATAAATAGAACAAACTAAACCCAAAGCAAGCAGAAGGAAGGAAATAATAAAGGTTACAGTGGAAATATATGAAATACAGGTTAGAAAAGCAATAGAGAAAAATCAATGAAACCTGAACTCGGTTGTTTGAAAGGATGGACTTGTGTCAGGATGCTACCAGCCTCCTCTTAATTGCTTTCCTCCAAGATGGCCCATTGTTTTCAGAGATGTCCTCAGGCATGGAGCTCTCCCTACTATTGTTTACACGGTCACTCCCTTCAAGCAAAACTGAGGAGTTTATACTCATCATGGCTGCCTTTCCCACCAGCAAAATCTCAGCAGCCTCGCACCGAAGCTGGAGCAGGACCACGTTTCTTGGAGTGTCACCCTGCTCCATGAGGAGGGTGCTGGGTGGGTGGGGACGCCCTAGTCCTCTCCATGGTCTCTCCTGGTGTAGAACTTCCATTCTACCAGCAAGCTGGGGCAGGCACGATTGGAGCCCAGTAACACAACCAGCCATGCGCGGGACAGAGTTTCTGCCCTGTAAATGGACTATTTGGAGGTAGAGACCCCAGAACTCTCAGCCTTGACTGTTTTCTGGAGCACAGATCTGGGACAGATGAGATGCTGTAATACCTCTTCCTGCTGAGGTGAAATTGTGCCCCGGGACTGGTAGTGGGTGGAGAAGAAGCCCCACCTTGGACACACCCTCCTGCAGGGTAGTTCCCAAGGTCATTTGCACAGGATAAAAGTTGGGAACAGGGAGGAGTGGGGGTGGGCAGGGAGCAGATTGCTGCTTACATGCCACAGATTCTTGCTATTCTTACTGAGATTTAATAGATTTTCTAAATGAATTGTTCTCCATTCACTCTATGCATTTAGAACAATTTCTTAAGACCTTCATTGATTTATTTCTTTTTACAATTTCCTCCAGTTAAATGGTTATTTGTCGCAGAGCCAACCCCCTGCACTCCTCAGTCCACCATTTTGGGAGATGGTCTCACTACTGCCTTTTCAAACAGTAATTAATGCCTTTGAATGGGGATGCTTCCATCACTCTTAACTGGTCTCTTTGAGTTTTGCAAAAAATCTTAAATGAGATCCTGGAGGAGCAGAAGTATAGTAGGGTGATCAAGGACTATTTTTAAGCTCAATTTATCTCCCTGAGACTCTATGAATTCCACATTAGGACAAATGTGCTTGGCAACGTGAAGTGTGCTGAATTACCTGTCTATGTTCGGCTCTGGCTGTACTCTCCTTCTTCCATTGGATATTTGATGGCACATCAACAGGTCTCCTTCCTAAGGTACTTGTCCTTCTGTGTCAGGCACTGGAGAAAATTCACCAGTTTGCATAAGGATTCTAGGCGCCAACAGTCATTACACAAGATTCTCATTCAGTAAGGTTTTTGTGATAAATCAGGAAAGCTGTGTGTTAGACTGAGTCATGGGCAGGGTAGAGGCGTAGTCCGTGAAATAAATAAATCTTGTGGAAATGGGATGTCAAGACTAGTTAAACCAAGATCCCAAGACAGCAAATGGCTGGGGGGGGGGGGGGGTGGTGGAGATGGGGCCTAGATACCCCAAGACTCAGCCCTGGGGTGAGCAGTGAGCCTAGGGGAGCCTGTATTGAGCACGTAACACGTGCACTGTAGAAGTTCGGGGACCTTCACTCACAGGAAAGCAGGGCAGCATGGAGCCCATCCACTGGTCCCTGCAGGACCAGCTCCTACAGCAGCGTGGGGACAGTGGTGGGCTGAAAAAACAGCATGTGGGCAAAACCACCTCTCACCACCCTCCACTTTGATCTGGGTGAACTACAGGGCGCTTAGATAATTCACATTGAAGGGTAGGGCCTCGTGCTTCAAAGTGAGACACGCAACTTCTTCCTGGTAGGGCATGGAAGGGCTCCAACAACTGAAATACAGAGACAAGCATATTAGTAGCCACATAGGTAGGAGGGTGCATGCCGCGATCGATGAGGGCGGCCCAAACAAGCATAGTCAATATCCATTAGTTTCGTCCACCTAGATATGTACACGCTTCAAAATATATAATTATTCCCTGCTTATTATAGAAATTGCCTGAGGTATTTCAGCCCATGAGGAAAATTGCCAGAGTTGGACATATCCAGGTAGTTTTATGAACTTAATTTTACCAAGAATACCAGTCTTAATAAGGGACTCATAAAAACGCAGGAAGGTAAATGGAATTTAAAAATATGCTTTGATTGTCAACAGCAATTCAGTGAAAAACTAAAGCCGGAGACTATCTGGCTAACTTGTGTGTAGCAATAACATCAGCCATCACTTTTTAAAAATTAAATTATTTCATCTTGCAGTCATTGGAATGCCACATGTAGTTGTGAGAACCGACGCGGAGAGATCCCACGTACCTTTCATCAGGTCACCCAAAGATAACGCCTGACCAAACTGTAGCTCAGCGTCACAACCGGGATGCTGACGTGGACGCAGCCGAGAGGCGGAATATTTCCACTGGACAAAGGTCCCTCGTGCTGGGCTTGAGGCTCCGTGCTGCCAGTGCAGAGGCCAACTCGGGGCTTGAACCGCAAGATCAGGACCTGAGCTGAAATCAAGAGTCAGATGGTTAACCAACTAAGGCACCCAGGCGTCCTGGTTCACTCTTTCTATGCCGGGCAGTGTTCTATGCCGAGTATAGGCATATTCACCATTCACCTGGTGAAGGGCCTTTGAACTGTTACCAGTTCTTGCCTATTAGTTAAAATTTAGTACAGATTTTTCGGTGACCGTGGTTTTGTTTGTTGTGGGATAAGCTCTCAAGAGTGCAGTTGCTGGGTCATATGATTTCATGCGTAGTTTTTGTTATAGTCGTTCATTGTCGTTTTTTTTTTGTTTGTTTTTTTTGTTTTTGCTTTTTTTAAAAAAATTTTTTTTAACGTTTATTTATTTTGGGGACAGAGAGAGACAGAGCATGAACGGGGGAGGGGCAGAGAGAGGGAGACACAGAATCAGAAACAGGCTCCAGGCTCTGAGCCATCAGCCCAGAGCCTGACGCGGGGCTCGAACTCACGGACCGCGAGATCGTGACCTGGCTGAAGTCGGACGCTTAACCGACTGCGCCACCCAGGCGCCCCTGTCGTTGTTGTTTTTAAAGAAACTGCCAAACCATTTTCCCAAGTGGCTGTGCTGTTTTGCTTTCCCACCGACAACGTATGAATGACTAAATGTGAGAGTGATATACTCCTCTGTACTTGGTGTTGCCAATAGTTTGGGTTTATTCTGACACTCACGAGGCGATCTCACCATGGGTTTCCATTCCCATTTACTTAACAGCTAATGATGTTGAGCCTCTTTTCGTGTGCCTGCTTGTCACCCGGATATTCTCTTCTGTGAAATATCTGCTTATTTGCTCCTCACCCTTCAGAGTTTTCTTAGTGTTTCTTTTATATATAATAATCCAGGGCTTTTCATTGTGCTTCGTGAGAGGAATAGAGAAAACTATGCCCACTCCGTCCTCCCAGGAGCGACAGGCTATCGCCAGCATTTTTGTGCACGATTAAACTCAGTAACACCTGGTGAGCAACAATTGTGTGCTGGCGTAAGGAGAGAGTAATACAACGAAGGGAGTTTGTTTATTATTCAAATATTGGTTGGGAGCCTGCTTTGTGCATGTCTTTGCCCTGCTGCTGGGTGCGGAGAGAGTGGGACAGGTGCAATCTTGCTTTACCAGCACCTGGTGGCCGTCTGGTGGCAGGTAGGGACTGTGAGCAGGATGCTGGAACAGCAGGCTGGGTTAGGAGAAGGACAGAGTGACTTTGAGGAGCATGTCTCCCCCCCGCCCCCGCCAAGGGTCAAGGGAAGACTTCTCAGAGGAGGTGTTATCTCAACTGAGGCCTCATGACTTAGTCGTGATCATTGGAAAAGAGGGGATTAAGGAGGAGGGACAGGGGAGCCCATTCAGGGAGACTAGAACCATTCGATGCTCTCACTTCTGTGACCTTGATTCCAAACTGGAACCTCAAAAAGAAGGAGGAATACTCAAAAGACACATTACCAGGCAGGATACATCATATAAGAAAGCGTCATCTCGTAATAAGGAACTTTTCAGAAGGCAGAAATGTATAAAAATTGAAAAGAGACCTCTTTTCCCATTGAATAATATTCAAATTATTTTATGAACTAAAAAGAATAGTCACTTTGTAGCTATCACAAAATAAAATTCCCGGCCTGAGTTGTCCCTAACTAAACCGTACAGATTAAACATACACCTTTTTTCCCCCTACTATTACAACAGGTTCAGTGTCTATATTTGCACGCACGTCTGAAAGATGAGATTTCTCTAGAAGAATATCGTTCACATTTCACAGTATTCAAAGTTTAGGATTTTCAACGTGACTAGCCATTGATTGAATTCAACATGATCTAGCTGCCATTTTAATATCAAGTCTTGTACAAAAATTGTGGGGGAAAGCTTTGGCGTACATTTTTAAAATTTTGGCCAAAAAATAAACTTGATATAAAATATTCCTGATATTCTGAATATGGTGATGGCCATGTATTCCTTCAAAACTTGCCCTTAACAGAGCATGGGATTTGTTTCCAACAAAGACACTTAATAAGCTGTTGTTAGAAACAGCACAAGTGGCAAAGATTTTCCAAAAAAAGAGACAATAAAGATTGGGGTTTCTTTCTCAAGATTTTATTTTTTTAAATAGTCTCTATGCTCAGTGAGGGGCTCGAACTTACAACCCCGAGATCAAGAGTAGCACACTCTTGAGTAGCACCCCGAGATTGAGGTATTTTTTTTTTAATTTTTTTTAACATTTATTTATTTTTGAGACAGAGAGAGAGCATGAACAGGGGAGGGGCAGAGAGAGAGGGAGACACAGAATCAGAAGCAGGCTCCAGGCTCCGAGCCATCAGCCCAGAGCCCGACGCGGGGCTCGAACTCACAGACCGCGAGATCGTGACCTGGCTGAAGTCGGACACTTAACCGACTGCGCCACCCAGGCGCCCCGATTGAGGTATTTTTAAAAAAATTTTTTAATGTTTATTTATTTTTGAGACAGAGAGAGAGAATGGGGGAGGGTCAGAGAGAGAGGAAGACACAGAATCTGAAACAGGCTCCAGGCTCTGAGCCGTCAGCACAGAGCTTGACGCGGGGCTCGAACTCACGAACTGCAAGATCATGACCCGAGCCGAAGTCGGACGCTTAACCGACTGAGCCACCCAGGCGCCCCAATATATTTTTTAATTAATGTTTCTCTGTCTGCATTTAAAATTTTGACTTCATGTATAAAACTGATCTGCAGTCAATTAACTCTGACTGTTCATAACTCTCCCAACTGTGAGATGAGTTCAGCCAATGTTCCCTCTATCGTGCCACGATCAATGATGGCAGCAGCTGTGTTTCCCGGGACTCCAGGGGGGGCCCCGTCTTTCTGAGGAAACTTAGGTGATGCAGTGTGCTCTCGGGGAGTCTCAGTTGGTAGGAACTCCAGACTGTGTAGACTCCCACTAGTCCTTGTTGTAGGATCCCCGCCTGAACCTGTTTCCTTCACTCATTTACTCCTTTGGCACACTGATTCACCGATTACTTTGACGACTGTTGGTGGAGTATTGTCGCGGTATGGCCTGAAGGACCGATGGGGAAAAGGCAATAGCGACAAGGCAAACATTCTCCTGACATTTGCGTGTTTGTTCGCGGCATTATCCTCAAATATCCATCTGGAGGCCTACGAAGCATTTTCTCAGTACCGTGAGGGCGTGCATCCTTTCAGCACAAGCTTTCCAAATATTTTCTTTCTTACGCACTCACTCACAGCGCTGATTTGTGGCAACAGAGGCCAGCACTCTCAGTAGCCTTTGCCTGCTTTACAAAAGAAAAGCATTTCTCTGCCCCATCCCAAATCTCAAGGTTCGGTATTGCCCCCTCCCCCAGTCAGGTGGAAAAAACCCCAAGTTTTCAGTATCTTCTACCACGGCACCTCCATACAGCAATTGAACAGTTTTTGAATTTCCTTTACAAGTTAAAGAGGACGGTGAACCACGGTGTGCTTTGGCTAATGTGGTGCCTCACTAGGATGGTCTGATCGCAGATTATGGGCAGTGGAGGGGTGGAGTGAATGGCAACTGTGGTTTTGTGATTCGTTATCCCCATCTCCAAACTATGTCTGAAGAACCACAGTTCTTAAGGGAGACTCCCATGAGAGCAAAGCAAAAAAAAAAAAAAAAAAAAAAAAAATGTGCTGGAAATTTTTCTAGGAATGTCTGTTTTTTGGTTTTTTTGTTTGTTTTGTTTTGTTTTGTTTTAAGATTTATCTTGGAGAGAAAGGGAGACAGAAGATCCGAAGCGGGCTCTGCGCTGACAGTAGTAAGCTTGATGAGGGGCTCAAACTCACGAGCCACGAGATCATGACCTGAACTGAAGTTGGTTGCTCAATTGACTGAGCCACCCAGGTGTCCCTAGGAGTGTCAGAGTTTTAAAGATCACTTGAACTAGGATGTGCCTGGGTGGCTCAGTCAGTTAAGTGTCTGACTTCAGTTCAGGTCATGATCTCATAGTTCGTGGGTTTGAGCCCCACATGGGGCTCTGTGCTGACAGCTCAGAGCTTGGAGCCTGCTTCGGATTCTGTGTCTCCCTCGCTCTCTGCCCCTCTCCCGCTTGTGTTCTCTCTCTCTCTCTCTCTCTCTCTCAATAATAAATAAATAAACTTAAAAAATTATAAAGATCACTTGGGCTAAATTTATGGGCAAAACTTTATGTGAT
The DNA here is from genome assembly GCF_016509475.1 of Prionailurus bengalensis. Classification (NCBI taxonomy): domain Eukaryota; kingdom Metazoa; phylum Chordata; class Mammalia; order Carnivora; family Felidae; genus Prionailurus; species Prionailurus bengalensis. Next base: position 237,484,513 of record NC_057343.1, on the reverse strand, counting down.
TTTTTTAAAGATTTGATGTGTGTTATTCTCTTAGCCATGAAAATATATTGTATGAAGTTATATCATAAAATATTCTTTTCAGCTGGAGGCAATGCCCAGTTCATCCTAAACATGTTTACTGTGTTCTACTGTCGGCTCACACAAAATAAAATACCATGAAAACTATCATTCCGATTACATAGGGCAGTGCATAAATGTCTGTCTACATTAAATGCACAGAAAAGATCGATAATTACCTTATTAAGACCTGCATTTCTAATAAAATTTTATTTTTTGATTCTTAAAATTTGTAAAAGCATAAAACATATTTTGGCCTTTTTAACAATTGCGCACTAAGATCATTCATAACGGTTCACTTCTTAGAGCCTTACCATCGCAGACAATGTAAAAATAAACATTTGAATTTGCATACATACTTAGATAAATTTGATAGGGTGATCTCTAAGAGGTTTCAGTTATAAAATACGTTTTATTTTTGCTTGTTATACTCGTTTATATTATAAACGTTTATTATATTCGTTATTACGTTTATTATATAAACACTGGGGAAAAGTATGTGGATTTGATCAAGGAAGAAAATCCAAACTATCATTCATCGGAATGCTAAAGACTACTTACATACATTATTAAAATGAATATTAAATCAATGAGGTATTTGTACTCTTTTGGATACTTTTAAGTATGGTCTTCCATTTTACTTTTAAGTACTTCCATTTATAATAAGCAGTAATCATTGAAATGTATAAAATATTTTAGATGTCTACTTGAGGCAACGTGAGTAGATTTTACATTTCTTTGGGGGTTATGTGTGCAAAAACACTGAAGGTCAATGGGGTGTGTGATGATATATGCCCCCTCTCCTCTCTTCAGCAAACTCCATGCAAGTTATACCATGCTTGGTTTTCTGGACTAACTTGGAGCTGACAACAATCAGAAATGTAACTGGAAGGCATCGCAGATGCCCAACACAGAATCCCTTTACAAGTTCTACGTCCATGATACCAAATCCATGCTGATGCTTAGTGATCAGAGTCTTTCTACACGCATGCAATGCCTCATAGGATAGGTAGCCCTTGGAAAGTTTGACTAGGAAAAGAAAGGTCCATGCACATTCAGTAAATGAAAAAATAGAAATCTTCCTATGCAACTCACTAGCTCATTCCATCCCGCAAGTCCTGTGTTTTCTTCTCTTACCGTCTTTGGTAGCTTCATTATGATCTTTTGGCCTAGTCTTTGCCTTAGAATGTATCATCATCCCATTGGGTCTCCATCCTCTATCACTCACCTGGTAAAGCCCTAGAGTAGTGCTCCACACCCCATGCAACAAGGAGAGTGAGGAAGGAGAAAATATTGTGTCAGAATTTACCTGGATTACTTTCTTAATTATCCTAGGAAATACGATTTTTCTTTAAAAATCCCGTGTGACTAGGAAATTGGATGCTATGCAGGCAGATGATATTTTGACGGAAATAACAGAAATTAATTCTGATCAGCTGAGAAAACAACAAAAAGATCTATTAAAAAGGATCCGTCATAATTCTGGAATACAAAGAAGGTTGAACCATCAGGTTATGGGGTAGGTGATAAGCAATTTTAAGAATACTAGGAAACTTCTGGATATAACACAGCCTTTAATACCATTTGGTTCCAACAACAACCAGTCTGTTTTTGTTCTTAGTTGAAAAGCAAAAATCCTAGGGGTGCCTGGGTGGCTCAGTCGGTGAAGCATCAGACTTCGGCTCAGGTCATGATCTTGCGGTTCGTGAGTTCGAGCTCCACATTGGGCTCTGTGCTGACAGCTCAGAGCCTAGAGCCTGCTTTGGATTCTGTGCCTCCCTCTCTCTCTCTGTTCTTCCCCTGCTTGCATCTGTCTCTCTCTCTCTAAAAATAAGAAATAAGTAAATAAATAAATAAGCAAAAATCCTAGGCAGAATCTGACTACTTTGAAATGGATGTTCACCCCTTACTCAGTGAGCTGGGACTACAGCATAGGGCTGTTTTTAGACATGTCCCTGGAAATGAATCCTTTCCAAAGAAAGCCATTTATAGGCAGGTGGGGTCCCTGTGAGCTAGGAAGTCCACCAAATAGGGCCACCTTCCGGTCCTACCATCACAGTGGCTAAGGGTGGGAAACCATCATTTGACTTTGTACAAGTAGTTATACCCACCTCTCCTCGGAGAACGGAGAATTGTGTTTATTGTATGGTGACTGGTACAGGTTGAATTGTGTCCTCCCCAAATTCATATGTTGAAGTCTTTATGCCAGTACTTATGAATGGGGCTTTATTTTGAGAGAAGGTCTTTTCAGGGATAATCAGTGTAAGATGAGGTCATTAGGATGGACCAGATACTCATTAGGCCAGTATCACTGAGATCCTTATAGAAAGGGGAATGAAGGGTGCCTGAGTGGCTCAGTTGGTTAAGCATCTCCCTGTTGAATCTCAGCTGAGGTCTTGATCTCAAGGTCGTGAGTTCAAGCCCTGTATTGGGCTCTGTGCTGGGCATGGAGCTGGAGGGAAAAGAAAGAAAGAAAGAAAGAAAGAAAGAAAGAAAGAAAGAGAGGAAGAGAAAGAAAGGAAAAAGAAGAAAGAAGGAAAGAAAGAAGGGGAGAAAGAAAAATAAAAGAAAGAAAGAGAGGAAGAAAGAGAGGAAGAGAGGAAGAGAAAGAAAGGAAAAAAGAAGGAAACAAAGAAAGAAAAGGAAGAAAGGAAGAAAGAAAAAGAAGAAAGGAAGAAAAGAAAGGAAGGAAGGAAGGAAGGAAGGAAGAAAGAAAGGAAGGAAGGGAAATTTAAACACAGACACTCGGATGCTCACACAGGAAGGGTAAGGTGGCAGGCCAGAGAGAAGACAGCCAAGTACAAGTCGAGGAGGAAGCCCTCAGAAACGACCAACCTTGCCAGGGCCAATGTCTGGCCTTCAGAACCACAGAAAACATTTCTGCTGTTAAAACTCATCTGTGGTACTTTGTTATGGTAACTCTAGGAAACTCCTAGCCAGTTATGGGCAACATTGAGCTCCCGATTCAGGACAAACAGCTGCGGAATACACTTGAACCTCTTCCCTCTGAGACGGAATGAATAGTCTTGAGGTCACCCCAAGGATGGAACCAATACCTGCTCCTGAATATGCAACAAAGGAGTATTTTGCTCCATTCAAGGTCATGGTTATTAGTTAAACATTTATACAGCAACACATTTTCCAAGCTCACTAGTTATGCCATGGAACAACAAAATTAATAGATTTGTAAATATTAACTTACAACCTGGAATAAATAAGTCCGGCCCCAACAACAGCATTTCTGATTTAAATGAGGATCTATGTTATCCGTCTTCGGCCTGAGCTCAAGGGCTTAGCCAGTGGTCATTTTCCATTAGCTTCCTGAAATGTGCCACATATTTTATGATGTCTTCCTAGGGATTTGCCTTCCTTCCTCTCCAATAAAGTACATTGGCCGGTTTTTAGCAATATCTTTAAGTAGGTCATTAAGAAAAACATTCATAGGAAGCAGAGGTCAATTCTGGGCCTTTCTCCTTCCAGTTAAATTAGAAAGAGCCACAGTTCTGAAATTTATCTACTGTGCAGTGACATTTACTTTTAAGATATTCAGTACACTTTTCAAAATTACAGTTACCAAGAGAAACCTAATATATTATGTCCAGGGTATACTTGACATTTTAGAATTACACAGCAGTTACTTAATTTCCCTATTTTCTGTTTTGAAACGAAGCAATGCATTAAAAAAGAAACTGAAGCTTTTCTGTGTTTTCTTTTTCTTATGATAACCAGCGAGATAGGCTAACATTTCTGGGACCCACACATGCTTGATGCATCTGGGAAACTTTTATGCAGGCTAGGATTTCGTGCTCTGAGATCTGCCACCATGAAGTCACTGTTGAAACTGTAACTGTGACCATTTTCCTTAGAGTTTATCCTTGCTTTGTAATGATTCGGTACACAATTCTCTAGTGAGCGCTGTGTTGAAGCGTCCAGGTTGACTGTCAGGAAATCTCCCTCCTAAATAAACTTCGTCACCTCCATCAGATTATTGCACCACACATTTCTTCATGTGTCTCTGGAAAGGAGTGTTAGGGAGAGGCATCTGGAAATGGATATTATTTATTCACTCCACTGTTTATTTGGCAACCTTATATTCAATCCGTAAAGACCAAGTGTGGAGCTGATAGTTACAAAAGGAATTGGCTGTGGATATTCTATGGAAATCCAGAGCAAGGGCGAGGAAACCTAGAACTTGTCCTTCTGAGCTTTTTTTTAAAAGATATTACTTTGAAGGAATCTCTACACCCAACATGGTGCTCGAACTGACAACCCCGAGATCAAGAGCCACACGCTCTATGAACTGGGCTAGCCAGGCACCCCCAGAATTTGCATGTCTAATGATGCTCAGGGGTTGCCTCTTGTTCACAGAAGTTGGACTTGGGGAGTAGTAAATGGCCCTTAGCGTGATCTATAGGCTCAATACTTTCTACTAGGTAGAAGTCAAAGAACAGGGATGTGGTAGGAGGTATAGTCTGGGTGTATTCAAGGGCAGCAAGGAAGATGGCGGGGCCAGCACCGAAATAACAGCAGTATAAACCACAGGACCGCTGGGGACCGATGTGTCACCAGTGGGTTTAGCGAAGCTTGTTAGGAGAATAACGAATGACCGGGAGTGTAATATTTACAAACAGGATGCCAGTCTAGGAGGGATGCAAATATGAATGCACCAAACAGAGGCTTAACTCTTTATTTTTTTTTAATTTTTTTTAACGTCTATTTATTTTTGAGACAGAGAGAGACAGAGCACGAACGGGGGAGGGGCAGAGAGAGAGGGAGACACAGAATTGGAAGCAGGCTCCAGGCTCCGAGCCATCAGCCGAGAGCCCGACACGGGGCTCGAACTCACGGACCGCGAGATCGTGACCTGAGCTGAAGTCGGACGCTTAACCGACTGAGCCACCCAGGCGCCCCAACTCTTTAATAATGGTAAGACAACAACGGTGGATTATTTCGAATAGTCACTTGAAAGTTCACATGGCAATTTATACGATTTTGTGATGTCTCTATGACATCTTTCTAAGAATATTATGGGCTGCCTGGGGGGCTCGCTCAGCTAAGCCTCTGACTTTGGATCTTTCTCAGGTCATGATCTCCTGTTTCCTGAGTTCCAGCCCCGTGTTGGGCTCTGTGTTGATGGCATGGAGCCTCCTTGGGATTCTTCCCCTCTCTCTATCTCTCTCCTGCTTGTTCTCTCTCTCTCTCTCTCTCTCTCTCTCTCAAAATAAAGAAATAAACTTGAAAAAAAGAATCTTAAATAAGTTATTATCAATTTATGTATGCTGTAGTCACTTCATAAAAACTTGGTAGACATCCTTGTCACCAAATGTGTCTCAGCGGGTCAGATGATTCCATACATACACCAAGAGGATATAGTTTTATTACTCACACCCTGGGGCTTTCTGGGAGAGACTGTGCAGAACAGGCTCCCAAGCTGGTCCAAAAATGGCCTGAGGAAGCCGGGCAGGGGAACAGGTGTGGCCTCACTTGTGGCTAGAGAGTGGGGCCAGACGGAGGGCTCCTGCCTGGGGCTTCGATTGGCTTGTATCGTTTGAACTGCCCACTCACACAAAAGAAAGGAGCATCTGAGTCTTTTTTATGGTCTCGGCCGAAAGTGAGGCAAGTGGGAAAAGGAGACCAGTGAAGAGCTGTCAGCAGCCAAACGCCCCCACTAGAGTCAGAGATTTTATTACAATCTTTTAATGAAGAGTCAGAGTGAATCATAATGGACTTCTCACAAATTTTCAAGAGTCTTGTCACATTTCCTGAGATAACTAATGACGTCCCACAGTTATCAAACCCCAGTTGGAGGTCTTTGCTCCTGAAAAACTCAAGCATTTGGATTTGATGTTTCCAACAGAAAGCAAAGACTTGGAGAGTCGGCGCGTGTGATATCAGCCCCGGGATCTTGCATGGTCATCAGGAGGCTGCTGTGATGGGGGCAGACGTCTAGGTCTCAGAAAAGCTTTAAGACTGAGAAGGGAATCAAAGAAGTAAAACGTATTTCAAAGGCAAACTGAGTATCTGAGCTGCGTTTTGTCACGATAGTGACTGTATGGTTAATTAGAAAAAGGACAATGCCAATATTTTAAAATGAATCAACGCAGCAGGGAAGAGGTGCAAGAGAGGACCCTCAGCACATCCACCTTTCAAGAAATTGTGCCACTAGAGAAAGTAAACACAAAAATTCAAGTAAGTGATAACAGGGACACCAACACAGCACAGGCGACTTAGCCTGTTAAGTAATCCCAGCCCAGGCCAACCGCTGATGGGATTCCCAAACAAAAGCAGGACTCCCTCACAATCAAGTTCTCAAGAGAAAGAGAGATAAGGGGCGCCTGGGGGGCTCAGTTGGTTAAGCATCCAACTTGGACTCAGGTCATGATCTCACGGTTGGTGGGTTCGAGCCCCGCGTCGGGCTCTGTGCGGACAGCTCGGAGCCTGGGGCCGGCTTCGGATTCTGTGTCTCCCTCTCTCTCTCTCCCCTTTCCCCGCTCACGCTCTGTCTCTCTGTCTCTCAAAAATAAATAAACATAAAAAAAAGAGAAAGATAGATGAAGCCTTAAAGAAATTAAACCACATAGCTTTTTCTGAAATGCCATCTCTTACGGTAATATTCGGAGCAGCAAGATATAAATTTAAAGATGTAATACATAAATGGTAGAATGTATTTTGGAAAAATAATGTTGTAAGTGCTGATTAGATATGGTTCATAGTTTTTGAATAAAGAAAAATATTTAATGACAACATTGATATTTTAATTGTGTAAAACAAATATCGTGGACTCAAATTTATACCCTAGAGCCACCAAAACATCCCCGTGACCATTCTTGAAAGCTGTAGGGGACAGGACTTGAAGAACCATGATTAAGACAGACAGTAATCAGATTTTAAGTTTTAGTGGACCACTTGTACAGCAAATGAAAATAATCAAATTAGACTTTAAGTACTTTTCTTTAATTATTCTGCCACAAATGGGCTTCAGTAAATCTCAGCATAAGTAGAACAGTTGTGTGATCTTCAAATACACAATTCATCCCCCTACCCCCCACGGTTCTGTGATAACTAAGACACCATTCTTTCAACTCCTGGCTCAAAAGCTCACCTTCTAGGGGTATTGATCAAATTATATCATGTTTCAGCATCTCTGCCTAATTCCTAATCACAGTGCAAATCCAAAGGATGCATAAGTGAATAAGAAATGTTAGGTGACAACGTTGAATATTAGCTAGTTTTAAACTGTGATGTCCCCAGATATTTTCTCAGTGAACCTAAAATAATTTGAGTAGGGCTATTTCTGAGCAAATGCAAATATATTCTACGGAAGTATTGTCTACTGCCCTTTTACTCCTAATTTCCAATGATATGGATTTATTTGAAGTGCTGATTGATTTATTAGGTATTTGTGCAAGGCACAGAAAATCAATACAAGAAAAACAAATGCAAAATATAAGTGGCCACAAAAGATTTCGTGTGTGTCTAAAGTTAATGTAGAGAGAGGTTTTGAGGTAAATTGATCTCACCTGCAAAATTCTGTTTTATTCTAATCTTCTATAAACTTTGTTCTTAACACAACACCGAATGAAAGAAAAAAAAAAAAGCCAAACAGCAAAATTGATTTTAATAGAGAAAAATATTTAAAGAGTTTACTTTAGGGGCACCAGGGTGGCTCAGTGGGTCAAGTGTCTGACTTTGGCTCAAGTCATGATCTCATAGTCCCTGGGTTTAAGCCCTGTGTCAGGCTCTGATCTGACAGCTCAGAACCTGGAGCCTGCTTTGGATTCTGTATCTCCCTCTCTTTCTCTCTGTCCCTCCCTACCTTGTGCTCTCTCTTTCAAAAATAAAAAAATAAACATTTAAAAATATAGTTTAAAAATAGTTTACTTTAAACTTTAGAGTAAACATTTTAAAGAGTAAAAGCTAAGTAAACTTCAAAGTTTACTCTTTAAGAAGTTATTTAATCTGCTGCATTTGAAAATGTCCACTGACATTTATTATCTTATTTTATTTTACTTTTGTGACAAATGCTTTCTCTTTTTAAATTTATTCATTTATTTTGAGAAAGGGGGGAGGGACAGAGAGAGAGGGAGAGAGAGAATCTCAAGCCGGCTCTCCACTGTCAGTGCAGAGCCTGATGCGGGGATCGAGCTCCAGAACCATGAGATCATGACGTGAGCCAAAATCAAGAGTCGAACGCTCAACTAACTGAGCCACCCGGGCACCCCGACATCTATCATTTTAAGAACTTTATTTTTAGATGAATGTATAGTCACATGCAGTTGTAGGAAAAAATACAGAGAGAGACTACGTGCACCTGACCCAGTTTCTCCCAATGGTAACATCTTGTGAAACTATAGTGAATGTCACAACCAGAATATTGGCATTGGCAGCCCACATACAAAGCCTTTTGGGCACCATGATGACCCTCGTCTTGTCCCTTCTGGAGCCGGAACCACTTTCCTCCTTAACCATGGCCAACAAGTAACTCGTGCTCATTGTCGTTTTCGTGCGTCTAATTTTGATGGGTTTTGCGTGATTTTTTTGAGGCTCATTTTATTGGCAGGTCAGGTAGCTTCTTCATCTTGTAGGTTTGTGTCTCTTCTCTCTTTCTAAATGTGGCAAGTTTTCAGCCTTTATTTTTTTGAGAGTTTTTCCTGCCCTCTGGCTCCTTGTCTTCCAGGGCTCTGATGACACAAATGCCACATCCTTTGTTGCACTCCACCTGTCCCTTGTGGCACTATTCTATTTTTTTCCATCTTTTTTGTCTCTCGTTCAGATTGGGTAAGCTAGATCAGTAATGCAATTCTAGCGCTTGAAGGACTTTTAGCTCCTGTGAGCATCTTGAACCTAGCCTTTGGAGAGAAGCCACATCCCCTAAAATCCAAAGTAGCTCTAGTGTGAGTGTGTGCATGTGTGTGTGTGTGTGTGTGTGTGTGTGTGTATGTTGCATTTTATCTGCGGGGGGGGGGGCAGTGTCCATAAAGCTCATTCTCTTTCTGAGAAAAGGTACCTGCCACCCTCATTCCCACACACCAGGCTCCAGTCTGTTCCTTCACCCCACACTCAATGTCTTCTCTGTGTCCCTCACTCCTCGCCCACGGAGATGTTTGCTTCCGGAGATGTTTGCTTCCAATGCCTGGAGCACGCGAGGAAGGCAGATGTGTCATCCCTTTGGGCTGGGCGGCTGGGACAAGGGTGGCCCCTCATGAGCGAGGTCTCTAGGTAAGAACAAATCCCCGCCAATCTTGGGAAGGTCACACAGGCTGCGACGGTCGAGGACGATACGGAGGTTAGTGTGAAAGGATGTCAAACACCAAACATGAAGCCTCCTCAGATAAAGGCGGACTCACGTCTCTGCTTCACCCCTGCACGTGTCGCTCCAGCCTTCCGACCCTCACGCAGCCTCCACACAGGCAATGCCACGTTCACCTCTCCTTTCTTCGTTCATGGTGGCCGAATGTGGGTGAGGGACCTGAGTCCTGGGCAACCCTCCACGCAGCTCTACGAGCGAGGGTGACTTTCACAAACGCTGCAGCACAACCAGTACAGAAAGAGGAACTTGAATCGATTCAGAACTTCGTCTTGGTTCGCTGTGTATTTCATGCATCGGTTTTAATGGTCGCGGGGCAGATCACTCTAGAACACGCTTATGCGGAAGGTCGTAAACTTACTGTGTAGAGTTTTATCGTGATGGATCTAAACGTCCAGCACTCATCTACGACAATGAAATTCACAATCAATGATTCGTCGCTGTTAAAATTTGGTGCGCTCATCTACGACAATGAAATTCACGATCAATGATTCGTCGCTGTTAAAATTTGGTGCGCTCATCTACGCCAATGAAATTCACAATCAATGATTCGTCGCTGTTAAAATTTGGTGCGCTCATCTACGCCAATGAAATTCACAATCAATGATTCGTCGCTGTTAAAATTTGGTGCGCTCATCTACGCCAATGAAATTCACAATCAATGATTCGTCGCTGTTAAAATTTGGTGCGCTCATCTACGCCAATGAAATTCACAATCAATGATTCGTCGCTGTTAAAATTTGGTGCGCTCATCTACGCCAATGAAATTCACAATCAATGATTCGTCGCTGTTAAAATTTGGTGCGCTCATCTACGACAATGAAATTCACAATCAATGATTCGTCGCTGTTAAAATTTGGTGCGCTCATCTACGACAATGAAATTCACAATCAATGATTCGTCGCTGTTAAAATTTGGTGCGCTCATCTACGCCAATGAAATTCACAATCAATGATTCGTCGCTGTTAAAATTTGGTGCGCTCATCTACGCCAATGAAATTCACGATCAATGATTCGTCGCTGTTAAAATTTGGTGCGCTCATCTACGCCAATGAAATTCACGATCAATGATTCGTCGCTGTTAAAATTTGGTGCGCTCATCTACGCCAATGAAATTCACAATCAATGATTCGTCGCTGTTAAAATTTGGTGCGCTCATCTACGACAATGAAATTCACAATCAATGATTCGTCGCTGTTAAAATTTGGTGCGCTCATCTACGCCAATGAAATTCACGATCAATGATTCGTCGCTGTTAAAATTTGGTGCGCTCATCTACGCCAATGAAATTCACGATCAATGATTCGTCGCTGTTAAAATTTGGTGCGCTCATCTACGCCAATGAAATTCACAATCAATGATTCGTCGCTGTTAAAATTTGGTGCGCTCATCTACGACAATGAAATTCACAATCAATGATTCGTCGCTGTTAAAATTTGGTGCGCTCATCTACGCCAATGAAATTCACAATCAATGATTCGTCGCTGTTAAAATTTGGTGCGCTCATCTACGCCAATGAAATTCACAATCAATGATTCGTCGCTGTTAAAATTTGGTGCGCTCATCTACGCCAATGAAATTCACAATCAATGATTCGTCGCTGTTAAAATTTGGTGCGCTCATCTACGCCAATGAAATTCACAATCAATGATTCGTCGCTGTTAAAATTTGGTGCGCTCATCTACGCCAATGAAATTCACAATCAATGATTCGTCGCTGTTAAAATTTGGTGCGCTCATCTACGCCAATGAAATTCACAATCAATGATTCGTCGCTGTTAAAATTTGGTGCGCTCATCTACGCCAATGAAATTCACAATCAATGATTCGTCGCTGTTAAAATTTGGTGCGCTCATCTACGCCAATGAAATTCACAATCAATGATTCGTCGCTGTTAAAATTTGGTGCGCTCATCTACGCCAATGAAATTCACAATCAATGATTCGTCGCTGTTAAAATTTGGTGCGCTCATCTACGCCAATGAAATTCACAATCAATGATTCGTCGCTGTTAAAATTTGGTGCGCCATTTAGAAGATGTTGCCAAACGTAGAATTAGGACATTATTAAAAATAATACGTCTGTGGAAGCATAAAACTATCCTAAAGTCTGGAAATAGAATGGTTGATGAGGTTGTAAACCAAGGGGAGAGAGGTAACCGGTGAAGAACAGACATATGGAAATAGAGCAAGTGAAGAATAACTACGGTAAATGAATTATTTCAAATGTACAATCGCAGTGCAATAATTCAGGAATAACCTAGTGAATTCCAGAACAGAGCCTCTTTCGGAAGGAAGTGTTTTTCCTATTTGGTGGAGACATTCTGAATGCATGCCACAAGTCAACAGAGTAGCAAGATTTAAATATACACCTAACGTGCATCTACCCTTGTAACTATCTTTATTGAACTTTATTGAGAGACCAGACTGCACGTGAATATACAGGGTTTGCCACTAAGCTTACACTTGGGGGGGTCACGGTCCCTGTTTCATTCCTTCTTCAGACCTTTCTGTGAATCCCAAGGTGCGTTTTATGGTTTTTAATTGTGCACGTATTATTTTTATATTCGGAGAAGCCCCCTTAAAGTAGTTTGCTTCAATGACGATTTGAAATGCTACCAATCACAGCGTTAGGGAAGTAGATAATTAATACACGGAAGAATTAATGGAGCGTGAGAGACAGAAGAGCAAACGAGGACCTGGTCCTTGGTTTTCGTGGATTCAAGATGAAGTTAAATGAATAGCACTCCTAGAAAACAGTGGAATTAATAGTGAGTAATTTATTCCCTTATAACCCTGGGCTGCTAGTTACAAAACATTGATTAATTTAGAATTTGGATGTTATTAAAATATGATTTCCCTATTTATTTATTTATTGCAAAACTTGCATGAAACAGTACATTCTGAACTGCTATACTGAGCAGGAAACACTAGCACTCAGAACACAGCAGTCATGGGGCACCTGGGTGGCTCAGTCAATTAAGCGTCTGTCTTCAGCTCAGGTCATGATCTCGCGGTTCTTGAGCCCGAGCCCCGCGTCGGGCTCTGTGCTGTCAGCTCAGAGCCCGGAAACTGCTTCGGATTCTGTGTCTCCCTCTCTCTCTGCCCCTCTCCCGCTTGTGCTCTTTCTCTTTCTCAAAAATAAATAAACATAAAATTTTTTAAATGAAAAACCTTAAGGGCGCCTGAGTGGCCAGTCGGTTGAGCATCCGACTTCAGCTCAGGTCATGATCTCACGGCTCGTGAGTTGGAGCCCTGCGTCAGGCTCTGTGCTGATGGCTCGGAGCCTGGAGCCTGCTTCGGATTCTGTGTCTCCCTCTCTCTCTGCCCCTAACCCACTCCCATTCTGTCTCTGTCTCTCTCAAAATAAATAAACATTAAAAACAATTAAAAAAAAAAAAACCTTAAAAGCAAAAACCAAAGAAGAACACAGCAGTCTTTACAACACTGTCCATTAGATGGAGCCCTGGAGGAGCTGGTCTGCACGGCTCCTTGGCTCCCAGGGCCGCGTGAAACAGGTGAATCGTCACAATCTAGTGGCTTGCGACAATGTAGTTTCACTCTCTCACCTTTTGGAGACCAGAAGGCTGCAGTGTCACCGGGCCTCCTGGGGGCTCTGGAGGAGAAATGCTTCCTTGGCTTTGAGCTTCCAAAGGCTACCCGCATCTCTGGGCCGATGACCATCCCTGTGTCACGTCAGTCTCCTGATCCCCTCATATCTATCTTCAGACCTCTCTGGGCCTCCTTCTTCTTAGGACACGTGTGACAATGTACAGGGTCACCTCATGATCCGGGGCAATCATCCCATCTCAAGATCTGTCATGACACCACACGTGCAAATGTCCCGTTTGCCATACTAGGTGATTAAGATTCCCAGGTTCTGGGGACGAAGATGGGACATCTTGGGGACTGTTATTCAGTCTACCACAACCATTAAAGAAATTGACTCAGTAACAATTTTTTCCTCCTTCTTGCCCCCCCCCCCAAACTACCTCCCACAGGAAGATATTAGGCTCAGTTAATTTTACAGTCAAAAATGTTTAATCCATCCAAGGCGACTAATAATTGCTATTTCTTTGTTTTTAATATTCACAATCTAGGGATAAAATGAGAGCTACCCAACTTTTATTTTAAGGCCGCTATAACTTGATTTAAAACCACACATAAAAATATAAGAAAACATTATCATAAACTAATCTTACTTATAAATTTAGATGCAAAGTTAATTAAAATGCAAGCAAAGTCAGCTATATCTAAGGAATTCAAACACAGTTAAGCATCCGAAAATCTATTCATGTAATATACTAAACTAACAGTTTAAGGAAAAATTACTTTTGATCATCTTAAAGCTGCATAAAACACATTTAATAAAACCCATCATCCATTTATGATACAAACCACTAGCAAGCCAGAAATCAAATGTAAATTCATAACCTGATAAATATTTATCTCACCATCTAGAAGAAAGATAAAGTATATGAATAAGAAATTCAGAGACAATAAACACAAATAACCAATAGACAAGAAAAAGTAGCCCAACCTTCCTAGTTATCAACAAAATGCACAAAGCACCGTGACATACTGACATATCCTTTAGATTAGCAAAAAATTATAAATACGTAACAATTGCAAACATTCACAAGAGTAATGAAGAGATAGGGAATTACATACCCTGGAAGGGAACATACATTAATATAACATGTTGAGAGCTATTTAGCTGCTCAGCGATGATTACCTTTCAGCCCCCTGCCCCCCTTCTGCCCCTACTTGGTTCCATCCTGGCCTGGCTGGATCTCCTTTCATGCTGTTGTTCCCAAAACACCTCTCTGCATCCCAGGGAGGTCAAGGGTTGTTCTTGTGTGAAGTCTCAACCTTCCACGCCTTCCTCATCACCCACCTTGTCCTTGTGATGGGAGACCCTCTTCCCTCCCACCTCTGGTCTTTTCCACTCTCTAAGCTCCCCGACTTCTCCGATCTATATCACCTCCAAGCTGCCCTTACCTCATCACCAGAGAGGAGAAGCAGGTTCTCTGGGCGTATATTTCCATCTTTGTTTCTCGTGGTGGTCGCCGGGTTCTTGGGATGTTCAACTGGTGCGGTTGGAACAGGGCAGAAGGGTCCCAGCGTTACATAGACAGAAACAGGGCATGGAAAGAAGGTTGCTCTGTGCCCTGCTCCATTCAGGCTGGAATAAAGCACCATACGCTATGTGGCTTATAAACCACAGACCCGTAGTTCTCACAGTACTAGAGGCTGGGTCATCCAGGATCAAGGTGTCAGAAGATTCAGGGTCTGAGGAGAACCTGCCTCCTGGTTCCTAGACAGACATCTCCTTGTGCTCTCACAGGGGCAGAGGGGGTGCTGGTGGTCTCTGGGGCTGCTCCTCCCAGGGCCCTAAATCCCATTCCTGACGCCTCCACCCTCCTAACATAATCACCTGCCAAAGTCCCCATCCTCTGAGACATCACCTTGGGCATTAGATTTCAACATACCAGTACTTTGCAAGGGAGCTCGGCCACCAGACTAGCAAAGCTGCAGATGAGCACCGTCTGAAGAAACAAGTGTGCAGGGACTGGTGAAAAGTGACGTGAATGGGAGCTCTTGTGTTATATTACATTAGCAAATATATACATGGGTGGGGCACCTGGGGGGCTCAGTTGGTTAAGGCACTGGCTCTTGTTTCGGCTTAGGTCATGATCTCATGTTTCATGAGTTCAAGCCCGGCATCGGAGCTGACAGCACAGGACCTGCTTGGGAATCTCTCTCCCTCTCTTTCTTTCTTTTTTTTTTTTTTAATTTTTAAATGTTTTTATTTATTTTTGAGACAGAGAGACAGAGCATGAGCAGGGGAGGAGCAGACAGAGAGGGAGACATAGAATCTGAAGCAGGATCCAGGCTCCGAGCTGTCGGCACAGAGCCTGATGCGGGGCTTGAACCCACGAGCCATTAAATCATGATCTGAGCCAAAGTCGGACACTTAACCGACTGAGCCACCCAGGCACCTCTAGAGCACCTTTCTTTGCCACACAGATTCAGGGCTAGAGTCCCTGGATCCCAGCCCGACACACCCCTGCAGTCACGGCTGCATGTCCCCATGAATGGTTGCAAGAGAAGATAAGGAACACTAGATGGGTCCTTGCTGCAATGATTCACTATCCCAGCTCCAGAGAGATGATCAATGAATCTCTTTGACTTAAGAAAGACACGTTTATATCATTTTTTCTCATCCGTTTGGATAATCACTTACCTACACACAAACCCAACCCTGTTATACTCATAAATAGGACGAATCACATCACTCAGAAAAAAAAAAAATTAAAAAGTGTGAAGAAAGGGGCACCTGGATGGCTCAGTCTGTTGAGTTTCTGACTCTTGATTTCGGCTCAGGTCATGATCCCAAGGTCACGGGATGGAGCCCGTGTTAGGCTCTGCACTCAGTTTGGAGTCTTTTTAAGAGTCTCTCTCTCTCTTTCCCTCTGCCCCTCTCTCCCCCACTTGCTCTCTCTCTCTCCAATAAAATTTTTGAAAAATTAAAAAAAAATTAAATATGCAGCATGAAAAGTGAAACAATGAAGGAGAAAGCACATTAAGAAATCTTTTACTGTGTTCAGTATGATAATAGATTAGGAGAAAATTCAAAAAAAACCCCACACCCGTGGATGCTGAAAAAAGACATGTTTTCATTAATTATTCACCATTTCAAAAATTCTTAGCAAAATAGCAATAAATGATGCATCATCAGGTAGAAAGTGCATCATTCCCTTTAGATTATCGTTCTGTTTACACTCAGGGAAAAGGCAGGGAAGTTCTTCCTTATTATAATTAGTGCCATTGTTGTGGAAGAACCAGCCATCACAACTGGACCAAAAACATCACAAAAGCAATGGAGAAGTGTAAGTGGACATTAGTTTGCAAATTCTGTGAAATGTTTAATATGGAAAACTGGAAGAAGGGCAACGAAAGAAGATTTCTGATGAGTGTCAACATAAAATTGAGATTCAGATATCAGTCTAACACACAGAGGGGAAAGAATGCTCCGTTTTCAAAAGTTACAAAAATTTAAGATAAGTAGGAATAAATTTAAGGGATGCATACTGCATGAAAAATGTTTTAGATCTCTAGCATGAGAATTTAGAAAAATTTGGTGTGTAAGAAATAGAATTTATTGAGCAGAAATATAAAGATAGAAACCACTTTCAAACCTAACTATGCATTTTTAAACTTTTCAGTATTGACATGTAATTGACACACAGTGAAATGTACATATCCTGAGTGTATAGTCGGAGGAACAGTAATAGTTTTACATCCCTATGAACCTCTCACTCCAATCACATCTAGACTTTTCTCCAATCACGCTGACATTTCTTTTGTGGCACTTTTATTTTTTTAAGTTTTTTGAGGTTTTAATTTATTTACTCTTTTTAAATAATTTCCACACCCAATATGGTGTTTGAAACCCGCAGCCCCGAGATCAAGGGTTGCGTGCTCTTCCGACTGAGCCAGCCAGGTGCCCCTCTTCTGTGGCACTTTTCATTACGCCCTTCCAGTTGCATGCAAATATTACCGTGGTGCCGGTTTGTTGTTGTTTTTGATATTTATTTCTTTTTGAGAGACAGAGACAGAGTGTGAGCTGGGGAGGGGCAGAGAGAGAGAGGGAGACACAGAATCGGAAGCAGGCTCCGGGCTCCGAGCCATCAGCACAGAGCCTGACGCGGGGCTCCAACCCACAAACCGCGAGATCGTGACCTGAGCCAAAATCAAGAGTTGGATGGTTAACCAACTGAGCCACCTAAGCATCCCTCTTTTTTTTTTTTAATTTTTAATGTTTATTCATCTTAGAGAGAAAGAGACACAGAGCACAGTGGGGGAAGGGCAGAGAGAGAAGGAGACACAGAATCGGAAGCAGGCTCCAGGCTCCGAGCCATCAGCACAGAGCCCGACGCGGGGCTGGAACCCACGGACCGCGAGATCATGACCCGAGTGGAAGTCGGACGCTCGACCGACTGGGCCCCCCAGGGGCCCCTGTGATGCCTGTCGTTATGTGTCAGTTGTACCTATTTTTGAGCTACACGTAAATGGGACCATGAAATATGTATTCCTATTGTGGCTGATTGATTTTGCTCGATATAATACCCACATACTAAATTATATGTAATATATATATTTGCTATTGCATGATTAGAGCACAACTGTCCTGGTTACGGACATCTGAATTGTTACTCATTTTTGGCCTGCTGATCTGACAAGGGACTGTGTCCAGATTGTGGAGACACAACTCCCAACCGGTAGAATGGCTAAAATTTTTAAAATGACAGCAAATGTCGTGAGGATGTAGAGCCACTGGAATCTTTACACCTTGCTGGTGATACTATAAAGTGGCAAAAACATTTTTGAAAATGGTCTGGAAGTGTCTCCTAAAGCTAAACACGGGTCCACCCTACGATGAAGCAATTCCACTCTGGTGGTTTACTGGAGAGAAATGAAAACACATGTCTACAAAAGAAATTGTATAAATATGCCCATAATATTTTTATTAAATAAGTAGCAAAACCCTATTTTATTATGGTTCCAATAAAAATGTCAACCACAATGCAAACCAGTGCAGCTGCTCTGGTAAACAGTGTGGCAGTTCCTCCAAAAATTACAAATCGATCTACCCTATGACCCAGCAATAGCACTGCTAGGAATTTACCCAAGGGACACAGGAGTGCTCATGCATAGGGGCACTTGTACCCCAATGTTGATAGTAGCACTTTCAACAATAGCCAAATTATGGAAAGAGCCTAAATATCCATCAACTGATGAATGGATAAAGAAGTGGTTTATATATACAATGGAATGCTACTTGGCAATGAGAAAGAATAAAATATGGCCTTTTGTAGCAACGTGGGTGGAAACGGAGAGTGATATGCTAAGTGAAATAAGTCAGGCAGAGAAAGACAGGTACCATATGTTTTCACTCTTATGTGGATCCTGAGAAACTTAACAGAAGACCATGGGGGAGGGGAAGGAAAAAAAAAGTTAGAGAGGGAGGGAGCCAAACCATAAGAGACTCATAAAAACTGAGAACAAACTGAGGGTTGATGGGAGGTGGGAGGGAGGGTTGGGTGGGTGATGGGCATGGAGGAGGGCACCTGTTGGGATGAGCACTGGGTGTTGTGTGGAAACCAATTTGACAATAAATTTCATTAAAAAAATGTCAACCACAATTTATTTTTATTTTTTGATTCTGGTAAAATATATAAAAAATAAAATAAGAGTATAACAAATAAACAAGAATAACCAAAAATATCATTTGAAAAAATGCAGGAACTGGCCTGTCAGATATTAAAAGGTATTACAAAGCTAAAAAAGTTAAAAAATGTTGGTACTGGTCTAGGAAAAGACACACAATTTTATAAAAAACAAAACAAAAATATAGGCTACAAGTACGCAGACCAATGTGTATGTGGTTTCACTATTTCAGAAAGGTGGCATTCAAAACGGGGAAAGGGACATTAATGGGTCACTGCTTAACATTTCACATTAGGGCCAAAGAGGAGCATATTAAAAAAAATAGAATAAAGTTGGATTTCTTATCCAACAGATTACATAATAATAAATTCTATGTGGATCTATGTTTTTATTCACGTGTTAGAAAATTAAGCTCTTAATCATATGTTCTTTCCAAAAGGTGCAGATAAAACTTAGATAAATTTCAACACCTTAATTGCAAACTAGAAATAGAAAAGTGTCTCAACCTAACATGGAATATCTACCCAAAACCTATAACAGCTACACTTAATGGTAGAATATTGAAAGTATTCTCTTTAAAGGCAGTCATGGGCCAGTAACGCTCTCTTTTAATGCCTGAATTCAACATTACATGTTGTTTGTCCGTAAGACGGGACAAAAACAAAATCATAAAAAAAGAAACAAAATCATAAATCATAAAATCCATTGGGAAGGAAAATGGAAAATGAAAATCTTCTCATAGAGACAATATTAGGCCTATGTATAAAATTTCAAGCGTATATAGACAATTTATTATGGCTACTATGAGATTTAGGTCAAAGTGCTGGATATAAGATAAATATACAAAAATGAAGAACTGTCTTATTAATCATCAGTACACAGAAAATCTAATAATAAGCAATGTTTACAAAAAGAACAAAGTTGAAGCCACCTACCAATTACCTAAAAATAAACCTAGCACATGGTGGTACAAGAATTGAAGGAGACAAATGGAGATCAATGCTTGATTGAAAGGCAGTGATGGGGACTGAAATGAATTGATAGAAAATGTAACCTATAAATGTCAATTAATGCTAAATTATATATTTCCCATAATTCCAAATAAAATTCAATAATTTGTCGCCATTAAAACTGACTAGTTAATTTTTTTAATGTTTATTTATTTACTTTGAGAGAGAGAGACAGAGAGAGTGAGTGGAGGAAGGACAGAGAGAGACACACAGAATCCAAAGCAGGCTCCAGGCTCTGAGGTGTCAGCACAGACCCTGACCTGAGCCGAAGTTGGATGCTTAACAAACTGAGCCACTCAGGCACCGTGACCAGTTGATGCTTAAAGAATAACGCCCAGCAAATGTCGCGGACATGTTAAAGAACATGGGAAGGAGAGTTGTTTTGCGCGTACTTGTTATGAAGACTCATCACAAAGGTGGTGGTCTTGCCATAAAGATAAAATGAGATAAAACAGAAAACCTAGACCGAAGTCCGCACATACGTGGAAAACTGACAGTTGAAAGAAGCAACCGATAGTCCCAGTGGAAAAGAGACTACCACAAATAAACTGTCATAGCTAGTTTTAATTTTTTTTTTAATGATGTTATATACATTTTAAGAATAAAACTGAAGAAGAAGTAAACAATGAAGAAAAAGACGAGTAATTTCTATTTCATTATTTAATTTTTAGGGTTTTGTTCAGCCAAGTTCACAAAATAGGAAAAAGACAATCGAGAAAACTGAGAAATGTTTCCAGCGTAAAAAACCAACAAAGAGTAGTGTTCAGAATGCAGGGAAAACTGCAAATCAGCAAGAGCAAGATAAATGGCAGAATAGAAATATAATAAAAGATGTAAACTGGGGCGCCTGGGTGGCTTAGTCGGTTGAGTGTCCTACTTAGCTCAGGTCATGACCTCGCGGTCAGCGAGTTCGGGCCTCTTGCCGGGCTCTGTGTTGACAGTTCGGAGCCTGGAGTCTGCTCTGGCTTCTGTCTCCCTCTCTCTCTGCCCCTCCCCTGCTCACGCTCTGGTCTGTCTCTCAAAAATGAATAAACATTAAAAAGAATTAAAAATAAATAAACAAATAAATAAAATAAAAGATGTAAACAGGAAGTAATCAAGGAACACAAATCAAAAGCGCCGGGAGATTCTTGTTCCTGTCCAGACAGGCAACACCTACAATTTTGAAAACATCCGTGGTGGTGAGGAGCCAGACGAAAACGAACACCAACAAATCCCAGCGGGAGAGGAAACAGATCCAGCTGCTCGGGAGAGCCCTCACCGAATGCTCGGAGAGCTGGACACGTGCACACGCTGTGCCCTAGAAGCCCCGCCCACACGTACTCGCTCTGTGGTGTGTGTTCGCATGGAGACGTGTGCGTGCGCTTTCCTAGTGGGGAGGTTTGCGCAAACAATTTTCAACCAAGCCAAATGACTTCAACAGGAGATTCAATCAATAAATCCAGGTACAGTTCTGCACTCTAATGCAGCAGGAAAACCAACAAGCAGAAGAATCTCACAAGAAGGATGTTTATGACATCCTTTACATAAACTGAAATAAATTATATATATATGTGTGTGTGTGTGTGTGTGTGTGTGTGTGTATTTATATATATACATATATTTGGTTTCAAGATAAAGGTTATATCTGATACATCTAAAACGAAATGCATAGGAATAACCAAAGCTACATTTGGGATTGTGGTCAACTCTGAATACGGAGGCGGTGATGTGGTTTGAAATGCTTTCCTGGGGACTTCAGCACTATGGGTGTCATTTTCTTTCTCAGGGTCTGGTGGACATATGTGTTCCTTGAAGGCAGAGAGCCTGCCCCTGCTGGCCCCATGGCCTACTTTGCCTTAAATTATTCTTAATCACCTGCTAAGATTCTCCTTGGCGATCACCTCCTTCTGGAAATGGGTCCGGAGTTCATCTCGCTTTTAAGCATCCCCTGCATCTGCCGGCGTCTTCGTGCTGTTTTATAATTATCACTGTATCGATTCGTCTCAGTCACAGAACTGCTGTTGAAGTCCATACGGGAAACAATGTCCGTAATTTTAGGCACCTTATATGTGCCAGTGACCATCTAAATAATTTATTACATGTTAATCTCCAGATTGAAGAGTTTCTCAGGGTCGTGCAGGTATCTGTTTTTTAAATATGTTTTGTACTAATTCTTATGTAAAAAAAACCAGTTACGTTGTACTTATGTGCCATTTGATAATTCTAGATACTTTCTAGAAGCATTTCCTATGGCTGTTATCGCAAATTTTCACATGCAGGGTGGCTTAAAATAACAGAAATGTATTCTCACACAGCTCAAGAGCCCAGAAGTCCAAATTCAAGTGTGGTCGGGGCTGGTTTCTTCTGAGAGCTCTGAAGGAGAATCCACCCCGGGGCTCTCCTCTCCTGTGGGGACTGCCTGCCACCCCTGTGTGCCTTGGCTTGTAGGTACATCAGTCCTATTTCTGTCTCCACCTTCACATCACTTTCTCCTACGTCTCTCATCCAACACCGGTCATTGGATTTCTGGTGAGTAGATTGTCATCTTGACATCCTTAACTAACCACCTCTGCAAAGACCCCATTTGTAAATAAGATCACATCGTGCGATTCTCAGTGGACACAAATTTGAGGGGACAGCATTCAACCCGCTCTCCAAATATTTAATCATTTAATTCTACCATCAGCCCATGAAGTAAATACCCACTATTATTGTTCCCTCTTTCATAGGCAAGGAAACCAGGGCACAGAGGGTTGAAGACATTTGACGAATGTCACACAGCTAGAAAGAGCTGGGGCTTGACCAGGGGCTGTCCAGGGCCACATCCAGAGCTCTGTCCCGCTATCTACACTAACAAGAAGTAGGTGGCTGTCCTGGCCTTTCCCCAGGTTGTCTCACAGCCTAAATGGGGAGGGCACACATAGATTGACATTGATGTGCACCCACATACTGGCTAAGGCATTCTCACATCTCCCCCCGAGGGCCAAACCCATCCCAGAAACATGCCACGTTCAAATGCTTAGGACCACAGCACAGCCTGCAGGTTTCGAAATTCAATGCTGGGCTTATAAGTGCTCTGTGCAATTTCACACTGCAACCCCGGGAAGGGAGGCCTCGAAGCCGGGCTCTGTGACCCACACCTGTGCTTGACTTGCTTTGAAATCACCCGCTGCATAGACATCACCAGGCAAAAACAAAATCCGCCTACCTGACAAGGGAAAGGCGTACCATCTCCTTGGAAATGGTGTGTTTTTTTTCACTTTCGTTTGAACTTGGCTTGCACCCTCCCTGACCAGCGGCCCCAAAACTGAGGACAGTGCCCAGAGAAGACCTGGGCACCTGGATCGGGCAGGGGAGCATGCCTGCACGCCGTGCCCTCGGATGCTGGCAAGCCCGCCATTCTCAGTGCCTCCCTCTGTAGCACAGAGGTCCCGACCCCACTGGGGAGGACTATGATCCCCAGCACTTCTGTCTCCTGCTCTGAGAGTGTAGGACACGGTGCATGTGCCTGTGTGAGCTCATCCCATGGAAGGCAGGCCACCCTCTGCACCCTGGCCCACAGACCGAGCCCAGGGTGCAGCCAGCCACGGTGCCCTGCGTGCTCTCCTTGGGCCCTTCGTAGGGCGACCCCGGAGGTGGGGGTGATCATGGGGTAAGCGCCCCCGGGGTGCTGGGTTCACAGCTGCAGCTCAAATCTTAGAACACCCGGGGGGCGCGATTATCTGCTGTCATGCTTTAATTCTTAATTAAAACAAGACCCAGCACTAAAATAGGATTGGGGAATGGATTATGCTCCTCTCTGGTGAGACAAGGGGTGTGTGGGGCCCCCGAGCTCGGGTCAGGCCCCGAGGCCCCTCCGCACAGCAGAGGCACTCCAGCTGAAATCTCAGCGCGACATCAATTGCCAAGGATCCCCCCAAAAGCGCAGGTCCCAGGACTTGGTGATGTCAGCACTACTCCAGGGCATTTTCAGGTTCACACTCCTTTAACCTTTTAAGCACAATTGTGAGCTGTGTTCTCATTAGCAGGTTTCCGTGGAGAGCAAGGGAGGGGCTTGGGCTCCTCATGCCGATTACAGAAAATGAGAATAACTGGGTGTTCTGTTTAATACCGGCCAGCCAAACCTGCAATTAAGGGAAGTAATTTTAAAACCATGGTGAAATATTAATATTAAAAGTGTTCCAAGGACAGGAATCTAATTAACACAAGTTAAAGAAAAGCCTTGAGATCCTAATTTTATGATCGTCTTAAATAAAAATTAACCTGATTAGAGTTCCTTCTTAAAGGTTACATTTATTAAAAAGTTCCAAGCAATTTAACTACAATGGGTTTCGACAAGACAGCTTCCTGTCTGCACAGCCTCTCTATTTTTAAATTTTATGAGGTTCCCCTGGCAGAGTTTTGTAGCAGTTACGATGAAAATCCAGATGCGTGGCATCCTTTAAAAGCGGGGGGGGGGGGGGGGAAGCAGAGGAGGCGGAGGAAGAGGAAGAAGAAAGGAAAATAATCAATTTGGTAGCAAATATATTCCAAAGCAGAGAAGTGCATATATATACATATACATGTGTGTGTATATATATATGTGTGTGTGTGTGTGTGTGTGTGCGTGTGTGTACATGTATATGTATATATATGGTTTCTTTCTGATGGCGGAAAAAAGACATGCCGCGAGGTCAAAGGTCACACAAAGAGGAGACAGTATTGTGTAGGAACTGTCACGCATCACCACCTATTTTGACATGCACGGGGCCGTTTGTTGTCTGTCGAACATGCAAATTAAGTGCCTGCTGTCATAGCCAGCCGATATCTGAACGTAGAAAATGAGACCACCTGTAACCAGTGAATGGAGTGATGGACAAGCATTCAGTGCTCGTCATCTTGGAGGCCATTCACTCCACCTCGGAATTGCATATGACATGTAAAAATCTTTTCTTAATATTCACACCCGGGAAGTTTGGGGAATTACGGAGGCTTCAACTGCTGCATCTAATGGGTTCTGCAAGCAGGCAGCTGTGACTGTGAACTGGCTTGATAATTAGGTGTCCAGGAAGATTTTATGCTACGAATCAGTTAAAAGGGAAAAAAGAAAAAGCAAATAATGGCAAGCAAAACTCGCTGGGATGGAAATTGCATTAACCCTTGTGTGTCTTTTTCTGCTCGTAAGCTTTCTAGGAACCAAGATTAATTTTCTAGCTAGGGTGCGGCCACACCTCTCCATGGCACGGCTTTCATTTGCAAATGTGCCCCGATGTGCCCGCTGGCACAGCCGGCTGATCCGGGCCACCGTCCAGGAAGGGTCACTCGGCAGTAATGGGATTCCACTTTCCAAAGTTACACGATGCTTCCTTGCATGCAAAGGATTTTTCTGTCAAAGCAAAATTTCTGAGAGGCGTGTTCTATCAGAATCTTAGACAACAACGGGGAGTAATGGTTGCTTCATGGAGCTCAGGGTTCTTTCTCCCCAGCTCCTCCTTCGCAGCATCTCTCACCCGATGCCCCCGCTTATGCCGGTGAAAGGGGCAGAAAAGGGAGCGTAATACAAAAAGAACCAGAAGATAAAGATTGAGAACGTTGCCTTCCAGGCGGTTAGATTGGCATCGAGACGTGGGAAGCACTGGGCACCCTTTTAGCGAGACGCCCTCGTTTATTTTTTCAAGGACTTTTTTCTAAGTAATCTCTACACCCAACGTGGGGCTTGAACTCACGACCTTGAGATCAAGGGTCACATGCCCTACGGACTGAGCCAGCCAGGTGCCCTGTGAGGCTCCCTAATTTGCAGTGGAACAGTTGCTGGGTTGAAAATCACCGTCTTTCCCCCTCAAATGCCACCTCCCTAATTCCAGGCTGAGCTTTGCTGGTGAAACCCGGATCGGCCTCTCCAGGGAACACGGGCTTCTCCCCTGCGAGCGGCCCCTGAGTGGGCAGGTGGGCCGACCAACCACACCCGCCCGGGCTGAGGGCACTGGGGCGTCTGAACGGTCGACTGGGCTCTCCTGACGCTGACCTGACCGGGGCTCCGAGTCCCCGTCCCGCTGTCCCTCCGTCGCTGTGGGGCCACTCCTTGTCCAGCAGTGCGCACAGAACCCGAAAACGAGACTTCTGTGGAGGAAGCAGAGGACACTGCCGCCGGCCGGATCCAGGGTGTAGACAGGTGTGGAAACAAGCCCTCATGTCACACTGAGAAACTCGATTTCATCTGTGTTCCACGGGAAGGTCACAAGAGGGCCAACAAATGTGTCCCCCGCTCGGTCTATACGTGACCTTTTGCTTCTTGTACCACTTGGGACATAGTTGTTAATTGTATTTCTTTTTCTTAATGTTTATCTCTTGATTTTGAGCCAGACAGAGGGTGGGGGAGGGACAGAGAAAGATAAAGAGAGAGAGAAAGAGAGAGCATCCCAAACAGGCTCTGAGCTGTCAGCACAGAGCCCAGTGTGGGGCTTGAACACATGAACTGTGAGCTAGTGACCTGAGCCAAACTCAAGAGATGGACGTTCAACCAGGGACGCCATTTGTATTTCTCCCTATCTTATTACTGCTAGTGTAGAAAGTCCAAGTGCTTGTACCTCGAGAAGTTCTTGTACTTACTAAGGGCCCCCTATGTGCCAGGGGCACCAGGGAAGCTTCAATGAACCCACATAAAATTCTCTGCCCTGGTGACACTCACAGGTCCCAGTGGAGGAAAGCCAGAAGCGGCAAAGACAGTCCATGAGTAACCATCAAAATGGTACAGGGTAATGGCTAAGCCAACCTAGCAGACCAAGGCCTATAGGGGACACTGTATTTGGAGGAAAGGGGAACCGACAAATCTATTCTAGAAAGCTCATGGCTGTCGATTCCTTGCTAAACTTGAGAACGGTTCTTATTAAAATATTACAAGTGACGGAAAACGTCAGCGTAGCTTGTTTCCAGTGGTGAACTGGGGCCAGCCTGCACCAGTGAGGTAAAAACACCCATTGTTAGAAACTAAACTGTACAAACTTACAAGTAAATAACTGATAATAAAGACGTAAGTAATAAATAATGCATATCGCTGCCTAATTATTTTAGTATATTTTACTATGGTTTGTGGTCTCCAGGTTCCTCAAGCCAATTGCACCCGGATGACAGAAATACTACATAATGGGGGGGGGGGGGCGGGTACCCAGCATCCTGGCTCCGTCCATGCTCAGTGATGTCAACTTCGTGGATGGAAGTCATCGTGGTGGGAATGTTTACGGCTTGGCGATCGGCAGGTTCCTCTCACCCCTGCAGGTTGGCTGATGGCTACACACTTAAGGGCAAATGCTGCCTTCGCTGCTCTGGGACATGCTCTGCTCTGGCCGAGGACACAAGGCTGGAGGACCTTCGCTACATCAAATGAGAAGGGTGTGCGACACCGTTGGGGCCCTGGGGGAGGGCTAGTGGGGGATGGCGGCCTCAGCTGTGCTTGCTCTCCGCTGCCATACCCTGCTTTTCAGGACACCTTACGCAGCCCTGGGACCTCCACTGTCCTGGTCTCCGGGTCCTGGACAGGAATGCCCCAAATCAAATCCCTTTCCCACTAAAAGATCTTTGGCTCCAAAATTACCGGACACTGCAGAGAAGCATGTGCAGAGATGACTTTGACCTGGACTAACCTCGAATTGGGAGAATTCTGAGACCTGGGAAGTTGCACTCGGCTCAGATGTCTGATAGAGTAAGTTCCATTTCCACAGAGGGTCACATGCTGTAGATGATAGATAGATAGATACACACACACACACACACACACACACACACACACAACTGGAGTGGCCGCACGAAGTGAGTTCCATCAAGGGGGTTGTGTATTCCCCGCCTTGGTGTCCCTCAGTGCCTGAGAACATGCTGTTTAAACACTTCTGGACTCTTTGCAGCAATACCAGACAACGAGGGCACCCCTGGACCCCAAAAAGCGACATCTCCACCTCGGGTGGGGCTGCCACAGGCCACGGTGGGACAGCCCAGGCTCTAGAAGCCTGGAAATGAGGCAGAGAAAGGGGCAGTTAAGAAAGTCTGCAGCATTGTTAAATGGGACATTTCTACCTAGAGCTCCACTGTTGGGCTCCATTCCTCCGAATCTGTTTCATGGCAATATTGTCTGGGAAGAAATTTAACCACTTGCATTCAGCTTGGAAAAAAACATAGTGACTGTTTCAACAGAAATAAATAGGGATACTTGTGCCATAAAGATCTAGGGTTGATTGATGGATTCGTTCCTTCATTGCACGCTCCGCATGAGGACTGAGACGTCACCCAGAAGAAAGATTCGGAGCTCATGTGTCCCCGTTACTTCCTACCCGGCTGTTTGGTCTAGCACCTTCTTGTTCACTGTTTCAATTATGGGAAAGGATTAAACTGAATGGAAAACATCTTCAGTGGTCCCACCTGTGACCGCCTGTGCCCGAACCCACACGAAAGTAGCAGCTTCAATAACGCAGCGGAAGCAAGTGTCTGGGGTAGGAAGGGATCTTGGGTTCTACGTGGTTTAAGGAGTGCAAGCGGCCAGGTCTGTGGGCAGGGTGCTGGAGCAGAGTGTTTTTCCCTGAGGGATAAGGACGTGTGTCCTCCAGAGATGGCACAGGGCTGTCCCTGCCTTGAGCGATGGGCAGGGTTTATCTGGCGTCTATTTTTTTCTGGCTTAAGGGCGATCCTGGTTCCCAAATAATGGAGTCAAGTGGGGAGGCTAGAATTTGGGAGGCAGGTGCTACAGAGGTCTGGGGAGGGGAGGTGGGGAGCGGGGGGAGGGGAGTCTGTATGAACCACTGTTGGCCAAGCTGTCAACTTTCCAGAGCATTTGGGCTTCAGGACTCTGCGGGGAGGGGGGGGGGGGGTGCACAGAGCCCCAGACGGCACAGGACAGCTTGGTGGCAATTCTCTGTACTCCTCAGCGTCCAGATTCACAGTGGCTTCCAGAGAGAGATTTACTCTCCAACAATTTGGCGGTTTTATTTTTTCCGAATCTTTTTTGTTTGTTTTTTGCTTCATTTTGTGTTGTTTTGTGTTAAACCACCTCCCTTGTGCCATGTACTATCCTGAGAAGTTATCGGATTTCTGATACTCAAAACAATCCCCAAACAAAGTGACCATGGTTTCCATTTTACAGATGAACCGACCAAGCCTGGCTGTTGCTTACGGCTTATTTTAGAATTTGTTTCCCAGGCAGTATTCTGAAAACTAGAGCATGATGCCGACGGTGGTTGTAGTTTTTTTTCTATGAGAAACATATCACTGAATTGAATTCTAGAACTCCAAATGTAAGTGCATTAAAGCAAAAATTTAAGGTAACATCCAAAGGGATTCTTTCTCCCTACTAGAGGTCAACTTGATGATTTGCACTTTATTTATTTTTTCAAGTGTATGTGTTTATTTATTTTGAGAGATAGAGAGAGAGAGAGAGAGAGAGCAGGGAAGGGGCAGAGAGAGAGGGAGACAGAATCCCAAGCAGGCTCCACACTGTCAGCACAGAGCCCAACCCAAGGCTTCATCTCAAGGAACTATTAGATCATGACCTGAACCAAACCAAGAATTGGATGCTTCACCCACTGAGCCACCGAGGCACCCCAGCCTGGAATTACTGGAGCATCTCACGGTTCATGAGTTTGAGCCTCACATGGGGCTCCGTGCTGACAGAGCAGAGCTTGCTTGGGGTTCTCTCTCCCTCTCTCTCTGCCCAAACCCTGCTAGCGTTGTCTCTGTCTCTTTCAAAATAAATAAGGAAACTTTTAAAAGAAGGAAAGAAAGAAAGAAAGAAAGAAAGAAAGAAAGAAAGAAAGAAAGAAAGAAGAAAGAAAGAAAGAAAAAGAAAGAAGAAAGAAAGAAAGAAAAAGAAGAAAGAAAGAAAGAAAGAAAGAAAGAAAGAAAGAAAGAAAGAAAAAAAGAAAGAAAGATTTAGATTATATCTTTGACTAGTGTTCTTGCTATATTATAATTAACCAGTGCTCGAACACGTACTTAGAAGTACAAACACACCCATCTGTACTTAGTTCATCTGGAGACACCTATTGTTGGTATGGTGCCGAACACCAGGCCACCATCTAGGGGAAGATAAACGTGAGCTGCCCTCCAGGATGTTAGACGCGTGAAACAGACAAGTCAAGAGAGGAAGGCGTAACAAAGCTTAGAAGCCGGGAAGCCAAGTTCATGTGGGGTGTCTGGGGGTATGAGGCAGGGAGACGTCTGTTCTGGCAGAAATCAGGGTGTCTCAGGGACACGCTTGGGAAGACATGACCCCCAGCCCTAGGGAAAGAGGACACAGAGTGGGCTTCTTCTGCGGACAGTGTCCATCTTCCCAGGCCAGCCCCCAGAGGTGTTCTGGAACCTGCCAGCAGTTCCGAGCGGTGCTTAACTAAACAGCCTCTGATAATATCTTCTCCAGTCTGAGAAAGCTGTACATTTTAAACACGAATCATACTTGCAACATCATTCAACTGCACAAGTCAGCAATTATTTTTTCTTTCATTTCAACTGAAAATGGACTTAGCGTGTCTTTCAGCCTATTGAATTTGCCTTATACTAGATCAGTCTTTTAAATTAATCTTTTAAAATCTCTTGTTAAATGATTCTTGGTGCCCGACCCCCTCAGTCTGTCCGTGCTGGGAACCTCCCTTCCCCCCGCCCAGCTGGACCCACCAGTCAGGTCTCATTTCTTTTTCTGGGTTCTTCTCCATTCTGTTCCTCGTGGAAAATGCCAAACAAGAACCATGGAAGATAAGTATTCTGTGTAAAACACATTATTTTATATGTGACGTGTTTCTATCAGCGTACAGGTAAACACTTCAGATTATGCATTGCTTGGGAAAATTGGCTCCATTTTTAAATGTCTGACTGGATATGGTTATTATTTCAAGTTTTCCAAAAGCTTCAAGTTGTGGGCAAATATCAGAAAGGCGTTTGGACACAAGAGCCAGGCGCGTTCTCTGGTCTTTCTCCTTCAGGTTGTTTCAGGGTATTTGTAGAAGAGCTGAGTAAACTGAGACTCCCATAAATGTTTAGTTACAGTTTCACGCGGCCCCCGGAAGGAGGCAGAGCAGGTGTGACTGCCAGAGTTTACTTGAAATGGGGCCTCCTCGGGGCGCCTGGGGGGCGCAGTTGGTTAAGCGTCCGACTTCAGCCAGGTCACCATCTCGCGGTCCGGGAGTTTGAGCCCCGCGTCGGGCTCTGGGCTGACGGCTTGGAGCCTGGAGCCTGTTTCCGATTCTGTGTCTCCCTCTCTCTCTCTGCCCCTCCCCCGTTCATGCTCTGTCTCTCTCTGTCCCAAAAATAAATAAACGTTGAAAAAAAAATAAAAAAATAAAAAAAGAAATGGGGCCTCCTCATATTACACTGAAATCAGTAATTCCACAGTAAGACTGAAGAAAAACGAGCCCTGAAAATGTTGCACACGACCTACTGATACAACTACTTTTCCCTAGTAATTCCTACCGAGGGTGGCTGATTCTAGAGAGAACTTCCGTGACTTTTTCCAGGATTCTCTTCAGGGGAGCTAAAATATTAGCACGTGCGATTGTGACAGTGCTTCAACGATCTCCCCCTTGTTGCCCTTTAGAAGAAGACACAACAGTCCCTTTCTCGGGAGACATCCGGGCTGTTTCAGAGGTTTGCAAAATTACTGCCGCTCCTTGAATTGGGGGGGAGGCACAGTGCACGTAGCATGTCACTAGGTGGAAACTCACATTATTCCACTTCTTCGATGACAACAGAACAGGCATGGTTTTTTTAATCAAACATTGCTCTGAGGAGAGAGAGAGAATACCACGGTATTCTTTCTACAGGAATGCTGGCAGCAACGAAATCCATGCCCGTGATGTCTCCGTCAACATTCAACAAAAGTAAAGCTCAATATTCAACAAAATTAAACAAAATCTCTCCAGAAGGCGTATAAAAGCTACCGGATTATTGCACCAATTTCATATGAAATGGTGCATTGCAGTTCTGGTTAGCAACAAGGAAAATGCTTTTCCTGTCTGAAAAACAGAACAAAACAGAACACCAGAGCCCAGATAAAGGCTTGGAGACGATCAAGCACGTGCGAGAAAGTGCCGCCCGACCAGCACGGGTGAAGGACCCCCCCCCCCCCCCCTCCGTGACACCTGCCTGGGAAGAAATGTATTTTCATATTTCCCTGACTTGGTAGTTTCTAAAAGCTCTGACAGTATTTTTAGCACATCCAATTTGCAATTATTGTTCAAAGTCCGTGCGATTTTCTGATACAAGTATTAAAGCCGCTTTATTGTTTTAGCGAAGTTAGGTTGGTTTTCCTCCGAGCGTTCTTTCTTCTTATTTTTTGACAGTGGCCACTGTCTTTCCCCCTGCATCAGACACAGATACACTGCAAAGGAGTTCGTTTCGCCTCACGGTCCGACGGTATCCGAAACCAGGTTCCATCCAGAATACATCAAAATGCAAGAAACGAAAAGTCTGGTTCCCATCCCTTTCCAGAATGTCAGGCTTATCGGATTTCCGTGCTGTTTGGAAATGGAGGATGTCATGTCTTCAAGAAGATTTCCCCTTTAAAAATGGCTTTACGGTTTGGGGTTCGTGTTTCCTTTTACATTTTCCCTTCTGTGTTCTTCCAGGGCAAAGCAGAAGGATGAAAATTGCTTCTGCCCTGTGTTTGGCACGTATGGCAGCCAGGGCTACAGCGAATATACATTTTCTATCACAAATACCTACAGCTCCACCTGCATATATAAATATGCAAATACAGACATAACCATATGTGCTTTCCACAGGGGTGTTAAGTTAGACCTTCAAAACAGAAAGTGGTCTAGAAATGGCATCTTGATTAGGATCACAATAGAGGATACCTCTCAGCCCCGCAAGAAGAAGTTGTACAACCCGTGGTTTTATGCTACATGAAGCTTCACCCTTTTGGCAACATGTTAGATTAGATCCACCATATACTTTTTGGATTCCGTGATATTTGATATTGCAGTCGTTAATTGTTTGAATTTCATATTTTTTAAACCAGTTGCCTTTGGCAAGAAAATTTTTTTAACTTCTGTTTTCCCTAAGAATGTCTCGTTTCGGGGTGCCTCCCGAGTGGCTCAATCGGTTGGGCGTCGGACTTTGGCTCAGGTCGCGATCGTGAATTCGAGCCCCGCGTCGGGCTCTGTGCTGACAGCTCAGAACCTGGAGCCTGTTTCGGATTCTGTGTCTCCCTCCCTCTCTGCCTCTCCTCTGCTCACTCTATCTCTTTCTCTCTCTCCCTCTCTGAAAAAAACAAATAAACATTAAAAAAATATTAAAAAAAAAAGAATGTCTTGTTTACAAAGAGACAACCATAACTTGCTTAATGTGGAGAAAATCTTGAAACATAAAGGTAAAAGCAAGCGTAGACTATGATAAAATAGTCAGCCAAGTGGTCCTTTTATACTTTCAGAATTAAAGGATTTATTTGATTTTTGCCTATGAAAAAAACATGTTTTGCATTTGCTTTTAAATCACGAAATAGACATGTGTATGTCATCCCGACTCTGTTTTTGGAAAACCTGTACATGGCGTAAGTTCCGGTGGCCACTTCATTTCTGATCATCTGGACCACTGTGAAAAATACCCATTTAAAAACCATCCATGCAAATATTCACAGTGAATCATAAATGTGACCGGAAAAGCAAATATAAATAACGTCTAGTGTGTTTTGTGTGTTTTCTCTACTGGGCTTTTTTCCCCCCTCTTTCTTTCTTTCTTTCTTTCTTTCTTTCCTTCTTTCTTTCACATCCTGGCAGACTTATTTTGGTAGATTACTTTCAGAAAACTTTTCCAACGTGTTTTAAAACAGTCGGTTAAAAAAGTTAGGGACAAAGCACAGGATGAATATAAATTATTTGTCAACATATGGTAGCAGAGGGCGGGCCGAACGGAGCGTCCGCACAAAGGGCAGGCATTGTCTGGGGTGATGAAGTTCTCAAATTGAAGTCCTGCGTTAGCGCGAGAAGTTGCTCGCATGTTCTGGGGTTACAGCGCTTGGTAAAGCCAGGGGCAGCTGCACCAATTGTACATAATTAGTCAAGGTCAGACACGGCAAATGGAGGACACTCACCATTTGTCAGGAGGACAATGGAAGGGGACCTGAGTGTTCTCAACTGGGGAACA
Organism: Prionailurus bengalensis; assembly: GCF_016509475.1. Taxonomy (NCBI): domain Eukaryota; kingdom Metazoa; phylum Chordata; class Mammalia; order Carnivora; family Felidae; genus Prionailurus; species Prionailurus bengalensis. The sequence goes on along the minus strand of NC_057343.1, from coordinate 237,450,829 downwards.
GCCGTGAGAGGGGCGCATTGAATGCGGGGAAGCAAGCCCGCCCTGTTTTGTGCTCCCTGGAAGGGGGGGGCGGCCACTCAGGACGACTCACATGCTAGCACTAGCCAGGCTAGCCAATGTCACAAAACACAATCTTGTTTTAACTACCAGAAGCATATGTTCATTGACACAGTGTGATGTTGGGGACACTTGAAGGGAACAGTGAAAGAAGAGACGAGAGAATAAACGTATTTCCTGCATGTGCGTGGGATTTCCTGTTCCCTTCTCCAGTCAATGGTGCGATCTTTTAAGTTCCCAACCGACGCGGTGTAATCCTTTCAGTAAAGAGGTGATTACTTTCAAATGAGCAGTAGAGCTTGCAGTGAAGAAAAACGGTTTGAGAGGGAATGAAGTGCCCCGGTCTTAAGAGTTGCTTCGAGAAGGGCTCCGTTTCCAACAGCAGAGATTAAACACCGAGGCCAACAGTCTAGTCAAAGAAGTTAAGGTGAAGGAAAACGTTCGGTCCTGATCGATATTTTACAGCCACCGTGGAATTCGACTCCACCCCAAAAGCGAGTGCGTGGCGTGAGTTTGCAAGCTCCAAAGTCTGCGGGAGTTTCAAAGAAGAGAGAAGAAGGATGCTACTTAGCGGGCAAGCAGAGATCCGCAGAGGTTGAGGCGCTCATTTTGTGAACGCCTGCACCGCATCCAGGGAAGAGGAGGGCTCCCCACTTGCCTCCAGTCCGGCTCTGGGGCTGCTCCTTCCAGCCCGGGTCAGGGTGCTGCAGCCCAGGGCGGGCTTCGCCCTGGAGGACCCAGCATTCTGCGGGGCACGTCTGCCTCCCTTCCCTGAAGCAGCCCTGTGGGAAGGAGCAAGGACAGGCAGAAGGGACGGCTGGCACAGAGGGGACCGTCAGGTCTGTGTTCTGCAGTGATTTCTCATTAGCTCGCTCTCCCTGATCACAATTTCCAGGTGACATTCTTTCTTTGGACTCAGGGCCCTCATTAGTGTCTCATTATAATGTCTTCCCACACATCAGATTTATTTCAGCCCATGCACTTTGCAGCACAGTTTCCACCTGCCGCGGGAGGAAGGAAAAGTCAAAGACTTACTTTAAAAGTAAGGATCTCGTTGATGGCTCACATGCGCACAGACACTTGCACACAAAATCTGTTAGGCACGGCAGAGCACCTTGGACTCGGAGAAGATGCCAGAAGAGCGAGGCGGTTTACCACCTCTTATAATTATACATCCTTATAATAAGAATTCATTATCTCGTTGTGTACAAAGCAATCCATTTCTGGTTAGCCTTTTATCACACTTCCATTTTCAAGGGAATAAATCAGAATAAGGAGAAACTGCACCATAAAACCCTCCCCCGGTGCTGCCTGCAAGGCCGGTGAATTCGATATTACACATAAATTTCTGAGTTTTTGCGGGAAGAGACTGTACACACGTAAGCCTATTCATGTCTGCAGTGCACAAGCACGCGCACACGCACACACACACAGTACTCGGGGCTCTCCTCTGTCTTCGCCGCTGAGAGAACAACCCCAGCTCTTTCTCCCCAATCCCCTCACCTCTCCATATAAAGAGCAGGGGAAATGTGTCATTTCTGATATTAGAGCCATTTCTGCCATATTCTCCATTGTCAAGATTTTCTCTTGTGTCCTCTGGAGGAGATGATAGAATCTGCTGTGTAATTTAGTCAGTCCCCAAATACAGTCTTAGGAAGCTCACTCTCTGTCAAGTTAATAAAGATAATGAAGTATTAACTCCTTTATTTCTCTGCAGTGCACGCCATCCTTGGGCATCAGGAACCGACAATTTTATGTAAGCAAGGTAAATTATGCTCTTGGCTTTCTCACCGGGAAATACATCTGGCAATTAAAAATGAAAGACACTATTAAGTGAAGCCATCCTTCACAGCGTTCCCGTTATGCACGCTTTCTCTAAATTGAGAAAAAGAAATGCTGCCGTTTCTATCTAGCGGAAACGCATTCGCTGCAGTGCCTTTGAGATGGCTTTTCGGGGACATCCTCGCGTGAAGCCCGCTGCGCAGTCTCACTCCCACTGTCCCCGCGTCCACCCACTACTGTGCCAAGTAGTCTCCTGGTGGTTCATCACGGTGGGGGCCGGGGGCTGGGGGGACAGAAAGCACACAGGCTCTCCATTGTTTCAATTTAATCCCAAAGTGGAATATTAACTGCTAATGTGAGAATATGATTCGGCACGTTTATCACCATGTCATTACGTCTGATTATGTTTATTTCAGTCTCCAGCCCGCGCAATTAACGCAGTCCCTACAGACATAAAGGCAGTCCTATATTTATTTCTGATCTTCAACGTGGCTGAAATGGACTCAACTCGTATGAAGAAATAACCTTTATCATTAAACATTTGCTGCTTCAGCTCCAGCCTTTGATAAATGAAGAGTGGTTCCAGGAGCCAGGGGTGCATTCAGACTGAGCTAATTGAACCCTACAAAGGCAGCGGTTCCCGTGTAACATACGGGTGACTCTCCTCCTTCTCCCTAGATGAAAGAAATGAGCTTCACAGGTTAGCTTCCTCTGAATGAAGGGTGAATAAGCACATTTCTAATGAAAACTAGAATGACTTTACTATCTATATATACTCTACTTTTTGTTTTTAACTTAGGTTTAGAAAAAAAAAACAGTTCCTAATATATCTCTTATAATCTCCTATTTGACATTATACTTGGACTCCTCCTTAGCCATCACTGTGACGTATCATGACATAACCCAAATGTGCGTTAACTGAATAATTCAGGACACGGCAAAACTGTGCCTTTCTCTTCCGCGCCCCCCCCCCCCGCTAAATTTAAAAGTGGCTTAAAATTGCATATTAACTGCCGGTTAATTGCAGGCGGAAAAAGGATTCATAGGAGACGTGGTTCCTCTGAGTTGACACTTACTCCAATTTTTCAGATTAATTCCTCTAATTTTCAAACAGTAGTTGAAAAACTACGAAAGTCTAAGAATCAGCCGTGTGGTTTTAAAATTTCCTCTTTGTCTCATAAAGTAATTGTTTTCCACTTTCAAGTATCTTAACACTATAATTATTACCATCAATCTTTTTTTAAAGACCAGACTTAATGCTTACTTCCTGGTAGTGAATTTTAATAACTACCACAGCGTACCCAATGGGAATCCTAGTGACCTAAAATAATTAATGCACCTCCGAAAGGGCCAGAACTGTTCATCAGGAGCATGCTGGGAAAATCTTACAGAACGAGCTTTGCAATGCAAGACTGTACCCGCCACAGACCAAGTTAAGATTGTTTGGTCTGGGGTTTAAGTTTAGCTTTCAATATCTTCATCTTTGCTACGTGGAGATAATCCCATTCAGTGGACCAAGGGTCCCTGAGAATTTTTGTTGCTATTTCGGTTTGCTCCACATTCTTGTGCCTTCTTAATGCAAATCATTAACCAACTACTCACCTTGAATGGGGATCCTCTGGTTCACCCCCCACAAGGTGAGAGGACGCAGGGCTGATGGGGAGGGTGGCTGTCTGGTTGGACCATCGCGTGCCCCCCTGAAGCCGCTGCCGGGGACGATTGCAAGGGAGCACGCACGACTCTCAAGTGTATGTTAGGGTGTCAGTGTTGCTTCTGAAGCGTAAAAAGTGCATTCGACGTTTCATTATTTCAATAGGTGTTAATAAAGAAAAGGTTAATCATTAGCCTTACATATCTACTGAAATTAGCTGCTGGAATAGTCTATTGTCTTCAAGAATCTGAGGTAGCGATCTGAAGGAAGATTTTATATTTTACATCAGGCAGCTCCTAAACTGTTATATGAATTATCTCCACGTCTGACATTACTGGATACAGTTCAGAAATCCAAGCGTTTACTGAACCAGGGACTCATACATCTCAACAATGGCACTATTAGTGATTTGGCCAGATTGTTTCTCCTCGGTTGATGCTGTTTTCTGTTTTCTGTTTTGGTTTTTTTTTTTTTTTTCCTTCTGTCTTTTCATTGTAAAGACAGTCACTGTATTTCTCAGCCCCGTTCCAAAATATTAACTGGGGAGCTGCTCACTTCCACTCGTGCCAAACTTCTGGCACGAAATTTATGAAAGATGCCCAGGAAAAGAGAAAAACGTAGTAGTGGTGGTAATTTGGAATACTGACCATAGGTGTAAACTTTAGAAAAGGCCCCTTTTCTGAAACAGCCATCTGGAGTGGACCAACAGCTCCCTCTGCCCCCTCCACGGGGGAAGTGCTCGTGACCGCGGCACTGTGCGGATGCGGGGGCTGGGCTGTGCAGACATCTGCACGCTTCCTTGATCTGACAGGGAGTTCCAGAAAGGCTGTGCCCGTACAGACCGGGCAGAACCCGGGGGAAGCCCCCATCAGCGCTGCCCAGGTGAGACCTGTCGCAAGCTTCTCTTCATTAGCCCACTGATGACTGGCCGGAGGTCACAATGAAAGGGAGGGTATTTTTTATGACATTATTAGTGAGAGAAGTATTAAAGGTGACTCCATTTGTCATGCCTTATTAGCAAAAGCAGGGGAAAATATTCAAATAGCAATACATTCCACCTCCCCGCCAAATTCTGCCAAGTCGCTTTGACTTTCCCACGTTCCCCGCCACACCAGCTCCTTCCAGTTTGTGGGAAGCTGTGGGAAGATTTGCCCGTGGAGGCCAGGAAGAAACAGGGTCACTTCATGGTGGTGTGGCTTGAGAGCTTAATGTTTTGCATGCTTTCTTGAATTCCCAATATTTATCTCTCATGAATACACCTACACCCGGGTGATCAAATGTGTCCCTCCACCCCTGGTGGCCTGGGGTGCTGGCCTGGGGTGCTGGCATGGAAAATGCTAGTTTTAAGGAGCAAACAGAAGGACTGAGAAACAGCACAAGAGCTTCGCGTGCGTGTCGACACGCAGGTTTACAAAAGACCTTTCATTTTGTTTGTGAAAACTCCGGAATACGCGCCCCCACACACGTACATCTCAAGCAGGCCAATAAATTTATTTACCTTTCCTTGTCATGATTACCCCAAAATAAAAATATATACGTATGCTAATTAATTACGTGCGACCTAATTTAGATATTCCCATCCTGCGGCCTTAGAAAAACGATTAAATGCGATCATGACTAGTTAAAACCACACTTCTCACCTGAAATCCTCGGCCTGCGATACAGCAAACTACTAATTTGCCTCAGTAGGGCTTAGCTTTCACTCAGAGCCATCTTCCTGGTCCAGAGGTGGCATTCACTCACCCACTCATCCATCCATCCATGTATTTAAGATCACTGAAGACTTCCTAAGGTCACGGGCAGGGAGCAGAGCACATGGAGACAGGCCCATTTGCCCAGGGTGCCCGCAACGGAGAAGAGGGCTGGGGAGATCTACCACTGACACCAGAAGAGACAGAGGTGTAGACGCTAGCAGGAAATGCACCCCAGAGGTGTGGCTGTATTTCCCTGTACAAGCAGCCATGGCCTTGAATATATATATATATATATATATATATATATATATATGTCTAAAACTATTAACAGTCTAACATCCTCATGTGCCTTAGCGGGCATTGGCTTCTCCACACAGGACACACAGCTATTGCCTTAAATTAAAACAAAATGCTCCCTCGAATAATACGTCTCTCTCGTTTCCTCCTCGCTGTAGACACCCACAGATGCATACTCAATGTGATACAGTCATTTATCAAATTAAAACAAAAAACCGAATTATTTAGGTACTAACAAAGACACAGCCTTGTAAAAAATAGGAATTTATTAGCACCCCATCCTCGGCACGTACATTGATAGGAAATATAATTAAATCAGCATTATTTTTTACCACTCACTCAGCATAAATTGTCGCTGGCTTTGCAAGACGGAGACAGTGCATTGTTTGTGCTCGTGATGACAATAGTCTTTGTGGCTGAAATCCTTCTTCTTCTTTTTTTTTTCTCTCACATATAAGGGATCTCCGTACCCAAAGTCTGGCAAATGCAGGGAGAATGTTGAATAATAGTTTCCCCCCCCACCACCAACATGCCATCCAGAAATTCTCATCCGGCCAATTGCCAGAGCAGTATGTATGGGAAACATCCATGAACCAAGAGCTGACGAGGAATGGCTCTTAGAAGTCACTAATTATTTGATTTCTAGGATTCACACCAGATAAATCCCACTCACTGAGAGGCGAAAGACACAATATGCTGGTGCTTCCAGGCTTTGAACATACGCTGTCAGCTTGGGCAGCTAGAGCAAAATGCTATGAACTAGGGAGCCTGAACAACAGAAATGGATCTCTCAGAGTTCTGGAGACTAGGAACATCGAGGTGCCGACAGTTTGGGCACTTTTGGCTTGTAGATGCTGCCTCCTCTCTGTGTGCTGACATGGCCTTTCCTTGGTGAGTGCTCCTGGAAAGACACCTCCCTCTCTCTTTCCTCTTTTCAAGGAACTAGTCATAGGGGCCCCGCCTTGGTCACCTAATCTAAACCTAATCACCTCCAAAGACCTCCCTTCAAAACCATCACAGTGGAGCCTAGAGCGTCAACGTATGAATTTTAGGAGAACGTAAATACGCAGCCCATAGTAGGTACTGTACTCTTTTTCGACTAATATGACCTCTGAAGCTCTTCTCTTCTGGAACCACAGATTGTACCAAAGTGGTTCCGCTTAGTTTTGAAAGACCGGAATAAAACAACGTAACACAACACCTCCCAAAATGAAGTAAATAAAACAGAACAAACCAGACCGAGCTTAAATGGCCCCCATGATCTCCACCCGCACCCACCCAAGGAGCCCGTCTACCACAGGACAAGGGCCCAAGTAACGCTACCAGCCCAAACCGTCCGCTCAACTTCTGCGGTGACTTTTTCCAGGATCACTTCTCAAAAATTCTCCTCTGCGTTCCCACAGCCGCTGCCCTGCATGGTGTTCCTGGGTCCTCATCTCTACACCAGATGATCTGCAAGTGTCACTTCCAGTTACAGACGTCAACAAGCTCATGTCCCCTCTTCTCTTATTTTTTTCCTCTTATCTTACACAGGAGTTAATGTCGGTGAGAAACAGAATTCTGAGTGACAGTATGAGGAACAAGGGCAGAAGCTATGAAAAAGGCAGTGCTGGTGTGGCAGAGATGTCCCTTGCATGCGGAGGTGTCCCCAAGGCCCAGGTCCGGTGGGGGGACTAGCAGTGACACGTGGGTGTTGACTTGAATATATGGGCGCTCCCTGGTTTCTCGCTGCAGGTCTGTGACCAGCAGGGCTCTGAAGGAGAAAGTGGGTGACTGAGAGACGTCCCTGCCTGCAACCCCCTTCCCTACCTTCTACCCAAGGAGAGAAGGAGAGAAGGAAGAAGGAGACCTCTGTGAAACTCTGTGGCTCAGATGCCCTCGGACAAATGGGAACTGACAGGGGGTTGTCTCACTGTGTTATGGGCACACAAACTTCTAGTTTAGTGGAGAGGACTTTTGCCTGTGCACCTTTGTCATTGAAAAAAACCCCAAACCCGAGCACATTTGAAGAAAGCAGCAGTCCGTTAAACCAGAGTCTTCGCACACGTGGGGAGATTTCCCCCACCCTTGAAGGGCACACGTTGCTAGTGTAAGTTTGGTCCACGAGCTTCTGCACCAGGAGCCTCTCCACGCGACGCCCATCGTGAGCGGGCCCCTGCAGGTGCAACCCACACCTGTTGCTAACAGTGGGCACTTCCTTACATGTGCAAAGGTTCCAGAAACATTTCCCGGCTGGCTCAGTGTCAATGGATGAGTTGGTATAAAAGTCTATGGGCACCACGCGATACAAAGTACTTACTGCAAAAACCTCCGTGCTCACAACTTTCCTGTTGTTTCTCAAAGACCGTCCCCGTCTCCTGGCGGGCCGGTAGCAGTTGGGGTTAGTCTGTGGACACGCTGAGGACAGCTCATCTGGCCACGTGGCTGGCGGTGGCTGGAAATGGCACTCACAGCAGGCACAGTATCCTCTAGAACTCGGGTCTCGCTTCTCTCCTGAATCGCCTTCGTGAAGCGAGGCCCATGAGACCATATCTGGGATAAAGTCACCAGATTTTCTTATGCATAATCCAGACACATTATCAAAGGACTCGTTTCCTACATATTAAGGCAGCAAATCTGGGGCACCTGGGTGGCTCAGGTGGTTAAGCATCTGACTTCGGCTCAGGTCATGATCTCATAGTTCCTGAGTCCGAGCCCCGAGTCAGGCTCTGGGCTGACAGCTCGGAGCCTGGAGCCTGCTTCGGATTCTGTGTCTCCCTCTCTCTCTGCTCCTTGCCCACTCACACTCTGTCTCTCTGTCTCAAAAATGAATAAAACACAGGGGCGCCTGGGTGGCTCAGTTGATTAAGCATCTGACTTCAGCTCAGGTCGTGATCTCACGGTTCCTGGGTTCCCGCCCCGACAGCTCGGATCCTGGAGCCTGCTTCAGCTTCTGTGTCTCCCTCTCTCTCTGCCCCTCACCCCACTCGTGCTCTGTTTCTCTTTGTCCCTCTCTCTGTCTCTCAAAAGCAAACAAACATCAAAAAAAAATTTTTTTTTTTGCATAAGGGAAGAAATGACCCCGTTAGTCTGAGACTAGACATACCCATGTGGCCGAGATGAAACTCCTGTCGCTTGACACGCAGAGGGAAATGCAGAGCTGATCTGGGGGATGGAGGGTGAGGGAGGTGGCAGCGAAGCGTAATGTCCGGTCACGTTACCGTGGATAGTTTCCTCTGGCAAAGTGCCCAGGATCCAAACACACACCTGGCCAGAACCACTGTTCCTAAAGGCAGGCGGGCCTTCCCGGCGCCGTGAGCAAAAGCAGAGCCCTGGAGAAGGAAGGGAGGCCAGGCTCCAGTCCCAGGCCACACTGTATCCGGCGAAGAACAAGGAGAACAGGAGGAGAAGGAAGAAAAGCAAGGGAGGGAGGAGAAGAGGAGACACATGTAGAAATTAGAGTAGATGGTGCCTAAATAAAGAAAAAACTTTAATCGCACACGGTGTGATTCAATCTCTGTGAAATCAAAGAATGGGTGAGATTAAGGTACCCTAGTAAAATTCAGAATAGTGATACCGGAAGGGAGAGTTGACTGGAAAGGGCACCAGGGAACGTTCTGGGTGATGCAGCCGTCGTATGTCCCGTGCTGATGACGATTACTCCACCGTGTGCAATTGTCAAAGCTCGTTGACCCGAACCCCGAAGATCTGTGTATTTGGCTATATGTAACGTGTGCCTCGACGATAATAATGAAACCAGTACCAAGTATCTGATACTTGGTAATGTCGACATTTTTGAACAGGATAGCCTCAGCGCTTCAGAAATCTGGTCTCGGCAGGCGGCGGCCAGGCTTCCGTTTTCGGGTTTCCTGAGCCCCCTCTTGCGCCCGTGACACTACGGAGTTATGTGTAAATAAATAATAGTGCAAGCAGCGCCCTGGAACACTCGCTTCACCTGGGAAGCGCAAGGTTATTTTTGTAGCTGTGTCCTGTCTTCCCGTGTGGAGGGTGATTTATGGTTTTCCGCCGCGCTCTATCATCATCGGGCCCACCTTTGTTTCCATCATAGTTAATTAAAGGGAAGGTCATTGTCACCTTATGTTTTAAACCTTCTTAACATAATATATCACCCTTGGTACACTTTAATAAGGGGATTTGTGAAGGAATGGTGTAATAGGAAAAAAGTTTACGGCATAATCCATCCTGTTCACAATTACACTTTAGCTATTGCACATAATGAAAGTTAATAAGTAGACAAAACGAAGGGTCTGTCTTGGGATTCATTCAAGTGTTGATTAATTGGCTGAGTGATATGGTGGAAAAGAAGATACCTCGCTTTTCTAAACTGCAGGCAAACGTGGCCAAAACGCGCTCCATTTAAAGGACAATCTCTCCTTTCCTTTTTCCTTGCAAATTGTCACCCCCAAACAATGTGAAATTAATTAAACATCTGTTTATTGAATGCCTTCCACGTGCCAGGCGTAGTAGGAAACCTGGAACATGAAGGGGGTGAAGTCAGATACCGGCCCTTTCCCCGAGGGGGCCAGAGACTAGTGTTGGTTCAGATACAAAGGAAGGACAAATTATTTATTCTAAATGGTTACTCCTGGGGATACCAGAATTAGTTAAGATTCATAAGAATGACTGAAATAATATTAAGTACGCCAAGCACATCTGCCAAGAAAATGTTAAATCCTTCTCCGAAGCCATTTATTTTATTTAACAGACACTTATAAAGTACTTACTAAAAGACAGCCATTGTTCTAAGTGTTCTCCAAATATGAAGTCATCTAATACCAACAACATCCTTAATGAGGAAGCTACCATTATCATTCTTCTTTTATAAACGAGAATATGGAGGCACAGAGTGATCAAGGAATTTACACAAGGCGGTACAGTTCTCCAGAAACTGCGCTCGTATCCACCGGGCCACGCTGCCTTAAAATAAGATCCCTTTGACAGTTTCAAAAAATAATGACTTTTTACGAGATTTTCTACGGGAAGGGGTACTTTCGCGCAAAGATCTTACAGGGTCTGTATATTTAACAGTAATGCCTGGTCTTATTAAACAACACAACTCACCTAAAGTAAAGAACCTAGTGGCCCAGTCGAAGGAAATTGCTGACCCAGTTAAAATTTAGCAGAATGTGAGGCAAGATGAGGAAAATGTGTTTGGAAGCATATCCTCCTAGGCCCTCGCAAAAAGAAAGGGGATGTGTTACATATCAGATGAGGGCTACGTGAAGCGAAGCTTCACACATCAAGAAAAGTGTCACCGTGATTAAGGTAGAAGGGGCTCATCAACGACACGATGCACTGTTTGAGTTATCAACAGGCCCATCTTTGATCTGCGTTCCCCTAGGATAAAAACGGATGCAGGCTTGCATAATGCAAAAGACGAATGCAAAATAAAACAAATCACAAATGGCCAAGTGAGAATTGAGCACGCACAAGAGTGGCCGGCAGTTTCTAAAATGACTACAGTGATCCTGCCTCCTGGCATTCACACCCTTGCCCAAGGCCCTGCCCCTGAGTGCAGGCTGGACCCGGTGACTCATTTCTGGCAGCCAGAACCCAGTGTGGATTCGGGGGTTATGTTCCAGAAAGGGTGGTTTCCGTCTAGGCTATTGCCTCTCTCGCTTGTTCGCTCTGATGAAGCTACCTAGTTAGATGCTCTAGAAAGGCTCATCAGACAGGGAGGTGAGGGTGGCTCTGGACAAAAGCCAGCAAGGAAAGGAGGTGTCAGTCCAACAGGCTGCAAGGAACCAAATCCTGTCATATGCACAGGAGTGGGAGTGGAGGTGGATCCTTCCCCAGGCGAGATTTCAGATGAGACCGCAGTCCTTTTAGACACCCTTACTGCAACCACAAGAGAAACCTGACCCAGATAAGCTGCATCCACATTCTTGACTCACAGAAACTCAGAGATAATATATATATCCAGCTGTGGGGCACCTGAATGGCTCAGTCAGTTAAGCGTCTTGCTCTTGGTTTCAGCTCCGGTCAAGATCTCACAGTTTGTGAGTTCAAGCCCCACATCAGGCTCCGTGCTAACAGTGCCGAGCCTGCTTGGGATTCTCTCTCTCCCTCTTTCACCGCCCCTCCCCACTTACCTTCTATCTCTCTCTCAAAATAAATAAAAACAAACTTTAATATATACAATATATGTCAGATATATTATATATTCCATGCTTTACTATTACTTGCCCATATTACTTGCTTTTTTATGTGATTTATTATGCACCAATATATAATAAAAGCACTTTTCTTTCAACACATACTTATTTTCGGGGGGCCTGGGTGGCTCAGTTGGTTAAGTGTCCGACTTCGGCTCAGGTCACAGTCTCGCAGTTCGTGACTTTGAGCCCCACATCGGGCTCTGTGCCGACAGCTCAGAGCCTGAAGCCTGCTTCAGACTCTGTGACTCCCTCTCTCTCTGTCTCCTCCCCAGCTCATGCTATGTCTCTCAAAAAATATATATAAACATCGAAAAAAATTTAAAAAAAACCCACATACCTATTTTCTGCTAAAAGCCAAGAAACCAGACGTGATACTGAGTACGGGCGAGGTGCAGTGTCTTCCCTAGGGGAGTCTGCAGTCTAGCAGCAGTAAGTTGTGTCCGTGTTCCCAAACACTTTGGGATAAATTGTCGTGCTGCTTGGGCAATGTGGAGCAAAAGGGCCTCTGGAAACATGTGTGTAAAACACCAGACACAACGTTCTAAATGATGAAATGTGACGACTTAGTGTTTATCGGCATATTCATGCTTCATTTTGTGTCAATAGAACACGGCAGTTTAGGGGCAATGTTAGCAGGTGATTTGCTGGTGGAGATGGTGGAGATAGGCCTGGGAGATTTGGGTGCGTTGCCTGGAAATCGGGAAGCTCTGGAACATGACTGCTCCTTTGTTTACCTCCACCCCGTGACTCTCACCGCGGCTGTAGCAAAACAGTGAAAGAATGGGAATGAGAAAGGACAGTATGACGGGTGACGTGTCTGCTTTTCTTCAAACGAACGTGTGTTCCGCAGCTCTCTGGGCCAGACACGGTGTTTGTGCTGAGAGACACACATGTATCTTACATGTCTCCTTATGGCTACACAGAGATAAAGGAGACACTTATTTTTGTAAATGTGTATTTATTTATTTATTTCAGGAGGGTGGGGAGGGACAGAGGCAGAGAGAGAGAGAGAGAGAGAGAGAGAGAATCCCAAGCAGGATCTGCGCTGCCAGCTCAGGGCTCAACTCCGGGCTTGATCCCATGAACCATGAGATCATGACCTGAGATGAAGTCAAGAGACGATTGCTCAACCAACTGAACCACCCAGGCGCCCCCAAAAAGGAGACACTTTTAACTTGAAAATATATCTTACCCAAGTTGCCTGACTTTGTCTGCCTGGTGCTCGTAGAGACGTTCTCAAGAATACGAGGTGGGCGTCACATGTGTAACTCAAGCTCTAAAGTTTCTTCAGGTAGTTTTGTTGATGCTTTGTCTCCCAAAATGAGCACCTGTGTTTGCAGCTCCTCTCTATAACAACCCTAACATGACATAAGATACTGGGTATATATCAGTTTGTTTCTTGGGGACACATGTCTACTTTCTAATAATATCAAACAAACATTTTAAGATATATTTTGAGTATCCGTTCAGTGGGCGTCTCTTTCTCTTATTGGGGGAAAGTGCAGGCCAAATATTCATGAACATGGTGCATGGGTTTCACCCACCAGAGACGACAAGTTAGTTTCATTTGATCTTGCGCAAACTGCTTTGTTGCTGGAAGACGATTTTATGGCCTGTGAGGAGGGAAATGGAGAGATGGCCCAGAGGGCCCTTGAGTCAGTACGACCTGTCTGGAGTTTGTATGGAGAGACACCCTTCACTACTTACCAGCTGCATGGCCATGGACCAGCGACAATCATTTTGAGCCTGTTTCATCATCTCTAAATGCACCTCCCACTCAGTTTGTAAGATGAGGAAATCAAAAAGAGATGACCTTTGCCAAGTACAAAACCGAGCACCTGTCTCAGGGTAGATACTCGATTTATAATGATTGTTATTATTTCTGTTTCTTAAATTCTATGATTGTTACTCATATCGCTGTTATACAAAGGTGGCAATTTCTGAGTCTCTACCCCAAAGGGACACGCAAAGTCTCTATACCTGAGAAATTGGGAAACAAGAAAATAAGACTGCGTTTTGAAACCCTTTTAGCGATAACCTTATGAAATCAATATGGCGCCTGTTAGCTTTGTTCATCTATGGGAGGACTGAGAAACACTTCCCAGGTTGAGGCTGTGTTCATTCCTCTATCCACTCTGTCCCTTGGCACCATGGCTGACCCAAGCTGGCACTTAATACCTATCAAACGACTAGATATTTTATTTGGCTTTTAAAATATTAGAAACTTTATCCTTTTTCGTTACTTTTGGGAATGTTTCAAGGTGATGGAATTTCCCTGAATTCCTGGCTGAACGAATCACCTTCTTAGATGGTTTCATCCCTTCTTCTCTCTTGGCTTACACTGAGGAACACAGGAATTATCTCAGATGGGTTGGTTTTCAACTTGGTTCCAATTTTGTTTTTCTTTATGGCAGACTGTCTTGTGCACCAAGTATGACACAGAGATTAGCATGACTCACTGTGGGCCTACTCCTTGAAAAGTCTGGGCTGTAAGAGCGTGAATGTGCAGGCTGATATCATGGCTGGATTCATACTTTTCTGGCAAGTCCAGGAAAATCTCGGAGTCGGAGCCCCAGGAAGTAGAAATCAGGCTTGCAGGTGACTGCCATGTGTCTGTGCCAATGGGAAACCATGAGGCTCCTCGGGCTAACTTAGTCCTTTGTCCAGGGTCTCATTTTAGCTCTGTGAGCACGGTTAGGTCAGGTGATTTCAAGTCTGGTACGGCTTCCTCACGGACAGTTTCTGTTAATTTGGTTTTGTTCCTGTCATACTGTCTTGTGTCTTTGTGTGTCTCTCTCTCTAGTTTCGTTTTTGGCTTTTTTTTTTCTTTTTCTGAACACTGGACATTTGAATATTGTAACATAGACACTCTGGGAATCAGAGTGCCCCCTCCCCTCCCTGTGGCCGCCACCTGCCGTGGGCTCCTGTTTGCCTGTGTGGAGGCTTCTCTAGACTGAAATCGTAGCCTTCGTTTCATGAAGGCAAGTTCAGTGAGAATTTGCTCTTTTCTGAATGTCGATCAGCCGTCAAGCCTCGGTGACACAGGACAAGTCGGCCGGTATGTTATTGGACAGAGCAGTAAACGGAATAGTCATGTTCTGTAGAACACATTTCCGACCCTGTGCGGACCCCCCTCTTTCTGTCAGGGCTTCCTTCCCTGGTTGAGTCTTCACTTCCCGGGCCCCTGACATAGAACCGCCTGGCCTGACCTGCTGCTCACGGACGCCCCCCTCCACAAACTCAGCTCTGGGGGCGCTACAGGGAGCCCCAGGTATGGAGAACTTAGCAGGCTTTTCGAAGAGCTTGCCAGTTTCTCCACCCAAAGGAGGCGAGTCCGGTGAACTGCTTTGGGGATCGAAGCAAAGAGGTTAGGAGCATCTCGCCCGGCTTCCGAGAGAAGCAACTACGCATGAGGCAGGGCCTAGCACTCTCTTTCAGGAGGAAAGTGTTGCTTTGAAATACACTTCAGCAAGGCCCTGTCCCCTTTATGTCTTGTAGAAGTTAAACAGTTCTGCAAAAGGAAGATTCTCCAAGTGTCCCAGACCGCTTACGGGCCACGTCCACATCTGCTGGGCTCTGTCCTCCAGCTACTCACACATGACATCTCCGAGCCATGGTCTCACAGCCCACAAGGTCTGTTATGGTCTCTGAAGTCCTTGGTGTCTCTGTTCCCCCACCGTGTGGCAGAGGAAACTCAGGCACGATCTGACAATGATCCAAACCTTTCACGTAACCTTTGGAATGCAATTTTCAGGTAACTTGGTGACTTTTTCCACATGTTGTAGTACAAACTATTTAATAAAAATGCTTGTTCCAGGATTAGCAAACTGTTTTAAGCAATGCCTTACAGAATGTTCTATGATTTTTCAATCTTTAGCTCATTCTTTTTTTAAAATTATTTTAATGTTTATTCTTTAAGAGAGAGAGAGCGAGAACAGAGGAAGGGCAGAGAGAGACACACACACAATCTGAACCAGGCTCCGGGCTCTGAGCTGTCAGCACCGAGCCTGACGTTGGGCTCGAACTCAGGACCACGAGATCATGACCTGAGCCCAAGTCGGACTTTGGACTGGAACTATCCCATTGGCACTCCTAAGTCTAGACTTCTCAGCCTCTATAACTGTGTGAACCAATTCCTTATAATCAACAAATCACTAAGTCAGTCAATGAAAAATTTTATTTGTATACATACATTCTATTGGTTCTGTTTCTGTGCGCAACCTTGACCAAAATATCCCGTTTCAAGTTGGACAACAGCTACACGTAAGTGAAGCCTGACTTCCTTGAGATAAACTCGGCTTTCTCGTCGTGGCTCAAGCTGAGAGCGGTCATGGCTCCTGGCAACGGTGCTGGTGTGGAGGATGCTTCTGTGTGCATTTCGTCCTCCCTGCGTCCAAGGTCCCTACTGCCCAGGGCTCTCATTGCCATGGGCAGGACAGGTAGAAAAGTGTTCCTTACCAGGTCTACTCGCGTTCACGCTGAACTCATAATTCTAAACAAAGCGACACTTTAATAACAAATCTACAGGAAAACAAAGACTAAAACAGGTGTCGGAGTCTTACCTCCACTTGCTAGCCTTATAATCTCGCTACAGAGCCAAGCTCCTTGTCTGCTGGATCGTCACCACTTCCTGCTGTGTCTCACCACTTCCTGCGGCTCCCAGCTGGCGACCGGAAAGACCACACGTTCCAGACTCGCGTCCACCCTGGCACGCCCTTCAGCAGTCACCTGTCACGTCAGTGCCCCTAGGCAGAATGCAATCCCTCTAGCCACCTGCCTCCTCTGTCCTTTTTCTCGTGTCATCCAAGAATTTCAAGGCGATACCCTAATGCTTGACCCCTTAGTGTAGAACCCTCCTCGCCTATAGAGTGTGTTCAAGTGTTAAAAGTCATTGAGAAAGACGGACTTCAGCTCTCTGCGAGCTGCAATAAACCTTCCTCAGAGAAACAAATTCTACCGCTGAAATGAGAGAAAATAATAAGGTGCTTACCCAATCCATTTTTAAATGTGGAATCAATAAAACGTGCTAAGTTATTGTTTCGAGGTTACCTCTAAAATGGTAGTGAGGGAAGGGTCTGTGTACATTAACGCATGCAAATAATTCAGGATTTAACAAGAGCATGAAGATTTTCTCAAAGGAAGAAACATATACACATGCTTTCTCACATGCTCTCCAATTTATCATTGTATTCTCTTAAACTCTGGGGTGTTGCATTTTAGGGTCCTATTAAATAAATCAAAAGAGCACATTATCTGAAATTAGGAAGCCGACAGGACAGCAGCTAAAATTAATTCACCATAGTAATCTCCTCCTAAGAAATTCCCCTGAGGGAAAACGTCATATGCCCATTTCCATGGGTAGAGATTTCAATATATCTCTCCTGTTAGCTTTACGCGCCGAAATCCCTATGCATTAAAATAAAACGTATCTGTCCTCTCAGAAGAGAAACCTGGAAATCTGCACTGCCTTCTAAATGAGTCCAATTAAATCTAATCAAGTTACACATCTACATTTTAAACTCATACTGCATGTTGGAGACAGCACAGGTCTGAAGATAGATGTGCCCATGTACATTTCCAAACATTTCCACCCTTGCCTCGCCAATGAAAAGAAAACCCACACCGAGAGCTATCAACACAGACACATGCACGCGAAAATCCAATCATCCTAACCCCTTCATCTTGAAGCTACACATGCAAAAATAATAACTGTGTTCAACAGAAGTGTTGTTCGACACCGGTACCCAAATTCCATTTCATTTCACCTCCAGTGTGTTTGGGGTGGGGGGCACTAAGCGTGCTTGGGTTAGTTGAAGATAATATGATACGGGGCTCGAAGCCCTCCTTGGATTTCAAACAGGTCAACTTGTCAAAGCTTTATGTGGGAGCCAATTACATTAATTTTCCACAGCAGCCAAATACATATTTCATTTCCATCTCCCACAAGAGATGGGGTCCGGGGATCCTGTTTCGAAAGGCTCTTATCACTAAGTAACATTCATACCCCCAAAGGAACCCTTGGCAGCCGGTGGCCCATTGATGTGATTGAGCAAGGCCGGGCTGCCTGACTCCGCTACGAAGCAGCTCACAGCCGCACTCGCTCGGGGACAATGGGCTTCCACATCGGCCACATTGTCAATAAATTTCAATTACACTAATTGCCAAGAGTTCAATGAGTGCACTTTGAAAGGGGGAGAAAGGAATATAAAAAAAAAAAAAAGAAGGGAGCTTATGCCTCGTAGGGCTAAAGAAAAGGAAGTAATAAATAGTCTGTGTTTTCTAATGGGGGCATTCAAGTATTTTTCAACATGGCTTAACCAGATTTTACAAGCTGTTCCAGCTTCAGGGATCCTGTTTTACATTTCTTTGTTACTGTCTCCAAACAACATATACAGAAACTCAATTATGTGGCCTTATATTTCAAGGGAGATTTAATTTCTAAGTTGTGTGTGTGTGTGTGTGTGTGTGTGTTTACACATCAATCTGCTCTGCTTGGATGGATAATGTGCCGAGTGCATTTGGGGAGGCCATTTCCTGAATGAATGGAACCACTTTAAAAACTGACCCACAGGGTGGCACAGGACCCAGGGTGGCTGTCCCTGTTATGTGCCCCTCAGGAATGTAAGCAACTGAAAAAGAAAGCCCCGTGGCCCTCCAGTGGCCGCACACCAGCGTGGTTGGGGACTCTGACCCATCTCTGTAAGGCGGGCGGGATCTTGACCAGTTTCTCGCGCTGGGATGCATCGTCATGATGACCCACTCTCTTGGGTCTTCACAAGCAGAGAGGCCACAACAGCAAGAATGGTTTCACACCATGTAGGACGGCCGGGAGGCTCCCCAAAGCCTGTCCGGTGCCATCGCACCTCCTGGTGGTGCGGGCCCAGCCATCAGGTGTGATTAGCCTCCAGGAGGCTGTCGGCTGGGGGATCCGAACACCGGATGCCTCACGTGGCCAGTGCCCCTCGCTGTCCGGGGCATAAGGAGGCCAAGAAAAGTGACTGAGACAATGCACCTGCCAGCTCCTCGTGTAGCTGAGCACAAAGAACTAAATTAGGCTGCCGCCACTGGAGGTGTCGTTTGTCACAGCTCGTTACGGCATGGAGGCAGCTTCGGTTTGAACCACCGCCATTAGCCCGCACAGGCCACTTCTTCCTTTTTAAAATGGAGACAATAGCAACCCCTCTCCTTAGCCGATGCTGTGCGCCAGGCACTGTACTAAGCCCTTTATACGTATTAACTCATTTCATCCTCAAATTGAATCCTCAGGGGCATCTTTTCTCATCTTCCAACACAAAACCTGAACGCCAGAGAGATGTGGTGTTAGTAAATTATGCCTCGGTAATACTTTTAAGTCATTGTATTGCCTCTTCCAAGGATATTTTCGTTTTAAGCAGTATCTCTGCGTATTGAATGAAAAGCTTTGTGCTCTGCAAAGGGGTTTTAAGCATCAAGGAGCAGATGGGGGAAATTGTAATAGCTTGATCTTTGGAAACATGGTGCTAATTACACCCTGGGAGGATTAACAAAAACGAGTAAGGATCATGACAGCACTTCTGAACACATCCAAGGGAAGCGGTCTTTGGGCCGCCCGCAATGGAGGATTGTGTCCTGGTGAACAAAATATTCAGTAGTGCCGTACGTGACTTCGTGAATGCCTCCTGCGAATGAGCTGTCGCTACCAAAGATGAATACGGGGCTGTGTTTAATATCGTTCCCCGACTTGACCGGCTCTGATGTGCCTTCGGTTAGTCATTTGTTTGGTTGCATGACTTGACCTCCCGATCATCCTGGATCCTTTATGGCAGAAGGATGACCATCGAGGTTGAACAACCAAAGAAGCAGAGGCAGCAGCAGCAGCAGCAGAAGGATGGAAAGGGAAAATGAGAAAGGGAGGTTTAGGGCCACTGGACTCATTGTTTCTCAGAGTGTGTGAAACAAACTTCCGAGGACACGTGTGTGTGCTCGGACACGTGTTCGAGCACACGTGTTCCGAAATTCTTTTACCCTTGCACAAGGTTTTTTCAGGGCTCCGAAATTCTCTTGCCCTTGCACAAGCCTATAAGACATTTACAACGATTGTAAGTTGAAAAAAAAATGAGCCAATGTGAAAAAAGGTTCAAATGAGACGTGCGTGATCCCTCAAAAACTTGTTTATCCGAAGCCGGGAGCTTCAGCTGCCCAGCAGCATAGGGCACAAAGAGGGTATCTTTGCCCTCAGACTGCAAGTGCTCCTTGGAGGGGGGCGTCTGGTCCCCAAATGCCATGGCTGCTGCTGTTACGGAAGATCTCAGGGGGCCTTACTTCTAGAGATCTCTTGTTACCTGTCCAGAGAAAGAATCTCAGGCACTGTGTGAATGAAACACCTTGTTTTTATTTATAGGTTTGAGATTACTTCAAACACATCTCTCCATAGAATCTACCCTAAGAAAGAATACAGACAAGTATTGCCTCCTTTCGAGGCAAGAGAGAAAACAATTCACGCTTGCATTTTAGCAACAAATAAAAAGACACAGAAATGGATTAACAGAAATCCGGATCTGACGGCACACTTCCAGGTGATGTGAAGTCATCTTTCGGGAGATGGTCGCTAAGACACGAGAGAAAATAGCGTTGGCAAGGAGACACAGAAACCCAAAGTCTGATACGGAGGGAAAGGTTGTGTGAGTTGTACTACAGCTCGGGAACCAGGTGGGCCCAATCCTGCTGAGGCCAGAGCAAAGTGATCCATTTCACTGATGAAAACATAAACCCGCATGACACACAGAAAGTATGGGGACTTTGGGCAAAGCAGGAAAGAGCCATTTCAGTATGAAATGTAGCACATTTATGTTTAAAGGGGCTAAAAGTTGCCTTATCGAGGCACCTGGGTGGCTCAGGTGGTGCGCCCGACTCTTGATCTCGGCTCAGTTGTCACGAATCGTGAGATCGAGCCCCACGTCTGGCTCCGGGCTGACGGCGTGGAGCCTTCTTGAGATCGTCTCCCTCTCTCCGTCCCGCCCCGCCTCCTCCTCTCTCTCACAATAAATGAACAACATTCGAAAACATTAAAATGTAAAAAATAAACATTGCCTTATCATTGATATTTAGGAAAGTCATTTACTTCTGCAAGGTGAGTTTTCTTAGGTGTTTTCCCTTCAATAGGCCATGCTTGGCCGCTTAATGATTTATTTAAGGCCGCAGATGTTGGTATCTTCAGCTACCAACTATTACGGAATTCTGACCAATATCCTTAGAGAAAGCCATGAGGTAGAATGACAGAGTATTGCAGTCCCCTTGAAGAGCGTGCAGTATAAATCCCACCCCCCACGCTTTACTCAGGATGCAAAGTCAACCCTCTGGGACCATTTACCCACAGGCATTAAGCAATGGCAGTTAAGAATATTGCCGCCTTGGCCTTCGGGAAGGTTAAACGCACCGTGAGCACTGTTGTCTTGTGTTATTTTAGGTCAAAGAGCAGGTGTGAATTATTATTTCCCAAGCTTGACCTTGTCTTGTGTTAGAGAGAGCCATCTCTCTGCTTCTCCCTGAGTTGCCAATGGAAACATTATGATGCTGGTGTTTTAGCATAACAGTGATGATGACAGCAGTAGGCTTCCCCCGGTGATGCTTCCTGAGATCCTCCTGTGGACCAGGTCCAGGCTAAGTAGTTTTCATAGGTGATCACACTCAACGCTCTGAAATACACTACGGAATAGATATGGCTATAGGTTTCATCTTCTAGAGAGTGGGGAGAAACTCCCAGGGCATAAGCTCTTCCTTGTATTCACACGACCAGTAAATCGTAACGCCAGGTCACCCGTCTGTCTGAGCCCAGGTCGTGAACCACGCAACACTGAACTTCTTCCATTCCTTATGAAGGCGTCTCCCCCAGGGCAGAGAGAGCACAATCCTGTTGCTGGTGTGCTTTGGAGAATCCAAGCCTCGAGGGCACGTTTCTCACCGTGTGGAGGCTCATGATTAACTCCCACAAGGTTGGTGGACAGGCACCACCGTAGATTTTTAACGCGATGGCCCAGAATGCACGAGGGAACCAGACTTTGCAAACTGAGAGTCCAGGCTCCCCCTTCCTGGGCACACCCGTGATACCAAGGACCTGCCTCACCTGCTCTTTGGGCTCCCAGGCTCCTCTGAGAACTTCAGGAAAGTCTCTGTGGCTGAACTGGACGCCATGCGTTCTATGGGACACCTTGAGAGTGACCCAAGTCGCTCAGTTAGCCTCGTCTGCTACTTAACATTGTTGCGTTTTTCTCCTGAAGAATCACAAGCACGTGGACCAGAGCAGGCACTGAGACATCATCGTCGATGGTGAAAAAGGAAAGCCGGGGTGAAGGCAGTGTGTGACTCACCCGGGATCTCGTGCGATACGGTTCACCTTCCAAATCCCAATACGCACATTTGATGTCCTTTTACCCTGCCCCCAGCCCCAGAGACAGCTGTGCCTCCGATTCCTGGGATGAATGACTTTATACAGTGCAAATTCTATTACTTCCATTTTAGAGGGAATAAAAAAGAGCCTTACGTGTCAGCCTTATCCTGTGATCTGATTTCTTGCCCTATTCTAGCCATTTTCTCATTAGAGCTTTCAAGATGCCTGTTAATCAGGCTGAAGGGAACAAAACATTCTCTGCTGGTTTCAGTCTCTCGGCACACCCAGGAGCTTGCAGTGGAGGCTTCTTGGGAGGCTTCCCAACAATGCCATGCTGCTTTTCTCTTAAGGAGGAAGTGACCATTCTTATATCTGCAACCTTTAAAATGAGGGCTGATTTGGGGCTCCCGGGTGGCTCGGTTGAGCGTCCATCTTCGGCTCGGGTCATGATCTCGGCGTTCGTGGGTTCAATCCCCACGTCTGGCTTCGTGCTGACAGCTCAGAGCCTGCTTGGGATTCTCTCTCTGTCCCTCCCCCTCTGCCCCTCCCCGTCTTGCACTCTCACTCTCTCTCTCTCTCTCTGTCTCAAAAATAAATTAACATTTAAAAAATTTTAAAAACTTAAACCATGTTAATTGTGTTCAATTTCTCTTTCAGCTTTAGCTGTTGTTGTTGTTGTTGTTCTCTTCCCCCTGAAACTTCCAGTAAATGCTCCAGGTGTTTTTAAACTCTGGGAAGCAATGACCATAGCACGCAGGCTACGCAAACTCCGGAATGTGATGTATTGAACCTGGCACGAGCCGCTCATTCGTCTTTGAGGCGTAGCTGGAGCGTCAGTAATTCCAAAAAGCATTACATTAAAATGAAAATCCCTTGTGGCAATGGAAGGTGGTTTTTTGGTTCTTGTCATCAACCATTTGTATCTGCCAATAGCCTCTAGTTAAATCAATGTGCCTGATAAATATTGCTTGACTGAGGAAATAGAGCAAATCATCATCTCTTTGTAATGGATATTTATCTCTTCTGTGATAGCATTTATTTTTCACAGGGACACGTGCACAACTTGTCCCAATTTCATAAGCAATTAACACAGTTTAGAGGGCTACTTAAAATTAAAGCTCCTGACTGTGGAATCGTTAGCTTTCTTGTCTGAATTGTAACTGACCCCGGAAGCCTAGCAAAGAGCGGGGACAGAAGCCTCTGACGCGCCTTAACTCTGGGTGCCCTGACACCCCATCTCTATATGCATTCACTGGACCTGCATCCCCGCTCTGTGCCATCTTTGGGCCAGCTGGGGGGACGGCCTCAGCACCTGGGGTCATGGGCAGAAGGAACAAAAGTCACACCAATAAATGGAAATTTGCAGTGTAATGAGTGTGGCCCCGGGAGGCCAGTGCTGGAAACCATGCAGCGGGGAGACGGGAGCTGTCCAAGGCACTGGACAAGGTGTTCCCCGGGCAAGTGGCTCTGAAGCTACTGTTTAAATAATCTATACGGGTGGGGGCACCTGGGGTGCTCAGTCGATTAAGCGTCTAACTCTTGCTTTTGGCTCAGGTCATGATCTCACGGTTGGTGAGTTCGAGCCCCGAATCGGGCTCTGAGCTGTCAGTTCAGAGCCTGGAGCCTGCTTCAGATTCTGTGTCTCCCTCTCTCTCTGCCCCTCCCCCGCTCATGCTCTGCCTCTCTCTCTCTCTCTCTCTCTCTCCCCCCGGCCTGGCAAAAATAAATAAACATTAAAACAAATTTAAAAAATAATCTCTATGGGCCACTAAGCAGGCGTTCGGAGGAACAGCCTGTGCCCAGGTCGCTGCAAAGTAGCATTCTTGCAGAATGCAGGGATGTGCAGTGGCAGGGGGGGCGAGGTGGGGGGGGGGGAACACAGTGGAAAGAGGACCCTGCAGCAGACGAGGAAACCCACCAGAGCCTGGCTGTAGAGGCACCTGCCTCTCGTCTCGGAGCAATGGGACACCCCTGAAGGGCTAAAAAGTAGGCATAGGCATGGGAAAGGGGTGTTTGTGTCTGTATCTGCATTTTGCAAGGATGGCTCCAGCTGGATCATGGAGACTGGCTGGAGGAGGGATGGGAGGGTGGTCAGAGACCCTGCAGTGGCCCATTTAGAGGTGGCCCCAGCACGGCGTGGCGGTGGTGGGGGTGGTTATGCAGTGGGTCACAGTGGATGGATTGGAGGGGCTCATGGAAGACAAAACCAACAGGACCTGACGTCTGGTGGGAGGTTGGATATACCCAATGACAGCGGGGTCTGAGTGACTGTCCCAGGCTCCTGCCAGCTGACCGAGGTGGCCGCAGCACCATTCCCAAATGCAAGGGTATGAGAAAGCCCCGATGGTGAGAAGACCATGTCTAATTTAAACCCATACGAGGGATCTCATCTGTAAAGAGATTCTTTCTGTATATAATACATTTGTCTGGGTGACTCGGGAGTGCGCACTCTGTGCTGAGGCCTGGTCTAAATTCCTCGCATATATTAGCATAATCAGGTCTCATCACAAACCTAGGAGGGGGATCCTATTATTGTCCCCGCAGAGGTCAAGAGAGCTCACCGCACTTGCGTCTGAGGGGCCGGAGCCCCAGGCTCTCATCACCAGGCAGAGCCGGCCGCCTCCCTACAAAGACAACCCAGCTTGCTTGCAGGCAGGGTTCCCGCATCTCTGGGATTTTACAGAAGCAACACCCCTCCATTTCCCTCAAAACAGTAGCTCCCTTGGCCAGGTTCCATAACTTCTTTTTAAAATTTTTCTTTTTATGTTTATTTATTTTTGACACACAGAGAGAGACAGAGCCTGAGCAGGGGGAGGGGCAGAAAGAGAGAGGGAGACACAGAATCCGAAACAGGCTCCAGGCTCTGGGCTGTCAGCACAGAGCCCGATGCGGGGCTCGAACCCACGGACCGCGAGATCATGACCTGAGCCGAAGTCGGACGCTCAACCGCCTGAGCCACCCAGGTGCCTCAAGGTTCCATACCTGCTTGACAAGGTGAGTTAACAGCACTGTCTCATCCAGATGTTCAGGATCGCAGTGCCTCTGAGCCTGGGGCCAGTCCTCAGCTGTGGGCACAGCACGGTGGTTTCCTCGACCACCTCCTTTCCTGGCCAACGCTACTCAGGCCTCAGGGACACCTTCCTCCTGCACCTCGCCTGCGCTGTGCCCTTGAAACAAAGGTCACTGTCTGCGAAGGTCGTGAAGGTGATGGGTTAGGCACGGCCCAGGTCAGAGACAGAGGGTCCGTTGGGACACAAGCCGGTTTGAGTGGTGGAACCAAGCAGGTTAAAAGAAAAGACAAATTAATTAACTCGTCCGCTCCTTTCATGGAGACCATGGAAACATCACATTATTTCAGAAGGAAGTGCTTCCTCCTTGAGTGACTAACGTCCACTTCTTCCTTCCCCTTGAGCTTCAAGTCCGGAGTCTAGAAGTATTCCCCCAACTAGCACAGTTATGCACAGTGCCTGCACACAAGCTTGCAAAATCAAAAAAAAACAAAAAACAAAAAAAACAACTCAGATCACTCTTAAATTTGTGTAGAAACAAGTCTGGACCACACATTTGGAGCGATGAAACCAATTATTTACATCAGCAACTATATTCTCTTCGTGTTTATACACAAATGTCCCTAGGGGACATTTGGCAAAGCCTACTTGAGAATCTGACATGGAGTTGTTACCATTTAATCTCAGAAGTGAATCCATTTTGGATTTTGAGTTGATTGAGCCAAATTCCCTGAAGTTCATTCATTTATCAATCACTTTTATCACGTTCTTTCTACTTTGGCCAGAAAGATCACGTGGGCACCAAAATGACAGCTGTGGTCCCTGACCTCATGGGTCTTCTCATCTCCTTGGGCCTCACTTCCCCATTCACGCTTCTGATCCCACACTCCCCAGCCTTGCCTCGGCTCCCAGACTCAAGACCATGCCACCACACGCACAGCCTCTGTGGGGAGGATGTCATTTGTCATCACGTACATCCAAGGAAGCTCTTGCTGTCCCTCTGTCAACACATGGCTCAAAATCACTGCTTCATCATCACTAAGTGTTCTCAAAAACTTCTCTAAGGATTGCAAGAGATCCCATCTCAATGCAAATGACAATGGGAAATTAAATGAAAGGTAATGTTTTCCCTAATCTTAAGATTTATTGGGGTTCCTGGGGGGCTCAGTAGGTTAAGCATCTGACTTTGGCTCAGGTCATGATCTCCCAGTTCGTGGGTTTGAGCCTCACATCAGCACAGAGCCTGGAGCCTGCTTCAGATCTGTGTCTCCCTCTCTCTCTGTCCCCTCCCCCACTTGTGCTCTCTGTCTCTCAAAAAATGAATAAATGTTAAAAAATAAATAAATAAATAAATAAATAAATAAATAAATAATTTTTAAAAAAAATATTTATTTCATAAATGAAAGGGACATTTTATCTTGTTTTAGATTTGTCTTTCAAGTAATTAGTGGAGACACTAGTAAACATTTAGTCATCAATGGTCTGGATTTGAGACCAATGTGAAGCCACATGGGTAACAATGTGAAAGTCCATACTACTTGGATGACACTGGGGACCAAGATAGTTAACCTCACCATGCCCCAGTTTTCAGATATGTATAAAGTTGTTCTTTATTTTTTATTTTTTTATACGTGTTTACTTTTTTTTGAGAGAGATAGAGAGAGGGGAAGGGGCAGAGAAAGAGGAAGAGAGAATCCCAAGTAGGCTTTGTGCTGTCAGCCCAGAGCCCAACGCAGAGCTCAATGCCACGGAACCTTGAGATCATGACCGGAGCCAAAATCAAGGGTTGGAGGCTGAACTGACTGAGCCACCCGGGCACCTCTGATCTGTATAAAGTTTTTAGACATTTAGCATCAGCGGTTGTCTGTTGGGACGATTCTGCCCCTTAGGGGACATTTGGCAAAGTCTGGAGATATATCTGATTGTCACACTCGGGGAAGGGGACGCTACTAGGATTTGATGTGTAGAAACCAAAAATACTCGTCAACCTAGACCAAAATATCATTAGTGATGAGGTTGGAAAACTCTGTCTTGCGTAACACAGAAACAGTGGGACCATTAGAAAGAGAGCTGAGAGTTACCTTGGAGTTTTGGGAGGGATAATCATTAGGTAAAATAAGGTACCCAGTTCAAAGTTACATGCAGTTTGTGCTCAGTGTCAGAGGTATAAGATGAACGTGTGCCAGTTGTATAAGACAAAATCTCTTTCTTTGAGGTTTCTAGCAGGTGTCATGATGTGTAGGGAAGGGAAGAGGCGGTCAGATGGGGCGCTCACAAGTGCATGCTTACATAACAAGGCAGGGGCGGGGAGGGGAGGGAAAGAGACGGCCTGGCCACCACTGCCTCCCCGAATGGTCTGAGGAATCTGGTGAAGAAACAGCAATGAGTCATGACAACTGCCTCGTAAGGATAACAGCTCAGAAAATGCAATCCCATGATCCGTTCCTTACACCGATAATTACTACGACTACCCTGTATCGGCACTTATGGATTTGTGCAAGGAAGAGCCATAGGTTATTTAAAAGTGATTGAAAGAATTCGACAAGAATCTGCGAACGATGTCATTCTCTTTCTGGGGTGTGAAAGAAGCGTTTGACGTTCGGAGAACAAGAAAACCAGGTTGTGGTTCTTGTCAACAGCAGCAGCACAAAAATACAGGCACTGAAGCTGCCTACATGCTAAGGCACAGTTACTGAATAAACGCCACCCTTGCTGCCCCCAAGAGTGACCTCTCCCTCAGAAGCCAAAACCAGCAACTATTCACGGTTCCTGCGTAGAGGCCTCTGTGCCACATGGCTCACTCCCCCATGCTCCCTGTTGGTTTTTCAAGCTGACCACCAGAGACACTGCCCGTCGGTCTGGCCCCCAGTATTCGCACAGGCAGTGGGCGCACCACTCAGCCTGGCCGCCATCTTTAGGCTCCAGGGCAGAGCTGGGCAGGGAGCATTAGGTAGACTTCAAAGCAGCGGCTGCAGCCTTACCACTCCTCTTTTCTGCCCCTCCCTGGGATCGAGACGGTGCCTTTTCGATCAACTTCACCACAGTGCAACCCTCTTGGAGGCGACGTGTCCCAGGACACAATCTTGACCATTGGCATGATCCGGGTCGCAAAGCAAACCACTGGGGCCATGATGGAACGTGCCCATCGACGACCTGAAAGGCTGCCACATTCTAGAACCTGAATCATATGTTAACACAGTTCGGTCCGACTGGGTGATTAGTTTGGCTAAATAGAGTGCACCTAAAAGAAAGAAAAGAAGAGGGGCGCCTGGGTGGCGCAGTCGGTTAAGCGTCCGACTTTAGCCAGGTCACGATCTCGCGGTCCGTGAGTTCGAGCCCTGCGTCGGGCTCTGGGCTGATGGCTCGGAGCCTGGAGCCTGTTTCCGATTCTTTGTCTCCCTCTCTCTCTGCCCCTCCCCCGTTCATGCTCTGTCTCTCTCTGTCCCAAAAATAAATAAACATTGAAAAAAAAAATTTAAAAAAAAAAAGAAAGAAAAGAAGAAAGAAAGAAAGAGAAAGATGAAGATGTGAGGAATTGACAACAGACGCAAGAACGGGAGCCAAGTAAAAGATAAGGATGACTTAGGAAAAGAAAACAAAAACACAGAGTCCGTTTCTTTTTATTTTTCAATATTTTCTGATGTTATCCGTTTGTGCCAGTTTATACTAAAAAGCACTAGCTAGGAAGAAAATAAAAGTGTGGTTGATTTTGGCGATTGCAGAATTAATTAAGAATATCAAAAGGAGGTCGTGAGCGAAGTGTGAGGAAAAGGCTGCAATAAATGAGAATGGAACCCAAATGCCCTGAAGTTCCAGTCTCTCGGGCTCAGAAGATACAGTTTCTGGCTCTTGGCCTCTGTCCTTCGGAGAAGGCCCTGCTCTTAACACGTTCATTTCCACCTGGGCTCAGAAAACGAGGAGGGATAACAGGGAAATCGGGTAAACAAGCTAATATACTTGATGATGTAGTAACATGTGCTAATACTTAGTTTCAGTAACCAGAGCCATAAAAACACGAGGCCATGCATTCTCTGGAGGGGGCTAGGCTGGTAGAGGCAAAGCTGAGTCTTCCTCCTCGGGACGTTTTGAAGTCAGAGAATCAGAGCTCAAACCTGATGATTTGTTCATTTGCGCGTTTATTCAACTAGCACACAGCTCGTGGCTATTAACGACCAGAAGGAGGGCTGGGGAGGAAATGAGGCCTCTGGCACAGAAAACAGCCCACGAGGAGGGCATGTGATGGAAGGGATTAATGACAAAAGAATCACAGCCGTGGTGCTTTCTGGCATGCGTGGGAGGGGCTCCATGCCGACCAAGAGTTTGGGGCCTCCTCCCTCTGAGGGAAGGGGACATGTCTGAACGGTGCCCATCCCAAAGGCTGCTTCTCTCCTGGCATGCCAGCAGGGCCCTGTTTAAGCAGCAGGTGCTATAGACAAGACAGGAGGAGGGTGGGGGCTCCCAGCTCCCCCAGGGACTGGATCAGAGAGACACGAAGCAAGGCGGGGGGTTTGCCTGTATCGCCAGGTAAGTTGCAAGTGGGGTCAGGAGCGAGACAGGCTTTCTGGCCAGTAGAACAACAGATGTAGGTGCATAGAGGCAGAGAGAGCTCCTGGCATCTGGGCACCTCTGGAAGTCGGGCATGGTGGGGGCAGGGTGGTGCAGACAGCGAACTTGGGAGATGTACCTGGAGCCCATCCACTCTCAGCCCTGGGCTTCATACTGACTCTGCTCTGGCTGTGCTACTACAGCCCTTGACCTTGACCTCTATTGGCCCACAGTTCTTCATCTACATTGGGGGGGGGGGGGTGTTGGATCCCAGGATTCCATAGGGCTTCCCAGGAGGTGCAGATTATATTCTATGACCTTCTTAGCGTGCCACGGCAGGTGGCTCCATGACCAGGAAGAGAAAAGTTTCAGCACAAACCCATGTTTGTCTGTCTCGGTATTAAGACCGTGCATATTGGTTCCAATGCTCAGTTAAACTCGGAATTAAACCTGAAGGCACATGCCATGTCCCAGCCAATATAGACAGCATCGTTTTGGCTTTGACATTGATTAGCATGACTGGGCAGGCATATCTTTACCAAAATCCCTTTAACATATGTTCACTAATGAAATGATATTAAGCTTTTGAATGTAAAGAGATTCACTTCTTAATTTGTTAAAAAAAAAAAAAAACTATACGAAGTCTGCATGGGAGGACACAAAGACAAAATCTATCATTAATTTCCATTTTATCACATTGAAAGAGAGGATTCACCTGCTAAATAAATGTTTATTTTGTCCCCTCATGAAAAGCCTTTAGAAAATTGTAGCTGAAAATTATGTATTTCTCATAAACCATTGGTCACTATATGAACCATATATATATATATATATATATGTGTGTGTGTGTGTGTGTGTGTGTATGTATAACATAG
Organism: Prionailurus bengalensis; assembly: GCF_016509475.1. Classification (NCBI taxonomy): domain Eukaryota; kingdom Metazoa; phylum Chordata; class Mammalia; order Carnivora; family Felidae; genus Prionailurus; species Prionailurus bengalensis. The sequence continues at coordinate 237,420,396 of NC_057343.1, read as the reverse complement.
CCACAATTTTTATATGTTGTTATGAATTGTATTATTTCTCATAAATCATTGGTCACTATATGAACCATATATATATATGTGTGTGTGTGTGTGTGTGTATAACATAGCCACAATTTTTATATATTGTTATGAATTGTATTATTTCTCATAAATCATTGGTCACTATATGAACCATATATATGTGTGTGTGTGTGTGTGTGTGTATAACATAGCCACAATTTTTATATATTGTTATGAATTGTATTATTTCTCATAAATCATTGGTCACTATATGAACCATATATATGTGTGTGTGTGTGTGTGTGTGTGTGTGTGTATAACATAGCCACAATTTTTATATATTGTTATGAATTGTATTATCTCTGTTATTCCATATCAAGTAGGCAGTAAGAATATTTTCTTCAGAGTTAAGAAATAGAACAAATGTTTCTTCATTTAATAACATATTGCTTTAAACAATGAGAACCAAAATGCTGAACCTTATAACTATTTTTGTTCTGTAATAGAAAGGCTATAATTTGGCCTTACATAAATACTATTAAGCCATGCTTGCCAATGCCGGTTTAACCAGAACTGGATCAAAGTCAAGGCTCAGTCAGTTAAGCATCCGACTTCAGCTCGGGTCATGATCTCCAGGTCCGTGGGATCGAGCCTCACATCGGGCTCTGTGCCGACAGCTCAGAGCCTGGAGCCTGCTTCGGATTCTGTGTCTCCCTTTCTGCCCCTCTCATACTTGTGCTCTGTCTGTATCTCTCTCTCAAAAATAAATACACATTAAAATTAAAAAAAAAAGAGCTCAAAGTCTAGACCCAAACTCTACTTTGCATGATATAGAAGGTTAGAAAAACAAGAACAACAGACAGAAAGAAATAACCACACAAACCCAAAATGTGGTATATTAAATCAAGACATCTGACCCAGGTGAAATTATGGGGAAGGTCCAAGGGGTGTTCTTCCACAAGCACACTCAAGCTGAGGGTAAAAAGCTGGGATTGGTTGGCTGGGTCCAGAAGACTGACCAGTGCACAGTGCAAGGACAATTGCAAGGTCCCATCTCTAAAGTCACTAAGGAAAAATCAAATATTGAGCGCTCTTTGGATTACAAAGAGAGATAACAACCATGCAATCCTAGTTTAAAACAAAGCAAACAAAAACAAACACACAAAACCTCATCACTACTGGAACAAGTGGAAAGTGGGGAAATTTTAACGGAATTGGGATAGCAGGTAGATACTGGACGTTAGGAATGACTTATTGCTAATTGTCTTAGTTGGGACTATTCACCATTTTTGCTGTGCAGCATATCTGTGCTTGGGTGAAGCAGGCTGAAGTTCTCAGTAGTGAAGTGTCATTACATTCCAAATTTTTTTTTCAGAGAGAGTGAGTGTGAGCTGGGGGTGGGACAGAGAGAGAGAGAGACTCTTAAGCAGGCTCCTTGCTGAGTGTGGAACCTGACTCAGGACCCAATCCCACAACCCTGGGATGGTGACCTGAGCTGAAGGCAAGAGTCAGATATTCAACCAACTAAGCCACCCAGACTCCCCACGTTCTGAACTTTTTTGAACTTGTTCCAACGGGTTCAGCAAACACATTCATGTGTGCAAACATGTACAGCCATGTGCATGTGTAAGTTTCTGGAGATAGATAAAACAAAAGCACAAACGTTAAAACCGTGAGCTCTAGAAAGAGACCGAATGGAATCATATCTAAAGAGATGGCAATTTGCTTTTTTCCGACAAGATTCTATCTCGTTATGCCATGAGAATCACAGCCAGTCTAGCAATGTTAAATATGATTAAGGGACCAGGGCACAGTGGGGACTGACTGTAAATGTCTGAAAGGTACAAAGCAAAACCAACAAATGCTAACCAGGCGAGCTGCTGATAAGTCGTGGGCCCCACAGTCTCCGCTTCCTTAGCTATTCCATTTGGCGACTGGAACCACGTGTGCCATGGAACCCACGCTTAGAATGTGTGAAATCCTATTTAACGAAAGTAATGTCTCTGTCTCTCAGATGCCCTCCCTACTGCTGACCCCTGCCAGGGCCTGGCCTATGGGTGTATGATAAGGGAAAGGCACACCGCCGATCACGAGTGAAGAAGGCCCACGGAGTTCGCTAGAGGCAGAAGACCAAGATCCAGGAAACACTGTGGAGACGAGCGCTCAGTGTCTACTAAGCCTGAGCGCTAACACTGGAAGCAGCATGATCATGGCGCATGAGGACAAGAAGAGTTGGGGTCCCGTGGGCTAGGGCGCAGGGAAACAAAAGTCCCTTCCTCTTGACATTGTTCAACATAGCAATTCAGGGTTGACAGAACCCTTGGGCGACCTGGCAAATCGAGCCCAGGAAATCCAACTCAGTGCTTGGGATCTCAGCCTGAAACACCAAAGACTGAGAATGATGGTCCTCAGGAGAATGATGGAGACTCATGGTTTGAAACCGTCTCCGGCGAGCTCTGTCACTGCATCAGTGACGCCGATGCTGGAGACGCTCTGGAGAGCCGCTGGGAGCATGCGTCAGTCCACTCGTCCGGCCGCCTCCGCCAGCAGAGATCAGGCGTATCCTTCTCCACCCCCTTGCAAACCTCATGGCCGTGTTTCCCACTGTCCCTGCCCTGCAGTAGAGCCCTTGGAAGGGGCAGGGACCTTGCTCAGTTGAAAACGGGTGATCACGTGTCATTTGCCATTTTGTCAAGTAAGCATCCATACACCCAGTTTACCCCTATCTAATGTCTAAAATAAAACATTAAGAACACTGGCTATTATATGTACAATTGAAGACACGCTCACACCCTTTGCAAAAGGGAGACACATGTCCTACGTTCTCAGTTTCCATCTCCAAGTGTTTTCCATCCTTGTTTTGTGTAGTTTCCCGTCGAAATATGTGGTCAGCATTTAAGGAGCGTGAGATAAAGTGGGAGGCAAGGCGGGGAAAGCAGTCAATAAAAGCACTGATATGCATAGAAATACAAAGACATGTGGAGGGACTTCCCCAGGATTATTTACCTGTTTATTTACTCATTGATGTATTCATTGGTGTGTATTTTTCTAAGGGGCATTCTCCACACCCTGCCTGGGAAGGGATATACCTACATTTTAAGAGTATGGTGGACAGGTAGATTTTGGCTTAATTCCCCTTTTCTCCCCCATACGTTATCCTCACCATCCACTGGGTTTATCACTGATGAGCCTGGAGCCCAACTGTTCAGTCGATCTCTGGAATAAGCCCATGGGACCTGGAAGAGAAGCAGGAGGTCAATTAATGGGTGGACCGGGGGGGGGGGCATTCAAATAGTCTGAAGACTTCAGAATGTCCTCTCTTTCTTCTGAGCCCCCATGCACTTCTTACTGCCAACAGGCCCTTCTGAGCAACGTTCACGGACAAGTCACTGGTTCATGTCCAGCAATGCCCAATTTCTTGTGTTCTTATGGGACTTACACATTTGTATTCCCTTCCTGTAGTGTAATTGACTTTTATGAAGGAGGGGGTCTTAACCCTACAATGAGTCCATAGACAGCAAAACATCACCAGGTACCTAAGGGAAGCCTTGCCCATGAGAGAGACCAAAATGAGGCAAAAACTGAACCAGGAGGAAACCAGAGCAATGTTAAAAAAAAAAAGAAAACCAAGGTCACTTGAGAACAAAATAGAATTAATATCTAATAATGATAAGAAAGAAATTGCATTCATGAAACAGAAAGTGCCAGTCTGAGGAAAGGAAATCATCCATTAAAGTTAAAGATATAAAATTAAAGATTTAAAATACAGAGCATTAAAGAAAACATCAAGGAAATCTGCCAAAAAGTGGAAGTGAAAGACAATGACGTAGAACATGGAAAACAGGTAAGAGCATTATAAAAGTGGGACCAACGGTCTAAAATCAAATGAAGAGGGCATTTGGAAAGAAACTACAAAGCAGTGGCAGAAAGCAAGTATCAAAAACCAAAAGAAGCTTTATCAAGAGTGGTCAGAACGGAGGACGTACAGAGCCAAACAAACCAAGGTGGACTGTCACAGCATCCTAGAACCTCAGGGCGAGAGAGGAAATACCAGAAGGTTCCAGAAAAAAATAGGTCACCTGCAAAACAACAAATGAGATGAGTCGAAAGTCTTCGAGGCAGCAATGGATATCACATTTTGCATTCAGACTGCAGATCTCAAATGTTTTAGTTCCAGAATCCTATGCTTTTAAAAATCATGGACAACAAAAGACTAGTTTGGGTGAGTTGTATATATTTATATTTACTACATTGGAAATAAAAACGGATACATCTAATGCTATTTATCTCTTAAGTCATTGAATCATCCCAATGCATGGTTATGTACATACTCTATTTTTTTTATTACAATCCAATTATTTTTTCAGAAAGGCGGTGGGACACTTGCTTTGCTTCCAACTCTCAATCTATTGAGGAGGCAAGCTTCCTATGAGACGGCTGGATCCTGATATCTGCTTCTTCATGTAATCCCTTGTGATGAGTTGTTTTGTTGTGACTGTCGGAAGGAAACTGTGGCCTCCCAGAAAAAAAAGTGGGAGGAAAAAATAAATATTTTAATAACCTTTCTGCGTAATAGCGGAGATTTTTCTGTGATACTACCCAAACGAAGCAAGTGGTAGTTTCTTGCAATGTGGGATCGAGACGAACACATCGATTCTTTATGTTCTTTTACACTGAAGTCCACTGGTCCACGGCACACCTTGAAAGACTGAATTCTTTGCCCATTTGTGACGCCGTCACATCCCCGATTGGTCACTTGGAAAGCAGTGGTTCACTGAAGTCGGCAGATCTTCTGAATCTTGATACGGTTCATTTTAAAATATCAAAAAATTTGTCTTTATTACTAACATGGCCAATCTCATCAGAAAAGTCTTTAAGTATTGAAAAGCTGTCAAGCTCATGCCTAAAAACTCCAATTTTATCCTTCGCCACAAATACTGTCAGTTGCTTTCCTTGAAGTGCCAGGCTCGCTTGATTTGTTTTTCAAGGAAAGGTCCACGAAGCGTCTACCAAAGTCTGAAAAATTACGGTTCGTCTGTCAGCTGTTGTTTCAATTAAACGGGGTGGATGAGGAGGAACACAGGGAGCTCCCTCCCCAGCCGGTCGCGGACAGACTTTTCCTGGGACGTTTGTCTTGCTTCAGCGTGTCGCAGACATGCATTCTGGGACTTGCCATGTCATCGCATGGGGTCCTGACCGAGTAGGCCCCCCCGCCCCCAGGAGGACCAGCTCAGAGCAGTGGAGGCTGGGGATGCCGAGAAAACCCGGGTCCCTGCCGCCCAAGTCAGGGTGGTAGAGCCCAAATGACCTGTGGTCTTGCCTCATTCTGGGTTTCTTTTGGAGATTCCTGGTGAAGAGCTTGCAGCACACAATTTTTATGAAGGATAGTAATATATTTGTAGTCTGCTTTTAGAGAGCATTGAAATATTTTTTGAGAACTTGATGTACCGGTTCCTGAGTTTAATTTTTAAGATTTACAAGATCTTGGGGCACCTGGGTGGCTCAGTCGATGAAGTGTCTGACTTTGGCTCAGGTCATGATCTCCCCTGAGTTCGAGCCCCGCATCGAGCTGTCTGCTGTCGCCACAGAGCCCACTCTGGATCCTCCGGCTCCCTCTCTCTCTGCCCCTCTCCCACTAGCTCTCTCTCTCTCCCCCCAAAATAAAAAAAAAAAACATTAAAAAAAAAGATTTACAAGATCTTACTGGTTAGGACTATTTCATTCTTAGGATTGTATGTGTTTGCCCTGGGAGGAATGGGACCACTCGAAGATATAATCTAATATAATAAATTCAAAAGAAAGATTGAGAAAATTTAAAATAACTTACCCAAATAAGTAATTCAACAGCCTTGATGGTTTTAAACTGGGTTTTTATCAGTTTAATAACATATTCTTCAATTAAATATTAATTTTAAAATGACAAAAACTTGCTCGGTTGATAAACAGAATAGTAAGATTTATAAATTTAATTTAAATACTTATACGGAGCTATGGCTATAGAGTTTTCCCATTCATTTCATATTCCTAAGTGGTACCTTATTATAACTCATTATTCCTTTCTGGCCTGTCCTTGGACCTACACACATACACACACATTTCCCAACTTAGAATCACAAGCATTTGAAAGAACAGAATATTCAAGGAGAGGCTTTAAATAATTAAAATTTTTTTTTAATTTTTTTTTTAACGTTTATTTATTTTTGGGACAGAGAGAGACAGAGCATGAACGGGGGAGGGGCAGAGAGAGAGGGAGACACAGAATCGGAAACAGGCTCCAGGCTCTGAGCCATCAGCCCAGAGCCTGACGCGGGGCCCGAACTCCCGGACCGCGAGATCGTGACCTGGCTGAAGTCGGACGCTTAACCGACTGCGCCACCCAGGCGCCCCTAAATAATTAAAAATTTAACGAATCAAATAAAAGAAACAAAATATCATAAAAATAAAAATATGTTAAAACAGTGAAAATAATGTAATGTTGGATAATGGAAAACACAGTAGGTGAGTCAATAACCAATATTTTGATTAAGGAAGAGAAAATTAGTAAAGGGGAAGACAGGATTCAGGAAATCACCAACACAGGGTGAAGAGATTACAGTGAACAATAGGAATGAGGCAGCAGGAAAGTAAGGGAGAATCACATGAAAAGGTGCCACTCAGATCTAAAATGAAGGAAACAGAACAAAAAAAGGCAACATTAAAAAGGTAATTAAAAAGATCTGTCCCCTCACTCTCTGCCCGTCCCCAGCTCATGCTCTCTCTCTCTCTCTCTCTCTCTCTCTCAAATAAATAAATATTAAAAAAAAAAAAGTAATGGAGGGGCACTTGCGTGGTTCAGTTGGTTAAGCGTCTGACTTGGGCTCAGGTCATGAACTCACAGTTTGTGAGTTCGAGCCCCACATCGGGCTCTGTGCTGACAGCCAGAGCCTGGAGCCTGCTTCAGATTCTGTGTCTCCCTCTCTCTTTGTCCCTCCCCTTGCTCCTGCGTGTGCTCTCTCTCTCTCTCTCTCAAAAATAAATAAACATTAAAAAAATATTAAAAAAAAAAAGAAACCCAGTTGTTTTAAAAAAAAAAAGTAATGGAGAAGGATTTTTGCAGAACTGATAATGGAAAATAAACACAAAATCTGTCACAGAGTAGATCAAATGAAATCCATACCAGACATAACTTCGTGGAACAGTAGGTTTCCACAAACAAGGGAAGGCCTAACGTCAGCCAAACAAAAAGGAGAGCTTGTCTGTCAAGGATCTATAGTTAGAATTATAGTCGGAAAGCAACTATGTCATCTGGGAAAAAAAAATAATAAACCCAACTCATATATTAAGACATAGATAAATAAATAATAAATATTGAAGCAGACAAATCAAAGAATCAATAAAACTCAAACCTGATTTTTAAAAGAAGTTAAATAAATAATCTCTGCCTAAATATCAAGAAAATAGGAAGGGCAAAAATAAAGGAATATTAGATCTGAAACTGGTGACATAGCAAATAATACCAACAACATGTAAAAATTATGGCATCACAAAACATTTTATGCTGACAATTTGAAAACTTAGATAAATATACAATTCCTGTAAAACTACCTAATATGAAAATGACGTCAAGAAAACCCAGAATACCTGAATAGACGCAAAACCATTAATAAATCAAATCATTAGTCGATTTCTATTCTCTTCCTTCCCCCAACAGAAAGGAGATGCAGACCGTTTTACAAATGGGATTACCAAATACCAAATATATTACCTCCTTGTTATATATTTTATCAGAGAACAAAATACAAAGCAAGGCTCTACACCTCATTCATAAGCGTAATAGAACCTAGAGTATATTGGGGAAATATTGAGAAGAAAAATTCTAGAGCAACTCAATTGCCAGAATAGATGAAAGGGCATGAAATGAAATAGTAGCAAAGAAAATCCCTCAATGTGCAAAAATCATTGTTACTAAATTATACTATATCCACTGACAGGAATTAGTAGAGTTTACTGAATGAAGATTCAGAAAATATAATGTCTCCATTGATTCAGAAAAAGTATTTCATAAATGTCAACCAACTCTCATCCTCATAAAGAATTGTATGGTGACTCAAATTTGGAAGAGAGAGGATTTTCCTTCAATTATAAAATATTTCTCTTTAAAACTATAGCACAACCCCATACTTCATGACAAAACGTCAAAAGCATTCCCTTTGATGTCAGGACAAATGCAGGGACCGGTCCTGGTCTGCTTTGAGCTGGAGGTCGTAGCCAAGCAGAAAGTCGGGAAATCATTTATGGGAAATATAAAGAACGAAACACAGCTGTCTATACATAAGCCTATGCACATATAACACACACATATACGAGTGCACATACGTACACATTACGGTCTATAGGATACTTATAATATTTTAATATATGTTATATTATAAATATTAGTAGGATTTCTGTCCATTAATTATGATGGTGAAATGTGATTTTAAAAAAGCAAGGTCTCATTTACGGTAGAAATAAAAACTATTGAGTCACCTAGGAAAACGGCCACCAAAGCCTGTTAATAAAAGAAGGCCCGAATCAAATGGGAACCCCGCCATGCTTGTGTATAAAAAGAAAAGCTGTTAATTCTTCCCTAATTAGTCTACAAATGCAATACATTTTTAATTTCTACACTCTATGCAACTCAATAAAATTACATGGAAATTAATGACAAGTGGGTCATTACAGTCCCGTGGAAAAACAAAGCAACAAAGTCAGCCAAGAGAAGTGAGGAAGCATTCTCGTCCAGTCAGAATTAAAGGGTAAGACCGTGTTCTTCCAGAGATACACAGCCTGTGCGCGGGTGGATACGGAAATAGAGCGCGTGACAAAATGGCTATGCTCAACAGTCCATGCATATGTGAACATCTTGCGCGAACGATGAAATAAAAATGAGTGAGAAGAGCAGAACATTTTTCTTTAATAACAATTTTAGGAGGCACCTGGGTGGCTCCGTCAGTTAGGTGGCTGATTCTTGATTGTGGCTCCGGTCATGATCTCATGGTCATGAGATCGAGCCCCATGCCGGGCTCTGTGCTGCTGGGCCTGGAGACTGCTTCAGGTTCTCCCTCTAGCTCTCTTTCTCTCTGCCCCTCCCCCATGCACACTCTCAAAAAAAAAAAAGGTTAAAATTTAAAAAATAAAAATAAAAATATCAACTTTCTATATGTAAAAACATATATATTCATCCCGAGAGCCCATCAAATAGTAAATAAGCCCCAGAGGGATTAAAGATATAATTAAAATGCAAAAGTACAAAACTTTCAGAAGACAATACAAAAAATATCTCTCCAACATCAGTGTAGGTGGTACTTCGTAAGTAGATCTTAAAGACCAACACCATCCCCCCAAGTCATTGTTCATTTTTACTACATTAACATCAAAATGTCTTTGTTACAAAAGACTCCATTAATAATAATGATAACAAACATTTATATAGTGCTTATTATGTGTCTGCCCTTGTTCTCATCATTGTGTATATATTAACCCACCTAATCCTCAAAATATCTATTAGGTAGATAATATTGTCGTCATAAATTTTGCAATGACGGTATTGAGCCGTAGCATACGGCTAGCCTATGCTAGATCTGATAGCTAGTAACATTAGAAGTGAACCAGAGACTTGCAACAATTACTTAAACGAACAAAGAAGAAATGGCACAACAAGCAAACCAAGAGAGTAGCTTCCAGAATATATGAAAATCCCAACAAATTATTAAGAAAATCTAAAAATTGAAACACTAGAGACATAGGAAGAGGTATGGTTTGGTTGACCAATGACTGATGTAAATATACATACATCAGAAACAGAGGGTGTGATGTCTCATTAGGAAAGGACCAGAAACATCCCTCTGGAGCCAGGCAGAAGCAAAGACAGGGTACCTGTAGCCAAGGAAGCCTAGTCCTCAAGGGACACAAAACCACTGATAATGTAACTGGAACCTTAGGATGATTTGGCTGGTTTCAGAAGCTCGACTCACTGTTCTCACGGAGAATTTTACAGCGTCCTGCTCATCAGCTTCTCCCCAAATGCTATGGGAACCTTGGTCACACGTCTACATGGGTTTAAGCAACTGAAAAAACAAAAACAAAAAAATAAAAAAACAGGGGCGCCTGGGTGGCTCAGTTGGTTGAGCGTCCAACTTTGGCTCAGGTCATGATCTCACGGTCTGTGAGTTTGAGCCCCGCATCCGGCTCTGTGCTGACAGCTCGGAGCCTGGAGCCTGCTTCGAATCCTGTGTCTCCCTCTCTCTCTGCCCCTCCCGCGCTCATGCTCTGTCTCTCTCTGTCAAAAATAAATAAACATTAAAAAAAATTAAAAAATAATAAACAAACAAACAAACAAACAAACGAACAATTGCATTGTGTTCATACACGTTTCCCAAAAAGAGGTGAATGATGGATCGCCTCCGCCACAACAGCCCGGGCCACACCAGACTCCAGGATTGCTACAGTCCCTTCCTGCAGACAAGAGCAGGACATTCACAAAAGAATAGACTTGAGTCTTCAGTAAACGTAGACCCAAGCTCAACTCGGTCTTAAAACTAAATATTAGAACTACAATGAGACGGCATTGGCAACAATTAAGGAGCCCGATGAGGGCATATGGGGGATGGGGTTATGGGGAATCCACATGGCCAGTGGGAGTCCGTGTAGGCCCAGCCACTTTTGAAGACACCTGGGCAATACCTCGCAAGTGTGAAGAAGCTCACGCTTAGGTGTGCGGCTCTATTCTAAATTCAGATTCTACGTCACACAGAGAAAGACAAACACTGCGTGGTGTCCCATGTGGACTCCAAACAGGCCAACCTCACAGAAACGGGGTAGAGAGGTGGGTGCCAGGGGCTGCGAGGGGGAGGGAATGGGGAGATGTTGGTCAAAGAATACAAGCTTCTTGTGATAAGACAAATGCATTCCGGGGACGTAACGGGCAGCCTCAGGACTGCAGACAATAATACTGTACTAGATAGCTGCAAGCTGCTGGCGGACTACATCTTAGATGTTCTCACCACAGAAAGGAAATGGTAATTATGTGATGTGACGGAGGTGTTAGCTAACTGAAGTATATAGGTGTATCAAATCAACAGGTCATACGTCGTCAATTTATGCAATATTAGACGTCGCTTCCATCTCAATAAGTCTGGAGAAAGTGATCGAATACGTGGATTATGGATAGAGAAATATGCTCACAAGGCCCACGTAGAAGAATCCTCATTGTGGCATCGTTTGTAATAATAAACATAAAATCTTATGACTTCCATGCAGATAAGGATGTTTTAGACATGACACCAAAAGCCTAGTCCCTAAAATAAAATTTTTAAAAACCCAGCAAATTGTACTTCATAAAGATTAAACACTTCTGGTTTTCCAAAGATGCTGTTAAAGATAATGACAACTCAATGACAGGCTGAGTGAAATAAAATGCTGCAAATCCTGTGTCAATAAGAATTTTTACCAAGAAGAGAAGCCCAGCAATGCAATAAAAAGAAAACAAAAAGCCCAGTTTATGAAATGAGCAAACACCTCACCAAAGAAAACATACAGTTGGCAAATAAGCTCATTAAAACATAGGCAACATCCTTTGTCATTAGGGAAATGCAAAAGGAAGCCACAGTGAGACACCACCTCAGCCCTGGTAGAATGATTAATGTATGAAAGAAAGAAAGAAAGAAAGAAAGAAAGAAAGAAAGAAAGGAGGGAGGGAAAAAAAGAAAAGGAAAAGAAAAGAAAAGAGAAGAAAAAAACCGGAAGATTAACCTTATAAACTTAGAATGTCAGTGAGGATTTGGAAGAGGTCAAACATTCACAGACTGCCGGTAGAAACGTGCAATGTTACAATGACTTTGGACAGTAGCTTAGGTGTCTTCAGAAGTAACACCTGCTCTCCTGTCGGATCCTCCCATTCCTAGATGTTTATCCTGCGGGAATGAAGGCCAACGTCCATAACCACCCCCACCCCACCATGTATGTTTGTAATGGCCTTATTGGTTCGAGCCAACAGCTACAACTCAAAGGTTCACAAGAGGCGAGTTTGTAAACAAGCTCGGGCACATCCACACAACAGAATTCTCCTCAGCAATAACAATAACAAACTATTTACAGATGTGACCACACGGGTGGTTGTCAAGAGAACTGATCTGAGCGGAAGGAGTCAGAAAAATAAAGTACGTTTGGTGGGATTCAGATTTTTTAAATTTCGGTAAAACACAAACTCATTTCCAGTGTTAGAAAGTAGACCGGTGGTTGGCCAAGGAAGAGACAGGGAGTAGGGGCGGGTTATGAGGCGACGTGGGAGTGACAGGGGTGATGGTTTCCTGGGTGAGGATTTACACACCAAGGCTTACAAACTTGAACTCCTTAAATACGCACCACTTTATGTTAAATATACCTCAACAAAGCTGATTTTTAGAAACATCCTATTAAGACCATCATAGCAATGAGCTTACCGTCCATTTCAGCTTCCGGATCATATATATAGAACAAAGATTTTTCTTTTAATTCTCTACAGCGTGCAAGTCTGCAGGAGGCTACTGTATCCCTAGCTGTGACTTGACTGTGATCTTTCTTTTCCGCTGACGCGGTGATGCCCACCACCGAAGAGCGTTTCCAGGGCCCTGGGAACAGTGTTGACGGTTTACCCCTGATGGGAGGGTGGTCCGGACGTAGGGCACCTGCACATTTTGCGTGGGCAGGTCTCGGAGTAATGTGCGCGCTATTTACAGTCGTGTGTGTGTGTGTGTGTGTGTGTGTGTGGTTAACAAAGGGAAAGAGGCTGGTAACACTTCGGTGCTTTCATTCTCCAAAAGGAACCTTGGACAGCGTTTCTCAGCTTGGACTTGTGATTACAAAACACGTTTACTTCAGAAATACCCACAAAGGACAGAAAAAACTTCCGTAGGGGGTATTATTATTATTTTTTTTTTCAGTCATTTGAGTGTCTTTCAAACATCGGATCACCTGTATGTTTTCTGCATGTTTCTAATCGGGAAAGCACCTTGGCATCCCTTCGCTGAGTGAGGGTGGGCCAGCCCTGCAGGATCCTATCTCCCCACCCCCCCCAACCCCCTCCCCCGGCCCCCTTGCAGCCCAGCTGATTGTGCCCAGGACAGCACCGCAGCCCCTGGCACTTTCTCCCCCCTGAACGCGGGCTCCCTCCTCCCTGCCTCAGGGCTTGGTGAGGCCCCAGGAGGCACATTCCCTGGGGCAGTGAGGGCAGCCACCCAGATGAATTGGGTATCCCTAGGTTTTCACCCCCCTGCCCCCAGGTCAAGACCCAGTGGAGGGTTACAGCGGACTGTTCCTGAGGCGGCTGCTGAAGCACCCTGAGCTGCAGTGTCCACGCCTCGCAAATCCTGGGTATTTGTGCCCCAGTATTGCCCCCTAAGAGGGATCTCATGTGCGCCTGAAAAGATTCTGTGCCGCGCTCGGGGAATCTGGGGCTCTCCAGGAGCGTTAGTCGCTTGCTCAATAATCAGCCTTACCATCTGACTGCTAGATCAGAAGGTATTCACTTAGCAGTAATTAAGAGGAAAAGCTGATTTTTATCGGTTGCAATTGTTAGGGAAGATTTGAGTCGCACAGGCAGCCGCCCCCCTGCCCCTCAACGGTGCAAATGTTGTCCTATGGCGCCACCCACCGGCGGGTCCTGGGAAGCCGAGGGCTGCGCGGCTGTCTGAAGACTCCGCCCCCGCCCCCCATCGCCACCAGATTCACCCCCGACCAACCGCTTTCATCCCCTCATGGGGACTGTGAAGTCCACGCAGCTCACAGAGGAGGGGAAAATGATTCGTTTAAAAGACGTGATGGGTCTGAAAGCCTTTGGCCAAAAGCCAAGCAGATTTACAGTGGGGACAGCAGGTGAGGGAAGAAAATGGAATGTTCTCTGTGTTTATGTATGTATCGTTATCAGATTCCCCTCCGCTTTCAGAAGGTGTGTTTTAATTAAGCCCCTGAGCGGTGATGAGCTGACCAGTGCTTTTGAATTCTATGCATCAATAAAAGTTAAATGTTAAGCAGGATGTTTCAGGGAAATAGTAAATCACAAGAATATTGGAGGGTTAGCTTCTCTTCAATTACAGCCAGTCAAATGAGCAGTGGGGGAACCGCGTTGGAAATTTTCATTTTATCGTGTTAGTTCCACTTTCTCCATTGAAATAGAGGGATATCATGCCACTCAAAGGAAAATTAAAAAGAAAAGATACACCAGGAAAAAAACCCTTCAAAATATTCTGAAACACCTAATAAAACCAAAGAAATTGCTCTTTAATAGGCCGTGGAAAATGTTGCAATTATTACCCAGTGAACCACATAAATTCTTTCAAGTTACATTTTAACTGTACAGTTTCATTTCCCTGCCTTAGCAGTAGGGAAGGGAAACAATCTGGAGTAGGGCTCAAATTGAAGAAAAGAAAATGTGTTCTTTGATTCAGCCGCCTCCCATAGCTGCACTGGCAAAAGAGTGTAACTTCGGCATAACCTGTGTGTGCCCCATCTTGAAATAGTTCGGGAAAGCCTCAACCTTGGTTTTTTTCCCTGTTCCCGGGCTAAGAACGCAGCGGCTCAGAGCAGCTGATGTTACACCCAGACGGTTTATGCAACTGTCATGAGGCCGAGGCTCCCGTCCAGGGGTCTCTCCCCTTCACTAACTCTCTGGAACAAATACCAATATTTTTGTACTCGCTTTGCATGAGTATTTTACAATTTATGCAAAGTAAACATAATTCTTTATAAATTTTGGAGACGACCCTCTGATGAAATCAAAGACAAAATATTTTGGGTTATAAAATTTAGTTCCAGATTTATAGTGGTCCTTCTGTTTACATCACCGTACAAATGATATTTTCCTAAAATCTTTCAGAACGCCATGGACTTCTGGTCTCTGGCTGACCGTTCTCAAAGCCCTGGCACTTAGAGGTTTGGCACTGTTGTTCGCAAAAGGGATTACAGCTAACCACAGGGTCCTAGAATAAAGAGCATTAAGACAAACCATTAATTCATTCCTATCCTCATGATGATAGCAGTATTTGTTCACTGTAATTTTTTTAGGAGACAAAAATACTGAAAAGTGTAAAAATATGATAAATACAATCTGTAATTGTTACTGAGCTTATCCAAACAAACCATAATTCCAATTTTGGAGTATTTCCTTCGGTCTCTAGATAGATGATATATGGAAAGATTGATTGGATACATACATACATACATACATGGGCAGATATGATACATGATAGATACATACGTAAATAGACAGATGATAGATACATATGTGCATACATACATACATAGACAGGTAGATAGACACATACATACTTAGATAGATGATACATACATATATACATAGATAGATGATAGATACCTCAATCTCCATATTGCCCATATTGTATTTCCTCATAGTAAATAGGATAAGCTTATGGTGATGGCTCCAGAAAACATTCTTATTTCAATCTTTCCTACCTTAACATACGACCATCAAAAGCAAATAGACACAATTTCCAAACAAAAAGGCTGGGAGGGGGGACAATTCACGCATTTCCTGGGCAGGCACAGACGGGATCTGAAGGAAGTGGGGATTCTCAGGGTCTTTCCACTGGGAATCAATCAATATTCTCGAGAGCAAGAGAAATCTTCATGGGAGCAGTGGGTGTGCACGTGTGTGTGTGTGTGTGTGTGTGTGTGCATGCATGCAAGTGTGTATCAGGGGGTCTCAGACCCCAGGAGTCAGGACTTATTAAAGTCTTCAACAATAGGCTCTTTGTATCTTACTTTTTAGATTGCATCATGTTTTGTTAAATACTGATTTTCTTAATCGCTGATTTATTGTTTTGTGCAAAAGCGATACTTTCTTTTTGGATGATGGTGGGGATTTTTTGAGGTCCAGAAATTAAAATTTGCATAAACAGATATATCAAAATGTTTTCACATCTTCCTGTTGGGGTTTTTGGATTAGCAAATTCCTCCTGACCCTGGTAACTGTGTATGCTCATTCATCTGGTCTTTGTGGTTCATTAATAGTTGTATGAAATATATAGTTTAGCTGGAATTTATTTTTGAATACTATAAAAAATAAATTATCTAAAATTATTTTTTCTAAGTAAACCTGGTTTTCTTTTCAATGCTCATTGTTAGAAAATCATAAACAAACACAAAAACCAATTTAAAAGTATTAAGTTGTTAAGAAAATATATTTTTTTTGTTCCACTGTTTTCTTCGGTCCAATCCACTCTCATTTCTTGTATCATTTATACACTGTCTGATAGCTACCATACTGCCAAGAGCTCTTAATTGTTGTATTTATTTTATAATTTTTTTTTATTTGAGTATAGTTGACACACAGTGTCGCATTAGTTTCAGGCATACAACATAGTTGATTGTTATTTTTAAAATGTTGTTTCCTGACAGTTTATTTTACAGATAACTTGTACAGTCACATTTTAATGGACCTCAATAAAAAAGGTTTTGATGGGAAATAAACATTAAAAATTTAAAAATTGCACTTGTTTACAAATCTGTATAACATCTGAGGCATAATTTTAATATTTTAAAGCATGTCATGTCTTTCTGTTTAAGCCATAATTAGCCTTCAGATAAGATTTAAAATTTTCCTCATGTGGATCTTATGTATTTTTTGTTAAATATCTTCATGGGTATTTTCTACTTTTGTGGCTATTGTAAATATGATTACGGACACCATTATATTTGCATAAATTATAATCTGCAGTATTAAACAATGCTCAATTTTGTCAAATCATTTTGCATAATAGATCACCTGATTGAATTTTACATCATTTTATATTATGCTTTTTTTTTTTTTTTTGGCAGTTTTTCAGAATCTCATAGCACCTGCATGGACCGACATGCTATTTTCATCTTTATGGAAAGGTGTGCTTTAGTTGCTTTTCTTATTGTATATGGTTCTCTAAATTTTCTAAAAAATTAGAAAAGTGATCAATGATAAACAGGATGTTCCACATTCTTTCTATTTTTTTGCTTTAATGGAAATTAACTGAATTCTTAAGTAAGATGTCGGTTCTTTGCATAAAGAGAGGTGATTTATAATTTTAAGTAATTTCCGCTTCCAGTTTCCTAAGTGATTTTCATTTGTTTGTTGGCTTGTTTTAATCACGAAGGAGTATGGGATGTGATCAAATCTCGAGCTCTGTTGAGATTGTCACATGTGAATGCGTGGGTCACAGTGAGGCATCTCCTGGCTGATTCTGTGTCTGCGTGGTCAGAATGCCTTCCTTCCTTCTATTTTTATACACATGTTTTAGTCTGTTGACTTTATTAGCATTTTAGATCAATATTGCAAACCTATTATTATTTATATTTTACTTCCCTTTTTCCTGAAGCTGGCATCATCAAATTTATCTCCCTCCTTTGGGTTTGTCTTCTTCAATAGAAATTTTTAGTACATTTCACTGAATTGTTTCTTGTTCAACTATGAAACTAACAAAAACTTTAAGTTTGCCTCAGATACAACAACAAATACAAGTTTTGATAAGACATCTATGTATGGATAAAATTTTGCCTCTTAGTGCTTTATTAATCACAACTCATAAAGATTTTTTGTAGATAGAATTTTTCCTGTTTTTCATGTAATTAATAGATGTTATGTACGTTTCAGAAAATGTATAGTTGAGGTGATTCCATCATTTGCTTTACAAAAGAGTCCCAGCAATAAAATTATTTGCATTTGGGTTGTCCGATGCTGCGTAACAAAGTTAGTGACTTAATCACTACAATCACTAGGATTTTTCTCTAGGTGACTGAGCTCAACTGGATGGTTTTCTGTTCCATGTGATGTTGGCTGAAGTCAGAGTCATCAAGAAAATCATTTGGGACGGCCTTGTATATTTACACTCCCTATCACAGCATGATATCACTTGTTGTTTCTAGAGGAACTTTTTACATGAGGACCAGGAAACATGGACAAAGATGTTTAGGGGAGTGATATATGGCAGCAACAACCAAGAACAACTTAAATGCCCAGTTAGGAGGAATGGATAAGAGCATGTTCTTATAATGGAAAATGAAATAACAGTGTAGGTGAATGAACTACAATTACATGAAGAAATATGCATGGATCTTAGGAATGTAATTTGCGAAAAAAAAGTCCCATGGCATAATCTCTGATATATATGTTTGTATTAAATCCAAAAACATTGAGGCATAGAGTCATAGGTGATCAATCTTGTTTTAAAGTAAGGGAATGACGAACACACTGATCGGGACAGAGGTTGACCTGACTAGTTGAGGGTTGGAGGAGGGTAGATGGGGAGCAGCTTCAGAGCTGCTATATTATTGGTGATGTTCTAGTGACTGAGTTGAGCGGTGGGCTCATGATGTTATTAAATCAATTGATTGCTTAATTAAATTCAAACAGAGGCATGAGCCATGGGCCAAGGAAGACTCTGTGTGACCTCACTGTGTGCTCTCTGTCCAAATTTTCACTGCACCTGTTCCTACAACAGCCAGCTACTCACACTCATTCGTCCTTTCCATTGGTGCATCTCAGCCGTCCCTCCTGGGGACTCCACCAACTCACTCAGCCATTCTAACCTATGCACAACCTGGAAGAACAAGGGAGTTGGTACCTTATGGAGCCTCCCTGGACCAAAAGAGGACGGGAGCCAGTGGACAAAGGTGGAGCTCCCAGCGTCTCCATTTCACTGGTTCTTGGTTCACGTTGGAGCCGAGCTCCTCCTGTGCCCACAGTGCTGGTTGGCTCCCTAACACACCCTTGATTTAACTTCCCTTGGCCCTCTACTTCTTGGGTTCCTGGTGCCCCACGTGCCCCGGCACACAACCTCTTCTCCTAGGCTCTGCTTTGGGAAGAAAAATAGATACGCCAGTTGAAAACCAAAATTATTACTAATCCAATCACATACACCTAAGTGTCACAATTTTTTCTGCACCTCCTCAGTCTACAGTATACATATTTTTCAGCATATTTGATACATAACAAATTGCACATAAAGGGCGTGGTTTAATGAGCTGTGGCATGGGAATACAACAATGAAACTGTAATCACGACCAAGAATATTAACCCCCAAATTTTCACCTTCCTTCAACACCACCTAAGAACATTGATCTTCTTTATGTCATTGTAGATTGGTTTGCGCTTCCTAAAATTTTTATGTTAGTGAGTCCATATGATATATAGTCTGGGGGGACTGTATTCTTTCACTCGGCATAATTATTTATAGATTCATCAGCTGATCCGTAATCTATCTTTTTGCCAGTATCACACTGTGTAAGTTATTGCCTCTTTATCGTAGAGCTTGAAAACCAAGTTGTACGGTCATCCAATTTCATATTTCTTTTTCAAAATTGTTTGGCTTTTCTAAACTTCCACATTCCTATATAGATTTTAGAATCAGCTTGTTAATTTCAGCAAAAATAAGTTTCCTGGAATTTTTATTGAACCTATATATCAATCTGATGAGAAGGGAAATCCTACCAAGTTACTCAATATATGACTATAACGTGTCTGTCCATTTATAGCTTCTTTGATTTACTTCAACCCTCTATTTTCACTTTCAACCTAAAGATTTTGCACATCATTTGTTAGACTTCTATCTACATATTCAAGATTTTTTGTGAATGATGTAAATGTCACCTTTAAATCTAAATTTCAAATGGACGTTTTTGGTATATTGATCTTCTGTTCTTTGACCTTACTAAACCCAATTATTAATTTCATTAGTGTTTTTATATTCTTTGGCATCGTCCACATAGATGATAATATCACCTGTGGATAGATGCAGGTTAATTACATATTTTACAAAATTTGTGACTTTTTCTCCTTTACCTCACTATGCTGGCTTGGACCTTTAATTAGGACACTGAACAAGAGAGTGAGATTAGACACCATCGTTTTGTCCAATCTTAAGGGAAAACACTTGGCTTTTTACTTTAAATAAAATTGTAATTGTAGCTTTTATACAAATGCTTTTTATCAGCTTGAGGAAATTTCTTTATATTCCCGGTTTTCTAAGAGACGTTAGCATGTAAAGACTTTAATTTGGTCAGTTTGGTTTTTTGCATGTATCAAGATGTTTATATTGTTTGAATAACTATGGTAAACTACAGTGACTGATTTTTGAAATGTTGGATAGACTTTGCATTCTTATGGAAAAGCAAGCCGTGTGTATTGTTGTATTATCCTTTTTACATCTTGCTGGCTTTGATTTGTCAGTATTTTGTTGAAGATTTTTGCACCTCTGTTCATGAGAGATATTGGTTTGTAGTTTTCTTTCTTTCTTTTTTCTGCAGTGTCTTTGTTTACATATTAGGATATTCTCCCCATAATCATTTAAGAAATTTCTGTTCCTCTTCTATTGTGTGTGTGTGTGTGTGTGTGTGTGTGTGAGAGAGAGAGAGAGAGAGAGAGAGAGAGGGAGAGAGAGAGAGAGAGAGAGAGAGAGAGAGAGAGAGAGTTTGTGTTAGCTTTGATATTGTATTTTCATTAAATTGTAGAATTTTCCAATGAAGCTGTCAGGCCCTAGAATTCTCTTGTTGAAGGTTTTTAAACTGCAAGTTCAATTTCTTTAACATATCTGTGACTATTTATTTCTTTTTAATGAGAATGATAATTTATTTCTTTAAGATAATTTGTTTATTTAATCTAAGCTGGCCTAATTCTTAGGCATAAAGTTGCTGTACTATTTCCTTGCAATCTTCTCGGTGCCTGTACTATGATGACTTTTCTTTATTCCGGATGCTGGGAGTTGATGGCTTTTTTCTTGTTCCCCTAATCAATCTGCCTAGAGAGTTATCAAAGGCCCAGGCTTTTGCTCCATTGATTGTCTCTATTGTTTTTCTTCTTGCAATTTAATTGAGTTCCGTTCTCATCTTTATTATTTCTTTCCTGTAGCTGGTTTTGGCTTTAATTTGCACTCCTTTTCCTGGTTTCCTAGGGTGGAATAGGCCAGTGTTAGGACTAGAAAAAAGTGAATAGTGTCCCGCATTCCTGAGTGGCCTACAAAAGACTCTCCTGCCATCCATTTAACTACAGCTGAGCATTTAATGAGCTCAACTTTTTAGAAGAGTGCTTTATTCAGAGAGGACCGTATTTCCATTTCTCTCACACTTATTTTTACTTTGCCTGTAGAATTTGGGGATTCCCTTCTTTTTAGGGTTGAAATAACACAAATCCTTTTACAGTCTGGCTTTCCCCACCCGCCCCATCTCTCTGATTCCACAATACGCATCTCATGAATTGAACAACCTATTTGATATCTTTCCTGCCCATCATAGAATAGATTTTCTGTCCGGTCTATAGTAACGCAACATATACTTCTGAGACAACTTCTTGGTATCTTTGAAATTACGACATAAACTACCACTGCAACATATTCATATACATTTGGCTTTTTAGAATCGCCCTCTGTTCGGGTATTTGACAAGGACTTTTCATCTTCAGGGTAACTCTGTCTTCAAATGGAGAAACCAGTGTGTGTGACTTTATGTTTTTAACTGTATTTGAATACCATCCACATAGAAGCGAGTCTCTCATTCATGGATCTGCATCCCTCCAGACCAACCTGAAACCTCTCCTTCGCCATCGTCTTCTGCAATCTACTCCCTAAAGTGTATGTCTCCATGTTCCCTAATGAAGATTCCACTCTGCCCCACACCATCAGGGAATGTCAATTCCATCAGGGAATGTCAACCTCTTTCAGACTCTTCCGTTTCTTCCGTTTCCTCGGTGACCCATGCATCCTTTTCGGCTAGCTTGGTTTCCTCTTGGTTTTGTGCTTTGTCATTTGTTGGGCCAATGTTCTACACATATTGTATTTCTTGATATTTCCAGTTGTGTTTTTTTTTCTTAACAAAATTCTTCTTTTGAATTTTTTAATTTAATAAATAATATATGCTTGTACACATGAGACAATATAAATAAGTATAAAGTAAAAACTAATGTTCTTTATCCCCGTCTAAGGAAAATCAGGTTAACAACCCGGTATGTTTGTGTGTCATAGGATGTATTTTTCCCTCAAGTGACCACAGCAACATAGCTGATCTATATGCCCTTCCAGATTCTTGCTGATCTCAATAAGAGTGGCTTCTATTTCACTCTTTTATTCTTTTTTTTTATTTGGCAGGTGTTTGTGGTTGCTTCAATTAATAGAATGTGGGGGTGCCTGGGTGGCTCAGTCAGCTGAGCATCAGCTCTTGATTTCAGCTCAAGTCATGATCTCACATGTTGTGAGATCGAGTCCTGTGTCAGGCTCTGTGCTGACAGCATGGAGCCTGCTTGGGATTCTGTCTCCCTCTCTCTCTGCTTCTCCCCAACTCATGCTCACTCATTCTCTTTCTCTCTCTCTCTCTCTCTCTCTCTCTCTCCCTCCCCCCCCCCCACCTCCATCTCCTCTGCCTTTGGAACACATCCACATACATAAAAAGTAAAAAGTGAGTCTCCAGTCAATAGCCAGAAGCCAACATGAACTTCCAGGCGTGTGAACAGACGAAAGTTAGATGCTCCAAGCTTCCAGACCTCACATGTCCAGCTAAAACTCCAGTCACCATGGAGCAGAAATGACACAGCAGGCCTGCCGTGTCTCAATTCCCAATCTGCGAATCCGTGAGCACAATACACAGCTGTGATGTCGCTGCTTTGGCGACCATTTGAGGCAGATTCGTTATTCCGCTTTAGTCTTTTATTTTCTTTTAACTGAAGTCTTACCGCTCAGCTTTCTCCCCACTTTACCTTCTTTCCTGAACAAAGTCTCAAAGGCCATTAATACGGATGTAATTCTGATTTAAAAATCCCAGGAAGCACCATTTTCATGGTCCCTCTACAAAACATGGTGTGGCGGGAGAAGCCAGAGGCATATAACCTGCCAGCTAATCACTTTCTTCCTTTCTGTCTTCCATGTTCAAGTGACGCATGCAAACACACACTTGAGCAACACTTATACACCTGTGCAACACTCACACACCTGTGTGACACTTACACACCTGTGCAACACTTATATCTTTTTGTGTCTTTGTCCATTTTGTAAAAACAGGGTCATATTCTATTTATTTTTCATATTTTATGTTTTACTTTCATTATACTTACATTGCCGAGTGTCACGCCGGTCTTTACTATATAATTGTATACTTACAGGGCCACAAATCCTGAGGGTTCTATTGCTGAAAACATTGTTCGAGCAGTTTAGCTGGTAAAAGAAACACAACTCTGATATTTGCAATTGTAGAGATTTCTGAAATGGCAGACATAAACCCACCATAAGAATGATAGAAATATGGTTGGTAGGATGGATTTGTTCCCAGTGGGGTCAAAGATGCTCTATAACCCCCAAAATGGACTCTGTATGACACGGATTGACCAAACAGAGGGCTAAGTGCCAGCCATGTGGATAAGTCCCTCTGGAACAAGCTCACGGTTCCCGTAGAGGAAAGACACCATCAACTCCTTCCCTGAACAAAGAGCAGAAAAGCATACGAACCAGAAGAATGAGCCAGAATGAGAACCACCAATTAGTCCAGCCTCATTGGCCATGGAACACACACCGATCATCTTGTCCTTTCATTTGTTGTTGTCATGATTTTGCTCATTACTTGAGGTAAGACCATGTCCAAGGCACCAAAGAACACGCAATAACGTCGGTGTATCATTTCACATTATCATCGTTTTCCTTTCCAATGGGTATTGGAAAATCAGAGTCTCGGTGTGGCGATGTTTTGCCAACACCCCACACGGCTGCTGAATGGCTTACAGAGTTTTGTGAGGAGCACAGTCAGGTTGAAATGACTGATTTGCTATCAAAACCCAAATTGTCTCCAATCCCAAATTATTTTATGAGGCATGTTTAAGGTTCTTCCTTCCACAGCCAAACAAAACAGGCCACACACAGTTAGAGAATTGTTTGCGTAGGCATACGTTGTGGGAGAATTGCCCCGTTTTCTGTCTGAGAGAGGAGAAGGGAGATGGAGGGACCCAAACCGGCCAGCCCTAGCCCCTTTCGCTTCTATCTTTTTACTCCACTAAATTCTTCTTCGTTGGGTTTTTCACCACCTGAAATCATGTTAAGTTTTGGTTTTCCATTCTTTCTTCCCTTATAAGAATATACGCTCCATGAAGTTATTCAAAACACGCATTTCCTTTTTCAGCATTATACCTTCAGTATATGAAACCTCTTCCGGGGCGCGTGGGTCATTCAGTCGGTTAAGCATCCGACTTCGGCTCAGGTCATGATCTCTCAGTTCGTGGGTTCAAGCCCCATGTGGGGCTCTGTGCTGACAGCTCAGAGCCTGCTTCAGAGTCTGTGTCTCCTTCTCTCTCTGCCTCTGCCCTGCTCATGATCTCTCTCTCACACACAAAATTAAACATTTAAAACAAATTTTTAGTTAGCTTCATCAAAGCTGGGACTTCAAACTACCACTTTTTGAAGACACTGAGAGAATGAGCATCCCAGAGAGTGTTTTTGGGTATCGGACTGACTGAAATTCTAAGCAATGAGAACAGGGTAAAACCGATTTCATAAACAACGGAACAGGCAAGAGCCCGTTCACACACTGAGATTCTTGAAGTATTTCTGGACGTAGGAACAAGGTAAACACTTGGACCCAAAGGCTCTACAGTCAAATCACGCGTAAGCGGTGGCCTCGCTGACGATTTAGGAGAAGTGTGGCAGTAGAAAATGGGGTGAGCTCTTCAGGGCTCAGCGCAATGCTGCTTGAGACAGGAAAGATATGATCGTTTTGCCGGGGGTGGAGATCCTTAGCCTCCTTGAAACTGTGGAGAATTATTTTCTAAATTTGTCTTCCTGGGGAAGATCTGTGTTTGATTAAAATGTGAATCTGCATGCAAGGCCAACATCACCAAAGGTGGACGGTAAATGGAGCATGGACAAAGCAAGTGAGATGACGTAACTTCACTCCAGAGGCTTAGAAGATTCACGTGTTTCTTGAATTAGTCTGGCCCTTTCTGGCCAAGAAACTTAGAATGTTTATAATTTCATAAAATATGACTTTAGGAATGTACCTATTTTTGATCCTCAAAAAGAAAATGTGAACCTGATTGGATAACAAAGAGAATGCCATGAGATTTTTTCTAAGGCATCTCCAAAATGGTAATTTCTTATTTAATCCAAACATCAGAATTAGGCTTATTTATTTGGATATAACTTTATGCAGAAGTAAATTTCCTTTTGGGGTTGTTGGGCTTTTTTTTTTTGCACACACACACACACACACACATATATATATATATATATATACATATATAATTCTTTTATTCAGGAAGACTGCATCACATTTTATCGTGAAAAAGGGAGACCTGATTTTTATAGTTACATTCTTTCACTTGAGGACTCAAAATAATACCGTTCAAGTGAGTTGAAAAGAGAAACATCCTGTATTTCCCCCCAGTTTCTAAACACATGTGTATACAATAAGTTTATCATGGCTTATTGCAAAACCTGGTCTCAGTTCTGTTCAGGAATGGGTTTTGTGATGTCTCCAGAGAGCAAAGGGCAAAGGTCCTCTTTACATATTGTTGAAAGAAGGTATCTGGCCCAGAGGAATTTAGAGCGAATGTTCAATTAGTGAAAACCTTCACGCAAAGCATTGCGAATGCCAGATACCGTGAGGCAGGATCCAGTGAAAAATGATCTTCTAATTCATGTGCAACGTCCCGTCTACAGCGAAGCTTGGGACGGCTGTTTAAAAAATCCGAGGCACTAAGTACCTACGGGTTTCAAGCACTGCGGTAGACCAACTGTTAGAGAACCTAGCCCAACGTTCTCACTGTGGGCGGGGCTTTCCCGGACAGCCCAGCACCCCCCCCCCGCCCTGCCACGTGCAAAAAAACCAGGCAGACAGTAACAGAGGAAGGTCACTGTGGCCCTTCCTTCCCGCTGACGCAGTTTCTCCTCCCTTGATTGTTTTTAGTTTAAAATCCACTCTCAGGACGGAAGACACAAGCAGTCTTTTCCCTCTGCACCGTCAGACATCAGTCCTGCTCCTGAGCCCTGCAAAGAAGCAGTAATACTGAAGAAGAAGAAGAAAAAAAAACTATTTAAAAATATAAAGAAAACGGGTACAAATACTGGTGATAAAAATGTGTTAAAGAACAGAAAGGAGAGCATGTGTGTTTTTAGGTACCCGACTCACAGTACAGAGGCTAGAAGGAAGCAGAAGGGTGATATTCATCACAGAAAAAAAATGAGTTTCTTTTAAGGCTGCGCTCAGCAGGGAAAACAAAAATTACACATTTAGGTCAGTCTTGAGGGATTTCTGAGATTGTTTCAGGCTTACTGTTTCTCCCTCTAACTCAACATTATACTCAATTAATCTGCCCTTGTCCAGAAGTAAAGAGCGATCTTAAAGAGTCTCATTCTTTCCTGCTGTGAGAAACTTTTTCCTTAGAGAATAAGACGCACAAATTGCAAGATTAAACCTTCTTTTTTGGCTTTGAAACCTAAGCTAATATAGCGAGACCTTGCAACGTGTTACAGAGGAAAATGGGTAGAATGAAATCAGGGAACATAAATTACAGTGACTGAAAGCATTCACAGCCGATCCACAGGGCTGGGTGAGGTGTTTATTGCTTAGGAGAACTTACCAAAGAGAGTGATGTCCAGCAAATTCAACGCTAGCCTGGTCTAGGAAGAGAATAACAAGCTTGACGATTCCAAACACCGCTGGCCTTAGAAGACATCATCGGAACTCCCCAACGTCCCAGACATCTTATTTTTCTCTGGACTTTGACCACTAGGGGCAAGTGCGGGGGTTAAAAGACACATCACCATGGTGAGCATTTAGAAATGCAGGCAACTGTGGAAACAGGAGACTGTATGCCTGAAACTAATGTGATATCGCATGTCAATTACACTACAATAAAAAAAAATTAACTGATTTTAAAAATCCAAGTACAAAAAGGAAAGCAACAGCACAAATAGTACTGAAAAAAAAAATAACCAATTAGAAGAGGAAAGATGAAATTCCCCTGGGCAAGTGCCCAGAAGTGAGGGACCTAAGTGTATGCAGAAGGAAATGCCCGGAATAAATAGCAACATTTAAAAAAAAAAAATGCAAACCCTCATCAGCAATCAAAAATGAAAACGCCAACAAGTTTGAAATACTATCACACGCTTATGAAACCGGCAGAAACAAATTTAAAATAAAGATACATGTGAGTCTTGGCACTGACCTTTCACAGTAACAACTGTAAGGGAAATTTTTGCTGGGGTTTGTAGCCATTCTCTGCGGTGCTTTCCACAAACGGTGACCTTCAATGCATCAAGTGTGCAGTTGCCACATAATGTCAGATGTTCAGGATTCTCAGGGTTTGTGGTGGCAGGAAGCGCCAGAATTCTGCAGAGGCTCTTGACTATTTCATTCAATGCTAATAAAAGGGAGATAAGTGAATTCTATTGTTCAGGGCTTCTACTCAGAAAGACAATCTTTCATTTTGCAAATGCACCAACCCGTTCACTGCTCACTCCCTGTTGATTTGCCTTGTGTTTCCTCCAATGGTCAGTGTTCGAGTTTAGATTTCTGAAAGGACCCACCTTCCTTCAGTTTTCTAGGTCTCCAAACCCACCGTACCTGACATGACTCAATCAATGTGGGCTCCCTTTCTCGTGACCGGCTCGTAGCGAGGTTTCTAAGTAAAGGGAGCTGATCGTGACCAGGTGAGCGTGGGAGACACGCACGTGCTCACGGAGTGATGTGAGGTGCTCCCAGGTAGTTTGAGCACCCACAGTCACGGCTACAGCACAAGACTGCGAGCTTTTAGGCAAAACTCCAAACACTGAATGAAGCTTAAATGGTTGCCAAATTGCTGCCGTATTTCTCCAAATGTAACAAAAAGTGTGCATGTACTGAATAATAGAATATCTGTATTTGAAATCTACATATTTCTCATGCAAAATAATCACATAGGAAACTTGCATTTGTAGTTGCCATGGAGAAAAATTTCAGAAAGCTTAAATACATTATTATTTAACAAGTCGGTAGGCTTGACGACAGGAAAGGTCAGGGCTTTGTCTTTTTTTTTTTTTTTCTCTCAATGAAATTGAATAAAAACCAACACCATACCCCTGTGATCATACTTTCATTGCTAATAGGAGCAAATAAGCATGTAAGTTAATAACCCTAATAAATCACTTTTGGAGCAGACTGAAATAATTCGGATCGCTGATATGTCTTGTCTGAGAATTTTGCTCCGAGTAAGCCTTGAAACAAAGATCTCGTGAGAGTAAATATTTATAGGATCCTATCGGAAAGACACCTAGCAGTTTCCGGAGTTTAGATAGTTGAGCTCTGTTTGTAAAAAGGCAAGAAAAGAATTTATACTAGATCCTAATACCTAAGAGAGACCCACACCCATCTTTGCAAGATTGCTACGATTTATACGTATGGCTGTATCTCGGAGTGGCCACCCATAATCACTCTCAAGATGTTTGAAATATGTATTTTAATTATATTTAAGCTGGGGGGGTGGGAGGGGGACTACTGCTTTTTACAAGCCACTTCACCAACATGCCCAAGCTCACTATGTGTGTTTGTTTCTCTGTGTCTTATTTTGTGTATTTATTTATGCCGTTTTATTGTTTTGTTTTCCTGTTCAACTATCCCAGATTTCATCTCAAACCAGTAACTCGACGAGTGTGTATCTTTTCCCATAGGCTGTGCCCTGAAAGTTTGTTCTTACTGATTTTCAGCAGCCAGTGAGAGTGGTTTTTAAAAATTCTCTAATCAGCATCACGGAACCCGCTCTCGGAGCTCACAATCATTTACCGCTGTGGGTGAGCTCAGGCACAGCTCCCGTGGGAGTGAGGAAGAGGGGGAAATGTTCTCTTCGGACAGAACAGGAAACATCCACCCTGTGGATATCCCAAGGCTTGTGAACCCGGTGGGCCCCGGGGCCGAGGTGACTCTTCCCTTCACGGCGGTCCCCACCTTGCGGCAGGGGACCTCAAACATAATGACTGCATTTCAGGGAGTTTTAAGGAGTTATTAAAATAAGCCAACAGATTGGAGGTATTGGAATTAGCGTACCGAGAGAAAAGCTAAATATATTAAGTTTACAATGTAGAATACGTAAACTGTGCCACATTGAGCACATACTGGACATAGCAGTAATTACTGGGGGCAGCAGGCCCCCTGACGGTGGTGCGAAAGAGATGATGTAAAACATCTCTCAGTATAAAATCATGCACCCCGTGAATCTGAGCAAAATAGAGATGTGTTTCAACAAAGAAAGCATCCAGGTCATAATTTTTTTTTTCTGTAGGAATTTCTAAAGGATGAATTTTGAGGAAACCGAATAAAGATAGAAGAATAAGAATATGAGAAAGGAAGATAATCAAATGTGAACAAAGACTCTTTTCCCCTAATAAATCCAGGGAAACATCATCTTGGGGGGAAAAAAGCCACAATAATAACATGAAGGTATTTCTCAATATTTTTTTAAAAGCTGCAAATAAAATACTAAACAATTATGACATGGAAAACGAGAGGGTGTTCAGAATGACATCTTCCCATGTGCCTTTTACCTATTACCAGTTAGGGGAAGATTTACTGTATTTATTTATTATATTGATTAACTTTAGACACAGTCACATGAGTATGTTAATCAATGAAGATTACTTAAGTTATAGGTAATTTATAGTTTCAAACTTGTGTTTGGAAAAAATAAGTGGATGGGTAGACAGATGATAGATAGATAGATAGATAGATAGACAGATTGATTGATTGATAGATGATAGATAGATAGATAGATAATAGATGATAGATGCATGATAGATAGATTGATAGATGATAGGTTGATAGATAGATAGATGATAGATAGATAGATAGATAATAGATAGATGATAGATAGATGATAGATGCATGATAGATTGATAGATGATAGGTTGATAGATTGATAGATGGATAGATGCATAGATGGATAGATAGATAGATAGATAGGTGATAGACAGATGATAGCTAGATCCAACAGATGAGAAAAAGCAGGGGAAAAATAAAACGATAGGGAAAAGAGGACACATAAGACAGTAGAACAGATCAGTGTGAGTGAAAACGTGGGGTCTCTGCCCACAGCCTCACGGATCCTTTTGTGATGTCCAGCCCTATAGCTCACAGCCCTGGGTGTCCCTCTCTGAGCCGCCCCTCTGTAAAGACCAGGGGGTTACCTGGTCTGTGGGTTACCTCGCCCCACCCTCCTGTCCCTGAAGGACAGCCCTTCACCAGCGAGGACTAGGTGTGTGAATATGAAGTGATCCAGCTCTGGGCTCCTGGTCACACAGCTCTGAGCCCTGGTGCTTTGCTCTCAGATGCCCCTGGAAGGACTGAGCTAAGCTGACGTTCCGTCAGGCTCATTCCCACCCTTGCTCGGCCTCCTTCCCCTCCAAGGTCTGCTACTGAGGACCCAACCTAAGACAATTCGTGACAGCAATACGTTCAGCGGGTGGCATTTGCTGTTAAAACACGGGGACTTCCCAATAAAAACCAGAAAAAATTAAAACGCAATCCCTCCCAGAGCCCTGATCTCGATCCAACGAGTAGGGACCAAACGGAAGTTGGTGGCTCTGTGCTAGACCGAAGAGACGTGTAAGCACAGACCCATGCTGGCAGATGGACGTCATTACCTTGTCATAAAAGATTTGTCTGCTTCCAAGTATAGCTTTCCTGAGTCTGTATGCATCTAACAGAAATAACAAAAAGCAGAAGACTAAAAAAGTTACAAGAAGTGGACAAGTTCAAACTCATAGTGTACATTTCAACATAACTTTCCCAGAAATTGATACACTAAATAAACTGAGAACACAGTAGATACAGAAATTCTGAGTATCATACTTAACATTTATGTCATAATGGAATATAGAATGTTCTGTACTCAATATTTAGAGAAGAAGCTTATTTTTAAACAGTTTTTAATGTTTATTCATTTTTGAGAGAGAGAGAGAGAGAGAGTGAATGGGGGAGAGGCAGAGAGAGAGAGGGGGACACAGAATCCAAAGCAGGCTCCAGGCCCTGAGCTATCAGCACACAGCCCGACACGGGGCTTGAACTCACGGACCGCGAGATCATGACCTGAGCTGAAGTCAGATATTCAACCAACGGAGCCACCCATGTGCCCCTGAGAACAAGGTTGTTTTGAAAGCAGACGCAGAGAATTTACAAAAATGAACACAGAGTAATCTGCAAAAACAATCTCAATTATCAAGTTCTCTGTAATCTACCTTGAGCCTTTGTAATAATACATATCAATACTGAAAAAAGTAACAAAGACATCCTATATTTTGTTAATATGAAAAAAAAAGCTTATAAATTTCTAAGCCTTCATCAAAGATAAACCGATAATGGAACAGTGAAAGAAAAATGTGGTTTCTACTACAATTTCATCGATGTAAATATTATGATCCCATTTCATAGCCAAAGAAGTTGGAAAGTAAAGGCACACTTCAGTGTTTTGCTCACAGACATACTGCTGAGGAAACAGGCACACTAGAAAATAAAGTCTCATCTTCTGCTGTGAGAAACTGTTCCTTTTTTAAAAAAAAATTTTTAACATTTCTTCAGTTTTGAGAGAGAGGGAGACAGAGCATGAGCAGGAGAGGGGCAGACAAAGAGGGAGACGAGACACAGAATCCGAAGGAGACTCCAGGCTCGGACCTGTCAGCACAGAGCCCGACGCGGAACTTGAACCCACGAATCTGTGAGATCACAGATCTCTGAGCTGAAGTGGGACATTTAACCAACTGAGCCACCCGGGTGCCCCGAGAAACTGCTCCTTTCTATTACAACGCTATTATAAGTCATAAAATGACTTTATTTTATCTAATGAAGTAAATTCTTGCGATCTGTGTCTATTTGCACGGAATACCCTGGGATGTGATTGGCTCATCACAGCAAATATATGCCGGCCTAAGACAACCCAACTTCTCTCATGTTTGAGTTCCCAGGAGTCGTGTTAACGTTTGCCATGTGGAAGCGGGGGCACTACAGACTGGGTATCTGTCCTTTTCTGTTTACACTCGTGAAAAACGGCAATCACCATCCCGAATAAAACCGTATTGCTTGGTAGATTCCTGATTACATACAAATATCACTGATTCTGCGTGAATGCGGTGAAATTTAAGGTTTCAAAGAGCGTTTGCAATGTCTTCACACGGCTGCACTTCTTTCCATGGTGACCTCGTCCTCTCCGTTGGCTTCCAACGTGCCAAACGCGAAGGACACCCACCTGCTGTGCCCTGAAATCTCCCCCTGAGCCCCAGACGGCCCGGGGCCTGCTCGTCGCCCTGGCCTGGATGTCCGCCAGACTTTTCAAAACAGTTTGGGTCTTGAGCTCTTGAGCCCAAACTGAGCTCTTGAGCCCCCACCGCCCTCCCCATGCCCAGACCTGTTTCATGGCCCTTCTTTCGGCAGAGGGCAGTTCTCAGACCAGAAGGCTTGAAGCCATCCCAACGCCTCTGTTCCTCGCACCCCACAACCAGTCGCTGAGGGAGCCTCTTTGACTCAACCACCCATTATCGTCAGCATCGGACTCCCTGTCACCTCCCAGAGCTCTTACCCACGTGTGACCCAGGTGTGGGCTGTGACCGCCTGCACCTGGGCGTCTGCGGCAGCTCCCAAGTAGCCTTCCTGCTTCTGTGCTTGACCCTCAGCGGCCAGATCACGGGCTGCATTTCACTTGGCGGGTGTTGAAGTCCTTGAACTGGCCCTCGGGGCGCCTCCAAAATGCCCCCAGGGCAGCCCAGCACTCTCCCCTGTCTCTTGAGCCTTTCCTGCGTGGAGTCAGCACCCACACTGGCCCCTGATGACTTTGATCGGACCTCACATGCGCCTGTCCCAGGGCTCTCCCTGAAACCCTCCACCCCCACTCTCCACACTGCCTAAAGGCTTTGCTCGAAGGTCTCCCCCCCAAATGCCTCTACCCTGAGTACACGAAATGGTGTTATGACCTGCCCGCCCCTGCTCAGGCTCTCCCTGGTACCCGGACCTGGCTGGAGGAACTCCTTCCCTCCCCATCACTTACCACGCTGTAACACACATTAAGGTCTACTCGTCATCTGTCTCTTGTTTACTCTTCCTGCCTCCCCTTTCCAAAAGACACAAGACAGGATTTAGTCTTAAAAAAAAAAAAACCCCGCATATCTATGATTCTGAAATACCCCTACACTTTACCCAATTACCCCGGTTTTTAGCTAAGACCAAGTGTTGTTCTGCATATGAATTGCAATCCTCATAATCTATAATCAATGTTGTCTTAGCGTCCCGAGCCTCTGGCGGAGTCGGCCTGAGCCTGCCGGACTCTGATGGAAAACACATCTGATGAAAAGGCATATAGGCACACTGCTTGCACTCAGCACCACGATTAATGTGTCAGTCACCATTTTAATATTTTGTTAACAAAATATTACACAGGGATATCCCTTTTGCACTAAGTTAATAGAAACAATTCTTTTTTACCCGTTTTCACTGAGAGGCTTTACTGGAGCATACCTTACAAATATATTAACTTACACATCTTTCGTTTAGGCCGAGAAATATCTAGACAGGCTTTTTCAGAAAGCAATTATGAGAGGCAGTAACTTAATTACTGAAGCCTCTTGGAAGGCACAGCATTAATGTCCTAAATGCCGTATCAGTAGATACAGTGTGGGATGCGGTACACACAGATTGAATCACAATAGGAGGTCAGAAGGAAGCAGAAAGAGACAGCTATATATCTTTCCTGCTTCTCTTTAAATATCTATTTTTCATTTCAGAGTTTCTCGTTCCCTTAGGTGCAGTATGAACTTAAAAGCCACCTAGATTCTTCATAGGACTTTTAGAGTATATGATAGATCAATAATTTGTTGGTTTGTTTATGAAATATGCCAACTTACTAGGACAGAGTCATTTTTAAGAGGAAGCCAAGATCAATATATATGTGCATAGATTTATGGGTGTTTTTGTTACAATCAGAATAAGTCTGTTTAAAGAACTCAAAACGGCAAGGCTGGCTGTTTTCAGTATGATCTATTGGCTCATCGGTGCCACTTTAATTCCAGAGACTAAAAATATCACGTCTGAGACTTTTATTCTGATAAACTCCCCTTGAATGTAATTAATTTTAACAGCCAGGATTTAAAATTGCAGACAAATAACAACCCAGCTGTAGCTTAACGGCATAATCTCTAGGATCCGCTCTCTTTCTTGGGAATGTCAAATATTTGTTCGTGCCGATGAATTTTAGAGCTACAGCCTTCTGAATTTTCATCCTGCATCTTTCCCTTCAGAGAATTAAAGGAAAGAAACGGAGAGTTATGACCTTAACTGTGGGCGATGACTCAAACAGCAAAGCGGAAATTTGTTGCCATACAGCCCAGCGTGTATACTTGTCTTTGTACAGCTGGTTGGACAAAGCCATGCCACTCGGGGCAGAGAGGGAGAAGACCCAAGTGAACGTCTTCGTTCTGTCCAGTAATTTCAGTGACACTTTCCTTGTGTGGATCTACTGAACCCAAGGAGCTGGTCCCCCCAGTATGGCAGAGTTCACCCAACCACGCTGATCGGCATCAGATAAGTCAACTAGGTTGAAGCAATAGGACGAGAGACATTTCGATGCGACGCCTGTATTTCCAATCACCCTTCCTGATGCAGAGGAATCTTAGGGATACCAAGGGAGTAGATTAGCACTCCCAACCTACAAGGTGGGGAGTGTGGTGGTGACCCCGTATTGGCTGTTCCTAAGCATTTGCACAACGCTCTTCTGTGAGTCTCGCCTGGCACGTCAATACAACAGTTTCTCTCACATGTCCCCGACCTCAACTCACCATAGATCGCCCAACAATAAGGTAAACAGAGTTTCGTTTTACTTTCCAAGTGTTAATCACAAATCAAAGGGGCAAGACTGTTGTCTTTAATGCTTAAAACCTATTGCGACTAATTAAAATTGTGAACACATCCAGGGAATATGGACTCAAGGCCATTTTAGCCATAATGATGCTGAATAAGCCACTAAATGATTTCTTTCTGTTCTTTTTATTCCTGCTGACTTAATAAAAGGGTGATTTGCCAATTAGACCAACCCCTTTGGGCGCCAGTGAACAGATCTGTGCCCTCTTCTGTTTATGCAAGGAAAGATGTTCCTGGCTGTTGACCTGAGCTCCCACCATGTCCTCTGGGTCAGAGATGCTCACGCGCGTGCATTTTTTCCTCCAAAAACAAGCTAAAACAGAAAGCTACTCATCTGGTATCTATTAGACTAAGGTGTAAACATACAACTTAGCACCCTCAGCTGTGTAGATACGTAAACGTATGGCACATACCTGGCTTCCTGCTAACCTGGCCCCTCCTCACCTACCCCTCGGCGTCCCATCATACTTCCAATGAGACGTTACCTGTCATATCTCACCCGCTCTTGATTGCTCACCTAAGTCCTTCCTACCTTGCTGAACGCCTGCCTCCCTGACACCTGCAGTTAGTGTCAATCCTAGCTTTGCTGGGCACCTCTAACAGATTGTCGTGTCCAATGTCATGAGATATATTCTGCCTTGCTTCATCCATTAAATGCTTCAAAATTTAAATCCTCCCCTGGATCCTAAGTTCTTTAAAGTAACAATTCAAGAATTCAATAAGTTCAACAGGAAAAAAAAAAAACCATACAGAACACTCCAGTATTTACTTATTCAGTCATTTAATTATATCGGTGTAAACTCATGAATATTTCACTTACACTTTGCATTGTAACCCAATACCACATTCTTTATGTTGTTGGTGAATTGTTCCAGGCTAGACACGGGGAGCTGGAAGTTGGCTCCTGTGTCCCTTTGACATAGTCTTATCATAGCTGCTTTCTGCTGTTGCTTTTTGAACACCTTCCTAATTTCTGGCACTTTGTGATGCTCCAGGCTCGTCTGGTAGATATGCTGCTCCAGCTCTGGAACCAGGCATTTCTCCAAGAAGCCCTGGATCCTTTCAGTGGAGGATGGAAATTGGAAACACAGATCTGAATGCTGGGTGGGCTCGTGGCTGCCGGGGCAGGTTTTTGCTTTTTACCCCCTGTTTACCTTTGAGTGTATTCTACTTAACCTCTCTGGATTGTTTTATTTAATTTCAAAATAAGGGGCATACTGCAGTAAAATAGCTCTCTTAACCAATTTTTAAAGTAGGCTCCACGCCCAGTTTGGGGCTTGAACCCATGACGCTGAGATCGAGAGTCACATGCTTTACTGACTGAGCCAGCCGGGTTCTCCTCTCTTAATCCCTTTTGACTTAACAAACTGTCCAAATTAACCCCCAATCTTCATTCCCATTTGAAACCATCTGACTGATGACCACACAAATGGAAAATTTGATTAAAGCATGTAATCTTCAAAAATCCTACAGCAGGAAGGATTCAAGGAACTCACACTTAGAAGGAAAATGAGGGGCATCTGGCTGGCTCAGCTGGTTAAGCGTCTGACTCTTGATTGGCTCTGGTCATGATCTCATGGTTCCTGAGTTCGAGCCCTGCATCAGGCTCTGTGCTGATCATGCAAAGCCTGCTTGGGGTTCTCTACCCCTCCCCTGCTCTGTCTGTCTCTCTCCAAAAATAAACTAAAAAAACAAAAATTAAAATATTCTCTCTCTTTCTCCCTCACTCCGCCCCCCCCCCGCACCCGCTCATGCTCTTTCTCTCTCAAAAAGGGAAAGAGAGAAAGAAAGAAAGAAAGAAAGAGAAAGAAAGAAAACAGAAGGCAAATTAAACGAACTGGAAAGATTCCATATTCAAATTACAAAGTGTCTGCGAGGTCTCACTTCTTTATTAAAAAACACATACACAGATCATACATTAAGCCTTAAGCGTACATTTCAAGAGGGTCTTGGAAATTCAACACAACAGATCATATTCAAAGAAATGATTTCTTCCCTTTTCAAAAGATTGGAAAGTAAGTGGACATTTATAGTTTTAATTTTAAAAAACATGGTTTCCCAGGTTCGATGTTGAAGATAGTGAATGACCTGTAAGTAGGGAATGGCCATGACCATTCAGATGGGTTCCACACAGGCTTGGACAGTGTGAAAGTGCCATGTGGAGGGAGGAGGGCCTTGGGGCATTATCACAGGTACTACAGCTCAGTGCTGGGTCAGGTATTACCCCTCGAGATGCTGGAACAGGGGCAGCTCTAGAGATTAGGGGAGGGCAGTATAGAAGGGATTGAGGGAGTATCTAGGGACCTCCCGCAGTGGCTAATTACCAAAGGGCATGAGAGTATTTTAGCATTTAATCCTCCGAATGCTGTGCTGGTGCACTGACTGACCGACTGACTCTCCATCCAGCCCGTGAGTCTCACTGACATTTCCATGCCCTAACTGACCCTTTGCGTAACCCATGGGTTAACTGGCAGAACAGGGTCTACT
Source organism: Prionailurus bengalensis (assembly GCF_016509475.1). Taxonomy (NCBI): domain Eukaryota; kingdom Metazoa; phylum Chordata; class Mammalia; order Carnivora; family Felidae; genus Prionailurus; species Prionailurus bengalensis. The sequence continues at coordinate 237,383,028 of NC_057343.1, read as the reverse complement.
TGTCCTGTTATACGGGGCTGTTGTGACCCCCTGACACGTAACAGGGGATTTTCCAGGGTGAGCACGTGAGGCCCTCACCGTCACTGGCGCCTCATCGTCCTGGTCGCCTGCCTTGACCGCACAACCAGAGCCCTTCCTTGGCCGAGTTATTTCCTTAATGTGTCTGCAAATTAAAAGTGTGCAGATGTTGGTGAATCGTTACAAACTTCGTGCCGCTTGGGTCATTCTTCACCTCTTGCGGTCTGGTTTTCTCTTCTCCATAAAGGGAAGTAAAATGCTGAATTTAATTGGCAAGGATTAATACATAAAAATCACGCGTTCTGAAATGTTTGTGAGGAACACTCAGTAGTTAGGTAGAGCCAATGCACTCTGTGTATGCACAAAGATGCGCACAGTGGACACGGTAGGCAAGTAAAGGGAAGACGGAACTGTGGTCGGTGGGTTCTCAAGCAGAGGTATGCACGTGGTGGCACGGTTGCCGAATAGAAACATTATACAAGTAAGCACTGTCCCTTTGTCAGGAATTGGTCAAGATGCCTCCCTGGTGGTTCTCAGCACAGCATGGTAAAGCTGCCTCTTTCGCAGGTAGACCTGGGGCAGAAGAAGGGCCGTTCCTTGCCTGGGCCATCACTCCTTCCGGGGGGCACCCGAAATGGGAACCCAGACACTGGCTCCAGGCCCGTGTTTGTCCTGCTAGGACGGAATGTGGAAACAGGGCTCTTGGAAGCACAGGTAGCAACGGTCCTTGTGGAGAAAGGAGGAGTCAGTCAAGGGAAGGGGAAGGGTCTCAGGGCAGATGTGGTGCTGTGACAGCCGGCACTCCACGTGGTCAGAGCTCTCTCCTGAGGGGCTGGCTGCCTTTGAGGGTTCGTCTTGGGACGGATGGGCCTGGAGTAAGTAAGCAGAGAGCAGCTATTGGCATCAACGAATCTGTGTCGCTTTTATCAAACATCTTCCTTTGTGGTAAAAATAAACTCACCAGGTGCTGCAAACCACGGTTCTCCCGAAGACTTGGGGGTGGAGGGAGGGAAAGGTCTCACTGGCATATAATTCAGCACCTACTTGTTTTTTGGTTTTTGTTTTCCTGAAAAACACGGAAAGATCCCAAAAGATGAGCAGTATGGACGCTCTGTGACGCGAGAATGGACGTTTGTCAGAAGATGCCGACAGCGAACTTGTTAGTTTGCTCAGCTTCGGCAGCAAAATGCCACAGACTGCGTGGCTTGAGTGACAGAAGGTTATGGTTTCTCCAGTTTTGGAGGCCAGAAGTCTCCACAAGACTGGTTCCTTCTGAGGCTGCGAGGGAGAATCCGATGCCTGCCTCTCCCCTGGTTTCCAGGGGCTGCTGGCAACCCCTGGCATTTCTTGGCCTACTGATGCGTTGCCCCATCTCTGCCTTCATGTTCATAAGGCCATTCTCCTTGTGTGCAAGTCTGTCTGCAAATCTCCCCTTTCTATAAGGACACCAGTCATATTGGATTAGGACCCACCCTAATGACCTCATTGCAACTTGATCACCTTTGTAAAGACCCCCCTCTCCATTAAGGTCACATTCTGGGGTGCTTGTTAGTCAGGGCGTCAACATATGAATTTGGGGATATGGCTAAATTCATAATAGCAAGAGCAGTTAAGATCACATAGTAACCATGAATTAGAAGAGTAAGGTAGTTCTTTTTTTATTGTTTAAAGTTTTATTTATTCTTGAGAGAGAGAGAGAGAAAGAGAGAGAGCAGGGGAGGGGCAAAGAGAGAGGGAGACACAGGATCCGAAGCAGGCTCCAGGCTCCGAGCTGTCAGCGCAGAGCCTGACCCAGGACTCAAACCCATGAACCATGAGATCATGACCTGTGCTGAAGGTGGACGCTTAACCAGCTGAGCCAGCCACGTGCCCCTTAAAATAGTTCTTTTTCTATTTAAAACGTATGTGAAAACTATGTACAAAAAAAATATCTTAAGTGAGTAGCTCAACTTCAAGTAGTTATATTCTTTTAAATATTACTTTTCCCTTATAGGCTGTTATAAAAATCATCTAAATGACTTGTTTTAATTAATCAAGGAATAACAGCACTTAAATCTGTCTTTGTCATTCAGAGTATGCCTACGATATTTTAGAGTCGCGTTATATGGTCTTTCCATTCATGGGGTCGTGACTATATTTTGGGTGTGGCATTCTCAATGTATACGAGAAATAAAGTCCTATCTGAAATGCATTTTACTTTCATTGGGAGTTGAAGGAATAAGGTTTATTCTTATGTCAAAGTAATTTTGCACAGCTCCTCATGATAAGGTTCTGAGTAAAATCATGTTTATTTTGGATAACTTAAAATCACCATTTTTATTTGACATATTCATGATAGGAAAAAGTCTATTTTATAGGCCAGAAGAACAAAGAAATAGTGTAAAAATAAACTTTTAAAAATGGATATTTTCCCCGAAAGAGAGACTATCCCAAATCCACCAATGGGTGTCATTTAGAGCAACTGTTCACAAATTGTTCTGGGAAGTGTGTTGGTCCCTGAGGTCCCTCTGGGTGACCCCCAGGCTAATCTCATGTAGTATTGATGCTTATAATATGAAAATGTCTATATTTTAGTTTCCAGAATGGATGGTTTATGAATAATGTATAATATTTAATAAAACCAGACATTGCCTCATTAATGTCTCATCAAAAGTCGGATGGATCATTCCCTTAAATCTGGCATTTTTGGGTCATGTACTGCATAAGATTGGGTAGATGGATATCCACCCTTTTACCCCACTAAACATTTTTATAATCCAGCGAATCTCAGGATTAATTTCTGGAAGGTTTTAATCACTAATCAGATTAAACTCAACATAAGAAACCTATTGAGTTTATTAATTCATTCGCTTTGCAATGAGTGCTTTTGTTTGCCTGTTACATAAAATGCTTATGAACAAAGCAAAGCTTGCAGGGAGAAAAGGACTTTTGCAAAAGGCACACCACAGAGTAGGATGTCGGAGCTGCTGCTTGGCACATACTTGTTAGCTCGCACTGTTTGAGGCTCCCCACAATATTCGGGGGGGACAGCGATCATTTGGTATGAGCAAATGATGCCGGAAGAATACCCGTCAGCCTGTGATACCTGGGCGTCACTCTACAGTCAGATCTCAATTCATCCAGAAGGTAAATGATTCCCATGAGTCACCCTATATATGACCTGATAAATTATTTCTATTCAAAACAATTATAAAAGCTAAGGTGAACTTGTAACCTCCCTAGGTGACCGCAATAAATCACTAGTTTCGTCTGACCCTGGCATTGTATGCCTGCAGAATTCGCATTGATCTTAAAGCTTCGTCACCGACTTCTAAAAACCGTAATCCCTTGGCCTTTTCCCAAGATGGCATACACACATATCTTTTTAGACTTGAATGTGACTTGTGTTTCCCATACATGCATTATATGTGCTCTCCTCCTCTTTCTGCGTTGGCTGTGGGACATGGTGGGGGTAGACTGAGAAGGAAGTGGACTGGGGGAGAGGTGGGCTTGGAGGTGGAGGGGGCTTGAGTTGGACGGAGCTGGCATGAAGGGGAGTGAATGGAGGGGCTTACCTTTGATGTGGGGGCTCTGTTCAGGGAGAGGCTGATGTAACATCCCTGAAGCAACATTTCTCCTGGAAATGGGGCCAACAGGTTGTCTGAGTCAAGCAGCTGCCTCTGGGAATCATAGTCACTGGGCTTTCTGAAAAGTCAGCTTCTGGAAGCTGCCAGAACCCGCGATGATCCTCGCAACCTTCAACCATTTGCAATCTCGCCTGAGACAATTTGCTGCATTTAGTGGAATCATCCAGGAGAACATTATGCCTTCTCCCTGCCCCCTGAAGCACCCTCAATACGCTCTTTCGTGACCTGACCTTGCCTTTCCCTATCTTCATCCCTAGCTCCCAAGTCCGTCTTCGATGCCCACGTGTCCTGGCCCTGGGGTCCACTCCTATCTCGCACACACCACCTTCTCCGTTCTCTGCACTGAGGCCAGTGCCTCGTCTCCGGCGATTCTCCAGAACAGTCTAGGTGAGCCCCTCCACTGGCACCTCCTGGAGGTCAGACAATTTATCAATTTCAGCTGGACTTCTGTTACCTAGCAAGGTGCTCCAGGAGGGACGGATGACTGACTGAATGCAGCTGTAAGGGACACAGAAGGCAGGGCACTTGGAATAGATTCGACCCAGGTGGTGAAGGGACTCGGGCGGTGAGTCACTCAGTAAATACGTATTTTCTGGGCATGGGGCTGCAAGGGAAGAAAAGCCACATCACTTGCCTCCAGGGAAATTACCAGGCTATAAAGGAGATTATGGACTTCATCCTCAATCACAGAATTCTTACTGATGTTAATATTTAAATTTACGTAGTTTTTAAAACCCAGGGCAATGGCGTAATTCAATCTTTTATGAAGGAAATTACTCCGATAATGAGGTGGGGGGAGAAGTGGGTGGGGAGTTGGCAGAAGACAACTCTGGAAGAGAGTGAGGGAAGTTACAGATTGATTTTGGCAGTTTGGGCAAGTGGTAGTGAACAAAATGGCGGTAAGGTGGAGAGGAAAATATATTGGCCAAAGAAAGGGTTTAACATTTCCACGAAAAATTCCTAACGAAGCCCCTCGTTACATATTACAGAGACCCCATTTTACCAAATGCATCTTTGTTTTTATAATGCAAATCACAAAGTACTGTAGAATACCTACCAAGGAGACATCGATTCCCTTAATTAAGGTGTATCTATACCAGAGTTATTTTTGACTCCCTTATAATTTGCTGATTCTCTTATCTCCTACTCTGATTTCCCTCTGGCTCATTCTCTCCCATTGCATTTTTCCACCAAATTCTATTTGTGAATCAATTTGTCCCTAAGAATAGAGCAGCCTTTGCAAAAATGTGTTCAGTACACAAAGAATGGAGAGTACAAGCAAGTAAATCAAAGGTGATCCAATTAGTGATTTTTTTTTTCTGGGACAGAGATATTGAGTCTTCATTTATTGTGGGGAAAAAATACAGGGCACCAAAAAAAAATCCCACAGTTCAGTATCCTTTTTAAATAAAGAAAAGTGCAGATGCACTTAGAAAGTTACTTCTTAATCAGCTAACAATGAGGGCTCAGAAGCAGGTGTCTACTGATGAAGGTATTTATAGCAGGCCTAATATGTGATTCTGAAATGCTTTCTCTGTAACCAAATCAACTGAGCAAAGCATAAGTGAACATCACCAAAGCAGTACAAACATCGTTAATATCCTGGAGGGTGTGAAAATAAGAGGGGCTCATTTGATCCCGCTCTGTGGTCCACCATCTTCCAAATCCCCACGAGTGCAGGGGGGGCCTCTAGTTAAGAAGAGTTGGGAGACTTCTGTCCCCTCTTCCACCACAAGGATGTTTCCATCACTGGCCATTGACGCTTTAAGCACAATCCAGAGCCTCACAGAGCTGAAGTGATGAAGCCTTTCCCTTTTCATTTCCATTGATCATAACCTCTCCCCAAGGTGATTCCAGCCACCTCCTCTCCTGGTAACCTGCCTAGGAATCCACCACACTCTAGCATATCCCAGGTCAGCCTGGATGAAGGGTATCCAGCTTTGGGTCGAAGAGTTTCCGGTTCCTTCCTAAACTGGCCCTGGACATCGCTGGACTAAACAATTAGAGAAAAAACATGCCAGTAAATCCCAAAGGCACAAGAAGACATTTGCTCAGTGATTGAATCAAATCACATGAATCGAAGCAGAAAACACTGGGAAATGGGGTTCTTCTAATAACGCCCCACATGGAATGAATGGGTCGAGGTTTGGAAATGACTCACGGCCACTGTGGGGACCAGCACATGGGGTAGAATGTATCCCCTCCCAGCTTGCCACCCAGTTGAGATTTTTGCAGGTAAATGGGCACTTCTTTGGTGTAGTGTAGCTGTTTGCATGACTTGGGTGAAACGTGCTGGGATACCAGGTAGCACGGAGGGCAGAAAGAATTATCGATCTTTCGTCCTTGCTTGTGTCTTGAGGAGCATTGAGCCCTTGAAACCTGTGATGATGAGGAAGACAGGGGTTCAATATTTCACGCAGAGAATCCAAAGAAAAGTTCAACAGCAATGACGTCTTCTTGGAGAATATTTTTTACAAAGCTATAAAAGAGGGCACATATCTAGGGTCATTGATGCCTTTATTACAGTCTCCAGATAAACTAAGGGAAGATTATAGTCACTATTCCATCATGGCTGGCCTGGCTTCACTTACATTTTGGTTACAGTTTCAAAAAAAAAAAAAAAACCAACCTTCTGAGCAAGTAAATTTTGTCATTTGTCACAAATATAATGCAAAGCAAAGGCAAAATAGCTATTAAACTCCACAGCCCCATTGCAGCACGCAGAGATTAAGGTTATAAAATAGTTGAAGTCAAAATTGCAACTTGCGTCATAGGTTTGGCATTGGTTATATATTTTCCTCTCTGCACATCCAACAAGAAAACTGCCCAGGAGTTAAAGAAGATGTGTGATAAATATTCACCTCCTTGATGGTGTGCATCCTGCTTTTTCGATTTTTATTTTATTTTTCATCACCGGTGCTACAAGCAGCTATGGAAACACTGCACTGCTATAGACCAGGATATTTGTCTGCAGGCAAGAGAAGCCGGTACCAAAGTATGTGTGAGAACAAGAGCCCACAAAATAATGTTTGGAGAAGAGAGAAATGAGGCTACGTTTGGGATAGAAGATTGGTGTCCAGAAAGTAATGAAAGCGAATAACAAAAAGGAAGCCATTAGAGGATTAACAGCAGAAGAGTGTGGAAGCCGGAAAAGCGATGGGCATTCTATGGGGCTGGAGAAGGGCGTAGAATCCACCTGTCGCAGCAGAGAAAGCCCAGAAGATCAGTGACACACATCAATCCCTCCATCAAAGCACCGGCTTGCCACACTGGTAGAAACAATAACACCATTTTTACCACGCGGCATATTGCGACCGGACGCTACACCCAACACTACGGTGAATTTCAAGGCACGACATCGTAATGATATTTTTAGAAGGAACTGCAGTTACATATGACTTTAAAAACATAACGAAAATTGCAATTTTAGTCGTAAACATGGAGATCAAGACAAAGTGAGTTTGGCCACTTTTAGGCCAGGTTATGGTCCAAGGAAGCCGTTCAGCCTTTCTCTGCATGTGGTTTCCGTCACTTGAAAACCAGAGTCTGGAAGAACCACGTGGCTCAGGCCTGAAATCCTCACTAGAGGACATCTAAATCACTGAGGACAATGATCATGGTGGAGCTGGAAATCCATAGAGAAAGCAGAGGGACCCGTGAGAAGCATGAAAACACAAATCTGACCTTTCTCTAACTCTATGGTTCTCTCTACCTGAGACTCCTGTCCCCGCAGCCAGGTGATCTGGGGAAAGTGAAAGTAATGTGTCGGGTAGGAGCTGTAATCAAGGGTTCCGCAAGCCTGAAATGACACGGAATAACGGGGTGATGACAGTAGGCCTGGGGGTTTTAGTTACTTACTGTTGTGTAAGAGGTTAGTCCAACACACAAGAACTGAAAACAGTCCTGCCCATCAAGACGTCGGTGGCTCTGGCTCAGGTCCGTCATGAGGCTGCGGTCCTGATGCTGGCATGTGCTCTGTCATCTGTAGTCACAGTGGGGTTGAGGATCCACTCGCGACGCTGCTCCCCCACCAGGCTGGCAACCTGCTACTGACTGTGGGCGGGAGCCCCCTTGCGTGCCCTCACGGCACTGCGGCTGACTTTCCTCAAGGTAATGGATTCGAGACAGCAAGTCCAAAGCTGCCATGTCCGGTATGACACGTAAGCTTCCCTCCGCCGTGTGTTCAGTTTACCATGAATACAGAGGTCAGTCCTATTGGCTATGGGTGGGCTGCAGGGGGCTGGGAGCACTGGGAGGAGAGGATTCCTGGGGCCACCTTGTGGGTTGACCACCACACCGGGCGACATTCCTCAGAAGACACGCTCTACGAGGGACCCTGGAATCTGCCCACCAAGGTCCCCTATCCAGCAACGCACACATGAAGCTATTCAAAGAACCGTTTGAAACACAGGACTCTGAAGTCACTCTCAGGGTAGCTGCCCACACCCCTCACGCCTTTGAAAGCCCCCTCTCGGCCAGTTCCTACCACCACGATTTTGTTAAGGTTATATTCTTTCAAAGGAGTTTGTGACTTTGATGCAACACCAGAGTCCCCTGATGGCCAATGACCGTCCAGACGCTGAGTCCACAGACTCCTGCCCTTGACCTTGGACCGACATCACATTACCTCTGCGCCGGGGCCTCTAATCTTTCCTGAGTGTCCTCCCGTCTCTCCCTCACCATACTGTGGGATTTCTATTATTCCATTTTTCCTGGAGATGCCCTTGGAATTCCTTCAAGTGCCTGTCTTGAAACTTGTACCTTCAGTGATTCCTTCTGGCAACAGGCTCTGTTTGAGTGATCACGTCTATTCTTGTGAAGTCACCAGTGACGTCTACTCAAATGAAATCAGTGTCTTCCCCTCTAACGCAGACCTCTGGGACCTCAGCCGAGCCCCAGACCCACCTTCCACATGCCTGTTGCCAGCTTCCTTTTACGTGTCTCCCAGACTCCTGAAGATCACACTGTCCCCAACATTGCCCCTCACCCTCTCCTGACTGTCAACTGAATACACTTCCCCTACTACACCTGACATCTGTGACTTCTCAATGCCTTTGCTTTTGGTACTCCCCACAGAAATCTGGTTTTGTAGTTTGTTTTAACCCCAAACGCACTGGAAATCCATCTCATTTTTTTTTTCATTCTCATTGATCCATGTGTCTGAAGATTCAAAGCTCCTCTACTGATGATGAGCCTAGAGATTGGCCACACTTTAATTCCTCTTCCAAAACACTACCAGAAATGCTTTTGCTGAAAATCCATGTTAAATTGGTAGTATCTTTATAAAGTATGTCGATATTCCGCATTGCCATTAGGATAACATTAAAACCTATTGGCCGGACTCAAGCTCCCCCATGATCAGGGCCCTAGTTACCAAATGACTTTTCCAAATTTATATTCTCATAGCTTTACCTGCCTTCGTGGGCATTCCCAGCTCCAGAACCTCAATCTCATACACACTCATGCACATCCACACACACATCCACACACATATAGTATATATACTGAGGGGCCAGCTCAAGTCACCGGAGCACAGGAGAGACCTGCCCCTGTCCTAGAGGCTTACAGATCCCAGTTCAGCTAGGATAGCGCCCAGAAACAGGGGTCAAGCAAGACAATAGGTTCCTGGCATGCTAATAACATGCCCTTGATTTCTGGTTCTAAAGCAACTCCCCCGAACTTGGGGACTTCTCATTTTAAAGGCTTAATACGCTTGGGACGCCTGGGTGGCTCAGTTAAGCATCTGACTCTTAATTTTGGCTCAGGTCATGATCTCATGGTTTGTGAGTTTGAGCCCCGCATTGGGCTCTGTGCTGACAGCATGAAACCTGTTTGGAATTCTCTCTCTCTCCTTCCTTCTCTGCCTCTCCCCTGCTTTCTCTCTCTCTCTCTCTCTCTCTCTCTCTCTCTCTCTCTCTCTTTCTCTCTTTCCTTTCTCTCTCTCTCTCCCTCCATCCCCTGCTCATTCTCATTCTCTCTCTCTCTCTCAAGTAAATAAAATAAACATTAAAAAATAAAATAAGGCTTGCTACACTTTTTCATAATGAAAATGTTTGGCCATTATGTCTTCATATATACTTTTTTCTGCATTCTGTCTTTCTTCTTCTCTGGGATTCCTGCTGCATGTGCATTAGACCTCTTGACATTGACTCCAAGAACACCTGAGCTTTATTAATTTTTTAATTTGTTTATTCTGTGCTCTTCAGATTGGATAATTTATCCTTACCAAACTTCAGTTTTACTCTTTTCTTCTGGTATATTTATTCTTCTGAAGGATTCATCTACTGATTTTTTTTTTATTTCAAATACTCTATTATTCAGTTCATGTGGTTTTACTTGGTCATATCTTATAGTTTCTATTTTTCTGTTGACATTTTATGACTCTAGTCTTTGTACCTTATTTTCCTTCACATCTTTGAGAATAGTTATAACAACTCCCATAAAATTGTCTGCTAATCCCAACATCTGAGTCATCTTGGAGTTATTTATGCATTGATGATGTTTGTCTGTGTATTTTTACTTTGCATAGCTATTAAGTTTTGATTTCATCATAGACATTGTAAAGTTATGTTGTAGGGACTGTGGATTCTGTTACATTCCTCTAGAGAGCATTAGTCTTCCACATCAACAGACAGTTTACTTAGCAGAAAGCAAATTCATAACTTTGTCTCCCCTGCACAGGTTTATCTCTCTTGTAAACTTAACTAGACCACACCCTCTGCAGTTCTTTCTACTCAGGCACATGGTTCTTCATTTTCCTCTGGGCATGGTGGCCCTGAAATCTGTCATCTGATTTTTTAGACCAGTATTATTGTCATTTTTCTATCCAATTTCTAGTTTTCCCATAAGGTGGCACTAATGAGTGGGGGGGGAGGAATCCTTGGGTGAAAAGTTATTTTTTTTTTAAAGGTGGAAATCTCACTCACAATCACTTGCTTCTTTCAACTGTCACTCCATTCCATTTTCTTCCTCACGGCGATCACTGTCCAGTGACTTCAGACAATTGTTTTTTTATCTTTTTCCCTCGAGTTTATGGCTCTGTGCGGAAGGGTTGTCCCACACGAGCGGACCTACCGTTTCTGACAATGGAACTTCCTTCATTCTGCATGTTTCTTGAGGATCACTTCAGAAGTGAAACACCAAGTGCTGTGTTGCACACACTGACATTTATTCTGTGGTGCAAACAATGTATCTGTTGGGGATGCAGAGAATTTATACCCAATGGAAGCAAAATGAACCACTTAGAGAATATTAATGTTCAGTTTCTCCATTTTATTCCCAACCACTCTCCTCCGTATCTTCATCCTCCTTACCCATCATTCACCAAGGCTGCATTCACCCCCCATCTTCTTTCTCGTCGGATAGTTGTTATGGGCTGACATCGAGAATTGAAAGGCATATTGTCTCCACTCTCCTGGTTCACTAGAGAACTTTTAAAAAACTGTATGCTATTCACCCTAGGTTTTTCCAAAAGGGAAAGAAATAGGAAGAAAGAAAGAAAGAAAGAAAGAAGAAAAGAAGAAAAGAAAAAGAATTTTGTTGCTAAGATGGTGCCCAAAAGTGAAAGGATAAAACTCTCTCATGCTCCCTAGTCACCCTTTCCCTTCTCACCTTCTCAGGATGGGTGATCCACAGCAGGGGAGCAGCGGGGGCGGCGGGGGGGGAGGGTGTCCTCATGCATCATACTCAGGTGCACCTGTTGTACAATGCCAGACCAGGAAAGAGCCGGGAGAGGAGTGGGGGTCGGGGGTGGGGAGGAGTGTCCCAGGGTGTGACAAGAACCACAGACTCTTTCTGAGACCAGCTAGCACTCCCGGGACCCTCTTCCACGATCTGTGCCCAGGAGCGGAGGGCTGTTAGTTTCACTGATTCCGTTCCTCAGGGTTGTCCTTCCTGCCGAAGTCTGAGGGGAATCAGACTTTACGAGTAACTTCCCTCTAGGACTGGGCCAAAGAGGCCAGAACTCACGACATCTTCAAGTTACACAGGGAAAGACATTCAACTTTATTTTGTCTGATTATATCAGTCAGTACAAAACATGTCTATTCATGATATATTTTGCACTAAAACTGTATGTATTCTCTCTCTAGACAGTGTTGTGGTGGCCTGGCTTTGCTTTATCTCTGAAGGCTGAAGTCATCCAAAGAGGGACTTGGTGCCCCTCGGTGAAAATCTGCCTCATCTTTTCCACATTAAACCCTCCCTACATCAATCACTGCCCTGGCCGTAGCGGGACTGTCTCCGTATCAATACTACCGAGAGCCCTACGAATTTCATCAAAATTCCCCCTTTGGGGGAAAACATGGAATTCACCCACTCAGGTTCTTTTTCTTTTTCTTTGGCACACGAGGAGTTAAGCACCAGATAACTTCAGAAAGTCAATTAAAAAGGGATAGTGTCCGCTTAATCACAGGTCTTTTCCTATCTATTTTTTCCAGTAGTTACTTTAAAACTGCTAACTTCAAATCACAGTCCGGTGCTGTCTTCAGAAGTTCACTCAATCAAAAGCCAAGTGCTGAGTAATCAAAGATCTTAAGTCACTGGAAGTTCTAACCCTAACCACGAGAGGATTAAAAATCCACTAGCCAGAACTCAGTTCTTCGATCCGGCCAGTGCCAATGCATAATGAGAAATCCCTAAAACCCCAGATCACAGCCGTGTCCTTGCCCACCGCAGAACTAAGTGGAAAACCTCTTTAATTCCTTAAGAGATCCTATCTGCCTGATGAAAATAGATATTGGCTTCTGTGTAGCCTGATTAGAAGAATAGGGGAGGATTAGCAAGGATGCAAGAGAAAAGCTGAGCCTTGCTCATTTACATGGCATCACTACTGACAGGTGATGTTAACAGAAGGGAGGGGCTCCAAGGCAAGCTGAATTAAAGCAGCATTTACGACCCCGGTTATAGAGAGATTAAGATCCATTTATTTCGCCATATCCAATTTTTAGAATCTATTCAGCACTTTGATGCTTCCTCATTTCGTTATCTGTCACCGACAGCCAAGCTGTTTGGAGAGATGTTTATTTTCATTCAGAACAAACTGTCAACTGATTGTGACTCAAATGTAAGTGTTTGTAGCAATTGTCTCTTCCTGCGTGTTGGGATGAATGAAAATTACTCCTATTTACTTAGAGTGTAAATATTTAAACTCCCACGTTCTTTAGCACTCTGTCCTTGCTTACGTATCGCCATATAATGTGTATATACAGTACGTTATAGTACAGACACACATATACCACGTGTGTGCTAAAAATGCATACGAGACACAGGACAGCAGAGCAGAGCACCATTTGACACTAGATCATTTACTGAAATAATCACCCATTTTGAAATATCACGTCTTGAATAAGTCTGTACGCATTTAGCATTACAATTCGATGTTAGAATTCTCCAGAAGGAATAAACCTTCAGAACGATCTTAGATTCTCTTGGAATCTCTTCAGTAGAATTTGGGATTATAGAATATCTTGGCCTCCTCCGGGGCTCCTGTCACTCGCTCCCTTTGAAAATGTTTTTTTTTAAGGTGTCGATGGTTTGAATAATTTACTAACTGTAAGTTATTGTAATAATTGCAAAGCGCAAAATTACTTTCAACGAATAATAAGTAACAAATCCTATTCGGAAATTCCTTGTTCGACATTAGCCTACAAGCAAAATGCCTATCCATTTGGGATTTCGTTTTCAACTCTATCCTTTTAAACAAAATTGATTTCTTTGCCCAGACTGTTAGCTCTAAATTCAGAATACTTCGCTATAGGATAAGAATATCATCCTGGGGCGTCTGGGTGGCTCAGTCGGTTAAGCGTCCGACTTCGGCTCAGGTCATGATCTCACTGTTCGTGCGTTCGAGCCCCTTGTCGGGCTCTGTGCTGACAGCTCAGAGCCTGGAGCCTGCTTCGGATTCTGTGTCTCCCTCCCTCTCTGCCCCTCCCCCTGCCACACTCTATCTGTCTCTAATAAACACTAAAAATTTTTAATTTAAAAAAGAATATCATCCTGTACGAAGGCTTTAAGATATAGTGCGTTTGGTAGCACGTCTTTTAAGAAAAGTCTTAAGTCACAAAGATTTTTCTCCTGTTTTCCACTGGACACATTATAGTTCTACATTTTGCATGTGAATCTGTGATCCATTTAAAATTAAGTTTTGTGTCTTACATGAGGTGGTTGAGAGTTTGGTTGGTTTTCATTGTTATTTATTTATTTTTTTCGCCTGTTAATGTCTGTATTCTTTTGCTAATGCTACCATAGCGACATAACAGGCTGAGTGGCTTAAACAACAGAAATTTATGTTTTCACAGTTCTGGAGGCTGGAGGCCCACGATCAAGATGTGGGCAGGTTTTGTTTTTTCCAGGTCCTCTCTCCTTGGTGTGCAAACAGCTGTCTCCTCACTGGGTCCTCACGTGGTCCCCCCTTGGTCTGTGTTGTCTGTGTCCCCATCTCCTCTTCTTATCACACTGGTCATGGACTTGGAGCCCACCCACCTGACCTCACTTTACCTTAATTACCTACCTGAAGACCCTCACTCCAAATGCAGTCACGTTCTGAGATCCTACAGTTAGGACTTAAGCGTAAGAATTTGCAGGGGGACATAGCTCGGGCCGGAACACTATCCAATAGCTTTGACAACATTTGTCGTAAGACTATCTTTCTCCAAGAATTCCCCGTACACCTTTCCTGAAAATCAGTGCCCACGTCTGTGTAGTCTTATTTCTAAATTCTGTATCCTGTTCCCTTGACCGACCAGCCTATAATTACACTCACACAACATTATCTTAATTAATGTGATTCTATAGTAGCTGTTGGCATTAGGTAGCATGTGTTCCCCAACCCTCTTTCCCTTTTGAACATTGTTGTGGCTGGTTTGTATATAAACTTCAGAACTCCTTTGTCAGTTGGCACAAAATAGTGTGCTGTATTGTCGATTGGCATCACACTGAATCTATATATTCTTCTGGGGAGAATTGACATTTGAATACGACCCATGACATTTGAGCAATATTAAAATATCATAGTGCTCCCAGTTCCATGAGCAAGGTGTATCTTTCATCATGTTAGGCCTTCCTTGATCTCTCTCAATATAGTCCGCAGTATACAAGACTTGCAAATCTTCTGTAAATTTTATCGCAAAGCATTTCATGCTTTTACAATGCCATAAATCCTATTTTTATTTATTTTTTTTAATTTCTGATGACTTGGAACTAGAAGGTCAAAATACAATTACTTTTGGCATGATGTCCTTGTATGCGATCGGCTTGCTAAAACACTTATCAGTTGTTGTTGTTGTTGTTGTTTTGTAGATTCCATCAGATTTCTACAGTGACAATCCTGATATCTGAGAATAAAGATGATTTACTTTTGTTTTTGCAATTGGGATGCTTTTTTTTAATTTATTCTTTTCTTATTAGTATTGCACTAGCTAAAACTCTCAGTGTACTTTGAATAGAAGTGATGAGAACAGGCATCATTTCCTTATTTCTGATTATAGAAAGAGAGCATTAATTTTCCCAACATTAAGTGTGATGTTAGCTTCGGTGATGATGTGCCATTAAGGTATGATGGAGGATTTCTACAGCTGGCATTTCAAGTTCAGGACGTTGCCTTCTCTTTCTAGTTGCTGGGAGCATTTATCAGTAATGAATATTAAATATTTTCAAAGAGTTTTCTGTTCCTGTTGAGATGACATCGTTTCTCTAATTTAGCTTTTTAATATCGTGAATGATATTGATTGATTTTAAATGTTGGAGCATCCTTGAATTCCTGCAAGAAACCCCACATGGTCATGATATATTGTCATTTAGTATATTGATGATTTGATTTATCAATAATGCATTGAAAAAATAATGCATTGATTTATGTATCAATTTTCATGAGAGATTTTAATACACGGTTTTCCATTTTTATACTGTTTTTGTCTACATTTATAATCGGAGTAATCCTGCCTTCACAGAAGAAATTGGGAAATATTACCTCATTTTCATTTTTTGGAACACTTTGCAGTAAAGTTAGTATTATAAATACCACGTGTTTAAGGAAGACTTATGTTCACCAATGAAGCCGTGTGGCTCTGGGATTTTCTCCATAGAAAGATTTTTAAGGTAAAATTTAATGTTTTAATAGGGCTACTGAAGTTATCTATTACATCTGGAGTAGGTATCATAGTCTGTGTCTTTCAATAAATTTTTCCATTTTCTCTAAGTTGTGACAACTAACAGTATAAATTAGTTCATGTTAAACGTGTATCTTCCACAGATATTTATCATATTGATTTATCAGCTACAGATATTTTAAATATCTACAGATCTTTATCTAAATATGCTTTTAACATCTGTAAAATCTAGAGTGATGTTCTCTCATTCCAGGTAATGGCAATTTGTGTCTTCTCTCTTCTGCCCTTAAAAATCGGCTGTATTTTAGTTCATTCTGAAATCTGTAGCACTAACCCTTTCTGGCCGTTTCCCTTGCTGAGCTGTGAGGTCCTACGCCTACAGTGGAAGTCGAGGCATTCCAGCCATCACTCATTTATCTAACTGCAATTACAGTGTATCTCCAGCAATGTCAGAATTGCTAACTCTCAACCATGGGAAACAATGCTATCAGCCTGCACGTCGTGCTTACGTACACTTTCTTTTGTTTTTGGTTTTCCAGGTTCCACTCCTTTTCAAATGAACTAGTTCAGTGCTATTTCCCTGACCCCATTCAATGAAGCTTTTTTGTACATGTGTCATACAAATTATTTTGTCGCATTCTGTATTCTATGCCGGGATTCCTAGACCCAAAGGATTCCTTACGAATTTGTATATACTGAGGTTCACTCTTTGTGTTCTGAAGGTCTCAGTTTTGACAAATGTGTAGTATCATGGATGTGCTATCATAGTGTCAAACAGAATAGTTTCAATGCCCTAAAATACCCTCTGTATTTCATGTATTTAATATTCATCCCCTCTTTTTTCTCATGACAATTCATCTTTCTACTATCTTGAAATGTTTGCCTTTCCCAGAATATATATGATTGTAATCACACTATATAGCCTTTACGGATTAGTTTCTTTTTTTCGAAGTTTGTTTGTTTGTTTGTTTGTTTGTTTGTTTAGAGAGACAGGGAGAGCAAGAGAGGGACAGAGAGAGAGAGTGAGAGAGAGAGAATCCCAAGCAGGTTCCTCACTGTCAGTGTAGAGCCCACTGCGGGGCTTGAACCCACAAGCAGTGAGATCATGACCTAAACCAAAACCAAGAGTTGGATGGATGTTGAACAGACTGAGCCACCCAGGCACCCCCAGACTGGTTTCTTTCTTTATCTCACACATTTAAGATGCCTCCATGTATTTTCATGGTTTGATAACTCATTTCTTGTTATCGCTGAATAATGTGTCTTTTGTAGTTTGCTTATCCATTACATAGAGTTGTCTTGGCTCCTAGTTTGGTGATTATGAATAAATGTGTTATAAGAATCCACACCGAAGTCATTGTGTTGGTATAGATTCCAGATTAGTTGACTAAATACCTAGGAGAGATAATACTGGATCGTATGGAAAGACTACGTCTGACTTTGTAAGAAACCGCCAACTGTCTTCCAAAGTGGCCGTAAGGTTTTGTTCTCCATGATGAATGACAGTCCCCATCGCTCTGCATTCTTGCCGGCATTTGGTATTGTCAGGTTCCTGTTTTGTGTTGATCTATTGCCATTCTAATAGGTATGCAGTGGTGCTTCTGCTATCTTGATTTACTGATTTCTTATTGGCATCTTTTCCTATGCGCATTTTCCAAAAGTGACTTCTTTGATAAAGCATCTGTTCAGATATTTTGCCCACTTTATATTTTTTGACTTTTGGGAGTTCGCTAAATGTTTTGGACACAAATGCTAAATCAGAAATGTGTTTCACAAACATTTTCTACATCTGTGGCCTGTTGTTTCTTGTTTTGTTTTGTTTTTTTTTTCCTTTCCAAGATTTTAAATTCAAGTTCATGATCGTATAGTGTCATATTGGTCTGTGGCTTATGTTTCATTATTTTTACACTGTCTTTTGCCTAACAGACATGTTAATACATTTTAATACATTATAACTTAGCAATGTTTTATTTCATGGATTGTGCTTTTTGTGTTGTATCTAAAATCTCATTACCTCACCAAGGTCATAACATTTTATCCCAGAATTTTATTGTCCTCGAAGTTTCATTGTTTTGTAGTTTACATATAGGTCTATGACCTATTCTGAGTTAATTTTAGTGAAAAGTGAAGATGTGGTAACTACAGTTTAATGTCTGATATTTGTAATCATGTCATCATTAGATTGTTTGTGGCTGACCTGGCCTGGATAGGGATTTATAAATTTTGCCATTTTTTTTCTTTTTTGTTTTTAATTTTTTTTCAACGTTTATTTATTTTTTGGGGGGGACAGAGAGAGACAGAGCATGAACGGGGGAGGGACAGAGAGAGAGGGAGACACAGAATCGGAAACAGGCTCCAGGCTCCGAGCCATCAGCCCAGAGCCCGACGCGGGGCTCGAACTCACGGACCGCGAGATCGTGACCTGGCTGAAGTCGGACGCTTAACCGACTGCGCCACCCAGGCGCCCCAGCCATTTTTTTTCAAAGAACAAAATTTTCATCTTGTTAATTTCTTCCTATAGTTTTCCAGTTTTCCATTTCAATGATTTCTTCTCCAACTCGGATTATTTATTTGATTCCACTTGTTTTAGGCTTAAATTGGTCTTCTCTCTGTAGCTTCTCAAAGTGGAAGCTTAGACTCTTGATTTTTGATCATTGTTACTTATAATTTATGCATTCAATGCTATAAATTTCCCTCTAAGCACAGCTTTTACTGCATCTGCCAAGTTCTGCTTGTTTTCCATATTCATTCAATCTAGTGTATTAAAATCCATTTTAAGATGTTTTCTTTAATTTGTGTATTCTTTGGGAGTGTGTTCCATTTCCAAATATTCGGGAATTTTCCATCTATCTTTCTGTTACTGACTCCTAGTCTAATCTCACTGTGTCCTGGGAACACGATGTGTATGATTTCTGTTGTCTTAAATTTGTTAGGGTATAATTTATTGGCAGAATCTATTTTGGTGAAGGGTCCATGAAAGCTTGAGAAGAACATGTAGTCTGCTGTTTGGGATGAGATAATCTATAAATGTCAGTGACACCGGGTAGTCAAAACCGTTGTTCAGGTCAATGCTCTCCTTACTGACTCGTTCTTTGTTTTGTTTGCTTGATTTGGTTTTGGTCTGCTTAATCTATCAATGACTAAAAGAGAGATATCGAAGTCTCCAACTATGACAATAAAGTTGCTATTTGTTCAGTATGATCTGTTTTTGCCTCACATGTCTTGAGTCTGTTGTTACCTCTACACATACAAGGGTTGTTATCTTGGTTTGAAAAACTGGCCCCTTCACCATTACATAATAACACTCTTTGTCCCTGGTCCTTTTCCTTGATTTAAGATCTACATCACTTGAAACCAATGGAGTTCCTTAAGTTTTCTTTTGAAATATGCTTTGTCCAGGTTAGATAAGCTCTATTAAGTCTTTTTCCATGGAAAACAGGTCTTTTTTTCATCCAGAAAGCACAGGGATTATTCCTTCCTTTTCCTTACCACCGATCTGAGAAAGATCCTCACTGTAAGGAACCAGAAGAGTCCCTAGAGGCAAAACCCAGGCAGGGGGCATCCCCTCTGTCGCTTACATTCAGTCTCATCAATTTGTCAACTTTTCTTTGTAAGCTTTCCTACCAGTTTATGGCTCTAACACCTGCTACCCCAGGTCAGTGGATCCCAGCTCTGACTTTCGGATTCTTCTCCCTGTCCAGATTTCACAGTGCTGGCTTGCCCAGAAACCCTTGTTCTCTGATGGGCCCGAGAAAAGTAGCCACATTTTTGTTTGTTCGCCTGTTTTGTTGGTATAAAAACTGATATGACAGCTTCCAAACTCCTAACATTTTGTGGCTTAAGCCACACATCTATAATAACTTTCCAAATTTCTTTTCTGATAATTCTAATATCTGTCTTAATTCTGGGTTAGTTTTAATGGATTGAATGGGTTGTATTGTCCTGCTTCCTCGCATACTGATATCACACATGTCTACCTTACCTTTTTTTTTAGGTACTGGATATTCTTGCATTCTCCTAATATTTTTAAATTTCCTTTTTGCAAATTTCTTGTGAATCCTTGGATTTTTTTTTTCAGGTCTCCCTTTCAAGATCTGCTGGAATGGCCCAGAGTAGTATTGAGGTAGATCTGCATTTTCTCCATTACAAAGGGAGCATCCTTTTGATGCTCTACTTGATGGCCTTTGGGTGATGAGATTTCACAGTCTGTCTGTGGGAACGGGTAGTATTCCTCACCCTGTTCGGGTGTTTGGCGCGTTTCCTTCTAAACCATTCATGTGGTTCTTTTCCTCTCTTACAGTTTCTTCATCCACAGGCAGGGATCAGCACCTTCTGAGTATGTGAGGATGCCATTTGCAGATCCAAAGTTCTCCTGGACACTCTCTCGCCTCAGGACTCTGAATATAAAGACAGATACCATATGTTTTCATCCTATGTGGATCCTGAGAAACTTAACAGAAGAACCATGGGGGAGGGAAAGAAAAAAAAAAGGTTAGAGAGGGAGGGAGCCAAAACATAAGACTCTTAAAAACTGAGAACAAACTGAGGATTGATGGGGGGTGGGAGGGAGAGGTGGGTGGGTGAAGGGTACTGAGGAGGGCCTCTGTTGGGATGAGCGCTGTGTGTTGTATGGAAAACAATTTGACAATAAATTTCATATTAAAAAAAATAAATTCTATCTGTCTTGATTTTCCTAGATTTTCAGGTCCTTCCGTTGGACTCAGGGACCCACCAGGTTCCTCTGGATTCCCCTTCCCTGCGCCGTGGTCTGGAAACTCTTAGGGCAATCACTGGACTCGCCTTGTTTGCTTCTAGTCCTCAGGAATCACTGTTCTTTATTGACTGTTGTCCAGTGTCTTAAAAAAACGGTCGCTTTACAGGGGCGCCTGGGTGGCTCGGTCATTTAAGCGTCCAGGCTCAGGTCATGATCTCGTGGTTCGTTGGTTCGAGGCCTATGTTGAGCTCTATGCTGACAGCTCGGAGCCCAGAGCCTGCTTCCGATTCTGTGTCTCCCTCTCTCTGCCCCTCCCCCGCTCGTGCTTGGCCTCTCTGTCTCTCAACAATAAATAAATGTTAATTTCCTTTTAATGGTTGCTTTACATACTTTGTCCATTTGTTGTTGTGGTTTTAGAAGAAGTTAAACCCAGTTACTCCATCTTGGGTGGAAGCATGCATCCCCGTTTTTACGTATTTTTATCTAATTTGGGACATTCCGTAAAAGTCCCTTTGCTTGTAATTTAAAAATAAATACTGAGGGAGAAGGAATTTTTGTGTGTTTTGTTCCAGACACTTAGCATTTGCTGAGATCAGGAAAGATTTGCTGAATAAATTTGGTATTTGAGGTTGGGAGGGCTTAGCAATGTCCCAATATTCCTCTTTAAGGTCATCACATGAAAAGAATCAGTTTGATACATCTAACTTGATAATGAGAAGACTTCTTTTACTACATATGTAAGCTTTAAAAAAGCTGAGTAATGGCATAGATGCAATTTCACAACCTTGCTTCATCACTTACTCTATCTTTAAACGTGATCAGCTGTCAGAAATCCCTGCCTGGCACCCACTGATGTTGGAATTAAAGTCAGTTAGTCAATTAACTAGTTAATTAATTAAAGTCATGGACTGAATTGTGTCCCCTAAAAATTCATAGGTTGGAGCCTAACCCCCTGTGTGATGGTGTTAGAAGGTAGAGTTTGTGGAGGGTAATTAAGGTTAGATGAGGTCCTGAGGGCGGGGCCCCATGGTAGGATTGGCGCCCTCGGAAGAAGAGACGCTGGAGATCTTGCTTCCTCTCTTCCTGCCATGTGAGGACACCGTAAGCAGGTGGCCAACCGTCAGCCAAGAGGAGGGTTGTCACCAGAACTTGACGGTGCTGGCATTGTGGTCTCCGTTTCTAGCCTCCACAACTGTGATGGGACAAATTTCTGTAGTTTCATTTGCCCTGCCCACGGTACGTGGTTATGACAGCCTGAGCCGATGCATACACTTTGTTGGCAACACTTTGTACATTGTGCTTCCTGTATAAAGAGTAAGATGGGTTCCTCAGGCCATCTGTATTCTGCTAAAGGACACAGTCCTCTGCCAGACTAAAGGAGGGAGCAGCAGGGGTAGAGAATTTTCACACTCCTGGGAGTAACCCCTGTGTGGTGTTCTCTGGGCAGAGCATTTGGGAGGGAAATGTTGGCACAAAGGACGCACCGTCTTTAGACTCACTTCCAAAGAGATGTTGGATGGACCGTGCCCTGAGTGCACCCAGGGGCTGAGGCGCAGCAGGCCGGATGAAGTAGCCACTTTTCAATCCCGTCTCCAGTCGCACGAATAATTTGAAAGGATGAAGTGTGAATGCATGGACAGGAGCAGCTGGAATCCTCCCCCGGTCTGTAGTCAACCTTGTCTCCATGGACAGCTGTGACCTTGAAACCACGGGTTGTTATGCCCCATCATCTCCTTTCTGTCACACTTCCTACACCTGGGAGCGTGGAGTGGCCATCAAGGACTCTGACATGCATTTCTGTTCTCCTTTTTCTCAAGGCCACTCTCTGTTTTCTAAAAAACATCTATAGTTTTCTCTACTTGGCCAGACCCATCTCACACGAAAGGTTAAATTCTCTCCGAAAACTCACAACTATGGTGTTTTAATTTCCGGGTTACAGACTCTCCAGCATGATCATAGACAAATACCGCTTTTAAGAACGCCATTAAATATTGATTCATTTACTTGACTGAGAAAATGTCCCTGCCTATCTCTGAATTTTAGAAAGGAATTTCCCCCCCACAAAGCCTAATACTAACAACAACAAGAACAACAACAACAAACAATCAACAAGCAGACATCTCAGCTTTCGGGGAGAACCCGGGCGTAAACAGGGCACCTCCCCAGTCTAAGACTGGCTGCTGGCTGGGGACGCAGGGCCTGAGTCTCCTCTTTGTGACCAAAATGGCGTGAAGGGGCTGGGGTTATCTGGTCCCCACCTGTGTGGTTTGGGGTGGGAAGGAAGGAGTTTTGACTGTAAAGAAGCCCCTCCCCTGAGGGCGTTTTAAGACATCTGCTGCTAACACAGCAGTGGAAGTGCTTTGATAGGCTCGGTGGTAGAGGGACAACTTTGGAATTTCTGGGCCCACGTTCATAGTGTTCTTTACTTCGTACAGTTTTTAGCGACACGATAACGTCTCTAATATGCTCCTACTGAGACGCAGGCATGGCTGAAACATGCTCCCTACCTTGACGGCGTTGATTTTATGTGTGCACATAGATGGAGGGAATCAAATCACCATACGTACCATACCAGCAATGTAGCCCAGCTGTTGGTCTAATGACTATGTGGCCGAGAGAAGGGCACGTCAGGAAAGCTTTCAAGAGAAGAGGTTTGGGCAGGGTCTCGATAGATGGTCCAGACGGAGAAGAAGGTGAGGATCTTCCATACAGAGGGAACAGCAGGTTTAGGATGACCGAGGTTTGAAACACGACTCCCAGGAAGGGTGTGGGACCTGACCCTGGATTTTGTGTGAGACGGTGATAGAAGACGAGTGTAAAGAGAGAGCTTACGGACTCAACGTCTGTTAAACTGGATTTCATTGAGTGGTTCGTTGGGTTTCCAAACATTCTTTTTTGTTGTTGTTTCCTTTTTTTGTTAAGATACGGAGCCTGTTTTAAAAGACTTTGTTCTTATTTTTTTAGAGCAATTTTAGGTAGACAGCACAATTAAGAGGAAGATACAGAGATTTTCCATACATCTCCTTCCCCTGCACCTGCACAGCCTCCTCCATTATCAGCATCCCCACCAGAGTGGCACATTTGTTACAGTTGTTGAACCAACACGGACACATCATTATCACCCACAGTCCGTAGCTTACATTACTCTGCTCTTGGTGTTATGCGTTACATGGGCTTGGACAACCGTTTAATGAGATATATTGATCATATAGTATCATGCAGAGTATTTTCACTGCCCTAAACATCCTCTATTCTGCCTAATCATCTCTTCCTCATGACCTCACCCTCGCAACCACTGATCATTTTGCCATCTCCATAGTTTTGCTTTTTCCAGGACACCATAGAGTTGGAATCATACAGTGTGTAGACTTTGCAGACTGGCTTCTTTCACGTGGTAATATGCATTCAAGTTTCCTCCATGTCTTTCATGGCTTGATGGCTCATTTTTTTTTTTAGTGCTGGGTAATATTCTGGATGGACCACGGCTTTTCCATTCACTTACGGAAGAACATCTCGGCCACTTCCAAATTTTGGAATCTATGAAAAACAACTGCTGTGAATAACAGTGTGCAGGATTTTGTGTGGACATGAGTTTTTGAATCATTTGGGTAAATACCAAGATGTGCGATTGCTGGATTGTATGGTTTGGGTCATGCTAATAGATGTGCAGTTGTATCTCATTGCTTTAATATGCATTTCCTGATGACATATGAAATGGACCATCTTTTCACATGCTGATTCGCCATCTGTATATCTTCTTTGGTGAGGTGTCTGTTGAGATCTTTGACCCATTGTTCGATTGGGTCATTTTCCTACTGTTGAGTTTTAAGAGTTCTTTGTACAGTTTGGATAACAGTTCTTTATCAGATGTGTCTGTCACCAATATTTTCTCCCAGTCTGTGGCATGTTTTTCATGCTCCTGACATTGACTGTCCCAGAGCAGATTTTTTTTTTTTAATTGAGTCCCGTTAATCCATTATTTCTTTCACGGGTCATGTTTTGGGTGTTGTGTCCAAAATGGCATCCCCATGCCCCAAGTCGTCCAGTCACCCTTTTGAGGGCAGGGGGACAAGATGATATGAGTCATTTTTCCAGGACAATAGGAACAATGTAGAATTGGGGAACGCAAAGTCTACGACCGGGTTGCAAGTTCTTTACGTATAAGAACTTTAAATAGCAAGTCCTTGAGCACATACAGGTGCACGCTGCATCGAGTGCTTGTTCACAACATAGAACATAGTTAATGCTTAATGTTGATTCATTATCATGATGCCCTGCACACCGAGAACCACAAACAGGCCAGAGGATGTAAAATGGCTCTGCTGACAGTATTAACAAACAGCCCTTGCAAGAATGGGTTAGTGCCAAGTAGCTGACGGATCATACAAATTTAATTCTTTACTTGATTCCAGGGTAATTTCCCCATCAGCAGCAGAAGGTGGAGAAGAAAAACCTCTCACTCAACAGTTCATGCTCCTCTTGTCTTGGTATTGATATTAATGCCAACAAAATTAGTAATTTGACAATTAGTTCCCCACTTACCTGAGAAGACATGAAAGGGAGAAAGAAAGTATTTTAACTAGATTATAATGTGGCTGTGACAAGTCGGGATCCTGTCATGTTATAGCCTCCCAACGTTAACATTTTCATGTCTGCTTGGCAGGTTATTAAAATAAATGAGGGTGCATTGGGCTGCTGCTGTGCTCGCCTCTAATGGGAGTTGAGGAATTTGCAAGCCACCAATGTAAATTGACCGATCTCAGAGACTGAAAGGATTTGGCTAAAGTGGACAATTAGGATCATTTCTGCACAGCTGAGTGAAATATTCCTTGTTATTTTAATAATTCAGGCCCAGGGTAATTTTCGGAGGCTGAGTTTGTCAAGATAATGTGCCCGTGCTTGTCTGCTTGTCATTTTTAACTCAATCCCACATGTTACAGGTGCAGCCTAGCTTACAAAACAGGAAAATCATTCACTGGAGAATTTGCATATGGAATACAGATACTCCGCACTTAGGGAAAGCAGAGCGGAAGATTGACAGGGAGCCGTGGTGTGAATGCCTCACCATGGTGGAAGGCTGAAGGGCTGATAGGGGCCGCACTGCTTTGTTGATACAATTATGAGCGTTATTGGACACTATGCATATGCAAGTGAGGACCACGTACGGCGCCATTTACCTCATGTAACCTACCCTGTTTGGGTTGAGACGCGTGTGAAGGCTGTGCACTCCCTCGCAGAAGATGCAAATACTTGCTGTTGGCTCGATTTTAGCACACGGACTGATCGAATAATATCTTTAACTTTTGATGGCAAGACGCATTTAGAGAATTATACATGAGTCCAAGATAGAGAAATTCTGACGCTGGAGAGTTCATCAGTGCATTTCTGCAAGCAGGAGCCTGTTTGGCTGGATGATATGGTCCCAACAGATTAAAACATCACTCGTGATTACAATGATCAGTATAAGAACTGGAAGTGACCTCTTCTGTGTGCAGCAGGCCCAGCGCTGGATGGAAACAGTCACGTTAATTTGAAATCAAGAAGTCATTAAAATAAAATTCTGATTGAAAGTCTGCCTCCTGCCAGCCCTGCTCTGGGGCCCTATGATCAACGGGTGATGAATGAACTCAGGTCAGGGATGCCCTCGCTGTAATCTTTCCAGCCCTCTCCACACAGCTTCCTCGGGGCGGCTCGGTTTCTATCTGGTTTATTTTTCAGACTTCCAGGCAATAATTTATTTAAAGATAGAATTTACGGTGAAATATCATCAGCGCCAACAAAAGTATTAAAACCAGTGCTTTCGGAAAAAAGAGAGGTTGCAAGGTACGTTGACCTAAGCAAGAAAACACAGCTGCCATTACCAGCTGGGCATTCTTCCGCATGCAATGCTCTAGCACAGTAATGTGACCCTACATCTGCTTACGTGAATTTATCAATAAATTTGAAAGGGGGCGTGGGAATAGCACTTAATTCAATACGTTGAAAGCTGGAGATGTCTAAAACAAGGGGGTTATGCCAAATAAATAACTTAGGTGTTGCGTGAGAAACCCAAACATTTCATCTGTTTCAATGTGGTTACAACATCAATTGCTTTTGCCCCTGAACTCTGATGGAAGATGGGTTTGTGTGCTAGAAAGCTCATAGATTACTTTTCCCCTCAATCAAATCTCCCTTTAACCCTGATACATTTCAACTCCCAGGCTGGTTTTTTATTGCGTCACCCAGCATGAGGGACATCTGTGTTGAGACGCTCAACCACGTGGCTCAAGAGAGAAGAGAATCCCTCCACCCATCCCAGCTCAGCCAAGCCACTGAAAGCTGGAAGAGAAGCCATGTTTCCAAACAGTGGTGTTTTGAAACGGTCTCCAGTATGTTTTTCCTAACCCAGTGTCTGAGTTCTGGGAGATGCCGTTCTTCTTTGGAATTCTGGGCCAGCAATAGGGGAACTATACAAGCTGAATCCTGAACAAACAAACCAGCAACACGGGCGACCCAGAGCAAAGCTGACGGCTCTCCACATGTCACACCATCCCAGAAGAGCATCCCAGCCTCCTAGCCCCCAATCACTACCTCGCCCCCTACACATAGCTCGGCATACAAGGCTTGCCGATTTCCACGTGAGTCAGTAAAGGCAATAACTTAGTGAATGAGCTTAACAAATCCTCGCTTCTCATTCAGAACCTGGGCATCTTGAGCAGTTGCCTGGGTGATCTCTAAAGCGACTGCTGACCTCATAAATGGTTAGGGGCCAGGCCCCAGATGGCACAAACCACCCACATCCCATTGGCACAGTGACTGTCCTGTGGCCCTAAACTGAAAAGGCGTCTATCTGAGCAACAAAGCACCCATGTGGGTTCAGGAGGCTAGTGAGGGTCTAGCTGGCCTCTGTCACACAGGCCAGCAAAGGGGAAAATAGTGACGTTGCATAACTGAACACAAGCCCCAGTGGTAAAGAGCACAGGAAACAAAACCCAAAGTTATGCATCAAAGGGTGCACGACACATGTAAACAATACAATGGGGACCCCTGCCCGTGCCAGTCTTCAATGTCATGCTCCAATGACACCTCCAAGGGCAGTTTGGAAGCAGCATCATTTTAAAAAGTAGACGGAGGTGCCTGGATGGCTCAGTCGGTTAAGCGTCCAACTCTGGATTTCAGCTCAGGTCATGATCTCAGGTTTGTGAGTTTGAGCCCTGCATTGGATTCCATGCTGAAAGTGCAGAGCCTGCTTGGGATTCTCTCTCTCTCCCTCTCTCTCTGTCCCTCTCCCACTCAATCTCACCCCCTCTGTTTCTGTCTCTCTCTCTCTCTCAAAATCAATAAATACACTTATTATTTTTTTTAAAGTAAACATTTGAGGCACCTGGGTGGCTCAGTCGGTTAAGCGTCTGACCTCGGCTCAGGTCATGATCTCGTGGTTTGTGAGTTCGAGCCCCACGTAGGGCTCTGTGCTGACAGCTCAGAGCCTGGAGCCTGCTTTGGGTTTTGTGTCTCCCTCTCTCTCTGCTCCTTCCCTGCTCACACTCTGTCTCTCTCTCAAAAATGAATAAATATTAAAAAAAAAGTTTTTACAGTAGACATTTAAGAAAGAGCTTTGAAACTTTAAGGATTTACTTTTATTATTATTATTATTATTATTATTATCATTTATTTTGGGGAGAGAGAGAGATAGAATGCATGGGTTGGGGAGGGGCAGAGAGAGAGCAGGACAGAAGATCCAAGTGGGGCTCAAACTCATGAACTGTGAGATCATGACCTGAGCCAAAGTCAGACGCTCAACAGACTGAGCCACCCAGGTGGCCCAAGGATGCCTTCCTGGTGTTTCTTCACCAGCCAGACTATGACCTGCCCCCCTGCACTGACCTTGTTGCACGTTTTCCACATCATTGTTCCCAATGGCACGGGGCTGGGTGTGTCAGCTGCCTCATGCATGGCGTGTCCTTGGGTCGCCCGCAGCTGGAAGCATCCAGGGAGAACAGTAGTGTGATAGATAGATGCTCAGTATTAGAGTGTATTCGGTTAGAGCATTAGGCTCTAGCAGATGATCAATAACTGAGTAAAACTGGGTTATAATTGACTAGCAAGAGTTTTTCACAAGCGCCTCCACAAGCTTAATAATTAAAACTTGCCACTCAACGTTAAACTTGGCCAGCGCTGTGACACAGACAAGGGGGCTCGTGGAGCTAAGGATGCTTTGCAGACTTCTCAGGATTGACCCAAATTGTCCCCAATTATAGGTAATCAATCCTGTGACTATTATGTTAGGACTCTGTTCAATGAAACAAATTCCCACTGGGAAAGTCTTCTCTTCTTAATTCAATTGAGAGAAACAAATATCACTCCTGATTTGAAAATCCATAATAAATTGGGAGACGTCAGCTGTCGATGCGCAAATATCTAGGAAAGGGGTCTGGCACTGGAATGAGAAGGAGCAAACTAAAGAACCGGGCCACGATCAGGAATCGTTTTCGAACCTGATTTCGTCAGCCCACAACGGCCTCATTTCGTCTCTGGTGTCCCAGAAAAGACATCCGCTTATGGCTGAGCAGCAACGTGTCACCCAAAGGAATCAGCGGAGACGTACTTGAGTCAAGGCGTGTGCTGCCTCTTGGGTCCGGCTGCAGCCCCCCCCCCCCCCAGCCCCCGCCACGCTCCCTGGAGTGTACCAACACACAGGAGACATAACGTCCGGATGTTGCGTGTCCTTGGCTCACCCTATATTGCCCCAATACAAATTAAACCCCGTAGAATCTGCAAAACCAACTCTGAAGTGTGTTTTTAACATTTTCTTCAAGTCTTAATCTAGTCTATGATGGCAACTTTGAATGCATCAGACTCTCGGGTCCCCGAGTATTTCACAAGTTGCATTTGACATTCTTTGAGACTCCCCCACGGCTCAGCTAAGCGGGCTGTCCCCTGCACACCACACTGACGGAAATGTGGGGGAGACATCACGAGCGACAACGGCTTAGGGATGGCGGTCCCTGTTAATCAGTTTTCTCCTCTCGTGTCACTTGGCGGTCCTCACTCTGTGTTGACTTCAGGGAGGAAACTTGGTATTCAAGGCAAATACTTATCAAAACACAATTTATTCAGAACAGCTTTCAAACGCAGGTTCAGAATATTTGCCTGAATAATCACTCAGGCTAAAGTATGGGGGAGCTCAAAGGTTTTCTCCACTGATTACTCGCTCAGTGCTGGTACTTTAATGTGAATTTTAACTCAAATTGCATCTGGTATGTTTCGGCTGTGCACCTAGCCTCTTGCACATTCTATGTTCTATTTAAAACTTTGCCTTTTTCGGTTGTAGAGCGTGGTCCCCACCCGTCTGGCCCTGACAGTCAGCCTCACAGCACCTGCTTGCAGCCTTTCAGCGGCTTTCCATCCCGGAGCTGTTCAAAGGCGCTCGCTATAAACACTCCCGTTCAGATTAACCCTCTGAAGCCCGGACAGGAACCCACGGATGAAACAATGGCATCTGACTCCTCAGTGACGTCCGGTTACGTTTGAGAACAGGACAGATTTGGACATGCGGTCGAGATATATTCTCTTAACCTTCAATCTCTTAAGAATACCAATCATCCTAGTTTACTCTTTCTTCCATTTACAGCGTACTGCGTGTGGGGGGAGGGGAGGGGGTTCATAGGAGGGTAAAGGCATAGAAAGGCATCATCTCTCCGCCCAGGTGGTTCACATGCACATCGAATTTATAACATTTGCGAGGAAAGGCATGTCTACTCTCCGGCAAGAGCTAAGGTGCTTCTGGAAGAGGGTGTTGGACCCGGGTTGTGCACAACGTGGAGGATTTAGACAGGAATTAGCGCCGTCGGGCTTTCCTGCACTCTGGGGAAAACGAACACATGGGACAATGAGTCAACCAGGGAAACAACACCTGTCAGGCCTTGGATATGAGGGTTAGGATCCAGAAGGGAGAAGAGGTCAGATGCCAGAGCTGGGCATTGGACACACGTCCTGTGTGTATTTGCTGTGTGCATATGTGCTCTGCACACGACACCTGCTATCCAAACTACCCGAGGAGAATCCTGCTTCTTCCTCTTTCGGGAGGAAGTAATCAAGACACTATGGCCTTTCAGAAAAGTACCAGAATGTTACTCTTTCTGCCTTCATCGCTGTGTCTCTCCACAGAGTACCGCCCCCAGCTTCTCAAGAATAAACTGGAAACCCATGCAACGTCCTGAATCACCCTTTTAGCACACATATAGTGACAATGAGTGAGAAGAGGAGGTGCGGTTGGCCTCAGAGAATTTTCCAGCTGTACAGCGGGCTCCATGCGCACAATGCAAAGCCAGTTCTCTGCAACCAGGGCATCTTCCCAGGCGCTCCTACTTCATTAGCTCAGCCTGTGAATGCTAATATTGGAATAGGTAATTTGGTCACAGAATCATTCCGAAGTGGGAAGGAAAGAGCAAGAAAAAAGAGAACTTGAAAAACATTACTTTTAAAACACTAACAAGACTGTCTGGATCGCCAGCCATCAGGGGAAAGATCAACTAATACATCAAAACCTCCAAGATACGGACGCCTCAGAAATGTCGCCTTCTTCCTGGAAATCCTGTCTTGTCAACTGGTCAGAAGATTTCAGTGTTTAAACAACCTCACAGCTAATCTGACATTGATATAAAACTTGCCATTTACATGAAAATGCCAGCCCTCACCCAGGACCTGATGCGGCTTCTCTGTGAGGGGAACGGCCTGCGTGTATCTCGTGGATGTGGAAAGGGGAGCACGCGGTGCCTTTTATTTTAAATAGCTTTAATATACAGAGAGAGTTGGGGGAGAGGGTTAAGATGATAATACGTGACCGACTAACCGAACTCACGTTAATGAAGTCCGTCACCGAGCGGCCGGCAAGTGTCAAATAAGGGTCTTTTAGCAAAGAAAATGTAGTTTCACTACATTGATCCAGGGCCTGCTAATGAACATAAAATATGAGTCAATTGGCCCCTTTAAATCTATTAGCAGAGGAGGGATCTATTCAGAGGCAGAAGTGGCCGCAAGAGTTGAAATCGCATGTGCCTTGCAGATGTCTCTGAGCCTTTATTCTCCTATACGATTGTTTGTTCATAGAACCCGTGAGCTCCTAGGCTGTGGTCTCTATTAAAGTGGAAAATAAGAGAGAAAAGGAGAACGATCATAAAGAAAACGAAGATGATAGAAATCCCTGAGAAGCTTTCCATGGAACACAGCACGCGTGTTAGTTGTCAAGGCCAGACTGCCTCTGACAAGTCAAGGCTGGCTCTGAGAACACGCTCTACCAAACAGGATCCTGGGACTGAGTCACCCAGGGCTAAGCCTGATTTGGGCAGGTGGGGTTACTTTTATGGCCACCATCACCATGTGGGCATTTTCGTGACATCTTAAGCATTTATAATAGCAACCATCCAGTTTTCTGTAATTTCTGACCTTGCCTCAGTTTATCTAGAAGCATTCTTATGGTCTCCAGAAAAACTAGACTGTTTGGGCAGAAATGTAAAGAGATCACACAAGGCAATACTGTTTTGTTTTTCTTCTTTCAGACGTGGCTCTGGAGACTCCAAAGGGATGAGCCTTAGGAGGATAGGGTGAAGGGGTACAAGGCACAGAAGATCAGGGCCAGAGCTGGGTGGGGAAGGGGTCGGCATGGAGGAGGGCCAGGGATGCTTGGAAGGCAGAGGGGAAGTGATGAGACAAGACCTTGAACAAGGATCTGACCCTGGGATCCCGAGACGGGGGACGGCGTGACACTGAGTGACGCCAGCACCAAGGTGGCTTTGACAGGAGGTCTGGGGAAGGCAGTGTGACTGATGCCAGCCAGTCAGTCCTCACCGACCAGATGCCTTGTGGCTCACAAGACTGAGGAGCCAACTCTGCTCACTCACTCCTTCCCTTTAGTGGAGGCTCCAACCACCTCCTGCACTCCATCATCTGTCAGCTGCCTCGGTGCAACTGTCCTATGTGGACGCTGCTTCATGAACAGACCCAGATACTCCTAAGCTCCCCCATTCCACATACACAACAAAACTTGGATAATAAAGGGAAAACAATCAGGTTAGTTTGCAGGGTGACCAAAGTAGTGTTCCTTGTATTTCATAATAGAGAACTCTCTATCCGTCTCTTCTACTGATGATAGCCAGCATTTTAGAGCTTACAGGTTGTAATATGTGTTCAAACTCATTTTATTATTTGACCAGTATGATTATTCCCATTCCAGACTTGCAGAAACTGATGTTCAGACAGATGAAAGACCCAGTCCGTTGTGAGCATTTTTTATTTCATTGAGTATAAGAACACGTTATGAAAACGGGGAGAAAATTGGTGGGAACAAAGGCACATACAGCGCCCTCTAGGGAAGGAGTCGGGAATGTGTACGGGGGTCAGCGCATTATCAGTGTGTTCAGATAGAGCACAATCTCAAGGGACAGGTCAGCCGACCCATCCCTGAGACTGTGGATCACAACAGGAACTTTCTATCTCCAACAAAATCACATAAGAATACCCAGGGCTCAGAGTGGGTGGAACTTCCAGGGCTGGGATGGACCCTTTTCTCCTACCTCCAAGACCTCTTGTTCCAATGGTGCCTCTAAGCAAAGTCTCCGAGCAGACAGATGATGTTGCAAAGAGAACAGTAAGGAGGGAAACTGGCCACTACTCAGACTCGGTGCTCCTCTCTGCTTACCTATCTCCAGCTTGACAAGCCTCAGAGCAGTGGCGTGCCTAAAGACCGCCACACTGGTCTTTCTGTGCATGGCTGACATCATACAGACTGGACAGTGAGTAGGACACTCCTATTACAAAAAAAAAAAGCACCAAGCATGGTAAACTTTGTGGGTTCTGGAGATAGTGCCTTCCACACCCAAGAATGTCAACGTAGCCCAAGCGTTAATTGCTTTGAGTGGTGGCAGATCAAAAATGGTACCTTTAGAAGATCAGACTGTGGTCCAAGCAGCCCTTACATTCAGACTCTATGACACAGAAGACATTATGGGTTGGAGGCATTAGCAGTGGGGAAAGGTGCAGGTCATGTTTATGGAAAGCCCTGATGGGAGAATCCCAACATATGACCCTGAGATTCTGGAGCCATAGCATCTGCAACAGAAAACGATATGCTTCTTGATAGAGCTCTTAGTATATTACTGGGCTCTGGTAGGTGGACCACTTGGCTATGGGAAAGAAAGATACTGTGAATCCAGACTGTGCCTTATAAGTCGGGTTCTGTCACCCCTACCATATCACAAATGTATATGAGTACCATAACAATTTGTTGTAAAATGTGAATGCAACATCCAGGATGAAGGCAAACAGGACCAGAAGGCATGTGTGAGTTTCATGACCAGGTAACCCAGAACCAATGGCCATCTGCCTTGTTGGATGGCCCTCACCCCAGTGCCTTTGTATAACTCTACAGTGGTCCCATATGACCAGCTAAACGATGGGATGACTTAGGATATGAATGCAAGCTGAAAACAAATGTCAGCCACAACAATCACATCCTGGGATGTCCAAAGTAGACGGAGAGAAAGAAAATCTTCCCAATGAGTAGAATTGCGACTTCATGTGGGAGGAAAGTAGAGCAATATGAGAATGCATACTTAATTCTGAACAACTTCCAACAGCCTGACAGTTGGGGCCCGGAAAGAAAAAGAATTTGAATATTATAGGCAAAGAGCTCTGATTAAGGCAAATCAATGTATGTATACACAGGGTCAAGCATGATATGTGAAGATATTTGTATGACATACTAGTGTTCAGTGGGAAGGTGTCTACCATGGAAGAAACACTGAACACCTAAGTAGACAAAATAACTCAGCAGTCAGCTTTAACTAGCCATCATCATTAGTCAACACGGAATTTGAAAAAATAGGCATATGAATAGACTTCATGATTGTAGAGATGGAGGTTACGTGGACCCAGCATGGGACAGAACTTACCCAAGCTGATTTAGCTACTGACTGTCCAATATTCGAGGGACAAAGACCAACACTGACACCCCAGTATGGCAGTATTCCTTGAGGAGACCAACCAGCCACGATGTGGTCTGGCAAATAGACTCCAACGGACGTCTTCCATTCTGCAATGGCCAGAGGTTTGTCCTCACAGAAATAGCTACCTACTACAGGTAAATATTTGTCTTTCCAGCCAGTAGATCCTCAATCAGTCCCATTCTCCAGGGAAATATGGATTCCCTAATCCCACACAACACAGAATCTGATCAAGAAACCTACTTTACAACAAGGAAGCATGGAGAAGGGCCATGGAGCACAGGATCCACTGGTTGTTTCACACACTGAAATTTCCAGGAGGAGTCAGCCTCAGGAAGTTCTGGAATGGCTCTGTTTCTTGGCCCATGCTGTTCTTATGTACTACTCTATAGAAGGCCACTTGTTGGCTGAGGTGGTGATCGCTATCACAGGGGGTGGGGTCAGAGTTCTCTGTTCTTCATTATTGAGAAAAAAAAATCTTCTCTTCTTAGTCTATGGTAAAACGGAATGTAGGGTGATAGAGGCAGGGTGATGAAGCCGTAAGCATCCTCTGGAAGATGGGTTCTCAAGCTGACGATGCAATGAGACCATCAGAAGGACTTGTCTGGGCCCAACCCTGACTTTCTTATCTAGTAGGTCTGGAGTAGAGCTCAAGAATTTGTTTCTAGCACATGCCCAGGGGACAGTCATGATACTGCATCCTGGAGACCATGCTTTGACAACCAGTGGTCTGAGAGGTATTGTAGAGAT
The DNA here is from genome assembly GCF_016509475.1 of Prionailurus bengalensis. Taxonomy (NCBI): domain Eukaryota; kingdom Metazoa; phylum Chordata; class Mammalia; order Carnivora; family Felidae; genus Prionailurus; species Prionailurus bengalensis. The sequence continues at coordinate 237,347,834 of NC_057343.1, read as the reverse complement.
ATTTGCCTGGCTCACCCTAATGCGTGGGATTAGACCCCCCGGTATCACTTATGTCTGTGTCATGGAACTCCATCCCCTTCCTAGAGTAGAACCATCCAGGTACACAGCTGGCACATGCTGTCCACTTAGTTGTTGTCCCAGGAACATGAGGTTAAAAAGGGAGAGAGAGGCAAGACTATGAATTGTCTAAAAGAGCCACAGTGATACCTACTGCTGTAATCACAAGGTGCCAAACTTCAACAACAGAGATCCCAGATCTATCCTGGGTCCGTTCTAAGTCTAGATGTTTTTGTTGAATAGAACTGGTCGCAAGTAAAATCCATTTTAGTGTACAAGAGAAATGTTTCAGTTTTCATTAGTAGGAATGAGATTTAGATTATTTAGCAGAGACATTGGGAAGACCGACAAAGAGGTAGTGACCACATTCTCACAACAAACAGGGAGGCAGAATAAAGAACACAGTTGGAACTAACGTACATAAAGGAGAGAAAAAGGCTCTGCCTGTACCAAGCAGGCACAGCTCCCAATTGCCCTAGTTAGAGAAGTTTTGTTTGTTTTTGTTCATGTGTGTGTGTTTCTCTCTCTCTCTCTTTTATTTTATTTTATTTTTTATTTTTTATTTTTGTGTATATTGGCTAAGGACACCAAATATTCTTGTTTGCCCAGAACTGAGTGGTTTCTCTGGACACGGGATTGTCAATGGTAAAACCAGGACAAAACAGTCCTGAGCAAACCCGGAGTGTTGCTCAGAATGTTCAAGGTGATGCCATCAGGAGTGCTTGGCTGGCTCAGTTGGTAGAGCATGCAACTCTTCATCTCGGGGCCATGAGTTCAAGCCCCACACTGGGTGTAAAGTGTGCTTAAAAAAAAGAAGAAGAAGAAGATAATGCCATCAAGTTGAGAAAAGCTATATGTAGACTTTTACTTGCCAAGAGTGTACTGGGTAATTTGGCCCCTACTTCCTGCTGAAAACAAATCAAAAGCTAGACAACATAACAAAGAAAAAAAACTTTTTAAAAGGATCACATATCTAATAAAATAATGAGACATCATTGGCCCAATGTCAGATTGTGTTCCCCGAAGCAGGTCCTAAAATAAGGAATCACGTGCAAGTGATTCATTAAGGAATTCCTCTCTGAAAACACTTAAGAGAGTGGGGAGGTCAGAGACAGAATGGGAAGAGCCAAATGATAGTTTCTTTTAAGGCTCAGCCTAAACCTTCAGGGAGCTGTAAAGTTCAACTTATGCTCTGAGTTTGTCTATTCTTGGGCCAAGCACCTGTGCTCTTACACTCCCTCACCAGTGTAAAGGCATATCAAGGACCAGACCTTTTGGATCCTGAACCTAAAGATAAATTTGTCCGGTGTTATTTCTCCCAAGAGAATCCCAGGTACATATTCTTAGAAGTAAAGCTCACAGGACAGGCAGAGCAAAAGGGCCAGTGAGTTTGAACATGTTAATAGAAACTTCCCACACTGAAATGCAAAGGGAAAAAATAATGAAAACAAATAGGACAGAATATCCAAGAACATTGGAGGAATTCTGAAAAGTATATGACACGCTTAATGAGAACACTGGACAGAGAAAAAAGAGAGAAGTACCAGAAGTAGTACTCACATTAATACTATCTAAAAAGTATCCAAAATTAATGACACACACAAAATCGCAGACCGAGGAAGTTCAGAGAACTCCAAGCAGAATAAATGTCCAAAAACCTGCAAGTAGGCATATTCAAACTGGAAAAAAAAAAAACAAAGGCAAAGAGAAAATCTTGAATGAAGCCAGAGGAAAGAAATGCCTCACCTATAGTGGGGCAAGAATGAAATTACACGAGACTTCTCAGAAGTCACGCAAGTGAGAAGAGAGTGGAGTGAAATGTTCAAAGTGTTAAATGAAAAAATTCCAACCATCTAGAAATCCGCATTGTGTAAATTTACCATTCAAAACTGAAGTAGAAACAAACATTTTTTTTCAGGCAAGCAAAAAAGGTATTGTGGAGTCAAAACACCTATTTTATAAGAAATGTTACAAGTTCTTCAGAGATAAAAGAGGTAATTCGCATATACCTAAGGAAAGGTAGTTCATCAGAAAAAGAATAAATTAAGGCAAATATAATATTTTTTTTTCTTATTGTTAATATAATACATAACTCTTCAAAGTAATAGCAGTGAAAATGTGCTGGGTGACAATGGCACGTGGATGAGTGTAACGCATGACAGCAATGTTATTTCCTTCTAACACTGAGAAGCAAGAAATTTGAGTATTGAATTATGAGTTACCTGCGAACCAAAATGTTATATGAACGTGGACTTAGATGTAAATGCATACTGCAAATTCTGAAACAACCATTTTGGTGATTCAAAACCACACATCTAAATAACACATGGGTCAAATAAAAAGCCTCAACAGGCATATAAAAATATTTGATCTAAATGAAAAAGAAAAAGCAACTTACCAAAATGTGTGTGATGCAGTGAAAGCAGTATTTAGAGGACAATTTATAGCATTCCATGATTATATCAGGGGAAAATGCGTAAAATAAGGAACATAACCTTCCATCTTCATAAGCCAGAGGAAGAACAATTTAAAAAATCAATAAAGTAATTTAAATAAATAAAACAATTTAAAAAAATCAATAAAGCAAGCAGAAGAGAGAAACAATAAAAATTAAGGTAGATACAAATGAAATTATAAATGGGAAAACAACAAGGTAAGTCAATGAAACCAAAACTGTTTTTGAAAGGACTGATAAGATTGATGACATTCTAGCCAGGATAACAAAGATGAAAAGAGGTGAATGATTTGTTAATACCAAAATGAAAGAAGGGTCATTACCACTGATCTGCTGGGTAATAAAATAAAAATAAAGGAATATTAGAAAAAAATTATAACATGGACCAATTACTTAGGAGACATAAACCATAAAAAACTCACACAACATAAATTAATAATATAAAAAGGCTTCTATTAAAGAAATTGATCAATAATTAATAACACTCCAAAAAAAAGAAAGAAAGAAATCACTAGGCTTTGAATGTTTCACGTTAAATTCTATTAAATTTAAAGTAGGAAATCACATAAATTCTCCAAAATTGCGTCCAACAACAGAAACAAAGGAGACAATTTATCATTCATTATGTCAGGCCACCATTACTATAAAACCAAAACCATCTAAAAAATTACAAAAATAACAACTACAGACCAATATTTCTAATAGAGACAAAATATTGGCAAATTAAATCCAACAATTTATAAAAATAACTATACACTATTACAAAGAAAGATTTATTTCAAGTGTGCAAGGCTGATTAAACATTTGAAAATCAATTAATGTAATGTACCAACAGGGTAAGAAAGTAAAAATATATGATGAATAAATTGATATAAAAAAAAACCAATTGACAAAATTCAACACCTATTCTTTTATTTTTAATTCATTCACTTAAATTCAAGTTAGTTAACTTAAAATGTAGTCTTGGCTTCCCAAGTAGAACTAAGTTATTTATAACTTACATATAAAACCCAGTGCTCATCCCAACAAGTGGCCTCCTTAATGTCCATCACCCATTTAGTCCGTCCCTCCATCCACCTCCCTTCCCGCAACCCTGTTTGTTCTCTGTATTTAAGAGTTCCTTATAGTTTGCTTCCCTATTTTTATCTTATTTTTCCCTTCCTTCCCTTATGTTCATCTGTTTTGTTTCTTAAATTCCACATGTAAGTAAAATCATATATTTGTCTTTTCTCTGACTGACTTATTTCACTTAGCATAATACACTTTAGTTCCATCTATGTTGTCGCAAATGGCAGGATTTCATCCTTTTTGATCGCCAAGTAGTATTCCATTGTATATATTTACCACATCTTCTTTATCCATTCATCAGTCAGTAGAAATTTGGTGTCTTCTCATAATTTGGCTATTGTTGATAACACTGATACAAACATTGGGATGCATGTATGCCTTTGAATCAGCATTTTTTTTTATCTTTTAGATAAATACCTAGTAGTACAATTGCAGGAGAAAACAGGTAGCAACCTCTTTGACCTCAGCTGCAGCAACTTCTTGCTAGACATGTCTCTGAAGCCAAGAGAAACAAAAGCAAAAACGAACTATTGGGACCTCATCAAGATAAACAGCGTTTGCACAGTGAATGAAACAACAAAACTGAAAAGCAACCAATGGAATGTGAGACAATATTTGCAAATGACTTATTGGGTAAAGTGTTAGTATCCAAAATCTATAAAGAACTTATCAAACTCAACACCCAAAAAAAAACCCCAAATAATCCAGTGACTAAACGGGCAGAAGACACGAATAGACACTTTTCCAAAGATGACATCCAAATGGCTAATAGATGCATGAAAAGATGCTCAACACCACTCATCATCAGGGAAACACAAATCAAAACCACAATGAGATACCACCTCCCACCTGTCAGAGTGGCTAAAATTAAGAACTCAGGAAACAACCGATGTTGACGAGGATGTGGCGAAAGGGAAACCCTCTTGCATTGTTGGTGGGAATGCAAACTGGTGTAGCCACTCTGGAAAAGAGTATGGAGGTTCCTCAAAAAATGAAATATACAACACCCATTCTTGATAAACACTCTCAGGAAAATATAAACAGAGGGAAATTTTCTCAACATGGTAAGGAACACTCAAAAACAAACAAACAAAAATACCTAGCTTACATCATACTTAATGAGAAGCAACTAGATGATTTTCTCTTAAGATCAGGATCAAGGCAAGATGTCCCCTCTCACCATTTCTACTCAACATCGTACTCCAACCCCTAACTAATTCAATAAGGAAAAGAAAATAAAAGATATACAGACTGAAAAGGAATAAAACTTTTTGTTCTGCCTGTGTTTATGCAGACAATCCCAGAAAGTCAACATTTGCAACAACAACAAACCTCCTGGTAATAATAAGTAATCATCATTAGAGCTGCAAGATACCAGATTAACATACAAAACTCGATTGCTTTCCTATGCACCAACAATAAACAATTGGAAATTAAAACCCAATGACAATACAATTTACATTATCACCACAAAAATATAACATGTACACATGCATCCTAATAAAATGTGTACAGAATTTACATTTAGAAAAGCACAAAAATTGTATTCATGAAATCAAAGAAAATCAAAGACCTAAACTTCACAGTGAAGGAAATTATCAACAAAACAAAAAGGCAACCTACTGAATGGGAGAAGATATTTGCAAGCGAGGCATCTAAGAAGGAGTGACTATCCAAACCATATAAAGAACTTATAGGGCTCAACACTAAAAATAAATGCATAAATGCATAAATACATAAATGCATAATTAAATACATAAATAAAAATGGGCAGAAGATCCAAATAGATATTTTTCTAAAGAAGACATTCAGATGAGCAACATGAAAAGATTCTCAGCATCAGTAATCATCAGGGAAATGCAATTTAAAACCATAAAGAAATATCGCTTTACATTTTCCAGAATGACTAAAATCAAAAACGTAAAAAATAACAGGTGTTGGCAAAGGCGTGGAGAAAAGGGAACCCTGTGCACTGTTGGTGGGAATGCAAGTCTTTCTGGGGCGCCTGGGAGGCTCAGTCTGTTAAGCATCTGACTCTTGATCTCAGCTCAGATCGTGGTCTCATGGTTCATGAGTTTAAGCCTTGTGTTGGGGCTCTGTGCTGACAGCATGGAGCCTGCTTGAAATTATCTCTCTCTCCCTCTCTCTCTGCCCCTCCCCTGCTCATTCTCTCTCCCTCTCTCTCTCTCAAAACAAATACATAAACTTAAAAAGTAACAGTCTTTCCAAAAAATGGTGCCAGAAAATTGGACATCCATATACAAAACAAAACAAAACAAAACAGAAAAAGAAAAAAAGAGTCGTCACAGAACTTGCAGTTTTCATAAAATTTAACTCAAGATGCATCATAGACTTAAACATAAAATGAAAAGCTGCAACACTCCCAGAAGCAGACATAGGAGAAAATCTAGTTGGCCTTTGGTGAGACACTGGGTGTTTAGACACAGGATCAAAACCATGGGTCTGTGAAAGGAAAAACGGAAACGTTCTGCTCTGTGAAACTTAACTGTTAGGAGATTGAGAAACTAATACACAGGCTGGGGAAAAATATGTGCAAAATCCATATTTGATGAAGAATTCTGCCCAAAATATACAAAGAACTCTTCAACTCAACAATAAGAAGACCAACAATCCAATTAAAAGTGTGCAAAAGATCTGAAGAGATATCTTGCCCAAGAAGACATACATATGGCAGGCAAGCATATGAAAAGACCTTCAACCTCAGATGTCGTTAAGGAAGTGAAAATCAAACCAATGATGAGCTGCCATTGCACACCTATTAAAATGACTAGAATCAAACAAAACGAAACTGGCAAAACAAAATTGACAATAACAATTGCCAACAAGGAGGCGGAGTGGTTAGAACTCTCATTCACCGTTTATAAAATAATGTAACATGGTTTTCCATCTTGGAAACAGTTTTATAGTTTCTGCTAAAGCTAAATGTAGTCCTACCATGTCTTTAAGCAGTCGCGTTCCTAGGTGTTTACCCAATGGAGCTAGAAATTTCCATACGCACAACACCTGCAAAAGTTTTGTAGCAACATAATCTCCAAAACCTGGAAGCCACCAAGGTATCCTTCAATCAGTGAATGGAGAAATAAACTGGGATACACCCTTACAATGTGACATTATTCAGCAATAAGACGAAATGAGCTGTCAAGCCAGGAAAAAAAACATGTAGGCCCCTTAAGTGCATATTGCCAAGTGGAAGAAGCCATACTGAAAAGGTTACACTATGTGATTCAGACTATATGAAATTCCAGAAAGGGCAAAACTGTAACTGAATTTTAAGCAGAGCACAAGTGGCCACGGTTTGGGGTTGTGGGTTGGGACGAATAGGTGATTCACAAGGGAGTTTTAGAGCAGTGAAATTCTGAATGATACTCTAAAAAGGGGGGGTCCATTCCCCCTGGGCCTTTCAGGTTTTGTTTCCTGTAAATTCCCGGTTCCAGCTTGTCAATGTTTCCACTGAGTTCTCATAAACATTGCATTATGGGAATGCTACCTATGAGGGAAGCTTATTTTTTTTTTAATTTTTTTTTCAACGTGTATTTATTTTTGGGACAGAGAGAGACAGAGCATGAACGGGGGAGGGGCAGAGAGAGAGGGAGACACAGAATCAGAAACAGGCTCCAGGCTCCGAGCCATCAGCCCAGAGCCTGATGCGGGGCTCGAACTCACAGACCGCGAGATCGTGACCTGGCTGAAGTCGGACGCTTAACCGACTGCGCCACCCAGGCGCCCCGAGGGAAGCTTATTTTTGTCTGTCATAGGTTACATCATTGGCATGCCCTTTCCCTAGTCCACCACTCATCTGTGACTTTTCAGAGTGCTGAGTTCAGAGTGAACATTTGTTATACAGAAAGCCTTCATCTTATTTTAATGCAGTGAATGTTATGGTTATTTTTCCCCACTTTCCTCTTTTTTATGCTTTATAGAAAAAAAAAAACCCAGGCACACACACACAGAGGACACACTGTATCTTCCAAAGCAACTTGAAGTTTGTTTTGCTCATTTAGGTCTCTAATCTATCTGTAATTCAATTAATTTAATTTTCCATGTGGATAGCCAATTATCCCACTGGTTTTCAGGGACCTATCTGCCATGTGTTCCTTTCCTACATGAACATACAAGTGTGTGTTTGTGTTTGTGTTTCTGTACCTTCTACCCTGTCCGATTGGTTCATTTGTTCATCTCAGTTCCTACATGACATTAAATATCACAGCATTATCATTATTCTTTCTGTTTGATAAGGTGAGATCCTCCCTTTATGATTCCTCAGAACTCTCTTGGCCACTCTTAGGCTATTACTAAAAGTAAGGATGAAACTATCTAGTTTTGTAGAAAAATACGAAGCATTTGATGTAAATGTAATTACATGTATGATACAAATTAGAGAAAAAAATGATGTGCTTGCCCCCTCCATCAATTTGGGATGTATATTGATTTGTCTTCTTTTATGTCTTTCAGTAAAGTTTCATAGGCTCTAGAATGAAGCTCTTACATATTTGAGTGGTGTGTGTGTGTATATATATATATATATACATATATATATATATATAGTTGTTGCTATTTTGGGTGGGATTTTGAAAATTACATTTTGCAACTGGTTGTTGCTTATATTTAAGAGCATTATTGATTTTTTCTTTATTGATATTATATCCAACAATTTTCTGAGCTCTCCAATTAATTCTTACCGTTACCTCCAGATTTTTCTGCATTTTCCATGAAAATGAAGAATTCCATGAAGACAATCATAATATCTAAGAAAAAGCGCTCTTTTATATCTCACCTTCAATTGTTTTGCCTCAGAGTTCATATTAGAAGATTAAGATAACTCACATCAAGAGAAAAAATAATCCCTCAATCCATGCAAAAAAAGATAAAAAGGAAAAAAAAACACCCCCATCAACCCACGAGGCTCCCTGGATTTCACACTTGGTAGGTTGGGACTAAGGACTACAGACACTGGGGTCAGGTCAGCAAACATATTTACCGTTTGGACAAATATGTAGACAAAGAATTTAAGTCCCACCTTGCCATTTTTGCCCAAAGTCACAGCTAGCAAGTCATGAAAACACACTTATGTTTGAATATGAATGGAGGCAACCTCTATTCCGCAGAAATGGAAATAAGTCCATTGGACCAGAGTCAGCAGCCACAGCCCAGGTACCCTGACATGACACCAATGTGTCACTGTCAGGCTCGAACTGACCATGGCTATCGTTCCCTGGCCCATTTTCAGTTAAGAGCATTACTTTTCACTTCCCACTATAAATGTTTAAAGAACGCACGGCGTGCCAGTTGAAAATGTTGGCTATGACTTTGCTCCTTGAGCAAAGCTTACATCATGACTTGTGATGAGATCCAGCTACATGGGGCTTGGCTTCCAAACCCCGCGCTGGCTCCATATCTGGCCAAGGAGGCAGCACAGAGAACATCCAAAATAGACCATGAGGCTGTTCTGAGGCTTTGCTGAACTGTGCTGTCATTATACTGTTCTTATTAAGTGTTTTGAGAAGATTGACATGGATTTGCATTTTATCTGAGAGCTTCCTGGTTTCATTAAAAATATCTAGTTTCTGTTCAATTTGTAGGTATCTACTGGAAAATATGCCTCAGCATAAAGGAGCAGTACAAAACCTCAGTCTGAGGATGAGTTGGAAAAACAGGTCGCTGGTTTTTCTCTCATGTCAATCTTCCCCTATCCTTGACAATGGACACCCCAATTTTTAGCTGGGCACATGATCACACAGAACCAAAATCCTATTTCCCCACCTTCCTCACAGTCAGAAGTAGCCATTTGTCTGTTTTCTGGATAATAGCATGCAATCAAATGCTGTGCTCCTGGCACAACCTTCCTCACCTTTCAGATGCAACGGCCAGAGCTCAAGAAGTCATCTGGAAGTGGAAAGGTTTTACCAACAATGTCGTAGGGGAGGAAGAATGCACCTTACTTCCCCCAAATCGTGGATCTCTGGGATGTCCACCTCCAAACCCCTTTCTCATGTGAAAGAATTAAACTTCTCTTTTTATCAAAATCACTATTATTTTGTGTCTTCTGTCACTGAGAGCCACACCGAATTCTCACCGCTACAGGTGTCTACCATAATGCAGGTCTATCGTTTGTATTGGCAAAACGTTGACAACATTCCCTTTAAAGATGGGGCAAGTGTCGAAAGATAGAGCACAGCTCTGCTTGAAAAGCTTTCTTTTGGTGAATAGAGCCAAATCCCCAAAAGCTATTAGAATACTTTGCTTCGTGGTGTTATTGCCCTGACCTCACTTCCTGCGGTCTCTCTACATTGTGATCTCTGCTGTATGATAATAAAACCAAGGTGAGCCCTTCACCCCCACGCCTCACTCTAATCCCATCATGGATTCTCATCATCTTCAGGAAAAGTTACCATCCCAGTTCCTCACCATAACGAAGACACATTCTCTTATGTCTCCGTGGTTTTGCACAACCTACCCTATCTGCATGAAACAATCAATCCCAGTTGACCTCTTTCCAAGACTCAGGGCTTAAAAAAAGTTTTAACGAGGATCACCCCATGCTGGGTTCCGCAATTCCTCTGCAGAATCAGACAAGCCTTCTCCACCTTCTTGAAAGTCCCCAGTGCAGAGACACCCTTTCTCTCCCAAGTTTCTACGTCTATGCAGAATGCTGTTATTTGCTGTGTGCCGATAAAAAAGTAAGGGCAGGACGCTCCAGCCTCCACTTCTCCAGTACACGTGGAGTTTAATAAATCTACGGAACATCTGGAGTCCGGATGTTAAGTGAGATGGTCATGGGCAAGGGTCACTTGGGGGACACTTGACCTTTTGCTTCTCTCTTGTCCCATTTTTCTCATCCCATTGCCTCATGGCATTCGTCTGCTGCCTCTCCCATAGGACTTTGCTGCCGAAAGTCATGTCTCTCTTGATTTCATCTTGACAAGCATGCTCCTTTCAAAGAATTCCTTTGAAAAAGAAACGTTAGAGTGAATACCATGTTACGTGTATCATTGTGCATGCCTGGCTCCTCCGAGGGCATAAAATTCCTCGAGGAAGTTTGATGTGCTTTATGTCAACCACAGAGTGCCTAGTACATAGAAGGTGATCAATCAATATTGATTGGTGGAATAAATAAAAAACTTCGTTCTGCGGATTCATTCTGGATAATTCTTTCTGTAACATAGCTCTTGATTTTGTTTTTATCCTTGTCCCGTGCACCTTACAGACCCAACAGAAATGGACATACTTGAAGATGTCTCCTATGAAATAATCAACAAATACGCACATTCCTCTGGACTACACGGTAATTAACACAGTTCTTCATATGATTAGTACACATTGTATGTAAGCTAAGGTCCCCTGTAACTGACTGTCATTGTAACTGGACTGGAACTAGAGTCATTGTATAATGAGAGGGAGAAAGAGAGCAGGAGGAAAAAGGGAGGGAGAGAGAGGAAAAATAAGGAAGGAAGGAAGGAAGGAAGGAAGGAAGGAAGGAAGGAAGGTAGGAAGGAAGGGAGGAAGGAAGGAAGGAAGGAAGGAAGGAAGGAAGGTAGGAAGGAAGGTAGGAAGGAAGGGAGGAAGGAAGGAAGGAAGGATTTCTGCTGCTGCTAATTTTAATTTCAGTTCTCTACTTGAAGACTGTCCTTTGCCTAGATATATATATATGCACATATATATATATACATATGTGTATATAAAGATATATACACATATGTGTATATATATATCTATCTAGGCAAAGTATATATGTGTGTACATATGTGTGTACACATATGTATATATATATATATATATATATATATATATATCTAGGCAAAGTATATATGTATATATGTATGTATATATATATATAGATATATACACATATGTATATATCTATATCTATATATATATAGATATATATATATATATTTTTTTTTTTAGGACAAATTAGGTACCCACTGTGAGCGATGCAATATGCTAGAGGTTAATCCCTCCAAAAGATTGGGCTAGTGGATCATCTTTCTTCTCATAATTTCAAGTTATTTTATAGGACAGATGTGATAAACACTCAAATTTCTAGTTCAGTTCTCAATCTTAAAATTTATTGACACATTCTAAAGTGTCCTCAGGTTAGCTCTGGTTTCCCTCTCCCCCCTGTCTTTATTAAAGAATAACTTTCAAACACCCACAGACATATACTGAGATGAAAGCTGGATGGCGGTCTACTTAGAAAAATAGATTGAAAATGGTTTTAGGTGTCCTGAGAGGACAGGGATGATAAAGCAAACCTCTGATTGGAAGACTGTAGGACCAGAGAAAGAAAAGACATTTGCTCAGGAATATAGAGATTCTTTATTTGTTTTCTCTTATTTTCAAACCCATTGTGTACATTAAGGTTTGCCTTGGAGACCCTTAACCTGTCAGGGTTATAAATGATTATTGAGTTTGCTTATCAAATATCCAGTGCTGATTGGCTCGTCTGAATAACCACACGGATTTGGAGTTATGGCCGGAACCAGCTCTCAACTGACGCCTCCCAAATTGCCATCCCCAGAGCACCCCGGCTCTCACGTCTGGTCTCGGGCCGCTCTGACTTCGGCGCTGCTCCAGGGGAGAGAAGCCACCGTCCTCTGTGCGTGGAGACCAGAGCACGCCGCGATGTGGGGTGGCTCCTCGGCTTTCTCCAACAGCTCGTGTGATTCGCTGCATCCCATCGGGTTGACTCACGCTTCCGACCATCGAGGACACCAAACGATCCCTCTGTGTGGCACTGGGATGGGGTGTCAAAAATGCAGCCGTCTCTTCCTGCAGGGCTCCGACTTGCTAATAAATTAAACGAGTGAAGAGAGGGACTCGTGCTCTTTAACAGCTTTCTAAAATCTTCCCCTGTCTGCCACAACACAGAAGCGTACGTTGTGTTTGAAAGCTTTGCTTGCATACGACGTTGTCTGTGATGAATGACGTACCCGCATTAATTGCACCTGTACCTGTGTATACGCCCAAGTCTACAGCTGTATTTGAATCCACCTACGTCCGTATCCGCATCCCTATGTGTACCTGTGTCTGTGCCTACACCTGTTCCTGTATGTGTATGGATACCTGTGCCTCCATCTGTATCCCTGTGTGTCCCCATGTCTGTATCGGCATTTGTACCCACATCTGCATCTATAGCTATTTTATCATCCACACCTGTCTGCTTAGCCGAGCTAGTTATACCCAACCGGACTGCGGGGATCCCTCTGCAGGGCACACATTCAGGAGATTTGAGAGCAGCTTTGAGAGAAAACTGCTGCTACAATACCGCCGAAAAAAGAGAGAGAGAGAGAGAGACACCCAGGACACGTACTCATATCATCACATTTAAAAATCTAGCCAAATGTGCCCCCCTCTCTTATTTTTCCCCCAGAGGAGAGCCCAGCCCCCCTTCCCCTGGCTCCTCAGCGGCAGCTGCTCTCACTCTCTTTCCGTTTCCTACATCCTTCCCCAAACCCTCTCTACGTCCCATTTTTATTGGTTTGTTTCAGTCCTGTGTGTACGTCCGTTTAAATAGAAATAGCACAGCCTTACTAGCATCTGCGTGGCATGAAATTACAAGCAGGTGAGAGTTGAACAATTAATACTTCCTTTTTCTCCGTGGCGGCAGGAGCGGCGCCAATTTAATGCTGTTTAAGCTTATTATCTAATTGCATGCTTGCGCTAGCTTCAGAACCGGCCTGACATGAAGGCAGACGCGGGCTCTGTTCCCTCTGCAGTAGAATATTCAATTATTTGTTCTGACTCATGTAATTCCCTGTATTCCAAGCTTGTTAATGTCATTACAGAGCTGAAATAAAGTGATTACTCTTAATGAGTATTTATCCAATAGGTAATGCCGCTCCCTCACCCTCCAGCTGACAGTGGACGAGCCTGGGTCCCTCGCCCCTACGCTCCCCTGCTCCAGAGGCGCCACCCCCCCCCCCCCCATCTCTTGACTTTCCTGTCAGGGAGGCAACATCGCATTGCGGTGTTCTGTGAAATACTGTCAGATGATGGGGAAAAAATAAAAATCTTTAAAAAAAAAAAAAAGGGAAAGGAAGAGTTGCAACGTCCCCCGGCAGAGTTCCAGCTAATGACCACTGCTTCTACGCACTGGCAGGGATGACAGCTTGTGCTAAATGATAATGGCGTGCCTGCTGTTGGGCTTGCCCACTTATGTTATTTCTCTTGACATGGTTCTGGGGAAGGCCTAATTTTTTTGACATTTGACCATGCAAATTTGAGTCCTGATACATTATTCTGCATTTACATCCTCCCAGTGTTGCTGTTGAAAGTGTGCTACAAGCCGCAGGAGCTCAGCTAATAAAGGCCACCGAATGAAAGAAAGTTAAATATGAATGCAAGAGGGGGCCTAATGAAGGGCTGGCTTGTACATCTCAAAGATGACCTTCTAGAGACGAACGAGTGGAAAATCCTTTTTAAAGCAAATGGTGAAGAATGTAACATCCATTTTTTTTCCTAGAGTATTTTTAAAGGTTTTCAAATATATACCAACGGAAGAGAAAAAAAGACCCCATTATATATTACATGGACGTTTTTATACTCAGCTTATCAGGTAGTGCTATTAACCAATTTCATGGCGGTGCCGGCTTCTCAAACCCTGAAATGCCTGATTCTGCGGGAGGCATCTTGATTGCCGGGCCTACTGATAGATCCTGTCTAAATTTACTAAGTATTTCCACATCCTCAAATGCCGTGCCTTTCGGGTCTCAGAGAACCCTTCGCTATTACGGATTTCTGTGTGTTTTGGAGCAAACCAAAATATATCCTACATTGTCCTAATCCCTGGGCCAAAATGAGAGACCGATTTAATAAAAATGAGATAAAAATAACTAAATAGTAATTAATAATAGTATTAAATACTAATACACTAAACGGACTTAAGAATTACTAAAAATAAGCACCTAATCCTGATAATGATCAAATGAGTATTCACAAGTTTTATTTTGTCCGTCAACGTTAACGTAGGTATTTTTAAATGCCCTTCTGCTCTACAGTGTTTGCGAAAAGAAAAAAGCAACTGCTTACTACTTGCCTATATTTATGTTTTTATTTTAGTAATCATTCGCTTCACTAAATTGGCATTTCCTCATACATTTTGAAATAGCTTTATTGTGAAGAGTCTCTCTGGTCGTTAAATGTATTAAAAGATATAATTTAATAAGAAGGAGTAGTTGCGATTTGATAAGTATTAAGAACAATCCAGAGAATTGTTTGTAATTATGGAATAGACAACATTTTTCTCTCTTTGTCCCTTCCTCTCTCCCTTCCTTCACCCTCCTATTCTTTTCCCTTCCTTTTTGTCTTCTTTTTTTCCCATTTCTGAGTACCCATTATATTTTTAAGCACTCACTCTGCTTCTCTATCCATCCATCACAAAGTGGATCTGAGCAGTGCACAAAAATAAATAAGACAGAGTGTCTGAACATAGGACTCTTGAAATGAGGAGTGATTAAGCAAAAATAGGAAGATGCAAAAAAAAAAAATCCTTTGCTTAAAAAAAAAATGTTCTTATTACCAGGAGGTTAAACCACCTACTTGAGATCAAAGGTAGAAAATGTAGCTGTCAATTTGATTTCTATGAAGGGGCTGTTTTCCTTCAAGCTTTCCAAGACGCTCTCACATCTGATTCTGTGCTTAAGTTGTTATTATTGGCTGAGCAGTGCGGTTCTAATCCCTTACCTTCTCCCTGCTTTCGTCTTCTGGAAAGTGCCGGAACGGAGACTAGACTAGAAGTGGCTGTAGCAGCTGCACACTCCATTTGCTCTTGTACTTGGGAGACGATCAGGTGGCAAAGCCTGAGATTCCACCACCAGGCAACCTCCACACACCCCGTCAGCCACAACCCCGGGTCCAAAAGCACCGTGTACGTTCTGAGACACGGGCTAGAACGCGTACCAAACACAGACCCTGGGTTCAAAGGACGAGACGGATAACAGCACTTTTAAGAGGGCTTCCCATCACCTTCGGAGTCAGGGAAACCTAGCAGAGTCCACGAACAGGGTCAGCGTACATTCTGTTTCTGTCAGAAATGTTGCAAGACAGAATTTAGAATTTAGTTTTAAAAATGCACTTTGCATCTGTGTTTTTTTAATTTACGTTTTCAAAAATAAAGAGAAAGTAAGTAAATGACATTGTAATAACCAGAGTTGTCGTCGTCGTTGTTGTTGTTGTTTTCAAAAAAATAGATAAAGGAGCTCAAAAGCTGGTTTTCCTGTCTGAGGAATATACGTGAAATGCCCTTCCTCACACAACAATTAGGATGTAGTCTTTTTGGAGAGCAATTATGGAGACAGACATCAAAATCTCCCTTCCATCATCCATACCCATCGCACTAAGTTCCTATAAAACTATCTGGGCTATGTTGGCACTCCGTAAAGCAAGCCCCCATTGTCGGGAGGGTCTACAGGATTAAGCTAGAAAACAGGTGGCACTGTGAGCCAGTAACAGCCACACATGGCCTCCAGAGGCTGCTACAGACGTTTCCGAAACTTCTCCAGTGAGTCAGTGTGTTAGTCACCTCTTGCTGGGTAACATTAATGCCACACCCGCAGTGGCTTAAAGAAACACGCTTCTTAGCTTATAGTTCCTGTGGATCACAAGTCTGGGCACAGATTAGCTGGGTGTCCTGTCCGGGGTCTCAGGAAGCTGCAGTCCAGGTGTAACCCAAGTCTCAGACCTAATCAAAGGCTCTACTGGGGAGGAAGCCACAGCGAAGCTCCCTTAGGTTAATGTAGAATTTGGTCTCTTGGCAGCTGTAGGACTGAGGGCTTCAGGCTGTTTGTTGTCTGGAGGTCAACCTGTGCTCTCAGCCAACCCCAGTTCCTTGCCAGGTGCCTCCCCTGTGGCAGCTTCCTCCTTCACAGACAGCAAGGGAGAGAGACAGCCACACTCAAGCAAGGTGGCACCAGAATATTGGGTGACCCTGTCATGTCATTATGTGCACCTAGTCATGCATATCTCGTTACCTTTGCCGCCTTCTGTTAGTGAGAGGTAATTCCCAGTCTCTGCCATCCTCAAGGGAAGGGAATTACACAGAGGCAGGAATACCAGGAGGTTGGGGTCATGGGATTCAGGACAGCCTGCATTCACTTATTCACTGAATCTCAGTGAGTGGCTACTAGGTATTAGGCAGGCAATGTTCTTGGCAGGGAAGACATGTCAATGAACAGAACAGTCATGGGGGCTTAAATTAGAAAGTAGAGAAAAGACAATAAAGAAATAAACAATAAACTATTTCTCATACTGATAACTGCTGTGGAGGTTAAGAACAAAGAGATGTAAAAAAAGAAGGGAGAGGAGGAGGAAATGAGGAAGGAGGGTGGTAAGAAAGGAAGGGAGAAAACATAGTGTGAGAGAAAACCCCAGGGGCAGGTCCTTACGTTGGGATGTTAGAGAAGGTCTCCCTGAGATAGTGACATTTGAGCTATGTCATACATGGCCTTACAAGGACACAACCTTGCAAGGATAGAGTTTTCCAGTTGGAGTCATAGCAAACACAAAGGGAAGAGCAAAAAAGATGGAATGCGACTCGAGGCCCTCGTGAGCAACAGTTATACAAAAAGATATGAAAGGGGCAGGTGGGAGCTGGTAAGACACGGAAGCCAAGGTGAGGGGTTCGGACTTAATTCTAAGGGCAACAAGGAGCCACTGGAGGGATTGGCCTTTGACAGGCGCAGAGATCATTCATCCATCGCGGAAGGTTGGAAGGTAACGCGACTCCTAGGTGCAGGTTGGCTGTTACGTTTGGTGGTGAAATAGCAAAAGAAGTCAGTCTGGTGGCACCAGTGTTCTTAAATACAAATCAGGAAAGGTCATCGGCCCAGAGTGAGATGTTTTACAATGCTGAGAGGGAGGTCCATAATTGTCAGCTAGTGATAGAATATGTTCCTTGAAAGGAGTTGATTTTCTAAGAAACATTTATTGTTACAGCAGTTGTATACATGAATCATAGAAAGCTACAGAGTACAGACAAGCAAAAGTTAAACATATTATAAAGTCATGCCCTCACTATCCAGAGATCACCACTAACCTTTCAGACCTTCTTCCATATAGGGCTCTGTACACAGGTGCACACACACACACACACACACACACACACACACATTGGTATTTGAATCAAAATGGGGTCTTACAGCTCACAGTGCATACTCTTGTGAAATTCTTGGTATATTTTTTCAAGGATAGTCTTTTAGCTTTTAAAACCCAGATTATATTTAACTTTGTCTAATTGAGTTTAAAGACACTATTTCCATCTAATTTGTCAGAATCTAGGACATGTTTTACAGTGTTATTTCCCATTAGTCTTTATACGTATAGGATACTGATTGTTAAAGAAACTTAGGCCAATGTTCTGTAGAAAAAGCCACTATTTTAATTTGTTTCTGCTTCCTTCTGGGCTCAATTAATTTGTTTTTCATCCTGATATTTTCATAAACTGAAAACTAAATCTACATGCTTAGAGCTAATTATTGCTTTTATAGGACAAAACAGTGGTGGTATTAAATTCTTGATGTTGAATCCCAACAAGAGACACACACTATTCATGTTAACCACCAAATTAGGGTGGTGACAGCCTCATCCCTCCATTGTACACTTTCCATTTGAGAGAGGGGACATCACACAAATGCCCAGTGTCCTTGTTGGCTCAGGCAGCCATAACTAAATACCACAGACCCTACAGACTGGGTGGCCTACGTGACAGAAATTTACCTTATCACAGTTCTGGAGATTAGAAGTCCAGGACCAAACTCCTGGCTGATGTCTCTTCTTATAATGACAATGATCCCATCAGGTCAGGGCCCCATCTTTGTGACCTCACTTGACCTCAGTGACTACCTTGAAGGACCTAGCTCCAGGTACAGCCACACTGGAAGCTAGGGCTCCAACATGTGAATTACAGTCCAGAGCACCAAGTTACCATCATCCGTTCACCTAAGCATTTCATCAACAATTCATAATAATTGTCTCCAATCAATAGTTTAATTTGCACTTCTGAAATATTTTTAACGTTTGTCATTCTTGTCATATTTATTATCTAGAGGTTTTTAAAGAACAGTTAACTTATAAAGTGTCCTTGTTTTTTAGTTTATTTATTTATTGAGAGAGAGAGAGAGAGAGAGAGAGAGAGAGAGAGAATCCCAAGCAGGTCTGCAGTGCCAGCATGGAACCCAATGAGGGGCTTGAATCCATGAACTGTGTGATCATGACCTGAGCCAAAACCAAATGTCGGATGCTTAGCCAACTGAGCCACCCAGGTACCCCAAAATGTCCTTGGTTTTAATGAGAAACTAAGGAATTGCACTGCAGGGAGAAGCAATGTCTCCAAGCTTAAGAATACCATGCTCTACTTCTCCAGTCCTGCCAGGCCATCCCTATCAATGTACTTTTCACACCAGTTGGGCCAGTGATTCCTGTGCTTCCTGGTGATACCCATGCCACCTCTGCCCTTCGAGCTGGGGTCATTTGCATTCAGTCTGAACACCTTGCTTTGGAGTGTCCAGCAGTGTGGGTGTGCCAGCAGATTTGTCTGACACATTTCCATCACACTTTCCGTTTTGAAGAGAATCTACTGGGTATAGAATCCTAGGTTGGCAGTGGTCTGTTTCTTTTTCTTCCATATGCTTAAGTTGTGATGCTGTTCTTTGCCGGGTTCCATTACTTGTGTTCACACATCAGCTGTCAGTCTCATGGCTGTGCTGTTGAAGGACATGTGTCATATTTCTTCTCCCTGCTTTCAAGTTACCTCTTTAGCTATGAGTCTTGTGTTTCGGTTGTACACGCCTCCATGAGACTTCCTTTCTACTCACTCAGCTGGGGTTCCCTGAGCTTGACCCTCTGGGTTGACATTTGCAAGACAACTTCCAAACGTTTTAGGTATCTTTGTTTTCTTTCTTTCTTTTTTTTTTAATTTGAATAGAGTGGACACACAGTGTTACATTAGTTTCAGGTGTACAACATAGTGATTTAACAACTTTATACATTAAGTATCTTTGTTTTCAAATGCTTCCTGTTTTCCATTCACTTTCTTCTGTCATTCTGAGAACCTGACTACATGTTTGCCGGGCTTGTTCATTCCTACATTTCTTTTATGTTCTGTACATTTTCCTTTTTTATTTTTTTATTTTTAATGTTTATTTTTGAAAGAGACAGACAGAGCATGAGTGGGGGAGGGGCAGAGAGAGAGGGAGACACAGAATCGGAAGCAGGCTCCAGGCTCTGAGCTGTCAGCACAGAGCCCGACATGGGGCTCGAACTCACGGACCGCGAGATCATGACCTGAGCCAAAGTGAGATGCTTAACAGACTGAGCCACCCAGACACCGCTTATATTCTCTATATTTTAAGTTCATTTTTATCTCTATGATTCATTTTGAACATGTTCTATTATACGGTCTCCAAGTACAATAATCTGTCCTTATTGAGTCTTGTATATTTTCCATTCATCAATGAATTATTAGTTTAGTTACATATTTTGTGTTAAAAATGTTTATTAAGTTTTTATACATTCTTATTTTTGTTAAATTATGTCTATATAATTATATGCATATATATAATTAATATCATCATTATTAAATTAAATATGTATAAGTTTTGATATTTGGTTATTGGATCTATCTATTAAATTCTTCATGTATAATTTTATTTTCATTAATTCATATTTGCTTTTCTTGTAATTGTCTTTATGTATGTGATGGGGTAGTGCATAAATGATTGTGCATTAATAATCCTCATAATTATATATTAATAATCCTTTATGCATGTATTATGCACCTAATACATAACATGTATTTTAGTTGTATAACCATTTTTCTCATTCAAAGAACTTGGCTTGAAATGTGACTTGTTATTAATGCCGTCACTGTATTTTCTTCTATTTGACATTTTTTTGCCAACTTGTTACAAGTCGTTTTTATTTCTTCTCTTCTTCCTTTTACGGGTTAGAGGTCTGATTATTTTTGCTAATTTAGCTGGATTTTTAAAATACAAAGTGAAAATCTGTATAATTGTATAAAGATATATTACTTGATTGTTTATTGTTTACTTAGTTTAATTTCTAACACCTACTTTGTATATATTCCTTCTTTCTCCTTAAATTTTTCTCCAATTTCCCTTTCCCTTTCTTTCTGGCATATTTAGGTTCTCTTTCATTCCCTCTTTTCCTTCCCCATACGCTGATTGGAAATCCAATTATGATTTTCTCCTCTGATAGTAAATACTCTGCTTCTATAAGATAAATCATACAACTGATATTTCCTTCATAAAGTATAAAAATAATAACTGTGCCCTGACATTGAGCTGTTTCTGCCATCTGCTTATTCTTTATCCTGAGATTAAACCTGGAGAACGTCTGTATTAACTCTTTTTCCAGAGTCACAAATAAGCCACCTTTGGATTTCTGATAGTTGAGAATTTAGAGCTCTGGGAATTTATTCTTTATTTTTAGGAACCTTTACTCATCACTGAAATCACAATTCCCGGTTGTATTTTCATTATTAAGATTTTATTTCGTACATTGTAAATGTTTCCTCATTACTGTATCCTTCCCATGCAATCTTGCCCTGCCTTCATTTTTCTCGTGGTTCAATGCGTTTGGATGGACTGCTTCATGGAAAAAAAAATTATTCAGATAGAGAACATGAACATACCACTTTCTGAACTTTTGCATATCTTAAAATGTCAAAATTCTCATGCTTCTCATCAGAAGACTAGACGATGGCACCACTTACTAAAATATTGCTGAAAAACATTTCATTTTCTCACAAAAGCTGCATACATTTCAAACATTTCTAGCTTCCACTGTAGCACGTGAAATGTGTACAATATTTGGATCATCTTTATTTTGAAAATAAAATTTTGCTTCGAAATAAGAACAAGAAAAACATTGACATTTTATCCTTCTCCCTGCAGTCTAGGAATCTCTCTAGGGTATCAGAAGCATCGTAGTTATTCATTTGTGTTTCACTGTAATCAGAATGACTTCTTAATCAGAGAACAAAAATTTCTTTTCTTCAAATCAAGCATTTTGTATTATTCTTATTTCCCCATTTGTTATTTTTTTTAATCTTTCTCTCTCCGGAACTCGCCGTATATTTTTTCCCAGTATATTTTAAATTTTCATCACTTGCCCTGCCAATGTTTCAACTTCATATTGGTGATTCCAATTGATTGTAATGTTTACTTTTTTTCACTGATACACATTTCCTGTCTACTATTACAAAACCTTAATTTAATTATTTCTAGAAAATTGTGTTTCTGTCTCATAGACTTCAAAGTAGTTTGGGCTAATACTGGGACAGGAATAGTCTCCACATATGGCACCCAATGTAGGGGTCAGGGTGTAAATGGCAGGTGAAAGAGATAAAACAATAATAAGAAAATGTCAGTCCACTTTAGTTATAATCAAAACACAAGGCCAATGGAGCACAGCTTTCAAACCTCCTTGCAAGTGCATTTCTTCACACAGGACATCTTGAGCCTCCGATCTCTCTCGGGAACATTGTCAAACAATTCCACAATGCAGAGTTTAGTCTTTGGTAGCACTTACCATAACTGCCGTTGAGAAATTATTTTGTTTTGTTTGTGAAATATGGCCCCGGTGGACTGCAAGCTTCTTAAAACCAACCGTAATGTGGGCATTGAGCATTGTGTCTCTTCCCCTCAGCATAACTGCCTCACCATAAATATTTGTTGAGTGAACAAATAAATGACTGCATCCAACATAGGGCAACTGGATCACCTCTATGGGAAGCTTTCTGTTGATCTCGGAATCGAACTTCTCCCCTGATTCAGACCTTCCTTTGTTGTTGACCAGAGCCCCGATAAACTCCCCTGACATCAGAGGCATCTAGTGCTGATGCCTTGGCCTGGGTAGGCGAGGGGGACACTTCAGCACAGGGAAGTCAGAACACTCATAATGTTTCCTTCAGGGAAAAGCCTAGGTGTATTTGTTGTTGGAGGGAGAGGCATCTCTAGATGGCTAGCCTGCTGTTCTGATGCTGTCACCCTCTCAGTCACAGAATGAGAAAATCTGCTAGGACATTACATTCAGCCTGATGAGCAGAGCCATCCTGCAAGTGTGTTCGGGAAGGACTGGGTAGAGCTAGCAGGGGGCTCAGCTAGCAGGGGGCTGCTCTGGAAAATGTCCACCTATCCATGCTGGAGAAAATTCAGATTCATCTGCACCCCACCTGAGTACACATAGCTACAGCTCAGATGGTCCCCTTCCCCTGCACAGCCTCAGCAAAAAGCAAGAGAGCCATTAGGTAGTCAGTTTCAACAGCATAGTCAGTTGTAACAATACCGAGCAGGGGCGCCTGGGTGGCGCAGTCGGTTAAGCGTCCGACTTCAACCAGGTCACGATCTCGCGGTCCGTGAGTTCGAGCCCCGCGTCAGGCTCTGGGCTGATGGCTCAGAGCCTGGAGCCTGTTTCCGATTCTGTGTCTGCCTCTCTCTCTGCCCCTCCCCCGTTCATGCTCTGTCTCTCTCTGTCCCAAAAATAAACAAACGTTGAAAAAACAATACCGAGTATAAGTCAAATAAGTCTTTATATTGATTTACTCAAGCATGTGGCATTTCAGCAGAAATGGGCATGAAAAGTTACGTGAGAAAGAATATTCTATGTCCAAATAAAAGTAGACGCAAAGGCAGGAAGACAGGGCCACGCTGGTCATGTTGGAGGAACCACGAACAGGCCAGCATGGTAGGAGGTGCGTAGATTGTAACACAACTTTTATCGTTATTGTTTTCTCTATGCCTTGCTAAGCTCCAAGACTTAAGAGACAAACAGAACTCCTTGGAGGAGATTTATCATCTTATAAGGACATTTGGCAGTTGTGACGGGGTCTCACTTCTCTACTGAAGCTTGAGGGGGAAAGAGCAGAAACCGTCAACTCCACATTCAGTGTGGAAGATGTTGATGGCCTTCCCCCAGAATAGCTCACACTCCCCTAAACCTCTCAGATGCAAGACCACAGAGGCAGGTGGATGTAGAACACCTGAGCTAGTTCCAAACATAGCATGGAGTAAATCATAGCTATTGATTCATATTTAG
Organism: Prionailurus bengalensis; assembly: GCF_016509475.1. Taxonomy (NCBI): domain Eukaryota; kingdom Metazoa; phylum Chordata; class Mammalia; order Carnivora; family Felidae; genus Prionailurus; species Prionailurus bengalensis. Next base: position 237,324,181 of record NC_057343.1, on the reverse strand, counting down.
CACTTACTTAGTCCCAAACTGGTCATGAAGTTGGTCGCCCTCTCAAACCCTTGCATAAAACCAGGAACCACATACACTCGAGACATTCCAAGAGGAGGGGATTTCTAACAACTCCATAAAGAAACTTTTATAAGGCTGCCACATCCATCACGTTGTCACCAATTTCACGGTTAACACAGAGTGTGGAAAGATCTTCAACAAAATTTGAAATCTAAAATGTGGTTCTCAAAACACATTTCAATACATCAACATTCTTCAGGATTTCATCAGTGGTTATTACAAGTGTGTCTGCGACAAGCAAATCTGTTTTGGCCTGTGTCACTGTGGTGAATTCTTACAAGCTCTGAAGACTACATGTGATGGAAGCCTGGTCTGATGAAGGATTTTAAGGATGTATGTTAAAGGAGTTACTCATAGAATGAAATGAATAATTACAAAACTATATACATTACTTATATACGAGTATAATTTTTATAAATGTTGTATTAAATCATAATAGTGAGGGATATGAAGGCCAGGGGGTCAGCAGCCCCTGTGAGTAAAATCATTTCGATGAGAAAATGAGCAGTGAAATTTTTCACCTGAGAAAATCAGAAAAAAATATGTCTAGGTCAGTTCAGGATTTAAATTAAAAAGTAGAAAAATAACCATTGATAATACATAATTCTAGAAAAAAATGATGAGACTGACCTGAAAATTTTAAAATTGGAGTAAGTCTTTGATATTCAGCACTTCCAGGCTGATAGAGATTCAGAGAGACAATGGCTTTTACATCACAAGACTCGGCAAGATCTCAGCACCTACCTTTTCCCCAACATCATGCCTACTATATCCAGCGATGTTGGTTCTGGATTTCTCGGGAAATGGGGTGTTGGAGACCCACTACTTGTGCCCCAGATCACTTGCTCTGAAATGCATCTTTGAATCAGGACACACTGAGTGATTTACAGATTACGTGACCAAGGGTTCTGATCAGAAACTACCAAAGATGAGATGCACAAGTGAACTGAGCATACCTGTGGCCAAGCAAAGCTGTCAAACCTGTTGACAATTTTCACTGGGATAAAACCAGAGACAGTCACTAGAAGAACCCCTGATGTGGCAGTGAGACAAGCTTCTCTTTGGACAGCAATCATCTTGGATTCACGAAACTTATACGTAAAATGGCAACTGGTCAACAGACACTATGTTCGTGTTGAGATGATTCACAGCCCAAAGCAAACAGTCAGGAGCAGGAGAATCTACTTTCGGCAAATTTGTTAACAGGTCACACTTGACCACCGTGGTTGGGGAAACGTAAGTGACCCAAAGCAGTTCTGACACATTTCACGTCTGGAAGGTTCAAGTGGGGATTGACTTCAGAACAACTGGAACGTAAAAGGAGAAAAATGCCCACAAGAAGTTAAGGGGGCTGAGCCATGCAGGGTGAACATGAATCTACATCTGGAAAACAGTCACAGGACACGGGCAGCCTTTTGGCGTCTCAGCTGCACACTGCCTGATTCATCTGATTCATAAGGCACACCTGTCTACATCTCAAAAAATCCCAGGTATTTTTTAATATCTGAAGATACAGGTCACATAGCATACAAATCACTCATTTAAGGGGTACGATTCGATGCTTTTTAGTGTGTTCTCAGAGTTGGGCAACCATCACCAGAGTCGGACTCCATCTACTTAGCATTGCATCAGAGCTTGCATTAGGACTTCATTTATCTTACTGCCAAATGAAATCCCATACACCTCTTTTGTTTATCCACTCACCAGTTGACGGACACTCAAATTGTTTCTACTGTTTTAACACTATAAATAATGTTGCTATGAACAGTTGAGTACAAGAGCTTTTGGATTCTTTGTTTTGGTTTGTTTTACATATGTTTTCATCTCTTGGAAATAAACACCTAGAGCAGAATTCTTGGGTCATGTGTTAACACCATGTGATTGGTGTTTTGCTAAGTGGCTTCAATATTTTGTATTGCCACAATCAAATTATGACAGTTAATGTTTCTCCGTATCCTCGCCAACATATGTTATTATCTGTCTTTCTCATGACATCCATCAGAGAGAGTGTGAGGTGGTATTTCAGTGTGATTTTGTTTTGTGTGGTTCTATTTAATGAGACATGTCAACATAACTCTCTCAAATTATTTAAATATTGCTTCCTTTAATTCTTTGCACATATTTATGATAGCTTCGTTGAAGTCTTTGTCCGCTAAGCCCAACATCTGAGCCCTCTCAGAGGTCTCATTTCTTCTTGTCTTCTGTGTATAGACCACAGTTTCATGTATCTTTGCATTTCTCATGATTTTTCTTGTTGAAAACTGGATGTCTTCTATAATCCATTGTAGCAACTCTGGATAAGAAGTACTCCCTCAGGCTTTTTGTTGTTGCTATTATTTGCTTTTTGTTTCTGTTTCTAGTAGATGGCTGATCTAATTCAGTACCATCTTTCTCCCACAGTCTGAAGCTTCTGATATTGCCCCTCAGATGATGCATCTTTAGGCAAATGAGGGGTCTTTTCTACCATCAAGGATGTCTGTGGTCTTAGCTGAACTCCCCAGAGTGGCTCTTTCTGTGATTTTCTTATTAAGCTTCAAACTCCTCTACCTTTATTAGTATCACACAAAGCCATTAGCCTCCACTAATTGCTAGGTGTCTGCCAACTTTTCAACAATGCCCTGTGACATAAATTGTTCCATATCCCAGACCAATTAAATCTGAGGTCTATTAAAAAGCAGGACCTATCTTTGATACTTTCTTAGACCCTCAGAAGGCTTTTCTCAGACATTGCTTTTCTTTTTCTCTCTGGCAAACTTCTAGGTGGTCTACTGGCTTTTACCGTTGCTAACTGATGTCTTAATAGCACATCACCAAGATCTCCATTGTTTTCAACAAAACCTTTAGGCAAGAACCTCCTCACAACCTGTTCCAAGTAGTCATTCAAGTTGAGGACACCATAAAGAACTCTCTTTTCTTATGGCCTCATCACCCCCTGCACAGAATCTCAGCATCACTGCCCTGGGGCTAGGGACTCTTCTTAAGTGAATGCCCTGCTCTACAACATGAGGGCTGGGCAGGGATGGTAGCCTGGTCCCTTGGTTTGCCCCTCCTGGCACTGAAACTAGGGTAAATGTTTATCAGGGCCCAGAATTCTTGGCATACTACATCCAAGTTAAAGTTTCTATCCTAAAAATTGGGGCAAGTTGGAGGAAAGACTCTCCAACCCAATTGACTGCACTTTCCTAAAATACATCTTCCCTATCATGAAGCTATATATAAGGAGACATGACAGTGGTCTTCCCCTTTCAAAATGGAGCTGGATCTCCAGCCTGGGAACTGAGGGAGAAGTTAGACCCATTTTCTTGGCCATAACCACTTGGAATACAGCTCCCATTACACTCAACTAGAAAGGGATATTGGGAGAGAGCCATGGCTCACCAGTCACAGACTCTCATTGTTCTTGCTGGGATATATAGTAGACTTTCTTAAATAAATGTTTCCCCATTTGCTCGATGTCCTTTGGACAATTTCCAGATACTTTAATTTTTGCTTTCATAACTGTCACCAGTTAAATGAATATTTCACTGGTAAGAGGATCCATTGAGTTACTCTCACTGCCATTCCAGAAGCCCCTCGTCTCATATATATTTTTTGAAGGAGGAATTTGATTTCAAAAACTCACACAAGCATAACTTTGTATAATTCTAGCATTGGTTTAGTGAAACTACTATGAAAACCCAAGTTGTTCCTTTTGTGATGGGAAACTATCATAAAATGTACGTAGCAACTATACTAAAATATACTTAGGAATTTCTCTTTACATCCAAAAGCAATAGTCATATGGCATTGGCTGTTTACAGCTCTGAGAAATGCTGTAATGTTTTTGATATAATAATGCCAATCATATTGTGGTTTTAAAATGGAGCATCACCACCCCCCAGAAGTAGATCATTCTCCATTTTTCTTTGCCACTTAACAACTGGGCATCCTCTTCCAAGTCAACCTCAGAAACTATGACATTGCCTTAAAAAAATGGCTTCTGCGGTGAAGAAGTGTCCCATGACCTGCCGGACATCTTGCCCTAGTCCAGCGATTGCCCATGTGCTCTTGGAGACACCTGTAAGCTGCAGCTAGGCCCACTGTCCACCGAATGTCTTTCATGCAATTTTATCTCTGTTAGCCTGAACCTGTCTTCACCAATAAGCGGTTCCACCTGCAACAGTCCCAAATTTTGATCTGGAACATGCCCAGGGTGACATGCAGCTGGGCCAAGTCGCTAGGCTCTCTATCACCGTGCATATAATGCAACACCATCGAAGCCTGTTGTTAGGTCCCCAGGGTCATCTAAGGGACCTCTCCCTTTGAGAGTTGATGATCACATCCAAGGTTTCTGCACATCTCTGTGTGCATACAGCTCTTTCTCTTCTGAAGGAAATAAATTCCCAGCAGGCCAAGGTGTGCCAGTGCCCCGGTTCTGAAAGCTGCACCTTGCACCTGCATACCCTTCTTAATGTTCTTAAAGGTCTAGTGAATCAGGAACTATGTGGGGATTTCCAAAAACCCTGCCATAGCTGGCGGTCTCGTGGGCATCTGCCTTGTTGAACAAGGGGACCAGCTGTTAGACGGAGGGTATGGGAGGAATGGCAGGATCTTGATTCTATCCGCTGGAAGTGCCAGCTCCTGTGGGCACGTCCATTTGGAAGAGGAGCAGTAAGAAACCATGTCTGAACGTGGCTCCATTGCCATTTGGGGGCATTTGTTTTTAAGTCACTTCTTTTTCTACTCTTTGCCCTCATAGGTTTTCAGAAACATCTTAAGGAATTAGCTTTTAAAGCAAAGCTAATGAAATATATACATATAGATGATCTTGATATCTAGTATATAATAGAATAAATACATCTATAACAAAATAAATACTATGTGTGTATGTGTGTGTGTATCAGTTAGTTCATAGATGTATTTCTTTTGAAAAACAAAGACATGAATGGGTCTCGAATAACGATGCTGCTTGATGGTGTTACTTTTGGAGTAAGACATAGGATGTTGTTGGGACCAGAGTTTGTACGTAAAGCTAGTACTAAGGTTTCAGTCTAGAGTTGGGGGTTGGGGGGGGTCTTAGGTAAGGAAGTCATTAGATTAATTGCTGATTTGCAAACAGGTTGCCACATCCAAGTGAACTACTGGGTTAGGGGCCACACCTTCTTGAAAGCTATACTGTTTCCTTACCACCTTCCTCAAAATGCCCCTCTTTGGAATTCCTCCGACCAGGCATTTGGTTCAGCCTGGTGGCTCATGTGCCTCTTTTGTTGCTATAAAAAAAAAAAACCAACAAAAAAAACCCTCTTCTCCTCTGACTTCTGGGTGGTCACCATCTCTCATGTTCATAGAAGGTCTCAACCTGTGTCTCTCTGTAGTTTCTACTTTACTCACGGTAACAAGGACATTTACTCTGTGATTTTGTTTATTGTGTACCATTTGATTCTTACTTAAATATGGTGAGAGACTCATGATTATTTTCCTCTCTAACAGAAGTAGAAATTATAGCTTAGATAAGCCAGGGTCTTAGAGCAAGGTCTTAGTTGACATTTTATACATAAATATGTATATCTGTGTGTATATATATATATATATATATGTGTGTGTGTGTGTGTATATATATATATATATACACACACACAGATATGTAATGTATAGTTGGAAGGAAGGAAGGAAGGAAGGAAAGAAGGAAGGGAGGAAGGAGGGAGAGAGGAAGGAAGGAAGGGAGGGAAAGAAGGAAGGGAAGAAGGAAGGAAGGAAGGAAGGAAGGAAGGGAGGAAGGAGGGAGAGAGGAAGGAAGGGAAAGAAGGAAGGGAGGAAGGAAGGAAGGGAGGGAGGGAGGAAGGAATTATAAATCACACCAGGTCTTCTGAGACCAGTATCTACCATTGTCCAGTTGTACCTGCAGCCTAATGACCCCCTACATCACCTTGCTAGCTACTCCTCAGTAGGAACTGAAGCAGATTGGTCCCCATTATCTAGAACACCACCACCTATAATGCACACATTTGTAAATGCACATAGGAAACGCAGAGAGTTAAATATAATATGTTAGAAACATTAAACCAGTGTATGAATGAAGAGTGGGAAAGTCAGATTTAACTTTAAAGGGAAATTTTAAATCTGGCTATATTATTATCTACTTTAGGGCTCTTTAAAAACACGTTGGCAGGAGCCCTGAGAAGTATATCCACATTACCGTAAATTCCACTTAGATCGTGATGGGGATTAGCGTGAATCAAAAACCAAGCCCTCATCCCGTGTGGAGTAGCAAACACTCACTGCAGCCTCATTTCCACTAATCCGGGGCTGCTGAGTGATCTTTGATCACACCAAGTATTACAGATGGAAAAGTACTCTTTTCAAATCCCCAACGTGTTTCCAACTGTCAATAAAATCCTTTTTAAGTGTCAAAAGCAATTGCTCTGGTTTACACTTACACCGCTAACCATCGCGGCACATTTCAGGGCTTCTAAAGCAAAACAACCACCAAATGGCATAACTGCGGGCCAGGATTCTGACAGCCACATTCAACCTCGGCTTTAAAGGCATTAGGAATTCATTTCTAAAAATTGCCATTTATGTTAACTGCACTTTACAGATTAGGCATTTCACTCAGAAAATCTCTTATCTGGGAGGCAAAACAACCCCCACTCCAACCCTCGAATTAAACAAACAAATCGCACAGGTTACACGTCTAGCCAGATGTTTGAATCCGCACAGAAAACGAAAACGCCCCCAGTTCCGGGAACATGTGACCAAAATTCTAATATTTAGAAGCATGTGAACAAAGGACGTCTTCCATTTCAGAGACGATCTCAATGAAACGGGAGTCTTCTCCATAAATTATACAAGACGATGGTTTGCAGTAATTGATGTAATAACGTAGCGGGGAGAAAGGGACACAATTCCCTAAACTAGATGAAGTAAGCGATTACCCTTGCTCTCAGAAAGCTCCGTCGGTGGGAAAGCTGTCAGGGCCCCAACAGAGCCCACAAACCCTGGTTGCATTTCAACATCAGAGGCCTGGGTCTTATTATCTTTCCAGGATGTGCATGTATAATAAGCCTCCCCGACAAATGAAGGGGGGGGTGTTTCTGGCAAAATGAAAAATGGTGATAAACTATGTCCAGATGATTAATTCAGGGAAACTCTCCATCACACCGCGACGACATATGCCCATCTCCTCTGTTGTCCCCTTGGAGATTTTCCTACTAAACGTATGTGCATATATTTCATGGCCACTGATATTTGAATTGCAGCCGGCTCCCATGCAGAACATGAAACACTTCAAACTGCATAACTGACTAAATTATCAAGTCTCCAGTGGCCTGAGGGGGCAATAGCCATAATAATGAGTGTGCTTAAGTGGTTTGTGTAGATCTCCCCGCCCCGTAACTTTAATGCCCCGACTTATCGGGTTGTTTTTTTTTTTTTTTTTTTTTTTTTTTTGCCCTCCTCTCCCTGCTACAGATTGTCTCACATAACATTACTGGCCATTTTGTGTTGGGGGAAATGCACTGATCTGTCCTTGTAAATGAACGTGGAGGAAGAGGGAAAGCGGTGACGGCCAACTTATAATCACGGTTTAATCGAATGAAATAGTCGCTTGGCCTGTTTTCATCTGTTATTATTCCATCTTGTTTTTTTTTTTTTAATTTTATTTATTTTGGAGAGAAAGACAGAGCGTGAGCAGGGGAGGGGCAGAGAGAGTGAGAGAGAGAGAGGCACAGAATCTGAAGCCGGATCCAGGCTCTGAGCTGTCAGCACAGAACCCAACGCGGGGCTCGAACCCACAAACCGCGAGATCATGACCTCAGTGGAAGTCGGACGCTCAACCGACTGAGCCACCCGGGCGCCCCATCCATCTTGTTTAACTGAACGAATACACTGATGGGTGCACATTACGTGTGAAACTTAGGGGTTACCTTAAATGGCATCATCCATCGGTCCTTTTCAAGTTGGCACAACAACCTTCGGGGATTTCTCACCATTGGAGATATTTTGCATTTACTCATCTACTGAAGAAATCAAAACCTATCAAAAACCGAACACCTAGATTTGCTGGTTTGGTCATGAAAAGGGTGTTCTAAAGATCCACCCGTGCTCTAGTCTGCTTGTGACAGTAAAGGTGCAACGTTGGGTGTGAGATTCCGAAACGGTCGTTCAGTGTTGTGAGGGCAACTGGTTTTATGTCACTACCGTGTGCCCAGCACTGGTGAAATCCCTGTTTGACAGTTTTCGCAATTCTTCTACCGCAACAGCAACAACAGAAGCACCACCGTGTGGCCAGGATCCGAACAAAGAGGACCCTCCTGTGAGGGAAACATAGGCAGCTAAGAGAGGTCGGCCGCAGGCTGGACAGCAGAAGCGATCTGCTGCTGGGTCTGGGGGGTTTGTTCCATTGTTTTGCCTACTGTTCCTTTGGGAACCACACTGTTCCCCCTCTGCGTCCCTGGGAGGGTGACGCCAGCCAACATCTCCGGGGCGGAGGAAGGCTGAGTCTTAACCAATGGCATCTTCCCTCACCTGGTCGCAGTGACTCTGCCAGATGGGACCAGATGGGGCACAGATGAGAGCGTTGGGTCCGTGGACTTTTGTTCAGGGAAAGGGGTGTCCTTTTCCACGTGGGGTGGCCAGGAGGATGAAAGGTAAGCCTGCGGTCCTGGGATCCACCTTGGCCTCCAAGTGTGAAGTTCCTGCTTGGGCATCAGCAGCCCAAAGACAGACGGCCCCGGGGGGAAGGGAGCGAGAATCTTCCTGCCTCCGGATCGTCTACATGCTGACACAAGTCACGGTCTGAGTCACTTTTCTGACTTGCAACCAAAATCACTCTGACTACTGTCGCTCTTACCCTCGATTCCAGTCCCCACGGGAGCGAGTGTTTGGGGAGGAACCTTGGTGTCATAGCAAGATGATAAAGCTCCCACGGTCCCCAGAGAGGGGAAGGAAGAGGAAAATTAAGCTCTCCCGGTGCAGAAGGAGAGAGCAGTTCTGGCCCAGACCTAGAAGACCTAGGATGCTGCGTGGAGAGCTTTGATGAATCAGTCAGATGTGAGACATGTTTCCAATGGTAGCATCAGATACCTAGGGGAAAAACAAAACAATTTTTCCACCCAAAACAACCTAAATGTGTCTGATTTTCATCCAGTTATCCCCACATGGTTCATTTAAAAGGTCTCAGAGCAGAGTTTACATTTATGCACGGGGCATCAAAAAATCCTTGCATGCTGTGCTTGGGGGAGTGAGGCTGGGGCGTAGGAACATTTCCACGGAGACCGTGCTGGGGAAAGCCGGGCTCTTGCTGCGGCCAGGATGTGACGACAACACAATGGAGAGTCCTGTGCGCAAAGCTGTCCTCCCACCCGCATTGCTGTTGGCTTTAGAGTTAATACAGCAGCCTCCCTCAGGGGAGCCCCGCCCAGCTCTGCCCAAGTTCAGCTAACTTGAGAAGAATTCTCCCAATGAATGGGGAGAGTAGTGCGGTGACAAGACCGCCTGGCTTTGCTCTCATGGCGTTCAGAATCCGGATAGAAATCGGCCAAAGGGAAAGAGGCAGTGAAAGAAAACAGGCGGACCGTTTGAGGGACGGAGGAGCTCTGAGCTTCTCCAGCCACCCACCCGTCCAAGAAATCACTTGGCGTCTCCACGTCTCAGGAGGGCCATTTAGGCAAGCACTCAGCTAGTGGGTCCTTCTGACTTCTGCTCCAACGGCTGTGCCCCCGGGCCTCCTCCGTCCTTCCTTCCCACTGATGCTGGAGTTCTCCAGGAGGTCTCAACTCAGTAAATAACGGGCTCAGGAAAGTATCTGTTGCTCACCAACCACAAGTCCCAACTACGGCCCTGCCTCTTCCACCACCTGCGCCTGAACGAATGTGCGTTCGTTTTGTCTGCCCTTTCCTGGGTACACGTCCAAGTGAGATCTGCGTAGGAGCTCATAACCAGGTTTGTAGAAACAGCTGGGGGATCGTTTGCTTCTTTTCTTTCTCAAACCAGTGTTTTCCTTTGACTCGGTAATATATGAACAATTTTCAAGAATCAAATGACTCTATGGGGCGCCTGGGTGGCTCCGTCATTTAAGCGTCCGACCTCCGCTGAGGTCATGATCTCTCAGTTCGTGGGTTCGAGCCCTGCATCGGGCTCTGTGCTGACAACTCAGAGCCTGGAACCTGCTTCAGATTCTGTGTCTCCCTCCGTCTCTTCCCCTCCCCTGTTCGTGCTCTGTCTCTCACTCTCTCTCCCTCTCTCAAAAATAAATAAACATTAAAAAACTAAATGAAAAAAAAATCAAATGGCTGTGAAGAGTGGGCAGTTAAGACCCAACCTCCCACCACCCACCACCTGGCACCCCCCAGGACTTCCCTCCACAGTGGTCACCCGTCTCCAGTACGAGAATGTTTCCAAGGTAGAGTCCCGGACGTGGCCATGCTGGATAAAAAAGCGTGTGCATTTTAAATTTTGAGACGTACTGACACATCACCTTCCATAAACTGCACCAGTTGATAGGTTAAATAAATACTAAAGGCTGCCTTCTTCTCCATGGTCACCAAGAAAATGTACTTTCAAACTTAAATCTTTACCAATCTGATTGCAGGAGGAAAAATATTTTATTTTAACTTCAACTCCCATTTGTCTTTAGTGATAATCCGACTATTGTTTCACCTATTAAAATTTTTGTTTCCTTTTTTAAAGCTTTCCATTGTGTTCATCTTGATTCTACTGACGTATAGAAATTTCTTAAATATGAGACCTTTGATATTAGTTATGAGTATTTTCCTTCATTTGTCATTTGACTTTGACTTTGTTTTAGGGTGTTTTTTAACAATACAAATTTTATTTAAGATGGGAAAAATCAATTAGTTCTTTTTAAAAAATTTTTTAAACATTTATTTATTTTTGAGACAGAGAGAGACAGAACATGAATGGCGGAGGGTCAGAGAGAGAGGGAGACACAGAATCTGAAACAGGCTCCAGGCTCTGAGCTGTCAGCACAGAGCCCGACGCGGGGCTCGAACTCACAGACTGTGAGATCATGACCTGAGCTGAAGTCGGCCGCTTAACCGACTGAGCCACCCAGGTGCCCCCAAAATCAATTAGTTCTTATTTTCTGTGGCTTCTGAGTTTTGTTTCACAACTATAAATGGCTTTCTTATTTTGAGAGGATAAAAAATAATCTATTTTTTTCCAGCATTCTTATTGTTTCAGATTATTTTCAAAATAGGCATATATTTCTTTTTTAAATTTTTTTAATGTTTTTATTTATTTCTGAGATGGAGAGAGACAGAGTATGAGCAGGGGAGGAGCAGAGAGAGACAGAGACACAGAATCTGAAGCAGCTCCAGGCTCCGAGCTTTCAGCCTGACGTGGGGCTCGAACTCACGGACTGTGAGATCACGACCTGAGCCGAAGTCCAATGCTTAACCGACTGAGCCACCCAGGTGCCCCAGAAACTTTTTTTTATGATAGTAACAATATCTTTTTAACTGCAACTCTTCTCACATAGTTTCACTTGTACTTGGAGATATATTTTTGTTCGATTTTGTTTCTAGTCTCAGTCTTTATCCTTTTCTGTTTCTGAAACAGTAACATAGCAAAGAAACTGGCACTAAGTCATTTTGCTTAAGGAATAATTTTTCACACTGTATTTTATTTTGAAGCCCACTCTTTCAAGTTCTCCAGAATGAGGGGCGCCTACTGTTGTGATAGGCTGGATGTGGAAGCCCCACCCCCAAAAGTGATGCTCTTTGACTTAGACTTAGACTTAGACTTACATGGGGTAATGGGTACTAATCCCTGTACTTGGATTAGTGTCTTCCTAAGAAGAGGACAATAGAGTTCTGTCTCTCCACACAAGTACAAACAAGAAATCACAACATGAGGACACAGCAAGATGGCAGCCATCTACAAGCCAGGAAGAGAGCCCTTCCCAGGCACCAAATCAGTCAGCGCCTTCGTCTTCGATTTCCAGCCTCCAGTACTGGGAGAAAACAAAATTGTGGGTAAGACCTTTGGCTTATAGTATTTGGCTCTAGCAGACCAAGCGGAGACGCATACACTATTTATCATTTTAAAATAGGATGCAAATCTCATTTTTGACAATTCTTCTGTATCAACTGAGGTCACTAGGAACAATTTGAAGTTTGAGATACACTTATTTTATGTGTTTATTTCATTAATTCTTTTAGAGGTTGGAAGGGTAAGAAAGAACCATTTCCATATGAAACATAAGTGACATTTGGATGTCCTGCACCTTATCATTTAGGAACCAGGACCCAGAATCGTGGGCTTCTAACATATTTTTATGGCCTGAAACACTGTCAAAGAAAATTAAACTATTATACATATCAGCAAATTGAAGGAATAAAAATTCAACATTTGGTGGAATATGCTCAAAGATGAATTCTCATTTTTAAAGAACATTAAGTGCATATGTGTGTCTCCATGTTAGCCAGACTGCCACATAGCTCAAACGCAAGTCTGAGAATTAACACTTGAGAATGAGATTGACAGAATCTAAACCCAGACCTGGAAAAAAGGTCTGTGTTCGTAAAAGGACAAAACGTGGTTCTGGTGGCTGAAACTCATGCTTTAGCTTAAGACAAAACAAAAACAAAAACAGTCAACCAACAAACAATCACCGCAAAAAAATCTTTAAATGACTCTGACTTTGAGGATACATCCAGTAAATGTAGAATTGTCTGGCATATTCTTGACCAAAGAAAAATGAGTTGAACTGAGATTTTGCATTAAACTTATATTTTTAACTGAAGTACAGTTGACAAAAATAAATGTTACATTAGTTTTAGGTGCACAACACAGTGATGGGACACCTTTCCATGCTAAGCTATGCTCACTGCAAATGTGGCTGCCATCTACATTGGGCAGAAATTTAAGATCCTTACCTTGGAAGGATTTCCATGTTTGGCCCCAATTTTTCATAATACAAAGCCAAGGGCCAAGTATAAATTTGATTCACAGGAGTGCTCTCTCTTTAGACTTAACTCTTTTTTTTTTCATTCCAAGTCTCTGATTCTGGCTGACTAAATCGCGTGTCGGCAGAGTGTTGCTGTCGCTTCCCACCCGAGGAAGCTAGGGGTGCACCTGTGGAAGCCTGCTACCTACTCGGAGGTGAGCGCAAAACCTCTTTCTCGAGAGATGACAAAATGAGCCCCAGAATATAGCTATGAAGACAGGACAGTTGGGGGGTTAGATAGGAGTTCGTGCAAGTAGAGAGGCCCAGCACCAAGACGAGAGGGACAGCGCCCCATGGGAGGTATGACTGATAAGCTAGGAGTGGAGATTAAAATGAAACCACTCAATTATTCCAACAAAAAGGCGGGGCGGGGGGAAGAAAAGCAAAGAACCGATAACAAACAAATGGCAACATTGAATACTTCAATTTTAAGCACGCTAAAAGGAAACGATCCAAATGACAAATGAAAGTCAGAGATTGGGGTAAAAAAGAAACCCACTGTCAATAAAAGTGGGAAAAAAAGGTAGCTTAAAGGAGATGCGACAGTATATGCCACACAAACCCTAGGATATAATGCTGGAGTGCCTACTGTATCACACAAAGCAGACCTCTAAACACGGAGCATTGCTGTGGAGAGAGGAGGGCATTTATGATTGTAAAAGATTATATGGGTAAAGATAGCAGGGCCATCCTAAACGTGTAGGCATATCAGAGCTTCAAAATGATAAAAGAAAAATGGATTGACCTGGAAAAGGTAGAAAACTTCTTTTATAATTATAATTATACTTGTAGACTCCAATTACAATAATAACTGTAGACTTCAAAGTCCTGCCTGATTACATCTCATGTGGACAGGAAGTCAGACATGTAAGTGGGCAGTGAGGATCCAGAAGACACACAAAATCCAATCAACCAACTTGACCAGGTTGATATTTATAGGAAACTTAGAACACTCCACTCATAATAACAAAAGACACATTCTTTTTTTTTCAACGTTTATTTATTTTTGGGACAGAGAGAGACAGAGTATGAACGGGGGAGAGGCAGAGAGAGAGGGAGACACAGAATCGGAAACAGGCTCCAGGCTCTGAGCCATCAGCCCAGAGACCGACGCGGGGCTCGAACTCCCGGACCGCGAGATTGTGACCTGGCTGAAGTCGGACGCTTAACCGACTGCGCCACTCATGCGCCCCAGCAAAAGACACATTCTTCTCAAGTGTGTGGGGAATGCTCATCACGGCAGACTAATCTCAGCAAACTGAAAAGAACTGAAATGAAACAAAGTAACTCTAATCACAATGAAATGAAATTTGGAATCAATTATAGAATGACATATGTAAAATCCTCAAAGCCTTGGAAATTTAAATAAGCCACACTTCTCTCTATCCCATGGGTCGAAGAAGCAAACAAAAGAAAAAGTAGAGAATATTTTTGATTGAATGGCAATGTAAAAAAGAAAACAGGTGCATATCAAAATGTGTGGCACACAGCTAAAGCAGTATTGAAAGGAAAATTTATAGCGTTAAAATTCTTACTTCAAAAACAAGAACTATTTCCAATCAATAATGGATGCATTTATCTTAGAAAGGAGAAAACGAAGAGCAATTTAAACCCAAAGCAAACTCAAGTAGTGGAAAAATAAAGATCAACACGAGAATCACCACAATGGATAACAAAAACAATGGAGAAGCTCAATGAAACTAAAACTCGCTCCTGGGGGAACAGAGATTTAAGTTAGGCAGGAGTTGGCACAGGGAAAGATCCCTTGTGGGGGTCAGGAGGAAGGCGGTTGGCAGTGAACATTCTGTGATCTGCAAAGGGGCAATGGTGACAGCCCCCCCCACCCCGCCCCAGGAATTCAGCTGTTCAGCAGGCGTGGGTGGTAGAGAGGAGATCGGGGTCTGTTTTTAATGTTTTGCCTAAACGTTTGCTTTAAAACTAAATCCTCTAAATATTGGCTGGTCCTAGCTGTGTTAGCCTCTGATCTCAAATCAAATGAAACCAAATCAATGACACAGTATCTGAATTCCTATCAAAGTTAGGAAAGATTTAAATGAGAGCAGGATCTGGGGAAGGTGACAACATACAGGTGGAGAGTGATTCATTCACATGCATCAAACACAGTCTCACTGGCTCAGGTTGTTTGAAGTTGTCATAGCCTTCTTTTCTTCTGTTTGTGGCTCTCAGAAATAATCAGAAATACACCAGCTGAGCAGAGTGATAGGCACAATGATGTCTACAGCATCATTATTTAAATCGGGCAGTGTATATACTCTCAGTAGTGGACATAAAGAGACTGACTTATGTTGAACCCGTGCAATTAAAACCACAGATAAAATGCAAGATAATCGCATTACAATTTCAAAGTAAGAATAATGGGAACAAATTACATGTGATAAAATCTCAAGATGTATACAAATATAGGTAGGAAAAAAAAAACCTTGAAGGAATCCCTCAAAATGCTAAAAGGATAAACCATGTAGTCAGCTTAAATCTGTTCTAACTTCATCTTCAACCTTTATACTGAATTGTTTCTACGTTTACATGAGAAGATTATTTAGAAATCCGGACCCACTGGGGCACCTGGGCGGCTCAGTTGGTTGAGTGTCCGACTCTTGATTTTGACTCAGGTCGTGACCCCAGGGTCTTGGGATCAAGCCCCGCATTGGGCTCCACGCGGAGCATAGAGCCTGCCTAAGATTGTCTCAATTTTTCTCTTCTGCCCTTCCCCCTTGTCAACTCACACATGCTCTCACTCTCTAGAAAAAAAAAAAAGAAAGAAAAAAGAAAGAAAGAAATACAGTCCCACTAAAATAGTACCGAAGTCAGTGAAGAAACCAAGTGAAAAAAGTTAACCTCTTCATCAAAGATGCATTTATTACTTTGTGATTGTTGGATGTTTATGTGTAGATTTATTACTGTTTCACTACTAGGATCCGCATAACAGGAGAAAATCAAGTTGAGGAGGAAAGGCTGACTAGTCTGAGGCATGTGCCCAGCCGGCTCCGACGTGCCTGTCACTTCGCGTAGAGGGAGCGGGATTTCAGAAAATGATGACACAGACGCTTTCATCCGCAGCTTATAAGGTATTTTCGGGAGTGTGAGAACAGGTGCCCCAGCTCAGGCCGGCCGGTGTTCTCCCCACCTTTCCCGGAAGCCGGTGCCGTGTGGGCTGGAGGATAAGTGAGTGCTGACACCCAGCTCTCGGCTAAAGAGCTGGGCTTACATCCCAGGCTTCCTTCCAGGTCTGGGGCTTCGCCTGGGTTACCCGACTTACTTCTCTCTGTACCTCAGTTGACACATCTGTAAGATGGACAGAATAACCCCACTCAGCTGTTTGTTGTGAGAATTCAAGAAAGGCACTTTTCATAGTGACACACACACACAATGCCCACACGTGCACCTATGTGCACACACACACACACACACAGTTCCCCTACATGCAACTACATGCATGCACATGCACACACACATGCACACACAACGCCCATGCATGCACCCACGTGTGCACACACACACAATCACATTGCCCATACATGCACCTACATGTGTGTGCATGAGAACACACACACACACACACACACACTTCTCCTTAGTTATAGAAACTTGAACTACATTACACAGAAGACTATTTTGCATATCATTGAAAAGATACAAGTAATACAAGCTAATGTCCATCACGCATGCGCTGTGTGGTGGACACTGTGCTCTAGGTGCTTTATATGCATTATTTCCCTTGCTTTCAAGCAGGTTCAATTTCCAGCAGAGGACACTGAGGTCCCAGGAGGATGATGAAGGACTAGGATCCATGTCCTATGGAAACGACAATCTGTGAAGATGACAAAGCGCTGGAACACAGCCGTTTTAAACTCTCTCTCCTATAACCACCTTCTTTTACTTTGAAATCATTGTTATGATCCGTTTGGGCTAAAATGATGTTTCCTGGTGACGCAGCTGTGCTTCATATTGAGGGAAAGTGGGGCAAGAAGAGAAAGAGAGAGAGAGATTGATTTCTCAACAACAAAGAGGAAACGAAGAGAAGTTTCAAGCTCTGCAAGAAATAAAAGCATTGTTTTATGACGCATATTATCGGGAATCGCAAAGTGAAAATTCAAACACTGTGTCAATTAAGCCAGTGATCTCTGTCTTATAATATTTTGACGGAGGAGAAACGTATACGACTTAAGTGTCAGTACAAATGTACTGTGTTTGCACAGATGCACTTTATATACACCGAAATTGTGAAAAGATAAGGCTTAACTAACCAGGTTCATACCTAGAGGAATTAATAAAATTCACATTGACGGATCTAGATCTTTTCTTATATATAAAGGTGATCTCCGGTATAAACGTGTAGTATTGTAAACACATTTGCATCCCATGCATTTGATTCAAGTGAAACAAGCGATGTATTTTCTTTTTTTTTTTTTTTTTTGCCAGCAGTAGAAATAATTTTATTCCCTCTAAAATACATACTATATGCTGATCACATTTTCGGGTGAACAATAGCACTGAATTAGTTTTTTAGACTCCTGGCTTCGTATCTTGGTACCGAATGACTTGAAAGTTGGTTTCCAGGATCACTTCGTTTGGATCTTAGATTGCAAGGTCTCCTTGTAGTTGGCTGGTGAAGGTTAGGTTTACATGAAAAAAGCCTGTTAATGGCTACATTTGCTAAACACAAGCAAAAACAAATGTGTTCAATCCCATTTACTAATTTTGTTGTTTTTTTGTTGAATTTGGCCAGTAGTTTTTCTCATTTTCCGAGGTCATTAAATTATTAGTAAAAAGAAATAGAAAATCCAAATGTCCACCGACTGAGGAATGGATAAAGATAACATATATACATATATATATATACACACACACATATATACATATATACGTATATATACACATATATACATATATACATATGTATATGTATATGTGTATACATATATATGTGTATATACATGTGTATATGTATACATGTGTATACATAAACATATATATATCGTCAGTACATTATACATATATAGATAGATATATATAGATATAGATATATAGATATAGATATATATATAATGGAATATTACTCAGATATCAAAAAGAATGAAATCTTGCTTTTTACAATGATGTGGAGGGAGCTAAAATGTATTATGCTAAACAAAATAAGTCAGTCACAGAAACCAAAATACCATATGATTGCACTCATATGTGGAATCTGATGAACATATGGGAAGATGGGGGAGAGAGAGAGAGAGAGGGAAACAAACCATAAAAGACTCTTAAATACAGAGAACAAACTGAAGGTCGATGGAGGCATGTGGGTGAAGGGTGGGCTAGATAGGTGATGGGTACTAAGGAGGGCGCTTGTTAGGATGGGCCGTGGGTGTTGCATGTAAGTGATGAATCACTGAATTCTACTCCTGAAACCAGTATTATACTATATGTTAACCAACCAAAGTAAAAATTAAAAAAAAAAACAACCACAGAAGAGAATCAGAAAACTTATAAAATTTCGTATTACCAGAAGGCTCCCAATGGTGCAAAGGTCATTTGAAAGATTTTGAAACAGACTTGATTTTTTTTTCAGAGTGAATTATTTGCTTATATGAGTTTTTAAAGGTGGCACGTTAACAGTATCTATTATAGCAAAATTACACAATAATGGAAATTAACATAATATCTTTTGTTTCAGGATTTTTACATCTTCATTGGAAAAGCTTCTTTTTAAAATTAGCTGCTGCCTTGCTCACTAAAATTTCACTGTAAAAGGTAGCATTAAACACACTTCAAAATATCTGCAGAGCACATCCATCAGCAATGTCCTCTCATCTCAGAAGCAATTAGCGAAGTTTACCCACCGTCTTTTTGTAGAACACTGTGGCACTCACCTATGAATTTCACACCTCTGTGTAGAAACCTGCATTTTCAAGCAGTATAATTCTGCTGTGCCAGGAAAGATGTTCACTTTGACTTTTTCTCCCACTAAAAATTTTACAATCTGTTCAGAGTATTTTTTGTCCTCACAAAACACATTAACCATTGGACTATGCCCAGTTGCATTTGGGGTTTTCTGGTTCCAATGTCTTTGCTGGTCTGAAGCTGGCTTACAAGTGACCCAGCGGGTGAATCCTGTGTTTGGTGTTATCTCCATAATATTAGCCTAGAGACCTAACTTTTCTCCTCTTTTCTTGTCATGTCTTTTTTTCCTAACTCCAGG
Source organism: Prionailurus bengalensis (assembly GCF_016509475.1). Classification (NCBI taxonomy): domain Eukaryota; kingdom Metazoa; phylum Chordata; class Mammalia; order Carnivora; family Felidae; genus Prionailurus; species Prionailurus bengalensis. The sequence continues at coordinate 237,304,964 of NC_057343.1, read as the reverse complement.
CAAGATTGCCCCTTCATCGATGATTGCATTTGTGTGTGTTTTACTTAATCTCATGTTTGAGTTGAAGAACCTCTTCCCTGTTGAGTTTTTTGAGGGATACACACAGGCACACACACCTGAAAAAATGTCTTTAAGTGCTTCATCATTGAAACATTGGAAACATTGAAACATGGAAATCTAAAATATATTTAAGATACCAACCTTCTGGGGCACCTGGGTGGCTCAGTCGGTTAAGCATCTAACTCTTGATGTTGGCTCAGGTCATGATCTCCTGGTTCATGGGATCGAGCCCTGCATCAGGCTCTGTGCTATCAGCACAGCTTATGATTATCTCTCCCTCTCCCTCTCTCTCTCTCTCTCTCTCTCTCTCTCTCTCTCTCTCTGCCTCCCCTCTTTAAAAATAAATAAACATTTTAAGAAATCAGTGGCTATAATGGCCATATTTCAAATAATCTATTTGATAATTTCACATCCTTTTTTGGGTCACCTTCTTGACAGCCATAAGTAGGTGATCATTTGGTAGTAATGTGGTTAACAAAGGACATTTGTGTGTGTGTGTGGCTTTCTCGTGAATACTTCATCAGGAATATGCTTAACTTCAACTTTTGTGGGACTTCTGTAAATGAGGTTCCCTCGCAAGTGGGCACACCTGAGCTGCCCTCTGTCTCACCATAAATTCAGAAGCCAAGCAGCTAATCATAGGCCACCAACCATCTAACCTTGACAAAGGATGAGCCCAAGTGTCAGTCCATAGAGTAAATATCAGTAAAGCTTAAATCGCATACAACTTTCTGACTAAAATAAATGTAAATAGAAGTTCTCGTAATTTCTTCCAGCATCTGAGGGAGTTGTTCAGTTCCAGTGACGCTCACATGCTACTTTGAAGCCGCTGATCTAAAGCTCTCCATATGAAACCCAAAGTCTTAGATTTTTAATCCTCATAGTTAAAAACCCATATCCATGGGTTTTGGTCTGGATTTTCTGGAATCTACGGAAATCAACAGGGAGATATTCTAATATTAGGAAAAGCATCCATGGCGTACTACGTGAAGTAGAGTGCGGCACTTTTCAAGTGTCTTGTGAATTCTAAAGTCCCATTAAAGAGGTGACCTTTCTCATTCTTGATCTGTTAACCTCTCTTTCTTTATAAACCACCTTGGAGAAACACAGTCTCACTTATCCTCACATTTTCCTGCTAAAACATCCCTGAATCTGAACTGCAAATTTTTCATTACCAGGTTTGAGGTGGTAAAAGAAAAAGAGGGCTATTTCTAAACCTTTGATTTTTCTGATGAAGCTTTAGTAAAAGACAAAAGGACCAGGAGAAAAACCGGGCTCGTGGACTGATGCCTATAGTTATAAACTACAGGCACGCAAATCAGCTAAGAGCACGTAGAGGAGAAGAAAAATTCTCAGCAGGGTCAAATCCATAGGTGATTCTCATTACCGCTAGATCAGGCTGTCCTCCAAAGAGCGCCAGTTTAGATCAGCTTACCATAGTTTATGTACTTTATAAACTGAGCAAGACAAATAGTGTGTTAAGGCTTTATGGACTTGTTATGACAGCTAATTTCGTATCGCCTGACATAGTATCTGAGCAAATGTACAGGTGTTCATTCATTTCCACTGCACTCTAGATACTGTAAATTGAGTACCTCTGCAAGTCCACTTATAAGAGCTGACAAACATCCCCGCTACCCGCAAGAATGAAAGTTGTAAGTCACTGGGCTTCGACGTGGAAAGTTAGCAGAGAACTCAGGGGCCCGTGCATCTTTTTAATGACCTTATTGCAGAAATCTTGTGTGGGTTTCGATGACAGTCTACCAGGGTCCTCTGAGGACACCTAATGAATTACCTATAACTTTAATTTAACTGACATAACACCTGATAAATGAGGGACTTCTGACATGCCTTTGAGTTTATCACCCTCTCCAAGAGACCGCCATTGTGACCTAAGCCTTGTCTTCATTTTCTCCTTTACCATCATTTGTTCCTAATTTTCAAAAGATGGAAACCTGTTACTGACCATGCTAGCACACAGTCTTTCCAAAACAGTGCCACCCCTGCCCGGAACCCCAGCTTTCTTCCCAGCAACGGGATCCAATCCATCACTCCAAGCTGTTCCTTTTCTAAATATTTTTCTCTGCAACAAGTGTCGCTATTTATTGGATTTTTATTCACAGGATAATATTTAAGATACCTCATCTGTGGCTGGAGGTAGATTAAAAACATAAAACTCGAGCCTAAATGTCCATCAACTGATGAACGGATAAAGAATTGTGGTTTATATACACAATGGAATGCTACGTGGCAATGGGAAAGAATGAAATCCGGCCTTTTGTAGCAATGTGGATGGAACTGAAGAGTGTTAATTCTAAGCGAAATAAGTCATACAGAGAAAGACGGATACCGTATGTTTTCATTCTTATGTGGATCCTGAGAAACTTAACAGAAGACCATGGGGGAGGGGAAGGAAAAAAAAAGGTTAGAGAGGGAGGGAGCCAAAACATAAGAGACTCTTAAAGACTGAGAACAATCTGAGGGTTGATGGGGAGTGGGAGGGAGGGGAGGGTGGGTGATGGGCATTGAGGAGGGCACCTGTCGGGATGAGCACTGGGTGTTGTATGGAAACCAATGTGACAATAAATTTCATATTTAAAAAAAGATAAAATATGAATTTTAAATCTTGTGGATTTATTAAATGGAGTGTGGAATTATCTCACAGCTTATACGCCAAAAATTCATGTAGCTATTTTAAATGCTTGTAATTCTCTGTTCATCGTTACATGATGTTTGATTTGCCTGAGAGGCATTTTCGAACATCCTTGAAAATAAAGGATTTTTAAGAAGGTTAAATATACAATTGACCACATCCTATATCTATAGGCAGGTGGGTTTGTTTCCTTTGAGCATAAAACTTTAAATATTTATATCACATTAAAGAGTAAAATAAATCAATCTTCTGGAAATTCACCACCAACTCTTACCAAAGCCTCCTGCGAGGTTTTCCATCTTAGCACCTCCAGAAAGTTCCTGCAGCAAAATTTTAGTTGTGAGCCCCTTGCTGCTTTAGGTCACATATACTCAATTACCCTTTATAGTTTGTTCAATTAACGTGTAAAGGCTCTTGTTTGGTTACAAAACACTTACGGTAAGCATATTAATAATAGAAAGAATAGGTTTTTTTTCCCCCCTCAAATCGTGTGTTCTGCATGTTTTCATATTGAACATTCTGTGAAAACTGTAAATGGAAGGCTTTCAATCTCTCCGGGTAATTTTCTCACTAGCTGGGAAAGAACAGAGAACAGAAAAAGGTCACATTGAAGACAGAGAAACCCAAGTTTTATCTCCTACCAGTAGGGCTGGTGGAACAACGGATAATGCGTCCAAGTACTGAATAAAAATGTCCTCGGATGAATCACTTCTGATATAATTCCACATTAGCCGTGTTAGTTTCTTTCTGGAGCTGTTTCCTGCGGCATAAACGGGTAACTAGAAGTGACTTCAGCAAATGAACTTCGGAGAGCATCGTTGGCTGGTAAACACATCCAGACACCTTTCAAGACTATCAGCTGTTCCACATTTTGTGTCTTGGGTGGGGGGCCTGCCTCTTTTTACTTTGACTCTACCCGAGGGGGAGGCTTGAAGGTGAAAGCAGTATTTTAGGTAAAAGTGATATTTTGTGGTGGTGGTTGGTTTGCTCGCTCTCTCTCTCTCTCTCACACACACACAAAATAAACAAATAAACTTTAAAAAACTAAAAGGGCTCATGCAAACTATATCCCCTGAGTTCTTATATGTTAACAATATGTATCTGTTCTCTCTGTATTTGAATGACCATGTCCTACTCTCAAATCACATTCTTTTTCCTGAGGAATTACATGGTACCATTACACTATCTTCTTCAACTGAAAGCTGTTGCAAAGAAGCATGAAATCAGACTGCCCGCCCCCTAGTGGTGGCATAAGTGATCGGGTCCTTTTTCTTACTACCACCCTCCTCCCAAACACACACAAAAGTCTTTCTCGTCTACCATCTTCCCCAGGTGCTCTCTTCGTGCTTCTTAGTGCCGATTAATCAAGATCCCATCATACTTGCAATCCATGAGCCCATGTTCTACTTTAGAACAACGTGCTTAAAGTGTACCTTGAAAGTTTCTTTTGGTTTTCCTTCTGACGCTTGTCATCAAGAGTGTCAGTTACATAGATGTTGAATTTGCCTTGTCTTTCCTGTGCATCATTTTCTCTCTAGCCTTTTCAAAATCCTCACTCCATGTTTTGTGTGCTTTTCTCAAGCCCCTTTTCTGTGACCTCACTTAATTCCATCAGCATCCGTGTTCCTCTGAGGTGTCTCCAAGCACGCCTCGCTTGTCATTTACGTTTCGCTCCTGGACTGCAAGACCTCAATTTCTAGGCCATACTTTCCTTCATCCTTTCTTTCTCGAGCACTTGCATCATTGGCTTGAACTTTTATTTGACAGAGACCAGATATCTACTGGTCTACTTACCTACCTGGTCTATCTACATTTTGTTTCTTGGGGAAATCATAAGTGATGATATTTTTACACCTTTGGGGGAAAATTTTTCCTCTTCCACAGACTTTGTTATTGTGTGTGTATTTTTCCTCCTCTGTTCACAGTATTTAGAAGAGCCTTTTTCTTCTTTTCATTTTTATTTATCTCAGAATGAAGTAAGCTCTTAATAGACCAGCAGTTGACAAGTTGAACGTTCACGTAACAGCATGTTTTCACGGATGCCAGAGTGAAGACTCCCCTACTCCCTGTGAACTTCGGAGTGCCACCTGGTGGGGCCATCCGTGGTTTATCCCCTTTATCTTCAAGCGATAAAGATTAGTCACTGAGTGGCAGCCGCCCACTCCAGGACCTGCTCTGCCCTGGATCGTTCCAAAGTAACAGACACTGGATTTGTTTCTCAGAACACCCCTCCACTTTAGACACATTGCTGTGCACACATGCGACTGAGGTCACCATAGCAGGGGACCTTCTCAGGGCCCTCTTCATGCTGGACCAATTCCAGTGTAATTGGCAGATCACATGCACTTGTCTTACGGGACTCCAGATAGCTCCTTCTTAGCAGAAGACTGAGTTCTTACTTTCCCCATTATGCCTTCAATGATTTCATGAAAAAGAAGTCGATGTCGTTATTCTATTATAATTGTAAATTCTAAAATTGCTTCTTAACACTCTTTGCTAGGTTTCTTTTTTAATATCTGATTTCAAAACAAATTACAGACTCACAGGAAGTTCCAAAATTGGTACGTAGGTTCCATTGAACCCTTGACCCTACTCTCACTAACGGTGGCCTCTTATATAAATGTAATATAATATAAGAACCAGGAAATCGACATTGGTACAATATAGTTTTCTAGAATGCAGGCCTGTTTCTACATGCAGTCATATGTGTGTGTATCTGTGTGTGCACGTGTGTGTGTGCATGTGGTTTATGCCTCTTGACTCCATGCATGGCGGCTACCACTATCAGTACCAGGACTGTTCCGTTCCTTCAAAGGTCCTGCCTCATGCGACCCCTTTACGGTTCCATCCCTGTGGCCAGCAAACATTAATGTGCTCCCAGTCTGTAGACGTTTGTCATTCAACAAGGTTATACAAACAGAGTCATGCAGTACATAACCTTTTGAGATTGACTTTGTCACTCAGCATCATTCCCTGGATAGTCATCTAAGTTGTTATGTGTATCAGCGCCTTGTGCCTTTTCATTTCTGAGTGGAACCCCGGGGTGCCTCTCTACCACACTTTGTTGAACCCTTCGCTAGTTGAAAGACACCTGGGGTTTTTTTTCCAGTTTGGGGCTGTTATGAGTAGAGCTGCTGTAAACACTCATGAACAGATTTCTGTGAGAACATACACGTTCATTTCTCCAGGATGCCCACCCAAGAGCATAGCCGCTGGTTCACCTGGTAAGCTGAATCTAGTTTTGCAAAAGCTTCCAGTGTGACTCTACCATTTTCCATTCCTGAGTGACCCATAGTCTCTGCATCCTCACCAGTGTCGGACATTTCAGGGGTGGAGGCTGGTGTCCGGTGGTGTCTCACTGGGGTTTTCATTCGCATTTCCTTAAGAGCGAATGACGGGGAGCCTCTCTTCATGCACAGACTTGCCGCCCATGGCTCCTCATTAGTGAGACGGCTGTTCATATCTGTTGGCAACTTTCTCACTTGTTTGTTATTACTGTTGTTTAGTGCTGAGTTTTGCAATTTTATAATAAATACTCAATATAAGCTCTTAGATGTGTGGGTTGCCAGCATTTTCTTCAAGCTCACAACTTCTCATTTCACCCCCTCCTTATTTGAGGAAACATTTGAAGAGCAAAGTATTTTTTTTCAATTTTGATCAAGTCCATGATCTGTTATGGATCATGCTCTCAACATTGTGTCTGAGAATTCTTTACCCAGTCTTGGGTCCCAAGTTCTCTTCTGTTTTCTTCTAAAAGTTTTACAGATTTATACTTTACATGCAAGCCCATGATCCACTTCAAATTATGTTGTACAAGGTGTGAAGTTTAGGTCAAAGTTCTTTTTTTTTTATCTGATATGTCATTTGCAAATATCTTTTCCCATTCCGTTGGTTGCCTTTTAGTTTTGTTGATTGTTTCCTTTGCAGTGAAGAAGCTTTTTATCTTCATGAGGGCTAGTATCCAAAATCTATAAAGGACTCACCAAACTCCAAGCCCGAAAAACAAAGAAGCCAGTGAAGAAATGGGCAGAACACATTAATAGACAATTCTGTAAAGAAGACATCCACCTGACCAACAAGCACATGAAAAGATGCTCAACGTCACTCCTCATCAGGGAAATACAACTCAAAGCCACACTGAGATACCGCCTCACACTGGTCAGAGTGGCTAAAATGAACAAATCAGAAGACTATAGATGCTGGAGAAGATGTGGAGAAACAGGAACCCTCTTGCACTGTTGGTGGGAATGCCAACTGGTGCAGCCGCTCTGGAAAACAGTGTGGAGGTTCTTCAAAAAATTAAAAATAGATCTACCTTATGACCCAGCAATAACACTGCTAGGAATTTACCCAAGGGATACAGGAGCGCTGATGCATAGGGGCACTTGTACCCCAATGTTTATAGCGGCAATTTCAAAAACAGCCAAATTATGGGAAGAGCCTAAATGTCCATCAACTGATGAACAGATAAAGAAATTGTGGTTTATATACACAATGGAATACTATGTGGCAATGAGAAAGAATGAAATATGGCCTCTTGTAGCAACATGGATGGAACTGGAGAGTGTTGTGCTAAGTGAAATAAGTCAGACAGAGAAAGACAGGTACCATATGTTTTCACTCTTATGTGGATCCTGAGAAACTTAACAGAAGACCATGGGGGAAGGGAAGGGAAAAAAAAGTTAGGAAGGGAGCCAAACCATAAGAGACTCTTAAAAACTGAAAATAAACAGAGTTGATGGGGAGTGGGAGGGAGGGGAGGGTAGGTGATGGGCATTGAGGAGGGCACCTATTGGGATGAGCACTGGGTGTTGTATGGAAACCAATTTGACAATAAATTTCATATCCTAAAAAAGTTATTAATTATTTAATTGTTATTTTTTAAATTATATTTTAATTATTTCAGTTTATTAATTTGTTTTTTGTCCACGTCCACTTGCTTCAGGACCATCTTTGAGGCGACTGACCGTCCTCCATGCAATTGCTTGTTGCACCCCTGCAAAAATCAGTTTGTGGGACTTGTTTCTGGGTTTCCCATCCTATTCCGTTGCCCTGGGCAGTGTCCAGTCTCGATTCTTACAGCTACAGAATAACACCTAACACTGGGTGGAATGATTTCTCCCACCTCTGTTTTTTCAAAAATTTCCAGCTGTTTTAGATCTTTTGCCTTCCCATATAAATTTTAGCATAAGCTTATTTATCTGTTAAAAAAAAATCCTTACTTGGCTTGATAAGAATTGCATCAAACCCACAGGGAAACTTTGGGAAGTTGACATCTGTAAGTTGTCTTCCAATTTATGAAAACTGTATGTCTCTGCATTTATTTAGATTTTAGCTTTATTCCTCAGCTTCAGCATTATTTCCTAATTTCCAGCATCAGACCCTTTACACGTTTTGTTAGATTCATGCCTAAGTATGTTCTTTTGTTTATTTTTCATAACGTTCATCTTACAGAAGAAGATGACCCAGATAAATACCTGACCCAAGTCTCACGGCTAAAAGATGTTGAAATCCAAACTCAATCTCTACTTTTTGGACACAAACCTTTGTCATTCTCACTCTGCCTCGATGTTGTCCATGATGGAAGCATTTGAAATAAGAAGAGCTGTCTCCACTTGGGGTATATTCCAGGTTCTGAGGCGATCCAGAGCACAATAGTTGGAGGAGGGCTACTTTTGGTTGGGCAGGGGGCTACAGGAATGTAGCAAGCTTTGAGAAGGGTTTCCCCAGGTCATCCTCAAACACAGCTTCAGACTGTGTTTCCCCACACACTTTTTATAACCTCTTCCATTTCATCATCAGTTATGAACCACAGGTTTTCTAGAAACATCCAGGTTATTCTGAGGTGTTCTGTCATTGACTAAAGAGGCTCTGGGCTTTACAAAGAATAAAGGCAGCCTAGGGGACACAGGGAATCAGCTTCCTGTCTCATTAAATATTCCTTTTGGATCCTGAGACACCCAAGTCAGAAACCATCAATGATCTCCTGACCCTAGTGATGCTCTAGGTGCCAACGCCATTTTGTGTCAACATTTGCATGTGGGGTCTCCATTCCCGTCTGCAGTTTGCCTGCTCGAAATTCATCTCCTTGAAGGATTGTGGGTGTCTCGCGGTGAGATGCGGCACATCACAGGGTACTGTGTGGTAAGAGGAGGCGGGTGTGAATCTCCACCCCCTGTGGGGTCATCTGCCTTGCTGGGGCACAGAGATGGCTTATCAAGATGGCAGTCAGTCTACATCCTAACCTATCAGAGAGATATGGAAAAGAGAGAGAAGGAGTGTGTGTGTACATATACTCATATTATCATTATATTTCATTTTTGTCTGGTTGTGGTTTTTATTTTGCTTCCTGTTCCTAGCCCATCCTTACTCCGGCCCAAATCTGTCCATGTAGACACGAAGCCTTACCCTCTCAGTACTTAATTAGAGATGTCTAATGGGAAAACCACACATTCTACCAGTGTCTGCCACAATAAACCTTTCCAATAATTGATGTACTCCGGTGGGTCACATCTCATTACACTGGGTGACTTCATAAACCGATGTGACAGGTTATATGACCACACGATTCATCAACTTCAAAAACGGGTTTGGGTGGTAGGCAGATCAGCAATGCGTACCACCTGAAAGTGAAGAGGTAAGGTAAAGTCATTTGCATGATTTCAGCAATAGCTAAACGCTTTGATTTCTTCGCCACAAAGAGAGCATACCTGCAGCTCATGTTATCTCGGAGCACGTGAAACAAAGCTGTGTGTGTTACATACACACCAGAAAGGAAAACACGCCTCAGACAGAGCATGTTCCATTTCCTGTAGAATTTGGGGTGAAGCCAAATCCTCTATCGTTGATAGAAGAATAAGAGGGTGAGAAACCTTCACATACGTTCGCGCTGTGAACCCCAAGGTCCTCTGTTGTCAAGAGAAATTATACCCAGAGTACTGTTTATAGACCAAGGCTATATAGAAAAAAACAGTGATAGCCATGCTAATACATACACCCTGAAATTTGATTATTGGAACTTTGAACCACCATCTTGGATTTTGGTCTTTTCTCTTTTTGCTGTGTGAACCAATATAGATAAATAATTGCAATAATGAAAGCAATTTTCTAGTTAGAATATGTTTCTAAGTTGAATCTCTCCCATACAGGAAGACACTCAGGATCCTATATGGCCTAAAGGTAAGATAAAACTATAAATTAAAATGATTTTCAGAACTCACTCTCAATGACTCTGTAAGTGACACATTTCAAACTTCCTGTGTTCCCCCACCAGTGATAACCACGAACTGAGGGTCTGATGAGTGCATTTGGAAGGTGGAAAATTTGAAATAATAAGAATTTAAAGCCTGTGATATAGAAATCTTTTTTCCAGGGGGGAAAACCCATTTTTATTCCTTCTATCTCTGGGTTAAAAACCCAATAATATAGAGAAGTACCAGAAGTCAGACACATTGTCGGGAGGAGGAAGAAGAAAATGCCTACATCCCCACAGAGGCTGCCAGTTTTTCAATCCACGGATATAGTTCTGGAAACTAAAGAATTCTCTCTTATCCTGTTCATCTAGAACACCAGTCCCTCAGAGGCGAGGTGAATTCGGGCTGGTGTGACTCCAGCTATGCACCCTGAGTATCACACACCTCATGAGGGACTACCAGAGTCTGGTTGATGCACCATGACCCATAGGCCTGACCCTGGTCGCTGCATAAGATGTCAGCTCTCCGTGTCATCTCTGATTTCCAATACCACGTTCAGAACATGTGCTTCTAATTTGATGTAAAGAGCCCAACTTCTCCAAGGCACTTGTGTCTCCACTGGCTCTCCCAATGCTCTCATGCACGTCGACCCAACCCCCTAGCACTCATCAGCCCTGGAGGCATTTCTGCTCTTGGCCTTCTTATCCACCTCAGTGTTTTTCTCTAGCCCAGGGAGGCATGAGAGGTCACCTGGACTGTCCTCGCTCTTCACATTTCCACCCAACCACAGGGACCCGAGCCATACCCAGACCCCGCATTGTCCCTCATCACTTAGAATTCTGCCACCACTTCAGTCTTACTCATTGACCACAGGCTCCCATCTTGCCATCCTCAGAGGCTTTTTCCCATCACCCCTGAGGCTGGACCTCATTGAGGCTTATGTTAACTCTCAAAAAGTACATCATCAGGTCACTGTCCCCTGTGGTCCCTCATCCAGCAAACTACACTCTTTCTTGTTGAATCACTCAGCTGAGAAGAAGAGGAACTCTATTGCCATGCTACCATTTCACCATACCAATCCATTAGATGCCAACACTTGATATCCTGTGTGTCTATTTTCTCTGTGCCACTATCACGACGTCTAGAAGAGTCACACAACCGTCAGATTGGCAACTCTAAATTTCTTGATCTCTAATCTAAATTAGACACTTTATACTACCTGTTGACATTTGTGTATTTCCCTAGACAAGAGTTACTCTCAAAGGTTAATTCGAAACTTTTCTTCTTTCTTCACACTCCACACCTTGCTATCTTCCCCATCAGTCTAAGAGAGTCATGTCATCTCATACAGAGAATAGAAATGTTCAGAGGTCACACTGCAGATGGAAGTGTTAAATATCTCTACCTATCTTAATGGCAAATGAAAATCGAATTGAATAAATAAAATAAAATAAAACAAAATAAAATAAAATAGAAAAGTGCTAACCATAGACACAGATCTCTAACAATATCAAGCAGAATGAAGAGTTGTCCAAATAGTCGGACCCAGAATGTTTTACTCTACTCTGCTTGGGGCAACAGGGTGGGCTTCAGGAACAACGCTGATGCCATATTGCACTTCTGATTGGCAGGTAAAACTGGGCAGAGAAGAAGCCAAGGCATTCATATGCCCTATTTGAAAAAGGCCAATCAGAAGAGTGATAAACAAAGAAGTGAACAAGGACATTGGTTCCACCAAAGCTGATAAAAGAGAGATAAATTCCAAGTGACCCTCTCAAACCCACTCCTCATAAGCTACAGGTATATCTCCAGCTCACCAAGTAGTCTGTGACATGGGGCAGTAAATGGAGATCCCAGACCAGGGAAGGCAGCAAGTTCATGAGAAATTGTTCTGAGTCCACACAACTGAATTAAAATTTCCACTGGCCCAGGTCAGGCCTGACTCTCTTTCCCTTGGAGAAAATATTCTTAGAAGATATCTGGACTTTCTCTCATGCAATGTTATTGTAAGAATATGAGAATTGAGTAAGCGTAGCTAAAGAGAATGAGGAGAGCAAAAGAAAACCACTTCTGGGTAGAAAGTCATGGTAGAAATAACAAAAGAAGAGCCACAAGGATCATCAAGCCAATGTAGGGGCAGAGCCACATTGGGCAAACCCACAGAGATTTGGAAAACCAAAATAAAAAAAGGAAAACTTGAAAACCATGGGTAGAGGAAAAATTACATGCGAGTAGAGGTGAAGGACACTCTGCAGGTATGAAAAATGAGGCTGTGGGTGTTTCTGCACCACAATGTACCCTCTATACGAACAATCCTTAGAAGCTCTACAAGGCATAAGGTAACCGCCAGTTCACGGGAGTGACAGGAGGAGGAGATGGAGAGATATGTGGTCGTCACAAATTATATAATGAGTTCCAGCTCAATTTGACCCGATAACAGAGAGAAAACAAGATGGTTTCTATTTGTTCGTTTATTTATGAAACTCGCGTAGTAGTCAGAGACACACATATAGTAACCAACCAACCAGCCTCACTTTAAACACCAGTGTAAACATCCTAAATGAAATATAACAAAGAAAATTAAGCAATACTTTAAATCAGATTAAGCATAATCGATAAAGTTTATGGATATACAGAAAATTCGATAATAGGATATTTCTTTTTTTTTCTTTTTTTTTTTTATTTATTTTTGAAAGACAGAGCCTAAGCGGGGGTAGGGACAGAGAGAGAGGGAGACAGAGAATCCGAAGCAGGCTCCAGGCTCGGAGCTGTCAGCACAGAGCCTGACGTGGGGCTCGAGCCCACGGATCACAAGATCACGACCTGAGCCGAAGTCGGACACTTAACATACTGAGCCACCCAGGCACCCCAATAATAGGATATTTCTTAACTCATCAACCATATGTTAGGACATATAAATAAATGATTGTAATTGATGCTAATGTCATGTTTACTGGACGTGAACGTTAATTTCTGATTAAATGAAAAGACTCCTCAGTGAACATATAAATATTTGCTAAAACATAGAAATCTATAGGCCAATATGTAGACTGGGTTTGAAAGCTGGAGAGATGCCTTCCCTACTGGGTGACACTCTCTAGTTATCCTTTGACTTGACCTGGAAAGAGCCAGAGCTTGGGAGCTCAGTGCACAGCAACAGTGGGTTAAACCATGGTGTGGACAAGAGTGGGGAGCAGGAAGACAGAGCAAGGCCCATGTCGACAGACCTGAGTTCACATCAGTGCATCTTCAGGAAGTAGAAACAACAGAGAGAAGAGACAGGAAGACGTAGAATGAGAGCCAGAGGGATTCCTGACTCACACACAGCAGGTGTGGAAACCTTGACAGAGGCTCTGACATCTTCTGGCCCAACTATAGTTGAGTTGTGCCCATGTGCTTCCATCACACACATCATGGAGCAGAGTTAGAAGATCCCACATTCCTCAGGGGTGGGCTGAGGAGGCAGTGACCTCAACAGAAATGCCGACAGCACTACAGATACCAGCAGATGCGTATACGGACATGGCCGTGAGCCAGGCACTGCCGCCAGGACTTAGCATCTAATAATTTATTCATAGCAACAACACTCTGAGATTGTTATTTTCAGGCCCATTTTACAGACTCGTACCTTCTACTTGCTCATGCATTGTGACAACTTGAGCTTGTCATAACTCCTTTGGGCCCAACGCTGTCTCGAGATGCATTCGATGCAGATTTTCATCCTGTGCCTTCTCTGGATATTTTCTTGGTCAGTTTCTCAAAATAGTTGGCAACTGGTGTATCTTGTTTTCTTTTCCAGGCCCCATTCTGGATATGGGCCAGCCCGCAGAAGCTTGTCCTCAGGTCAATGTCTATTCCAATCATCCGAGGGCTGGAGGTATGGTCTGAGCATTAAACATGGCGGTCCAGGACATCTCCATCATGAGCCATGGTCAGACGTCACAGTTCCTGGCCTGGCCATGCTTGCTTTGTTTAAAGATGGTGAAGGTAAGACCCCACAGGACAACACAAGTAATGTCTCCCTCACAGCCCTCAGGTCAGCATCTCAACAGCTGCAAACTAGTTGACTCAACGAGATGTCCAGAACAGATGGTTGCCTCCCAGTCTCATATTTTGTCACCACTGAGCCACAGCCTGCGTCACACCCTCTTTCAGCAATCCCAGCTTCTTCCTTACGAGATCAAACTGAACATTTGTTTTTTATTAAATCTGAGAGAGCAAACCCAGGCTTCTATCTGAACTGTGCTAAAATCTGGGGAGTGCCATAGTAGTTAAGATTTCAGACCCAGCACATCTTTGCTCCCTAAGAGAGAGTTTCCATTGCCCACTCATCAAATACAATTAGGAAATATAGTTTGATTTTTAGTCAGTAGTTTGGAGAGAGTTTCAGGAATTGGAAGGTGTCAGCCATTTTAAATACATTTCAATTGATGAATGATTTACCAAGTTTAGAAGGATGTTCTCTCCTGGACCATTTTAGCGACTTCTAGGAGGCAGGTAATTTAAATTCATGAATCTATTCAAAACAGTATTAGATAAGTTTATCTGTTTTCCAGATAGCTGTCAACTGGTCAATTCATATTCAGTAGTTGACCTAAATGAGAGGATAAGTAGCAAATAAAATCCCCTTATCCGGTCCCAAGTAATGCTTTTAGATAGTAATATCCTCGTCAGGAACACTGTGAATACAATACAAACTTCTAAACAGGCAGCCTCTGAGATAATATATTCTCATTTTGAGTATGTTAGGAAACTGTGGATATCTTATGTATAAACAAACAAGAAGAATTTAAAGGAGCTGTTTTAACCACTTATTCTCATATACTTAACAAAGAACACATCTCATAGTGGCAACATGAAAACATATATCTGATCTCTTCTGACGTTTACTCATTAGTACTATAAATGCAGTTGTAAATGAATTAAGTCAATTGTTTGGAATTAATGCCAATCCCTTAAAATGTCCATTCTTGTAATGGAGTGAACCTGCTTCAAAATTTCAGCCACAACCTATGATAGATGTCACATTCTGTCTCCCTAAAAATTCAAGCAACTTCTGCTTAAAGCGAGTTGTCAAATAGTAAATTATTTCCCAAAAAAGCGGACCCTGGAGTAATCAACACATCCCAAACCTTTAATTTGTATATGGGTTAATGGAGGCAAAGTTTCTTTATTTCTTCTCTTGGAAGATGCTGTGGACACACCTAATACATGCAGATGGATTTCTAATTGATTTGCAATTGTTCTTGATTGAAGACGTAGTAAAAACAAAAACAAAAACAAACAAACAAAAAAACCCAAGAAAACAGAAATCCATTCCAAAGTTAAGCTTGGAGTGCCCTCTGCTGGTCAGATGAATTAAAACTACATATAACACCATATGCCTTATTTTTCACACACAGGTTGAAATCGTTTTTCTGTTTCAAATTACTTGGACCACACCAATAATTAATACCTCTCATGACTGCAATCATATAATCAAACATATATGTTTGTATAGGCTCCTCTAAAAAGTGATTGCTTACTGAAAGAATAGCACGTGTAATTTGAAAAGTGTTCTCAGATCGATGATAGGGAAGTAGGCAGATAAAAATATGATAGATGACAGATAGAGATAGATAGATGATAGATAGGTGCTATAAAGAGAGATATAGATTATAGATATAGATAGATGATCAATAGGTTGATAACTAGAGGATACATAGACGGACAGACAGACAGAAGAATTGGAAGGATGCTTCTATAAGCCAAGGAACACCAAACATTGCCAACAAACCTCCCAGAGGCCAGGAGAGAGGCATAAAATAGATTCTTCCTAACAGCCCCTGACGGAACCAACTCTGCTTACGCCTTGACCTCAAACTTCTAGCCTCCAGAATGACAAGAGGGAATACACTTGTGTTGTTCTAAGCCACCTAGTGTGTGGTACTTGGATACGACAGAGGTCCTAACCGAATGTCAAGGTAAAAGTGCAGAATTCCTAGGAAATCACGGTTGAGAAATTGGGAAGCGCAACGTAGCAACCGCCACCTGCTGATGCCTGGAGGGGCCTGGAGCCCCTCCAGCCACCCGCTGGGATACTCCCAGACACCTCTGCCTCAGCATGGTCACAAGCGCAGGAAAGACGGATGCTCGGGACCAGGACAGACAAGGGAGGGGAAGAGTTGGCATTCAGAGTCAGGTCTTTCAGCTTCCTGGTTTGATTTCAAACTCTCCCTCTTCCCCTGGACTGTGCTGCCTGACGGCTCCGGCCTATGTGCACCCGCACGCACAGACACGCATGTGCACGATCAACACACACGCGTGCACGCACAGAGACACGGGTAATAAATGAGCACACTCTTTTGTTTTGAAAGCACCTGCCTTCTTTTAGTTAGAAAGATGTGGGGGTAGCCACCTATTTTCGTGGGGCGGTGGGTGGCAGTCCTGACATTGGCCGGGCTCCGGCTCTTTGCAGAGATGACACACTGCTTCCAGGGCCTCGTTCCTCGAAGCGGGAGGATCTTAGGCTCTCGGGAACCACGTGGACAAGTTAGCCAGACAGCCTCCAGCTTTACCGGGAGCGGGACACCGACGCTTTCATGGACAGTTGTCTCGTGGGCTGCAGGGCACCCACCTTGGCTCCCAGCGCTTCCTTTTGTCCTGTGGCACGGCCCCCAGTGGAGCGGCGATCCCTGGTGCCTCTTACCGCCGTCGCAGTAGATCAGATCCCTAATCCACTCCGGGCATGTGGACAAAACTCTGCCACCCGCCAGGGCTCCGGATGCTGAGCCCCAGCCTGAGGACCGGAAGGACGGCTGGAAGCACGTGGCACCCCCATGTAGATCGCGGCTCAGCACCCCCCAGCCCCCGCAGTTCTGCCTGCCCCCTGCAGTTTCCCAGCATGGCCACACTCCCCCACTCAGCCACACTTTTGTCCTTTAACCTCGTGGGTCCTTGTTGAGGCAACATCTCATGGACTGGGAAGGCTTCCGCTCGGGTCACTTCCGGGGTGCACACCAGTTTCTCCAGAGAAGATTCTCCTGATCCTGCCATGCCTAGTGCTGGGAACGGGACGACCCACGACTCAGCCAACCAGTCACTGGGGAGCCCCGCCCCAGGGGGCGGCGAGGACCGAACCCTCCTACAGGGAAACTACACTATAGGAAACTATAGGAAAGATGCACCTAATTTCTCTTTCTGTCCGGCTGAGAAAGTACTGTTGAACCGGCGATCACATAAGGAACAAGAACACCAGGGCATTTCTAAATGTATCATAGCAGGTGGATTTTTTTTTGCATATTCGCAATCTCCCAGACACACGGTAACTGCCTTCTACACGGGACCTCACTTTTTAAAAATTTATTTATTTGGGGGGCGCCTGGGTGGCTCAGTCGGTTAAGCGTCCGACTTCGGCTCCGGTCACGATCTCGCGGTCCGTGAGTTCGAGCCCCGCGTCGGGCTGTGTGCCGACAGCTTGGAGTCTGGAACCTGCTTCCGATTCTGTGTCTCCCTCTCTCTCTGCCCCTCCCCTGCTCATGCTCTGTCTCTCTGTGTCTCAAAAATAAATAAAACATTTAAAAAAATTAAAAATTTGTTTATTTTTGAGAGACAGAGTGTGATAGGGGAGGGGCCGAGAGAGAGGGAGACACAGAATCGGAAGCAGGCTCCAGGCCCTGAGCTGTCAGCACAGAGCCCGGCACGGGGCTGGAACCCAGGAACCAGGAGATCATGACCTGAGGTGAAGTCAGACCCTTAACCGACTGAGCCACCCAGGCGCCCTGACTCAGGACCTCATTTAAAGCTGAAAATAATCCTATGAACCTAGACATTTGTCCAAGTAAAAGAATATGCTCTTTCCTTATTTATTAGTATATTATATAGTATTTATTATAAATAGTATAATTACATCTATAATTATATATTATTATTTTATATTATTTTATTATATATTATATAATAAATATATTATATTTATTATTATAAATAATAATTTATATTTAAATGTTATTAAATTTAATATATAATATTAGTTATATGTATTTACTATGTTTAAAATACGGTATTTAATACTATATTTACTATATTTTTTTTACCATTTTTAGTATATTTATTTTACTACATTTATAGTTGTATTTGTATTTGTATTGTATTTATATTTGTATTTGTATTCATGTGTATTTACATAAATACACATGAATACACGCTACAATAAAAATGGAAAAAGGAATTTCAGTAGAGCATCTGACAGCTCTCAAAGCCTCAGTAAGTGAGCTGTTTATTTCCTGCTTTAAGCGACACATGGAAGGGTCCTTCGCGTCACTTCCCCTTTATGAGCCACCAGGGGGCAATGCTGAGCCGAGAAGGACCGAGGGTCCAAACACCTCACCTCCAGCAGCCTCCGGAGGAAAGGTGAATGGGAGACAAGGGATTTTGTCAGGACCTTATTTAGATCTTTGCAGGCAACAGGAGGTGTTTTATTGAAGCCACTTCACTGATTTTTTTTTTAAACAAGATTTCTGGACAATTTTCACTTGTAACGATTTTATTCTTGCTGGGTTTTTTTGTTTTTTTGTTTTTTTTCCCAACATCATCTCTGAGAGAGTTACTCTTTTCCACTCTGCGGTTAATTACATCGTACTGGGAAAAAAAGTCTTACCATCCTCTTTGGACTGGGTCTCAGCCCTACGGATGCAGCCGGCTCCCCCCGTGCAGATTCCTCGGTTCTGGAGCAAACAGCGCCGGGTAGGGCTGTGTGCGAACTCGGCCCCGGGAGACCCGCTGCCTGTGGTTCTGGAAGGTGCTGGCGGGAATTCAGGTCCGGATGAGACACAGAAGGGACGAGCCTGCGCAGAGCAGGACAGCACAGCCCGCACGGCTTCCCAGTGAACAGATCCGACTCGCCCCCGCCAGGAGCAGCGGAGTGGACGTGGGTCCTGGCAGAGGGCAGCCTTCCCCAGACCCTGGGCTTTCCCTGGGCTCTCTCCCTCCCGACTGTCAGGACTTCACCACCTACTACCTGAATTCCTCTCAAATTATCTGAAACTCGCATCACAAATAGCCTAGATTGCACGAAGCACAAAATCCAGGGATCAGGTGCTCACTGCCCTTGGCTTTGCATTCAAAGCTCTAAGACTCTGCACCGTCCAGGCCTCTCTGCCTCACAGGGGGCCCTGCACTCGGCCTTTAGGGTGGTTTTGTTCGCTGGTTGACCCTTCAAGGTGCTGCTAGGACCTGCCTGAGGACAGAGGAGGGGGCTCCCCCTCTTGTGTGTTGATTTTCCATTGAGGACAGATAGATGGACAGCTTGTGCCTTCTCGATCGTAAATGGACATATGCTGGGCACAACTGAACTGGGGCTCGCTTTACTCGACCGTCCTACCTGGGAGCAAGCCTGTGTGGGAGGGACTTCAAAGCCTCCATCGAGACCCACCGATGGGCACGCCAATACCGACGAGACGCTGTCTGGCAAAGGAGACAGGGCTAACCGGCTTGCCCCTGTTGAACGCTGACCTTTCCGCCTTCAGCGTTAGCAGGCACTAAATGCCTTGGCCACAGGGCCTTTGCACGTGTCTTTTCCTTTTCTGAAAATCTCAGTCATTCTTTCGGGTCCAAATTGACCCCTACTAACCTTTAAGATCTGAGCTAGGTTTAACTTTTTCCCAGAGAAGCCTCCCCGGAAATCTCTGACTTACTAGAGCATTCTCGGTGTTTTCCACCACCATGCCATGCGGCTGTCTTTTACAGCAGTTACACAGCCGTGACTTGACATTTTAAGTGTGTGGCTGTATTTAACTTGTAGCTCCCTAGCCAAAATGTAAGCTCTGTTAGGGATGAAACCCGCCTGTTTTGCTCACCATCAGACTCTCTAGATGCCTAAGAAGCATTGACCAATTCATGAATGGATTGTTTTTACTTTTATGCACAGAAAAGTGAAAGTTACTTGGAAGAAATGCTAAGTCTCACCAGCCATTAAGGAAATATAAATAAAACCAGAAGGGGGTGGGGTGGTGCTTGCGTGGCTCAGTCGGTTAAGGGTCTGACTCTTGGTTTCGGCTCAGGTCATGATCTCACGGGTTGTGAGATCGAGCCCGTGCTGATAGCTCGGAGCCTCCTTGGGATTCTCTCTCTCTCCTCCTCTCTCTTGACCCCCCATTGTTCGCTCACACTCTCTCTCTCTTTAAAAAAATAAATAAACTTTAAATATATATATATTTAGGGGCGCCCGGGTGGCTCCGTCGGTTGAGCGTCTGACTTCGGCTCAGGTCACGATCTCACAGTCTATGAGTTCGAGCCCCGCGTCGGGCTCTGTGCTAACAGCTCGGAGCCTGGAGCTGCTTAGGATTCTGTGTCTCCCTCTCTCTCTGCCCCTCCTCCGCTCATGCTCTCTCTCTCTCTGTCAAAAATAAAGAAACATTAAAAAAATTTTAAAATATATATATATATTTAAAAAAACGTAATGGAATGGACAACATAACTAATAAAGGAGCTTAAAGATTTTACAATGTCAGACAACACTAAGTTTTAGCGAAGATGTAGACGAACCGTAGTAAATCTGTGAACCTGTTCACCAGTATGTACTACAGTACACTTCCAAATACATGACATGCCCACCTGTAACGTACCCATGTGCACCAAAAGATGTGCGCAAAAATGTTCCTAACGGCACTATTTTTAATGGGCAACAAGTGAAAATCAGGCAAGTATCCATCAATGGTAGAAGAGATAAATAAAACAACCCTGCGGAGTATTACACTGCAGCAGAAATGGTACCTCAGTTGCGTCAAAAACAGCCTAGAGGATGCTCAAGAAAGCAAAGTGTTGGGCAAAGGAAGCCAGACACAAGGTGAACACACAATGTGATTCCATGTCTATGAACATCAAACGTAGGGCAAAGTAATTCCTGGTCTGAGAAGTCAGCAGGGTCAGTCTTGCGGATGAGGATCCAGTTGTGGGGTGGGGCAGGCTGAGGGCAGGGGCGATGCCCTCCTTCCTGATGCACCTGCTTACTTGGGCGCCTTCCATTGGTGCAGACCCATCAGATGGCACACTCAGGATTGGTACATTTCCTCTGTGCACTTTGCCCATCAATAAACACATTCCCTTACTAAAGTTTTATTTATTTATTTTGAGAGAGAGAGAGAGCAAACAGGGGAGGGGCAGAGAGAGGCAGACGGACAATCCTGAGCAGGCTCCAACGCTGTCAGCCCAGCGTCTGAAGCGGGGCTTGATCTCGTGAACCATGAGATCGTGAGCTGAGCCAAAAGCAACCAGTGTTACATAGCCGTGACTTGACATTTTAAGCGTGTGACTATATTTAACTTCTAGCTTCCTAGCCAAAATGTAAGCTCTGTTAATGAGCCACCCCGGTGCCCCCATTTCATTATTAAAGAAATTAACTGGAAATAGGAAGAAATCGCTTTCACATGAAACATCTTCTATGACTCGAGTTTTCACAACCTGCAGGGATGGATCTTGAGTCTCTCCTTCCAGCCTCTTCTGATCTCACTGCTACCAGGGGTTTCTTGTGGAATCTAGCATCCATTCACTTAAACACACACATGTTTTGAACCCTGACTCTAGACCTTTATTGTATGTGGTACTGATTCTCCCCCAAAGTTAAATTTCCCAGGACGGATGAAGGCATCCTGGTCCAGGCTCCCACCAGGGACATCCTTGGGCATATAGGAGTGCATGACCCCAACACCTACAAGTGACCCTCAAATAGTTCTTCCTGCCGACAAGCAACAGCACAGCCACCTACTTACAGAGGGCAGAGAGATATAGATGAATCAAATGTGGCAAAATCTGGGGGGAGAAAACACACATGCCATCATTTTTAATTCGTTGGCGAAACCAAATAGACTTGGGTTTCCAAATTGTGAGTGTCTTTGAGAAGGATCAGTCCAAAAGAGCATTGGAAGGGCAGAGATCACCCATAGAAAAGACATTTTGGGAACTTTGAAAGTTAAGTAAAAAGGCAGAAATAGAATGGGAAGAAAATTTAGAAGCAAACCTTAATGTACGATGGAATAGAACCATTACATTTCTTTGTTTTTTTAAATTAAATTTTGTTGAAGCTTATCTATTTTTGAGAGAGACACAGTGTGAGTTGGGGAGGAGCAGAGAGAGGGAGACACAGAATCCGAAGCAGACTCCAGGCTCCAAGCTGTCAGCACAGAGCCCCACGCAGGGCTCAAACCCACCAACCATGAGATCATGACCTGAGCCGAAGTCGGGTGTTCAACCGACTGAGCCACCCAGGTACCCCTGAACCATTACATTTCTAATTTAAGGTATACTTAGTTTCATTTTTAATCGAAAATAACTCATGAATTTGGCAAATCCTAAACAGAGAGTGCCCAAAGCGGGGAATGAACGTCCAGTGTCCCGGCCTTGTGCTGGGCCCTGACCAGCCTTTCCTGTGTGTTGAGGGAAAGCCAAGGAAGAGAGGGGTCATCAGCGTCGTAAAACAAAACTCAACGGAGTCAATTCTGAAGATCTAATTGGCTTTGTTAAATGATTTGGGGATCAGGCATCACCCAGCTAGCAAGTAGAGGGGAGCTCCGAGGAGCTGTCCAAAATGGAAGGTTTTTCTAGAAGGGGAGGGCAAGTGACTTTCTATGAGGTTACTTCTATAAAAGTTACTTTATAGAAGTAACCTTATAGAAGGGTACTAGCAGAAGAAAGGATTGCTCTGGGCAAGACAGCCTTCCCATAGGGGGGATGCCAGGGGCCCCTCCTGATCATGGCCTCATCTTCCTTTGGGGGATGCAGAGGTCCCAGCGGCAGATTCCCTGGTGCTGATGGAAAAATGTCCAACTGACCGGTGAGGTCTACATTTCTGGGGGAGGTCGACACTGCAGTTAGATTCTGTAGAAGCCCTGGTTTGGGGACACAGCCTAAGAGACGTCACCTTGGGCCTGTGGTTTCTTCTCTCTTTTTAGCAGTTGCAAAAGGCAGCAATGGTGGAGGACACACTAGAGAGAGCCAACCAGGGGCAGCGGAGCAGAGGAAGACAGGTCAGGATGGTGAGAGACTGCAGACAAAGGGACAAGGCACCAGGGGACTTCCCCAGCACCTGCCACAGCACCTGGGGCCTCACCACGGGCCTGATACCCTGGTCCTGGTCCTGCCCCATCTCTCTGGACTCAGGAAGATGAAGGCAAGGTTGACTGCCATCCCAGGGTCGCGATTTTCTGGGGTAAATCTGCTTCCATGTCACTTGTCTGAGTCAGATGCCACGGGTCACTAAGGAACAACCATAACAGTCTTCTTTTTTTTTATTTTTTTAAATTTACATCCAAATTAGTTAGCATATAGTGCAACAATGATTTCAGGAGGAGATTCCTTAATGCCCCTCCCCCATTTAGCCCATCCCCCCTCCCACACCCCTTCTAATAACCCTCAGTTTGTTCTCCATATTTATGAGTCTCTTCTGTTTTGTCCCCCTCCCTGTTTTTATATTATTTTTGTTTCCCTTCCCTTATGTTCATTTATTTTGTGTCTTAAAGTCCTCATATGAGTGAAGTCATATGATTTTTGTCTTTCTCTGACTGACTAATTTCACTTAGTGTAATACCCTCCAGTTCCATCCACGTAGCTGCAAATGGCAAGATTTCATTCTTTTTGATTGCCAAGTAATACTCCATCGTGTGTGTGTGTGTGTGTGTGTGTGTGTGTGTGTGTATACCACATGTTCCTTATCCGTTCATCCATTGAGGGACATTTGGGCTCTTTCCATACTTTGGCTATTGTCGAAGTGCTGCTATAAACAGGGGGGTGCACGTGTCCCTTCGAAACAGCACACCTGTATCCCGTGGATAAATGCCTGGTAATGCAATTGCTGAGTCGTAGGGTAGTTCTATTTTTAGTTTTTTGAGGAGCCTCCATACTGTTTTCCAGAGTGGCTGTACCAGTTTGCATTCCCACCAACAATGCAAAAGAGATCCTCTCTCTCCGCATCCTCGCCAACATCTGTTGTTGCCTGAGTTGTTAGTGTTAGCCGTTCTGACAGGTGTAAGGTGGTATCTCATTGTGGTTTTGATTTGTATTTCCCTGATGATGAGGGATGTTGAGCAGTTTTTCATGTGTCGGTTGGCCATCTGAATGTCTTCTTTGGAGAAGTGTCTATTCATGTCTTTTGCCCATTTCTTCATTGGATTATTTGTTTTTCGGGTGTTGAGTTTGATAAGTTCTTTGTAGATTTTGGATACTAACCCTTGATCTGATATGTCGTTTGCAAATATCTTCTCCCATTCCGTCGGTTGCCTTTTGGTTTTGCTGATTGTTTCCTTCACTGTGCTTTTTATTTTGATAAGGTCCCAGTAGTTCATTTTTGCCTTTGTTTCCCTTGCCTTCAGAGACGTGTTGGGTAAGAAGTTGCTGCAGCCAAGATCAAAGAGGTTTTTTCCTGCTTTATCCTCAAGGATTTTGATGGCTTCCTGTCTTACATTTAGGTCTTTCATCCATTTTGAGTTTCTTTTTTACATTGAGGTCTTTCATCCATTTTCAGTTTCTTTTTGTGGATGGTGTGAGAAAGTGGTCCAGGTTCATTCTTCTGCATGTCACTGTCCAGTTTGCCCAGCACCACTTGCTGAAGAGACTGGTTTTATTCCATTGGGTATTCTTTCCTGCCTTGTCAAAGATGAGTTGGCCATACGTTTGTGGGTCCATCTCTGGGTTCTCTATTCTGTTCCATTGATCTGAGTCTCTGGTTTTGTGCCAGTACCATACTGTCTTGATGATTATAGCTTTGTAGTATAGCTTGAGGTCTGGGATTGTGATGCCTCCTGCTTTGGTTTTCTTTTACAAGATCACTGTGGCTATTCAGGGTCTTTTCTGGTTCCATACAAATTTTAGGATTATTTGTTCTAACTCTGTGAAGAATGCTGGTATTATTTTGATAGGTATTGCATTGAATATGTAGATTGCTTAGGGTAGTATTGACATTTTAACAATATTTGTTCTTCCTATCCAGGAACATGGAATCTTTTTCCATTTTTTGTGCCTTCTTCAATTTCTTTCATAAGCTTTCTATAGTTTTCAACGTATAGATTTTTCACCTCTTTGGTTAGATTTATTCCTAGGTATTTTATCGTTTTTGGTGCAACTCTAAATGGGATCGATTCCTTGATTTCTCTTTCTGTCGCTTCATTGTTGGTGCACAACGGTCTTCTAATTGTTGTAAACCCAGCTTGCTTCTGACTGTGGAGAGGACGCCTCCACCTGTTCACACATCAGGTGATGCACTAGCCTAGATGCAGGTGGGGACATTCTGATTTGAGCCGGGAATTAGAACCCGCAGGTTCTGAGTCTCATCTCAGTATCGAAACTCATTGAGTCTCATCTCAATATCAAAACTCACGTAGGTACCCGTGTGATCCCCAGCGGCAGGGGACAGCACCCGGGGACAGCACCCACTGGATTTTGGGGGAGTAACCAGAACACCCAGCCTCAACATGCAGCAGTCCTGGCTGGTGGGTCCTCCTGTCCTGCAAGACCGAGGTTCCCTGCTTTCAGGCCCGTGGGGCTAAACGCAAGGGGAGGCACAGCCTTGTCCTCCACCGACTTGGGAAGTAGGCGCCAGAGTCTCATCCTGCTCCCCGTCTACGATGAGGAAACTTATCTGGGAAATGCGACATTTTCTTACTGTGACGTTGGCTTCCTTTTACCGTTTTGCTTAGGATTTTTACTTCTGAATCCATAAGGGTTGTGAGCCTGCGGTTTACATGTGTGTGTGTGCCTGTGTGCCCTTGTGCACGTGGGTGTCTGCATGCTTTCTTTCTTTCTCAGGTGTAGGTTTTAGTGTCCTCCTTGCTTGATAAAAATAATCGGAGGTTTCCCTGGTTGTTGTGCTCTAAAACAAGGTATGATCACGGGGCCCCCAGTCTCTAAGGTGTGGGTACTTCCTACTTGAGATTACCGGGGTCTGGGGGCTTCCCAAGACCATTTCATGCAGGCGTCCTCTATTTCTCCTGTGGAAATCAATCACTGTAAGCTCTCCATCATTAGTGAGGTCAAATCAGGTCAACTGTATTTTCCTAAGAAATTGTCCATTTAACCTAGCTTTTAGTGGGATTGCCTAATGTGTGAAAAGTAGTGTGTTATGGTTTTCTTTTAAACTTTGTTAAAAGTTTATTTATTTATTTATTTTGAGAGAGAGAGAGAGAGTCTGGGGCAAGAAGAGAGGAAGAGAGAATCCCAAGCAGGCAAGGAGGCTCCGTGCTGTCAGCGCAGAGCCCTATGCAGGGCTCGATCTTACAAACCGCGAGGTCACGACGTGAGCCGAAGTCAGACCAACCGCACCACCCAGGCGCCCCAGTAGCTTACAATTTTTAATTTGTCATGTCATTCTCCCTTTTGTCCTTTCTTATTTTGAACATTTGGGGCTCCTCCTATTTTTCCTAATTATTATAGCTGGTGTCTTGTCAACTTTGTTATTTAAGAATCATACATTTGATTTGTTAATCTTATCTACTACTTTACTATTTGACACATCTGTACATTATTAATTCCTGATTTTACCTTTGCTATTTTCTCCCTGTGCTTTCTTGTGTTTTACCTTATAATTTTTTTTCAGTTTTCCGCTTTGGGGATTTCACTCAGTTACTTTATTCTTTCCTTTCCTATTAATATAGAGACATAATGCCATGAAATTTTATCACTGTTTTGAAAGTATTCCATAAAGTTTGAAATGCATGTTTTATTATTAGTTTTCAGGAATTCTGATATGTCTGTGTGTTTTGCCTCTCAACCAAGAATTATGAAATTGAAGTTATCTTATTTTTTAAGTTTATTTATTTATTTTGAGAGAGAGAGAGAGAGAGAAAAAAAAAAAAGCAGGGAAGGGGCAGAGAGAAGGAGAGAGAGAATCCCAAGCAGGCTCTGTGCCATCAGTGCAGAGCCTGATGCAGGGATTGATCCCATGAACCATGAGATCATGACCTGAGCCATGATTAAGAGTCAGATGTTTAACCGACTGAGTCACCCAGGCGTCCCAAAATTCATTTAATTTTCAGGGAAAATAAACTTTTTCGGAGGGGTGGTAATTTTTACCCTGTAATGTTATGCCATTGTGATCAACAAGTATTGCCCATGCTATTTATAACTTATGGAATATATTTATGCTTTCCTTATCTACTAACACTTGATCAATTTTTGTAAATGATAGATTTTCAGCTAAGAAAATATTCTATATTCTCTAAGTATGTACTGTTTGGTATTTGTCTAAAACAGCTTCATTTTTGTTATTATTTATTAAATCGTTAAAAATTAGTTGTGACTTTAATGGCGCTATTTTTTTTTTTGCTTCAAGCAAGGTTTTTTTTTTATTAAGAAGACTCAGATACCTCTAAATTAATCACTTTAAGAACACTCTTTAGTTGAGGAAGTGTATTAGTCATCCACTCTTGTATAACACATTACCTGAAAACTGAGCAGTTAAAACGGTAACACGATGTAGCCAGGCCCCCCGTGACTCAGGCACCTCCCACACTGCAGTCACTACAAGGTCCAACTGGGGGGCCTTCCAAGGCCATCCTGTGACCACGGGCTCTCATGTGCCCTGGCTGCCACAGTGGCCCGATGGTGCAAGACACCAGCCTCCTCAATGCAGTGGGACGAAGCATGAAATTAAACCAGCCTGCAGGGGCTGGGTTGGCACTGACTTTATTTCTGGTTCCTGGGATTCCAACCAGACCTGTCCTGGGGACACCTGGGTGGTAGGCATAGCCCGGACTCGCAAAACTCCTTCCTGGACACACACACTTACACGCACCAGTTCACGCTCCCACAGCCACACCCACGCACGCTCACACAAGGCATTGACACACTTGTGCAGTCACACCCACCCACACTCGGGCACACGCACGCGCATACTCACCCAGGTGACCACCGTCGGCCCGGGCCAGAAGGAACAAGCTTTCTCACAGTTTCCACCTCCTGGCTTCCTGTCCTGTTTCTAGCCACCATCTTGCCAAAAACCTGGAGTGTCACTGCCATACCTGACTCGGCTATTTGAAGCTCTGGCACCCTCCATTCTCCTCCCATGCCCCTCCCCACCGCACGTCCTAGAACACGGGGAGGTAGGCTGCGCGGCACGTGGCCAGACATCTCAGAACGACACCCGCTGAGTCCCGTGATGCATCGTCTCGAGAGCTCCCTGAACAGCCCCAGCCTTGCTCATCCCCCAAAGCACAGCCCCAAAGAGCCTGAGCAGACACTCCCCGGAGGCTCCACCGGGACCGGCCTTCGTCACATCGTCCAGCACGCGGACAGGTTCTAGGGCGGCCTCCGTGCTGCGGTCCCACACGTCGCACCACGCCTGTCCGAGGAATCCGGGACAGATGCAGGGTCGTGGCCACCAATGCTCCATACCTGCACACGGACACGCTTCGCTGGGCCACGAAGCACGTGAGCATCTCCCAGCGTGGGAAGGTATGCCCCGTGGAGGAGGCAACAAGTGGAAGGACAGGGTGTGGGGCCTCGAACACTTCTCCTCCAGCCGTGACGGTGGTCCCAGGATGTTAAGTCCCGCCCTGCCCTTCCGGGGAGTGCTGTTGTCATCAATAGGTAATATACCAGAGTGAGCTCGAAATTTGGCTCAAGCCCGCTGGAGTTTTAAAGGGTCCCCAGCTCCACGGTGCGCCATTCTGAAAGGGAGCGGGCCAGCAGGAGTCGCCGCAAGGTGAACCCGGTCACTCGACCCGGAGGGCGCCCCTGAAATTGAACGTCAGCGTGGACGGACAAAAGTGGGGAGAAAGGTTCTCGCAGACCAGCAGCAAAGAGCAGGCTCTGTATCCGGGCTCGTGTGGGACGTGGGGGAAGGCCGTATTTGTCTCCGGATCACTAGGTGAGCAGCGTGGACGAAGGAAAGAGGGGTCTCGCTCAGCACCCAGCGAATCCCCCTCACATGACAGAGCTTCAGTCCTAACCCTGAATCGGCCTCGGGGCGGCACGCCCCGGGACTTGGGGGTGACGTTTCTGGGCTCTATAGCCAGTCTCCATTGGCAGATGGTGGGCGTGGGTAAAAATGATCATGATCGTGAGAAGAACAATTAACAAATGTAAACTTAAAAGTTATAGACTTGGGGCGCCTGGGTGGCTCCGTCGGTTGAGCGTCCGACTTCGGCTCAGGTCATGATCTTGCGGTTTGTGGATTCCAGCCCCGCGTCAGGCTCTGTGCTGACGGCTCAGAGCCTGGAGCCCGCTCCGGATTCTGTGTCCCCCTCTCTCTGCCCCTCCCCTGCTCGCACTCTGTCTCTCTCTCTCTCTCTCTCTCTCTCAAAAATAAATAAATATTAATTTTTTTTTAATTACAGACTTCTTAGTTCTATGGAAAAGCAAAGTCACATTTCAGCTTACCACTCTTTCCACATGAGTTAACTTGGCAAAGTGTTGGCTTCGCCCAAGTCCCTGGTGTGCAAATCCACACACTCGGGGGCTATCTGTGGATGAAGGACACCTCTCCTAAGAGGGCCACGGTGACAAATTAGTGACCACTCGAACCCAAAGAGTGAACACTACTTAAGTTTTGTTTAGTGAAGTAAGCACTCCTATTAGCTTGGTGTTCACCCCTCTCCGAGCCCAGGGGTCTGGGATGGTGCCACCAGAAGGTCCTCACCCAGACGTCAGACAGCGTGGTCTCTGTAAACCACGTCACTGTCACTGGGGGCCCCCGTGGCTCTGTTCTCCAGATGCCGTGGGAGACGGAAGCAGGTGGTGGGATCCCTCCTGAGCACGTGTGTCCTCTCTGGGATCAGTGCTGGGCACTTGGTTGGAGGTCCCCACGGCAAATCTTCCAAGTAATGCCACCACTCCTCCTCCTGTCCTGTCAGCGTGGCCTCTTTTAGCTGAAATTGGAAAGGCAGGGCCGTGAACACAGCTTTAGTGAGATTTTAAAGGTCACATCATCTCCTTCTGCCCTGATGTTCTCTCTGTGTCTGCAAGAATCCGAGAGGATTACTAGCTCAGGGCGCACGGCAGCCTAGAGCCCAGTCTACACGTATGACGTCTCTGCCACCTGCAGGGTGACATCCAGGCACTGGCCGTGTCATACGGTGCTGTTTGGCTTGGGTCCTCTTCCGAGTGTCTATTACTCGGTAACAAACTTCCGCACGTTTGTTGGCATTAAACCAAAACCACGTCGTGATGCTCCTGGATCCCACGGGCCAGGAGCTCCGAGAGGGCACCGAGGGCCGGCTGCTCTCTGGTCCCTCATCAGAGACGAGTCTGGGGGGTCAGCCAGGAGGACTGAATGGCGGGAGTCCTCTGCACCCTCCCTCTCCTCCACGGCAGGTGCAGGGGCCGGCCCCTCCCGGTGACCTGACTTCTCTGAGGTCCTGACACAGTCTTCAAAGGAGCCGTGTCCCTCTAAAGACCTCACCTCGGAAGCTCTGTCACGCCCTGTTGGTGGAGGGGACAGAAGCTCAGCCCACGGGGAAGGGGAGGGAAATTGACCCCACTTCTCCATGGAAGGATGACCTAAGCCTG
Source organism: Prionailurus bengalensis (assembly GCF_016509475.1). Lineage (NCBI taxonomy): Eukaryota > Metazoa > Chordata > Mammalia > Carnivora > Felidae > Prionailurus > Prionailurus bengalensis. The sequence continues at coordinate 237,274,586 of NC_057343.1, read as the reverse complement.
GCACCATTGTCTGAAGCTGTCCCTTTGGGATCTCTGCGCGTGCCTGTCCGCTCGGATGGGGCGTCCAGCCTCCACCGTTGTCACTCGGTGCATCCGGCGTGTGCCGCTTCCAACTCGGGGTCCACCACAGACGTGGGGGGTGTGTGCGCATGTCTCCAGCTGCAATGCCCCGTGTGTTAGCACGCAAGGCGTCCCCCGAGCGGCCGCCGTGATCACTCGCCGTGAGGGCAGGGAACTTGAACGGAGTGTGCTGATGACGTTTCCCCAACTTCTACTTCCTGCCACGTCGAAGCAGAAGGATGATTGGCCCCAAGCCCAGGTGCCGCTTGCCCCCTCCAGTCTGGGGGAGGTCGATGAGCGTGGGTGACAGCCCCAAGCCGGTGACGGGGGCTGGGGGGTTCAGGGCCCGGGCCCCGGCGCTAAGCCCGCTCGCCTCATGCTGTCAAAAGGACCCGCTGCTGGAGACCGGAGACCCCCAGGGGCGACCCCCGACTCACACCGGCCCTGCACCCTCACGTGCAGCCCCAGGGCCGGCCTCCTCCCCGTGAAGGCGCTGGCTCAGCGTGGGCAGCGTGACACAGAGTTTCGTGTTCTAGCAGGACGGGGACCAGGGTTTCGGGGAGGCAGGCAGGTCACAGCCCCACCCTCACGAGCTCCCCGTGAGCTGTTAGGTTGCCGGGACCCCAGATCCTCAAACACCCGGTCTCCACCCCACCCCGACCCTGGGCCCAGAGATCCTCTCTGTCTCCTCCTCACCCTCTAGGCTCCAGGACCCCCCCCCCTCCCCGCAAGGTTACCCCGAGCCTGGTCTCTGGGCAGACGCAAAGGCGTAAAATGAAGAAGCTTCTGGATGCAGTGAGAGCTTCTGCAGACGCCACCAAGTGGGGCTTTTGAGCCTCAAAGGATGGGGAGATCTCAGGTGCCCACTCGGACAGACCACACGGCTGCACGGATGCACGTCACCCCCCCACCCCAGCCATTGTCTGGATGTTGCCACAAGGGTCTCTGTGCAGAAAAAGTGCCGCTCTGTTTTCAGAGGTGGGGGGCGAGGGGGTGCAGGATGCTGAGGCGTCTAGCAAGTCTGTCTAGAGCAGCTCCCACCGCGGCACGGACAGCGGGCTGGCCAAGGCCGGGGCACGAGTCACAGCCAGAGGCCAGCTCTGTTACCAGGCCCTGGTGACAAGACACTGCAGCCTCTGTGACTCACCCCCTCCCGAGCGGACCCTCAGGGAGCGGTCGCGGGGTCGAGTGACCATCCCGAGCAAGGGCTGCACCGAGCGCATGTTTCAGCACAGAGGCCCTGACGTTCGGGGCGGAGTGCCAGGGGCCGGACCGGGGTCCCCATCCGTTCGCGCCACACTGGTGCCCACGTCTGCGGAGGCCACAGCTGTGGTGCCCACGCACCAAAGCGCCTCCCAGGGCGGGTCACCCGGTGGGGGGCGCGGCCAGAGGCGCAGGGGCACCCTCGGTGGGCACCGACCTTGCTCACGCTGGAGGACGTCCTGAGGCTCCACGGCACAGGACGTGCCTGCTGTTCCGGAAGCATGACTTCCAGTCTTGAGACACTAAGGTGGGCTTGGCGGGTCCCGGGAAGAGGAAACTAACTGGCAAGGGCCCGAAAGGCACTGGCCAATGAAAATGCAAATAATCAAAATGCCTACGTGGGCCTCTCCGGATGTTCTAGTTCCTTTGATCTTTTTCATTAAATAACGTTATTTTTATTTTATGTTCTGTTTTCCTTATTTTTCCACCTTGTGACCTCTGGCTTGAAGGATTTTACAGTGCACTCACCTGAAGCCAAAGCGGACTTCAGTTATCTGGCAGATTGACCGTCGGGGACCGTGTGTGTCCCATCGCACGCACGTTACACGCCAAGCGTTATCTGTAGACACGCGTGCAGGCAGCCATGGGCTCATCTGTGCCTGGGCGTGCATTCGTAACTTGGATTTGCACAACTGTTTTCCTTGCCACGAAAAGGACCTTGGATCACGTGTCCGCATTTTGTCCGGGTCGCGGGTGGGAGCGCTGGAGACCCAGCTTGCCGTTGCTGGGAGCCGGGGGCATCTGCAAATAGTGTGGCCGCCCCCCCACCCCCGCTCAAAGCTTGCTGTTTGCTGTTATTAACTGACCCAGAACCTTTCGTTCTTTTTGTTTTCGTGCTTGATTTCAGGGAGTCTGTGAGCGTGCAGGGTGAGGGGCTGCAGACGGGAGCACCCCGCCGTCAGGAGCCCACGAGGCTGATTCTTGAGGCCGGTCTCCCGGGCAACTGCCCACAGCCTTGACCTGTTTGCCAAGGTCAGCAGTTCACAGGCGGGCAAGGGCACATTTTTCTAAGTCTTTATCCTCACGTTTGTAAATGTTTGCTTTCTCTTTTCTCTTTTTTAATCAAAAAGTTTCTATTTGGAAAAGGAGCTTTGAAATTATTGCTGTCCTTTACAAGAAATGCCCAGCAGACCCCCTTCTGCGGCCCTGCCCCGTCCGGGCGGCTATTAAACCCCCCGGCAAACCCTCCTTGGGTTGTTATGGCACCGAGATGAAAAATGTTTGGCCAGAGCGCCTCCGTCTTCTGTGGGGTCCGGCCGGCTGCTGACGAAGTCCACGGTGGCCTTCCTCTCACCCTTCTGTCTGCAAAGACGTGTCCAGCCCAGCCTTCCCCTACCCCGGGGCTCCTGCAAGCCCGTGGTCACAAGCGTGCAGGGCCACCGGACCTTCCTGCCTTGTTCCCACCCCTTGGGGACTCGGCCCCCGGCCGGGTGGGTGGACGCAGGACACCTAAGCCCTGTGTCTCCAAGCTCGCCTCTCCTGAGACCTGACCCCCAGCCTCGATTCACATTTTCAGCCTTTCGCTTATTCCAAACAGAAGGCGACAGGCAGCGAGTGAAACATAGATCAGGTGTGTCACCGAAATTGGACAGAGAATTTGAAATCCTCACAAAAGTAGCTTAACCTGCCTCGTTGTTCAATATCCTTATTAAGTGAACTACTTTTGTGCGAGAGTTGAAACTGGTAGACTGGCCGTGGACGGGCCCTGCTTCTTTCCACAGCCGTGTAGCGCATGGCGGGCACGACGACCGGCAGGTAGGGGTGGCCAGCCCCAGCCCAACCGCAGGGCCGGGAGTGGGGAGGACTCTGTTCAAAGGAAAAGCCAGGTATGGGGAATCAGACTCTCCCCAGTCCGAAGGCCAGCTGTCCGGGACTCAGCTGGCACTAAGAAGTCACCTCTCTCGTCTGTATGTCTGTTTCTAAGCCACCTACGCGGTGGTCTGGGTAGTGGTCCTGTGAGGGCGAGGCTGAGGGGAGAAGGCACCTGGGAGAGCTTCCAGAACCTGGAACCACTGACCTGGAGGCCAGCCCCCCCGCACACCAGCCATCTCACTTCGCAGACCCAAGAAGGGGTGCGGGGCTGCCGTGCTCTCTGCCACAGGCGGTGGCAGGGCCAGGAGGTTGTGGCCAGGGGAAGGCCACATGAGGTGACATGGAGCGACACGGCCCTGCTCTCGTTAGACGCGTAACCTGGACGGGACAGCTCCTTCAGGAGGCCGTCCTCCCTGCCGCACTGCCAGGATGAACCCGGGCAGAGGGCAAGCCCGCTGAGGAATCCCGGCTCCCCAGGGAGGGGAGAGCTGGACTTCGCCCACGGAGGAGCCACGTGATGTGCTCCCTTCGAAGAGCAAACGTGTCGTCTGGTCTCACGAGAATGTAGAGCTCAAGGCACCATGTTGGAAGCTGGCGGGGCCGAAGGCCAGTGACGGTGCTCCCTCATGGGTGCCCCCCAAATGAACTAAAATAACAAGTGGAAAGCCCCACCCACAGCCAACATCCGTAGATGCTGACAGAGGAGGCGGGACCGAGTCCACACAGAGGGTCCCACGCACAGCGCACGAGTCCGTGCACCCCACTGCCCTTCCGGGTCTCACCCAGGCTCCTGTTTGCCATGAGCCATCAAACCACCGGTCAGCCACGCAACTCACCGAGTCACCGGTGAGACCAAATGGCCTGGAAGTCTCCAGCTCCGGGAAGTCCCCGCCCCGTCCCCAGCACGCTAGGACAGCGGCCACACCTCCTTGGGGGTAAATATCAAGATCCACCCACAATGAATGCGGTGGGGGGGGGGGGGGCAGGGGCTCAAATCCAACCCCACAGAAGCTCACATATGAGGAGTCTCGGTGCCTCTGTTCCAGATTCAGCCACGAGAGGGAAGCAAAGGATCGTCTCCATCACGGACTCCAGCACAGGAACACCCAGATCCTGCCAGATCCTGCCTGTCAGGCACACATCTCTTTTATGGGTGGGATCAGGGATGCGTATATACTTTTTTTGGAGTGAAATGTGTTCATCACACTCTACCCTCGTGAGTTCTCAGGCAGAGGCAGTGCTTTGCTGCCCCGTTATCACAGACTGTTTTAAGTTAGGAAACTAAAGACCAGCGCTGAGTGCTGTGGAACTGCATGCTGCTCAGTAGTCCTTGACCTGCCGCAGTCAAGGACCCCTTGGGTCATCACAGGGAAACTGCTAAGTGTAACCAGTGCCTACTGCCGTAAGAGCGCATGGCCTGTGTTTCTGCCTCTAGCCATGGGCTTTCTGTGCTCGGTTCGAAGATCCTCGAGCTTGGGAAAATGCACACGTCTTTTTCAAAGAAACATGGTGCACTTGCTCTTGCGTAAAACTGATCAATGTCGAGAGATGGTGGACGCCCGTGAAGTGGTTTTTGTGGGTGGGAAACCCATGTGGGGGATTCGTACTGGGTCCCTCTTATCACAGAGTGGGAATGAAGTCTTCCTAATTTACCAAGTCACGTTCACACTCTGGTTTAACCGCCTTGTAGCCATCAGTAAACACGTGAGGCTGGAAAAAAGCAAAAAGAACGAGACCGGGGGCGCCTGGGTGGCTCAGTTGGTTGAGCGCCCGACTTGGGCTCAGGTCACGATCTCGCGGTTTGTGGGTTCGAGCCCCGCGTCAGGCTCTGTGCCGACAGCTCGGAGCCTGGAGCCCGCTTCGGGTGCTGTGTCTCCCTCTCTCTCTGCCCCTCCCCCAACTCGCTTGCTCTTTCTCTCTCTTCTCTCAAAACGTAAATAAACATTAAATATTTATATATTTATTATATTTATTTATATGCATTTATTTATATTTTATGTATTTATTTATATTATTTATATATTATATATTAATTAATATATTATATAATTATACATAATATACTATATTATATATTATTATATAAATATGTATTTATTAATATATATATTATATGTGTATATATATATTAAGAATGAGGCCATTGTCTGTCCCTGGGTTTGTGAACTGTCAGCAATGTCTGACCTCCAGATACTTCTCAGAGTACAGTCGCCACTGAAATTATTTGCTTTCCATACGCGTGACGGACGAAGTCTTCTTGGAGTGTAACAGAAATGACAACCTGTGACTGGGGGGAAGAAAAGGAGAACGTTAGGTGGAGACCCTCGCAGGCACCAGGACTGGGTTGCTACCGGGAGAGGTTGGGATTATTTAACCGGGGGTGGAGGCGTCTCATCAAGCAGCAGATGTCACCAGGTGGGACAGCAGCGTCCCCTGCAGCCGCGGGGGCCTCGGCATTCTCCTATGCACCCACATAGAATGGACCCCCCCCCCCACCTCTTGTCCTGAGCCTCCCGGGGGAGGTGGGGGCCGCAGCACCTGCATGTGACAACCGGCGCTGATCCGCGGCAGGCGCACGAGTGGCTGGGTGGCAACCGCACCGGGCACGGGCTCCCCCCGCTGTGCCGCGACCGTCTAGCTCCGCGAGGACGCACCGAGCCGGTGCATCACAGCCCTGCGGGGCCTACGCCTATGCAGAGACAGCGGCCGCGCGCCCCCCGGGGGGCTGCAGAGGAACCAGCCGAACTTGGCGGTGATCGGCTCCCGTCCCTACGTGTCTTCACGAGGCCTTCTCACTCCTGCGTCCCTCTGCCCCAACCTGTTTCTGACGAGGACACTCTTATCTGGACCCAGGGCCACCCTGGTGCAGTATGATTTCGTCTCAATCTTTACGTTAATTCCATCTGCAAAGACTCTGTTTCCAAATGAGGTCCCATTCTGAGGCTCCAGACGATGTACGTTTTTGCAGTGCGCTGCGGGGCACGCTGTATCCGCCGGAGGACAGCCTCTGTGGGGGGCTGGCTGGGCGGGCCCAACACGAACTGCTTCCCCTGTGTGTTCCCCTTGTATCCTCAGCGCTGCCCAGTGAGGAGGTGCTGTTCTCATCACTCCCATTTTACAGGCGGAAAAACCGAGACCAGCTGTGACACTCATCCAAGGTGTCAAAGCTAAAAGGTGGCCGGCCCAGGGCTAGGATCCAAGGCCACATGACATAGTTTTCTTTCCTGAGCACCAGAGGAATCCACCCGGACGGTGCCCTGATCCAGGATAACTGCCCAACACTCAGCTCAGCGGGGAAATGCCCTAAGTCGCCTTTAACAAATAATTAGAACTCACTGAGGGCGCCTGGGGGACTCAGCCGGTTAAGCATCGACCTCAGCTCAGATCACGATCTCACAGTTCGTGGGTTCGAGCCCGGCGTCAGGCTCTGTGCTGACAGTATGGAGTCTGCTTGGGATTCTCTCTCTCCCTCTCTCTCTCTCTCTGCCCCTCCCCTGTGCTCTCTCTTTCTCAAAAATAAACATTAAAAAAAACAACTAACTGGATTTTTGTTTTTGTGACTACTTTAAAAGTGGAATCTCCAGAAAACAAGTATGGGAAAAGAATGAAAGCAGCTGTTGACATCCAGATGTCTGTCCCTCTTTGTAAAATTCTTGGCCCGTCACGCACTAGAGGGAGGCCTCACTAATCTTAGATCGCTCACCGTGCCAGAGATGAGATCTTCATAAACTTCCAGGCTATCATCTGGGGGAGAAGAAGGGAGAGAAAAACAAATGAGACAAGATGCGGGTCTCAGCAGATTTCTGAAGCAGGACGTTCCCCTGGCGTTTGGGGTGACGAATGTGGCCTCACGGACCACCACCAGCTCGCGGGCGCCCAAGGGCTACCCACTCTGGCGTAAGACTTGAAACTGCCTTGATGGCTGCGAAAACCAGGAGGGCCTCACGTGGCCTGACCCTCCTGTCCCCGCTCTTGGATAAGACGTCTCAGCCAACAACTCCCTTCCCAGGGGACCAGGCCGTCTCGTCACTACGAAGCCTGCCTCCCGCAGCCCGTTACCCCCTCTGCTCCCGCGCACAACCTCCACGTGGCCATGGTGTGTGTGGCACAGTGTCTTCGACCCCTGGGATGTGGGTCCATGTGTCTCACGAACTGCTGTCATCTGTGGGTGGTGGGTGCAGGGCATCTGGCCACCCCCATGAGCCGGGGGCAGGAATCCCTCCCTCGCCGAGTCCTGCACAGACTCACGGTCCCTCAGGGGAGAGTCCCAGGGAGAAGCGGGACAGCATGGGTGAGAAACGCCAGACGAGAGACACGCGTGTGATGTTAAAAAGAAGGTAGTTTTCCCTGGAGCACAGCTTTGGGAAGAGATGCCCATCGGGATGAAAATAGAAGCAGAAAGAGGTGGTTCCTGGCAGACACAGGGCTGGAGGGCGGCCGGAGGGGCATGTGGTCGTGGCGACAATGTGAACATGGCGGGGCGGGGGGGACCATGAGGAGGCAGCTTGGGACGCGGCCACCAGTCTCCTCTGCTCTCGAATCCTGCTTACGGCACTGCCTGGAATGGCGTGTGGAACACCTGCCGAACGCAGGCTGCAGACAGCCAGGGTGGGAGGCGGGACGACGTTCCAGGGGGCTCCAGGAGTGTGAGCGGGGAGAGCCATCGTCTGCTCCGCCGGTGGCCGGCTGAAGCCGTGGCCTGGCCCTGTTTGTGACCAAGAGAAGGACAGGGTAGAAACTTACCTGAACGTTTGACCTTAAACACTTGGCGCTAAAGGCCTTATTCATTGGCTTCTCAATAGCGTGCACCGTGAACCCGTTAGCACAGGGACTCGTGATTCCGACAGAGCTGGAGAGGTAACTTTCACAAATCCGTATGAAATAGAAACCACTGTGGATGGGGTGAGGCTATTGCAATCTGGAAAATGTTTTAAAACAAATGGACACACAAGCGAAGAGAAGCAACGTCACGAGGCACTCGGGGCAGCGAGCGAGACACATCTCACGCGGGCGAGCTAAGGGGCATCCTGTTAATATCACAAAAGAGCCAGAGTTCAATGGGGTAATATAACTGTCACCTCCAAAAAGGCAGGAATTGATGCATGAGTGAGTCAGGAGACGAATCCCTGATTCATATTCAGCGCATGACATTTGCCCATGTTTCCGTGCCAGTAAATTTAATTTAATAAGCCCGTGTGTCAAGGGCCACTCAGATATGTTACAGCTGCAGCATCTCACTCCCTTGGAAAGTTCAGGGCTCTGGCTCTTTCCTCTCTCCAGTGTCTACAGGAACGCTCTGTGCTTGCATTAGCCGTGTGTACCTTTCTCAGCGGGTCACTTGGGTACCTCCTTCTTACTCACCCCTGCTGTCATGTCCCAGATGTGGCCCTGAGACTCTGTGAGCGTGGCCAGCTGTGTTCTTGGGGACCGTTGTGTCCCGTGAAGAAGGATGGCGAGCACAGGACAATACAGGGAGCAGGTACACAGATGATCTCCATTGGAGGCTAAAAATCAAATCTCCTCTTTCATCAAAGAGTAAAACAACAGAAGAGAGAGAACAGGTTACTTGTAATCCCACGCAAGAAAGAATATTGGAGAGGATTTAAAGCCAGGACTCCTGGTTAATGGAGGCTTCTACACAATGAAGAGGGAGTAAGTTTTAAAAGAATTTCTTTTTTTTTTCTCAGTAGTCTAACGAAGCCAGAAGCTCAGCCAGGATGACCTATATCTTGAAGTCAATGAGTGTGAGACAATCAGAGGGAAAGGACTTCAGTGACATCGTAACGTGTGAGGCATCCGAAAGAAAAGCCACTGGTAGGGGGTGCCTACGTGGCTCGGTTGCCTAAGCATTCGACTCTTGGTTTCAGCTCAGGTCATGATCTCGTGGTTCGTGAGTTCGGGCCCCACTTTGGACCCTGCATGGACAGTGCGGAGCCTGCTTGAGATTCTCTCTCTGCCCCTCCTCTGTCCGTTCTCTCTCTCTTTCTCTCTCTCTCTCTCTCTCTCTCTCCCAAAATAAAGAAATGAACATTAAAAGAGAAAGAGAAGAACCAGTCATTTGTTAAAGCTGGGGTCAGCCTTCTGGACGCCGGACCACTGTGTTCTGGTAGGGTCCATCCAGGTGTCTCTAGCTGTCGACTTATGAACAGGTTTGTTATTATTATTATTATTATTATTATCATTATTATCAACTTGGCAACATATGGAAGGGCCACAGTTCTCTAAAACAACTGAGACCACGCTCTTCAAGTCTAAGTGTGTGCGATCGTCATGTGTCCCCTCAGCCACAGACGGTGCGACAGCTACCGGAGAGGAACAGTGAGCTCTGACATTTGGGGTCCTGTGCACTGGAGTGAGCTGTCCACATCTTCAGGATCTCAGTCCTGTCTATGTCCATGCTGTGGTTCTCCAAGACATCAGGGTTTCATTGTTGCCTTTCCTTGATTCACACTATACACACACACACACACACACACACACACACAATGTATATATATATATATATATATATACATATACACATATATATGTGTTTGTGCATATATATACACACTTGTGTATATGTGTATATGTGTATATATATATATATATTTGGATTTTTAAGTGTTTTTCATCTCTGAGTTTTCTTTTTTTTTAATGTTTATTTTTGAGAGAGAGGGACACACAGAGCATGATGGGGGAGGGGCAGAGAGAGAGGGAGACACAGAATCCGAAACAGGATCCAGGCTCTGAGCCACCAGCAGAGAACCTGACGCAGGGCTCGAACCCAAGAGTCATGAGATCAAGACCTGAGCTGAAGTTGAACGCTTAACCCAGAGCCACCCTGGTGCAGACCTGGTGTCTGCATTTTCATTCCCTCAAAACCCTCTCAGTGTGGCCTTTAAATATTTACTGATTCCTATAGAGGGCCTTTCCCTTTAATTAACAGACTTTGCAAAATCCTTGCTCCCATTTAATGAGCAATGGTTACTGTGAGCTGACTTGACCTCACCTTTCTCTCTCTTGAACCTGAACAGTATGGACCTGATCGGTTTGGTTCTGATCTGAGAACCTCACTGAACATACCACTTTCCAGAGCACCTGCTCTGCTGGCTTTGGGACTTGCTCCACATTTATGGCCACATGCAGTCCATGAAAGGGGCCCTCTCCCTGCAGAAAGCTCCCGCAGGCTGGCTTTCCTAGACACGAGTTTCAGAGAAGGGGTCTGACCCGCTGAGAGTCGGGTTTAAGAAGGTAAGCGACAAGAGAGCCGTGTGTCCAGTTTCCCGCGAAGGAAGGGTACCTGGAGGAGAACTGAGTTCTGGCACACAGGTGACCTGGCCGGAAAAAGAAAACCATAGTCATATTTTACACAAAGAGGGCCAGCCTCGGCAGAGGCACAAAGAGCGGCGCACACTCGTGTTTCTCAAATACTCTCCACCACGGTGCGGGGTGCTGGGTATCTGTCTGCAGCCTCCAAGTGGCTCGAGCTTTTGTCCAGCAGGAGAGAGAGGCCAGTGCAGGATTACTGTGTGCACACACCGGGCCGGATGGGAAGCCATCAACCCCTGGACATTTCAGTCCAATGAGCCAGCAGGCCCTTCTGCTGACTCTGGCTATTTTGAGTTGTATTCTATGAGGCGTCGTTAACACAGTACAAGAAACACAAACGGGAAACCACAGAGCCTTTGGTGGGAGTGGTGACACGGTGCCACCCGCACTCGGGGAGCCCTGCTTTGCTGCCATGGGGGGATCAGCGGGGGAGAGGTGGGCAATTCAGGACCCGAAGTGGAGTCCGCTACAACGGACAGCGTAGGCTCTAAACCAGCACAATGGTAATGGAAACTGGAAGACAAAAGGTTAGAGAAATACTTAGAAAAAAAAAAGAGCCAAATTTCAAGACAGGTTAGAGGTAGAAGGTATAGGAGAGGGAAGGTGTGGCGACTGACCAAGGAATTCTTTTTTACTTTTTTTAAACATTTATTTATTTTAAGAGAGAGAGAGAGAGAGAGAGAGAGAGAGAGAAGAAGAAGGAGAAGGCAAAGAAGGCGAAGAAGAAGAAGAAGAAGAAGAGGAAGAAGAAATTGACCAAGGAATTTTGATATAGGTGAGTACTGGAGAGAGGGAAGAGATTTTGGAGAAGGTAGACTCTTCTGGTCTTTATCATTGGGAGTTCGGCTTATTGCTGGACAATGGGAATCCACGTTTTCAGGGTGTTGCTTTCTGCTTATTGACTAGATATGGTGGCTGTGGTCTCTGGGAATGGGGTCAGCATGAGAAGCCTTGCTTTCTGAGGTGGAGCGGGGGCTGGAAAGAGTCAGCGAGGAGCTACCGAGAAGAGAGGAAGCCTCTCAACTCCTCCACAGAGAAGAAGAAACACCAGCAGCTTTGTCCTGCAATACAGACAGCATCTCCACTTGAGGGATCAGTTGAGAGATTAACAAAAGGCCAGTTAACTGGAGATAGAAGTGTGAGATTTAGTATTGACCAGCGCTCTACGGGAAGATGAAGCTTAAGTGGACGGATCAATGGACTCGTCAGTACGTCCCTCTGCTTTGCATGATCCAGAGCCACGGTTTTCTGGGAGAACCCAGAAACTCTACAGACACCTTAACCCCAAGGGAGGACCCGTGTTGTCTATCTTGCCACCCAAATTCACCAATCAGGAGTGTGGGAAGAGGCAGGAACAGGTGAGGAGTGCTGTGGTAAACGGAGTCTTACCATAGGAAAACCCAAGAGAAGTATGAGTTCTTGCACCCAGCAGGCAGTTCCAAGCATGCATTGGAGGTTCCTGGGAGAGCCTCTGGCATAAAAGATGTGTGTGTGTGTGTGTGTGTGTGTGTGTGTGTATGAGAGAGAGAGAGAAAGAGAGAGAGGGAGGGAAGGAGGGAGCTGCGCACACAAGAGATGACATCTCGAGAAGGCATGGGCTCCCCCAAGTAGAAACATACATGATCCAAAGAGAGATCAGAGGAAGGGAACTCTTTAATGAGGCAAAACAAAGAGTGATGTCCAAGGAGTTCCAGGGAAGAAGAGTGTCCCAAAAGAAAGAAGCAAGATTGATAAGAAAGAGCAATAAATATACCCTGTAATGAAGTCCATTAAGATAAGCGATGCAGTGTCCTTGGGTTTTGGCAATATGGGCGTCATGTGTGAAGTTCAGAGAACTATCCAGGGCAGGATTCCCATGTTTATCATGCTGTATGGTAACAGGGGGCAAAGTTCTGGCCTCCAGGTTGAGCAGGGTCATTGCCTGTTGGGGTCCCAAATGCATATGGTACCCGGCGGGGCAGTTGCCTGACACAGGGTGTTGCCTGTAGCCTGTAGCTCAGAGGGGTGGCTGAGTTTAACCATCTCACATCCCACTTTTTGTTGGCCAGTGGCGTTTGATCTGTGCTCGTAGGAACAGAGTTTGCGCACCTCACTTCAACCCAAACATGACAGCTCTGTGTGTTCATTGCAGAGCTGATATTGCACATGAATGTCGAGGTCCTTTAGAGGAATTTTAAAGTTTGAAAAATTCTGGCGAAGACGGCATCTAGAGAAGATCCTGAACATAGCAAGGTTTCCTTTCCTTTTTTATTTTTTTTGTTTTTGCCTGTTTTTTTTTCTCTCTGTAAATGTGCACATTAAAGTAAAATACACATGTGGAAGATTAATACTGAAAAAAACTTAGAAGCCCCATGTGAATATGGTTTGGCATTGAGTGAGGCAGGTAGCTCCTGGGCGCATTGGTAGAAAAATTAGGTTATGGTCGCACATTTTGAAAAAATCCACACAAATGACCTATATCTTCCCTGCTGAGCAGAAGCTAAAATTATGTAGATGGTGCTCACATTCTCTGAGAAGGATATTTTTGTCAACTAAGATTTATATCCTGTGTACATTTTTACATTTAGTTGTGCATTGAGTCTCTTGACTCATAAAATTTGACGGATATTACGAAGTTATTCTCCTATATGCAGCGTGGGATTGTGAGAGGATTTTACTTGAGATCTGAATATGCTACTATTCATCTGTGCCTTAAGCTGCAAAAGGAGAGGACAGAGGGCACAATAGAGGCAGGAGACCCCACACAGAAGCTGGGACAACAGAGACCCGGCAAATGCATAGTAACCGAATGCAGAGAGAGTAAGCAAGGGTTTGATTGTTCAACAAAGGGGCTTTTCTTTTTCAATGTGTTGATGAAGGAGGCAGGGGACGGAGTCCTGGCCCCATGTGCATTCCAAACACACTTTGGCTATCACCTCTGTCTATAAAATCTAGAAAAGGTCTCCTAACTGCCCCGGGGTCTTTTGTTTCAATGTTGACCCTGTCTCTTTCCCTGGTATTTACTAAAATCAAATGCTTAGGAAACTCATGCAGGCAGTTTGTCCACATTAGTGACCTAAGAGGGTGATTTCAAAATGTTGTGAACTGGCACCTCCTTTAGTGGAGAAAAGCCACATGGAAGAGAAGGTGGCAGTCAGGGTAGGTCACAGAGGAACCAGCCAAAGGGTTCCAGAGCAGAAGGCACTGGGAGGGACTGGACACCCCTCCTGAAACACGTGAGCCACGGCCCATGCTAGCAAGTGAACCTCGGACTAACTCTCTGTCTCCTGGGTTGCCTCATGTCCAGATGATTCCAGCAACACTGTGAGAGCCACAGCGCAGTAGGAAGTCTGTATCCATACCGCTTAGGGAGACTCTGGAGATTTGCTCATGATTGTGAAAGCAGTTCCTCTCCGACTGTCTCAGACAACCTCCTTTCCACTCTAATTCCCATGATGTGTCGACTCTTTTCCAGTAGGTCAATATTGACCAAGGAAAGGAGAAAGGGAGATGACAAGTAGGAAGCAATGGGGCATGCTGGGGCTCTGGGCTCAACACTTGATGCATTATTTAAATACTTGAAGAACACTGACTGCCCGGGCCTTGGCGTCTACTCTCCAGGAAACAGGATAGGACATATGCACTCCTCCCATAAGTTCATAAACCCTGTGCTTTGAAAAATTAGGAACTTAGGGGAGCCTGGGAGGCTCAGTCGGTTCAGGGTCCGACTCTTGACTTTGGTTCAGGTCATGATCTTACGGTTCATGGGTTCGATCCCCACATCAGGCTCTATGCTGACAGCGTGTGGAGCCTGCTTGGGATTCTGTCTCCCTCTCTCTCTACCCTTCTGCTTGCTCTCTCTCTCTCAAAATAAAATAAAAAATAAACTTAAAGAAAAAAGAAAAGAAAAACTAGGAACTTCACGTTTATGAACAGTTTCACATTTGAATCACTTAATTCGAATGGCTACTTGATGAGATAGGTACTATTATTCTCATTTTAAATGGAGAGAGCCAAGAGCTAGTAAGGGGAGTGATTTTTCAGCTGGCAAGCAGCAGGGTTGGGTCCGAAGCCGGTTTCTGGCTGACTGATGGTGATAGAGGCCAGAAGGCAAGAACAGTGCATAGGTAAAAATGTGCTAATGAATAAGGGGACCTAATCGTGTTTCTCTTTAATAGAACCATCATCTTGTGAAATGGAGCCAATTTCTTCTGCTTCCTTTGCGTTGTCTTATTTCCCTGGGAGTACGGAGTAATCTGTGCATGTTTCTTATCCAGTTATTATCAACTGAGTGAACGGGATGGCGTCCAAGTGTTTCCCATGGCTTTCCACCTTCCAAACCCACAAAGCCCAACGTGGAGCATCTTTAAAACGTTAGCAATTGAAACCAATAGGCATTAAGACAAGAAGGATGACTGTATAACGATTCAGAACGCAATTTCAAAATTCAGCACGAGTCCCATGAAGTACAACAAACACAGCGAGACCCTCCTGGCAATTGCATGTGCAGGTTGGTGCCAAGGACTCCATTATGCGAAAGTAGGTGCTTCCCGAGTGCTCCCTTTGATAAGGAAAACAGTGCAGGCTTTTGCCAAATTAAATCCGTCTCACAGAAGGGAGGCCCTTCTTGCCGAGTTGAGAAGTATCTAAAGAGAACAATAAAAGCACATATCCAAGTCCGGAGGGAAATAAAAGTACACAGTCTTCCTGATTGCAATAAAACATCGGGCCTGGCTAACCTCTCGTGACCAGGACTGGACGGGATCATGCAGCTCCTGATTGGTGTCCCGCCCCAAATACCCAAGATGGCGCCCTGGTCCGCGTCATGTAGAAGATAGGAAGAGAATACGTTGAGATGTTTGGAAATGAGCTTACAGTATCTAAGAGCAGAATTCCCTTAACGTCGAATTAAGCATGAAATCAGAATCGTCTTGTTTTTCCTTCCAGCCGCCTCACCTCTCTGGAACAGGAGAACATGGAGTTTCCCTGGCCTTCCAGTTGGCCATCAATGAACTTATTTGGAGATTAAAAAAAAACAACAGATTTCTGTGCCTTAACCCCAGGGATTCTAATTGGCCCATCAGTGGGGGCCCCAAATGTGGTTTCTGACGTCTTTTCTAGTTTTTATCACCCACTGCCTCTTCTTTATCAGAATCTTTCGTTCTTTTCCTCTTTTCTGCTGAATATGTGTTCACTGATGTTGAGTTAATTCAGCCGGCCTTCGTTCGTTTGGGCTATTTTCTGAACTTTTAATTATTTTTACTGTTCTCGTTTGGATATTCTCAGCTTTCCACCCCCTTTAAAAACATGATTATGCTGATCATATGAGGATGATGATATATTTTCAGAGGTAACGTTGGCCATTGTCAGACAGACAGCTCCTGTGGATAGAGCTTTTTCAAATTATCCCTGTTAAATTAAGTCCCTCCAGGGAAATAATAACAGACAATCTTTCCACTGGCTCAATACTGTCTATGCTACAGTACCTTTATTGTTACCAACAGCTTTCCAAAAGTCGCCTCTTTCTCCCCAGCTCCCTTTGAGGAAGGGTTTTGCTGGAATATTGCGCTGTCTGTGGGGTGGTTTGTAGGTTGGAAGAAATGTGATTCAGTACATTTGGAAGTATACCGTACGTTCCCCCAGAGACTTATAAATCTGTTATAAATAATTTCTTTTAGCTTCCTTGTCAGAAAAGGATTAGTTCATCCCAAATGAGTACGACTGCCCTACGTCTATTGTTCAGAGCTGGAGAGCAGTGTATAACCCTGTGAGGGTGGTTATTAATTTATTTTGGAAAGGCAATCATTGACCACAGATTATTTCAATTAAACCATGCCTATCGCGCACGCGGGGCTTCGTTTGTTAACGAGCAGGTCTCATGTTGGTGCCTCCTGTGGCTAAGTTTATTGTCTGCTGTTGGCGAGCACGTAAGCATTAGTCTCTAAGGAAACATTGAGATTGTGTAGACGCACCTGGTTTCAGTTGGGAGAAATTTCATCTTCCAACCGCATCTCAGTGGCTGGAATTTTTCAGCCCACAACACAAAAGGTAAAAAATGTGCACCACTGTCTCGAGGCATTAACAAAACAGAATGAGAGAGGGTTTTTGATCCAAACGGCATCAGAAAGGGGCTCAGACCCCATGGGGGAGCACCTGGACCCATGTTGCTAGCTCGGAGCGAAAGGCAGGTTTCTACTTCTCCCACAAAATGTACATAGAAACCAAAGCCAACAAAGCATGTTGTGTTGTGTGGATGTGCATTTTACCCACATTTAGCGATATTCTGCACAACGTGTCCACTACCCCTTGGCTTTGTCTCCTGGACTCCTAAGCATGGCTGCCTACTCCAGATTCAGGGTTGGCTAAAAATCACCTTCTTCCTGACACAAGATTCTTTCCATGCCTCTACTTTTAAGAATGAGGTACCCTAGGGATGTCTGGGTTGCTCAGTTGTTTAAGCATCTGACTCTTGATTTCGGCTCAGGTCATGATCTCACGTTTCCTGAGACCCCACCCCACATCAGACTCCATGCGGACAGCATGGAACCTGCTTCAGATTCTCTCTCTCTCTCTCTCTCTCTCTCTGTCAAAAATAAATACTTAAAAAAATTTTTTTAAAGAATGATGTACCTTAGACACATCAACATTTCTCAGGATAACTTTTTTTTTAATTATCACTAAAGTGCCCAGGTAGCCCACTCTTCAGGAGAGAAAATGGTCAGAAGGAGCTGACAACATCTGGTTTCATAGGTCTTTCCCGTCATCACTTCTCACTGTCTTACCTGCAGGTTAAATGGGAGAATCAGCACCCCGGGTGTGCAGCCTCCTGAAGGGTCAGCCTCCCTGCCAACCTATCTTCCTGCTTCCTTTCCACTGGGGCACAGCATGAGACACAGGACATGCTGACTGCCTCCCAACTGTAGAGCAGTGAGGCACCCACCCCGGGCGGGAACTCTATGAGCACAACATGCCGAAGGCCACTGACTGAAGTGGGTGTTATCTTCTGTCAAAGTCCCTTTCATCTGCATGATGTTATTCATGTTGGATTGCCCAATAAATCCTGATTGAGACCATTTGCAAGACACCCTGGCAACTACTAAGTTTGTAGTGATGTTAATAAAATGCCGGCATCAGCCTGATTCCCACTGGCCCATGATCCCCGAGGACGGACGCTAGTAACACATTGGTGTGGGTCATATGTTTTAATAAAGTTTGCCAAACTGAGACCTAAGAAATTGGGATGGAGTCTACTCTGCCTATCCTATGCCCACCTTCCCCTCGTGTCTGGGGATAGTGAATGGCCAAGTCACATTTTAGAGTTTTTAAAGATTATATATATATATATATATATATATATATATATATATAAGCTTTCGTTTAGCCTGATATATTTATGGGTTTGCAGTCACTTCCTGGTATAATTCAGTTACTGGCAGCTGTCCTTACCATCAACATGCAAGACATATACTCAGACCCAAACCAGAGGTCCTGTGATAAGAATGTGTCCCACAGGTAATGACACCAAACCCGCAGTAACAGGGAAGAAAGGAGATCCAGAATGTATAGCTTTAGGAGGCAGTCTATGGAAATGTCTTCCAGTCCCCAAGTGTGTACAACTGCAAGAAAACTTCCTCATCAAAATGGATGGTCTCCCCCTCAGTAACATCCTCACGAGGCCATATTGATATTTAGAATTATATTCATATTTTCCCTTCTTTTCGATGGAAATCTCATGAAATATAATTTATCTTTGTGTTTTGTAGGGCACGTACCCAACAGTACTACAAATGACAAGAGTTCCCACGTGTGAAGTGGTATGTTTCATGTGTTTTCATATCCAATAACAAAAAATAAAATCTAAGCATGCAAGTTGAGGCAAAGACTAAGTCATCTTTCTAGGTTCTTTTCTTTTTTGTAGAAAACATACCAGGAAATCACTAGCATTCAAAAAGATAATAAAATACTACGCACCTTAAAATTATAAGAAAGTAAAATATAGTCGATGTGTAGTTGTTCTTTCATTCACCTGTTCATTCATTCATCCGTGTGTGCGTAAGCATGTTTCCATGTAGCTTATGATTTATTATGTTTTATTTTCTCATTCAAAACAAATATTCTTATTTGTACCCTATGTTGTGTTCTAGAACAAGCCTCGGAACCCACACAAGCCACGTGAGGAGGATATAGGGATCCCTAAGGTCCCTGCTTGAGCTCTGTCCCACCCTCATCCTCGATGCACCGAGTCCTGGGTGCCAGGAGCAACGTGTCCTCACTGCCTTCCTCGCCCTGACACTCTAGTTCCTTGTTGCCTCCACTCTTTAATCGGGCTCTCGGGCCCCTCGTTGCTCAGGAGTAGAAAAGGGGGGCTGCCTGTACTCCAGGGCTATGCCCCGGGTTTCTGAGCCACTCGTATGATCAGCCCGTGATCCTCTTCCACTTTTGTGCGATGCCTCGTCCTCGACCTGGCAGGCAGGGCTCACTTAAGTTGACAGCCTGCACCCTGATGCCACCTTCCACATGCAAGGGTGACAAACTCATCACTTCGTGTCTTTGTCCGAACCCGGGCTGGTCCCAGGTCCCGCCACCTCATCAGGAATCTACCTTTCCATGCATCCCCTAGCACACCTGCTCCTGGCATCGCCATATCCCCATATCCCTGTCACCACCTCTGAGCAATGTTTTCACACCAGGGATGTCTTGGAACTCCTGAGGATGGGGATTGGAACTTTTACTCAGCTACCAGAATAGGCTGGACAAGCAGTTTTTGCCCGCCTGCTGGAAAATGACTAGAACGTTTGAGAACTTGATGCTAAGACTGTTTTCTCTCATATCATGACTTTCTGGCAAGGCCGTGGAGAGGACTGCTGCCCCACCAATTCCTAAGTGCTAAGTGCTAGAGGCTACGTTTGTCCAAATCACTGACAATTGCTGAGCGATGATTTCACCTAGGTCAGTTTCCCACTCTGCTTCGCAGAGTAGGCTTGTACTTCTGGGGCTGAGCTCCAGACCTTGGTAATTGCCTCCATGTTCTCAGGTCTGCTGCAATCCCACCTCTTTCCAGGACACTCAGGCTCCACACGTGGGGTCTGCTCTTCCAGGCTTCTCGATTTCCTGTCCCTGTAAACGTGGTCCCTCGTAGTCCTAACAGTATAGCCCAAAATCACTCCACCTAATGCAGCTGGAGTCCAACACCCCGGCAGCAAAAGAGAACCATTCCTCCCTCCTGGAGGTTCCCAGCTCACATCAGCATGAGAAAGCCAATCCCCTCCAGACCTCGGAAGTCCCCCTTGTCTTACGTGACCACATTCGTGTCGCCACGTTGGCATTCACACACACCAGCCGCTCATCCGCATCTGGGTTTTGTGCTCCCTCAACCTTCCAGAGCAAACCTCCATGAACACATGAATTGCTCTTTCCTACTGAACGATACGGTGTCTGGGTCTGCACAAAGCAAGGGATTCTTTGGGAATCAAGTGTGATCCCAGTGAGGCTTTAGGCCTACTGGGGATGAGAAGATATGGTCCCCTGGCAATTAGTACATAGTGGGCTGGGTCGTGCACAGAAGGAGGCGTGTGGAAGATTTATCAGCCCAGTGCTTCAGATACATGCTCAGACCAGAGGGTCTTTCTGTCCCCACAGAACTGTATCAGGTTAGAGCACATTTGGACGATGCATCCTCTTCACTGGAACAGGAGAAGTTTTATTCTTCCAATAGCCCTTGGTTGAGATGCTTTCTGTCTTTCAGCACAAAAAATCATGATAGCTTGCCTTCAGTTCTTTACTCTACAAGATAGATATAATGAGGAGGAGAGTGGCTTGGAGCATACTTTTAAAAAACTATGCAATTCTCATTGTATGAGAACATAGTTCTTCTCATAGCAAATTGAAAAACAAGAGATACCTACTTTTCAGTTTTAGTTATGGAATAGCAGACCCCAGACTCAAATGTGTCCCCTAAGTGGGAAGCAGGCGAAAGGCCAAATGAGTAGTTGATACAGAGTAAATAAGTCTCCAAAGCTCAAGCTGGATGTAGATGTGTGATCACAATTCTAAGAAAAGGGGAAACATAGATTCTCTGAAAATAGCATGCACTGACATTCAATGATATTTACATTCATTCTTATGGTACAAACTATGTTCTATAGATTCAATGGACTGCTGTGTCCGAGACAAAGAGATTCCTTAGAAATGTGTGTGTTAAATTTTATTATCCTCTCTCGGATGCTGGAAAATTGGAAGTGTAAGTTAATAGCTTTAGTCTGCGTTGAAATTAATAAACTCTTTCATCGGCTCTGTGCCCGTGTTTCGGAATCTTATGCATAACCGGCCGGGGGGCTAACTGTGCGGCCACTTGAGCTGATCAGCAACCGGGTTTGATTATGGTAACTCTTCCTCCTCCTTTCCAATGTGTCTCCCCCATCACGTGTCAATTTCTATTTGTCATAGGTTGGGTCTTCGTAATCCCCTCTCTTTATTCAGTATCTAAAACTGCCACTGCTCTTCTCCCAAACACACACACACACACACACACACACACACACACACAGTGCATTCTCACCGTGAAGACTAGTGTGACTTCTCTAGATGAGAATCTGAAGCCAGATCACAGAATGAGAGTAACAAGATCCCTTTATGGCCATCTCAGCGGTCTGGACACGGCTCCAATTCAGGCTGGCTGCAAAGTGATGGGAATCTGCTGGTCCCCTGGTCTCAGTGCCTGCCCCTCCCACTGGGCCCTCCTTCCACCCCCCTTCATGGTGGCATGTGCTCCCCGGCCTGAATCCCCATCCTCTCAGCTGCCGTAGCAGACGCGGTTGGGCGGTGGGCAAAAACAAGGCAAATCAACGGTGGCTTTTGCAATGAAGGACTTACTTTTCTTCCTGAAAGGAGAGTCAGTGCCTTTTCTACAGATTTAGTGGAATTTGAAGAGAGAACCAGCCTCATTCCAGCTCACAGGAAGCATCACTGCCTCTTCATACGGACTGTCCCCAGTCAAGCTCTGAGAGAATTGGGACTTTGCAGGGCACCCCCAGCGTAGCCAAAGGAGAAAGAAACAAGCAGCTTAGGGAAGATTTTGGGTTGGTGCCGTGTCCTCTAGTTCTGCTTTCACGAAGGGATAAGCAAAGATTCAAGAAGAACAGGGTGTGGGGAAGCTACGTAGCCAGGGAGAAGGAGGGGGCAGTGCCATGACAAGCAGGTTTTGTCGCCTATACTGGGCTATCGCTATCCAAGGAGCACATGTGTCCACCTGCTCAGCAGTTAGTGGACATCTTCAGTCAGCGGGGGTCAGCCAGCCCGAGCCTGGACAGGATGCTGAGCCCAAACCTCCCTGCTGCTTGAAAACCCTCAAGGCAGATGTGGTTGGAGAGGTGGCCTTCCCCATGGAATTTCAGGGACCTGGGGTCTTTCTGTCTTGGGGCAGCCCATTCTCAAGGTCCCAGGCACCCTCAGCAGGAAACTGCATCTCGCCAGCTGGGGGACGGGAGGTCAGGGAGGACCCCAGGCCTGGAGCCACACCCCAGCCTGGGGCCCCAGGGGACTCTCGAAGAGTCAGGACAGACAGGTCTGCGTCCCGGCCAACACCCTACCCTCAGAGGGAAGCTCCCTTTCTCCTTTTCTCGTGTAGAATCCATGTGGCCCTACAAAATGGAGACAAGAAAGGGGAACAGCCATAGAAGTTTATATAGTGTACGTAATTGAAAGGGGGGAAAAACTATAAAATCTCTGAATGAAGACATCTGGGAGAAAGAGTGTAATAAAGAAAGTTGAATGTGTTTCAGTTAGGTTCAAATCAATAGATCTTAGTAAGTGAAATTCCCTTAATATGAACAATTTTGCTGACCTACATAAGCTATTGCTTCACAAATGATCCTATTTAATGAGTAATTATTTGCAGCCAAAAATAAACCACAGCTATCCAAGTGAGTGCTCATGGATATGGGTAGAAGAACCCCGTGTAAATAGTATGCATTGGAATTACTCCTTATTGGAATGCTTGCATTTTAACGTCTCCAGAACACTGATGGATAGAGTTCATATTGTGCAATTTAAAATGATAAACGGGTTTTGCCCACTTAATGATGTCTGAAATGTGCAGAAGCCAATGGGAGAGCAGTGGAAGGGAATAAACACGGCAGCCCGGACTTAGATGGAAAACACTCTGGCAGCCTGTGCTTTGTCAGTAATTATGATGCTCTCTTTGTCCTCACGGATGCCTCAGGTGGCTCCGGGCCACCAAGCCATGTGGGTTGAGTCGCTTCCCACTGGGGGTGACGGGCTTGAACTGGTCCAGCCACAGTCTCCCACCCAGTCCCCCTTGTGACCAAAAGCATGTGTTTGTGAGAGAGCTGGATGTTGCCAGGGGTGAGATCGGTGACAAAGGAACAGAACAAAACAGAAAAACAGTCAGCACAGCGATGATCCCTTGTCTGAGGCATGTTCTAACCCTCCAAGCTAACACTCTGGGGCCTGCAGCCTGAGAAGGGAGAACTCATGAGGGACGTCTGGCTCCACGGCAGCTGTATCCAGAAAGGCTAGTTGTTGCTACACAGACACCATGGGACAGAGTTCTCAGCGAGACAAGGATCACTGCAGAGGCGAGCCAGAGACATCAGGCTTCTCAGTAGCATACTCTGGACCTAACGCTAAAATCGACCTTAAGCATTCTCTCTGGAAGTTTATTCTGCTTTTCCCAGAGCGCGGCAGCAAAATAGGAACAGATCAAAACCTTGGATTCACATGAATCCTACCCCAAACAGTTCCATAAAACGACAGTTGTGTCTTTCTCTTGAGGTGAAGGTGGCAAACCGAAAAAGTAACGCAATAGCAATTTCCAACCAAGTTGAATCAAGAATCCGCATAAAATGTACTTTTTTAGAAAAGTGTGTCCAGCAAAATTAAGACTAGAGCTTAACATTTCTTGAATATTTCCGAGGAATTCAAGATTTCGGGGGTGGGGGTCATGGACGGCTGTACACACTATTGAGACGTAGAGGGCCTGAAAGACTTTTAAAGTAAAATTGGACATAAAACCAAAGGAAGACATCTTCCCTCCCCTTCCTCATCCTGGGGTATTTTCAAAATGCTGAATTATTTTATGAATATGCATTTCCCAGGAAGAGCCGTGGCAAAGCTCCAGGCGTGGGCTTCCAAAGCATGAGATTAGCAAAAAACAAACTAGATGTTGTGAGATTCCTCGGATGTAAAAGAGGGAAGCAAGACAACAGATTTGCAAATTCAAGGGAATACTCACACGGCGTTTACAATTCACGGTGCACTTCAATCATGTGTCTTAGCATAATTTGACGTCATTTACAGCAAAAAAAAAAAATACATCACCTACAACAACAACAATAAAAAAAATTGAATGGAAAAACCCATCTGTGGTGGGACAAGGCTTTTGAAAACTATGTAGACATCTCACCTAGTTAATTTTCCATATAAATAGTTCGATCACTTTTCTGGCTAAATATGTCACTGAGCCTAGTGTGGCCACGTGAACTATCGTTAACAATCGTTACCTCAGCGTCTGCCACCCAGTGACTCTACGTGCACAAACAGCACTCTCTTTGAAGCCTACGACCCCCAAAGCCAGGGAAAGGAGCTTCTTTTAATATATTTTTTTTAATCGCATTTATTTTGAGAGAGACAGACAGCAAACATCAGCAGGGGAGGGGCAGAGAGAGAGGGAGAGAGAGAATCCCAAGCAGGCTCCGCGCTGTCAGCACAGAGCCCAACCCGTGAACCCTGAGATCATCGCCTGAGCAGAAACCAAGAGTCAGAACCGACCGAGCCTCCCAAGCGCCCCTGGAAAGGAGCTTTTAAGGAGGCCTGCCCCCAAACACAACTATTTTCTTCTCACTTGAGTCTCCTGTAGGGGCTGGCCAAAAGCCTTGTTTTTGGTCCAGTACCCAAGCGAAGAATGGGTTGTACATGTTTAAATGTTTAAAAAATAATAATAAAAGAGGGAAGAATGTTTTGGGACATATGAAAATGATACGAAAATCAAATTTCAGAGGCCGTTGATAAAGTTTTATTGGAACGCAGATACGCCCATTCATGCATGCGGCCGTGGCTTTTTTCACACCAGGTGCCAAGCTGAGTGGCTTCAACAAAGACCTGTTGCCCACAGACGCTGAAAATATTTCTTGCATGGCCCCTTCCAGAAGTCTGCTGCCCCTGGTGGTGGCGATTGAGCTCAGGCTTCTTCAGGAGCGTCTGACTCCCCTGGGAGGCTGGGGCTGCTCTGGCTGGACCACCCCCTGGGGATGTCCATGAGCGGGTCCAGTTAGAAGCGCACAGAAAACCCGGTGCTATAAGGAGCTGTCACGTGTTCACGTTTGCAAGGCTACTACGGCCCCCGTCCCGCCATGGGCCAAGGAAGGGGCGTCTCTGCTTCCCCAACATTTGACACAATTTCCAATAATAATAATGATATGAAACGGTAACATCACACTGTGAAAAGATGTCGGTGCTGGAACCAAAAAAAAAAAAAAAGACCGGAGGGATCTGTCATATCAAGACAGAATGTCTCCCCAATACAGAGCCGCGCGATGGGCCTGAAAACGCAGGGCGCTGGTTAAAACCCCAAATTCCCGAGGTGATGCGCGTTGGCCATACTTAATGGAAAAGGACACTCTTCGTCTGAGAGCGAAGAGGCGAAATGAAGAGGCGAAAGCACGAGTCATAAACGCTACGCATCGCAAACACCTATTCGTGGAGGCTCATTCTCGCCTCGAGGAGACACCTCACCGATGCTGGCAGGTGTGTGGGCCCTCGGCTGGGGGCTCTCACCCACGCCCCGGATGAAGATTGCCCGGGGCCCCCTCCTCAGGCCGCACTTTGGGTGGGGGCAGCCCCGTGACTCCATCGGACTGCATCTAGGACCCACACGTGGCCCTGCCAGGACACCTGGCTGGAGGATAAGGAGCTTCGGGCTGGCCTGCCTCCACCCGGCCATCCCTGAACGACCCAAGCAGCCAGGGAGGCGTGGCACCCTCCGCTTCCCCCCTGCTGGCACCTGTTCCCACCAACAAGTCAGAACTGACAGCCAGAGGCGCAGGTCAGATGTCCCGGTTCGTGAGTTCAAGCCCCGCATCGGGCTCCCTGCTGACAGCGCAGAGCGTGCTTGGGATTCTCCCTCCCTCTCTGTCTCTCTCTCTCTCTTTCTCTCAAAATAAATAAAATAAAACCTGAGGAAAGGACCAGAAGCCAACGCGACTGCGGCCAAAGAAGAAAGCGTGTTCGGACCGGATGGGTTTTGCTCCAAAACAATTTCCTTTGGCGAGAAGCATGACGGGCCTGGGACCCGCGTCTGTAACAGTGTCATCTCAAAGCTGAGCGGCCGCAGCGTGTGGACGAAGAGAGAGAAAACCGGCCCCGGGCGGGATGTTCTCCATGCTCACGGGGCACAGTGGTCCCGGAGGCTCCAGGCGGGAAGCAGGGCGCAGCAGGGGAGGCTCTCCTGCTCTGGTCTGGCTCCGGGGGAGCACTTGGGTGTGAGCAGGTGGAGAGCCAGGCGGGATGAGGGCCTGGCCACCTGGGGTGCTCTCCTTCCCCAGCTCTGCCGGAGGAGGCCTGGGCCGCGCGTGGCCTCCTTGGGCTCCAGAAGCCAGCAGCGCGGAGGGAGCCGGACCGGGCTGCGGCTGGTGTCCCCGCGTGCCAAGTGTAAGAGACTGTCGGAGCTGGATTCTTCATTGATATTCCTCGCTGATTCGAAACATGTGCAGACAAGGAACGTAACCGGCCCGCACGCTGCAGAAACGCCAGCCAACGGATGACAGTTTTTGTGACCCCGACACTTCTTTCTACCCTGGCAATTAGTATTCGGTGGGGACCAGACACCCTGTGCTTGTCGCCTTCTCTATCGTCTTGTCAGCTGACATTACAGAGTCCCAGATTTAGGATGAAGTCACAATCCCGTGTTTGCAGGGCAGATGCTGAGACCCTGGAGACGGGGCTCCGCGGGGAGCCCCAACTATTGTTGGCCATTCCCCTCTCGAGGGGGGGGTCGCCTTTTCGGGATTTGTCATGGAGCAGGAGCACCAAGTTTATTTGTTCCCGGGTGGGAACAGCCAGCCCCACCACTCGGTTGCCCCGGGCTCCGGCCTCCTTCACGCCAAAGGACCAAATCTCCTAGTGCACATAAAGGGGGCTCGGACCCCCGCGCATTTCACGCTGTGGGTTTCACGCGGTCTCCATGAAACTGCCCACACAAAAATGCTGACCTTTCGCTGGGCACCGGGCCTGGATCTGTGGTCCAGCCAGGGGGAGGTTCACAGCGACTGGGAGAGGCAGAGGGTCAGAGCCCGCTGATTCAGCAAAGGCTCCTCTTTGCCCAGGAGTTGTCCTCAGGCCTGGAACGGCTTGGATATTGTTGGCCGCCCATCCCCCAAAAAGCAGCAAGGCCAGTGTTTATGTCTGCATTCAAACACTGTGCCCAAGGAGCAGGGAGGCTTGACATGGGGTGAAGGAAGCATCTAAAGCAAGCTGGCTTCGAAGCATTGAATTCTTACTAAGTTAGACTGTATGGCCTTCTCCCTTACCACTCTGCCTGAAGCCTCACTCAGACCTCTCTTTCTTGCTTTCTTGTGCACACAAGTGAGTGTAAACACAAGTGCCATCAAATTCTCCAAATCTCCGCAAGCCTTTAGCATATATATACCAAGGTACGAGCACTTCCACGGTTAGGGTGAATTGACACTGTGGTTTTATTAGAGGCATATTAACTTCTTCAGCTCAATAAGCAACCAGAAAAGCGCCAGAGCAGATAAAGCTGAGGTCACTGACTCCGTGCTTTCCGACACGCCAGAGCCTGTGGGGATCTGGGGCGAGGGAAGACCTGCATCAGCTCCCTGTCTGCTCAGCTGGGCAGCCACAAAGCAAGACACGCAAGGGTCGTGAACATGACATCCGATAGCACGTTTCCAATTTCGAGTCCTTAAGGTGGAATCCTTTACTCTTTCCACATCTAAACTTAATTATCAAGTTGAGTCAACTCTTTGGAATAACAGAGACCCGACTTTGATATAAAGAATATAACAACTCTGTGTAAACACATGTAAATTTAAACACAAGTCAGAATCGTGTCCTTGGTTGAGCCCCTTTACGGCTTAATGT
The DNA here is from genome assembly GCF_016509475.1 of Prionailurus bengalensis. Taxonomy (NCBI): domain Eukaryota; kingdom Metazoa; phylum Chordata; class Mammalia; order Carnivora; family Felidae; genus Prionailurus; species Prionailurus bengalensis. The sequence goes on along the minus strand of NC_057343.1, from coordinate 237,247,043 downwards.
GAAGAGAAAAAGGACATGATTATTAATGTGGCTTTTAGTATGTGATTGCCTTTCCTGTGTAAGTCAACTAGTAAGCCCTAACGAGATCTTGAGATACAAGCAAAGGCTAGATTAACAGAAACAAGTGTGTTTAAACCGGAGCTTTGGTGATGCAACTGACCACTGTAACTCTGTTCTTTCCCTGAGCTGCTCTCTCTGGGTCTACGCCCCACAAAACAGCAGGAGGAGTCTGACATCTTGACCTTCCCTGCAGATGGTCTAGGCTGAGCCAAAACACGCATACACACACGCACACATGCACGTTACACAAGAATGGCTTGGGGTGGATCATAGGCAGGACTAGAGGGCTTCAAACTTCTTTTAGGTTGATGGTACTTTATGGTTTTTCATGAACATAAATGGAAAATTGGTCCCTCTGAGTTGTTCTCTAGGAAAACTAAAAACCAAGGTGCTGGCATGAGACGATGAATTTCAGGGACCCAAGAAGTGTCTTATGGCCAAGGGAGTTGACTATTTTATAATACATACCAGTAGGTACTACATTCACTTTTTATTGGAGTCCATTTTACCTTTTCTTCATAATGTTGCCCTGCGGTTTTAAAGATCAAATTTTCTTACTCATTGCGTTTTATTCAGTACAATTTAAATTCCGCCCAGATGAACGGCTCAGATTTCAGGGACAGAAGCATATTTTTTCATCTAATAAATGCAATTTAGGTGTCACTTTGAAAGTATTGTACTACATTAACATCACTATTAGAAGTCTAATTCCTGTGGGGTTGAATAGACAGACTGATTACTAAAGTAACATTTTCTTATATACATATATCTGTATATGTATACTAATAATTTATTCTTTCATGAGAAATAGAATATATAAAAGAAATGCCTCCTTTGTAAACTGTTATGATCAATACACATGAGAGCGACTTCTACTTTCTGTCAAGAAAGGGACTATGTTTCTCCTCTCACCAGAAGCACACAAAGAGTTAGACAGAATGTATCAAACACACATTGTCAAGACTGGACCATCAAGCAATGATCCCGAGAGATGAGAAAGCAGGTCTGCGATGGCCCCAGCTTGCTGCCTGCGAGCTTTCATGCGAAAGGAAGGAGTCTCCATTGGAGACCAGCCTACTGTCCGTCTGGGGAGAAGTGCAGGCCCAGGTGTTGGACAAGGGCAGGAAGGCTTCCCAGCACAGAGCGCCAGAGAGGAGACGGCGCGGAGAGACCTCTGGAGACCTGCAGAGGGTCGTGGGGAGCCTTCAGCTGGGTCCCGTTGATCACTTGCACGTGGGTAACTACCAGAGGCTGGGGAAAGACCCACTTGGAAGGACGAGGAGGACAGTGTCACAGGATCACACGGGGTCAAGAACAGTGCCTGTTCCCATCAGCCAGATGAGAAAACCTCATAACACATGGGCTGTGGGGCAAAGCACATGGAAGAGCCTTGTCTGAGTCATGGAGCATGATCAGCCCCAGATAAGGGCCTTTAATCTCAGCACTATCAGCATTTTGGTCTGAAAAACTATTTGTTGTGAGGTTTGTCCTGTGCCTTATAAGGGGTTTAGCGGCACCCCTGATATCAGCCTCGTAGACACCTATACCACAACCCCCACAGACAATGCCAAGCGTCCCTTGAAGACAATATCATTGTGCCTTAAAACCACTGTCTTTGGCTGACCAATCTTGGATTAACCTGTCTTATAGTGACTGTTTCGGTTCAGCATAACAAATCTTTAAAAGCAGGATACTAGAGTATTAAACTATTTACAAGTAAATGAATGTCATCCCAAGGTAAACCTCAAAGATGTTCGGAAGAAAACATTTGCCTAGCACACAAGATCAGACCACAGTATCTTGCCTCATATAAAAATTCACCAATATTTCTACACTTATCGTGGGGAACATCGCACATTGTATATATACAACTGTCAAATCCCTATGTTGTATACATGAAACTAATATAACACTGTATGTCAACTTTCTTTCAAAAGAAATAATAAATAAAATTTTTAAAAAATTTACCAAGCTTTCAAATAGAAAGTAAAACATGTCCCATAAGAAGGAGAAAAATCGATCAATTGAAACTGATCCGGTCCTAGCACAGGTGTTATATTTAGCAGATAATGTCTTGAAACAATTATTATAACTGAACTCCACATGTCCAAAGTGCTAAGTAGAGCCATGATAGATTTTAAAAACACTCACATCAAAAGATGAAAAGTTGGGGTTATATTCTAAAATATACTAGATGGCAACAATGACAGATAAGATAGTATAGAAGAAAACACTAGTAAACTTGAAAACATACTACTATAAACTGTAGGTGAAACACAGAGAAAAGAGAATTTTTTTAATGTATGAAATAAAGACTTTTTCAGAAATAAAAAGCTGGATGAATTTATGACAAATAGAACAGCACTACCAGATGGGGCACCTGGGTGGCTCCGTCGGTAAAGCGTCCGACTTGGGCTCAGGTCATGATCTCATGGTTCGTGGGTTCAAGCCCCGCATTGGGCTCTGTGCTGACAGGTGGAAGCCTGGAGCCTGCTTCAGATTCTGTGCTCCTCCCCCACTCATGCTCTGTCTCTCTCTCAAAAATAAATAAACATTTAAAAAATTAAAAAAAAAAGAAAAGAAAAAGAACAGCACTGCCAGAAGTATCAAGGGAGGGTCTTCAGGGAAAAGCAAAATGACCAGATGGTTCTATGGATCTCTAGCAAGAGAAAGAAGAGTACCAGAAATTGTAGCTACACAGATAAATCTATGAGGCTATTCTGTTTATTAAATCCTCTTTTAAAGATGGTTTAACAGATATCATAAGAACAAAAACATGACAATGCAGTGTGGAGTTTAGATCATATATAAAATTAAAGTGTATGCCAAAAACACAGCAGAAGAATCCAGAGGGAAGGAAAGGAACTGTAGTATTGCAAGTGTCTCATACCATATGCGAAGTTGTATAGCTTCACTTGAAAGTAGACCGGGGAGGGGAAGGGGGAAAAAAAGTTGGAGAGGGAGGGAGCCAAACCATAAGAGACTCTTAAAATCTGAGAACAAGCTGAGGGTTGATGGGGGGGTGGGAAGGAGGGGACAGTGGGTGATGGGCATTGAGGAGGGCACCTGTTGGGATGAGCGCTGGGTGTTGTATGGAAACCAATTTGACAATAAATTTAATAGTAAAAAAATAATAATAAAAAAAGAAAGTAGACTGGGATAAATGAAACTTTTATATGATAAACCTTAAACCACTAAAGTCATAAAATAAAGAATTATAGATAAGACAAGAATGAATATAAAATGTAAATATAAATATAATAATATTACCATATGAAATATTAAAGGAAGGCAGAAAAATAGGAGAAGGGGTACAAAGAGCAGATGGTACCAATGAAATACAGATGATAAGATGACAGCTATCTACCTGGCCATATCAACAATCACAGTACATGTGATGGCCACATGTCCTCATCAGAAAGCAGTGCTTGTCATGTAAGATCAAAAAGCTAGATCCAAATATATATATATATGTATATATATATATATATATATATATATATGGAGAGGGGGTGGGTGCTACAAGAAACACATTTTGGCTATAAAGACTCAGGTTAAAAGCAGAATGATTAAGAGATATATCGTGTTAACACTGATCTAAAAATGTTAGAAGTCTATCTTAATTTCAGACAAAGTGTATGTTTCAGTGGGAAGAATATTACTGGGGCGGAAAAGATCACTTTGTGATGATAAAGGGATCAATTTTTCAAGTGAACATAGACTCCTAAACCTATATGCATGCAACAAGACCTTCAAAATACACGAAGTAAAAATAAACAGAACTGCAAAAAGAAAGAGACAAATCCACAGTTCTAGTTTCAATACCTTCACTCAACAATTGGAAGAATATGTAGACAGAAAATTAGCAGGGGTATAGATTTGAACAAAATTATCACCAACTCGAGCTAACTAAAATTTATAGATGGTTCCACCCACCAATAAGAGAATGTATATTCTTTCAAGGGGCCACAAAAGAATTTACCATGATAGACCATATTCAGGGCCATGATACAAGTCTCAATAAATTTAAAATGATTTAAGCCAGGCTATTCTCTGACCACATAGTAATTAAATTAAAAATCAAGAACACTACAGGCACCTAGGTGGCTCAGTCAGTTAAGCGTCAGGTTCTGAGTTTCAGATCAGGTGACGATCTCATGGTTTGTGGGTTTGAGCCTTGCATGGGGCTCCAGGATGACGACACCGAGCCTGCTTGTGATCCTCTCTCTCCCTTTCTCTCTGCCTCTCTGTCCCTCCTCCACTTGCTCTCTCTTGCTGTCTTGTTCTCAAAATAAAAGAATAACCTTAAAAAAAAATCAATAACACTACTATCTCCAGAAAAATTCTCAAATCTTAAAAACTAAATAACACGCTTGTAAATGAACCATGAGTCAAAGGAGAAATAAAAAGGAAGTGAAAAAATATTTTGAACTGAATGCAAATACTTCCTACCAACTTTTGTCGGGTGCCACTGAAATCTGTCAAAAATCTATAGTAATAAATGGCAATAGTAGGAAATCAGAATGAACTCAAATCAATGACCTCATTGTTCAACTAGAGAAAGAAGAGGATATGCCACCCAAATTATTAAATAACATACACATGAAGATCACAACAGAAATCCTTGAAATAAAAGAAAAACAGCAGAAAAAAATAAAATTTAGAAAACATAACCAAAGCTACTTTTTAAAAGGTCAATGAACCTGGTAAGCTTCTAATTAGGCTAGTTGGAAAAAAAAGAGAGAAAACACAAATTTCCAATATCAGGAATGAGCGAGGTGGCATCACTACCGATTCTACAGACATTAAAAGACAGTAAGGAATGGACAAAGGACTGGAACAGACATCTCTCCAAAGCTGATATGCAAATTGCCAACAAGAATATAAAAAAAAAAAACTTAACATCACTAATCGTTGGGGAAATGTAAATCAAACCAGAGGATACTATCATCTCACACCCGTTAGAGTGGCTACAAAAAATACAAATAAGGATTGGTGAGGACGTAGAGACACTGGAATCCTGTACACCGTTAGCAGGGGTGTAAAATGGTGTAATTACTCACTATGGAAACAGACGGCAGCTCCTCAAAAAATTAACAATAAAATTGCTATTTGATCCGATCATTGCAATTATGGTGATATATCCAAAGAAATGAAAGCAGGGTCTCAAAGAGTGGTTTGTTCAGCCATGCTCACAGCAGCATTATTCACAACAGCCAAAAGGTGGAAGCAACCCACGTGGCCATCGACGGTTGAGTGAATTTTAAACATGCGGTGTCCACGTACAGTGCAATATGGTTCAGCCTTGAGAAGGAAATTCTGCCATCTGCTACAACACAGAGGAAGCTTGAGGACATTATGCCAAGTGAAATAAGCCCCTCATAAAAGACAAATACTGTATGATTCCACTTACATCAGATACCTCAGAGACTGCATAAAAAGTACAACGGTGGCTATTAGGGACTGGGTAGAGGGGGGAAACGAGGAGTTGTTGGTTAGTGGGCAGAGAATTTCTGTTTTGCAAGATGAAAGGAGTTCTGAAAATTGGTGCCCCAACAATGTGATTATATTTAACACAATTGAGCTATGCACTTGGAAATGGTTAAAAGGGGTAAATGTTATGGGCATTTTACCATGATTATAATTATTAAAAGATAATAAGGGCATATTATGAAAAACTTTATGTCAGTAAATTCAACAACTTACACGAAATGGACAAATCCTCCGAGAGACAGAAACAAACTACCAAAATGCTATTGAGAAAAAAAGAGATAGCCTGAAACAGCCCCATTTTGTTCTTCGTTTCATAGAACAAACCTGCTTTGGTTCTATGAGAGCATTTGAACTTATAGCTAAACACCTCCCCTCAAAGAAAATATCAGGAATATATGGCTTCGCTGGTAGATTCTATTCACAATGAATGAAGAAATGATTACAATTCTACAGAAACTCCACCGGAAAATTGAAAGGAAGCAGTTATTCCCAACTTATTTTATAAGACCACCGTATAAAAAAAAAAGTCTAAGATATCACAGAAAGCTGCAGACATCATGAATGTGGAAGAATAAAGATTCTAAACAAAAAAATTAGCAAATCAAATTCAATGATTTATAAAATACATCATGACTAAGTGAGATCTATCCCAGAAAGTCAGAGTGAAAATTAATCAAGGTGATTCATCATATTAACAGACTAGAAGTAAAAATCCACATAAACACCCGAGTAAAAGCATAAAAAGCATTTCACAATAACCAAGTCCATTTTTCATAAACACGTTCAGCACACTAGGAATAGAAGACTACTTCCAAAGGCTGACAGGCATCTGTGATAAAGCTAGAGCACGAGTAATAATAAGGTGAAAGGTGGAACACTATCCCATGGAGATCGCAAACAAGATGTGGATGCCCCAGGCAGCAGATTGCACTAGAAAATGGTACAACTGTTGTGAAAAAGAATGTGTCTCTTAAAAAGTTAAGTCTACACCTACCCTAAGATGTAGCTGTCCAACTCCTGGGCATTTACCCAAAAGAAGAGAAAGCGTCCGTGCCTACAAACCTTGAGTATTCACGGCTACTTTATTTTTAATAGCCCAAAAGTGGAAACAACAGTTCATCAACACATTAATGGATAAACCCATTGTTGTGCACCCCCACCACGTGATACTACTGAGTAGCAGGAGAGGCGGAGCTTCGATACGTGCGACAACCTTGACGGATCTCAAAATAATTATGGCGAGTAAGGACGCTAGAGTACCTAATGCATTATTCCCTTTACATAAAATTCTAGAGCAAACAAACTGATCTGGAGTGACAGAGAGCAGTTCAGTGGTTTCCCGGGGGTGGTGGAAGACAGTGGTGGGGGATTGGGAAATGTCAGGTTTTCCCCTATGGCGACTCACCTGGAAAAAAAAAGGAAACAAAATATTCCATCCAGGTTGACAAATGCGATAGAAGAAAGAAAGAAAGAAAGAAAGAAAGAAAGAAAGAAAGAAAGAAAGAAAAGAAAGAAAGAAAGAAAGAAAGAAAGAAAGAAAGAAAGAAAGAAAGAAAGGCAACTAGTAAGGAGGAACGAAGCAGAAGCTTATTCATTATATCCTGAGACAAGAAAGTGTCATGAGCTTGAAGAGTATGACTTTGAAAGGAACGAATAATTTGAGATACGTTCTGGGACAGGGGACCGTGAATTAACATTTACACCCCGTGACCGAATTCCGGATCCGTCAGCCTGTTTCGGACACCCTCTGAGGGAGAGGACATTGGATTTCCGTGCACTTTTTAAAAGCAACGGACAGGTCTGAAATTACCAGCCAGTGGGGAGATCAGCTTGTGAGTTAGGGCCAAAGATTCTCTCTTCAACTTTGAAAAAATGGAGTTTGAGAGATGGGAGAGGGTGAAAAAGAATGTGCCGCCCCCTTCCAGGGTTTCGTAGAGTACAGAATGTATCATTCCGTAGCTATTGACATCACAGTAAAATATTAACCCAAATGCCTCAGAAACACAAATAATGGATCACATAAGCAGCACTAGAATCAGAATAGCATCTGTTGATGTTCTAAATACGGGAGAATCTCAAGGCCCATTAGCTATCACGTTCGGGATTCACGTTGCTGCCCAGCTGTGATGCAGAGACCCCTCCCAGAAGAGCCAGAACATCGTGAGCTCAGAGACCAAGCTACTCCGCCTCCCTCTGGAGAGCCCGGTAACATATTCAAAACTGCTGAAGACGGGACAGGAAAATAAATTGGCCATGTCGTCTGCGATTCGTTCTGGTATAACACGCCAGGGGCTCCAGGAAGCCTCCAAGTCATTAGACGAACGGATGCGTTTGTCATCAGAAAGTTTAGCTAAGCTTTGATAATAATGGCTGGACTTATGTTTGCATTTTGTTCTATAAAACCAACAAGACTTATTGAGGCAAGAGTGGCTTTGAAGCTGTCGCGTGGGCAGGAGGATGATTTCCGTGCAGTTTGGAAGGGAGGGGCCTCCACGGTCTCCTTCTGTATCCTTGTTTACCCTCGAACCTGAACAGACATTTCTCCGGGGTGACACCCTCAACCATCCTGAGAGTGTGGCCCCAGCCTTTGATACCATGGACAAGGCCAGGTTTGTGGCTAAATGTATTTTCTTTTATGGACACAAGAGCTTGATGAACAGAAGGAACAAAGAATTAACTCGCACACGCGTGTTAGACAAGTTGAAAAACATGACAATACTCTTCTTATCCTTTTCTCTGCCGGGTAACTTGGGAACACTCTCCTGTAGGGCACAAATCTAATCAACAGAACACCAGAAAGGTTAGCATGGAATTATTTTTACCACCGAACACCGGATGCCCCTACCATGGAGATGAGGGGGGACCCAGTAACCCTGCTCTGACCCCCAGAGCATTCTGACTCCAAGCGCCCAGGATGGATGTCATCAGATCCTGGCAGAGCAAAGAACCCCCCCTCCCCCCCCCCACCACCTATACAAATGGAGCCAGAGCTCAGGCATTTATTCGTTGATTCCGCCTGCCAGTGAGCTTTTCATCAGCACATACCCCGTGTCAGGCTCTGGGATACACTGTGAAAAAGACTGATGGGAGAAGGGCCTTGGCTCATAGAACTCACGTTCTTGTAGGGAGAGAGGGAGCAAAGAGAGAAATAGAGAAATACAACAATGCTACAAATACTGATGGCCATGCAGGAGCCCAGAGGATTTTTAAAGGGTCGGGGGTTCTACGGAGTAAGTGGGCTTCGTGCCGCGCAGTGAGGAGGTGCGGCTGAAGCTTAGGTGTAAATGATGAGCTAGCGACAGCCCCTGCATGCAGGGGGGCGGGTGGGAGGGCGTCCGCAACAGGGACCCACAGGGAGAAGAGTCTGTCTTGACGCGGAAGCAGACAGCTGCTCTTTCTAGGACGTGGGGGCCTCACCGTGTCAGGTTTTGGAGGCCACAGCGAGGGTTTGGGCATCTTTGTGAAATGTAAAGAGAGACTTCTGGAGCCTTAGAAACAGCAGAGTGGCCGCAGGGTACGGGGTTTAAAAGGATCCCCACAAAGGGGGTGGACAGAAAGTCATGGGTCAATCAGCTGGACCTGGAGGGGATCACCTGGGCACGAGTGCAGGCACCTGGGAGGTGGGTTGTCGGAACACAGCCCCGGAGGCCCCTGACAAGGTGAGGAAGCGCCCCCACGAAGCTGCTGCTCGTCGGGAAGGCGTTTCTCACATCGAGAGAATGTGCTAGCAAGAAAGCCAAGAGAAGAAAAGACTTTAGGAAGGAGGGAATGACCAGCTGGCTCAAATGTTGCAGAAGACGAAGAAAGGTAAGGACCAAGAGGGGACACGGCGCTTGGCCGGAGGTCGCCTTGACAGGACTGGTTTCAGCAAGGTGGCGTAGACAGGAATGCCTGTGCGTGTCCAGCCATGTGTCCACCCAGGATTCCTAAATGCCTGGCGCACATCGACCACGGTTACAGGTGCTGGAGGCAAAACACAGACCTCGCAGGCATGCCCCTGCCTGTGTGAGGCTTACTGTCTGACGAAGACAGACGTATGCTGAGTATAAACGAACAAGTAAATGCAACCTGGTCAATGGGAGGTGCAAAACTCGCGTGTAGGGGAAACACAGAGGGCGTACGGCACACGTGGGAAGCCGGGGACCGCTCTGAACGGGCTACCAGGAAAGGTGCCCCAAATGGTGTCGTGGGCAGGGTCTGAGGCGACCCCAGTGGTTTGCGCCCTTGTGATCCCCTCCCCTCGAGACTGGGTGGAATCCCTGCCTTGACTCTGACCCACAGAATGTGGCCAAGGTGATGGGATGTCGTTCCGTGGTCATATCTCATTCTGTAGGAAGCCCTCAGAGAAGACAGAAGGGGCAGAAGTTGTTGGTGGGGTGGATGAAGCAGGGGGCCATGTCGGGAGGACTCGTGAGAGAGTCACATCCCGGGGACTACGGGGGCCTCAGATCTACAGTTTGAGGAGTTGATTCTGCCAACAACCACCTGAGCTGAAGGAGGGCCTTGAGGTGTCGACAAGGTCGAAGACTCCCCAAGGGAATGGGCACAGGGCTGTGTGAGACCCTTAACTCAACGCTCACCTGGAGAGTATAAAATGCTAAAGTCAAGATGGCGGGAAAGAGCCACTTTGGAGAAAGACGTGGGGGAAATTTCCCTCCGCGGGCTCCCCTCTGACCTGCTGGAGGCTGATTTTCTGCCCACACCCAAGGCTCTGAAGAACACGTACGATTAATTCCTCAAGGGGCCTCTGGCCTTGCAGGAGAGAGGTTGCACACGAATCATAAGAAGTAAAAGGGGAAATGCAAAAGTACCATAGAAGCTGGTGCCACGGGAGCTGAGGGGACAGTGTCACCCTGCTGAGGAGACACCGCCAGGGATATATGCACAGAGCAGGCAGCAGAGGCTGGGAGAGCCAGCACATTTCTGCAGGAGGGTTGGAAAGGGAAAGTCACCGTGATGGGGGAATGGGCACAGCTTAGCAAATAGGAGTCATGGGCAGGACGGCGGGAGTGGAGATGGAATGGCACGAGGAGGCAAGAGTTCTTGACCTTGACTCCAGGCCGAGGAACCATGAGTTAACCCGAGTTAACCGGGCGGTTGGGGTGGAGGAAGCACAGCCCAGCGAGAGCCACTCTCGGGACTGCGGCTCCGCAACACTGAGAAGGAAGAGCCGGAAGGGTGAGAGGCGAGACCAGCAGGTGGAGGAAGACGGGAGTTTACTCGCGTCCCGGCGTCCTGAGTCCCCGGGGCTGTAGACATCCAGGACGCAATCACCACACGGCAGCAGGTGGAACCAGAGGTAACTGAAGTGCCAAGAAGTCATGACCGGAGCTACAGATCGGCGACTCAACCGCCTCCCCGGAGAGATCACTGAAACCATCCACTCCTTACCTCACACCTGGCCCCGGGGTGCACGGCCAGCCTCAGCGCCCGGGCACCACAGACAGAAGCTTCCAGGCCCCTCTTGGGAGAAGCAGGGAGGAGAGCGCTGGAGTGTGGAGCCGTGCGCGCTGACCCGACGTGGCGTCTTGGCTCTGGGTCAAGGCTGAGCACTAGAACGCAAGGAACGGGATATCTTGACAGTGATGGCCTGACTATGGAGAAGCACGTGCCGAGAATTTTATCCGGGGTTCTAATGTAAATGATCAAAAAAAACCCCGTGCTTTGGGGCTGCCACAGGTCCATCTGTCATGATGAATCCTGTGTGGCTAAGACATCCTAATTCATGATCCTGCTCCCTCAGATGAACACAGTCACTGATTATCCTTTTCCCAGGAAATATGCTTAGACGGTCTCGGGACTGTCCTCAGGCCTTGGACTCAGGTCGCGATCAGGCTGCCTTTGGGCTGATGCTACAGCATATGTTCTGTTTATCACGATGAGGGGGTTATTGGGGCCCCTGGGTGGCTCAGTCAGTTAAGCATCCGACTTCGGTCCGGGTCATGATCTTGTGGTTCGTGAGTTCGAGTCCCGCGTCAGTCTCTATGCTGACCGCTCAGAGCTTGGATCCTGCTTCAGATTCTGTGTCTCCCTCTCTCTCTCTGCCCCTCCCCAACTCCTTCTCTCTTTCTCTCTCTCTTTCTCTCTGTCTCTCAAAAATAAATAAATGTTAAAAAAAAAGATGAGGGGGTTGTTATTGCATAGTGTATAAGCCATGACACCCTGAGCGAGGGAATCGACTGACGTTAACTCAAAGCTGTTTAATTTCATGTGTATTTTTAAGGCAGTTTGAAGGGATGATTCACGGCCCCCTGGGGGACGTACGCGGCCAAAGATGCCACATCTGGGCCTGGGACTGTTGTCCCCGCCCTTGGGAAGCAGCACAGCGAGGAGGTAGATACCAGTGATGGTGGTAAGCCGCTGGTAGATACCAGTGATGGTGATGGGCATGAAGCTGTTCCAGCTCCAACTGCATGGGGGGCAGAATGTGCCCCCAAAGCGAGAAAGTTTTATGTGCCAACCGGGAGTCATCTAGAGGGTCAAATGCTGTAGCTATGTGCATGGGAGGCACAGAGATACACAAAATCACATGTTTTTAGCACCTATATTTCTGTTGTTAGAGTTACACTTATCCTAGGAATCCCCGAAACACACGGCAACAGAAGAAGAGAGTCAAGGGGCGCCTGGGGAGCTCAGTCAGTTAAGCGTCCGACTTCGGGTCAGGTCGTGATCTCGCGGTTCGTGGGTTCGAGCCCCCTGTCGGGCTCTGTGCTGACAGCTCGGAGCCTGGAACCTGCTTCGGATTCTGTGTCTCCCTCTCTCCCTACCCCTCCCCTGCTTGTGCTCTCTCTCTCTTTCTCTCTCTCTCAAACATAGATAAGCATTAAAAAACATTATTTTAATAAATAAAAAAGGAAGAAGAGTCAAGTGTCCACAAATGCTCCTGGAGACTAACTTCCAAAGCTGCTACCAAGGGCCGTGGCATGCCTATCTTTCTGAAGTCTTAGCTTCGTGCGTGCAAGGCCAGCCGCTGACAGCCTTACTGGATGGGCTGCGGCTCTGGGCACGGAAACAGCATTACCACCCCGGGGGGCTGAGGTCCAGCCTGGGAGCCTGTGTGGGGGGCGGGGACGAGGCAGGACCACACAGCACAGCCCTGGAGGAGGGTGCACCCTGGGTGTGGTACGACTGGCGTGCGGGGTTGGCCAGTGCCTCCGTGAGGAGAGACCGTGAGGGAAAACGCAGGGCTGGGTGGCAGGTGCACGTTGTGTGGACCCGTACCCTCAGCAAGGCCGCTGGCCCTCCCTCTGTGATGTCATGGCAGCTGGCACGGAGGTGTCCATTTTACAGGTTGGTGGGGCCGTATTTTAACATGATGTAACATCCACTGTAGGCAAGCGGCCCGGGAGCCAGGGTGTTCGCTGTGTGCCTTGCTCTGTGTCAGCTCTTATGCCCTCCTCAGGATGGACTTATACGGGAACTGCTTGGGCACCAGAGTGTAGTGATGGCTGGGAGCGCCCTTTTCCGAGGCAACTGGCCATTTGCTACGGTATTACCAGGAGTAATTCTTTCCAGCATGGTTTTATAGATCTTGCTGCATAAAACATCCAGTTATTGTTGGAACTGGGCCACTGGGGACATAGAAATACTTGAGCGATAGGCTTTGCCTGTGGCAATAGCCCAGAAGACCGATGGCCAATTCTGTCATTTCAAATATTTTTCCAGCCATTAACCTTAAGTGTTGAAATCAGCTATAATCAAGGAGATGATACTTATGATGTATCTGTGAATTACACAGGCCATTTTTTTTTTTTTTACTGGAAAGATCCACGCTCTTCTCATGTTTTTCTGTGTGCTCTGTGAACCGCATTAGTGTGGCCTGAGAAAGCTAGGTTCCAGACGTACTCCGGGCTGCTAAGAGCTCAAAGGCATCAATTGGGAAGATCACGTGGTTCTAGTTGTTGAGATGGGCCCTGGGAGGAGGCCTTTATCAGCATGGTGGAGAGGTCTCCAGAAACTAGGTTTTATCCCTGCCCGTTCCCTGATGCCCATGTTCTCAGCTGGACCGTGAGGAAGGACAGATTCTTCTCGAACTGCTGAGCTTTTCCAAGTTCATTAATAGGTAAGTAGGGAACTTAGACCTCCAGATTTTTAGAGACCTGGGGGAGAAAACTCACCCCTGCTTGTGGGAGGGGTGAGAGAATATTCCAGAAACCACAAGTTCCAGACTCCAGGACTGGAGGTTTCTCACCCTGTGTTTCTCTTGCCATTCCTTCTTCTCTCTCTAAGGCAAGGTTTCCGGACTGACCTGGGCACCAGTGACATTTCGAGCTGAGTCAGTGTCTGTGGTAGGGACAGTCCCACACTGGGACTGCCCAGCAGCCCCCCTGCCCTCCCAGCAAATGTCAGAGACACCCTCACCAACCGTGGAAACCGAGAGTATCTCCAGACATTGCCAAATGTCCCCTGGGGGGCAAAGCTGCCCCCCCAGGGGTCAACCACTGCTCCAGAAACACAATAATAATATAGTGAAAAATAGCACAGTGAGATCTATCGTTCATCAGCCACTCCGCCAAGGGCGTCAAAAACATTATTCTCTTTTAATCGTTCAGACAACTCCTACCAGTTGGTGCCATTATCATTCCTACTTCACACATGAAGAAACAGAGGCCCCGGGGAAGTTAGGTAACTTCCCTACGAAAGCCGATGGCTTCTGCCATCTTCAAAGCACGGCACAGGCCTTCGAAATTCGGCTACAATTTGTCACACGTACACACAGCTGAAGAATGCACAGGACACTGTCCGACCTCAGGCATGATGCTGGGAATATGGTTGGTGCCTCACCCGTGTTTCTGAAAAAGAGATTCTTAAACAATAAAACCTATCGGAAGATGGGGTTTGCGTAGGACATTTAAAACTGCCTTGGGTTTAATTTACCTCGGAAGCACAGGGGACACCCTTCCCGAGGCAGGAGCCCCGTTCCCTGCATTTGCCTCATCGCTGGGGCCCTCTGACCCCTTGTCCCACCTCTGCCCTTAAGCAGCTAATGGAGGGTCACCTGACCCTCCATCGCCGTTCCTCACAGCCCCCGTGTCTTCCCCTGCCCGCTGGTGCCCAGCAGCTCATGACCTTTCCTCATTGGTTATCTGTGCCTCTTCAAGGCCTCAGGAGACTTGGAGCTGAATACCGATATTTCGTGTGCAGATCTGAGGACAGAATCACTGATTCTCATTCCCGTGTGGCCAGGGCCCCACAGGGAGCGCCCGAGGACGTGGACGCAGGTGGGAGAAGGGGCTGCCCTGAAAGCCACTGGGTCTTAGGAGCAGGGGAGGGGTGTGATAGTGAGAGAGGACGCGTACGCAAGCCACAATATCTGGAAGGCAGGGACATTCACAGACATCCATCCACAAGAAGCAGAAGAGGCCCCTCCCTGGGAAGGATGACTTCAGAACAGAAGGCAAACCCGCGGGCTGCGGACTTCCAAATGACGCCTCCGTTTCCACAATTAGACATTTATTGCTTTGGCTCAAAGCTTTGCGTTGCCCTCAGACAAACACACATGCAACTTGTGAATCGGTCATGTTAGTTATACTAGCTAGGGTCCTCCAGAGAGAAAGAACCAATCGAAGATGTACGCAGATATGAATATGGATAGGAGTATACAGATGCGGATCTAGATCTAAGTGTAGATAAATTGAGAAATTTATTTTCAGGATAACAGTCAACAGAGATAATATAAAGGATATATATATGTGTGTGATGTGTATATAGTATATATAATACCACCATATATGATATATAAGCTATTATGTACTGTCTACAATGTATAATGTGTTTAAACTACTACATAATGTGTATTATACACATATAGACACACATGTACGTGTATAATATGCGTAACAAAGTAGTCTGTGCATCAGATCTTACTTTATATGAATGTGTATGTTATTATGGAGAATTTCCATCATACACGAAAGCTGTTAGACTAGTGTAATGAACTTCGGCGTACCCTTATCCAGCTTCAATATTTATGGGATGATGGCCAACCACCATCGACTGTCTCATTCCCATTTTAATTTGAAGCAGCTATTTCAGAGAGTATCTCTGAAAGATGGATTCTTTTTGAAACATGTAACCGGTACACGATCACATCTGAAACAAATACGTGGAGGGAGGGGAGGGCGGGTGACGGGCAGGGAGGAGGGCACCTGTTGGGAGGAGCCCTGGGGGTTGTATGGAAACCAATTTGACAATAAATATCATATTAAAAGAAATAAACTGATTAAGTAAATCAATACGAGTATAAACACACACACATAGACACATACATATCAACTAGAATGCATGACGCACATATGCTGTACGAAATAAGTATAATGCCAGTATACATCCCGTCGACACCAGCATACGTTGTGTGTCATACAAACACGTAGGCACGTGTGTCTATCTGCACCCACAAACACAAGCTCGGCCATACGGTGTGGTGGCTTCGATGTGGAGCAACCAGGACTCCCCTCACCACCGACAGAGCATAAACCAGCAGGACGACGCTGGTGATCTTGTTAGCCGTCACCTGCTGGGGTAGCACACACACGCCCCGGCTCCCGGGACCCTCACCGGCAACGCACACGCATGCACAAGAGAAGGGTGTGCAAGAAACGCCCTAGCAGCGGTATCCTCGAGAGCTGCGAACGCCAGCCAAGAGGAAACTAGATGAAATGGGCGTGCGTAGGCAGGAGACCCGTACAATAACGAAAATGAATCGGCTACTGCTCCATCACCAACTGGGACGGACTTCTCACATCCAAGCTTGAGTGAGAGAAGCAGATGGGAGAGGGCACAGGGCTTAGATTCACTGTGCACGCACGAAAGGCAGGAAGAGATGAGGTGGGGGGTGTGCAGAGCTGGGGGGAGGGCGGAGCGGCCCCAGCGTGTGGTGCTGGGCTCTGTCCCCACACGGCTGGTGGTCCCGAGAGTGAAGCCACAAACCTGTACACTTGCCATCCGTGGACGATACACTTCAGTCAAAATATTTTAAGCGTTAGGGTCATCTTGATGCGCAAAGAACAAACAATGGCCAAGCCGATGCTGGTCCATTGAACCAGGATTGCTGGGGTCCCCCGAGATTTGAAATGGTGCATCTCAAAGGGCAGCTTGTAAATGACCTCGAAGCGTTTTCCATCCTGTCGACTGAAATAGGATTTGTGTAATTGCTCCTAAAATTTAAAACTGCTGTACAAATGGAAGACACTGCCATCAGATTAATTAATTCAAGGTTTCTGTGAAGGACTTATCTAGGAATTCTTTTGTTGTAGTTTCTTAAAAGGAAACAACCTTCAATTCAGAAAAAAGAGAATAAAATCAAATGTTTTCGTGGAGAAGTTTCGAGGAGCCTCTTGGGTTTCGTGGCTTCCTCTTTGGCAAATTAACATTTGGCCCTGGGCTAAAATCTGTTCACATCTAGATGTTCCCATCTTCAGATCCATAATGTGTGTCTTATGCGTTTGTTCTGAAAATTAAATGAGACATAGATAGGGAAACACCTAGAATGCTGCCTGGAAGACAAATGGCAAACAATACAGATCTGAAAATAAACACGGAGTTTAGCTCAAGTCATGGCGGCTGGTTCACGGGGAAGGTGAGCCAAGGTATGTAGGGGGAGCCCTTGGCCTTCCGCACAAAGGAGGCACTTTTGTCCGTCAGTGTCAACAGAGGAGGGCTGACCGACCTCTGATGTATGGCCTCGTGTTTCAAAGTTAGATCAATGGCATGTCATTGTGCCATTTAGAAAGTCACTTCCGTGTGTGTGAGTGTGTGTGTGAGTGTGTGCGTGTGTGTGTGCGTGTGTTGGTTTGGATCTATGGCAGGACAGGAAGGGGAATCAAGGTAGGAGATCAGGAGACAGTGGGGTGTCCTGCTTCGCTATTCCAGGACGGGGGCAGGGGGTTGCTTCGGGAAGCCTCGGGGGCCTCTGAAGAGCTTGAGGGCAGTTGTGAGAGGCTCCAGGGAAAAGATGAGGGTCTCCCAGGAAGCCCTGCGACTCAGCAAGTCGCGGACAGCCGCGGGCAAGTCTGATTCCTCCGCCACTGAACTCCACCAGAGCCAAACTTCTCTTCCCCTCACCTCTTGGGTATTTTTCATCATACCTTTCACTTCAAAGCAAGCCCTATGCATCCAGGGGCTTCTTCTGAACTGGTGACCATCCAGGCGAATCCAGAGTGCATGTCCTCGGCCCCACCCTCCAGACTTTCTAACAGTACAGAGACGTCCTCGACACCCCAGTGTGGTTCTTCCGGACCCACTGCCGAAGGACAGCTCGTTAGAAGCACCAGCCTATCTGGATCTCCCCATGCAAACAAACCCTCTTAGGGATATTGGAAAATCAGTCGTCACACTTTTTTTTTTCACGAAAAAAGTGTAATGAAAAGTGTGTGGCTTT
Source organism: Prionailurus bengalensis (assembly GCF_016509475.1). NCBI lineage: Eukaryota > Metazoa > Chordata > Mammalia > Carnivora > Felidae > Prionailurus > Prionailurus bengalensis. The sequence goes on along the minus strand of NC_057343.1, from coordinate 237,229,111 downwards.
AATACTGTGCCCAAATAACAGACACGTGAAACTGCTTAGGTTCCCTAACGGCTGCCTGAACTTGCCATCAAATCAGATTCCAGGCAGGTGGCTGATTGGTGGTCAAAACAGAATCCAAGCTAAAAGCAGTTAACTGGCTCGTAGACATGTTTCTTTGCTCATGAAACTCGGAGAGGGGCGCCTGGGTGGCTCAGTCGCTTAAGCGTCCGACCTCAGCTCTGGTCATGATCTCGCGGTCCGTGAGTTCGAGCCCCACATCGGGCTCTGTGCTGATAGCTCAGAGGCTGGAACCTGCTTCGGATTCTGGGTCTGCCCCTCCCCTGCTCACGCTCTGCCTCTCTCTGTCTCAAAAATAATAAATTAAAAAAATTTTTTTAAAAAAGGAAAGAAATTTGGAGAACAGTTCTTCCAATTGTTATGAACATATGTACAACATCACTTTGTTTTAGCTGATTTTGCATGGTGTTATTGTGTCTTGAGAAAGCCTCTATTCTTGTGACCTGCGTCAAAAGCACGGGTGGCAACCTGGTATATCAACCACCGGTGGTGACGTGTGGCCTTGTCACTGTGGCTGGGTCCCGGACAACGGATGTCAGGTGCTCTCCCCACTGATGGGGAGGGCGTGACTCCTGAAGGGCCTCGTGCAGTCCCCGGCCATGATGATCCTGGAAGCCCTTGACATCTGAAGATCGTCGACCCTCGAGACGGCAGGACCCCAGCACCCTGATTCACTGCAGCAAGGACGCTGTCTCCCAACCCAGCATCCTTGGCCGAAACATAAGTGGATGAAAAATAACCTCGATTGTTTAGAAGCCAGGGAGACCTTAGAGTTTTCTTAATTTATCTTAGCAGCACTATGGGACTAAAATGCATGCTACTTAGAAATAAGGTCTAGGGGCGCCGGGGTGGCTTGGTTGAATGCCTGATTTTGGCTCAGGTCATGATCCCAGGGTTGTGGGATTGAGCCCCACTTAGGACTCTGGCCTGTGCACGAGCCTGCTTGGGATTCTCTCTCCCTCTCTCTCTGTCTCTGCCCTTCTCCCCTGCTGTGCTCTATATCTCTAAAACAATATATATATTTCGAAATATATATATATTTTCAAACTAGTTTTAGTTTGAAAACCTTCATGCAGAATGTATCATTTATCATTTATTTTTATTTCTTTGGCATTTATTATTACCAGCAGGTACAAAACACATCTTTCTTCTTTCTTTCTATTATCTTTTACTTCCAGTGCCAGAGAAAGTTTGTCTCCTAAACTCAAGAGCAACAATATCGCCACATTTATATTTTAATAACCGCTCAGTACATGAGGAGCACACGGGAGCCTCAGTGCCCATCACCACCCTCCCCTTGTACCCGACTTCGCCCTCTTACCCTGGGTAGGTACCACTCATTCTCCGAATCTCAGTGTGAGCACAAGTGACCTTGGGCCATGGGACCCAAGTTAGGATCTGCTGTCCCCCTTGACTTTACGGATCGCCCTGTGTTGTGATCACTTCCATGACTTTTGTAAATCTCTGCCCTGAGTTTTACCCTCAAATAGGAACCAACCTGCCCATATCACCCTGTGCCCCCACGGCCTGCCATCTAGGAAAAATTTAAGATATGCCAAGTAAGTGAGCAGACGAAAACAGCGTCGTGTGGCCCGACCTCCACCTTTGCCCCATGTACGTGGCATGCACTTCACCACGCACAGCCTTCCAGAACAGTCTAAATCCCGATTCTGAGCCGTTTTAGCCAGGATGATCAAGGGTGCATGTATTAAAACCGCTTAGAAGTAGCCTCCCACGAGTGCACTCAGATGAGGACTTTAAGAGACAGAACAGGTGAACACAAGGGAAGGGAAGCAAAAATCATATAAAAACAGGGAGGGGGCCAAGACAGAAGAGACTCATAAACATGGAGAACAAACCGAGGGTTGCAGGAGGGGTCGTGGGAGGGGGGATGGGCTAAATGGCTCAGGGGCGCTAAGGAATCTCCTCCTGAAATCATTGCTGCACTATACGCTAAAAATTTAAAAAAATAAATAAATAACATGAAAAAAAGACTTCGATGTAAGTAAAAAAACAAAAACAAAAACAAAAAACAAGTAGCAAAAGGCTTTGCTAGTATTCTCTGTAAGCATACAGTGCACTCTTTCTGTCCTAACCCGTGTGACAAGTTTTCGGTGAACTTAAGGCTCTTGAGAATCCAGTCGGAGTCATCCACCCAGGTTTCGTACTCTTATTTTGTTCAAACTGCATTCAAGAATGTGCCACAGGGCGATCAGTAAAGCAATTGCTTTCAGAAGATTTTTATCTGCATCGAAGTAGGGACTAACGTCTAATCGTCTGTACGTGAACATCTAACTTCCTGTATACGGGTGGTGTGGGATGTCAGAAGAAAGCAGCGGAGAATTTCTCGAAAACCCACCTTGGGAGTGTTTTTTCAGTTCAAAGAGTCACGGAAGCCTCGTCACCTTCTGGAGAGGCTCTCCTAGCAATGCGTATCATCCCGTAGCGTGAGAGCATGGAGAAGAGGTGGGCTTTGCCACTTAAAGCGTTCCACAAGGGGCTCCTGGGTGGCTCAGTTGGTTGAGCATCTGACTCTCGATTTCGGCTCAGGTCACGAGCTCACAATTTGTGAGACCCACCCTTGTGTCAGGCTTTGTGCAGACAGTATGGAGCCTGCTTGGGGTCCTCTCTCTCTCTCTCTCTCTCTGCCCCTCTCCCACTTGTGTGCTTACTCCAAGTGCCCTCCCTCTCTCTCCCTCTCTCTGTCAAAATTAATAAATAAGCTTTAATAAAAATAAAACATTGCACAAACCTCTCAGCATTTATCACTTTATGCACAAGCTGGCCCGACTCCATGAGGCCCCCCCAGGCCCTGAGACAAAGCCTTCCTCTGTATAAAGACAGGTTGCTAGGGTAACAGCTGTACAAATCTGGCGGCTCCCAAGACATTTGGGGGCATTGCTACCGTAGGGGTTGCAGGAAAGTCGCAGGAATGGAGTCACTTCTCAGCCATCGCTACTTAAAGCAGGGAAGGGCCCTTGTCGATGACCCGACATGCTTAAAACACTCTCCCTTCCTTCCAAAGCACAGGCACAAGCCCTTCCTTCTCCTGAGGGCCCAAGCCAGCGTTTCTTACTATGGGGGACAGCTAATTAAGTCAAGTGACCGGGGCCTCCAGTGGCAAAGCCCTCAGCAGCTGGTGTTGCCCGGGGGACGGGGCGGGGGGTGGCAGCTGGGGGCCGGGGCGATGCCACCAGCTGGGGCTAAAAATACCCTGGAATTCGTACATGGGCACTCGCCACGTGTTGCACACCAGACTCGTAAAGGCCCCGTGTACAGAACCGGCCAGATGTCCGGACAGCTGACTCGCAATTGCGGCTCTGAAATGCACGCTCAGCAGGCCTCGTGGGCAGAAGAAGGGAAGAAGAGGCCCCAGGCTTGTCCTCTTACCTGTCACGCGGCCACCAAGAATCTCTGTCATCTGTGGCCTCTCATGCATCTATTCAGACACTCAGAAGCCCTGAGCAAATGGGCTTCTACGTGCCAATGACCCTGACGGGCCTGGCGGATACAGCGAGAGTGGCGAGGCGGTTCTCCGTGGGTCTCTCCGGTGTCTGCACGTCTTGTGGGCAGGACACTGAATGCATTTGTTCCAGACCAGCTTGTCCGGGATGTTGGCACAGCGCACAGCCCTCGGGGGCGGACGGGTCCCCCTCCGGGCAGAAGGCAGGCCTTCTCCCTGCACAGCATGGTGAAGTGAAGCCTCCCTTCGGTGCACGGCAGCGAGAAACGCCTTTTCTGTCACCCCAGACGTGTTGGGGAGGTGAAACATCTAGGCAAATCGTGCTGGAGCTCTTGCCGCAGCCGTGGCGTTTATAGAGTACATCTAAATCAGCGCTCTGATTATCGCAAGTATAGAAACCTTGGTATGACATGATCACTGTGGGCGCTAGATTCCCTGAACGCGTAGCCACAGGAGATATTGTGCAACCTGCTTCATTTTTCTAAGTCTCAGGTCATTGTTCTACTGCATTTCCTAAATTATGCGTATTTATGGGCATCAGCCCACACTTTTTGTCTTGGCAGAATTAATGGGTTTATAATAGAAAACATCTTGGGGCGCCTGGGTGGCTCAGTTGGTTGAGCGTCCGACTTCGGCTCGGGTCACGATCTCACGGTCCGCGAGTTCAAGCCCCGCATCGGGCTCTGTGCGGCCAGCTTGGAGCCTGGAACCTGCTTCGGATTCTGTGTCTCTCTCTCTCTCTGCCCCTCCCCTGCTCATGCTCTGTCTCTCTCTCTCTGTCAAAAATAAATAAACATTAAAAAATTTTCTTAAAAAAAGAAAACATCTTTTAGTCAATAGAAAGCTAACAGGGGGCCCGCAGAAATCATTTGTAAGTTAGGGAATTTGACACACTTAAGTCTCAAATCTTGTTTGCACTCTCCCAAAACTAGCGGCCCATGGGCTCACCCATGAGCAGAACTGTGAATGTCCCATGCACGGATCCTGTATGTGGTTCTCCCACCTGAGGGGTGGGGTCTCCCTGCCGTCACTGCAGGGGAGGGGAGGGGCTGCGATCTAAGGGGGGGGAGGATACTGTGAGACCTAAATCCCAGGAGAGAAGCCCAGTCCCAGCTGGGGCAGGACTTTCCAGCAGCTGGCACAGAATAGGCCTTCTGCAAATGCGTAACCTGACGTGTGGAGGTGTGACAGGCACAGGTGTCCAGCCCTCGTGAACGGGAGAGCTGAGGCATAAAGCCTGTTGTCCGTGCCCGCTGTTCTCGCCGCTTCACGACTGGCCCCTCTTCCGTGGGAAACGTCCTCGCCCGGCTCCCCCCGTGGCCATTTCACTCCCTCCCGTCCAACAATTCCCTCTGTTCTGTGGCTGCCCACGAAGCTGGGAATGGTAAGCAGAACTCGGTGGTACGATTTTGGATTAATTGTCCCAGTGGCTATCGGAAAAGTAAAAGTAAGCGATTTCTGTAGTCGGTTTAACTCAACGTAAGAATCACACATAGGCTCCATTGTACGGGTGAGGTGGGATGGCGAGTGCCGTGGGTTCTGGGACTCAACGGCTGAACTGAGGCAGGATGCAGCCCGTGCAACTGAGTGCAGAGCCGAACACGGGAAGCTAAGCATGATTCCCCGAGCTATAGCACTAAGAAAGTAACTGTCCCGAAGCCGTACTGCGTTGGCACTCAACGGCAGTAACGTGCTCTCTCTCTCTCCTCAAAAGCCAGTCTGGCCTTCGTCACGCCCTTCGGAGGAGTGATATCAGGCGCACACGTCGCCGTATGGGGGTGATGTGTTTAACAGAGCTATGAAGTTTCCTTTTCTGGAACAAGCAGCTCAGATTGTGAAGCCTCCTTTGAAGATGGAGCCGCGTCTCTAGAGCACGATCATGGTTGGAGTCAAACCCAAGGTTGTCCAAGACCCACGGTTCTCCTGAGTCACGTTGCCTGAGCAGTAGCCTCCCCAGTGCCCGCGTGGACATATGACCACAGCGGATGCGAGCTCCCCGCGAAGGGCAGAGCAATTTGGTGGCATTCTGACCTCTCCTGGCCTCTAACCAAAGCCCAAATCTGGCCGCCGGCTCGGCACCTGACGCCAGCCTCGCTTGTCTCTGATGGAGTCCACGCTCCCCACCAGAATGTCCCGATCCCATGGCTAACGTCTCCTCCTCCATCATTCCCTCCTGGCATTCCCAGATGGGCTCTGTGAAGTCCCCTCTTCTGGTCCAACGTGCATCCGCAACGCTCCCTGAGGGGCTTCTTTCCTTGACTGGAATCCTTCTCAGGAAGAGTTTCCCCTTTTCCCTGAGGCTTTGGGTTCCAGCCCCTCAGGAGACCGTGCCCAAGTGGCTGCCCAGCTGGAAGTGTCTGGGGTGCTCCAGGGACCCTCCTGCCATGACCATGACCCGCACTCTGGGGGGAAGGATGGCTTCTGTCCACCTGGCCGATTGGTGCTCTGCTGCCACCTAGGGGAACTCTCTGCACACTGCAGGTCAACCTCACCCATCCTTCAGACTCGTTCACCTGTCAAAGTAAAACTGTCACCTCAACTGACTTTACTGGAGGAGGCCACTTGCCTTTCACCCGTTTTCATCTGCAGGTGTCACCTGCTCTGACAGCATTGAGGGTCGAGAGAAACCTGGGAGCATCTGCCCATGCTCAGTGCCTGCTGGTCGGCCCCAGCCCCGCCTGCCCATCCCCGCCTCTGGCCCGTGACCTCAGCAGGGTTATCAGCCACCTCTAGGCTCCCTCACACAGACCAGTCGGGTATTTTCAAGACTGCCCTGTGGATGGGGCTCCTGGGTGGCTCAGTCGGTGAAGCGTCCGACTTCGGCCCAGGTCACGATCTCCCAGTTCGTGGGTTCGAGCCCCGCGTCGGGCTCCGTGCTGACGGCTCGGAGCCTGGAGCCTGCTTCGGATTCTGTGTCTCCCCCTCTCTCTGCCTCTCCCCAGCTCATGCTCTCGCTCTGTCTCTGTCGAAAATAAAGAAACTTAAAATGTTTTTTTCCAAAAGACTGCCCTGTGGAGCTGCAGCCCATGGGGGAAGCACAGCATCCAAAACAGTAGTCGTGGTGGCAGACACACTGGGGGGGGGGGGGGCTGGGTGAGTGGCCACAACCGGAAGGCAGAGCTCCAGGAAGAAATGGGGCAGGAAGGGCAAGAGGCTTAGGACCGGTGAGCTGGAATCATTTCAGCTGGCTCTGGGGCACAGGAGCTGTCCTCCTGCAAGTACCAGACTGGCACGTGGCCTTGGGGTGACTAGGGCTGGTGGACAGTGGCCTGAGTGCGAAAGTCCGAGAGAGAGAACGTGGTTCCGCTTAACCTGAGCTCTGGGCTGGTCGGTTTGCATTTGAAAGGCAGGCTTCTGGGCCTGTCGCGTACCCTGTCCTCCTAGAGCTGACTCTGGAGCAGTTTGTTGGCTAATCCTGAGAGAGGAAACCCTTCCCCCCTCACCCAGGCCAGAGCGCCAAAGAGGCGGTGTTCCGAAACCCTGGCTCGTGCCTGGCTGCCAGCCTCACGTCACCGGGGTCTCTGGGGCCCAGCCCCTGGCAGGAGACGTTCCTGGCATCTGTTTCTGAGAAGCAGGGGCTGGGCTCTCGGGCTCTGAGGACAGTCGAGGGGGAAATCTTGGGGCCGGACACAACTGACCTCCTGAGAGGAGCGGAAGCCTGTGTCCTTCCAGAAGCTCAGACATAAGAGAGGGGGGAGTGGAGTGCACTCGCCGAGATGGTAGAAAGTGCACCCCGAAATAAGAGGTGCCGTGAGAAAGAAACCTGCCAGGACTGTCACTCCTGCCCCTTGCGGGACAGTAGTCCAGGTGATGGGGCAGGGAGAAAAAAAGAAGGAGATGTTGCAAGTGTATAATCCAGCTCTCAAGGTCAGAGACGAACCAATACTGGAGAAACGCGAGTAACGGTGGGTGCATCCTGGAAACGTGTTTCCTTTTCCCCGGTGGCGTCTACGCGGAAAGCACGGCCAATCATCTCGCCTGATGTTATTGTTTCTTCCAAAGCTTCAGGGGCACATACACACTACAGATCCCAGAAGCAGTGTCACCAAGAGTGAGAACGACAGTGGCCCCAGCTCTTCTCCAAGAATCTTCGCCAAAATCCAAGGTTCCTTGGGCTGTACCTCATCGGAGGTTTTCAGAGGCAGCCTTCGCTCTGCTTTGTCCTTCGAACGGGCATTGGATTCCTTCCCTTTATCCCCAACTACAGATCCCGCTGCGAAACATCACACACAGGTGGGGTCCTCTGTGTGAGAATCTCTGAGGAACGGGCCTTGAGCTGGAAAGTCTGGCAAAAGCATGTGTGCATTTTGAACCTGATACCTAAGCGCAAATAATCCTCTGAAAGCCTGTGATGGCTTCTGTTCACACCAGCCGCCTATGAACGTTTCACCATTTCCTGCCACGTCCGGGTGTTTTCAACGTCCAAACTCTCAAATCTCACCGCATGGGAAATGGCTCTCTTTGTCGGTCCTGCCTCTTCCTGGACATCAAGGAAGGAGCATCTTTCTCTCTGCGTGCGGGATTTGCCCATTTCATTTCTTTGTCACCGGCTGCTTCAACCTTTCCCATGCCTTTCCACTGGGATTTTTTTTAACTATTTTTATTTTTTAATATTTATTTTGACAGAGGGCACCAGGGTGGGAGGAACAGAGAGAGAGAGAGAGAGAGAGAGAGAATCTCAGGCAGGCTTCACACTCACCGCAGAGCCCGACATGGGGCTCGATCCCACGAACTGTGAGATCGTGACCTAAGCAGAAACCAAGAATTGGATGCTCACCCCGACTGAGCCACCCAGGCAACCCACCCGCTGGGATTTTTTGAAGTGTGGTTGATACACAGCATACTATTCATTTCAGGGGCACATCATGGGAGTTTGACATTTTTATGCAATAGTCAACGATCCTCATGGTAAGTTCAGCTATCACCTGTCACCATAAAGCGTCATCCCGGTAGCATTGACTGTATCCCCTATGCTGTGCCCTCTGATGACCCACTGTTTGTTTCCTAGACCTGTGAGTCTGTTTCTTCTTTGTTTCGTTTGTTATCTGCTTTGGTTTTTAGATTCCACATATGAGTGAGATCATATAGTATTTGTGTGTCTCCGTCTGACTTATGGCGCTTAGCATAATACCCTCTAGGTCTTTCCGTCGTGGTGGTCAATGGCAAGATCTCGTCCGTATTTATGGCTGAGTGACATTCCTATGTACGTGTGCGTGCCCATGGTGTGTGTTTGTATACATGCCACGTCTTCTTTATCCATGCACCTGTCGATGTTTTCCTTCTTGGTCTCCAACATCTCTTTGCATTTCATGGCTATCACGGTCTACGTTTCATACAGGGTTGGAATTTTCAACCTGCATTTCAGTCCTCCTCTCGATGGCTTCTGTGTTCTATTTGTTCCCAGGAAAAACCATCTGGGCTCCCAGGTTATAAATTAAGAACATCATGTTGTACTTTTGCCTCTCCTATTTAGACCCTTAAACCATCTGTAATTTGTTTGTCTGTGTGGGTCGTGGCGGGTACTTACATCAACCTCTATTTCTCACTTTGCTCTCCGACACTGGTTGTTCACTATCCCTTCTTTCCACATTTCCCACCGGCAGCACCTTGTTCGTATGCCGATGCTAAGATAGGCACGGACCTCTGAGGGGTCCCCGTCCGTTTACCTATTCTGTATTAGTGGCCTTGTGGTTGCCTGACTTGTCTTATAAAAGTTATTTAACAGAAATGTCAAGCTGTTTCTGCTCCTTTAGAAATTATTTCTAGAACCTGTAATCTTTTTTTTTTAATTTTTTTCAACGTTTTTTATTTATTTTTGGGACAGAGAGAGACAGAGCATGAACGGGGGAGGGGCAGAGAGAGAGGGAGACACAGAATTGGAAACAGGCTCCAGGCTCTGAGCCATCAGCCCAGAGCCCGACGCGGGGCTCGAACTCACGGACCGCGAGATCGTGACCTGGCTGAAGTCGGACGCTTAACCGACTGCACCACCCAGGCACCCCTAGAACCTGTAATCTTCTAAAATGGATCTTAGCTCCTCCTGGCACTGGGTGACTTTGGTTCTGTTACTTTACTTCTCTTTGCCTGTTTCCTCTTCCATAACACAGAGAAAAAGGTCAAACCTCCTCCATACAGTTTTTGTGAAGATTCGGTGAGTAACTACACTTAGGGACACTTCGGTGGCTCAGTCCATTAAGCGTGTGACTCGATTTTGACTCAGGTCACAACCTCATGGGTTTGTGAGTTCAAGCCCCACATCGGTGTCTATGCTGGTAGCATAGAACTTGCTTGGGATTCTCTCCCTCCTTCTCTCTGCCCCTCCCCTGTCTCACTTTCTCTCTCTCTCTCTCCCTCTCCCTCTCTCTCTCTCTCTCTCTCTCTCTCAAATAAATAAAATAAACTTTTAAAAAATGAGCAAATACAGGGGCGCCTGGGTGACCCAGTCGGTGAAGCATCTGACTTCGGCTCAAGTCATGATATCGCGGTTCATGAATTCAAGCCCCACATCGGGCTCTGTGCTGACGCTCGGAGCCTGGAGCCTGCTTCGGATTCTGTGTCTCCCTCTCTCTCTCTGCCCCCCACCCCGGTTCATGCACTGTCCCTCTCTCTCTCAAGAGTAAATAAACATTTAAAAAAAAATTAAAAATGAATAAATCCACTTAAAAGTTTAGCAGAATGCATGGCGCATAGTAGGTACTCAGTATTCATAGCGGAATGAACGTCACTCCATCACCGCAAGCCTGATTAACTTGGGAGATTACACAACACCTTTAATGTCTGTGTGAGGCGCCATCATTTTTCCCAAACAACTGGGAAGGAAATTGGCTCAGAGAAGCTAATTTGGCTAATGTCACAAACCTATTATTTTGGAAAGGGGACAGAAATCGGATCTTGCTTTCTTTTTTTTTTTTTTTTTATTTCCCCCTCTAGTCCCATAGCCTGTGAGGTTGTCGATGCAGAGAATGAGAGTGTTTTGTGTTCAGTTTTAACGGAGGCGTTTGGATGCTCTCTGGAGACATTAAGTCAGCCTACTTCTGCGTATTTCTTTGGTCGATTCTGGTTTGCTTTTTCGTGGGGATTTGCTTCTCCCCTTGATATTTCCAAGTTGTCATACTTCCCTGAGTTTCTGCTTGGCACGAGGGGCTGATAGGGCTCTAGCTGCCCCGGGACCCGGCCTTGCAGGCTGCACTCCCCAGGACCCCCAGAGAGCTGGGACAGGGCACGGAGGCAGGTGTTTCTCCGGCTGGGCGTTGGCATCCAAGCCTCTGCCCCAGGAGGAAGGAGATACAGAGTGTGCACCTTCCCTTGCCATCATGTCCCTTGCTGTTCTGCACCAGACTCCCCCGGAGTCCAGAGGGTCCAGAGAGGATGGTTTGCTGGGATTCTTCCCCTGACTGGCCGAGGCCTCACCACTCAGATCTCTGCGAGGTCGTCCTGGGGACACTCCCGGGCCTCTCTGCAGGGTATTCATGCGGGGAACCTCCTTGCTCCCCTTTCTCCTCCCCCTTCAATATCTTTCTTCCTCATCTGCCCCCGAAGCTCCCACCCCTGCCCCTCTTTTCTCCATTCCAGGTACCGAAGATGGAGCCCCAGCCTCTTCCGTGACGTGGCGGTCACAGGGCCCCACCCCCGCAGCCACGGCCAGTGGAAGGGTCTTCTGGGGGAGGTGCAGCCCAGGCGTGCATGCCGGTCCCAGAGTCTCCTGACCAAGGCCATGACCAGACCTGGGAGAGAGGAGCGGGTGGGACGCAGGGGAAGCGGGGGCAGGGGGGTCTTGCCCTCCACGAGACATGTCTGCAGTGAAAATAAAGCCTGTCTCTTCCTCTCCAAGGATGAGCTTGCGTGGAAGGCAAGGGAAGGTAATCTTCCTTCCGTGGCAGACGTGCCTACAGACACTGAGCCGGGTCTACGGTGCCGTCACACTGAGGGCCCTTGCCCGCTCCCCACGACCTGCTGCGACTTACCCCAGCCGGCACCCTCATCGCCACCGGACTGCCTCTCTGTCCCCCCGAAGCAGAAAGGGTCAGTGCACCCCGCTCTCAGGAGAGCCGTGAGCCCCCAGCCTCCTGACCAATGCCTCCCTTGGAAGACTCCTTTCCTTCTCACTATCAACGTGATCTATTTCCACTCTGATTCGAAACCCACTTTTTTTCCCCCCAAGGAATGGTCTGGTCCTCTCTGTTTTACTGGCTGTGCTCTGACTTCTGAAAGACCAAGAGCCAAAGCGGTGCGTTTCCCAGGGCCCAAGGGCAGACTCGCGTCAAGGAGCTCCCGGGGAGGACCGATGCACACAACACACCCTCCTGCACATGGTCGACTTCGGGAAGACATGACGAGCCTGTTGGAGCGTCACGCACTCCGGTTTCATGGGGCGGCCAGGAATGTGCCAGAGCAGTCAGCACCCTGGATCCAACCACGGTGACACCGCGTTCTTTTGCTGTGGAAGACACTAACGGTGGGGTTGGAGGATTGACGTGTTTGGCATGAGGAGATGCTGCTTTGTAAGACATTTTAATTTGCAAGGAATGAGTCAAAGATTTAATTTAGCCGCTTGTCACAAAGTCAATACCGAATTATGATAAATTTCAGCGTTGCCTTTTTTTCCCATAACTCAAAGCTCTTGGCTATTTGATTCTTCTGGAACACATTATCTATTGGTTTCTTATTATCACAACGCCTATGTGGTTTATAGACCTTCTCTAGCTCCTTCTCGCTACACGCTCTGAAGAACCCTAGGAGGGCGGGCCAGATCGAAGGATGGGGAGAGGAAATCCCCACTGGGGGAATGGTTTCCCTTGCTGAACAAACTCAGGGCTCCCTTGACATAGAATCCTCAGTCCTAGAAAGTTCCCCATTGGGTTCAACAATTAGGTAGTGACGGTGTTATCGAGATCTTGAACAATACTTGGATTATTAGCCCCGTTGGCTCTGAACTGCAGTATATTCAACCACGCAGAAAGAGTTTCCAGAAATGATGGTGATGTCATGCTGAAGTTGTGTGCATATAAAAGAAGTAGTTATAATATCACAGAAGTCCATAACTCAACCAAAAATCCTTGGTTCTTACAGAACGGAAAGAACAGTGCAGTTGGCAAATGGTCTCTGTCAGGCCGGGTGGGCCGTGCGATTTAATACCAACTGTTATTGTCCTGGTTGGATCTGGGTGACAGTGTTGCACGCCCACCTCAAACCACTTACGCAAAAGAAGACTTTGGCTCACGGGACCCCGGACTGTTCTGCGCTTACACCCAGAGAAGGGCCCAGATGCGATGGTGCTCGGGGGCAGGCTAGGACTTGAAGTTAGAAAGCTCTCTTGGTGCTCTCTGGCTATGGCATTTCCACCGGACAGGACGGGGCTGCCCAGAACGGGAACCAGCCTCTCACAGAGCACAGACAGACTCCCCTGGCATTCCTCTCTCCGCCCCATAATCCAGACGTTTCAGGGGCTCGACCCTTGGAGCTGCCTTACTTTAGGAATCAACCCTGGATGAATGAACTGGGCCAGGGTGAGGGAAGGGAGGGAGAGCGAGGTCTGACCACTGACCTGGGTGGGTCCACGTACCCGCTCCCGGACCGAGTGGCGGTGGGGAGGTGGGCGGCTCCCTTGACACTTCCCAGAACAGGAATTCTGGACCAGAAAGACCGATGAGATGAACAACAGATTAAAATAGCCTTGAGAGATGCCAGACTGCTTTGTAAAGCCCTTTCTCATATTCCTCATTCAATTATCTCACCGTGAGATGCAGGATTTTTATTGTCCTCCTTTTAGAAATAGAAGACTGGGATTTGGTTAAAAATCTAGGTCCTTGGATGACACATTTCCGAACGTTTTTTGTTTGTTTTTGTTTTTTAATGTTTATTTGGTTTTGAGAGACAGAGAGACAGAGCACAAGCAGGGGAGGGGCAGAGAGAGGGGGAGACACAGAATCCGAAGCAGGGTCCGGGCTCCGAGCGTCAGCACAGAGCCTGACGTGGGGCTAGAACTCATGAACCGTGAGATCATGACCTGAGCTGAACTCGGACGCTCTGCCAGCTGAGCCACCCAGGCGCCCCTCATTCCAGAAGGTTTTAACTTAAGACATGGAGTGAAATTATGTTTTGTAGCCATGCTTTGAGCAATAAGGGGCTTGGGGAGCCTCATCTAACACACACAAGCCTGGTGACGTAGGGATTTTGAGGATGTACAGGTCACACAGCCTGTCTGTCTGTCAGAAAGTGACGATCCTGAGATCAGCACAGCATTCTTGAGGCCCAAGGAGTGCAAAGCGAGCCGGGGGATCTTGCGACAGCACGGCGCACGTCATCACGGAAGAAGCCGAACGCCTTGGTTGCCGGATAGCAAATGGGGAGCATCCTGTTGCAGCTAAATTAAGAAAACGCAAGCATCGATCCAAGGGCAGTGCCGTCTGCATGAGGCAGCCCGTCCACCACGTAGCAGGTGGCTGGAAAAAAAACAGTCGCTTCAGCAAGAACCGAGATGTGGTGGCCTCAAGCCAGGCAGTTTCAAAGGATTCGTGTAAGTTGCATGCGCGCCATAGTCAAGGGGTGACATTCACAGAAGCAGCACTCTTCAAATGGATTTGCAGCACGTGACCGGAACCACAGTCTTCACTACTCCTGCCCCACACCAGGCCACAGCAAGGGTCGTAGGGCCCGCAGCGTCCAAGCTGGGGGGAGAATCTCCAGCTGCAGGCCAGGTGACAGAAGGCTGCTCTATTAATCAGTCGTAGAGTCCAAACGCTGTTGTTGTTGTGTCTAGAAACAGAGGACTGGAGAGACATCTGAAGATCCTGGGCCTATGACTGAAGATAGCTCATCTCCAATCAGGCCCTCCATACCGACTGTTAGTTATCAGGGCACTCTCTTCGGAGGCAGACGCTGGGTTGTGTTTTTCCCCATTGCACAGTCCTTGGCGGGCAAGCCACCGGAGACGGTTGATTGACGCCCTTGGGAGGTGGGGGCGGGGTGGTTACACCTCTTCGCAAACAGCTCAGTGTCAGCATGTGGCTGGCCGAGGGAGAGAGCAGGTGTTTCACAGACTGATGGCTAAACATTCCGGTGTGTCTTCAGTAAGCACGGATGACACGGCCGCACACATAAGTAGAAGAGATCAAGATATCACAACTCACGTGTTAACCAAAAGTGTTCCACAGAGAAAGGATGCAGAAATCTGTCCGGGGCCGCCATAGCGAAATATCAGAGCCCTGGTGGCTGAAACAGTAGACGTTGATTTCTCATGGTTCTGGGAGGCTGGGAGTCCAAGGTCAAGGCGTGCACAGGTTTCGTTTCTCCCGAAGCCAAGTGCCTTCTTCTCGTGTCCACACGTGGTCTTTCCTCTCTGCACACGCGTGCCTCGTGTTTCTTCCTGGAAGGACATCAGTCCTATTGGATCAGGACCCCGCCCTGGTGATCTCATTCAAAGGCTCTGTCTCTACATATGGTCATGGTGGAGGTTAAGGGTTTAATATAGGAACTTAGGGAGGACATGATTGGGTCCTTAACCAGAACGGAGGCCTCTAGTAGCTGGTAACTATTTTTTCTGGAGCTGTAAATATGGAAAACGCTCTTTGGGGAACATTGGCATGATTTTTTCCCCCTGGGATTTGGCACTAGGTTCTGCCGCTGCCTGAATCTAGGGTGGGACCATCTCCTGGCCTCGGTAGCCAAAGCCCAAAGCGTCGCCTGTGACCGGGTGTTCGGTGAGGGCAGGTGCCTGGGGCTGACCCAACAATGACCTTCTCATCAATGCAATAACGCCTATTTCCTCCCAGTTGAAGGTTAAGTTTGAGGCTTTCAAAAAATATTTTGTTGATTTTACCACTTCCAGAACATATTTGAATCAAGTCCTTCATTGAAATTAATAGTCTATCAGTCTAAGAAATGACTATTTCTCTCAATAAAAATGGTCTTTACAAGGCCTCTTAGTGCATGCCTCCCACTTTCCAGCGTTTGGGTGCTGCCTTCCAAGTCAGAAAGAAGGAATCTCTGCATAGCATGGACCCAGTGTTTGTATACCCCTGTGGAAGACAGGCCTTGGCATTAAGCTCTTCGATCGTAACCTAAGTGCCTGACATTAATCATTTTTTAAAAATTTTTTTTAATGTTTATTTATTCTGACAGAGAGAGACAGAGTGCAAGCGGGGAGAGGCAGAGAGCAAGCCAGACAGAATCCAAAGCAGGTTCCAGGCTCTGAGCTATCAGCACAGAGCCTGACGCGGGGCTGGAACCCACGAACCTTGCGAGTCTGACCTGAGCCGAAGTCTGACACGAAACCGACTGAGCCACCCGGGCACCCCTAGCTTTTTTGATTGCCAAGGCACCCGTTTCAAAAACATCCATCTCAAATAAGCATACTGCCAGCTGCATGACACAGCCCCCAGTGAAACAACCAGGTAAGGACTGAGTCTGCCCACACCCAGGAGGTCACCGACGCAGAAAGCCCTCGGTATCCAGCTTACAGAGGATTCGAGAGACGCTGCTTCTCCCTCCCCACACCCTCTTCCCTGCTCTTGTTTCAAATTAGCGATAGTAAGCCCACGAAGTCCTAGGCACCCCTCCCTCGCCCCCAGTAAAAGCAGAGCCCCAGGCCCGCCCACGCTCCCTTTCTACCCATGACCTGGCTGTGTGACCTTGGACCCGCGGTGCGCCCCGCAGGACCTGTGAGTAATAGAGCGTGCTCCCTAGGTTCCCCGACGCTTTTTGCTGAAGTGCATCCTGAGAGCATAGTAAGAATCACAAGGGCTGGTCCAACCACGGTGGCTCTAGCAGGGGCAATGTCTGCGGACTCACTAAAAGTAACAGAGGCCTGGGTGGGTGCCTCCGGCCTTCCCAGCCAAGACCGTCATTATCAACAGGCGAAGACCAACACAACACCCCCCAAAATTCAAATACCGAGGCCCTAAGCCCCGCTGTTTCAGCTGCCTGGCCCGTGGGATTTTGTTACAGCCGTCTGAGTGGCCCCGGGCTGCCGTCTACAGGATTTCCTCTTCTCTGGCTCACGTTCCCGAGTCCACAAAACAGAAAGACACATTCTTTGTAGCTATATTTTTTTTTGGTCCTCATTCATTTAGGCGCAAAGACATGTCACCCACAACACCCCCGGAGGTGTGAAAGGTACATTCCGCAGTGACATTCTCCACAGGGGCAGGATCACTGCCCGCTGCCAGATGATGGCATGTTTTGCGGGTGGGAAAAGAGAAAGGAATTGGCTATCTGAGCAAGAATGGCTGCCAGGCTTGACTTTTACTAGAAAAGTTGGTCCAAGCTTCCTAGTGTTTAGAGAAATGAATAAAACGATAGGTCAGGAAGTGGCCCAGAACTTCTGAAGGACCTTTGACTGCCAGAGCTGATGTGACAGAAGGATCCAGAGCTCCTGCTGATCGCAGAATCCGTGGGGCTGTTTTGTTCCACGTGGAGCATACCCTAAACAGGTTTCAGAAATGAAACGTTTCTCCGAAATCTCTGGGTGGTCTCATCCAAACCCAAAACTTTAACTAAACATGAAAGGCTTCTAAATAATGCAGCGGCTGAAATCAAGGGTTATATGCATTTCTTTTTTTTAATTTTTTACATGTTATTTATTTATTTTGAGGGAGAGAGGGAGAGAAAGAGAGAGTGAGTAGGGAAGGACAGAGAGAGAGGAAAAGAGAGAAGTCCAAGCAGGCTCCGTGCTGTCAGCACAGAGCCCGACTTGGGGCTCGAACCCATGAACTGTGAGAGCATGACCTGAGCCAAAGTCAAGAGACTGATGCTCAACGTACTGAGCCACCCAGGCGCCCCGAGAGTTCTATTTATTTCTAAATATTTTTTGAATCCGTTTGTTCACTGGAACATCCGTCTAAGTTCTCATTCTGTGTCTGAGAGACTTTAAAAACCCTTCCAGACTTTGTAGGCTTACTGTGCAGTCAATAGAGCAGCCCCTCCCTTTGTGATGCTCCGGTCACAACAATTCAAGATAACATTAGACAACCTCACTCCCACTATTGTTTTCACTAAATTCAGAAGGAGGTAAGCAAGCAAAGATAAGCATTTGGATTTTGAAAAGAAAAGTGTAAACACAGAATTTTATTTCCGAGGGACGAAGAGCGTCGTAATGCCCTGTAGGACAAACCCTGGGCTCCGTCAGGCAGAAAAATCTGGCAGTTGGGAAGTCAGATAATTCAGCGGGTACGAGCCCGACAGAAATAGCGACTGGCACATTGATATGTGAGGGGACAGCTGTGCTGATACTAATTCAAAGAACTGCTAGTTAAGCGATTGTCCACACTAATTGTGTTATCAAAATGAATTTTCATATTCTAGATGTCGTAACACAAGGAAAGAAGGTTCACGCTTCGATGCAGTGGCCACGCGTACGTCTGGAAAGCCCTTCTATTATGTTGTGTTCTACTTAGTAGCCAACATGCAAATATACTACCGGTTTTATAATTGACTTAATGGGGTTTTTTTGTAATGCCTTTTTTTCAAGTAGGCTTCATGCCCAGCATGGAGCCCAATATGGGGCTTGAACTCACGACCCTGAGATTAAGACCTGAACTGAGATCAAGAGTCCGAGGTTGAACCGACTGAGCCACCCAGGCGCCCCTGTAATGCCGTTTTAATGAATATAAAGTAAGGGTTTGCTTTCGGATTCTTTTCGTTCGTTTATCTCATTGCCACTAATGGAATGATCAAACAAATATATTCCGAATACTCATGCTTTGCCATCTGATTGCAGCACAATGATTGAAAATGTATTTTGGTGGGGTTCCCCGGGCGGCTCGGTCGGTTGAGCGTCGGACTTCGGCTCAGGTCATGATCTCGCGGTTCGTGAGTTCGAGCCCCGCATCAGGCTCTGGGCAGACAGCTCGGAGCCTGGAGCCTGCTTTGGATTCTGTGTCCCCCGCTCTCTCTGCCCCTTCCATGCTCGTGCTCTCTCTCTTGTCTCTCAATAATAAACAAACATTAAAAAGAAAGAAAGAAAGAAAGAAAGAAAGAAAGAAAGAAAGAAAAAAGAAAAGGTAGTTTGACGAGTGGTTTTTCCAGTCCTGGGCTATGTCACAGACACCATCTATATGTCATGAACTCAGAGCCTCCTTCCACGATGCAGACACGAAAGACACTGGAAACACGAGCACAAAAAAGCTTCCCGAACCTTTTGCTCAGTGTGGTTGCTGCTGTGTGTTAGATCTGAGTTTTCCCCATGGGATGCGCAGGGGAAGAGGGGAGGGGGGCAGGAGACAGGACTGTCCCGCTTCTGCGACAAGTATGAGGAATGCCATTTCCAGGAGACCCGTGTGGAGTAACGGAGTTGTTGAATTCAGCCACGTGTCAACACCCCTCACGGAGAATTCAATCTCTCCCCGCGACCGCCCTCCAGGGACGCATCTTGGATCTTCCGTGCTGTCCGCGTGCACCAACCGGAATAGGCCCCAATATATGGCCGCAAAAGTAAAGAGCCATCTTGTTCTACTTTGGAAAGACATCTACAGGAGATGTACCGCCACTGCCCAAACTCGTATCATTTTCACTTAAAAATCGTATTGTTGTTAAGAAGCAGAAACAGACCTATAAATTCGGAAAACACACCGATGGTTGGCAGAGGGGCAGGGGACGGGGGGATGGGCGGAGCTGGGGAAGGGGAGAGGGAGGTACAGGCCTCCTGTTACGGGAGGAATGAGTCACAGCATAGGGAACACAGTCAACGGTAATGCAACCGCGGTGTATGGTGACGGGTGTTGGCGACACCTGAGGTGAGCACCGTGTAACTTCCAGAAACGCTGAATCACCGGGTTGTGCACCCGCAACTAATGTGCCCTTGCATGTCAACTGTACTCGAATGAAAGAAAAAATTAAGGAAAGGACGTTACATTGTTAAAAATGCCTCCCTTGATCTAGGCTAAAAGAACAGAAGGCACATAATAGGCCATTAAAACATGGTCAGTCTAAACCCTGAAGGACAACTCACAGGTGAAAAACCACACGGAAGCAGAAACCAGCATTCAAAGTGTCCTCGAAACGTATTCTTCTCTTCAAATCTAACGGACTGTTATTCTTCTAGCTTGGAAAGCGAGCAGATGTCCCTGACTCACACAGTACTGAGAATGTGTGCATTATCCCGGGAGGGGCCGGGACTGTTCCTGGAGAAACGCATTGCCCATTCAGATGTAGGCATTTGCTCTCAGTTTTTCAGATGACTCCAAAAGTCATCCGCAATATATTGCTACTTGAAGAGTAAATCACTGTTGCACTAATAGCCCTGATGGATCCATTTTATTTGACTAATCAAGTTGCTTGATGGGGTTCCAATTTTTTAGATCCACGAGGGAGATTGGATCGCATGATGCACAATTTTTCACGCTGATTCCTCTAATTACCAAACCTTAATGCAGTTTCTGGTCAAAAATCACAAATGTGTTTGATTTAACAAATGCTTCCTTCGCCACAAACAAAGCCCTTGAGGTATGCTTTTAGAGGTGGGGACGGTTTTCTTCTTTGGCATTACCTAATCTGATAAAGTACAGCCAGATGATTCAAAGTGAAAATCCAGATGCAGAAAAAATGCTTTCAAAGTTTCAGAGCACTTTTTAAAATTCCTACTGGCTACCCTACCACGCTGTGTCATGGCAAGTTTGCCATATGTGATTTAACATGAATCAGTGACAGAATTAATAGACTCAGTGTAGCTGGCTCTGATATCCAAGGGTGAAAATTATGTTTGCTCAAAGCGCAGGGCATTTAAGGGAAGAATTTTCTCCATGGCAGATCCCAAAACACAGATCCAATCTAGCTGTGTGAAAAATACATTATGGAGAGAGGATCCTTCGGGACTCAGTTGGAAGGAGGTGCCCATGGAAAACCCTGAATTAGCTCCTTGGGAAGAATACAAAATAAAGAGGGCATTGGTAGGTAGACTAGGAGATCCAGGGGTGTCCACAAGCAAGCAGAGTCCCCACCTTCTCTAGGGATTCAGGATCGATGACCTCGGGCACAAGACGTGACCTCAAGGAATACAGATTCCCACAGGACCCGGAAAGGATTCTTCTTCAGGAGCAAACCAGAGATGTTTTCTATCCCTGCCCGGGCAGGACACATCTCCAGGCAGAGGACTCTGACTTGGGAGTGAGAGGGAATGATAGCCTGTAAGAACTGAAGTGCCCCGAAAACACAGGCATCTGGACCCTGCATTGAGTGAACCCCGAGTCCTCTTATGTCAGCTGAAGGAAGAAGGAACGCTCCGGGCTGAAAGAGTTGTGGAGTCTCGCTACGTATGATCTTGTCTCTGTGCAGCCTACTTATTTAACGGTTGATTTTGCACAGATCCCATCACTTTCTGTTAGTCATCCTTGTTCCTGTAACTGAAGCAACAGCGTTGACCTGATAGATCTGGGCGAGGAGAGTGCAACCCAGCTCGTCTATCGAAGCAGAAATTGCCCGGGACGAGGCTAAACAGGCAAACACTTGACTCAAGGCTTTTGTAATAGGGGAGGGAGACCAGAACTCAGTCTGAGCTCAGCTCTGCTGAAACAGAGCGGCAAGGGTTCAATCCTCAAGGGACCTGGTGGACAAGTACTGGAGGGCGTGAGGGACGAGGATGGTCACGGAGGTGCATCCTGCATGCTGATTGTTCCTGCATCCGCAAATGTTTGCGTCTGTGACCAGGCCACCTGTGTTTGCTAATTGTCACCCATTAGACTAAGGCTCCCACCCTCCCACAGAGACCAGGGGACAGGGGCGCTATCTTCCTTCACGCTCACATCTTCTTGAAAAAGACATCGCTAGGTTCTAAAAGTGGCAAGAGCCTTTTTAAGAGTCCCATGTATGTCAAAGGCACAGAAAAAGGACTTACAAAACTTTCCCAAAGAAAATACTCAAAGAAAAGGGAGGTCGAGGGCCAAGAGTCAGGAAGAAAATCTGTCTCAAGGTTAAGCAAGCCGAGGGGGCTATTAAGGCTGTCCTGGACAAGTCCATAAACTAGAGATTTGAGAGATTATTCAAAATTGCATAAAAGCAAGCAATAGTAGGGACACCTGGGTGGCTCAGTCAGTTAGGTGTCTGACTTTGGCTCAGGTCATGATCTCGTGGTTTGTGAGTTCGAGCCCCACGTCGGGCTCTGGGCTGACAGCTCAGAGCCTGGAGCCTGCTCCCAATTCTGTGCCTCCCTCTCTCTCTGTGTCCCTCTCTTGTTCGTGCTTGGTCTCTCTCTCTCTCTCCCTCTCTCTCTCTTTCTTAAAAATAAATAAACATTTAAAATTTTTTTAAAAAATAAAAAAAGAAAGAAATAGTAAAAAAAAGAGTTAAAGGAGAAAACAAAAACACTATCTAAATACACAAAGAACAGGATCCATGGAACCAACATCTCATGGAAGAGTCTCAACAGAAAAGCTGGAAACAGCCTACAGGGGTCACGTCCGCCTGCAAATGATGGATGAGCATCCAGGCTCATCGGGCCCTATCAGAACTTATTGTTAATTCTGTTTATTTCATTTCCTACCATCAAAATCATGAAGTGGGACTCCTCAGTGAATTTCAATTGTTACGCTTGAAACGGTGGTCAGGTCGTGTGTCCTTGACTAGCAGGTGGCGAGGCAGGCTACCTGTGGCAGGCGAGCTTCCGAATGACAGATGCTCCATGACCTTGCACACGTAGTTAGCCACAGCGTGTGCACTCCAAAGTAAGGATGTCTTCGAAGGTGGCAACTGTGACTCACCAGGCAGATCCTAGGATCTCCACCCGTGACCTTGGGCAGAACAGACTTTGTAAAGAATGGAATCTATAAGGTGCTGCCCAAGACTTGCTCCAGGGCTGGGATCCACACACACAGCCTTTTCTCTTCAAGTCAGAGACTTGGTGAAGAGCAGAGACCTGTCCACCAAGGGGAGTTTTCAAATAGCACCCAGCCTACAGAGAGCACGGCAGAGAAGTCTCGTAGCCAATCGGGTACGTAAATGTGGAGATTAGCAGAATGTCTGAATTCAGATCAGGAAAAATGGATGAAGAAGAGATAAGGTGGTCGTTCAAGAAACCTGGGTCAAAGCGTCCAGGGCAAGGCTGAGGCTCGACAGCAGAGGCGAGCAGGGGGCAGAGAAACAGCGGAGCCCAGAGAGAAGCACCCATGTTCGGACAGAACACACGGAGGCTGAAAGGGGTTTCAAGGTCAGATGCTACCAGGAAAGATGGGAGCAAAGCCAGCTGGGACCTCGGCTGGGGTGCAGAGAATTGAAGCGAGGGGGGCAGGAAGGACACGTGTCAACCTGGACCTCTAGAAGCACGATCACAAAAAATAGGAGAACTTTCAGATCATATCTGCAAAACCACCAGGACCAAGAGGGGTTGGAGGTGTTTGGTTGTAAGTAGGTTGTTTATGATGTAGATGCGAGTGTGTTTCTCTGGGGACGTTTGAAGGAGACAGAGAAGGACATTGGGAGGGCCGGATGCCCAAGGACCCGGTGTGAGCAGCGCGCAGTGGGAAGAACACACAGTCACCGACCCCACAGCGGACAACCCCAGGGGCTAACGCTGCGGGTGCCGCTGTGTCTCCGTGAAGTCGCTGGATGCGGGGGGGGGGGGGGGGGCAGGTAAATTCTGGGGGTGATGGTTAGGTCAGTGGAGAGAGCATCGCTGGAGGCCACTCACAAAACACAGAGTCAGTTTTGTTGCACAGGTAACAGACTCTACGGGAAAGCCCGCTGGCCCAGAGGACCCGGTCGTGCGCGTTTCTCCAGCAACACTCAGTGCCCCCGGGGTCAGTGTGCGGGGAAGGCAGACGGCAGCGTGGTTGACATGAAGTTCTCTGCAGGGACGTGTTGAACCTCTGCATCATGCGGTCTGAGCTGGAGTGTGAGGCCTGGAAAGCGAAAATAGGACGCTGGTACCAGCAGAGAGACAATGTCACCTGTCCCCATCTCCTCTGGTGGGAAGTCTTCCTCTGCCTATCCCGGCACCAGAAGAAAGGCCTGGCTTCCTGTCCCCTGCTCCCCGCCGCCCACTCTGTCCCAAGGAGGAAGAATTAGCTGGCTCGAGTTAGGGACACAGGTCCCCGTGAGGAAGCCTTTAGCGTTGCCGTCCCCTCTCCTCTCCTGTCCTCAAGGAATTCCTTCTCCTCGCTGCCTCCACCTCCAGGCAGTCAGGAGCAGAACAGGGCTGCGGGCCTCACCCAGCCCTCCTCCTCGAGAAGCCAGCCGGGAGGCGCTCTGGCTGCGAAGCTGGGTTCAAGTGTGAAGAAAAAGATGCATTTTGGCGTCAGGAGCAGGCACCTTTCTCCAGGGCAGGGGAGCTGTTTACAAACCGCTGACTCGATCTTCCTTTGCAGTCGTGGGTGCTTCGCAAGCTACCCCAGTGCCCACGAAGGGGGGAGGATGAGGTCAGACGTTGATGGCAAACCTACCAGCCCTTCCCCAACGGGCCGACCCACAGACCTTCCTGGTTCAGTGGAACTCCAGTAAGACTGGGCGGCCTTGACTTTTAAGAGAACTCCCTGGGGGATGTTGCTGGCCTGCCTTGCTCAGAACGCTGATGCCTAAGGAAGACCACTGTAGAGGGCAAGAGGCCTCCCCCGCTCCGCTCGGGACCACGTGCAATCCCGAGCTCAAACATAATGCAGGAAATTTCGGGATGGTATTCGCGGGTTCCTCCTGGGCCTGCAACCCACGGCTCAGGGTCCCTACGAGAGGAGGAGCCCACTCTAACGCCGGAACCGATTCCATTCTCAAAGCCCAGAGGACTTCCCGGCAAATCCGAACATTGATAGAAAACACCCACCCAGACGTGAAAGATCGTGGGCTAAAGCTCTCTGTGCTCCTGTTTTCAGAATCGATGTTTTCAGCTCCCTACGTGTTCGTTCCTGTGTTGGTCTCCACCCACGGGGCTCACGTCGGAAAGGCTAGACACGGCCCGAGGTCCCGGCCTGGATTATCTCATGCGCGTCCATCCCATTTGTCCTACGCTTACTGAAGAAAGGTGGACGGAGTGCGAGACGGACCCCCGAGGACGCGGGCCACGGAGTCTGGAACGTGCGTGTAAATGAGGCTACGCGACATCCAGCCCGTCCGAGGTGGGGGTCGGGGGGCAGAGCACGGGGAGCATCTTCCCACGTCCCCCCATCCGGGAGATTCCAACCCTGAACTCCCGTTCACGGCAGGCGGTGTCCCAGGGGGAGCAGAAGCCCACGGGCGGGTCTGAGAGAGGAGGCCCCAGGCTCACGATTCTGGCCCAGGCTGCGCTGAGGCTGCCGTCCCTGCACACGGGGCGTTTCCACGGCCCCATCAGACCACATGCCTGCGAGCCTCCTGCACCTGCCTCTGCCACCCTCCAGCCAAGTCAGAATCTTCCAGCGCCTTGCGCACGCTGGCCTCTTTCCTTCCTCCTGGCTTCACACATCCTCAGGCACGCTCTTGGCACACAGGACTCGGAGAAGGCCTCCCGGATGGTGCCAGGTTAGGCCCTGCCAGTCTCCTCTGGGGCGGACCTTGGAGGGGTTCCCCCGTGGTGCTCTCCACGGATGGCGATGATGTCCGCATCCTTCCCGGAGGCTGCCGCTGGCTACCGTGAGGGACCCCGTGTCATCTTGTTCACTGTGGCGGCTCTCACACTCAGCACGTTGCAAACATTCAGAGTTTTCCCGGAAAGCATGGATTCCGAGGTACCGCGGGTTGGATCGGAAGCTAACAGCCAAGGTAGCGAGGGAAGCGTCAGGCCAAGAGTGGCCACCCATCGTCCGTTCCGTCCTTTGTTCCTCCAAAAAAACACAAAGCGATTTCACTATTTGCCGAGGACCTGCCACCGGTGACATGAGGTGCCTTCTGCTTCGGAAGTTTGCCCAGTGAAGGGGGTTTTCTGTGCTTCATGAAACAGCTACAGCCCAGCGTCTTTGGGGATGTGATGGTCATGTGAACAGTGTTAAGAGAACCCGGGAGGTGAGCAGACAAGTACGCTGTATCTAGGGAGGCTATGGACAGCCTGCCTTGTGAGAACTGGATCGAGTCCGTGGGAGGGAGGGAACAACGTGGCTGGCACCGGGGGGTGTGGCCGGGGGCGGACGTGGGTGCGGGGAGTAGCCGTGGGGCTCCTCCCCTGGCTGATCAGGTCTCTCACCCCGAGATATCACGGATACCGTCACCTCTGGGCAACGGACATTCATAGGGTCTCGGGCCAAGTCCAGCAAGATGCGGATCCTGACGGACAAACAGGGCTCACCTGCGGAAGCGGAGATCAGGGTGTGTAGGGAGAGTCCGGAACAGGATGGGGAGAAGGGAGGCTGGTGTTCAAGGTGGTCTGTTTTCCTGTGCAGACAATCGCCTCATCGTAACAGGAAGTGTTGAACACGCCCACCCTGTGCTGTGTCTCTGCCCTGTGCTTTCTTGAGTCCCCACCACAATGTCACAGAACACACGCATACACCCCGGGACGGACTGGACGTGCGTGTGGCCCCCAAAACGAGAGCAGGGTCCTATGGGGTCGTGAAGACAGGCGTTCCGGATGGGGTGGTGCCCTTACGAGAGGAAGCAGAAGGTTCCAGAGAGCCCACTCTCCCTCCACACCAGTGGGCCAAGGCGAGGCCAAGTGAGGACACAGTAGGACCGTCCACAGGCCAGGAAGAAGCCCCCACCAGAAGCTGGCCGCGCTGGCCCCCGACCTCAGAATTCCAGTCCGCAGACTGTCCTGTAAGCTGCCAGCCTGTGCTAATTTGTCATGGCGCCCGAGCTGGCCAAGACACCTCGGCCCCTACCCTGCTTGTGGCTTCCCCAGCGGCTCTTCTTCCCCCTTGTCTCCAGAGTCTCTACCCCCCCCCGCCCAGGCACAGGGCATTTGATCCCTCATGCTGCTGTGACGAGTTCCTGCAAACTCAGTGGCTTAAAGCAGCACAAACTGCTTGCCTCGTAGCTTCGTAGGTCAGAAGCCTGGGCACAGTGTGACTCCTCCAGTCTCTCTGCTCTGGGCCTCAGGACTCTGAGATGACGGTGTTGAGGAGGCCGCCCCTTTCTGGGAGTTCTGGGGCAGGATTCACGTCCGAGCTCATTCAGGTTGTTGGTGCCATTCACTGCTGGTTGTATGTAGGACCATCCTCCTCGTTAGCTGTCAGTCCAGCGTCTTTCTTGGCTTCTAGCGGCCACATTCCCGCTCACAGAATCTTCTGTATCAGCACTAGCAATGGTACACAGCTTCTTTTCATGTCTAGAGTCTCTCCAACTGCCCCTTCTGCACATGTCTCTTCTGCCCCCGGCCAGAGAAACTTCTCTGCTTCTTCTAGGACTCGTGTGTTAGGTTGGGTCAAAGGGGCAATCCAGGATCATCTTCCTGTTTTAAAATAAATCACCTAATTACGTCTGCAAAAGCCCTTCTCAGCGGTACCCAGGATGCTCTCCGTCACAAAGACATAATCCTAAATGGGTTTGCTCTTGATGTCAGAGTGTGAAATTGATGATACAGATAGGAGAAATTGATAAGTATATGTCACAACCGGAGGCTTCAACAACCTCCTATCGGCAGTTGTGAAATCAAGTTGGCAGAAGGGGATAGTGGTCCTGAGCAGAACTATTCATCACTTAACGTGGAGACTTTGATAAGCTACTCCACCACCAACAGCAGAATACACATTCTCCTTACGCTCACCTTGAGCAGCAACCCAGATAGATCACAGTTTGCGCCATAAAACATAGCTTAACAAATTTAAAAATTAGAAATTAGAAAAATTAGAAAAATTAGAAATTAAAAAAATTAAAAATTAGAAATAGTAAGGGGCGCCTGGGTGGCTCAGTCGGTTGAGCATCCGACTTCGGCTCAGGTCATGATCTCACAGTTTGTGAGTTCGAGCCTCACGTCGGGCTTTGTGCTGACAGCTTGGAGCCTGGAACCTGCTTCGGATTCTGTGACTCCCCCTCTCTCTGCCCCTTCCCTGCTTGTGCTCTGTCTCTCTCTATCAAAAATAAATAAATGTAAAAAAAAGTTTGTTAATAAAAAATAAAAAATTAGAAATATTAAGTATATTTTCAGACATCAAGGGTGTTAAACTAGAAAGTAATAACAGAAAGATAGCTAGAGAATTGTCTAATATGTTTACTTTGGGAATTTAACAACACGCTTCTTAATTACACATGAGTCAAAGGTGAACTTCCAAAAGAAATTTTAAAATGCTTTGAACTAAATGAAAATAAAATAGAGCTTACCGAAATTTGTGGGATATAGCAAAAATCAGTGCTTACAAAGACATTTGTAGCATTAAACGCAAATATTAAAAAATTTTAAACAGAGATAAAATCAACAACAGAAGTTTCTAACTAGACAAGGACGATCATTTTAAGCCCAAAGTAAGTAGAACAAATAAATAATAAAAACTAGAGCATAAGTTAGTAAAAAGTGGAATTCGGACGATAATAGAAAAAGATAAATGAGACCGAAGCTTAGTTCTTGAAAAAGGCCAATAAAGGACAGCTGGGAGCTCAGTTAAGCGTCCACCTCTTGGTTCCAGCTCAGGTCATGATCTCACAATTCATGGGTTCGAGCTCCAAGTCAGGCTCTGCACTCACATCACCCTCTATATGCCCCTCCCCTGCTTGTGCGCTCTCTCTCTCTCTCTCTCTCTCAAAACAGATAAATAAACTTTAAATAAATAAATAAATAAATAAACCAACAAAATTGATAAATTCTAGACAGGCTCAAAAAGAAATAAATATAGAGACATAAACTACTAATATCATGAATGAAAAAGATGCCATTACTGCTGATCCCAAGTACATTACAAGGATTATTAAAGCACACTACGAATAGTTCTGTGCCTACCAAGTTGATAACTTAGATTAAATAACTTGAAATACAAAATATCAAAACTAAAAAAGAGAAATAGATCATCTGAACAGAACCTGAATAAAATGATATCATTAAAGAAATTGAGTTAATCATCAGAAAAGAAAAAAAATACCCAAATGGTTTCATAGACAAATTCTATTAAATATTTAAAGAATAAATGATGCTACTTCTCTACAATCTCTTCTGGAAAATAGAAGCAGGTAGAACCCTTCTGAACTCATTCTATGAGGCTGGCATTACCCTAATCATGAAACCAAGTAAAGACATTGAAGGAAGGGGAACGACAGACTAATATGTCTCATGAACATAGACATAACAATCCTCATCAAATATTAGCAAATCAAATCCAAACAATGTATACAAAAAATAATATACTCACAACTTAGTGGTAGGTATTCAATTTGGGCAAGCCTGGTCCAAAACTTTTTAAATCAATTGGTTTAATCCATCATATCAGCAGACTAAAGAAAAAAAAAAAAACCTTAAGATCTTATCTTGTGCAAAAGATAAGTCATTTGACAAAATCCAACACCAGCTCATAAAAAAAAAAAAACCTCTCAGCAAAGTTGGAATAGGATGGAGTTTTCCTAATTTTATGAAGGATGTCTACAAACAACCTATAGCCAACATCATAATTAATGAGGAGCTAGATACTTCCCCCCATCAGATTCTGAATAAGTCAAGGATGTCTTCTCTCGATGTCCCAGTTCAACACCACACTGGAAGTCCCAGCTAATGGAATAAAATAAGAAAATGGGGGTGGCTCAGTCGGTTAAGCATCCAAATCTTGATCTCAGCTCGGGTCATGATCTCACAGTTCATGACCTCAAGCCCCACATCAAGCTGTGCACCAACAGCATGAAGCCTGCTTGAGATTCTCTCTTTCTCTCTCTCTGCTCTTGCCCCACTGATGCTTGCTCACTCCCTCTCTCAAGAGGAATAAACTTAAAAAAATTACAAATTATAAAATAAATAAAATAAGAAAAGGAAATAAAAGAGGTACAGATTGCAAAGAAAGAGGTAAATCTGTCTTCATTTCCAGATTACATGATTTTAGATGCAGAAAATCTGAAAGAGCTGACACACAAAAACGTCCTAGAACAGGTAAGTGAATACAGACAGCAAGGTTGCAGGATGCAGCGTTAATATAAAAAATCAGAGTTACTTTCCTATATACTCGTGAAAAGCAACTGGAATTTAAAATTTAAAAATGCGTATCTTTCTCAATAGCACCCAAACATAAAAGACTTAGACATAACTATAATAAAATATGTACAGGCTTTATATGTGGAAAACAAAAAGTCTCATGAAAGAAATCAAAGATGTCGAGAAATGGGGTGAGAGTCTATGGTCACAGATTAGAAGACTTGGCACATTAAAATCTTCATTCCTCTCAACTTCAGGTATAGATTGAACATAATTCCAATCAAAGTCCAAGCAAGCCATTTGGAAGTCACCAGCAAAAGTTTTCATGAAAGGGGAAACGACCTAGAATGCCAGCACAATACAGAAAATAGAGAGTTGGAGAAGAGCTCAGGCTACCTGATTTAAACCTTACCATAATTGGCTTCAGGAGTAGACTTTAGTGATTCATCACTCATATATTCATTGCTCATCCCAACAAGTGCCCTCCTTAATATCCATCACCCATCTAGCCCATCACCCACCCACCTCCCTTCACCAACCCTCAGTTTGTTCTCTATCGTTAAGAGTCTCTTATGTTTTGCTTCCCTCTCTCTTTTTTTCCTCTATGTTCATCCATTTTGATTCTTAAATTCTACATATGGTATTTGTCTTTCTCTGACTGACTTATTTTGCTTAGCATTATACTCTCTAGCTCCATCCGTGTCATTGCAAATAGCAAGATTCCATTCTCTTTTTATATCTCAGTAATATTCTATTATATGTACATACTGCACCTTCTTTATCCATTTATCAGGAGATGGATGCTTGGGCTCTTCCCATAGTTTGGCTCAGGGCTCAAACTCACAGTGAGATCATGACCTGAGCTGATGTTGGCCGTTTAACCAACTGAACCACCCTGGCATCCCTAAAACACCAATTAGATTCTACTGACACATATTAGAATGGCCAAAAACAAAAACACAAAAACACAGAAAAAAACAAAAAACAAAACAAAACAGAAAAAAACAAAAAACACCCGTCAAAGCTTACTGTCATTAAGTGTGCACACTAATGACAATTCTCATTTATTGCTGTGGGGAGTACAAAATGGCACAGCCACATTGGAAGCCAGTGTAGAAATTTCCTACAAAACTAAACAAAGTCCTACCATACAAGCCAGCAATCATATTTCTAGGAATTTAACCAACTGCTTTGAAAACTTACATCCACACCAACATTATAAATGCTTATAACTTAATTCATTATACTAATGAATATTAACGATAATTCCTTATCACCTAAAAGTGGAAGCAGCCATAATGTGTTTCAGTAGATGAACAGATAAACACACTCTGGCACATCCTTACAGGGGAGGTCAGGATATCCCCGAATGTGTTGCACAATGCGACAAAATAATCTAACGCTATAACAAATAAATGAAACAATCTCATAAGGGGAACAGGGCGGGGGGGTTCCATCCTAAGCAACTTCAGATATGAGTGGAATCTATAATTCGGTTTGTAACTTGTTCTACAAGTGTTCCACAAGACAAACAAACACTTCTAATAAGTTTTAACTTGATAAACGAGCAATGTCCTGCAATACGAGCAGTACATGACTCCAAACGTCACATGATCACAACTGAGCCAATGGTTCCTCCGTCCCCCCCCCCCCCATTTCTCTCTCTCTATCTCGGAGGGATTGTGGATGATCATCTGCCATGCTCAGATGTTCAGTCTCAGGCCACTGTGTTTAGCACGAATCAGTGATTTCTCAAAATGTTGGAAGGTGCCCACAACTGGCATTGGTGTATTTTTTGTCACTTCAAAGCACCTAAGGACAGTCCTTTGTTTTTCCATATAAGAGTGAGCTTAGGGATGCTTTGCTGCATTCTAGGTCAGGCTGTCTGCAGATAGAGACCCTTTCTTCGGCTGCCTTATTGCCAGTTCCATTAAGTACAGTCTATGCCAAGAGTTTATAAACGCTGTACTGTAGTAACATTCGTTAGTGATAGTGAAAGTTGTCCTACACAGTAACCCACCTCTCCCTTGTCTCCCGCACACCACCCACGAAGGTTAATATGTTTCCTTTATATTTCGTATTTCTTTATTCTGCATTCTATTACAGTATTGTAATCTTTTTTATATGAATACTTTGGGGTTGTGGAATGAATCATCTGAGTTTCCATTATTTCTTATGGGGAAATTCACTTTGATATACAAATGCTTTGGATTACAAGCATGTTTCCAGAATCATTTATGCTCACAAAGCGAGGTCTTACCGTACATCAGTTGATAAAGTTATTTCGCGTGGGAGTACGGGTTAACAAATATGCTACTGCTCTACATGAACACTGTCACTGAGTAATTAGGAGGATGGATGGCAGATGGTCAGAGTGGTAAGTTACAGATGAGCAAGGAGAGACTAGAATGATCCATGAAGCAATGGAGGAGAGTCTAAAATATCAGTATAAACTCATAATTAGCAAAATATTGAAAAGTATGTTCCCTCTAGAAATGTGTGCGAGATATTAATATATACAGGAGTTAAAACACACACATGTATTCCCTTGCCAAGCCAGCTGAGAGGGTCAAGAAGCAACAACACCCCAGGAACGAGGAGTATATCTGGCTCCCAGATCTCGGCTTCCAAGTCCAGTCTCCTGATGCGGGAGCCAGGATTCCTCAGATAAAGGGCTGATTCCATGACTGGATATAAAAAGATGAGCTTGGAGCATCCTGTAGGGCCCAAAGTAAGGAATTTCTCAAAAACAACCAAGCAAACGAAAAGCACAATAATGGGGTGTCTCAAAGGGACACGGGAGCCAACTGGAACAGCTCCCCATGGCCATTGCTAAACACCTAAGTTACAAAAGAAGTACAACCGTATTGGACTGGAATTCAGAGTACACAATAAATGTCCATGAGTTCACACTGATATCCAGAAATTTTTAAATAAATAGATATGGAAGAATAGACGAACCTCCCATGCAGAAGAACTCCCAGTAATTTATGTAGATATTTGCTATAGACTGAATCTTTCGGTATCCCTCCCCCATTCATGTGTTGTGATCTAACCTCCAATGTTATAGTGTTTGGACGTGGGGTCTTTGGGAGATGATTAGATCATAAGAGCAGACCCCTTATTAATTGGATGAGTGCCCTTATAAAGGAGACCCCAGACAGCTTCCTCATCCCATCTGCCATGTGAGAGCACCGTGAGAAGACGGCCATCTATGAACCAGGAAGGGGGATCCCACGAGACAACGAAGCTGCCAGCACCTTCACCTGGGGCTTTCCAGCTTCCAGAACTATGACAAATAAATCTCTGTTGTTTACAAGAAACTCAGTCTATCGGATTTTGTGATCGCAACCCAGACAAAGACAAAACTCATAAAGTACAATTCCCCACTATGTAGTATGTGTTTCACATAGTGACTTCCTTCTAAGAAGTACACTACAAAAAGGAAGAAAAGGTGTGATTTTTTAGTGGAGAAGCTGAGAAACATTCCCTCAGCCAGGAGGTCAAGGTCAGCATCAACAGTGATAAGTCACGTTGGTCGCAGGCACCCTGGAGATGATTAAATAAAAACGGTCCCTTGTCTCATGGACCTTCCTCCCATAAAGTCATTCTAGTGGTGAGAAAAACCTCAGATAAATCCCATTTAATCCACATTCTATAAAATACCTGACGAGGACTCCTCAAAACATCAAAACAAACACATCAAAAACAAGAAAAGACTCAGTAACTGTCATAGCCAAGAGGTGTCTAAGGTGACAAGGTATCTAGGATGTCACCCTGAATACATAACGGGCATTG
Source organism: Prionailurus bengalensis (assembly GCF_016509475.1). Taxonomy (NCBI): domain Eukaryota; kingdom Metazoa; phylum Chordata; class Mammalia; order Carnivora; family Felidae; genus Prionailurus; species Prionailurus bengalensis. Next base: position 237,195,863 of record NC_057343.1, on the reverse strand, counting down.
AGTAAAATAAGACAGTCTGAGGGGCACCTGGGGGGCTCAGCCGGTTATGCATCCGACTCTTGACTTCGGCTCAGGTCATGATCTCATGGTTTCATGAGTTTGAGCCATGCATTGGATTCTCTCTCTCCCTCTCTCTCTCTCTCTCTCTGTCTCTCTCTCTCCCCCTTGGGATTCTGTCTCTCTCTGCCCCTCCCCCACTCACACCATCTCCATCGCTCTCAAAATAAATCAACTTTTTAAAAAAAGAATATAAAAAATAAATAAGGCAATCTGAATATGCACTTTAGTTAATAATAATGTATTAGTATTGGTGAATTCATTGTAACCAAAGCATCATAATAATGTAAGTTATCAGTAAGAGAGGAACCTGGGTGTGAGATGTATGGGGACTCTCTGTACTACCTTCACAATTTTTCTGGAAACCCAAACTATTCTAAAATACAACATGTATTTTTGTAATGAAGAGGTCACCTCTGAAAGACTGGGTGTTTCCCCCAAACGGACTGAGGTAACCCTGGAAGGTCCTTCAGACAGGACAAAAAAAAAAAAAAAAACAACACACTACCTTGAATATTTAATCCCCTGAGTAAATGAGACGCATGGAAAACTCGGGGTTTTTTGAGAGAAAATAGATGTTTTATTTTTGCATGACTGAACCACAGCATGTAATTTTTAACCAAGCTAAGTGTAATTAATAAAACAGTTTCCTTCCGAAATAACGTAACAAGTGAAAAGATGGTGTGTTATGTTTCTTGCTAGGTTAATCCCAACTCTTTAGACACATGCAATCCATTTATTTATTAAAGACAGTGTTAAATAAAAAATAAATAATAAAAGTGACTTCACAACCTTCTTTACCCCTATGTATCTGTTCTACTGGTGGTGTAATTACTGTACCTCGAATCATTCGGTGTGCTAGTTTTTTGCATAATCTAATCAGTGCCCCCACCGCCATCACCACCGCCATCGCTGTCACAGCAAACATCTCTGTAATGCTTCCCATGGCCCAGGCTTTGCTCTCGGGGTTTACGCAATTCACCCTGTTAATCTCTTCAAACACCCCAAGAGGTATATTCCAGGGGGCAACTGAGGCACAGAAGGGCACAGAAAGGGAAGGGGGACCTTCCGGACAGAACAACGGGATGGAACAGTAGTCACCCTCGGCGGCCCCGTTCTGGAGCTCACACTTCCGTCCGCCAGCAGGTGCGCCTTCCACAGACAGCGTGGCCCCAACACGGCAGGGTGCCGATGCTCAGGAAAGCAGAAGCTTTGCCCCTGGTTGGCTACCTTGGGGGCCCATCTGGAAAAGGCACCTCTCACTTCACTGCTGAAGTAAATAACAAGCCAGGATTTCTTGAACTGGGTCGAGTGTGTGTGCGAGGACCTCTGTGACCCGTGGGCAGAGTGAGAGCGTCATTTCGTCCCCTGGGCACCTCGGCGCCGGGCAGAGAGCGGTAGGGAACCCGGGGCCGCTCCTCCCAGGGACTCTACTGCCCAAAAAACATGTGTTTGGCAGCTGGGGGGACATGTTAGTTCAAAGGAAATAATAAAAGGCAGGGGGAAAGAAGGCAAATGTGCATTCTCCAGTTATTTACTTGTAACATATGTTAAATAATTGCAATGTGTTTGTTTTCATGTTTCGTTACTAGGAACTGTTACCTTATCTCCAAAGAATAGAAGGCGGCCAAGTCACAACATGTCTTGCCTCCTTCTAAACAAGTCATTTATGAGCAGTGGGCGTAATGTTGACTCTGACTACATTAGCAGCAAATCCTGGCTACTTAAAAACTGGGAAATAGCTTCCAGACACTTAATAACTAGCAGACCCGTTCTCCTTGCAACAGCTTGGTAAGCACTACCTGTCCCCCTGTCTGTCGGGGCTCCGCGGGATGGGCAGACCATCCTCCTAGACTGACGACCGGCCACTCCAGAGAAGGACTGTCTCGTCACTCAATTTCGGAAAAGCAGTTCGCCAGTTTTGAAGGAGCAGACCCAACGTTGACACAAAAAGCCGGTCCAAGAAACGGTCTCACGCTCTTTGAGGGTCAGGACGGAACAAGGGGGAGAACGTGGGCTGTGGAGTAAGGGTGCGAACAGTGACCCTAGCAGTTGCTTACAGTATGAGTAGGAGCTGGCTGGCTCCACGAGTCTCCATTGCCTCATCCACAACTTGGGTCCGATAAACCACGCTCCACGGAGTGATGCGAGAGTCGCCGAAATCCTCAGCCCTGATAACGACCATGAGTCCATTTTTATTTATTTCCATTGCTCTCCGCGCCCCACCCCTCACCACTGAGCCTGAGTTAGATCCAGTCTCCCAGCAGTCTTAGAACCCACACCCGAGGGAGGAAGTCTCGCTGGGATAGGACAGAGAAACACCTAATGCGTTGACCACTTGACGCCTTCTGTCTCATCCTCGGTGGATGCACGGCCCCCTTCCCGTGGCTGCCACTTGAAAGGAAGTGAGCAGGTAGGTGCAAATAGCTACCGAGGGGGGGAATTGCAATTTCTTGGAATAGCCAGAAAAAAAGTTTGTGAGGTAATCAGGAGCCAAGCCGGAGTGTCCTAAATGAGTATCACGCGGAATCCTCTGGATGATGCTCTTGATATCTCCTGGCCTCTAGGGCGGGTCATTCCTCACCTGTTTCCTCCCCCCATGAGAGGCGGGTGTGAGCTTGGCAGAAAAGAAGGCTGGGGAATCACACGATGCTTCGGTAGGGATGCCAGTCTGGTCCTGCCCAGAGCAGGAACCTTAGCTCCTAATGAAGGTGCTCCCCTGCCACCAGCATTTCTCCAGGCTCTGAACACTCAAGGACCATGCAGATGGCTTGTTCAGATCGGCTTAGCTGTGGCCCAGCAGCCCAGGCTGCCAGATCATAAATATTTGTTAGATGAATGCTGTCTAGGTCGTAACTATTTGACCCAGGCGATGTCATGACGAAACGGGTGTTTGGGGAGCATTAGTCTGATAAGAGTGCAGGTTGGTTGGACTAGAAACATGCGGGGGCGGGGGGGGGGGTTGGAGATGAGAACCAGAAAGATGTCTTAGGGGACGCTTACAGTGGACTGGGGTGATGACATCCAGGGCGGCCGCAGAGCTTAACCCTGCGTTTCCACTTCACAGAGCAGAGCGTGTGGAGCACACGGACCTTCCGCACGGGGCCGGTTTGCACACTCGCCACCCATCTCCCCCGTACCCTTCCTTTTTCTCTGTGCAGCTGGAGATGCTTCTGCCCCGAAAGTAGGTTCCTTGGTGTTCGGCTTTCATTCCAGAAGCTCTCCAAAATGGTCACAGAGAGAGGCCATTACTGATTAAAAAGGACCACATTCATGCTGTGTAGCCTTGCACGTAAGTGTGTGCCTTAGTTAAGAAGGTGGTTTCTGCATAATCGTACGAGTGTTTCCATCACGGCTCTGCCCATGCGATTACTTGCGTTGTCTTCCAAAATCCACAAAAGGCCTTGACTGTAGTAGTTCTTTTCACCTGAGCTTAAAAAAAGCCCATCGACGCAGAGTTTTCCTGTGCCTATTACATGCCAGACATTCTCCTTGATTCTAGGAGCAAAGCTTACATTTTGGAGAGATGAACAAATCGGAAAGGAGGAATCCACTCCTGCCTCCCCTGGTTTCAAACCCTCCGGCCGGCCGTCTTTATACTCTGAGCAAAATCTAAACTTAGCATGGCCTGGAGGTTCCATCAGGGTCTCGGCGCCCCCACCCCCTCTGGCTTCCTGGTCAAGCTCTTTCTCCTGAAACGAATTCTCAAGCCATCCTGGAAGGTAACACATGTTCTCTCAAGCATTCTGTGTTCTCTCCTGACATTTTCTGCGCTCCTGCCTCTCTCAGGGCTTGGAACCACACCCTCTACCCTCACTGCTCGCCCGCTGCCCAGCTTTCAACTCCCAGCTTCAATGGGAGATCCACTTCCAGGAAGCCTTCCGTAGAGCCCGGCCCAGCACCCACGCCTTATGGGTAGTTCTCTCTTTCCTGCCATGACATTCGTGACAGTATTTTACCACCAGCTCCTTTGAGCATGAGGATTTTACTGTTTATTTTTGTGAACTCAATCACTGGACCATAATGATATATGCTCAGCATGTGTCGAAGGAAGGAAGGAAGGAAGGAAGGAAGGAAGGAAGGAAGGAAAGAAGGAATGAGGGAGGGAGGGAGGGAGGAAGTAGGAAGGAAGGAGGGAGGTGGGAGGGAGGGATGAAAGTAGGATGGAGGGAGGGAGGGAAGAAGGAAGGAAGGAAGGAAGGAAGGGAGGAAGGAGGAAGTAGGGAAGGAAGGAGGGAGGTGGGAGGGAGGGAGGGAGGGATGAAAGTAGGATGGAGGGAGGGAGGGAAGAAGGAAGGAAAGAAGGAAGGAAGGAAGGAAGGAAGGAAGGGAGGAAGGAGGAAGTAGGGAAGGAAGGAGGGAGGTGGGAGGGAGGGAGGGAAGGAGGGAAGAATGAAAGAAGGATGGAGGGAGGGAGGGAGGAAGGAGGGAGGGAGGGAGGGAGGGAGAGGGAGGGAGGAAGGAAGGAAGGAAGGAGGGAGGGAGGGGGGAAGGAAGGAAGGGAGGGAGGAAAGGGAGGGAGGGAAGGAGGAGGAGAAAGGGGATAAATTAGGTCTTATGGCCATCTCTTGCCATTATTTTGCTCTATGACTAAATCTCCTTCCCTGTGGGTCAGTTCCGTCCTTATTTCAGTGACAAGCAGGCACAAACTAGTGAGTGCCTCACCTCTGCTGATGGCATTAGCAAGAGAGAAAGAGAGAGTCGGAAAGGAAGAATCAATAGTTGGTGACAGATCCAACAATGAAATGAAAAGGAGAGTTTCCCTTGTCTTCTGAATGGAAAAGATAGATTTAAACAACCGTTATCTTTTCACAGACAGTTTGTATTCTCCACTGGGCAAGAGTTGGGCACTTGAGTTTCCCATGTAAGTCATAGCGTTCATGAGAACATAAAACATGCATTGATGTAGAACTGAGCATGGAAGCCTTAACGTAAACACGTAGAGTAATTGCTGCGCTGAATTATTTTACAAACGAATAGACCATCCAGAATACTTCCTCAAGTTTTAATCCAGTGGACAGTGAGTGTGAACCATATCATGTCCAACATGGTTAGCTCCCTGCCTGCAATTCCCCCTCTTTTCTCAGCTGAGATCCCTTGAATCCTATCTTCAGATTCCAGGGTGCTCCCCAGCTTGAAGCTTAAAGTACTTAGAAGGGCTTGAGCAATCCATAAAACCGTGATGAGATTAAAAATGAAACCAAAGAAGGGACGCCTGGGTGGCTCAGTTCGCTAAGCGTCTGACTTCAGCTCGGGTCATGGTCTCGCCCTTCTTGAGTTCAAGCCCTACGCTGGGCTCTGTGCTGACAGCTCAGAGCCTGGAGCCTGTTTCAGATTCTGTGTCTCCCCTCTCTCTCTCTCTGTCCCTCCCCTACTCATGTTCTGTCTCTCTCTCAAAAATAAAAATCAAGATTGAAAACAATGAAACCAGAGGAAACAAATATGCAAGAAGCAGGTCAAGTATGTAGCTGATGGGTTACGTGTTCGTTGAGAATCCGCTCAGGGTTAGTGAAGCCCAGTGGTCCATACACTAAAGGTGAGAGAGGAAAGGCCCAGGGGGTGTGAAACCTTGGTGAGGGGGTAGGGAGCAGGCTTGAGGGAAAGTGAGTAGTCAGTCAGGAAACCATCCCCAGAGAGACTGACCCACACACTTCTTTCCACGGAGCTGGACACGGAGGTTGAGACTCGCATGGGGAACAGGACGCATTGCACAGACCGTGAAGCCGCAAGCCTGGGAGGAGAATCTTCTTTTAGATTTGAATTTAGGTTACTGACAACACTGGGGACTCCTTAGAGACAGAATAATTCTAGGATCTCACGAGGGGTCTATTGTGTTTGAAAATTCCTGTCCAAACTCGAACCTCCAGAGCAGGAGCACTACTGCTGCTTTTCTAAGAAGAGAAAATGGAAGTCTATCCACAGATGTCTTCATTATGGGGCAATAACTCCTCCTGAGTTCCACCACCCATGTCTGTAGCCTCCCTCCCCACCATAAGGTTGACACACGTTCCCCAGGCTTGTGTTGATTTTAAGTTAGTGCCTTCACTAGTAAAGCCCTGGGGAACTCACAGCCGCCTTCTTTTTACCATTATGTCTGGGCTTCCGCTATTCGTCATAACGAGTATTATTAGAGCCCTTTTGAGTTTACAATACATTATCTCATCTGGCCTAAGGATTTGGCACAGTTGTTAGGCATAAGCAACCATCTGGGGGACTCTGATTTACAAGTCTAACATTAACCCACCAACAAACAGCCCCCGAGCAGCTACTGAAGGCCAGTCACTACCCTGAGTACCTGCGGGAAGTTGGGAAATGAAGGAACAACAACACCACGATAGAGTGGGCTGAAAGAAATTTCTAATTGCAGGTAAAACAAACATCTGTGCATATTCAGGTCTCATGAAAAATGCCAGTGTCGCCTGACATTTCCGCCTTGACGGCCGCCATTTTTCTACGCACACTCCCCGGGGGGAGTTGGCTTCACCTTCATCTTCGGAGTAATGGCTCTGAAGGGTCACAGCCCGAATCTCTCTTGAGGGCCAGGACTCCGCTCAGAAGATCCTCCTGAAAGTCTTCTTGGTACTTCAAACTGTCAAGTCGTGGCTTAATGATTTTCCCCAAGTATACCCCTTATTCTACATTCCCCTTCCTAGTCCCTGGCTCAGTTTCTAGGTACTGGCTCCAAGTTACTTGCCAGAAGTCCTAGGTCCCTCCCACTTTTTTTTCTTATGAATCGTCAAATCCTTTTGGTTTAGCTTTTTGAATGTGTCTCATACCATGTTTGTGTCTGTTAAACGACTATTTAACACTTCACGGTGTATACTTGCGTAGAGTATAGCCATATTAGACCCATCAGTCATTGCTTGCTGCACCGTGAACTTGTAAGCTCCCTGCCCTACAGGCAGTGTGTGGTCACCACATGGAGGATGCTCAGTAGATGTGCACTGAAAGAAAGAATTGCTCCACTGGGCACCCATTTTTTCTTCTCTGTGGAAAGCAAAATGGAGATGTGCCACTCCCTCGTGCCTGCACATCTTCATCCAATGAACTAGTAATCTGATGACGACCATAAAGGGATTTTAATATGTAATTAAGGTCCCAAGTCAGTTGACTTTAGGAGTTGGACATCGTCAGATGAACCTTCTCTCCCTGGCAGAAGAGATTTCAAGGAATGAGGGCATTTGATGAGAGAGAGATCTTCCATTCTTGGCTTTGAAAATGGAGGGGGTCACATGGCAAGGAGGGTGGACAGTTTCGAGAAACTGAGGATGGGTCCCAGGTGACTGCCAACAAGGAAATAGAAACCCCTGTCCCACGGCCACACTGAGCCAAATTCTCCAACAATCTGAATAAGTTTGGAAGTGAATTCTTCCCCCAGATACTCTGGAAAGGTGCACAGTACAGCTGCCCCCTTGACTTCAGCCTAGTAGGACCTTAAGGAGAGAATCCAGCCACACGCGATGCCAACTTCCGATCTAGAGTACTATGAGCTGATAAATGGTGGATTTTTTTTTAATTTTTTTTTAACGTTTTATTTATTTTTGAGACAGAGAGAGACAGAGCATGAACGGGGCAGGGGCAGAGAGAGAGGGAGACACAGAGTCAGAAGCAGGCTCCAGGCTCTGAGCCATCAGGCCAGAGCCTGACGCGGGGCTCGAACTCACGGACCGCGAGATCGTGACCTGAGCCGAAGTCGGACGCTTAACCGACTGAGCCACCCAGGCGCCCCAATAAATGGTGGGTTTTTTGAAGCTGCTAAGTTTCTGGTCATTTGTTATGCAGCAAAAGAAAACTAGCACACATCTCTTCTGACTGCGTAATGCTCAGTAAGGATAATGCTCGTCCTCGAAAATGTCAACGTCTGCCTTAGAATTCAATGCAGGCTTTATAAACCCCATCCTCCAGTGCCTCAGGAAGGATGGCTCGTATGTTTTAAAGAACACTTTGGGTTACTAAAAATTCATATTATTAAGAACAATTTTTAAATTGTTAAAAATGTAAGTGGTCAAAATTGTGACATTCTGCCCAATTCCATTAAAAATAATATGTAATATTCCACTAGAAGTTTTAAACTTGGCATTTGGGGATTTGGGTCTGGCCACCCATAGAGCCCAGAAGCAGGGGAATTTTTCTTTCTGAACTCACAGTTATTCATACGATGTGCTTGGAAAGTGTACATCATCTTCCCCTGGCTGGCTTTTCTTGTAGCAATTACAAAGTTCCTCAAACAGCAACATTTGCATCAAGAGTGAGGAGGAGCATCTCCTTTAACCTCTTATTCTAGACCCCATCTAAAATTCATGACTCCAAGGGTATTTCAACTTCTATCGTATTAAACTACATGAGTAGATCTGTCGAAGCCATAGTTTCCACTCGTTAACAAATGAAAAGAAAACAATATCAGAAGATGCCAGGGGAGGAAGTCAGGTGACATCAGGAAAGTCCCCCAGTGAGCAGAACCTTGGGTGGAAGCTCCTACTTATTTCCCTCCTAGTAAATCCTTACTTTAAGGACGAACCGGAAACAGTCGTAACATCTTTTGAAGTGTGGCCTGAATGCTAAGGAGAGGAACCCTATTGCTGCACCAGGCTGGGATCCTTTGTATGGGAAAATGTTTCCTGGTCATCCAAGGTTCCCCAGAGAGCTCCTGATTTGTGAGGGATGCCACGAGAACTCAGCTTCTGGGTGCTGCCGGAGTGCATGTTGGTGGGCGCTCTACTCAGCAGAGCTGTGAACCCAGGCAGAGATTTCCATCTCTCGGACACCTCAGCCGAGCTTCCCACCGACCCCTGCACCTGCCCGTGCACCTCCACCTCTGCCTGCGGCCATGCCCACAGTGGGTGACATGGGAGGCGGCACCTCCATGCGCAGGCGTGGCCCCGATGCCCCCCAGCTCCGGGAGCCGTGGCTGTTGGGGGTTGTGGAGCACGGGACATCCAAGTGGAGTTTGCTATGGCCATTCGACAGCCACAAAGCATACAAGTCCTTGAAAAACATGCATTTCATTCAGCTTTAATTTATTTAACTGAACATTTCACCCTGTGATTCACTACCCTTGTTCACTCCCCACCTGGCACCGAGCGGCAAGGCCTCATCCTTATCAGGCAAGACCCCGTTCCTTCTCGCCCACGGGGTCCCTCCAGTGGCTACGATGAGAAGCAGATGTTGCCACGACAAAGGAGCAAGACCGGATGTCCTGATGTCCACCGGGGCAGACAGGAGACACCAGCAGGACATCCACCAGGGCCATAATCTCAGGGAACAAGAGGGAATCCGGCGAGATTCTGGAACGTGGGAGGCTGCGGTAGCCGCTTCTATTGGGTGGACAGTGGGTACCCCAAGGACTTTTTGAAAAATCATTAGGTTCCCAACCTGGAGCTAGATTATGGAGCTACAAAGAGAAGTAGAAAAGGGGACACCTGGGTGGCTCAGTCGGATAAGCATCCAACTCCTGATTTCGGCTCGGGTCATGATTTCATGGTTCCTGAGTTCGAGCCCCATGTTGGGCTCCATGCTGACAGTGCAGAGCCTGCTTGGGATTCTCTCTCTCTCTCTCTCTCTCTCTCTCTCTCTCTCTCTCTCTCTCCCCAAATAAATAAATAAACTTTAAGCAAAGTAAGGAATAGTCCAGCCTCTGCATCTTTCATGAAACGATAGAAAGCAAGCCAGTAGCACCAGCCACAGAAGGCGGCCAGACACAGCTTGTCATTCAATACCCAGGCAAATTGTTTCTGCCTATATTTGGGCAGCAGAGTCAGAAAACTTGACAGAAGGAGCGACATTTGTGTTAGAACCTCAAGTAAGGGCGACTTCCTCCAGGCAGTGGGGAAGGCGCTCCCGGTGGAAGGCACAGCAGAAGCAAAAGCTATGAGAGGTGGCATCAGTCAGACGGGTGACGGAGGGAGAAAAATGGAGGGCTAGTTTAAGGCCCTGGGGCATCTGAGGGATCTAGGGTGTAGAGGGCCGTGGGGCCCCATCCAGTACAGACATCCGCTTTCAAATCTGCCTCTTCTCTAAGTTCAGCGCCTTTCCATCCCATTTCGTACTCTCTGGGCTTGACTGACATGACGTCACTCTGACAATTGGGTCTGCGGCACGAGGGCTTTTTAACTGCTTCTAACTGCCATTCTCGATCAAACTGCCCATTTGGAATTAAGCACGAGTGTAGTCAAAAATCCTCAAAAAATAAAAAATCAGCTGCACATAAAATCTGTGAGATTGATGAAATTTAAGTGACTGTTTAAGGACTTCTGCTTTGGCGGGGGGGGGGGGGGCTCCTGGGTGATTCGGCTCTTGATTTCTGCTCAGGTCATGATCTCAAGGTTGGTGAGATCGAGCCCCACATCGGGCTCCGTGCTGGCAGCACGAAACCTGCTTGGGATTCTCTCTCTCTCCTTCTCTCTGCCTCTCCCCCCAAGTGCGTGCACTCGCTCTTTCTTTCTCTCTCTCTCTCTCTCTGTCTCAAAATAAATATGTAAAGACTAAAATTATTATATAAATAAACATATATATAAATAAAATAAATAAGTTCAGCTTTGTGCTGTAAGAAGTGGGCTTTCCTTCTTCTTAATCACACTAATATCACATTGACAAGAGCAGTCATCTTCCTTATAAGATGTCCTATTTCTGTGCTTAGACCCTCAGCGACCCCCGCTTTATTTCCATCTCAGATGGCCCACATAAATGTGTCTATCACAGTGTATTCAACTCTTCCTTCTGATCATTTTACATTCTAGTTCAAAGGAGGTTTAAATGAGGAGCACATTTCTAATACCGAGGATTAAATGTTTACATCTTCTTAAATTTCCTTGGCTGAATCCCACTCCGCAAAACTGCATCTGGTTCAGGACTTAGTTATGCTCGCCCAGTTGCAATGACCCGGAGTAAAAATATCCATCTCATTGGAACCTTCTTCAGGATGTTTCCCTGGTATTTGAAGAGCGTGTGGCTTTACAGCAAACAGCGCATATGCTATTGAACGTACCACGGCGCGTCCCCCACCCTGGGCAACGAAGCCTCAGTTTCCCTTCTACGCTCAGCGCGGTAAATGGCAGCCAGAGCGTGAACAGCAAGAACTTGAGAATGTACAGCACGCGTCCCCCACTGGCGCCCCTCAAGTTCACCGTGGCTTTGGTTGCTCACTCGGGTGACCTGAGCCTGTAGAAAAGGCCGCCATCTTGTCATCGTCCATCTGAAGGAACAGTCCCGCTTTGTGCAGTTTTGGAAAGATCCTTCTGCGAGGCTTAAAGATCAACAGCTCCGGGATATGTGGATCATCATCCACACCACCAGAACGAGGAAAACCAGAAAGAAGAAAGGCACCATTACAGGAGGCACGTAAAAAAGCGATGAGCGGGTTAATGAATGAATGCGTGCATGGAGGAATGAAGACTATAGCCGAGGCGACTATCTGGTGACTGTCAGAATTCTAAGGAGATGAGGACACCAGCGACTCATGCAGCTCTTTGTTCTTTCGCATCATGTTCCCTTGTGAAAAAAAGAGTAAACATAGAATTCTAATGTAGTTTGCAAGCTGATTCCTCAGAGGTAGAATGTGGGATGATTTCTGGGTTTATTATTGCCAATTATTAAATTTTACCAGGTTTCATAAAAGAGTGTTATCAGAACTACTTCATACTTTTCAAAATGTTTCACGACTGTTCATTTCGCTTTATAAAAGGAGATGCAAAGACAATGAATTCCACGTCTCCTCCAATTAAGTCTCCGATGTTGCATCTATTACATTTCCCCTCTATTATGTTTTTTGTTTTGTCCAGAAAAAAAAAAGTGCTGTTCCCTTCTTGTGGAAGCAATTAAAAAAATCACCCATCACAATATAAAGTTCCTTCATTAATTGAAATGTCTACAGACATTTTCATCGGGTTTTCAGAACCCACGCGATCCTAATTCAGAAGCTGGACACGAGACAAACATTACTTCAGCATCCAAAGTGCTGCCATAGGAAACAAATGGAAGCAAAGAGGGGGAAAAGCCATAATGAAACCGAAGTCTAATTAAAACCTGACAACGAGCTCATTATACCCAACCAGCTCTTGTTACAGTGGCAGGAAATGTGAATGGAAAACCCCACAGACAAGATGCCGTGTCTCTGGATGGTCTCTGGAAAGCATTAGACTTTGGATAAAGAGCCCACAGTCACAGGCTTGAGATAGGACTTGGGCATCTCTCGTTTCCTCCAAGTTGGGCTCTTTCTGAGTGTGTGTGTGTGTGTGTGTGTGCGCACCCACATGTATGCAAGCAGGCTGGAGAGAGCCTTGAGCACCTGGCCAGCTGGATCATGGGAGGACAGAATCCGGGAGCTGGAAGGGCCTGCAATCAGCTGGGCCAATGCTGTTCCCTTGCCTCTATACAGGATCCACTCTACATCATTTCCAGCCTTGACTTGAATACACTTCAGGACAAGTGACTCCCTGCCTCATGGGAGTGTTTTGTAGGTGCACTTTCTCTATGGCTAAACCATGATCCGATTCCTGTTGAAATGCATCGTCTTGTGCCCCTCGTGACCTGTGGCACAGCGGGCACCATCCCCCCACTGCTCCAGTCACATTCAAGTCCTATCTGCTGAGGTGACAGGCATCAGGTGCTCCTTGTAGGGCACGGCCTCCCGTTCATGCTCACATCCTGCGTCCTCTGTGGGGGTGTAGCCGCCAGTGCCCCCACTAACCCCTGAAGTCAAGACACCATCGCTTCTATAAATGCACACTCAGGTTTCGTGAGCTTTAATTTGGAAGAAGTACAAAGTTCTGATTGCTGGCAATTTTATGAACAACTTACCCATGAATTCCTAGAAAGCCCCTAACTTTACATCGCCCCGTTAAATTTCATCCTGGTCCCAGTTCCCTTGTTTTGAATAATTCTGAAACTCGATTCTTCAGCTTCACCCGTTATATCATCAACAATCCCTCCCTTGACCTTTCAGGTCATGTGCTAATCTTATAAGGATGTTTTGTTGTGTTTTTGTTTTTTGTTTTTTGTTTTTTTGTTTTGTTTTGTTTTGTGTCCTCAAGAAGTTAACACGTGAGAAAGAACAGGAAACACTCCTATGTGTTTTAAGGTTTTCTCCTTTGGATGACACCAATTAATTAGTGGCATTCTTTGAGTAGAATGTTAAGGCAGTTGTGACCTATTGAATTGTGGTGTCATCCAGTGCCAGAGAATATCGAAGGGACAGCTACAGGGCCAGGCTGGAGGAGGAAGCCCAGAATCAAAGATGGTGTCTACTGCAAAGTTGGAATGAGCTTCGCAAGTTCAAGTATGGCTCTTCATTAATCTTTATGTAACCAAAACCCAGCAAAGTGAATTTACTAAACACAAAGAGAAAACATGCTGCCTTTGTGAAACTAATTGGACCAGATCTCATGATGGCTCATCTTTTTAAGTGCTCAGTGGACTGTTAATAATTACTTCTTCATTGTTATCAGTGGTCACTGTTGAGCTGATCGGCCCATTGTTTCTGGAATTCATCCTTTTTCCAATTTTGAAATGGGAAAAATATTTGCCTCCTCCACTCATCTGGCTCCTCTCCTACAATTCACTATTTTCTCATGGAAAAATAACTCCTCCATCATTATCTGCACATATTCTGGGGCTGTGAGTTTTCACTTTTGTGGGGCTGAAGTCTTGTACTTTCTGGGAGCGTCTGATGGCTCGTTTGCTTGCTACGCCTCTCCGGGGGCTCGGGACCTCTTGGCTAACACCTCTTACCATCCAGCCTGAACATTTTCTTCTAGTCAAAGATGATGGAAACAAAACAGTGGTCAAGAGTCCCTGCATTCTCTGTGTCTCCTGTTACTACTACGAAATTATCGACTCATCCTTTTCTCTCTCTATTCGGTCTGCAGACATCAAGTGCTCCCATCTGATGGTTGACAATAACAGGGAGAGTTTCTCAGAAAATGAAAAGTGGGAAGAACTTTCCAGGGAGTTGTCTTCCTCACTTTAATTTCCTGGAAAATAAACGGAAAGGAATAAGAAAGCATTGAATGGGATGGGCTTTCCATAATTTGTAAAAAATAGAATCTGGAACACGGAGATGATGAGTACACAGATCACCTCTTCAAAATCAGAATCTATGAAAGCACCTTTAAAAACTACATTGTCAAATTTGGGAGTGTGAAATATTCACTTCGTTCTCATGGGTCATGCTATTAAGAACCTCTCAAAATAACCAACGAATTTGAATATGAATTACAACAATCATTATTAATTGAGATAGAAATAGTTCCTTGAAAGTTTCACTGCGAGGTTGTAAAAATATAAAAATACTGACGAACCATAACATGCACATGTTCCTTTCGTGCCTGGGCGAGCATCTCTCCGAGGGACCTAAGGTGGAAGAATTTCCTATGCCACCCGTTTTTCCAAGATCCTGCCGTGTTTGGAATATCTCTTGGGAATCTTGGTTCCTATTCTTCTGGAAAGCCACCTGTAAGTTAAGGCAGAAGCTGCAAAGGAGGAGTGAAATGGGTTGACTTGATTATGTTTTTAACATTACTTCACTATTCTGCAATGCAAGCTCTTAGCTCCTGAGTCCACACATTTTTGAACAGGGTGTGTAGTTGATTTACTAAAGCCGTTCAGGTCAAGCAATCTGAGTCATTTTTTTTTTTATTTAAAATTTCAGAGGAGGCTCTTTTAAAGAAATCTCGAATTCGAGATATGTATCAGTGATCTAAAACAGTAACATGTCCATCTAAAGTCAGCAGTATCAGTTTGTTTGGTTAAGGGATGGATCGGTCCCCATAAGGGAATTCTGATTTTGCCTCTACTATATCAGCGTAATCTACGTAAAACCCAAGACATTTCTTTTATTTTGCTTTGATATTTAAATTTTAAGTACAAGTCAAGGGATGCTTTTTAATGCTTCAGTGCTCCTCAACACCTTTAACATGTCCCTCGCTGGGTTATGAGGAAAGTCTGCCAAGAGGCAGTCATGTGGCACTGCACTCTGGGCCCATGGCAGATAGCAAGGTGGACAGTCTCCACCAGACCTCACTGGTAACACAGTCCACATCAACTGGGAAGCGGTCTACATCAGTGCGTCTCAACATGGGACCCCCAGATCAGTAGTATCTGCATCCCTGAGAAACGAGAGTCCCTTCCAGGCCGACTGAGTCACAAAGTCTAGGGTTGAGCCTCCACAGTCTTCTCGTAAGGAGCATCTGAGCGATTCTGCTCCGTGCTGAAGTTTGAGAACCACTGATCTAGGTCACGCTCACTGCGTGGAAAACCTGTGTGTGAAGCACCGTAAGAGAAACAGAAATAGTGGAATCTGATTTTATACATACACCAGGATAAAGACGGACTCCAATGCTTTCAATCAACGTTCAAGTCCAAAAATACAATGCGTTGCTAATCACAGTTGGGGATCAGAAAGAACGAAGCACGATTCTGAAGGTGTGACAATGGCGTTCAGTAGTCTGTGGTCTTTTGAGCGACCCTCCTTGCCAAGATGTTTCTCAATGATATCTGCATTACCATTAAGAGTCTGCTACTCTCCTAATGCTGCAGGGGTTAACATCTCGCTACGGATAGCATTGCTTTCCAAATGTTTGGGGTACATGGGGCATCCGCAGCAGGACAGTGCTCTCAGGGAGGGATGTCAGGCTTGTCTAGCATGAGGGACGATGACCTAGTGACCGGCCCTCCTTACGTTGTGCCCACCTTTCAGACATCTGTGTTCAGACTGGAAGTCAGACCCATGAAGTCATTCCCTGTCGTATCGTCACAAATAAAGGCAGAAATGCTCTGTTTACAAAATGCTCTGTTTGACTAGGCACCCAAAGAATATACCATATCGAACATGGCCACTTTGCGTCCATGCTGTTCTATGGGCAATGGATGCTCTTTGGGCTGGAGAGCTCACCTCTGTAGGTTTCAGGCCATCATCATCCCCAGTCCTATGGGTTTACCAGGGACAACTTGGGACATAAGGTTAAAGATGACTCAAATGGATTCACACCATCGCTTTCAAATGCTTGTATGTTCAAGAAATAGACTTCTGGAGAGCAACTGGGACATTAATGCCGGAAAAGGCCCCAGGAACCTCGCAGCCCGACCTAACGCCTTGTCCAAAACTTGTCCATCCCTAACGCTTTGTCAGGCGGTGACTGGCACCCAGGCCCTCAGATTCTTACAGCAGTTCATCGTCCTGTTCTTTTTTGGCCTCTTTCATCAGTTGATATTGAGAAGGTAGAGAAAAGTAATAGTAACATGAGTGCTGTGCTTCCATCAGCACCAGTGACAAATCTCCCCTGCATTCTGACAGTTCTGGGACCTTCTACAAACTTGCCCGCGGTGTCCTGTGCCCCTCCTGCTCAGCGCTGTATGACGATAGTCACGATAAGTATTTGTGTATTAACAGGGTTTTTTCACCAGAATACAAAGTCCAGGAAGACAAAGGCCACACATCTCATGCTCTGAACTCCATTGCCCACGCTCAACACGACGTCCGCCATATTGCAGGTGCTCTGCATCGCTTTCCTGTGGAAGTAATGAATGAATCAATAATAATTAATGCAAGCATTGATATTACAGCCCATATCACGCTGTAGTTTTTCAGATCAATTTTCCTGCCTGGATCTTTTGCTGGGCTGAATCAAAGTCATTTCTCACCCCCACAGCTAGTGCAAAGCTTGGCTCCTAGGGATCTCAAACTGTTTTATGATTGAATGAATAACTCTTAGATTCTGGGAATGGCTAAATACGGCCTTGATTCTCGCTTTCATTGCTGACCAGGGACTTTTAAATGAAACATTCTATGTTCCAATTTTCTCATCCATTATATAGACACAATTATATTTGTCTTTGTCTCCCTGGGTTCTCGTAACACCCATGAGAAAAAAGGCAATACGAGGCAATGAGCCTTGAAATCAAAGGTGTTCTATAACCCTGTGAGAACAACACTGAAGTTATTACTTTCGTGCTGTTCTTTTCCTTCGGAAATACCTGTCCTTTCCTATTAGCGCAGGCAGAATCTTCCCATCGTACTGATTTTGCTCTCTAAATAGCATTTTCCTTTTCAGTATGTTACTGAAACCTCCCCAGTGGAAGACAGAAATCAACTGTGTGGACAATCCTTCAATTTCTTTTGCAGAACACTGAGGAGCCTCTTACAGTCTCCCAAACTCAGAGACATTATCCTAAGTCACTCATGATTCCTTTTGCCGCTGAAACTATAATTGTACTTCTAGAAACCCACAAAGGAGGTCACTGAGGTCCCATGTGTGGTGCAGCACACTTGAGACCTCCCATGGCCGAGGTTTCTCACACGGTCCCCTGTGTCCAGCTCCAGCAGGGAGGATCCTCCCACGGCGGCTAAAGTCCAGAAGCAGTAAAAAGCCAACTGGAACCCAGTTGATTACTGGGCTACGTATCAGTGTCCGAAACCACACAGCCTGGTATCTTTGCAACCGAGGCGGCCAAGACCAGGAGGGTGGGGGGAATGCGCCCACAGAGGCAGAAATAGAGGACGTGGTTTTAGGACATGGAACAGCAGGAGATGAGCGTGGGGGGGACTGGAGTGGAGAAAGTATAAAGCCTTATAAACTAATTAGAAAAGCAATGCGAGGGGCGCCTGGGTGGCTCAGTCGGTTAAGCTCAGGTCGAGAGCTCGTGCTTCATGAGCTCGAGCCCCACGTCAGGCTCTGTGCTGACAGCTCCGAGCCTGGAGCCTGCTTCAGATTCTGTGTCTCCCTCTCTCTCTTTGCCCCTTCCCCGCTCATGCTGTCTTTCTCTCTCTTTCAAAAATAAATAAATGTTAAAAAAGAAAAACCAACACGAGATCCTCCCCAACTGAAACTCACCGGCAGGCTCCCCCACCTACCGTTTGGAAGCTTCGACGTCCTGTGACCTGCTGTCTGGTAGAAACGCCCCAGCACCCTGGAATGGTGAAAACCCAGGACGGCTAAAGCCACGCCTGCTGCAGGAATTCTAGAGACTCAAAGAACAAAGAACCTCAACATACAAGCACTTAGGGCCCACATGACAGAGCCCCAGGGAGGACACGGGACCCCAGGCTCAGGTGTACGTTCCTGATCGGCCACACCTCACAGTACGGTCACGCCTTGTTGCTGGGAGAAGCAGGTGCATCCTCCAGGAGCAGGCTCCTAGCTTCCCCCAGACACGGCCCCACGTCTCTTCTCTTGCATGATTTTACCCTGCATCGTTTGCCGCAGTAAATTCTCTGGGAGGAAACCAGCTTTTCTGAGTCCTGTGAGTCTAGCATAGATGCAGGAATCAGTTTAAGGGGAGGAAACTGGCAGAAAGACAGTTGTGAAAGCCCAGGGGAAAACCGGCAAGAGGAATAGCTTCCCATTGTTTTGTTTTGCTTTGTTTTGTTTCAAAATTGAAAGACAAGTAAATACTTCTATAGGGCGTGATGGGTGTGGGGGCACTCATGTCTTCCAATTTCCTTTTTTTTAATGTTTATTTATTTTTGAGAGTGAGAGAGACAGGGCATGAGTGGGGGCAGGGCAGAGAGAGAGAGGGAGACCCAGAATCCAAAGCAGGCTCCAGACTCCGAGCTGTCCGCACAGAGCCCGATGCAGGGCTCGAACCCATGAACCGTGAGATCATGACCGGAGCCGAAGTCGGACGCTTAACCGACTGAGCCACCCAGGAGCCCCTCCACCTTCCTCTTTTGTTTTCTGGTTCTCCTCATTGATCACTTTTAGGCATCGTTTTACTTTGTTGTACTGAAAATATTTTTGCTAGCTGCATTAAATCATTTCTGTGAAAAGGCCAGAGATAAGCTGATTCATCAACTTCTCGGGTAAATATCTCATCGATACCCCGTTGTCATCCCAGATCAGATAAATGGGACAACCGAGCAGGTGACCCAACCCTTGTATATGGCCACCACCACCGTGTGCTTCCAGGAATCCAGACAATTCCACCCTGTTATGAGGACAGCAACTCCAACTCTCGCCGGCATCTTATTTTCTGTTCCATTTTCAGAATGAGTTGGAGTTAATGCCACCCAAGGCGACTCACCCACGTCACAGTGCCCCGACCACATGCTGTTACCGATCTGAGACACCTGTCCTATCTCCTCACATCTAAATAAAGGTAGATTTGCCAATCCTGGGGGAGGCTCTGCGTCCGACACACCCACATCTCTTAGACCGGAGGAACTTTGCTGTGACTGAGGTGAGTCTAGAGCCCGTTCTAAAAGGACCCAGGACAACCGATGATTGTCAAGTGATTTTTTTTTTTCAATTTACCACCTATCTTTTTTTAATTTTTTTTATATTTTATTTCTATTTATTTATTTTTATTTTAGAGAGAGAGAGAGAGTGCAAGTGGGGGACAGAGGCAGAGGGGGAGGGACAGAGAATATCTTAAGTAGACTCCACACTCAGTGCAGAGCCCAATGCAGGGCTGGATCCCGTGACCCTGGGATCATGACCTGAGCCGAAAATCAAGAGTTGGATGCTCAACCGACTGAGCGCCCCCCCGGGTGCCCCTCAATTTACCACGTAACTTAATATGACTGTGCTTTGTGAATCATTCCTTTGAAATCATTCTAGTGCTTTGTTTTGTTGTTCTGTAAGCCGGCAACTGTTAGCTGGTATTTATATCATTTAACAACTCCATGTTTTATGTGTCTGCTTGCTCTGTTGTTGAGCACACTGTTTAGTCTGAGAATTCAGAAGCACAAAGTGTTCAACAGGATGACAGCGGCTTGTAACCTGGCCGGGGCTGGGGAAGGGCCTCCTGATGCCTGACTCGTTGGTGCCGCCTAGAAACGACGATAGAGAGTTTGACAGGTGGCACCTTTACTCACCGGCCTCCCCTGCACTTTCTAGATGGCCTAGCGAACGTGAACACGGTAGTTTCCATCCGAAACCAGATCAGCTGGAGCTGCACACCACACTCAGTGGGTTCCAGGTGAAAACGCAGCATCGGATCCTGAGACCCGCTGGGGTTCAAAGGCAGATTCTCTGCTGGGAAAACACGGCCTTCGTGCAAAAGCCCCAGGAGATAGCAGCAGTTCTCACTGAAGAAATCATTGTTTACAAATACATTTCAGAAAAGTATATGGGCTCGGCTGACCTTTAAAGGTTTTTTCCAGTAGAATGCTTTCAGGACTTGGTCAGGGCTCTCAGACACAACTCACCTGTGCCAAGCCAAATACGCGTCTTGCCACGCGGCCTTGCGGCAAAATTTACATTCTGTTCCTCTTTGCTCCCCTCTAATTCCAGAAATGAAAGCTTCCAAGGATGATTTTTCCGTACCTTGGTGATGGTTTTTTCCTGTGTTCGGGGACCAGTACCCTACCCGCCCTTGTGGCGGACAATTATTCTTGATTAATTTGGCATTGAACTTCAGCGTTGAATGAGACCCCCTACAGTTCACGGAGCCCATGTCTCTGAATATATTACTGAAGAGACCAGAATGAAAAGAGACGGAGGGTTTTTGTTTTTTACAACATCACGCTGTGGGTGAGGATGAGGTAAGAATTGGAACCGGGTATGGCAAACCAGTTAGCTGTTCACCTAACCCGTGCCGTTTTCTTCCTGAGCACTCAGGGGCATGGCATTTTACAGAGTCCCCGGCAGCTAGATGTGGCCACGGAATTGACGAAGTTCAACCCCGGGGACACGAGCAGACATGAGGTACTCAACAATATGTGAAGACCCAACGCACGAGACCTCTCCACCCAAGAGTCTCCGTGCTCTTTCTTCACCCGCTGACTTGGTGTAGACGGGCACGCCAGCTTGGAGACAATCAATCCAAGATGGGAAGCGCAGGTTTTCCCGAATCACTGACCGGGGAAGGGCTCCTCACTCACCAGGAACACCGTTTTGGGATTTTACGTGAGAGAGTGAGGGTAAGACATAAGCTTCCACGCCTTGGAGCCATCACGCATTAGCCTTACCTTGACTACCGTGCCAGGTATGGGCTGGCTGCACAAGCATGTGTGTGTGTGTGTGTGTGTGTGCGTGCACGCATGGTACGCCCTAACGCCGTCTTCTGAAAAACCACCTGCAGTCATAGCAATTCAGAAGACAACCACTATCATCAACAAAGTGTGCTAAACACACGACAATGAAAAAGTAAAGCCCAAACAAGTCTGGCTGTCGGCGCTGATTATGCCCCCGTGGTTACCGTGGCGGTGTTGTGGTTCTGGTGTACGTTCTCCTCCGAGAACCCAGGGGTCCAACAGTCGTGAAAGGCGCATCTGGCACTTGGAAGCGGGGACGTGTTACTACCGCCCGCTTCACACACGGCGGTAAGTCCTGCCAGAGCTGAACGGGACTGTCAGGCGTGTTTAGGCGCAGGTGTGTTCGTGGAGAACAGATCCGCCTCAAGAATGAGCAAGTCACCTCTTGTTTTCCGGGACTTGTGCGGAAAAGGTATTTCTAAGACGCCTGCCACTATTTCCTTTAGTAAGAGTAATTTGTTACGACTAATTTATTAATTTATTATTTATTTATTTTTTATGCATTAATTTGTTATTAATTCGTTGTTTATTTTTATTAAGTAAAAACGAGTAAAAAAGAATAATAATCTCAAACCGGAATACGTTCGCGCCTGGACCATCTGTGAAAGCAGCCTGTGTGACCGATAGCGACACTGCAGCCTGCTGTCCGTGCGCCCGTGGCTTCCCAGGTGCGCAAACCCTCCAGAATTCTGTGCCCTAGAGAATGAGACAGGGTCTCAGTCACAAGGCCAGGTTCTGAGAGAGGTCTCTGGCCCCGTCGCTTGCTCGTTGTTCGGCTCGTTCACTCTCTCGTGGAAAGCCTCCTGTAAAGCCTCTCGTGTCACCGTGGTACAAATCAACGTCTCTCTTACATTTTCCAACCCAAAATACCTAAGGTCTTCAGGGGTCAAACTTCGGCGCCCTGTCCTCAGCCTGGAACTTCTGTATTGTTCATCTCATGGAACCCGCATTGAAGATGGCTGGTGACTGCTGTCCGGACGGCTGGTTCAAAATCCTGGTTTCTCGGCCTTGGCACTATTAATATTTGGGACTGGATGCTCCTTGGTTGGGGGTGAGAGCTGCCCGTGCCCTGCAGGTCACCGTGCAGCACCCCCCCTTCTGCCCTTTTTGTGCCAGCAGCCCCCTCTCCCGACACTGACAACAGCAAATGTCTCCAGACAGGGCTACATGTCCCCTGGGGGGCAATCTTGTCCCCCTTTGAGAATCACTGTTCTGCACCAACAGAACAGCAAGGTAACAGAAACACCTAACTTCTACCTTCTGATCGCTTTACAAAATATTAACACCACAAAATCGTACATTTCAACGGGAACTTAGAAATCAGCTAATGCCGCTGTGGCATCTGCTCCAGAAACCCTCACACAGAGCCGGCCCCACGACCTCTGGGGTTCCGGAACGCTGGGGGCCTGACGGACTCTTCCAGGACCTATTTACCTGGAGACGACAGGACTGACCGTAAACAAACCAAATCCTGGGGGGCATATTAGCTTCTGAAAGAGAAATGGGGGAGGTCTTGCAAATACCAGAAATGGCATTCACTCCAGAAATGGCTTATGCCAGCTTGTACTGAAGGCTCACGAACCACTTCCTTAATCTCAAATGCTCTAGTGTTTCTCAGTTCTGATTAAGGAATCGTGAGATTGTAATCAGCACGTCATTTAATAGCAAACCGCTTACCTGGGTGGCACGCAGATTGAGTTTTCAGTAGATGCTTCATTGATAGAGTATTTGATGTGCTTTTGATATTTTACAGCCAGAATGGCTATAATTGAATGTCGATTTCTAACTATCGATTTCTAATGGGATTCAATGTCGACTTCTAACCTCATTCATTTTGACTATCTGCCCAAATCACACTTTCTCGCGTTCCCGCCCTTTACGCTCTGGAATGAAATGAGTGCTTTTATCCCAGGCACCCCAGACATCCCTCTTCCTGTACACGTTTGCACATATGCATCTGATGAAAGACGTTTGGGTACTGCAACTAGTTAAACACAAACATGATTTTTTTCAACACACTCTTTCCTTGATGTCTTTAACTCATCAGTATTGCAAGAGAAAACGTAAGTATTGACACAGTTACATTTCCCTTGGCTGTGAGAAGATGCACAGTCAGCAGGTAACATCTCCTATGGACTGAATGCGTGGGCTTCCCCCTCCCCCAAAATTCATATACTAAATCCTAATCCCCAAGGTGATAGTGTCAGGAGGTGGAGACTCTGGAAGAAATTTGGTCATGAGGGTGGAGGTCTCACAAATGGGATTTGTGCCCTTTATAAAATAAACCCCAGAGGGCTCCGTCCACTCTTTTGTCACGGGAGGGAACAGAGAGAACCCAGCCCCCTATGAACCAGGAAGGGGTCCCTCACCAGCCACGGCAGACTTTCTCCAGAACTGTGAGGAATACATTTCTGTGGTTTGCCAGCTACCCTATTTATGGTATTATGTTGCAGCGGCCCAAAGGACTAACATAGCACACGGGTGGGTTCTTATTCGAGGCCCTATGTTCATAACCCGCATAGACGATATACCACAGAATTGGCCTTGACCCTCGGTAGGTTTTCATATCCCACGGCAGCGCCCTGGTGGCCTTTGGGAGCTGTTTGGGACAGGAGCGGTCATATGACCGTCCACAGTTTGGGGTCTGTTTCGTCCAAAGTGCAAGGCTTGGTGTCCTTGAACAGGTAGAAAACCCTACCACCCGCGTTGACTCCAATGGCAACTGGCACCATGTGGCACTTCTATAACCAATTGCTCTCTTAGCCGTGTTCGTTCACCGAAAAGATTCAAAGCGTTGTAAGTAAACTGGAACTGTACGGATGCTTGGGGCTCTCGCTGAGATGATGGGACAGTGAGGAGAAGAGTCAGAGCTCATTCGTATCGGCTGTCCTACCGTCCCCGTCACGCCTCCTGCTCAGTTCCCGTGCCGGCCCCTTGTTTATCTCTCTGATCTGAGGAGCTCACGCCTGGGACCTCTCTTCTTTCCACCTGCAATCGCCCCACTGATAAGCTCATCAAGCCTCATGGTTTCAACCTCATCTGCGTATAGATTCATCCCACATTTGAATCCCCGGCCTGGCACTTTCCCCTAAAGTCTAGAGACTTCCGCACAGCAGCTGTTCAGCAGCACCAGCCCCTGTATTCAAACATCTAAAACCTGCTGTGATCCCAACTTTGCCCTCACCTAACCCCCAAATCTATTCCTTCTTGTTGTTTTCCCATCTCCGTAAAGGAGAACTCCATCCTTCCATTTCATCAGCCAGAAGAGGTCGACTGGCTCTTGGCTCCTCCCCGGCTGTCATAACGCACGGGGCATGTGACAGCAATTCCCACTGACTCTAGAATTAAAACACACCCAGAATCCGATGTCTTCCTCCTGACCCCATGGCTGTCACTCTCATCCAAGCCATGGACATCTTTCATTGAGGTACAAGTATACATACAGTGAAATGCACCGATCTTAAGTGTGGGATCGAAACCACGAGTTTTACAAATGTCAAAGGAAGCTCTCCAGTCTCCTCAGACTCTCCACCTCTTCAAATTTTGCCTACCCTAAAATTGGGACTATATTCTCCTATGTTTTGTATCTAGAGTATTATATTTAGACAGGGAGACAAAAAGAAGTAAAAACTGACCAGCACCTTGCTGACCTGTGAGACAAAATCGAGAAAACTAACATAGGGTTAGCAAGAGACTCAAAACTAAAGGAGCTGTAGAATCAGGTAGGAAAATATTTTTGAAACAAAAAACTGTAAATTGTTGTTGACAAACATCAACGAAGAGTTCTAAAAAGCCAGAAAATGTCACACAGAATCCATTTAAAAAGAAAACGACTCTGCGTATGCGTATCAGAGTAAAACTGTTGAAACTAAAATATAACAATCAGTCTTAAAAGCAAATGGAGGTTTGTGTCTTGGGGGAAGAAGAGGAGGGGTGAAGGACAGGGGCCTGAGATGAGGCCTCACCAAGGGTACCATTTACCCTTGCCCCCACAAGCTTGAAAAGTCGGGAACATTTTTGATCCAGAAGCTATGGTTTGTGATGAAAATCTTCATCATTCGGAATGATCCTTATTTCCTCGCCCTAACATGGAAGGCGTTTACAAGCTTCAACACCCAAAGAGGGGGGTAGTCTTTACCTTTAAAAGAGAGATGGGAATGTAGATGGGATTTTGTGTAAAATATATATATATATATATATATATATGTATGTATTCATAGAACACCCTTCATAGGATAGAGTCAAACACCCAAACAAGCTTGCTTTCTGTTCAGAGAAAAGGTGAATTAAGAACAAAAGAAAGGAAGAAAGAAAAAGATGAATTTAGTTTGAAATTATCCTTTCAGGGTGAATACGGGCAAAATTCAGGCCTAAATAAGTGTAAATGATGAGGCTTTTATCCTTTACTCCCTTGGTAGAGTCCAAGAGTCTGATGCTCAACCAACTGAGCCACCCGGGCACCTTTCCTTCTTACATTTCCTTAATGGTGGTGTCCTTTAGGAGCGGAATTTTAAATTTTAGCCAGATTCAATTAATCCAATACATTTTATTTATGCTTAGTGCTTTCTGTCCACCTCTTCAAATTTTGCCTACCCTAAAATTGGGATTATATTCTCCTATGTTTTGTATCTAGAGTATTATATTTAGACTTTGTAATGGTTGAGTGAATGATTCATTTCGAGTAAAAATTTTATGTGGTGTGAGCTAAGGATCAAAGTTCGTTTTCTTCCACATGGATATTCAGTTGTCCCAGCACAGTTTGTTAAAAAGACTTTCCTATGTCCATTGAAATAACTTGGCCCCTTTTTCAAAAATTAGGTGATTGTGTATGTATGGGTCTATTGGGGAGTTGGATTTTTCTTTCCTTTCAGAACTTTAAAAGTGCTGGTTCACTGTTTTCTGTAATTCTCATGAGAAGACGGGTGTCATTTATTTTTTTAAATATAATTTGTTGTCAAATTGGTTTCCATACAACACCCAGTGCTCATCCCAACAAGTGCCCTCCTCAATGCCCATCACCCACTTTCCCCTCTCCCCCAACCCTCTCCACCCTCAGTTTTTCCTTGGTCCTTAAGAGTCTCTTATGGTTTGCCTCCCTCCTTCTCTGTAACTTTCCCCCCCCCCACCCTTCTCGTTAGTATAGTGGTTAGTATCCCCACCGGTCATTCATTTTTTTTTAATGTTTATTTATTTTTGAGAAAGAGAGACAGAGCTCAAGCTGGGGAGAGGCAGACAGAGAGGGAGACCCAGAATCCGAATCAGGCTCCAGGCTCTGAGCTGTCAGCACAGAGCCCGACAGGGGGCTGGAACCCATGAACCATGAGATCATGACCCGAGCCTAAGTCAGACACTTAACCGACTGAGCCACCCAGGCACGCCAGGTGTCATTTATTTTATTGTTACCCTCTATGTCCTGGGTCTTTTTCCTCCATCTGCTTTTCAGATATATTTTTATATCCATTTCTGTATTGCTTTCCTCCGTGAACTCCATCAATAACTGAAATATCCTGACTTCTTTTGCATATTTACGTTGACTGTTGTGTATTTTTCCCGCTTTTAAGAAAGCTTCATGTGGGCATGGGTATTTTGTATTTTGTTTATTTTTGTAACCCTTTCGCCTGAAAGAGTACTTGGCTGTTAGTGAACTCTTGGAATTTGTTGAAAGAATGAAGCTAAATCTACAGAATCTATTCTATTCCAGAATCAGTATTAAGTATTTTAAACATTTGTAAATGTTCCTTTATTTATTCAGCTAGTCTTTAAGTTTATCAAGAATGCCTATGTTCTATTAATGACATCATAGAATGGCATTTGAATCATGTTCTCAAGTCATACCGTGACACCTAGAATAAATTACAGAACACGACTTTTCCTGATGTCTCTTGTCGAAGGAAAAAAATTTATTCGTGACACTTGTTAAAACAGTAAGGCAGACTTTATTCAGGACCATTAGGATAGATGCAGGGACCACTGCCATGGGGTTGGGGAGTAGGGGAGAGTCATTGGGCTCAACTCCAAATACAACAAGGAGAAGTGGGAATTTATAGTCGAAGGGCAGGGTGAGGTTTGCTAGTGGACCAAAGATTACTAAAAGGAAGCATTAGGGTAAAGGAGATTCTAGCTAAACCAACCCAGCAGGATTCTTGGTGGTGGCACTCTGGGAAGATCAGACATCACCAGGGGGGGGCAGGGAGAGAGTGGGGGGGACAGTTCGAGAGGAGAAACTTGGCCAGATATTGAAGGCAGGGGATTCTAGCCAAACCGTTTTAGCAGGATTCTTGCTAAAACGGGGCTCCTGAGGACATACCCAAGAACAGAGCCTCGTTGAAAGAGTTCAGAGAAGCCTGACCTGACCAGAGTTTGGTCAAGGAGAGGCTTGTCTTGGTCTGCTGGGGCAGCTAAAACAAAACACCATAAACTGGGTGGTTTATCTGTCCCAGTGTTAGAGTCTGACCAGTCCAAGGTCAAGCTGCTGGCATGGCCTGGTCTGGTGAGGACTTCCTTTTGGTTGCTGATTTCCCACTGGGTCCTTACATGGTGGGGAACAGGAAGACGAAGCAAGCTCTCTCCCGACTCTACGAGGGCATGATGAATCCCACCCCAACGATCTCATTCAGTCCCAGTCACCTCCCCAGGTGTCCCTCTCGGGACACGGCAGGACCGGGTTTCAACGTATGGATTTGGACCTGGAGGGAAGGTGGTCACAAATATTTAGTCCATAACAAGAATCTTTACCACCTTTTAAATACTTTAAATACTGAGAAGCTTGTAAAAATTATACTTTGCAATTTTTTCCACTCCAAGTAGGATATACAGCATCCATATGATTTTATTTAATGTCCAGCGAAATTGAGATAAATAACATTTCCGCATCTCACTGTGATATAATGGCATCCTCAAAACCTCCGGGGCTTTGCAGGGTTTACACTGCTCTGCAAAATTAACTCGGACGGCTCTGCTTTTATATTTTTATCTGTTTTCCAAGTTATTGAAACTTTCCACTTTAGATCCATTTAAGGAAAATAACCATGATTACGGAAATCTTTCTAAGCATTGCAGGCTTCCCTGATCTGAAGTGGGATAGAAAATTGCTCTCCTTGTTTATGACTTCTGGGCATCTCGGACCTCCTGTCATTCCTCTCTCTTTCTCTGCTCTGCTTTTTTTTGTTGTTGTTTTGTTTTAATTTATTTATTTAAATTCAAGTTAGTTAACAATACAATGTAGTATTGGTTTCAGGAGTTGAACCCGGTGATTTATCACTTACATGTGACACCCAGGGCTCATCTCAACCAGTGCCCTCCTTCATGGATGTGAGGGTGACCTGGCTGCGACATCTGTCACCCCGTTGACCGCCAGGGTTGATTGGGCTGATCTGGCTGGCGAGGCGGGGGTCCCCTTCCTCCCTCACCACTCCATGTGCCTCCCTCCCGAAGCTGCACGCTCGGTCGAAGAGGACGACCTTCCCTGACAGAGGAGGACCGTTCCTCGGTCAAGGGTGTACGAGTAGCCGCGCTCCCCTGCTAGAACCTCCAAACAAGCTCACGAGTGCCCTCCTTCATGCCCATCACCCGTCTAGCTCATCCCTTACCCCCTGCCCTTCCAGCCACCCTCAGTTTGTTCTCTGTATTCACGAGTCTCTTACAGTTTGCCTCTCTGTCTTTACCTAACTCTTCCTTCCCTTCCCCTAGGTTTATCTGTTGTGTTTCTTAAAACCGTGCGATATTCGTCTTTCTCCGACTGACTTATTTCGCTTCGCATAATGCACTCTAGTTCCATCCGTATTGTTGCAAATGACGAGATCTCATTCTTTTTGACCGCCGAGTGATACTCCATTGCATATATACACCACATCGTCTTTATCCAATCATCACTTGATGGACATACGGGCTCTTTCCACAGTTTGGCTAATGTTGATAGTGCTGCTATAAGCTATGAGCTTCGCCGCTGATGGCTTTAAGCTGATGTCCCGGGTTATTGGCTGGGTGTGGCTCCGCATAGCACTGGGGACTGGCGGGTACAGGGAGAAGATAAGCCAGCTTGGTCCTCCTCCTATCTAGCTCCAACGGCAAGGGCTGTGTGGTTGAATCATAGTAGCAGGATAACCACTGTCCCCCTTCCTCACTCTTTAACTTCCTTTCCTAGTTAAAGCATTAACTATTGTTAATATATATAAAGCTCTAGTTAATATTCTGAGTGGTACTAGCGTGTCTCCCCCTTCAAAAGTCCCCAGAGACCCCTGCTGAGTGTTCAGCCGGAGGATTCCTCACGGTGATTTGGGGACCGGAGGTATTTTGCCATTTTGGGGATGTGAATTTTGGCCTCCCCAAATTAGTCGGACACATAAGGAAATGACGTCAAATTTAATAGAAAAAATATCCTGTACCTTTTCATGGGAGGCCCTTCTTTTAGATTAATTTGCACTCCCGGCCCCCCTTTCTGCCCACCCATTCCTTCCACATAGAGGCGACGCAAGCGACCTGATTGGCAAACTCGGGGAAGAAATCGGGCCTATCCTGTTGGCCCCTCGGCTCCGCTTTGTGCGGAAATCTGTCTGAAGGAAGCACCCATTCTCTAATCCTCTGTGTCACAAGTTTTCAAGGGCGGGGGGAGTTGCCGATCAATAACCGGCAGGGTTGGATTGGGGGCTGCTGAACAGGAAGCCCGTTTTGCCAGGGTTGGGAACCGTCCCGTGCAAACCGCCTTATTATTAGAAAAGGCAGCTCTTTCCCTCTCCGTCTCTCTGACTTCTCGCTCTCTTAATCACTGCCAAATGTGGAGACAGGGAAGACAGTCATTAACTCTTTGGAAACCCTATCTGCAGTTTACAGAGCACACGTGTCACATGATGTTCTCACTGGCATACGTTTATATGTCCCAGGACAATCCCGGCATCCGTTATGGGGAATATAATTCCCAGGGGAGAAGTGGCTGACTCTTTTGCGCTTGCGCACCTTGAAAATATTTCCCCACAACGCGAATTCAGAAAGAAAGACCCGTATGAGAAAAGGGACGTACGACTGGTCTCATCCACCATGACCCAGATGTGTGCTGTCCCCGTGCTGGGCAATGCGATTCCTCATACCGTTTAAGATTTTCTAAAAGGAAAACCATTAAACTGTGGTGGGTTTTAAAATGCCACCCCCTGGGGTGCCTGCGTGGCGCAGTCGGTTAAGCGTCCGACTTAGGCTCAGGTCACGATCTCGCGGTCCGTGAGTTCGAGCCCCGCGTCGGGCTCTGGGCTGATGGCTCGGAGCCTGGAGCCTGCTTCCAATTCTGTGTCTCCCTCTCTCTCTGCCCCTCCCCCGTTCATGCTCTGCCTCTCTCTGTCCCAAAAATAAATAAACGTTGAAAAAAAAATTTTTTTAAATGCCACCCCCACCCGAAGACAGCTACCTCCCAATCCTCTGAACCTCTCTACATGTTACCTTCAGTGCTGGAAAGGGGGTCTTTGCAGATGTGACTCAGTTAAGGATCTTTCGTTTTGTTTTTTTTTTAATTTTTTTAATGTTTATTTATTTTTGAGAGACAGAGACAGAGCGTGAGCAGGGGAGGGGTGGAGACAGTAGGAGACACAGAATCTGAAGCAGGCCTCAGGCTCCGAGCTGTCGGCACAGAGCCTGACGCGGGGCTCGAACCCACAAACCGTGAGATCACGACCTGAGCAGAGGTCGGATGCCCACCCGACTGAGCCCCCCAGACACCCCATGAAGGCTCTTTCAGTGGGGAGATTATCCGGGTGGACCCTAAATGCAATCACATGCATCTTCGCAGAGAGATATTCCACACACTCGGGAGGAAAGGAGATGTGACCACAGAGGCAGAGATCGGAGTGCTGTGGCCACAAGCCTAGGAACACAGCAGCCCCCAGAAGTCAGGAGGGGAGATAGCAAATTCTCCCCCAGGCCTGCAGAGGGAGTATGGGCCTGCTAACACTGACAGCTTGATTTGGGCCCAGTGAATGGATTTCAGACGTCTTCCTGGCCTCCAGAACGGTGAGAGAAGAAACCTCAGGCCCCTTGGACCGACCAGGTTTATGGCTGTTCATTACAGCAGCAACAGGAAACCAGCACAGAACCGACGTCTGCTATTCACTTGCGCAGAGGAACAGCATCCCCCGCACGCTGGACCCACTGGGGTGGTGCGTGTGATAACCTGCCGGCTGCACACAGCCCACTCTTACTGCAGAGGCGGGACCCGGGTGCTAACCTGATGACTGGACCCAGCCCACTCTTACTGCAGAGGGGGGACCCGGGCGCTAACCTGCCGACTGGACCTAGCCGACTCTTACTGCAGGGAGCAGATTGTCTAAACCCATGATCTCAGCTTGTCTAACACAAGTGCTACAAACAACACAAATTTAGTTTGGGCTGACTCTGAAATACATTAAATTTGTTACAACAATGACAGTACAAAAAAAAAAAGATTTTTTAAAACACTACTCTTTGTTTCAAAAAGCCCAATATTTGTGGGTCATAATTTATCTGTCATGGGCGTGCGTGGATGTGTATACATACGTGTGCACACATATGAGCTTTCCAACCAAATGTTAAGAAAATTGAAGTTAACCTGCCATGGCTTCTCTTTTACTGGAAATTTCTAATTGAGGGCTTCAATTTTCTCCCTCATTCAAACCATCTCACGGCACACAGACGCAGCACAAATGAGAGGTGGAGAACTTTGTCTGTTCGCATGGTTCCTATTTTAGCTGTGCTATTTATTGATATTCATACCCTGGAGAACATTTCTTTCAGTATTAAATACCAGGTAGGATTTTCCAACGGTCGTTCAAGTGACTACCGTTCTGACTTTACATATTTATCACAATCGTGACAATTTATGAATGAAATAGCAAAGAATCAAACTGTCTAAAATCTAGTAAACCTGCTAGAAACAATAAGAAAAGTCAACCGCTGCAAAGCACAGAAACTGAAATCCATCAGAAGTCACAGTTGCTGAGCATGTGGAAGGGTGTTTCGAAAAAACCAAGGTAATCGCCCAAGGATCCTCAGAATCAAGGAAAACACTCGGTGGAACGAATTCAGCAAAATCAATTTTTAAAAAATCAGTACGTCAAGGGGCGCCTGGGGGGCTCAGTCTGTTGAACGTCTGACTTCGGTTCAGGTCATGATTTCACAGTTCGTGGGTTCGAGCCCCGCGTCGGGATCTGTGCTGACAGCTTGGAGCCTGGAGCCTGCTTTGGGTTCTGAGTCTCCCTCTCTCTCTGCCCCTCCCCTGCTCACTCTCTATCTCTCTCTCAAAAATAAACATTAAGGGGCACCTGGGTGGCTCAGTTGGTTAAGCGTCTGACTTTGGCTCAGGTCATGATCTCGCAGTTCGTGGGTTCAAGCCCCGCGTCAGGCTCTGTGCTGATGGCTTGGAGCCTGGAGCCTGCTTCAGATTCTGTGCCTCCCTCCGTCTCTGCCCCTCCCCTGCTCACGCTCTGTCTCTCTCTCAAAAATAAACATTAAAAAAAAACTTTTAATAAATCAGTATGTCAAAAAAAAATCACTACGTCTCTCGTATGTCAATTACAACCAATAAGGAAATAAAATTAAAAATCTTAAATCATAAAATCCACCAAAAGATAACTTACATGGAATTAAGTTTGGCGATAACGTCTACAGCACGTTACTCAGGGAAAGCGAGAATTTCAGTTTGCTCAGAAACTTTCGCGGTGGTCACATTGTTCAGTTATCATCCGCCGCGATCCATGTAATTGTCAGACAGAAAACAGACCAATGTTTGCTTTCTCAAGTAGCCTCAGGACACTGGCTGAAACAAAATGTCACTAATTCGTGCGAATCACTGGCTGCCGCGTGAAGTCTTCCCCTTAGCTGAGGACGTGTGTTTAAACCTAAGGGTTTCTGGGGCGCCTGGGTGGCTCAGTCGGTTGGGCGTCTGACTTCGGCTCAGGTCACGATCTCGAGGTCCCTGAGTTCGAGCCCCGCGTCAGGCTCTGGGCTGATGGCTCAGATCCTGGAGCCTGTTTCCGATTCTGTGTCTCCCTCTCTCTCTGCCTCTCCCCCGTTCATGCTCTGTCTCTTTCTGTCCCAAAAATAAATAAACGTTGAAAAAAATAAATAAAATAAAACGTTAAAAAAAATAAATAAATAAATAAATAAACCTAAGGGTTTCTAACCTGAGAAATGGAAAGGAATGGTCTTCTCCTTGTGTGTTTTTCTTCTTGGACACCTCGAGGTTCTTCTTCCTCCGTGCTGTATAGTGTGTTGACGTCTGTGCTAATCGGGACCCGAGTCCCCCTCTGCCCTTGCCACAGTCAGTGCCCCCTGTCACTCAGGTGCACGGACCTTCCAGAGGAAGGGCTCCCACTCTTTGTGCTGCGTGTAAGTTGGCCCTCCCGCTTCCCATAAATGCCGTGGCCATGTTTATGGGCTTTTGAAAAGGTCTGGGGAGGCCTGGTGGGGGGAGGTCAGCCTACCGAATGAGAACCCAGCGGCGGAGGCCAAGAGAGAGCCCGGGGTGCCCCCCTGGCGTGTTGACGCCGTGGGGGGTGGCCTGTCGGGCACACAGCTCTCTGCCAGCAGACTGGAACTAAATTCTTAGACTTTCCTGGGCTGCCAAAAAAGGCCATCATGGGAGTTTCCCGAAGGAGCCATGAATTGGATGTTAGTGTCTTTCGGCTGAAAGTAGTTTTTGTCAGACCCCGGGGAGGGGGGGGAGTCTCTTCAGACGCATTTTTCTAATTGTGGCTCTTTTCTCTTCCTCTGACAAAAAAAAAAAAAAAAAAGACCAGCACTGACACCGGAGTGTCCTCAGCAAGCGTTTCAGGACAAGCGGATGCCAGGCGGGCAGATGCCCGAAGCTCGGATGGAAACCGACTGTCCCCTGCCGGGCCGGGACCCCTGTCCTTTGCTCTCGAGGAGGTGCCGCCCCTGCCCGGACCCTGTGCTGTCGTCCGGCTCACCGTCTGCTCTCTGCCTCTCTGACGTGGACCCGAATTCTTGCTGCTCTAGGGACCACAGTCCTTGACCTCCGCCCGTGACGATGGCAGCCGGGGACACCGCTGTCCCCTGGCCCTGGGTCTTCCCTGTCCCACGACCTTTTATTTTCAAGGTGAACATCCACTGCTCTTGAACACACGCTTCACACATCCTTTTTAGCCTCAACAGAGGTGTTTGGGGATTTCACGTCTCAGTCCCACCACATTAGCGTCGAATTTGTCTGTGCCCTTAAGAGAAAAAAAAATTAAGTTCTGTCATGCAGTTGACATTCAGATCTAATGAGACTCAATTCCAATACTACCTTCAATACTAAGAAGTAACCCGATTAGCCTGAAATCAGAGGTAATTCCAGAACATTCTCTACGTGTCACACACAAAAGTTCCAGTTTTTTTATCTCTGTTTTACCTTTTTTTCTTTTTTTTTAATAAAAGACCAACAACATCAGACACCGTCCTCACACGCTTTCTTCAGGGCAACTTTAAATAGAATTGATTATCCCTGAATAAGCATCAGCTGAGAAGTGGGGAAAAAAAACCTACAATTTTTCAAAGAAATTATCAGGGGTCTTCAGTAACTACCAACTTTTTTGAGCATTTCTGACACATGAATAAAAAAGCAGGCACAGTATGGAAACCAATTTGACAATAACTTTCATATTATTTTAAAAATAAAAATAAATACACACATACATAAGTAAATGTTTTAAAAAGTAGGCACACAAGAACTCCAACTTGAATGTACTTTATGGTCGGAAGGCCATCACCTCCGTGACAAAGGGTTTCCGAGGGAGTCAGGACCCTCTTGTCCTGTTTCCCACGATCCCCCAGCCTCATGGGACAGCGTGATGCCGTTATCCCGCGTGGAAGGTGGGACGCTGCAGTGTGGCTGTGTCTCGTGGCTTTTCCAACACCTCACAGAGTCAACACCAGGTGAGGATATAACCACTGGGTTTCCAGCTCCTAATTTTCCATCCCTTCCCCTCTGCCACAAAATGCTTGAAACCCTAGTGGCAGCTAAGGGGACGTCTGGCCGCCCACTTCCGCATTCATTAGGTACCTACTTAAATACTTCCCGGGTGCCTGTTCCCAGGAGACACGTGGCTCAGTTCTAAAAAGGACCTCCTGTTCCATCTGTTCAGAGAACACATACTCAGCAGGCATTTATTAAGCACCTGACATGTGTCCGACACTGGAATCGGTGCTAAAAATGTATAACTCATTCCCTAACGGAGCTTCAGCTCTGCTGTGGGGGTGGCAGGAGACATGACAATAGAATTATGCCCGGGAGAGTTGAGTGTTTAAAAAAAAAAACAGCAAATACACACAAAAGCAAGAACAGTAGGGTGACTTAGGTCGGGGGATGGGGTCAGGGGTGGCTTGGTCTGTCAGGGGGGGTGACTCATGAACGCCATAGAACTGGCTCCTGCCCAGACGGAGCAAAACACCCACAGCAGAAGAAACCAGGAGGCAGCAGTCATGAGCTGTGGGGAGCGATGAGAGGGAGACCCGGAGGGTGGGACACAGGGGAGGATGATAGAGGGGCTGCCCCCATTCAGGTGGTGCAGGAGGCTGGGGCCCTGCGCGTTCAAAGCTGGCGGCTGGGGAGAAAGCCGCCCGGCCCCGTGGAGGGAGGTGTGCCCCTCCAGGGTCAACACCAAGTACACGGGTCTCGAGAGGGAAGAACTGGGCTTGTCAAGAGCCTGCGGGAAGCCAGTGTGTTCGGTGACCGGGGAATGGCTGGAAGGTGGCCTGGGACGGGGATGAGGGGCTGGGTCTGAGCTCATCCTGCAACCGCGGGGCCAGGGGAGATGCCGGGCCTGGTCCTAGAGCCAGTGGGAAGCAAAGGAGAAGTGCTTTGGTCTGGGACGGCATGGTCTGATTTGCCTTAGATG
This sequence comes from Prionailurus bengalensis, assembly GCF_016509475.1. Classification (NCBI taxonomy): domain Eukaryota; kingdom Metazoa; phylum Chordata; class Mammalia; order Carnivora; family Felidae; genus Prionailurus; species Prionailurus bengalensis. The sequence goes on along the minus strand of NC_057343.1, from coordinate 237,159,983 downwards.
CGCTTCTGCTGCCGGAGCCTGGAGCGGAGGCAGGGGTGTGGGGGCAGGGCCACGGTTCGGACCCCGACACCGCACCCAGAGTGTCACGATGGTGGCCTGGGAGAGGAAAGGAGTGTGGTCACTCAGAGGCGGAATCAACGGGAATGGCTTGAGTGCGGATGCGGGACGTTGGAGAACCAGCATGGGACTTGGAGGTTTCTAGAGGGTGGCAGGGCCTTTCGTAGAGACTGGGAAGATTTCAGAGGGGAGACCCTTTGGAGTCTGGGGTGGGGGGGCGGGCAGTGTGGGCACTTTATTTATTCACTCACTCGTTCATTCATTCATCTGTCTGTCGTCAATTTATTTATTTATTTAGAAAGACACGGTGAGTCGGGGAGGGGCAGAGGGACGGAGAGGGAGAGAGAATTCCCAGCAGGCTCCACGCTCGGTGCAAAGGGGGCTCGATCCCACAGCCCTGGGTTTATGACTTGAACCAATTAACAGTTGGATGCTCAACTGACTGAGCGCCTTGCATTTTAAATCTTAGGCGAATCAAGGAGGTGAGGAATCTCACGGAACCAAATCCTTATCTGATGGGGTTTGGATAAGCTGACATCGACATTCGCCCCCACATCACTCCTGCCAAGTGGCCACACAGCTACGCTCGGGAGCCGTCAGCAATGGTGCCCAGCACCGTGAGTTCCCCATCTTTGGGCAGCCCCAGCTCCGCTTCCTGGGGCTCCTGGTCATGGGGTTTGGACTCCACGGACCCCCGGGGCCGCTCCCCTAGTCAGCCCTCCCACCAGCACCCTCCCTCGTTCTCACTTTCTCTGAACAGCTGAGCGCAGTCTTGGCTCCCACCTCCCCTCTCCCAGGCTTCCTCTGGCCGCTCACCCTGGCCACGGTTTTCGGACATGCTTTGTTTGTTTAATATCGTCCACATGAGGCATCCAGAACTAATGTGGGACCTGCAGGGAGGCCAGAGGGACGTGCAGAAAGGCCCGCACCCTGCACCCCAGATGCTCTGCTCCGCCAGCGCCCCGGCACCCTTGGCCACACGGAAGATCGGCTCGGGTCTCGGTCGGCTGAGCTTCCTTTCTCCACACACACCTCTGGGGGCCGGGACCCCTCGGCTCTGCCTTGGAGCACTCGGTCTGGGGCCCCAGACCGTCTCCCCCACACTTGGATGCTGACAGCGGACCCTGGGACTGCATTCTTGGAGCTGCTGTTGGGGGGGGGGGGGAGGGGAAACAGGATGGAAACCCAGCTCCTAGAACGAGGCCCACGGTCCAGCCGCACACGGGGTGCGGAAGCCGTGTCCTTGCCCAGGGGCTCGTGGAAGGGGCCCGGGCGGGATGCTAAGCATGCATGGCGGGCCCATCCGGCAGGGGACGTGAGCTCCTTCCAGCCACGTCTTGAGTGAAGCAGGACCCCACATGTCCGTCCCGTTGTTTCCGACCAAATGTGCACAACCTTAGATGCCAGGCTAAAACGTCAGGGCTTTATCCTGCAAGGACTGGAAAATCATCGTAACCAGCAATTCCAGAAGAATTTGGAAAGATTCACTGGTGGAAAAGTTGAGAAAGAACTGAGGATAATCGAATTCCCTTTTTTACAAACCCCAGAAAAAAGCCAAATTTGGGTAACCTTTTATGCCACGGGAATCGTAACCGTGATGGGCTTTTGGTATAAGGTGAGTCTGTCCCTCACACCGGGGCTTTCTCGTGCTCCCCCTGAGGACAGCATCGGCTCAGGGGGCGGGAGAGGGAGTGTTACACGAACGCTACCCTCGCTCAGCCTGGATGGCAGCCACCGAGGCACGGGGGCCTTTGTAATGTGTGCGGAGCCAGAACACGAGCGCACGTGGCCAGATGGGAAAGTCAGGGGAGCGTAGCGTGTCATTGCAAGTGCCATTCTGTCAAGTGTGTGATGTGTTTGGATGGTCCCTCACATCCTCCTCTTACCCTGGTCCCCTGACCAGTGCTCCGCCCCCGCCCCCACCCCCTGCCCAGCAGGTGCCTATTCCCCGCATTCCTGTATGACAAACAGTCTCGCTTCTGCCTTTCCAGCCAGAGGCTGCCGTTACAAACTAGTGCACCCCGGGGGCTTAAACAGCAGAAATTCATTTCCTCACTGTTCTGGAGAAGATACAAGCCCACAATTCAGTTGTTGGAAGGTCTGGTCTCCTCTGAAGCCTCTTTCCCGGGCGTGGGGTGGCCACCTTCTTGCTGTGACCTTGCGTGGTCGTCCCTCTCTGTGTTTGCGTCTGTGTCCTAATTGTCTCTTCCTCTATGGACCCCAGCCATACTGGATTGGGACCCACCCACCAGACCTGGGTTTACCTGATCACCTCCTTAAAAGCAGTCACATTCTCAGGTCCTGGGGCTTAGGACACTGACACGGGGACTTGGGACAGACACAATCCAACCGAGAACACCCACCTCCGTTTTCATTTCCAGCAATTACCTCCCTGCGAGGTGGAGTGCAGACCTGGGGAGGAGCGACAGACGGGCCACAGCTGGAGTTTCACCGTCCCGCTGGTGTTGGCTCCCAACCCTATGGGCTTCCTCCAGCCCCTCCTGGAGGGGCACACTAGCCACAGTTGATCCAAAGGGTCGCAGAGATGCGTTTTTTTAGAACTCCGATCTTCTAGATTATTGGTACAACTCCTTGGATTTGCTGTTGGAGGACAAGAGAACACAGTATAACCATCGCCCGGTACACGAGCAAGCACTCAGGACTCTGGGCAGGCAGGGTCCCTGCAGTAGCTTGAGACTCAAGGACAAGGTCCCGGGAGCTCCAGGAGGAGCCAGCTGGGCTTGTCAGCCCCAAGATCGAGTGTGCACATCTTCACCATCCCTGCACAAGAACCCAGGGATACAAAATGTGCAGGACACAAAGGGCCAACACATCAGACCACTGCACATGTTAACAGGGGATCCGAATTCGCTTTTCGGTGGGAGGTCTCAGTTCGCATGTGCTCCACATTTATTGCAATGGACAGAAAAATAAGACGTTGTATATGCCTCCTTCACAAAAGCAAAAATTCTATCCATTTTGATGCTTTATGTTTGCTTTTCATTAAGTCACAAAAAACTGAAATAAGTCCCATGGTTGAAAACCACTTCCCCCTTTGCTCAAATCACACGATCTCTTACCCCTGGGACTGAGTATGTGTATAGATAGATAGATGATAGATAGATAGATATAGAGAGAGAGTTGTATAGATAGATAGATAGATAGAGATAGAGATGATAGAGATAGAGACAGAGATAGAGATAGAGAGATAGAGATGATAGAGATATATCCCATTATATGAGAACTACTTGAATCTTTCAATATTTTTTTTCCAATCTGACAGGTGGTAATAATGTGTTCATATCTATATTTTAATTTATGCCCATCAATGGCACAGAGATAGGATAGATTTCATCAGGGGTCCCTGAGTGGCTCAGTCGGTTAAGCATCCGACGTTGGCTCAGGTCATGATCTCGCAGTTCATGAGTTTGAGCCCCGCGTCAGGGTCTGTGCTGACAGCTCAGAGCCTGGAGTCTGCTTCGGATTCTGTGTCTCCCTTTCCCTCTGCCCCTTCCCCACTCGTGCTCTGTCTCTCTCGCTCTCAAAAATAAATAATAAACATTTTTAAACCTTTAAAAACAGAATGGTTTCATTTCTTAAAGACACAGGGCATGAAATGGTCATCGGTTCAGCACCTACCCTGTATTTTGGGTGATGACACAGGGTATCACCCTTGAGCTGGTGCCTCTGATGCACCCTCGTGGACTATCCCATCCCTCCATGGGTGGAAGCTTCTGCTGGTGTGGTATGTGATGGAAACAGGGCCACGGGTACCCATATCACCCCTCCTTTTCTCAAGGCAGGACACTCAGAAGGCTGCCTATGCAATAGCTGATCATTGCTATATTGGTGTAGATCCCAAATACAAATCGGCATTTGTTTTTCCGAATATATCACATTTTCTATGTGGTCTCCATAACCCTAATCATCTTAATAAATATTCCAGTATCTCAGTACAGAAAATTATTCATTCATCCAACCATCTTTTCGAAAATTTAAGGTCTAATTCTCATTCAGAAATCAAGAATGAAGAGCTGATCTAGGAAAGTTAAATTCATGAGATGTTGTAGGACAAACACATGGTCCGGGCAACATTCAGATGCTCTGCTTGCTAAATCAGGATCCAGTTAGACAACCAGCCAGTGTGTATTTGAACTACATGATTGTAACTCTTTGGTCACTTGGACTTACGGTTGACTGCTGTCTGTGTTTATTGATGGATGCTACCCAGGACAAAGCTATGAGGGTCTATTATTACATTTTCAGTAAAATTGTGCTGTAAAAATGTTTTCTTTTTTTTAAATTTTTTTTGTTATGTTTATTCATTTTTGAGACACAGAGAGAGAGAGAGCAAGCAGAGGCAGGAGCAGAGAAAGAAGGAGACACAGAATCCGAAACAGGCTCCAGGCTCCGAGCTGTTAGCACAGAGCCCGACACGGGGCTCGAACCCACGAACTGTGAGCTCACGACCTGAGCCAAAGTCGGACATTTCACCGACTGAGTAAAAAATGCTCTCAAGAGCCCAAGCTGGTACACTGGCTCATGTCCTCCAGGATGTGTTAGAAATTCTTAACACTTTGTGTCTTCCTGCTGTCCTCACCAACAGACTGTGAGCAACTTCTCAGGTGAACAGATCGCCAGAGTAAGGCCAGCCTCTGCCACGCGCCCCCCTTCTTGCCCTTCCCTTCCGTGACCCGGTGACATCTCCCATGTTGCTGCTCGTGTGCCCCCCCCGACTCCCATGAAGGCCCTCGCTCTTGACTCCCCACCTGCTGGGTGCTCCCTCCGCAGCGGGTTAGGGCATCCTCTCTAGGACTTGCGTGGGCCAAGGAATCTCTTTCACATCCACACGCCTCTCCGCGCCGTTATTCCGTGTCTGCTCCTGTCTGACCATCAAAAGATTCCATTTGAAGTAACATAATGATTTCTTATAACATAATGTCAAAATTCTACATGAGAAAGTCCTTTTGGAGTCTAGGACTAAGAAGTCTTTGTGTCACTGAGAATTTGACATTTCTCTCCTTTTTCATAATCAGAATTCTATACATATTTCTACGTTCCTTCCTACTTAGGATGTTAGTAGAGTCTGAAGCCTGGCTTAAAATTCATTCACAGGACACAAGACCTTGTGTCACATAAATTCAGTCACAAGTCATTGCTACGTCTTGTATGGGCTACATATGCCTTTTCTTTCTTGTTTCTAATTTTATAATTGTATACACATTTTACTATTATGCCAGTTATTTATTTTGTTTCAATCTATCTCAAATATTTGATGGGAAGAGATGTAATATCAATAATTATATAGAAATTAACCAACTCTTTCCTCTACCGTTGGTTATTTGCAATATTTAGAATCGTTTGATAACCTTGGGAACTCTGCTGGGGAGGCTTGGTTCATTGCATCGGGGGAAAGAGTTCGCTGTATAAATTCTTAAGAGATCTTTTTGAACCGCTCAGTTTTTGGCTATCTGTTAGACCTTGCCCGGATGCTGGCACACTGACTTCGAAGCGTTAAGCGTGCATTACGACGCCTGTAATAAACAGCTGACCTTGTTTCGTCTCCTATCGGCGCCCAGATGTTTTTATTACAACTCATACCAAACGCTTCATAACTTTGTCATTTTATAAATGGCATCCTGATGTTTTTATCACGAGTCCAACACGATTTTATATACTCTCAACCGTATTTCTCTATCCAGACTTCACCCAGAAGCGAATGTTTCCAAGCTACTATTGTTCCTTTCATTTTACTTTACTTAGGGAAAGTCTTCTTTTTTTTTTTTTTTTTTAAGTCTTGAAGCTTAAAGAGCTATCGTCATTCCCCGCAGCTGTTCCTTATCCCATCTTATTGTATAAATGTTTTCCTAGAATATGACTTTAATAGTTAAATTTTTAAATTCATAGAGTTCTTTAATGTATGCTTGATTATATCTTAAGATAAATACTGTGTACACGACAAACCATTTGCCCATGCTTTCCTTTAACTAGCTACTTTAATAAATTTATAATTTTAGTTTTTATGAGATGAGCTGACTCATTCAGATTGCCTGGCCATTTAATCAACAAATCTGAAAATAATTATGGCTCTAGTTTCCTCATTCCAATGTTATTAGAAATATAAAACACCCTTCATGTTCACTAAAAAAAAAATGAACCTTGGCTTGTAGACCCATCTTATATAATCACACAGCCGCTAGTAACCAAATTAGCTAACAAGGTATTACATTCACAGATCATTAAAAGAAAAAGAGTTTATATCAAAAACCAACTATTTTTAAAGACCAATCACTTATTTGGCAATTTTAACTATTCTTTGGCCAAGTCATACCCTTTCCGAGGTGGGAGAAAATTCTAATATAGGCGAGATAAGGAAGTTAGGGTTTCTTCCAGAGACAGACTTGATTGAAACCTTGAAACGCTTACGTAGGCTAAGACAGAGAAATAAAAAGAATTTCCAAATCGTGACAGCTGAGCATCTCTTTGCTTACGTGGCATCAGCCGGCCCATCATCAGCACCACCGGAGGCCTGGTGGCCACGGTGGTGGGGGCAGGGCTGACGTTCCATGTGCGGAGCTGTGACCACGCTGCTCTGAAGCCCCCACATCTTATGGGGATTTTCAGCTTTATCCCCGTCACCCTGATCAAATGTCAGTAATTTCATGGGACTAAGAGAAAAGCAGATTCTCAAGACACAAAATTAGTCCTGGTGAATCGTGAACAATAATAGCCAACGAGCGTATAGAAAAAAAGGACGCTGACTCTTTGCCACAGCCCCATTCGGGGGACCGTAAAGTCCTTTGGCTTCTGTATTGGAGAGTGTCTTGTTCTCCGAGCCACTGCCGCTGGGCCACCACGTGGCCCTAGAGTGCGGCCACTTGGCGTTTGTTTAGTGCTGGAACTAACACTCAACCCTGATCTCTGCCTCCAGAACTGTCTTCCGAAAATGCAACTCAGCTTACATTGCACTCCTGCTTAAGAACGATCTTCTGCCTCTCTTTTAGGATCAAGTCCTAATTTTTATCATTTTGGGGGGGAAAAAAGACCATAATTTTGTCGCAATAAGGACTTTTAGTCTCTTTCTTCCCCCGCCCTCCCTCCCACACACACAACCCACGTCCTAGCTGTGCCGACAGAGCGCATTTAGCAAACAGAAGATGAGCTTTGAGTTACGACACAGAGAGCGAGGCATCCTGACTCAATATGATAGCTGAAATGTATTTTTAGCCTGGAAAAGAAAACTTGGGATTAATCGCAAGTGAGAAACAACCACAGAAAATGATTTCCTAGCAAATTACAGACGTGGAGAGGGAAAATAACCGTTTCTGGAGCTCCCCTTGGACCATGGGCATCGTAAATTGTACTAACAATCTTCATGTTCCTCCCTGAAGTGAATCTGTGCCCTTGTGGAAATAACACAAGAAAAACATCGGCCAAATGTAAATAAAAACTGTATCTATGTTCATTAAACGCTCTTCAGAAATGAATAAAACTGAATCCTGATGTTAGAAACGTCATAAAATGAGCCCTTTTTTTGGAATCTAGAGAAATAACGCCCGTCCTACCCTCCACCCTCACCCCGATGTCTGTCTCACACACTTTCCCTGGCTTTCTGGCTCAGAGTATTTCTTCTGAGAGCCAAGAGTTTACCCATTTTCCGAGGGGCCCCTTGTTACTCTTCAGCCTGACTCACAGGAGCCACTAGGGACCTGTCTTCTGCTCCTGCTGCCTTTCTCGCTTCAGTGCGGCTCAAGTGGCCCATGCAGCCTTTGGTTTGTAACTCTTATCTTTGCATCATCTGGCTTCCCATCGACGCCAGGATTTAGTGGAGAACAAGGGCTTCTTTTTCCTCATCTGTGTAAACTTTGACATATCAAGAGCCATCGGGGCCTCCCGAAGCAGGCATTAGGTAAATCGTTGTTAACTCAACTGGAATCGCCTTACAGAAAATTTAAGTTACCTCAGGCGTATTTTTCTGTGTCATTATTAGAGAAACTTTTAACATTTATTTTGGGGAGACAGAGACAGAGCATTGAGCGGGGAGCAGGGGCAGAGAGAGAGGGAGACCCAGAATCCGAAGCATGCCCCCATCCTTCCTAACTACCCTCCGCCCTGATCCACGTGAGTTCTGCTCATTTGAAAGACCTTGACAAATCCGTCTTCATATTCCCTTTGTGAGCAGGAGGTGCTATGAGTCGCAAATCTCTTCCTGAGCTCAGCAACGCTATGCATTTCGACAGGATCGATTCTTGGTTAACGTGAACGAAAGCAAATTCACACAGGTAAAAGCTATCGCCTAGCCCAATACACAAAACTACAGTGTATAAGTAGGGGGTTGAAAGTACCCACGGGCTTCCTTGATTATAGGATTATACACAACAACAAAAACGAAATAGCACTTGTTTGAAACCAAGTGCCACGTAAATGACCCTTTCAAATGAGTTCATTCCACTCCCAAAGTTCTGAGTAACTCTTTGAGAAAAGAATAACTTTCTCTTTGGGGCATTCAAGGGTCAACAGGGTTGTCCGTGCGATGACGAAAGGTGTGTTTGGACCTTAGACTCCTCAGCAGCAGAAGGCAGCTCTGATATTGGAAAGGCCAGAAAATGCAAGTCAGGGTTATCTGAAAGGGGGAAACCTCAGTCCGCCCAGCAGGTTACTGATCTGGGCCTTGGCGGTCACGAGGGAAAAGAAGACCTAAGCCGTGACATGGTCTGGTGGATAAATCATCCACCCCCTGTGAATCAGCTGCCCCATATCCGGCATTCTTCAACCTGAATTCTCAGGGACAACTTTAAGGTCCTGGGAGATGACAACTCGAATATATGTTCGTGTGCTGTGGGCAGAATCGCGATCCCCAAAAACGAGCACACCTTCATTTCCAGAACCTGTGAATACGTCCCCTGACATGCCGAAGGGACTTTGCAGATGTGGCTCAAATTACGGGGTATCACAGTGAACCTAATCTGATTTCCCGAGTCATGAAAAGCAAAACACGTTCTCGGGCAAAGCTAGAGAAACAGGTGAAACAAAGGAAGCAGCAACACTACTTGGCTGGCTTGGAATGTGGGGGGAAGGGGCCGAGTGAGCCACTTTCCAAAGGATCCGCAAGGAGATGGATCCTCCTCTCTGCAGCCTGGAGAAAGGAATCGGCCACGCAGACATCTTGACTTCAGCCCAGCAACGCATGTGTCCGCAGAATGATCTTACAGGACGCTGGTGCCCTTTTAAGCCACTGAACGTGTCACAATTTGTTACGGCAGCCATAGAATATGAATGAACCACACTTCACTTTTTCTGGGATTTTTCATATTCTCGGTCGTTCACATAAATGTTGCCGCCGTGATCTTTTTGTCTAAGATGTGCACGGACCCTTGTGACCACCCGAACTGCCCAGAGTTCAAAGGGATCGAGGAAAACCCGCGTGGAGATATTTCTGCAGCGGGTAGACAAGGGGCTGGGCACAGAGCACTTGCCCCGGACAGAGGATTCGAGGGGCGTTCATCACGGGGCTCTCAAGGAAGACGTGTTTGTGCGGTTATGGGTTTAATATCCGACTCTCACACCGGACTGCTATTCCAGGGAGGGCAGGAAGCTTGTCCCTCACAGTCCCCTGGACGCTCGGATCTGGGAGAAGCATAGGCATCTTGCCACACTGCTTAAGAGCAGGGCTCCAGACCTCGGACTGCCTGCCGGGGTGCAGATTCCAACGTGGCAGTTTCCTGGCTTTGTGACTTCGGGAAAGCAAGTCAAAAGGCTTACTGTGCCTCCATTTCCCCATCTATAAAGTGGGGCCGACAGTACATCCACAAAGGACAGTTGGAAGATCAAATACGTTAAGACAAGGGTAACTCACTCAGGCAGCTTGTACCTGACTCGCGTGAGGAAGTTGGCAGCTACCAGAAACTACAGGCGACTAAAAGGGAGAAACCCTTACTGGCCTGTAGTTTACCTTGTAACATGAGGAAGCAAGCAATACAGGTGATGATGACCACTGGAGAAGCAACACTACGGAGGAGCGGGTTGGGGAAGCTGGAGGACCCGGGCTGACAGCACGTGCCCGAGGTACCACCGCTCGGGCCGGAGGCCAGGCTGGTGGTCAGAGCCGCCCGTTCCATCAGCGGCAGAAAACACATCTGAGATTTGCCTAAGTGAGGACGCAAATAGTGGTTTTTATAGTTCTGCGACCTTTGGCCAGATTTTCGGCCAAGTCCAAGTAAACACAGGATGGGATCCTAAATGTATTTTCTCTTCCTTATGATTTTCACAATAACATTTTCTTTTCTCCCGCTTATTTTATTGTAAGAACACGATATATAAAACATATGCTATGTAAAATATGTGTTAGTCGAGCGTTTACCTTATCAGCAAGGTCTCTGGTCAACCGTAAGCTATTCGGTACGTGTTTGGGGAATCAAAAGTTACATGCAGATGTTTGAGTCTGTGGGGGGTTGGGGTTAGCACCCCAGGCCCCCAGGTTATTCAAGGGCCAACTGTAGTCTCAAGAAAGAAACTCATGGGCCTTTCTCTGACTTGGGTTATAATAAAGATGAGACACGGGAATTTTATATGTTTTTTTAATTTTTTTTATTTGTTTAATATGAAATTTATTGTCAAATGTTTATTTGTTGTTTATTTATTTATGTTCATTTATTTATTTATGTTCATTTATTGTCAATGTTTATTAACTCCTCCCAACATTCAATGCAATCCCAATCAAAATTGCACCAGCATTCTTCTCAAAGCTAGAACGAACAATCCTAAATTTGTATGGAACCACAAAATACCCCGAATAGCCAAAGCAAACCTGAAAAAGAAAAACAAAACTGGAGGCATCACAATTCCAGATTTCAAGCTATATTATAAAGCTGTAGTCATCAAGACAGTATGGTACTGGCACAAAAACAGACACATAGATCAACAGAACAGAATAGAAAATGCAGAAATGGGCCTACACTATGTAGTCAACTAATCTCTGACAAAAAAGAAAAGAATATCCGATGGAAAACAGTCTCTTCAACAAATGGTGTTGGGAAAACTAGACAGCAACATACAGAAGAATGAACCCGGATCACTTTCTTACACATACACAAAAATAAATTCAAAATGGATGAATGACCTAAATGTGATACAGGAAACCATCAAAAGCCTATAGAAGAATACAGTCAGCAACCTCTTTGACCTCGGCTGCCCCTCACACACACACACACATTCTCTCTCTCTCTCTCTCTCTCTCTCTCTCTCTCTCTCTCTCTTTCTCTCTCTAAATAAACATTAAAGAAAAGAAATAAAAGGCATCTAAATCTTCAAGGAAGACGTCAAACTTTCACTATTTGCAGATGACATGATACTCTATGTAGAAAACCCAAAGGACTCCACCAAAAAATTGCTAGAACTAATATGTGAATTCAGCAAAATCGTAGGATATAAAATCAATGTACAGAAATCTGTTGCATTTCTATACACCAATAATGAAGCAGCAGAGAAGGAAATCAAGGAATTTATCCCATTTGTAATTGCTCCAAAAACAGTTAGATACCTAAGAATAAACTCAACCAAAGAGATAATAGATCTTTCTTCTGAAAATTATAGAACACCTATGAAAGAAATTGACACAAAGAAATGGAAAATCATTCCATGCTCATAGATCGGAAGAACAAACATTGTTAAAATATCTATACTACCCAAAGCAAATGAGTGGGTCTTTTTTATATGGCCTTTGTGAGGTTGAGGTACGCTCCATCTAGCCCTATTTTGTTGAGGGTTTTTATCAAGAATGAATGCTGTATTTTGACAAATGTTTTTTTTTTCTGCATCTGTTGACAGGATCATATGGTTCTTATCGTTTCTTTTATTAATGTGGTGCATCACATTGATTGATTTGTGAATATTGAACCAGCCCTGCAGCCCAGAAACAAATCCCCCTTGGCCATGATGAATAATTCTTTCAATGTACTGTTGAATTCGATTTGCCAGTATCTTATTGAGAATTTTTGCATCCATGTTCATCAGGGATATTAGTCTGTAGTTCTTCTTTTTAGTGGGGTTTTTTTGTCTGGTTTTAGAATCAAGATAATGCCGTTTGAAAGCTTGAATGAGTTTGAAATGAGTTTTCAATGAGATTGAAAGTTTTGAATGAGGTTGAAAGTTTTCCTTCCATTTCTACCTTTTGGAACAGTTTGAGAAGACTAGGTATTAATTCTTCCTTAAATGTCTGGTAGAATTCCCCTGGGAAGCCATCTGGTCCTGGACTTACGTTTTTTGGAAGATTTTTTATTACTGTTTCAATTTCATTACTGGTTATGAGTCTGTTCCAATTTTCTATTTCTTCCTATTTCAGTTTTGGTAGTTCATATGATTCTAGTAATTTGTACTTTTATTCCAGATTGCTCAGTTTTTGGCATATGATTTTTCATAATATTCTCTTATGGTTGTATTTCTGTGGTGTTGGTTATTATCTTTCCCCTTTCATTCATGATTTTATTTATCTGAGTCCTTTCTCTATTCTTTTTGATAAGTCTGGCTAGGGGTTTATCAATGTTATTAGTTCTTTTGAATAACCAGTGCTTAGTTTTGTTGATCTGTTCTACTGTTTTGTTGTTTCTATATCATTTATTTCTGCTCAAGTCTTTATCCTTCCCATCTTCTGCTGGCTTTGGGCTTTATTTGCTCTTCCTTTCCTATATCCTTTAGGTGTAAGTTTAGTTTATGTATTTGAGACCTTTCTTGCTTCTTGAGGTAGGCCTGTATTGCAATATACTTCCCTCTTAGGACTGTCTTTGCTGCATCCCAAAAGTTTGGACTGTTGTGTTTTCATTTTTATTTGCTTCCATGTATTTTTTTATTTTGTCTATTTTATTTGTCCATTTATTTTTAATTTCCTGGTTAATCCATTCACCCTTTAGTGGGATGTTCTTTAACCTCCAAGTATTTGTGGTCTTTCCCAATTTTTTACTGTGCTTGACTTTAAGTTTCATAGTTTTGTGGTCTGAAAATATGTATGGTATGATCTCAATCTTTTTGTACTTGCTGAAGGCTGATTTGTGACTCAGTATGTGATCTGTGATCTGGAGAATGTTCTGTGTGCACTCAAAAAGAATGTGTATTCTGGGGCGCCTGGGTGGCGCAGTCGGTTAAGCGTCCGACTTCAGCCAGGTCACGATCTCGCGGTCCGGGAGTTCGAGCCCCGCGTCGGGCTCTGGGCTGATGGCTCAGAGCCTGGAGCCTGTTTCCGATTCTGTGTCTCCGTCTCTCTCTGCCCCTCCCCCGTTCATGCTCTGTCTCTCTCTGTCCCAAAAATAAATAAACGTTGAAAAAAAAAAATTAAAAAAAAAAAAAAAAAAAAAGAATGTGTATTCTGCTGCTTTAGAATGGAATGTTCTGAATATATCTGTTAAGTCGATCAAGTCCAGGGTATCATTCAAAGCCATAGTTTCCTGTTGACTTTCTGCTTAATCTGTCTATTGATGTAAGTGGGGTGCTAGAGTCCCCTACTATTTTGTATTATTATCAATGAGTTTCTTTGTGTTTGTTATTAATTGATTTATATATTTGGTTACCTCGAGTTTGGGGCATAAATATTTATAATTGTTAGATCTCCTTAATGGATAGACCCCTTGTTTACGATATAATGCCCTTCTTCATCTTTGTTAGTCTTTGGCTTAAAATCTAGTTTGTCTGATATAAGTATGGCTACTCTGGCTTTCCTTTGATGACCATTAGCATGATAGATGGTTCTCCATTCCTCCACTTTCAATCTGCCAGTCTTTAGGTCTAAAATGAGTCTTCTGTAGACAGCATATAGATGAGTCTCTTTTTTTAATTCATTCTGATACTCTATTTTAAATGGGTCATTTAGTCCATTTTCATTGAGGGTGATTATTGAAAGATATGAGTTTAGTGCCATTGTGTTACTTGTAAAGTAGGTGTTTCTGGGGATGTTCTCTCTTCCTTTCTAGTCTTTGTTGCTTTTGGTCTTCCCCTCCACTCCCCAACTCAAAGAATCTCCCTTAAAACTTTTTGCAGGTCTGGTTTAGTGGTCATGAGCTCCTTTAGTTTTTGTTTGTTTGGGGAAACTCTTTTTGTCTCTTTCTATTCTGAATGACAGCCTGTCTGGATAGAATATTCTTTGCTGCATATCTTTCCCACTCAGCACATTGAATATATCATGCCACTCCCTTCTGGCTTGCCAAGTTTCTGTGGACAGATCTGCTATAAACCTGATCTGTCTTCCCTTGTAGGTTAAGGACTTTTTCTCCCTTTTTGCTTTCGGGATTCTTTCCTTGTTTGTGTATTTTGTGAATTTGCCTGTGATATGTCTTGGTGGTGGCTGGCTTTTGTTGGATTTAGTGGGAGTTCCCTGTGCTTCCTGGATTTTGATGTCTAGTCCTTCTCCAGATTAGGGAAGTTTTCAGCTATAATTCACTCACATAAAACTTCTTCCCCTTTTTTTCCTCCCTCTATCTTCCTGGACTCCTATGATACGAATGTTGTTCCATCTCAATAAGTCACTGAGTTCCCTAAGTCTACTTTCATGATCCATTACCTTTGCTTCCCTCTTCTTTTCAGCTTTGTTGTTTTCCATAATTTTGTCTTCTGCACCACTAATTTGCTCCTCTGCCTCATCTGTCCTTGCTGTCATGGCATCCATTCAGGTTTGCATCCTGGTTATAGCATTTTTACTTTCAGCCTGACTAGATTTTAGATCTTTAATCTCTGCAGGAATGGATTCTCTACTGTATTTTATACATTTTTAAGCCTAGCTAGAATCCTTTAATTGTTGTTTCAAATTCTGGTCAGACATCTTACTTATATCTGTGTTGATTAAATCCCTGGCCATGAGTTCTATTGCCTGTTAGGTCGTTTGTGGTGAATTCTTATGTCTTATCATTTTGGAGGGGAAAAAAATTAAATAAAATAAAAAATTTAAAAATGTTGAATAAGTAAGTAAGTAAATATTAAATAAATAAAGGAAGGTAGGTCCTAGGTGTGTTTTGGTCTGCTTGTTAAGAGAACTTTTAAACTTGAGTTAGGCAGGTTTACAATAAAAAAGAGGTGTTACTTTAAAGAACAGTATAGAATTACACAGCTCACAGCCCCAAGATCTTACACCAGTAAGAAAGGCAACCTAATGAATGGAAGAAGAAATTTGCAAGTGACATATCCAATAAAGGGTCAGTTTCCAAAATATATAAAGAATGTATACAACTCAACACCAAAACACCAAATAATCTAATTTAAAATGGGTAGAAGACATGAACACACATTTCTCCAAAGAAGACATACAGATGCCCAAGAGACAAACGAAAAGATGTTCATTTGCATTATTGGGATCCTGCCAAGAAGGGTTCCAGAGCAGCATTTATGCCAACAACAACAACAAAAAAAAGCCTTTGCATCCAACATCTCAGCTTGGATTTGTGCTGCTTCGATGCATAGTCAAAGTGACCATTACCTTGGGGCGCCTGGGTGGCGCAGTCGGTTGAGCGTCCGACTTCAGCCAGGTCACGATCTCGCGGTCCGGGAGTTCGAGCCCCACGTCAGGCTCTGGGCTGATGGCTCAGAGCCTGGAACCTGTTTCTGATTCTGTGTCTCCCTCTCTCTCTGCCCCTCCCCCGTTCATGCTCTGTCTCTCTCTGTCCCAAAAATAAATAAACGTTGAAAGTGACCATTACCTTATACACACTCACATGTGTATGTTTCATAAAGATACAGCTACAGATGTGTGTGTCTAAATTTCAAAAGAAATGTTTTAAACTTTCAATAGTCCAAATATTTAGTGAAGATTAGCTAAGAATTTGAAATATGGTAGGTATCCATTTTAGAACCTGCTAAAACTACACTTATGTTCAAACAGCAACATTTTATTTCGCTGTCCTCTTACCCAGCATATTCTCTGTTGTTCATTTGTAGCTGGGTACGTGCCAGGGTAAGATATGAGCAATTGAAGTCCTGCGTAGGAACATTTTTGATATATTTTAATAGCGTCACCGCCCTTTCCTGAACGCAATTCAGCAATCCTGTGCTCAGTTTCATTCTCCCGTGGGATTCAGAATTGAGGGAAATAGGTCCACCATGTTACCAAAGAGTCCCGCATCTGCGAAAGAATGTGGGAAAAGGCACAGCCCACGCGACAACAATGCTTATTACCAACATTCAGATGGGCTCTCAGAGTTTCATAGAACGGCCAAAGGTATGAACAGATGATTACGTACAGGCTTTATCGATCAACCTTTCACCCACGCACGTAACTAGGCCAAGCCAAGGGTAAAGGATGTGCGTATGTGTGGATATGTGTATACGCACACTTATACGCATATGTATTTATGTGTAAATACACCTACAGGTGGCCTCTGTGTGGCCATTAGAGACAGCCACGCCATGCAACTCAGAGCCTGGCAGAGTTGCCAAGAGGACAACTGATGTCACTGAGCACCCGGCCCCCTCAACCCGTCTCTGACCACCACAAAACCCCCCTTAGCCACTCGGATGGGAGGCTGAGCCCTCAGACTCTGAGCCCGGTCACCCAGGCTCTGAGACGGCCGTAGTGATGGCCCGCCCACTAGGCGAAGACAGAGATGAAGGTGAGGTAATGAATGTGGAGAACCTTCTAGCACCGCAATGATCACTAGCGATGCCTGCCATAGTCAACATTTGCACTCACCGCCCACATCCTTGCACCCCCATCCACAGCCTGCTTTTGATCCAAGCCACGAGGGTTTGAACCGGAGGTAATCGCTGGGGAAGGTCCTGGCCAAGCCGCTGGGGTGAGCTGAGCACCCCACGTGAGTATAAGTTGGCTGCGGTGGGACCCCAGAGCCAAGGCTCAGGAGCAAGGCAGAGCCCGGATGGACTCATTCGCTCAGAAGCATGAGGAGGCCCCTTAGTCACAGAGGATACACCCCAACTTCCTTAAGAGGAAAGCAGGAAGGGGGACACGAGGCTGACTCAGAGAAACCAATTCAGTGACAGCTTATCTGACAATTATTAGTGACACGTGACCCTCCCTTAGGCCCAATTCCCCACTGTCTACACCATGAGTTCTCATGCAGTCATGGTGGGCTAAGAATGCCAGTCAAGGGCATGGGGAGCAGGTTTGAGCTGGCCTGATAACGACTCCTCTGCCATCGGCTTAGAAGACACCCAGCCTAACTTTCTCATCCCATCCCTGTCTGCAAATCCAGACCTTGCTTCATTATCCTCTTTTTCCCGTCTTCCAGGGATTCTAGATCTGTGTGTTGGCACCTCTCAGCCATCCTCAGTTGGGTCTTGCCCTTTATGTCAAGATGTAGGGCATTGAAAACAAACATTGCCCGGAAATGCCTGGCAACATGCTAACCCATTTATTTACTCTCTGCTTTGATTTACATCAAATGTGTTCTTTTCACCTTTTTGTTTTTATTAATAACTGTGTTTTGGAGGAAGTCTTCCACTGTGAACATTATCCAGTGATCACCACTTGGATGCTACAATTTCTCCATTTAGTTAAAAAAAAAAAAGTACCGTGAATTAAAAAAGAACCAACCAGGGGCTCCTGGGGGGCTCAGTCAGTTAAGCATCTGACTTTGGCTCAGATTGTGATCTAGCGGTTCGTGAGTTCGAGCCCCACGTCGGGCTCTGTGCTGACGTCTCGGAGCCTGGAGCCTGCTCCGGATTCTGTCTCCCTCTCTCCCTGCTCCTCCCCTGTTCACTCTATCTCTCTCTCTCTTTCTCTCTCAAAAAATGAATAAACATTTTTTAAAAATTTAAAACAAAATAAAAGAACTACCCAAATTTTAGTAAGTTTTCTTCAGTCCTGACTAAATCATAACTAGGGCATTTTCTTATTTGTTGCAGGACAATGCTGATGATGGAGAATCTGTCTGGGTCTCAGGATGGAGAAGACCAGAGAACCAGCAACGTGGGGGTATGTCCTCGGTATAATTGCATCTTACTCGATTTCTTTGAATTTCACTGTTTGGTTTGGGTTGCGTTGGGTTTTTTTGCCCCTGTAAACCTATCTTTTCCATCCCTTTGGTTTGTGTCTACAAATCTCGGTGACCTGAAAACATAAAGGGAGTTGATTCAAAGGTTTTGGAACACTTTGCAAAGAGGCTCTCCCCTCCCGGGTTCCTTTGTCAGGTGCCCGAATCTGATCCCTGCATGGAAGGGGTGAAAGGGGACTATGCATACCTCTCCCAGCACCTCTTCTGTCCTGCCCGGGCCGATTGCTGAAAAGAACAATCCCTACCCCCACTGAAATCCATAATTGCTCTGGAGGTATTTTTTCCCTAAAGCTTCTCATACGTCCTTTGTAGGTAAACCTCTCTCGCCAGCCAAGGAACTGTCCAATTTCAAACAAAGTTAAATGGTTTCCCCGAAGGCTATTAAATCTTAATCTAATTTCAATACAACAATCTCATTGTATTGAATTCATTACAGAAATATTTCCAAGCTTTAGCTGTATGTGTCCATCTACAAGGACAGTTTTATGTTCATCCAGTTGAAAGGAAACCTTTTATTTGTTGATTTCTTATTTTAAAAATGTTTTTTTTTTAATTTTTTAATGTTTATTTGTGTTTGAGGTGGGAGGGGAGGGGCAGAGAGAGAGGGAGACACAGAACCCAAAGAAGGCTCCAGACTCCAAGGCGTCAGCACAGAGCCCGACACGGGGCTGAAACTCACAAACCGTGAGATCATGACCTGAGTCAAAGTTGGACGCTTAACCGACTGAGCCACCCAGGTGCCCCGAAAGGAAACTTTTTAAATTACAAAGTGTCCAGAAAACACTTCTGCCTCTCATTCTAAGCTTAAATATGCAATTTGGATATACTTGATAACTGGAGAAAAAAAAAACTGCTAAATCATGTTAAGAATCCTGGGACTTCAATTCACCTAAGTGGAAGAATATGTATACAAGACGATATTTCAGGTTTAGAAAATAGATGGTATTTGTAAGACATAACTTTTATTTTTTATTATTAAAATTTTTTTTAACGTTTATTTATTTTTGAGACAGAGAGAGACAGAGCATGAACAGGGGAGGGGCAGAGAGAGAGGGAGACACAGAATCGGAAACAGGCTCCGGGCTATGAGCCATCAGCCCAGAGCCCGACACGGGGCTCGAACTCACGGACCACGAGATCGTGACCTGAGCTGAAGTCAGACGCTTAACCGACTGCGCCACCCAGGCGCCCAAGACATAACTTTTAAAAAGAGATCATTGGACCCCTTCCTTGCTGGGAAAGCTCAGGCTGTGGAGTCTGTGTGACCACATACAAGTCACATAAAGAGACTCTTCCTGCAGGAGCTGGAAGGGTAGGAAGGGTCCATGGAAGAGCAAAGGCAAGAAAGCCACACCTGCGGGGAAGCCCCCCCCACCCCACTGCCAACACACTGGAGCAGCGGCCCTACACGTCTGCTTCATGCTCCAGAGGCACGTCAGCCAAGGTCACTGAGCGCGTGTGACACTCTCTTAGATGTCTCTACCTACCCAAGTGGAAAGTGACCACTTAAAGGAAATCACAGAGGACTTCGGGGCATAACAGACATTCCAAGTGGTTTTGAGGGGGCCCCCAGTCGGAGAGGCGGAAAAACAGAAGAGTTCCGTGGTGTCTGTTGTGGGTAAGAGTTCAATTTGTACTTGGCCTAGTTCCCCCCCAACTGAGGCTGCCTCTGCTTTATACACCGTCCCCGAGAACCCTGACTGATCCAAACACAGATGTCTCGCTGGGTGAGCCACAGCCCCACAAAGTGCTGCCCCACCCAACATGTCGAGTTCGCCCTGTGGAAAAACACAGAATCATCCAGCAGCTCCTCCTTCGGACTTCCCATGCCTCAGTTACCACCTGCTGCCCAGAATCACTTGGGCTCCAAGTGCTAAGTCATACCTTGGTCAGTCACCCCTGCACTGATCGTCCAATCCTTGTGTTCTTCCCAAAAGTGCTTTCACATTTCCAGCCAACTTGGCCCAAGTCCATAAGCCAAGTGAGGGTAACACCCATATTTGGTGCTAGTAATCCTAAGCTTAGCATAATGTTTAGTGTCGTCTCATGTTACTCACACTGAGCGTAAATCATCCCTGGTCTGTCCACCCTTTTCTTCTTGAGTACATGGAACCGAGTGTCCCCACGTGTCTGCTAGATGAGCGACCCCTGGAGAGTAAGCACTAATGTATCTGATTTGCACATCACAGCTCTAACCCACAGCAATATGGATGTTCAACCAGCTGACTCAAACTCTTCAGCATATCAAAACCAGTCCGTGCAATACACATTAACAGTCCTTCCCAGTCCGAAGTAAAGGATGTCTTTCAAATACCACAGTCCTGTTCCCCGTGGGTCTGCCCTTGGGCTCTGAGTTTTCCCAGCAAGGAGGGGGTCCAACGACCTCTTTTTAAGGGTTATATTTCACAAACACCATTTCATCTAAAAGCTCCATCCAGACAGCTGGTCCCCGTCTCTCTTCGCCCTCCTGTGGCTACTGCTCCTCTCATCCAGGCTCTCTCATCGCCTGGAACAACACCGACCAACATAAATACTAAGCTAAGTGAGATATTTTACATCCTCTTTTTATCCCAACTCACTAAACTCCACATTTGTTTTTCACTTACAGAGCATCTCAATTCAGACTAGCCCAATTTCAAGTGCTCCCTAGGTACTCACAGCCAGCGTTGATCGTATCAGAAAGCGTTGACCTAGGGAATCAGAACGGTGCCCTCCTGTGCCTGTTGGCACATAGCCACTCTGCCGGCCCAGCTATGTTGCGTTCAGACCCCAGACGTCGCAACACCTGTCGGAATCTTTCGGTGCCCTCTACTCACTGCTAAACTAGTAAAACAAGTGTTTCCTAGATGTATTCGTCTGCTCGGGCTACCAAAGCACAATACCAGGCTGGGGGCTGAAACAATTTGTTTTCCCACAATTCTGGAGCCTGGAAATCCAAGCTCACGGCGTCAACAGAGGTGGCCTCTGGTGAGGCCTCTTCTTGGCTTGCAGATGGCTGCCTTCTGAGCCCCCACTCGGGTGACCTTCTGCGTGTGTCTGTGTCCTGATCTCGTCTTCTGACCCCAGTTATGTCAGATGAGGGCTCGCCCATATGGCCTCATTTTCTTCGATCATTTTTAAATTATTTTTTTTTTATGTTTACTTATTCTTGAAGGAGAGAGAGGCAGAGCATGAGCGGGGGAAGAGCAGAGAGGGAGACAGAAAATCTGAAACAGGCTCCGGGCTCCGGGCTGTCCGCACAGAGCCCGACGTGGGGCTCGAACCCACCAACCGTGAGATCATGACCTGAGCCCAAGTCGGACGCTTAACTGACGGAGCCACCCAGGAGCCCCATACTTTGATCATTTTTTAAAGACCTACCTCCAAAGCCTCTATGGGCTTCTCCAGCGAAAGGTAGAAACCATGGCTTCGTTAAATCTCTTTGGTCGTCTCTGGTTGTTCAAAGCAACCAAACTGAATCTCATTTAATCACTGAAAATCCTAAATCATGTTCTAAATTCATTTGCGAGTTTTCGGTGAACCTGATTTATGATTTCACCTTTAATAAGAAAAGCCCAGGTGAGAAGGAGCTAAGCAAGCAAGTGACACAGAAGCGTCCTTTGGGCAGATACACCCGGAAGCTTCTGGCGCCTCTGTCTTGTCGCCTCCTGAGGGTCCGGGCTCCACTGTCCCCGAGAGGTGGAGGGATGGTCGGCCTCTGCGTTCCGCTGGCTGGCTGCAGCCTTCCAAACCCGACTGCTGTCCTCAGTCCCTTGCTCTCTGGTGCCCTTTCCTCTGTTCAGAGGCGTAGGGCAGAAACACGACAGCGAGTCCTGGCCCGAGTGTGCAACGACCCCGTCTGGGTGACTCAGAACTGATACCCATCTTTCCTTCCCCTTATGACACGGTTAGGGTTTCTTTTTCTTTTTCTTTTTTCTTTTTAACAAGAAACACTGTTTGGTTCCTCCTTCTGCCATAAAGTGGGTTCAGATTGTACAAAACACTTGGTCTCTGTTTGTTCTAAGTCATTCAATTTCCCTTTCAATTTCCAGTCAAAGCCAGGCTCCGTGTAACGGACAGGCTGACTGACAGGTTGATAGTTCATCATAATGGCCTTGAAGCCGTTTCCTGCCACCAGGAAAACACGCGGAAGGTGGAAGACCGGGGTCGACACTTCAGAGCCACCGTCAGGTCCTGGCACACGTTCAGCCACAGCGGGTTTATTCTGATCCAGGTCTGTGCAAAGTCTTTGACAAGGCGGGGCTGAGCTGCCCGGAGCAGAGCTGACCTTGAGTGTCCTATGCTCCCTCCCGCAAGGAGCTCGCCCCTGCACACCTCGTGGTCAGACCCGCAGGGCATGTGCTGCGGCCCCGGGAGGTGTCATCTGACTGGTGATTCCTGCACCCTTGTTCCACTCTTGCTTCACTGGCCCCAGTGGGGAGCTGAGCGGGCGCACCTGCTCCACACAAGCTGATGCTGGCGGCTGGCAAGGGTGTGCACAGCCTCCCGGGGAAGCACTCAGCCATCATGACACGGCACTGCACGCCAGGAGGTGGGGGCGCACCGGCATTCCGGCCAACTCACAGCCTCAGCACAGTTAACCCAGGCAGTCGTGTGTCAGGGGCCCGGTGGAGGACAAGGATGCGGGCGGCTGGCCGTCCCCCGGCACACGGCAGTCGTGGCCGCCCTGTGCGTGCCTGGAGCGGGTGCCCCCTCCCCCGGGCGCCGTGCCAGGGTCTCCCAGGGCGTTATCCGGGTCTCTCGTCTCAACATCTCTGTGGGCACCAGGGCTGGTAACCCGTGTCGCCCAGGAGAGAACCGAGCTTCTAATGGCGAAGTGGCTTATCCCACATTTGCCAAGCAAAGGAAGAACTGGCTTTGAACCCAGGTTTCTCCTCCTCCCTGCCAGGGCTCACATCGTGTCACGTACCCCCCGCCTATGAGCCTTCCTCAAAGCCTCCATTCACACCGCACCTCTTCTGCTCCGGGCCCTGATCCATCATGAGATCTCACAGCTCACCTCCTCTACGTCCGCACCTGCCCCCACGACACAGTGAGCTCTGCTACGGTGAGAACGTGCCTCTCGAGCTGCCGCTCTGCAGAGTCTGAAGACCTGGAAGACGGGACCGTATAGTCTGTTGTGGGACTGCCTGCGGCCAGCACAGTGTAGACACCACAAGCCCATCCAAACGAGGAAGGGAGAGAAAAGGGGAGAGCAGAAGAAGGAAGGGAGGGAGGGGACAAGTAGATCTTTTGAGTGACGTACTCACGGCCAGTATCAGAAAAAGAATATTGATTATTTCCAGTGAGTGACTTGGAAAATAAAGACACTTGCGTGTGGCCGGGATCTGTGGGATGGTTAACGGCACAGGCGTGAGGCGGGACCCCCGGAGGGAAAGCATCCGGTTCCCACACACAAGGAGCAACGCGTCAGAGAGAAGAGGCTTTGTTTCCTACGAGGAGCCAGTTTCCGGAATTTTAACTCATGAATTTTTGGGAGTGATGGCCTGAGAAAGTATTGGTGACCACATTTTTTCTTACCTGGAACTAAAAATATGTAAGAAAAGTTGGTCTACTTTATGACTTCACGTAATTTGAATGGTCACCCCCAACACAGAGCACAGTGCTGATGGGCACTCAGTCAATTCCTGTTGAAAACACGGGTAGGTACACGAATGTGCGAATCAGTGAGTAAAAGAATCTCTCTAAGCCATTGTGGCAGATGAAATGACAAAGTTAAGACAGTCAGACAGCAGATAGAGCAGGGGGAAAAAAAAAAAAAAAGATACAGTTGAGCTGCCCAGACAATTGCTGAGCAATTTATCAGAAAGGGATTTGGGAAAGAATAAGGAAAACTAAGCGACCCAGAGGAGAGACTGAGAGACTCTGATAAATTCAGTGGCAGCTCTAGAAGAAGGTGAGGGAAAATGACAGAATGACAGATGTACAGTAGTCTAAGTTGATGACTGATACAGTCTTCCGCCCAAGAAAAGCCCTGCGTCTTCCATAGGAGACCTAATGTGAGTTCAGAGTAAGCTGAAAAGAGACGAATCCATCTAAAAACAAGGCAGTGGAATTTAGAACAGCAAGGCAAAGGAGGAACAAGTAAGATAGTGCGTTTTTTTAATACAAAAAAAAACCTGTTAGAACAACAGCAGACTTCTCATCGTTAATTTTGATGAAGCAGAGGGATAGGACGTTCAAAGTTCTGAGGGGAAAAAAGGCCAAAGTCGAATTGAAATTCACATGTGACAAAGACATCCAGTTTCAAAAGTCTAGCACAGGTTGCCAACATTCGACATTTAGAGACGGGACCGTTTATTTTACAACAAGGGGGAAAGTACACCTGGAGGGGTGGAGTGGAATGCGAGTCTGTTCTGCAAAGACCCTGGGAACACACAGGAGATGCTGTAACCCTGTGTTAAATCTGGTCTTTGTGTTTCAAGGGCTCAGGTTAAAAGTCTAGACCACATAAGCAGGCTGCAGGGTGTGAGGGGTGCCTGAAAGACACCAGGCTCCTCGTCCCATGGTGGGAGGAGAGGAGCGATCTCACATTATTTCAAACAGTGTTGCAAACACATAGAGTGAATTATATTTATTGAAAGATGGGTAGCACAACGGGGCTCCTGGGTGGCTCAGTCGGTTGAGGGTCCCACTTCAGCTCAGGTCATGATCTCGCGGTCCGTGAGTTCGAGCCCCGCGTCGGGCTCTGTGCCCACAGCTCAGAGCCTGGAGCCTGCTTCCGATCCTGTGTCTCCCTCTCTCTCTGCCCCTCCCCCACTCTCACTTTGTCTCACTCTGTCTCTCAAAACTAAATAAATGTAAAAAAAAATTTTTAAAAAGATGGGTACCATGAAAGAAAGAAAGAAAGAAAGAAAGAAAGAATAAAGGCATTGTTTCAAACTGAAAGTAATATTAGAAAAAATAAATGGGGCATCTGGATGGCTCAGTGGGTTAAGCATCTGACTCTTGGTTTTGGCTCCGGTAAGGATCCCACGGTTCGTGGGTTGGAGCCCCGCATCAGGCTCTGCGCTGACAGCATGGAGCCCGCTTGGGATTCTCTCTCTCTCCCTCTCTCTGCCCCTCCCCCACTCACCCCCGCCCTCTCTCTCCCTCTCAAAATAAATTTAGAAAAAAGAAAGGAAAATATACGTTAAAGTTAATCATTAAAGAAAAAATGTTGCAGAAGTTCCTTTCGAGTGGTTGGCGATTCCCTCATTTTGTGAGTCGGTGCCCTGCCCCCACAAGGAAGAGGCCGGAACTCACTTCCCAGACTCACCTGCAGCTGCGGTGTAAGCGCCGTAACCACCACCGCCATATTTGATCCAGCATGAATAAGGCTTCTCTTCAGAAGCCGGAGAATCGAAAAAGTAGCCGCCTTGTGCATTCCAGTGGGGGGGGGGGGGCAGGAGCAGACCCCCGCTGCCCCAGGTCCAGCCATGGCCCCCGTGCTGATGGATGTCCACACTGGGGGAGCTGAGCAGGGCAGTGGACCTTCCCGCTGGAACAGTCATGCGGTGCCTGTGGGCACTGCCCCCATCTGTACCGTCTCGAAGGATAAGGCTCTCTGGCACTTGGGACGCTCTCCGAGTGTCTCTACTACATTTCAGTGTTTTTTCTTTTCTGGGTAAACTATCTAGAACTGCTGTGCTACGCGTAACCCACAACCCGGATGACATTACGCAGGGTGAAGAAAATGCAATGTCATCGCGGCAGGATTCTCCGGTGAATGCAAACCCTGATGAGTGGAGGTTTGATAAACCATAAACACATACACGGACTCGAAATTATTTGCTAATCACAAACAGAATAATAGCTTTTCGGCAGGTCACCCTAACACAACTCTAACCAAGTGATCTGAATTAATATCTCCAATAACGACACAAACTCGTATCATGTGCCTACAGATAGGGTGCCTGGAGAAGGAAACACTTCTTCTGTGGTGATTATACCGCAAAGAAAAGCATAACCTGAATTCAGTCCCGAGGAATTATACGATGCAACCAGATTCCACAAAATAACCAAGCTGAATCTGTAAGGTCACAATCATAGAGGACAAAGGAAAACTGAGGGCATTTCCTGGATGAAAGGGGGTTAACTACCCATTCCCACCATCCAGCGCAATGTGGGATTCAGAACTGGATCCGACAGTGGAAAAAAAGAAAGGTAGCTACAACGAACACCACTGGGAACATTTAGAACAATTGGAATGTATATTGCGAATCCAGGGATGCAATGATAGATTATGCCCATGTTACTTTTCCGGATTTCGGCTCATCTTCCATTATGTAAGATGCTTTATGTCGCTGAGAAGACGCACTGTGCTGAGAATTTCATCTCGTAGAAATACTGGAGACAAGAAACCATTTCGCCTCCCAACCCCGAAACTTCTGGGGAGTCCATATTTCCTCTAAATTCTGCTTGTGTAATGCCCAGTTCTTGCTTTAGCTCATTACATAGCTAATGGGAGCCAGCTGAACATTCAGCAGCCTGCCTCAAAATATAATCGTTCAAATCCAAAAGCTTATTTGGTACATTTGCTATCTTTTGAGCTACCACGTGTGATGGCTTTACAAATTGTTCTAAATGACCCGGGCCACCATAATTCCAGCCTCCTAAAAACCTCCTTTTTCCAGTCTTGCCCTCCACCCGGTCCCAGTGGGCCGCAGGTTCTTTAGATTTTTCTTATAATAGTGCTTGCTTCTACGCAACAATTTCTGCAACAGTCACCTAGTTTTGTGAAAACGAGGTTTTGTAAACCATCCTGACTCGCAAAGGCTGTAAGCAGCACACATTTACTGCTGCTCATGTGTCAGTGGTCATTTGGATGGATTTACTGATCTCAGCTGGGTTCCTGGTCAGTGCTTTGGAGTGCGAGCTCACATGTCTGGGGTCAGCTGGCTGTTGTTAGTCTGATGGCTTCAGGGAGGCTAGCTCACATGACCGGGATCTCAGCCGTGGGTCCCTCACTCCCCTACGCGCCTCCCTGTTATGGTGTGGTAGTAAATTCAGAGGTCTAAAAAAGCACGCGTGATCATGCAAGAGAGCTCTTGGAAATGCACGTCCTTTGAAGTTCTGTACTCACACTTAATTGGTCCAGGTCAGTCACGTGGCTGAGTCCAAAGCAAAATCGGAGAGAAGGGAAAGTTCTGGGGTGAAAGGAGTGAACACAGGGAGACCATTAGCTGGGACTGGGTGCAACCGGCCGACCGTAGAGAGGGACCCGATTTGCAGTGAAGGAAGACGCGCCAATCGGGGGAAGAGGGACGTTTGCACAGGGAGCACCTAGTAAATCCAAGATCCATATAGAAAAACACATGAAGCTTGGCTTGTACCTCACAGCAGACGCTGAGGTCAACCTGACTTGGACCACAGACTTAAACGTGGAAGAGAAAAACCACCAGGCTTCCAGACACGTTCCCTGTGATTTATTCCCAAACTTCTGGCAGTTGCCTTTGAAAACACAGATCAGTGCACAAAAGGTCCCTCCTTGGAAATGAGACATGGCCCTACTGTCTTCAAAATAAATGTCAACGCTTTCGCTCACATCGCTTCAAACCCTGACCTCGAGCCACATCCGGAAGGCGAGCCCCTCACCGCCACCTCAGGCGATGGTGGCACCAGAAAGCCCCAGCGTTTCCAGAAAGGGGCCCTGTGGTCTCCTAACCGTTGTGGCCGCTCTGTTCCCTGTACCACCTGTAATCGGTGAGACGTTAATTACGATGTTCAGAAAGTGTTAGGCCCTTGAAACCTTCCGGGGTCCCGCGGGCACGGGTGGATATAATTCCCTCGGTGCCCTCCATAATGCCATTCAGATTCACCCTGTTGCCCCTGTGCTCTGTGGCCACACACAGTGAGCCTCTTCCCGGGGCTCTGCAGCTCCCGCCCCCTGCCTGACACACACGGTCACTTGTCCCAGGAAGGACGGGATGGAAGAACGGGAGGGGAGGAGCTTGGAATCCTACAAGGTCTCAGGGTCAAGAAATGTATCAGTGTTCACTGCATAATAGAGGCGCTCTTACAAGGCTTGTGTCAGCTTACTTATCTCTTGTAAAAAAAAAAATATATATATATATATATGTAATTGTATAGATAATATAATATATAAATTGTATAATTTAAAAATAATATTACATACTACATATTTTGTATATCATATATTTATTTACAAAATAAATATATAATTTATAATATATTATATAAAATATAAAATATATATATTTATTTATAAAATATATACTATACACGACAGAGGGTGTGTTTGAGCAAAGGCAGAATCAAAGTAGAGTTTACTTGCATTTGTGGGAAACGGGAGTTCCTTGTGATGCCCTGCTGACATTTATTTCACGGTAATAATTGCACATTGTCCCCCACTGTTAACTGTGCCCGTTCTAGGGTCAGGGGAAAAGGAAGGATGTTAGATTTTTCACAGACCAAGTAATTCCAGTTCCAGTAACGGCCTCAACTAGGTTTTCCACTGGGCCTCTCGTTTTCACTGTCATTGAGGGGAAACGGTCTTGTAAAATGGTGGAGAGTATCCTTCCAGACCTCTCTAGACTTTATGGCTGAGCTTGGCTGAATGGCCCAGAGGGAATGATTTGGACCAAAAGGAGTTTTTTGCTGGGCCCGTGCCCTTATGTTTGCAGCTAGTTACACCTCCACCAACCCCAACAGGGAAACAAGGAATTTAAGTAACGTCTGCTGCTTAGAACGAGCTGAGATGTATTTCCTGCAGTGTTATTAGTCATGATTTTCCAGACAGCCCATGCCAAGGTTTATTTATTTATTCATTCATTCATTCATTCATTTACTTATTTGGTAGGCTCCATACCCAACGTGGGGCTTGAACTCATGACCCTGAGACTAAGAGCCACATGCTTTACCAACTGAGCCATCCAGGCGCCCCAAGGATTACTTTTTTAAAGCTTATCCATTTATTTTGGGAGACAGCACACGCAGGGGAGGGACAGAGAGAGAGGGAGAGAGAGAATCCCAAGCAGGCTCTGCCCTGTCAGCACAGAGCCCCATGCGGGGTTCAAAGCCACGAACCGTGAGATCGTGACCTGAGCTGAAATCAAGAGTCCGACGTTTCATGGACTGAGCCCCCCAGGTGCCCCTAAATGTAGTTACTCATTTAATCTTCTCAACAGCTGTATGGAGGAGGTTTGATCATTTTCTCTGTGTTTTGGAAGAGGAAACAAAGAGAAGTAAAGTAACGGAACAAAAGTCACGCAGTGCTCTGGATTATTTCTTTTCAAAGAAGTCTACATATGGAGCGTCTGGGTGGCTCCGTCAGTTGACAGCCCGACTTCGGCTCAGGTCATGACACACCCAGTCCGTGGGTTCGAGCCCCGCATCGGGCTCTGTGCTGACGGCTCAGAGCCTGGAGCCTGCTTCGGATTCTGTGTCTCCCTCTCTCTCTGCCCCTCCCCCACCTGTGCTTCCGCTCTCTCTCAAAAATAAGCAAACATCTAAAAATAATAATAAATAAAAAATAAAAACCCAAAGCAAATGCAAATAGGCTTCGTCTTTCCTGTTATTGTGTGGAGCGTCATGTGTCGTGACTGCACTGGCTTCAAGCGATGTATCCATGACTGTGTGTAATCAGCTGAACACTCACATACAAAGCAATTCTAAAGCCCCAAGAGCTTTTGAACAGCTCTAGAGGGTAATTTTAAAACACCCTAGAAGATGCATAAGGCCACGGAGTTGACCCCTTGCCCCCCTCCCAATTTATTGCTGAAATACCAAAATTGATACAAGAAGGAAAACATTCTATAACTCATAAAATACAAAGTAGTCCTGGCCACGAGAACACGGGCAGAAATGGAAAAGGTGTCGCTGAATGAGGTACCAGCTGCGTTCTGCGATTGGTCTTAAAGGAAACAAACTTACAAATCAATGAGTTTCTGTAAAGGACACTCGAATCAGTAACCCGGGTCAACATGACCTGGGGGGGAAAAAAAGGGAGGGCTTACCTTCCATTCACATAGATAACAGTGTAACAAAGTTACCCAAAGCGCTGATACAGAGGTAGGATAAGCTATAACTGCTGAAAGAAAACGTCCCGGAGTCCAGTTGGAACCTTTTCGTGGGGCTGCAGAGAGGGCTAGAGAAACCGGAACTAGCAAAGGAGCCTGGCTCCTGCAGAGTCGGCCGCCCAGGACCATGTGACCGTGGTTTGGGCTGGTTACCGCCAGAACCTTAGGGAGAGGATCGCCGCAGCCACGGAAATCTCAGGGTCTGTGCTGCATGTGGAATGCAGTCGGGGATGTGACCGCATTTCGTGAAGTATTAAATGCTAGGTTAATCGAAGTTGTTGGCCAATCGAATAGTCCCCAAATCTGAACGCTAGTACTGAAATCGTGCGCCCTCCGCAGGCTTGCTCCTGACAAGGTCCTATGCACGTGGCACCATAGGCATAAATGTGTCAGGGACCCAAGTCTCTTTCACTCCCAGGAGGATTTTAGGCCTCGGCATTTGTCCTTACCTGCTCCAGGCTGGAGTTTACAACACCTGCCCTGAGTTCTCCCAGGTTGTGATTCCATTCTGCACTTAAACTCTTCCTGGGTAACAGGGAAGGGAAGGTGCCGATGGCCTACAGTTTGAGTGCGATCGGCCCATTTTCTGATGAAAGCTTTCTTTTTGCAGACTTTTCCACACGCAATTCTTGCTCAGCCTCTTGGCAAAAGAAGAAAATGCCAGTGTCACCGACACACATCTCGTCATGTTGATTACCCGCCACCTGCAATGAGACCAAGTTAATTTCCTATCGCTTGCAGATTTTTTTTTCAAACGTGTGCTCTGAACTTAAAGAGTTCGCTGTAAAATTGTTTATCACGATGAGCAAATTAGATAAGCATGGTTGTTAATTACAAGTAAATTGAAATATTTAATTTGAATTTACTTGAATACAGAATTTTGTTCCCCTCGGTATTGACAACACTGGATTACCTTTACATAACTCAGTCGGAAGTGTAAACATCAGGTAAGATGCGTCAAGAATGTCCCAGAGTTGGACAAAGGACTGAGCTGAAGGTCCGCAGCAGTCGGCGATCTGCCCAGAGGCAAACCAAAATTGTTCGATGTGTGAAAACCGCGAACTGGGGCTTTGGGAAAAGTAGGTTCCAGTCTCTGGCCCCCCCCGCCCCCGGGGACCCGCCCGAGCCCAGCGGTGGGATCAGGCAGAGAATGCAAAGAGCGGTGTGCCCTGGGATGTTTAAATTAAAATAGATTAAAAGTAGAGGCTCCAGGGAGCTACCAATTGAGAGACAAGCTGTTCCCGGATAATAAATATTTTGACAACCTTAGAGGAAGCAAAATTGCCCTGGAAGCAGAATTGGTAAGAATCCCTTTTTGAATTTTAGTATTAATCAGGGGAATTTGCAAAATCTGAGAAAACGTGCCTGGCTGAGTGCACGCGTGCTTGTGCACACGCAGACGTGCACGGGGGAGCGGGAGGCTGGAGTGGAGGCGGGAGGTGCTGGCAAGCAGGTGCGGGCCGTGTTGGGGAGAGGTCGCTGAGTGGGAGGAAACACGGGGCCTCGCCACTTCTGCAGTGGGTCAGCTTTGATCTGCATTTGGACTTGTTTCTCTGCAGTGCGTCCTACGCATTTTGCCACAACCGAGTAGCCAGATATTAAATAAGGCTTTTTCTGGTCTCGGCAGAGGCCCCAAAGCTGAGAAATGTCTCAGCGATGCACATCCTACAGATGGATGGTCACTCGTGTGTGCAGCATATGTGATGGCCCAAAGCTGGTCTGAGACCCTGAACTCACCTCCAGAGTAGAAAAAAGAATGTTAACAATTGATAGGGGAAAAAAAAAAACAGATTGAGGATTTATTGAGCAATGTTATTAGAGTTCTGCACATTCCTTTTGCACATTAAAACGAATGAGGGTCTTGGCAGGAGATGGTCAGAGAGCAAAGGCTCCTGCCGGGGTGGAGATTTGGAGCTAGTTCCCCATCCCCGCCTCGCTGGGCTTCTCGGCTGCAGGAGCTCCCCGGCCGGTGCCCGGCCAGGAGGAGTACTGAGCACGTGCCTCCTGGAGGGTGTAGGAGACCAACACTGGGCTCTCCCCTGGGCCGGTGTAAAGATAGAAGCTGGCAAAAGCCCTCCTGGTGGCCAAGTGAGCCGAGGCCCTCTGGTCCCAGCACCCGGGGCACGGCGCCGACCTCTCCTGCAGCCGGAGAAGCTGGGTCCCGAGGTAGGCGGGCTTGTGGCAAAGTGTCCGCAACCATGCCCCTCATGCAGAGCTGTCTCTGACAGGACAAGGGCATCCCCTACTTAAAACACCTGTTCCAGCCTGTGCTTGCCACACACTTACCAGGCACCAGAGGACAAGGAACCCCCTAGATCTATGGCGTAAGGACTAGAGAGGAAGATGTAAACCACACACAATAAAAAAAGAAGAATCCACGTGTCTAAGCAAACGGTGGATATGGGGGCTGGAGAGAAGAGTGGGTAGAGCACTGCAAAGATCCAGGTTGGGTCCCTGCGAGCAGGAATAACATCCAGAAAATTAGAGAAATGGAGACAGACTCCAGGCTGTGGCTGAGACATACAGCAGACACCCAAGCAGGTAGTTGAGGAAGCAAGAGAAATCGAAGAGAGAGAGAGAGAGAGAGAGAGAGAGAGGGGGGGGGGGGGGGGAAGAATTACCCAGTGCCTAATCCATCTGTGAAGCTCTGATGAAGGAGGTCGGGGGGAGACTTTCCAAGTTTATATCCTGTTTGCTGTAAAAAGCGGAACACCTACGAATACGTCAAGTGTTATAAACGCTGCGAAGAAAATGCTAAGGAATCGAAAAGGGTGTCGGTACTTGCAGCGGGGGACAAAGCGTAGCTGAGCCTTGATGGAAGGCTGATGGTGGGGTCTACGGGGTCAGAGAGGCAATGTCAGCAGAAGCAGCAGTGTGATACGAGATGCAGAGGCAGGAAACCGTGAGACTGTTCACGCTCCCAGCTGCCAGGGCCTGACTATGGGGCACAGGAGGGGAAACCAGTGGGATGCATGTCACCAAGCCAGATGGAGAGGGGGAGGGGCTGCACCTCGCACTGATTTTGATGAACTGGTGGACGTGTTTGTTTCTGCCGTGCAGTGCGGGCAGAGGGGTTTGATGGGATCTGGGCATTCTTTCCAAGAGCGGCAGCGAACATGAGGACAGTGAGGGAAGGGAGGGAAGGAAAGGTCCCAGTTCCTTCCGGAAGAGTGGCTGAGATGATCACGGTAAAGCCGGGACTCGTAACGGTGGTGAGGGAGACAGGAAGCTAAAGAGACAAGGGAAACCTTGAACTGATCACAAGGCACTGCTGGGACATCTAGATGGACACCTGGCACGGACAGAATGAAGCCAAAGCTGGAAAGTCTAAACTGCTCACGGACAGGGGAGACTTGGTACCTCAGATAGCTGTTCTCAAGCTTCAGCTCACACTGGCATCACCTGGGGGGCAGATAACGGCACAGATTGCTGGGCCCACCCTGATGGAGTTTCTGAATTGGCAGAGGTGGGATGGGGCCCAGGATCTGACATTTCCTTCCCAGGCAACATTATTCATGCCAGCCACGGCCCCACACTTTGAGAATCGCACTTTAGACAGTAAATTACAAGGGCAGGGACTGTGGGGGAAGTCCTGGAAAGGACTCAGAAAGCATGATTACACATGCGGTGGTCCCCAAGCTGAGCTACCGATAAGAGCCCAGTGGAGTTCACAACTATGGAAACCAGAACAGCCACCTCCCTACCCAGGAGAGGAAAGATTGAGCCCCCACCCCCCTGAGATCCCGGTTGAGTTGGCCTGGTCCCAAATGGTGTCACTGGTATTTTCAAAGCTCTCCACGTAGCACTAGCATATATCCAGGCTTGAGAAACACTGATTAAGAAGCTGAGAAGAGAGAGAACAATTTATTTAAAATTGAAAAAACAGAGGCAGTTAAGAAGCCCAGGGCTCAAATCTAATTCTCTCTTTTTCTTCAAGCAAACTATGGAAAAACCACTAGTTCGTAGATTACCCAATTGGAAGGTTGGCAACTGAGATTTAAAAAAAAAAAAAAAAATTGCTGACCTGAAACCAATAATACACTGTGTTAACTAGAATTTAAATACAAGTTTAAAAAGAAAAAATAAGTAATAATTAAAGGCTAATTACAGGGGCGCCTGGGTGGCGCAGTCGGTTAAGCGTCCGACTTCGGCCAGGTCACGATCTCGCGGTCTGTGAGTTCGAGCCCCGCGTCAGGCTCTGGGCTGATGGCTCGGAGCCTGGAGCCTGTTTCCGATTCTGTGTCTCCCTCTCTCTCTGCCCCTCCCCTGTTCATGCTCTGTCTCTCTCTGTCCCAAAAATAAATAAACGTTGAAAAAAAAAATTTTAAAGGCTAATTACATGTGGGGGGAGAAAAGAAAGGAAAGGAGTCGCTCACTGTCATGGCGTCTTCAAGAGACGGACGGCAGATGATGCTCCAGAAGCACCCTTGCCCATCTCCTCGCCCCAGAAAGACGTGGCTCAAGCACTAAGGAGATCGTGCAGTAGGGTTGCCTGGTGTGCATGGAATCCATGAAGGATTCAACAGTGAGGGAAACACAATGATTTTCTGAACTGATAAATGGATTCGACATGGAATTGAATTGAATTCAACGAACGTTGAGTTGAAGTTATTCTGCTATCAGAAAAGCATATCTCTCGGACCCTGAGAACCATGGTGGGCATACAGAAGTGTGATGGTTTGAGATGGAAAAGCAATCACAGATGACTTAGAGGACGATGAGGATGCCTGAGCAGGTAAAGTGCAGTCGAGGCCAGAAGGCGGAGCCGGCACTGGACACGCCCCGCCTCCCGAGGCTCCCCGGACCTCACACACCTGCTGTCTGACTCTGGC
Source organism: Prionailurus bengalensis (assembly GCF_016509475.1). Taxonomy (NCBI): domain Eukaryota; kingdom Metazoa; phylum Chordata; class Mammalia; order Carnivora; family Felidae; genus Prionailurus; species Prionailurus bengalensis. Next base: position 237,125,090 of record NC_057343.1, on the reverse strand, counting down.
AGAAGACGTCATCTTCCCTCCATCCTCACAGACGACCGAGGAAGTTCTAACCTACATGCATGCAGTTACACTGAACCCAAGGAAAGTCAACTCGAATGACTGGCAAACCTGTAAAGCGTCATCCATGTTGACATTTCTCCCTCCTTCCTACCTCCTCGGACAAGGTGCTCCGATGAAGAGAAACGTGTTTTCGGTAATCTGAGGTCACGGGACCTACCAGGTTGTGGGTACCCAGCATGCATTTTCAGCCCTCCGCAGTTCCGCCGAGTGGAACTGGCCGCATTTCAAGCTACCCATTTTTGTGAAGAAAAGACTCCTTAAATACATTCAGGAAATAATTTATATTCTTTCCCACTAACTTTCACAGTATAAGATTCCTCCACAGCAAATGTCTTCCTTTGCAGGGGACAGGGGGAGCCCTTTTTAATAAAAAAAAAAAAAGCCACATACACACACAGGTGCACACACATAGACCCAGGCACATACACACACAGGTGCACACGCACACAGGCACACACACATACACACAAGCACATACATACGCAGGTGCACACACATACGCACACACACATAATTAATACCGTTCGCCATATCAAAGCCAATCAAGTGGAAAATTTCAAAGTATGATACCAGGAGGAACTCTAGGAGATGTACTACAAAATAATATTGTAAGTTGTGTAGGTGATCATTCAAAGAACAAAATGCCCAATGTAGAATGCAGAAAGGCGTATGAATTATTTTCAGCCTATTCAGCTGGAGTGATGAGGACGAATTTCAAAAGGCTACTAACACATGTCCCTTAAAAAATGTTTTTTTCTAACACAATGGAGATGTGATTTACATTTCTAGAGGATTCCATATTTCCGCTTGATTGTAAAGTCTCTGTGGCCCCGCTCTTTTTCCAAAGATGGAATTTCTCTGTCTGTGGGTCACTGTGTTATAACTGGGTGCACAGAGAGGGCGACGTGTCTGAAGCCTCCGTCCCACAGTGAATCCGCGCAGTCACTTACAGCCTGCAGCCTCCCAGGGGACCTGAGGACTCCGTCTCGGGGACACAGCAAATGGCTCGGAAGCCATTTAAGGAGCAGCTCCGAACGGGAAGGAAAGCTCGCAAGCAGCCTCCAGGGCTGGAGGGAGGAGGTGGGACGCCTCAGCCCTGCCCCCGTTACCTTGTGCGCCCCCGTCCCGGGCACATCGCTGGACGTGGTGACGCGTGTTGATTGTAGGCTGTCCTCGGCAGTGCCCAGTGCATGGAGCCAAAGACAAGGTGCCCCCACGAAAGGCTCACGGGAGAGGGAACGCTGTCCCTGCGGCATTTCAGAGGGAAGGGAGTTCGACCAGAGGCGCGGCACCCCCTCCAGGGGCAGCCCGAGCCCAGCATCTGCCGTGTGTTCCGTGACAGCCGTCGCCACGGCCTCTCTGCGCTCACGCAATGCCCGGCACTATGGTCCCCTGTTTCCAGACAGTTTCCAGAAAGTGTAAATGCTGGGGCCGGGACTGTGTAAACCCAGAGAGACTTTCTTTACTTTTTCTTGGAAGGTATTCATCTCCCAAGACCTCAAAACTGAACAGCCTGCTTTCAGAGGAGCTGACCCTCCAGGGCGGATCCGAAGCGTACAAGAGGGCGGAGGGTGTGCCTCTTTGACCTGTCCTCGCTCCATCCGCCACCAGGCTGGGGGGCCCATTGTCTCTGCTTTCCCTCTTTCTCTTCTCCGGCCACGGGCTAGTTTTGCGTCTAGACAGCCGCTCTGCTGGTGGGCGCGGCCGTTGTGATCGTGGCAGACTTTGGACGTAAGAGAAGCGAGGGGAAGGGGAGGCCGTCGGCCACTCTCTGCCTGGGGCCCCTTCTCGCTTGGGGCCTGCCGTGTCCGGGACTCGCTGTTGGACAAATCCAAAAGCCCTTCCCCTGGAAGCAAGGGCCGCAGGAAACAAATGATGCTGCCAGGGAGAAGGAAGAAACCGAGGGCACTAGTAAGACATACCCTCAGCCTCGATGGTCAATGGTAAGGCACGTGGATATCTTACGTAGACGTTACCACCATCACGGCCCTCCCTCCGGGCTGCCAGCCTGACCTTGGACAGCTCTTCCCCACCACGTGGCCTCCACACTGGGTCTTCCTTTCCCTTGCTGCTCTCCACCGCCTCCCCTGCACGCCCACCCTGCCGTCCCCTACTCTTTCACTGACACGGAGAGACAATGTTGCTTCCTTCCCGGCGCTCCTGACAATTTGGGCAGATTCTCCACGATGAAGCGCGTCAGGCTCCAGGAATCATTCGTGGCCTCATGCCTGTTGTCCAAGAGCCGCTGGCTGCCTGGATCTTCTGACTGAGCCCTGGCCCGTGTCACACCAGGCTGGCCATTCTCTGAGACGGTACAGTTGAGCAGAGGTACTCTGATGGGGCTGCCTGTGCCCCCCGCGGGCTTCCCCGCACCCCTTCCTTCTTTCTCCCTCTTGCCCGGGGCTCCAGCTGTCACCCCCTTCCTCCCTCCTGACTCAGGTGCAATTCGGGGTTCCCCCTGCAGGGTGAAGCCTCTCGGGCAGTTCTGCCACAAAGAAACCCCCCAGTAGCCACATTCAACGGTGCCTTTGAGAGAATATTGGTCAAGAGCCACCTGTCAGAGCTCCCAGGAACGGGCTCCAGAGGTGGGGGCCTGGAGTATTTCTCGTGTGAAGTGAAACTTGTCTGCTAAGTCATGCCATTAAAAACACCAAACGGGGGGCGCCTGGGTGGCTCAGTCGGTTGAGTGTCTGACTTCAGCTCAGGTCACGATCTCACGGTCCGTGAGTTCGAGCCCCGCGTCAGGCTCTGGGCTGATGATGGCCCAGAGCCTGGAGCCTGCTTCCCATTCTGTGTCTCCCTCTCTCTCTGACCCTCCCCTGTTGGTGCTCTGTCTCTGTCTCAAAAATAAATAAACGTTAAAAAAAAAATTTTTTTTAAAAAAAACACCAAACGGTGGGGCACCTGGGTGGCTTAGTCCATTCAGCGTCTGATTCTTGGTTTCGGCTCAGGTCATGATCTCACGGTTCACGGGATCCAGTCCCGTGTCGGGCTCTGTGCCGACAGCACAGAGCCTGCTTGGGATTCTCTCTCCCTCTCTCTCTGCCCCTGCCACACTTGTGCTCTTTCTGTCAAAATAAATAAATAAACATTAATAAAATAAGATAAAATAAAATAAAATAAAATAAAATAAAATAAAATAATAAAATCACCAAAATGATTTCTTGTTTTTTTTTTTAATCCAAGGTAAGCAATCCCCAAATAGCACATGAAACACAATGCAGTGAGGGCACCTGACAAAGCTGGATCACAGAGGGGACTGAAAGCTACAGGCAAGGGCAGCCTGGGACAAAATCAGCATTTCTATCACGCACAGTTCAGGGAAACCACAGGGACTCACTTGTCACATCCCCCCCCCCGCCCCCCACGGGGGGGGGGGGGGCGGAGGGGAGCCTAGACCAGGAATGGCAGAGACCACCCCCCACCCCCGCACCCAGTGTTATGTCCTAAAGAAATGTGCAAATGCCAGACAAGTGAGTGTTGAGGGCTGCTCTGTAGACTAAGTTGCATTCTTTAACGCACTGAAAGGAAACCAGACTGTAAGCGTGTGATTCCCTTGTCTTTCCTCATTCCTTAGTGGGAGGAAAAAAAACAGCTCAACACAGGTATTTCGCCTAACAATTAACTGTTAAGGAGCTACTTACCATCAAAAAGCCCCCGAGTGACCATTTCCCTCGGGGAGGTTAAGATCCTCCTTCTCAAAGACAAATTTCACACAGATGGGGCATTTGAGAAACTCAACAGATGAAGGTAGGGGAGGGAAGAGAAGGAAAAATAAGATAAAAACAGAGAGGGAGGCAAACCATAAGAGACTCTTAGGTACAGAGAACAAACTGAGGGTTGATGGAGGGGCGGTGGGTGGGGGGCATGGGTCAAATGGGCGCAGGGCATCCAGGAGGGCACTTGTCGTGATGAGCGCTGGGTGTTAGATGCAAGCGATGAATCACTAGATTCTCCTCCTCAAGCCAAGACTACACTGTATGTTAAACTTGAATCAAAAATTTTTAAAAAGTATGTCATAAATGTTACAAAAGAAAAAAAAAAAACAGATGCTTGTTGTCAGGAAGCTGAGAGTCTGGAGATATGGGAGGGGTAGATAACCACCACGACCAAGAAGCTGGGTTTGCAATCCCGAGCAGATCCCTACTGTCCAGACCATTCTTCCTGGGCGCTCAGTGGTCTGGGAGCCCCAAGGGCAGCTGTGCTCTTGCAGCCAAACCAAGAAACCAGTGGCGTCACTTAGACCACAGCGCTCTGAGCACCCGTGTGGTTTGCAGGGGGCACCCCCTCCCGGGGAGAGGAGGTTGGGAGGACACAGCCGCTGAGCCCAGGGTGACCAGGTCAAGTCTGCGCAGGAGCTGTGGCCGTTCCTTCTCCCCCGCCCCCCGGGTCTTAGTGTCCCCCTCTGTGAAGCAGGAGTCAACCGCCATCCACCTGGTCTACCTCGGTGGGGGGGGGGGGGGACGGTGCTGATTTAACAGGTGGATAAACACTCTGGTGCATCGTAGATGCCCCCAGGACGGCCAGCTGTCACGCAGAAATTCATAACCAAAATGGGGGATTTGTCAACCTGGCTTTCTTAGGGGCCGTATGGCGGGCTATGAGTGCCTCTGGCTCACCAGGTTGGTTGTTCTTTACCTGCGGGGAGCACCCACATAGGGAGCAGAGAACACACAAGCCAAGCTGGGGGTGGGGGGCTTCCAGGAAAGAGAGAACGAGAAAGGCCCTAAGTGAGATCTCCCACCCGGGCCGCCTCCCGCTTGCCCTGACCACAGCCCCTCCCCCCCCCCCCCCCCCCCCCCCCCCCCCCCCCCCCCCCCCCCCCCCCCCCCCCCCCCCCCGCCGACGACAAGCTTTGCTTCGGGTATGACCACCGACGAGTGCTTCAACACATCGCATCAGTGGAGTATTTCCCCAGGTATGCACGCACACTTGAAGGGGAATCCGAAGCCTTAATGAAACCAAATTTTAGACACAAAAGCCTCTTGTCCGAAAGCCTCGAGATCGCTGGTCTTAGAGTTCATGGGCTTGAGGGGACTCCGCTCAGATAAAACATTAATCTTTCCACTGATGGGAAATTGAATTCCCCACATGATGTATGGCCTGGAGACCCAAGAAAGAAGAATTTTGAGGGGGCCACGGTGACATGTTTTGTGTTAACCCCGGTTACTCAGTGACGAGGGCGGTCACCGGAACACTTGGAAACACCACTGGGCTCAGAAATCAGTTATGTGGAGAGTGAACTATTAACCGAGGTGCAAGGCCATCTGGGCGACACAGCCCCCCCACCCCACCGGGGTGACACCGAGCTTCATAACAACAACAGCCAGCTCCAAGTCGGGTGGAAATTGTTTCACACAATCTGTTGCTAGTTTGTCGGAAAAAAGGGACTCTCTTACGCCCTCAGTGCCTCTTCCGTGAGCCCACATGCTTGATGGAAGGCACCGTGAGAAAACTAACGTTGTGCACACGGAATCACACGCTTGTCTCTGCTAACTGGTCACGCACAACCCTGTGCTCTACGCCCCGTGCCCAGGACAACACAGTTGCAATACGGTGACGCCCAACAAGAACCAGTCATTCAAGCCAGACGTCTGATTACAGCAATAAACAGTAGGATCCACATCAATTAATAAAGCCGAGTGATTTACTCTGAATACCAACATAAATGAAGAAAAACACTGCTGCTGTTTTAACAATGAACTCACGCTCAGAAGGTGAATGTTGGGGCGCCTGGGTGGCTCAGTTGGTTACACGTCTGGACGTCGGCTCAGGTCATGATCTCATGGATGGTGGGGTCCAGCCCGGCGTCGGGCTCTGTGCTGACAGCTCGGAGCCTGGAGCCTGCTTGGGCTTCTGTGTCTCCCTCTCTCTGCCCCTCCCCCACTCATGCTCTGTCTCTGTCTCTCTCTCTCTCTTTCTCTCTCAGAAATAAATAAACATTTAAAAAAATCAAGTAAAATAAAATTTTAAAAATCCATGGTAGGTCTATGGAACACTGTGGTTACCAATGGCGCCCTACTGAATTACTCACTAGTTCATGGCGTTGAACAGTTTGGCCGATACTATCCTGTGATTTTCACGGTTGACAGTGTGAGATGAACAAAGCAGGATCTGTACTCATAGGTAGAGACTTAGGACAATGACTCAGTTAGGACAATGACAGTTCTATGATTCGTGCAAGTTCCTGTGGCTGGAAATTCAGAATTTCAAACTCAAGCCCAAGTCCTTCGTCTACTTCGCTGTCCTCTCCGCATGGAGCTCAGCGTTTGAACTCATGGACTTGACCTTCAGAGCCGCCACCCCACTTTCCCAGTGCGTCAGTTACTCAGGGGGGCTCAAAGAAGCGGGGGTGTTTTTCCAAACCCTGTTGACGGTGTGTTTTTCATGAGCGCAACTATTAAATCCTCAGAGTTTTAACGGTTGGAGAAGTCAATTTTAACTGAAATGGAAACTGCAAATAAAGAACGCCTAATGCCCTAAAGAAAATCTTCAGCCGTGATTCCTGCCAGACCTGTGTTTTTTAGGAAGCAGACGTGAGGTTTGGGAGTCGCAGATGCTGGGTGGTAATTCCTAAAAGCCCAAGAATTGTTCCCCAACACGGTCACAGGAGAGGTGTCAGCGAATAACTGTTATCTGTATGGTGGAATCATCAAGTGTTGAGAGACTAAGAGGAAAATGGTGAGCCTCGAAGTCATTTGATATAACAGATGAATGGCCCAAGGCCTTTATGTTGTCAATTAAGACATCTCAGGGGGTTGAATGGCTAACCCAAGATGTAAAACGTGGTGTCCACAAATAGACATCGAAGGCCCACTGACAACATACAGGCCATTCTGGACAGATGAGCACGCTGTTCCTTATGCCCTTAGAGCAGAGACGACAAATGAGGACATTCACAAGTATCCCTGATAAGGAGGAGAGGTGTTTACACTGTTACAAAGGATCTTTCTTCTAGATTCATCCAGTCTGTCGTGTGCCTATCACGGAGGGCCAGGTGACCAGGGCCAAGTGTGTGTTGAATGCATCAGAAATCTGCGGAGGGGAGAGTCCTGTCCCAGAGCCTGAGGAAGACTGCTTGTGGGGTTGTAGGGAAATCCAGGGTGCTTCACGCGGGGTCCCTTAGCTGGCCTTCTCGGTGCTGTACCTGATGACACTTGGCATTCAAGCGATCCAAAGTCTGACTCCCAAAAGGTTTCCATGCCCCCACCGACCCGGTGCGGAGAACCCTCACTGTGATTCCACGAGCAAGAACACAGCACATTGTTTCTGTCCTTTCCAACGTGAATTTTTTTTTACAGAGGACCCAATGCAAATAAGCTGCTAACTCGGGTTTCCCTTAATCCTAGGTTCAAGTGCGTGGATTTTTTGTACACATTCATTCACCTGCTGTTTTCTCATGTTCTGCCCTGTTTCCAAGAAATTCTCCATAAATTCTGTTCACATATATCAAGAATTCCTAGGAGATGTTTTTCAGCCAAATTTTATTCATTTACTTTCATTATTTTGTATTGTGTGTGTTTTATATACTCTCCTTCATTAAAAAGTTGCCAAAACGATGTAGAATTCAATTATCAGAGAGGGCAGAGAACTTGGATCTCTCAAGTACCATGTGCCAGCGTGAACTAAGAACCTTGTTTCCTGGAGCGAGCAGGGCGTGGCACTGGCTGAGATCCATCCATCAGCCCACATGCTTACTAACCTCTCACGTGGGATCCTGCCCTGTCCTTTGTACATCAGAGAGATTTTTCCTGACAAGTTATTCTCGTGCACACACACACGAGATTCTTACTTCCAAAGAGAATATCTCTATCACATATCTCTTATCTACCTGTGGGTACATTCAAGTTCAAAAGACCGTGCTGGGTCACCTGGGGGGCTCAGTTGGTTAAGCGTCTGACTTCTGCTCAGGTCATGATCTCAGGGCTCATGGGTTCGAGCCCCACGTCGGGCTCTGTGCTGACAGCTCAGAGCCTGGAGCCTGCTTCGGATTCTGTGTCTCCCTCTCTCTCTGCCCCTCCCCTGCTCATGCTGTGTCTCTCTCTGTCTCTCCGTCTCTCTCTCTCAAATAAGTAAACATTAAAAAAAATTTTGTTAAAGATCGTGCTAAATCGTCTCTCCTACTGGCATTTCCTTTGCAAAACTTCTCGGTTACTCTCCTTAGAAGTAGAAGCAAGTGGTTTTTATGTTTCAGACTATTTGTAAAGAATGTACCCTTCTAGCTGAGAAGACACGAGGAACAGAGAAAAGGTCCAATAAATAGGAAGTAACAGTTTCAGAGGAGCAGAGAGAAAGGGGACAAGCAACACTGGACGGTAAAATCATCACTGAATTTTCCAGATTTTAAAATCCTGCTCCAATTTTAGGATTTTAATCTCAAGCAGGATTAAAGAAAACCAATTCACATAAATGCACATTATAGTGACATGGAAGATTATTGAATACAAGGCGAAGATCTTTAAAGGAATCCTAAGAAAATGCAGATTTTAGCAGAATGGCCAGAATGGCAATCAGCTTCACAGTTAACTTCTCAACCACAATAAAGAAAGCCAGTAGCCACTGCAACATCAGCTCTAATGTTCCGTGAGAAAACACCTATCGGGCTAGAATTCTATCCCCAGTGAAACCATGTTCCAACCGCAGGGATAAAAAATAATAATAATAATAAAAATACAGGGGTTGGACTACTACTAAATTTTCCCTGGGAGAAATCATGTACTTTGGGAAATGAAATGTTACCCCGGGAGGAAAATTTGGAATGCAAGAAAAATGACAAGGAAAAAGGAAAGCAGGGGGTAGCACCACGGATCATATTTTAACTGCATAAATCAATACCAATCTTCTGTAATATGTGGATTGAGACACCAAGATGAAGCTAAAACCTGGGACACGGAGAGCAGAGAGATTGGAGCTGTTTAAAGGATCTGATGCTAAATCCTAATGCTCAGGAGGACAGTTCAGAAATATGTTAACTCTAGACTCTGTTAAATTAAATATTCCTGTTCTCTCTAGGGTAAGGAGTTGTAGACTAGAAACAAAATCCCAAACTACTAAGTTTTCCTCAGAAACACACAAACAAAAGGAACAAAGAGAAAGTTATTTCCAATTAACCTCTAAAAAGACACAAAGAGAAAATATTAAAATATTTAAATTTCTAAAAAGTCAAAGTATCAAGGGGCACCTGGGTGGCTCAGTCGGTTAAGCATCCGACTTCAACTCAGGTCACGATCTCGCGGTCCGTGGGTTCGAGCCCCGCGTCGGGCTCTGGGCTGATGGCTCAGCGCCTGGAGCCTGCTTCCGATTCTGTGTCTCCGTCTCTCTCTGCCCCTCCCCCGTTCATGTTCTGTCTCTCTCTGTTTCAAAAATAAATAAACATTTGAAAAAAAAGTCAAAGTATCGAAATTTTGTAAATGAAATTAATAGGGAAAACACACTAAGATGTCATTAGGGATGGATATATAAGTGGGAACCTGACTGAACTATCACAGCAACAAAAACAAAGATTAAAAAAACTTTCAACACCCTTATACAACCATTTGGAAACGGTAAATTATTCACTGTTCACAAAAAATTCCACTTGTAATATTTACCCAAGAAAAATTAAAGCACATATACACACAAAAGCTTAGAGCAGCTTTGTGTTTAATGGTACAAAATTGGAATCCACCTAAATGTCCAACAACAAGGGAATCAATCAATCAATCAATTATAGGGGCACCTGGGTGGCTCTGTCGATTAAGCATCCAACTTCAGCTCAGGTCATGATCTCATGGCTCGTGAGTTCGAGCCCCGCATCGGGCTCTGTGCTGACAGCTCAGAGCCTGGAGCCTGCTTTGGATTCTGTGTCTCCCCCCCGCCCCTCTGCTCCTCCCCAGCTTGTGCTCTCTCTCTCAAAAATAAATAAACTAAACATCAATCAATCAATCAATCAATCATAGTGTAGTACTCAGCAGAATATTGCTCAGCAATAAAAATGCAATAACTATTGACTCATACAGCAACATCAATGAACCTCAAAATAATATGCTGAGTAAAGAAGCCAAGGCTTGGTTGTCTGGGATGGGTGGTGGGTGAGGGGCGGTGGGAAGGGAAAGAGGGAGAGGGTACGCAGACATGAGGACCCTTTGGGACTGAGATATATGTTCATTGTCTTGATTGCGGTAATGGCTTCACGGATATGTACGTAAAGTAAAAACTTACCAAATTGCACACTGCAAGATGTGGTTTCATTGGGTGCCAATCATACCTTTAAAAAAAAGCTATTTTTAAAATTGGAACTAGAAACCATGACACTCCAGTGGAAATGAGCACATCCAGCATCCAGATCTTGGTTCCTAATACCATTCTCCCCCAGAGGGACCCAGCACTCCTTACAGAAATGGCTGATTCTGGGGCTGTGACAGGAAATATATCAGAATGTAAGTGAATACTCGGAAAATAAAACGATGGGGTCATGACACCAGAACCGATTGAAAGTACTCACAATGACTGAAGCTGGAACAATTTGAGCAACAAAATAAATAAGGTAATGTGGTATTACAGCCCAAAGTATGTAATAAACCCTTGAGTCCGTATTGATACAAAGACGTGATTGAATGAATCAGCAGATGGGAAATAAAAGACAAATCTCCCATAGAGAAGAATTCCAAGGAGCATATGTAGACATTCCTTCATCAAGAAGGTTTCTCAGGGCACCTGGGTGGCTCAGTGGATTGAGTGTCGGATTTCGACTCAGGTCATGATCTCACAGTCCCTGAGTTTGAACCCCGCGTCAGGCTCGCTGCCGTCGGTGTGGAGCCAGCCTTGAATCCTCTGTCCCCACCTCTCTTGCTGCCCCCACCCCTGCTCACTCCTCCTCTCAAAAATAAATAAAACATTTAAGAATATATATTAAGACAAAAAGGTTTGGCTTAGCTCTCCATGCTAAGAGAGGGTCACCCCTCCCTACGGGTGGGTCACCCGTAGGTGGGGAGTGCTTGGTGTCAGGTATTACCAGACAAAACAGTCTAGAAAGGGAGAAAGGTAACATTGTGATGGGGATGGCTGGAAAACACAACCTTGGCCAGGTGATTGAGGTCAACACCATCACTACAAGGTCACGTTGACAGTAGGGACCCTTCATATTATGTGATGGGAATGGCACTTTACACTGTGGTCTTCCTTCCAAAATCCGTAATACCAGTCTGATCATGAGAAAAACATCAAACAAGTCCAAGTCGAGCCAAAATCTATAAAACTCCTGATCAGTATTTTGCAAAGCTGCCAAGGTCATCAAAAATAAGGCAAGTCTGAGAAAATGTCACAGCCCAAAGGAATCTAATGAGACATTATGATCAAATGCAGTGTGATATTCCATACTGGGTTCTGGAACAAAAAAGAACATTAGGTAACACTAAAGGAATCCGAATATGGAAATTGGTTAATAATAATGCATCATGATTGTTTTATTACTTGTGACAAACATTTAATATCAATGGAAGTTATTTATTAACAAGGAGGGAATCTGGATTCAGAGTATAAAGAAATACTTTGTACTATCTTTGCAACTCGTCTATGAAGCTAGAACTGATCTGAAGTCAAAAGTTTGTCCGAATAAAAGTATTCTGCAAAATATGAACCAAACCTGGCGTTGAAAATATAATCATTAAAATAAAAACTATCAATAGATGTGAGGGCTCTAGCTGACTACAAGTAGTTAATAAATTGCCTATTTTCACTGAAGAATTTTCTTAAAGTGAGGAAAAAGAAAGAGCAACAAACAGAGAAGCTAAAGAGATAAAGAGATTACAAAATACCAATAGGAAAAGTAGTGAAGAGATCGGGGTTGGATAGAAAAGACTTCAGTCAAGGGCAGGAGAGATGATACTGAAGCCAAGAAAAGCATCCACATTTCGGTGCATTCCCAAAGCCGGGGTAGATTTCCGTATATATTCCTGAAAAACTTGCTTGGTGACTGAGGAATACATGGCTGTTGGCCCAGCTAACTCAGAACTGCAAAGTCATTCCCAGGAACCTCTGGAAGGAGCCAAGGTTATTTGCCATGCATTTTAGAACTCACATTTTTCTCTAAGCAGTCACCATTTTCCCAAGACTTGAAGAAATCTGAGAAATATGTCACAATGCAACGTTCTACTAACAATCATCATTTATAAATACTGAGTTGGGGGGCGCCTGGGTGGCTCAGTCGGTTGAGCATCTGACTTCAGCTCAGGTCATGATCTCACAGTTCGTGAGTTTGAGCCCCTCATTGGGCTCTGTGCTGACAGCTTGGAGCCTTGAACCTACATAAGATTCTGTGTCTCCCTTTCTCTCTCTATCCCTTCCCTGTCTGTGCGCTCTCTCTCGCTCTCTCTCTCTCCAAAAAAAAAAAAAAAAAAAAAGTCAGTAAATAAACATTAAAATGTGTCATGAATTTTAAAAAATAAAAAATTATAAATACATATATACATACATACATACTGAGTTGGTCTACTGGAAAAAAACACACAGACGCAAAAACACATCAGGGTGACCGATAAAACTAAATGAACAAGAACAATATGTTTCTATATTTCAGAAGTAACTATTAGAAATGTTATGGAAAGCAATATTTGCAAGAGCACAGAATTGAAATGCAGCATCTTTTTGAGCAAAATTGTAAAACCTTCCCAAGGACATCAAGATGTGAATACACAGAGCACTTATCCACACTCCTCTGGTGGAGGGTGGCGGGGGGGTCTTACCGGGAAGCAGGTGACCTTGAGGAAGGCCAGCAAGACAATGACAGCAAACCCATGCAGGGACACACTGATGCCTGTTGACCTGCCTGGTTAACCCATCATGGAGAAAGCTAAAAGCCACTTGTCAACTGGGAAGAAAACACGTGTAATGTAGAATGTCAGAAAAAAATGTTTCTGTTTTTAATAATACTGAGCTCTTAGAAGTTACAAAGGACTGTTTTTTAAAACAGTCTCAGTAAATGAACTTGTAATACTCAGAAGTGCAAATGGTCTCCTGCCCGTCTTTCCCTGGCCACCCTGCCTGCCTTCCCTGCCATGCTGCCCGGGGGCCCGGGTACCCCGTCTCCAGGCTCAGGGGGTGGATGGTACCCCAGCTGAAATCCCAGGGGGAAGCCTGTAACAGACAAGCAATCAATATTAGTTTCATGAGCGACTATATTAAGTAACGAGTGTCTTAGAGGCGGCAAGAGAAACTTATTTAAGCTGGAAAATGTGGTGAAAGGTTCAATTATACCCAAAAGAACTCAGGATCTTAAATTTTTTTTTCAACTTTTATTTATTTTTGGGACAGAGAGAGACAGAGCATGAGCAGGGGAGGGGCAGAGAGAGAGGGAGACACAGAATCGGAAACAGGCTCCAGGCTCTGAGCCATCAGCCCAGAGCCTGATGCGGGGCTCGAACTCACAGACCGTGAGATCGTGACCTGGCTGAAGTCGGACGCTTAACCGACTGCGCCACCCAGGCGCCCCGAGGATCTTAAATATACTGCTAGATATGTTACACTGATGGGGTTTAATAAACCACATGAATACATGCTTTTTGTTTTGTGTGTGTGTGTTACTAAAATAAAATACAAACAGTTCTTTATATGACTAAGTGGTTGATTAAGAAAAAAAAACTTGTCTTCTATAAACGCTATATAAAGTCTATGTTGTCTTATATAAAATCAACATCTGGGAATGTTTGCCAAATACTCTAATCCCCCAAAACTTTATTTTCTGATTGCTTGGTTTAAGCAGTTTGTATTTGGTTATAAACGTTCTGTCGCTTAACACGTTAAAATTCGCCATTGTGTATGTGCTGTTTACAGACGCTTTCTCCCCAGTAACCTTGAACGGAGACACTGGAAGTCAACAAAAGTGACTAGAAGCGTGCGTTTTATTCATTCAGGTCGGGGAGCAGAAGCATACGGGGGTCATCACAAGGAAGGCGGAGGGACAAGAGGGAGCCTGAGGTGTGCTGATGCTCAGAGTCCCAAGGCCACCTGTCCTGGGCAGGCTCGGACCACAACGAGAGGGTCACCAGTGTTCTGTGAGTGGCACCTGCTGTGGGTCAGGACCAGCTCGCAGGCACGTGGGGACAGGACAGGCGCTGGGCCAGGGGGCTGCCCTCCGGAGGTCAGCACTCGGACCATTCCAGGAATCTTTCTCCCATGGAATTGTCTCCACTTTCCTTCTCTTCCTCTGTATGATCTCTAAGATTCAGACTGGTTTTGCTAATGATTGTTGGTGAAATGGAATGAGACCCGGACAGTAAATCGCTACTCTCTGGTTTGGGACTTTCAGGTGTCCCTCTGGGTGGAACGGGAAATGACCACCACCAATTAGCACTGACGAGCAACATGGACGAAACAGGTGACTCTCAACAAATGCTAGCCAAGTCTGCAATCTCTGAAAGAGCCTCACGGTTAGGGTTAGGGTTGGGGTGAATTTATTTTTTGAATTTAATTCAAAACTTTGGAATTGGAGCAGGTGAGAATCGCCCCCAGCCCCAGACACAACCTCCACATGAATCTGCTTCTGAACCACCTGCCGAGCGGCAGACCTCTGTGTTCCTGGCAAGAGTTCCCAATCTCCGCAGAAACTAGATGCATGACATCTGGCAACCAAGGATGGTCATCCCTCTGCAGCGTGATGAGCAAAACCACAGGTCACATTCCTGCAGAAAGCCTGTGTCCAAGGTCAAAAGCCCGACACCAGCCTTTGGCCAGAGGGAAGTGGAGGCCAGACCAGAAACGAATTGGGAGAAGTAATAGCATGTAACAAACACACTCTCACCTTGTGGGCTCCAGAAGCTGTTTAAAACCCTTTCCATAGGTTAACACGTCCAATCGCATAGCAATCCTATGAGCAGGTGCTATTGTTAAGCTCACTTTCGAGCTGGGCACGGGGGCGGGCAACTCGCCCAGGCCACACACGGGCAGGGGCTCTGGTGTCTGTGCTCCCGACTGCTCCTCTCCACTGCCTGTGCTCCAGGACAGACCACATGGCTACACCCTTCTGGATTTGTGCACCATCTGGGAGGAAGGGGGAGAATGGGTGGTTCAGGACCTGCCTTTAGAAGAGCAAGAACGTGAGAAATAGCCTGGGGAGAAAAATTAAGAAAGGCTATCGTATTTGGCAATGGAGACGACCTTCCCAGAGAAGTTTCAGGGGGCCATTTGGGGGACACAAGGCGAGGAAGGAGACGCTCAGGCTCTTGGCCACAGAGAGAAGGACACTGTGATGGCAGCTTATGCATGAGACGGACGCAGGAGATCCTTTTCGTAGGAGGTCAGGGCTAAGCGGGTTGTCAGTGGTAGGAGTGGGGCCACAAAAGAGGGAACTGCAGACGATTCGAGAAAGAGCTAAGGCACCAGTGGAGGGAGGACCCAGAGGAAGCGGGAGGCCCAGGTGGACGGGAGCACTGGACCCTCTGAGAAGGGAGCACGCGAGAGGAGCCGAGAACTGATGACACTGGCCCCATCACTGGCACCATGCATGTGCCCTGAAGGCTCTCGGTGTGAGACTCTTACGTCAGCCAAGCCAGAGGACCGGCCCAGCAAATGTGCGGCTGGGTGAGAACCTCCCGCCTTGACCTCATTAGCCCTGCCTTCTACACGGTTCCTCTGAAAGCTCGCGCTGAACTGGCTCCTCGAGTCTCGTGCCCCGAGAGGAAAGCGCAAAGCTCTCTCTCCGGGTCCCGCCCCAGTCAGAGCAGAGGCAACCAGGTCCCCCAAAGCAGTTTGCTGTCACAGCTCAGCGTCAAAATCATCTGGCCAGCCCGAGGCCTCACTTGTTCGCATTAATGAGTGTCCTGTGTTTGCGATGCTTCGAAGCTGTTGGGTGAAGGTAGATCGTCAGATTAACACGTACGGCACAGACATTCCAGCCTCCTCCAAATCCTCTACTGAGTAAAGGAAGCGTCCGCAAATCTAAGTGGAAAGATTGGTCTGAAGTACAGCTGTGGCAACCTTCCCGGAGTCTTGAAGTTTTCTGGGTCCCTGGCTCTGCATTTGTGTCCTGAAATCATCTGAGCGGTGTGAGCGTGGCCACCCGACCCGGCCATTCCCGGAACGGCCAGGAGGAGAGGAACCCAGTCAGCTTTCACATTCACCCCTGCCTGCACTGAACGTGCATTTTGTATGCAGCCTGTTGGACCAGGAACATCTCATTGTGCCATTACTGTGGTCCAGTTACTGTTGGGTTTTCTAGGCGATGCTAACCATGAGAACAGGACAGTAACTGCCTAGGCGTTAAATAAATGACTAGGTGGGGGAAGGTAGGAGTTGTCCAGAGAGAGAATACCCTTCAGCTCCTTTACTGATCACCAACACCCCCGCACTTCGTGGGGTTTTCTTTGGAGATTCGATTCAATCGACTATTGCTGGTAGACGACGCATCTAGAGGTCAGAGGGCGAGTCTCGCAGACAAAGCTTGCGTGTTCTGTTGCATTTTATGTATTGGTTCCTCGTGCCCACGACACTCGATAACCACCCTCCTCGCCTCTGCTGCTCTCTCCTCTCTTTGCCCCTTGCCAAGTCAGATGTCTGTTGTGCTGTCCTTCGCTGAACAAACGTCTCCTGAGTATTTACTATAAGCAGCCGACACCAGTAGGGGTGGCAAAGTATGTGTGGTTGAAGAAGGAAGCGTCCCTTCGTTAAGGAGATTAGTACGAACACTAGGTAAGTCGACAAAGAATAATCTAACAAGAAAGAGTATATGGCAGAATGTCAGTGCCAAGAGAAAAGATGGTTTATGGATGTGTATTTTCTGTATTTTGGGTGTTGTGACGTTCGTGCCGTGTCCACCCTACAGAGGCAGGTAGGGTGGTAGATGGCCTGAACAATGTCCAGGTGCCACGTGCCTTTACATAAATGATGTTTCTCTTTTTTGTTTGCCACCCCCCTGTGAAGCGGGCGGTCTCCTGTCCCACGTATGGATGCGGAATGGAAGAGTGTCAGGGTTACGAGATTTCTAAATGTGCAAACCCGGTGAAGAACAGAGTTAGTCGCACACAGGCCTGACTACCAGCTATGGAAGGTGTGGATTTCTAGCATTTCCTTAGCAACGATCTCTGTAATTATCTCGACTCCATACTCTGTTTCGAAAACTCCTGTAGCCTCGCCTTGGAACCTGGAGGCCAGGGGACCTACTGTGTCCCTCACTGTTTGCAACTTGTATGCGTTGATGACACAGACCGAGACTCTCAGCCTGACATCAATTCATTAATTCACTCTGTATTGTCGTGAGTTGCTTTCTTGCTTTTTTCTTATTTTTTTGTAATCATTTCTCATTTGTAAAATGTTTTCACTCTTTTTCATCTGCACTTGTATTTCATGACATCCCTTCCCAATGTTATCATTTCTTCTTGGAGCACTCCTACTATTTCACTATTATCATTCACGCCAATATCCCTTTGGGTACTTTTTAATGAACGTAACGATCTGTTTGCATTTCTCTTTCAGCTTCCTTTCTTCTAGAACAGGGTCATCCGGTTTTATCATTTGGGTTTTTATAATTTATTTTCTTGGGTATCACTCTATCTGAGGTTATTTGTGACTCTTGGATCTGAGCTCATCCTCCGGAAGACTTCTCTGATTCAAAAGAATTCAGCCTCGATGGGAATCTCTGAAGGTCTCCAATCGTCAGCACCTGGGGGTCCTTCCTCTCAGGTGAGGAGGAGGAGAAATGTCCCCGCATGTTGAAAGCCTCTCAAATCGAATTCAAAACTCGAGCACCACGGCCAGAGACGTGTCGTCACTCTGGTAAGCCAGCCTCCAGCACCAGGACAGATGCACAGCAGGCAGGTGGCAAGGATTTATCGGATGGACACCTAAGTGAGCACCCCAAAGGCAATCTCCAGTTCCCCACGCTGGTAGACAAAGTGTTGTGACTTGCAACAATGGCAGCTTATCCAAATTAAAAATACAATATCGGTATGCGGCCCAGGGTCACCGCGTCTTTTCTATCAACTCTCCGCATCCACATCACGTCTGGACGCTGTAACATGCCTGTGGCATCATGACCCACACGTCGTTTCCGCTCTGGGGGGACTTGAGAATGACAGTGAGGAAAGGCCATGTGGACTGAGCAACGGTCACCGTTCAACCTCCACGGGGCTGCTTCTGCCAGGGAAAGGCCACGTGAGCATCAGAGACCTGTTTGTCCTTGTTTCTAGGGGAGGTGTTTTTCTTTAGCTCAAAATGAATGCACTGGGGTTGAACTATGTGTAACTTCGGTGGAATAAATACAGGAGCACTTGAACTTAAAAAGAAGAGCACCTATGGGCACCTGGGGGGCTCGGTCAGTAAAGCTCTGACCCTGGGTTCCAGCTCAGGTCATGATCTCACGGCTCATCGGGCCCCGTGCTCACAGGGCAGAGTCTGCTTGAGATTCTCTCTCCTTCTCCCTCTCTCTCAAAAGAAATAAGTAAACTTCAAAAAAGGGAGAGAGAAGAAGAGCATGCATTGTACTCAGTCCTTTAAAAGACATCGTATAATGTCCTACCCCCTGTCATCCCCTCTATACTGCGGCTCTGCTCACTAATACCAATTCGGGAGTGACCTTTGCCCCAAGCCAGTAGTCTTCTCGGGTGGAGAGAAGAACCCACACCTTCTGAACCAAAGGTTTCTTTGGCTTTTGAGATGACGTAAGAATAAACAACGTGTTGACCAGGGGGAGCAAGTTATGGCTCAGACTCTCCGAAAATTCCAAAAGAATTTTATGAGCTCTGTTTTGGGACCATCGCCGGTGTTGGATTTTGCAGTTAGGGGACAGAGAGCAGTTGTCACTCAGGCTCCCAGGTGGGTAGAAAGGAAGGTTTTCCGGAGGTTCTGCCTCACCCTGGACACCGCGAATCCCATGAGACAACTAATGCGGTTGGGTCACACCCGCTTACATAAAAAAGCACAGACGTATTGACTGCGCGACGTCTCCAGTGCGTGGTCTGAGCGACCGATGGGTGTTAACGGCAGAGGCTCTGAGAGACGTTGGCCACGTGTCTGGCCTTCTGAATCCACTCAGGTCCTCCATGCTGCCCCTTCCCTAACTATGATCGACAGTGGGGCTCCCCTTCCACAAATACTTGGTGTCGCCCTCCAGGCTTCTCTCGAGGATTAATTTTTCCCTCAGATCAGATCCTGGGTTTGACTCAATAAAGCCCACGATGTGTCATTGGCCTGACACGTTGCATTCAGAAGACTCTTAGAGGCTTCTGCCTACCTATCAGTTTCTTTTTTTTTTTCTCTGTTTGCACGGATGTATTTATGTATTTCAGTGTGGTTGACACACAACGGTCCATTAGCTTCAGGTGTATAATTTAGTGATTTACAAGCTTATGGATTATGCGATGATCACCACAAGTATAGAGATGTTCTGTCCCATTACATCGCTATTACAGTGTCATCGACTGTATTCCTTATGCTCTGCTTTTTATTCCCCAGACTTACTCATTCCATAACTGGAGGCCTGTACGTCCCCTTTCCCTTCACCCATTTTGCCCAACCCTCTCGTCCTCCTCTCTGGCAACCATCAGTTTGTCTCTGTATTTATAGTTCTGACTCTGATTTCTGTTTGTATTTGTTTTCTTAGACTCCATTTATGAGTGGACTCATGGCATTTTTTCTTTCTCAGTCTGACTTATTTATATATATTTTTAAGCTTGTTTATTTATTTCGCGAGAGAGAGAGGGAAAGAAGGAATCCCAAACAGGTTCTGTGCTGTCAGCACAGAGACCGACACGGAGCTCAAACCCACAACCCAGAGCTCATGACCTGAGCCGAGATCAGGGGTTGGACGCTTAGCCGACAGAGCCACCCAGGCACAACATCAGTCTGACGTCTTTCACTTAGCATAACACCCTCTAGGTCCGTCCATGTTGTCTTAAATGGCACAATGTCATCCTTTTTCATGGCTGGATAATACCACCCAAAACAATCCACAGATTCAATACAATTCCCATCCAAAATACCAACAGCATTTGTCACAAAACTAGCACAAATAATACTGAAATGTGTATGGAATCACAGAAGGTCCCAAACAGTCAAAGCAATCCTGAGAAAGAAGAACAAAGCCGGAGGCATCACAATTCCAGATGCAGTACAAAGCTGTAGTCATTAAAACAGTATGGCGCTGACACCAAAACAGATACATGGATAGTGACCCCAGAAATAAACCCGCGTTTATATGATCAATTAATTGGCGACAAAGCAGGAAAGAATGTCCAGTGGGAAAAAGACAGTCTTTTCAACAAATGGCATTGGGAAAACTGGACAGCGACGTGCAGAAGATTGAAATTAGACACTTTCTTAGACCACACACAAAAAAATAAATCCAAAATGGATTAAAGACCAAAATGTGAGACCTGAAACCATAAGTCCTAGAAGAGAGCGCAGACAATAATTTCTCTGACATCAGCCAGAGCAGCATTTCTCTGGATACATCTAGTGAGGCAAGGGAAACAAAACCCAAAATGAACTATGGGGACCTCATCAAGATAAAAAAACTTCTGCACAGCAAAGGAAACAATCAACACAATTAAAAGGTAACTGACAGAATGGGGGAAGATATTTGCAAATGACATATCAGATAAAGGGTTAGTCTCCAAAATCGATAAAGAACTCATACAACTCAACACCAGCAAACACAGCAATCTGTTTAAAAAATTGGCGGAGGACCTGAATCGACATTTCTCCAAAGAAGGCATCCAGACGACCAACAGACACATGAAAAGATGCTCAACATCACCCGCCGTCAGGAAGATGTAAATCAAAACCACCATGAGATACTACCTCAAACCCGTCAGGATGGCTGAAATCAAGAAGGCAAGAAACAACAGGTGTTGGCGAGGATGCGGAGAGAAAAAGAATCTTCGCGCACCGTGGGTGGGAATGTGAATTGGTGTGGCCGCTGTGGAAAACAGCGTGAGGTTTCCTCAAGACAATTAAAAATAGAACGACCGTATGATCCAATATTTCCACTAATGGGTTTTCACCCAAGGAAGACGAACACACTAATTCAGAAAGACACACGCGCCCCTATGTTTGTTGTGGCGATATTTATGGCAGCCAAGTCATGGAAGCCGCCCAAGTCCATCGACAGATGACTGGATACGAAAAATGTGGTGCCTATACACAGGCACCTTAGCTTCATGATAATCCTAAAATTGCCCTCTAGGTATTCAGCCCAAGCCACGACAAAAGGAGACTGTTCGCCCCGTTACAGGAGTCACAGCTTTGGAAATTATTCCCGTGATCCCCTTGTTTGTTACGAATACAGATGACCTTGTGAGGTTACAAACAAGGGTTACAAACAAACCCTTGTTTGTTACGAATACAGATGACCTTGTGAGGCCCCTCTACCTGGCGTGGTCTCTGCCAAGGACTCACCCAGGGTGGACCCACTTTGGTTCCGTAGCAAAAGTTCCTCTCCCGCCTGCACCCCCAGCGCCCGGACTTCTGGAAACCGAGCTCAGCCCAGGTCGTGCAAAGTCCCTACTTGCCTGGGAGAGGAAAGTGGATCCAAAAGACACACAGAGGAGGAGGGGCATCACCAAGAAGAAGCGAGATCCAGAGCAGCCTAAAATTTCCTCAGTTCTGGAAGCAAAAAGCTCACACAGAAGAAGGAGCCGGGCTCTGAGGGCCACAGGCCAAGCCTCAGCTTTCATGGCTTAGTCCCCACATCACAGCTGCATTCAGGAAAGAGTCAATAACCTGAAACTCCTATTGAACAGTTAGAGCCCAGCCTGCCGATGCCAGCCGGGTTATTTCTGTGAGCCTAACAAACTGGGCTAAATAAACCCTCAGTCATTGCTACCCCCAGGTTTCTGGGTTGTTTGGGAAAACACGCACGTCGCGAGCGTGCTGTGAAGGCACACGCACGAGTTGGGTCCTTCCACAGCGTGAGCTTTACTTCGTCACAGAGCAAGGGTGACGTACTCGTGAAGCGGGTGCAATGACATCTCACCACGTGATTAACCTGGCTTCTGGCAGAGCACAAGGCAAGCCTCACAACCAACAGGCCTTGGCACACGGCCTCTGGCGCTGCTGGTCCTCAGGTCTGAGTGTGTCCTCGGCTGGTGCTGGGTTGGCGGTATCTGCTCTTAGCCTCACCGCCCTTAGCTGCTCGCGCGACTGCCTGACGTGAGTTACTGGCTAACGTGGGGGACTCCGTCTTTCTCTCTACAGGGCCTCCTCCCTTCACGTCTGCTGCATCTTTTTAAATGTTTATTTATTTATTTTTGAGAGAGAGAGAGAGAGAGAGAGAGAGAGAGAGAGAGAAAGTCAGGGAAGGGGAGAGAGAAAAGGGGACAGAGGATCTGAAGTGGTCTCCGTGCAGACAGCAGAGAGCCCAGTGTGGGACTCGAACCCATGAGCCATGAGATCGTGACCCGAGCTGAAGGCAGCCGCTTAACCAACCGAGTCACCCAAGTGCCCCTGTTTTACGTTTTTACTTTTTATTTATTTTTTCTTGAGAGAGAGAGAGAGAGTTAATTCAATTCTTTAAAATGGCGTCAAGGGGAGCCTGGGTGGCTCCGTGCGCTAAGCGTCTGACTTTGGCTCAGGTCACGATCTCACGGTTTGTGAGATGGAGCCCCACGTTGGGATCCACACTGAGGGTGGGTCCTGCTTAGGATTCTCGCTCTCCCTCTCTCTTTCTCCCTCTGCTTCTCTCTCTCTCTCTCAGAAAAAGAAAATGGTGCCAAAATCTTCTTTATTTTTATTGTTGGAAAAAAATTTTAATGTCTCTTTATTTTTGAGACAGAGAGTGACAGAGTGCGAGTGGGGGAGGGGCAGAGAGCGAGGGAGACAGACACACAGAATCCGAAGCAGGCTCCGGGCTCCGAGCTGTCAACAGACCAGGAGATCATGACCTGAGCCAAAGTCGGATGCTCAACCAACCGAGTCACCCAGGCGCCCCCAAATCTTTTTTTTTTTTAATGGTCTCAGAGAAATCTGAAATTTATTGACCCATGGCACATAACTAAATTAAAGGCACTACATTAAAGCTTAAAGTCCACGGCAATTGTGTGATATTCCGATTTCGGAAATCAGTTTACTACGTATATTCACTGAGCAATGTGAAACGCATTGTGCTCCAGAACCGCACACACGCACACAATTTTAAGACAGATGGTGAGCTTATTAGAGAGAGAGAGAGGGAGAGAGAGAAAACAGTTGTTCAAAAGACAGAATAGGGACAACGTCTCCCCCATTAGACAGTTACCAACCCAGGGAAGCAGGTTACCCTGTGAACGTCGTGGGCACCACTGCGGAGGGCACAGGGATAGAGGACTGTCACGCTTTATACTTCACCCCTGTGGCAAGCTAGCCACGCTTTAGCGCAACGCTAGGAAAGGGGAGCTGAGAGGCCAAGTTCCTTCCCGCGGCTAGGCCCTCCGGCAGCTCAGGGAATGATAGAATTACATGCCGGCTGCCGAGGAGGCTGAGCTCCCCGGAGAGCCGGGCTCCTGAGCAGAAAGGCATTTGCAGAGATCAGGCCTCGCGGCCTGTCTTTAACTGCACTGAAAATCACGTAATGGTCCGATGGGTGTTCTGGGGAACATTTCTTTTTCAGGTATGTGCTGTGGGAAATCAACAGGGATAAGAAATAGGACTAAGAATGAAAAGAAAAGAAAAGAAAAGAAAAGAAAAGAAAAGAAAAGAAAAGAAAAGAAAAGAAAAGAAAAGAAAAGAAAAGAAATGTCAGGGAGCAGCCAAACTGCACACAATACTCCACAGGTGCAGAAGAACATTCCAGAAAGGAAGTCCAGGGGGTCCGCAGAGACAAGCTACCAAGTTTCCTTGTTGAGGCCCAACCCGCTCAAAGAAAAGGGCTCTCTCCCTCCTTGGCCCCCCTGCCCACTGCGTATCCCGGGCACTTCCGAGGGCGTCCGGGAGCTGTGTCTCCCCCACCCGCCTGCCGGCTGGACCTCTCCGGACCACGTTCCAAACCGACAGAAATAACCCAGATGCACAGAAGAAACGCGCGTTTCTCTTTTCTCGACGTCGCAGTTCACCTCGCGCTCGAGCCCTCGTTTTCTCTAGTTTGTATCCAAGACAACAGAACACAAGCAAAACCAGAATGAACTCCAGACCCTGCGTGATGGGTTCGAGGGTTGTGTAAGTTGAAAATACACAGTCGGCCCCTCTGGGGTGACTGTCTCTTGGGGATTTCCCTCTCCTCCTCTGGAGGGCCTGTGCCCCAAGAGTAAGGCCGTCCTCACTCCCCCAGTCCCCAAGGGTCCAGCGGACAGCCGCCTCTGTTCCGGAATCCTAGGGCCCCGTTGGGCTCCCGCGTCTTCCTGTGACCCGTGCAGCTCTGACTGCAAGGTGCCACGTGGTACCAGCCCCTGCCTGAGGTCAAGTTCCCTGCGGGCCGCCAGGCCCCTCCCACATCCTTCGCCTCTGGGGCATCCCCCCAACCCAAGAAAGGTCTTTCTCTCCTTCCAGGGAATAGGAAGGGTTTTTTGCATCAGACCCTGAATCCTCCCTGCCTGCGGCTTATGACGAAAGCCAGGCTGGACTCCGCCAGCACCTGTCAAATCCGCTGCTGGATGGTCCCAACCAATTAACTCAGAATTTGTGCATCTGCCCAGGGGTGCCTGGTGTGACCAGCAGGTACTGACCAACCTCCCCCACACCCCGCCCCCGCCTCCACTCGCACACCAGTAGGGGTTTCAAGTCACTGCAGGCAAACCCATGACCATTGCAGGGGCCGCCCCTTGCCACAAGTCACTGACACCACGGGGCTTCCTCGGGGGCAGAAGTCCAGACTTTGGGAGCACACCAGACCCTCCCCGGCCGGCTACTTCCTTTCCAGATCTCTCGCCTCCCAGACCCAACCTTCACTGCCCATTAATGAGGGCAACCCCTGTTTCCTGCAGCAGAAGGAACATCCGTCCCCAGGGTCCCCGCCTGCCCCCCTACCCTCCCATCCCCAGGAAGCGGGGGTGACCTCATGGCTGACTGGCTACAGGGAACAACCCGGGGTTCTCTGTCCCCCTGTGGGGCCCCCTTTCTGTAGCGGGCACGTGTTCTCTGTTCCTTAGGGGGGTGGGCTCTGTCCCTGCCGGGAGGCCCGTGGTTTGCCGTTTTCCAGAACAACCTGTGAGCACGGGTGTGGGCGTACGTGTGTAAGTCAGTCCTCCCAGGTAAGTATGAATAAAGCCTGATTGCGGCCCCTTGTTGGCGTCCAGCCGGGCCAGGCGTGGCCTGTAACAGGACTAACTTTGGACCTCTGTCTGTCTAGCACCTTCTAAGACCTGAGTTTGGGAGGAGAAGGGAAGGCCCAGTGGACGTGTCCCCCTAACTCCAGGTTCTGTGCCTGGCCTGACAAACACAGATGGGAATGCACTTTGGGAAGCAGCAGCGTTTGGGGTCACAGGTCTCGGCGAGCGCAGCCCAGCAGGCTGGTGACCTTGAAGGAGCCCTGCGGGGAGGTGTCCCTTGAGGCGCTGGCTTCACAGCCCCGCCCTTGGCTCGTAACCAGTGTGGGTCACATGCAGTCGTGTCAGATGGCCACACAGGCAGCTGACCTTGGCATGAACGAGGCAGGCACAGACCTACCGAAGCAGGTGCCGGGGTAAGAATTACATCGTGCGATAAATGTTTGTGCCCCAGTAAAAGGTCTCCTGGACACGGGAAACATTGGGATCACTCTCCGGGCTTTTAAGGACTGTGGGTGCGCTTTTTTCCCAGCCAGGTCTACTAAAAGACAGGTAATACAAGGAATAGAAAACAATCAGTTAGCACTTTCTGTTTGCGGTAGGCTGGCCAGTGGCCCCAGAGACGTCAAGTCCCGGTTTCGCGGAACTTGTGCCTGTTACCTTTCATGACAAGGGGTCTTTGCGGGTGTAAGTGAGGGACTGTGAGATGGAAATTACCGGATTACTCAGAGGGGCCAGACCGCAGAATCAGGGAGCGTTGGTTCCGGGGGGTAAAGGGGCAAGCAAGGGCTGCCGAGAGAGACGAGGGGGGCTGAGGCCAGCGCCCCAGAGGCCAATGCTGATACTGCCTGAGGGTGCCTCCCCAGGTCAGAGCCAACTGGAGCATGATGAGGCGTGGTGAGTTAAAGCAAGTGACTAAGAAGCGAGCTGGGGTAGTAGGGGGGGGGGGGTTCCTGCGAGGGTCAGAGGCTTGATCCTTTGCATGGTGCTGTGTGGGCAGGAAGGGGGGCGGGGGCGGGCAGCACAAGGCTCTGGTAAGACCAGAGCCTCCCTTAGGGCTCCAATCCTCGGTCTTCCTTCCGCAAAACTAGGAGCTGCCAGAATGTAGCCCGGTCGGTAGGTTTCTCTCTGGAACTGCAGACCTACCATACTGCAGTGAGCCTGGCATTTGATCAAAGCCCAGGCGTGGTGCCCAGAACTGGGGGCTGACTACGGGACAGGTTGCTGACTGTGCAAGAGCAGCCCCGCACCGCTTCTTCCAAACTATGCGGCATCTCCAAGGGCAGAGACCGTCCCTTCCTGCTGTCACCTCTGCCGGGCCACCCGCCGGGGCTCTCATTCGTGGAACCCGCCCTTGGCTCTGAGGGGCCCTCTCTTGAAGCATCTGTCTCTGTGCCTGAGTGCACCACCCCAGCCCTGCAGCCGTTTCTGTCCCTGGGTCGCCACCGCTCTGCGTTGATCTGATGATGTCTGCGTGGCCGGGCGTCCCCTTGCCTGGTGTCCACTGAGGCCCGCCAGCCCCCCAGGCCTCCCTGGTTTAGACCCTTTCCTGGGGTCCCATCCACCTTTCCTCCTTTCTAGTCTGTCTGTGCCCTGGAAGCATGGCAGAGGAGAAGCCCAAATAATTTAAAACGTTCTTGAATCGAAAGACCGAAACCTGGCTTGTGTTCTAAAACACAAAGTTTCAAATTCTCTTCTCTGTGTTGAGTGTGGCACAAGCGGCCAGGAAGAAGGACACGGGGCTGGGTGTCCACCGTTAACAGGCTTTCCCCCTGGGAAGACACGTCTTCTCTGCTGGCCACCCCGGCTCTGGGCAGAAGAGGAATGTCATCCTTCCAACAATCTGCGGGCCAAATACAGGCTAAGGGCTCGTACTTTCCGCCTCGAAGTATGGAGTGTTTCAGGACAGGCTGGAAGGTGTCAGCTACTCTGTAACTGTCCGGGAGACCGAGCATCACGGATTTCTCTTGAGAATCCTAAAAGGTGGACGAAACTTGAACATGGGCCTGTTCCATCGTGCAGGCAGCTGATATATGGAAGCCTCCCGTGTGCGGGGCCCGTGAGCGGGAGAGACACAGAGTGAGCCGGAGGTGATGCTGTGAGGCGGGGTAGCAGGAAGAGAAGAAAGCTGGGTTAGTGGCTAGGACGCGATGACCTGTCCTCAAAAGGCGTTTGTGATACCCTCACGATGTAAAAACACAGCAGGAAATGATGGTGTCACCCAAGACCATCTGGACGGCGCTTTCTTCGGCAAAGTGACTTTTCGCTGTCCACGTGAATGCTTCACGGCATGTCTGTCCCTGCCGGCAGGGGCCTCCAAGTGTTTGAGGCAGCTGGAATTCGCAAGATTTGATTTGTCTTGCTATATATTTAGTTGTTTGTTTTTTTCAAATTCCAGATTGTGGTGACACTACCCAGGGCGCTACTCGGTAAAAATCCTGAATTCGGATTCCCCGAAAGAGATGATTGTTCAGTTATTAGGAATCAGTGGAAACGTCTAGATCCGGGTGACAAATAGTGGGCCTGGGAAACATTAAGAATCTGGTCATAAATACTCCGGTCTTACTCTGTAACACAGTTATCACGTGGTTACTGATTTGGAATTTCATAATATGGGAACTTGGGTTTTGTTCGTCTCATGAAGACAGAGCGAGACAGCTGAACGAAAATTGCTCAGGAATGGAGTCGGGATGCTAATTAGCGGTACATGGCAGCGTTTTCCATCTGAATCTGTCCCAGGGCATCAAGCGCAGCACAAACTAGGGTGTTGGTGACAGTGTAGATGAGATTCTTTTTTTTTTTCTCTTTTTAAATTTTATTTGTTTTTTTAAATATGAAATTTATCGTCAAATTGGTTTCCATACAACACCCAGTGCTTAGATGAGATTCTTTATCTCTGAAAATGACCCAGACTCTTCCCAGATTGTTTTGCAAAGAGAAAGACTGGTTCTCTTCTCCTACGAGTTTCGGGAGCCCGATGGGCGCTGTTTCCGGTTATTGAAGTATTTACAAAGGAGACGTGACATGGGAGGAACAAACCAGATTGGTCACCACAGATTTGCTGTGCAGTTCTTGGTGTTCAGTCCGCAGAAATGCTAAATTCTGTCCAAGAGATAGCATCTTTATTCTGGAAGGATCACTAGAATTATTTCTCGTGTAAGTCAACAGGACTTGGAAGAAAACTTGGAGCAAGAGGAATGTTGATGCTCACGTTGGAGATGGTCTTGGCTGATCGGATACTGCCACTATGTGTTTCCACTTTTTCCCAAAGGAATATGTATTATTTTTCATTTAAATGCATTAAATTTCATTTATATTGAATTTTTCCTGAACTTATACAGCTATTTCTATATTCCAGGCATTGTTCTAGATCTTTTATAAATATTAACTTGTCTTGTCTTCTTATCAACCTGAAGTAGGTGCTTCCTTTATTGTGTCCATTACAAAGACGGGAAAATGAAGACTCCTGGCCACGGTCCCATCCTGGCATTCTCCGTCTTACTATATTTACCTGACAAATATTTTAATTTTTTTAAAGTTTGTTTTCACTTGTTTTGAGATAGAGAGAGCATGAGTAGGAAAGAGGCAGAGAGAGAGAGAGAGAGAGAGAGAGAATCCCAAGGAGGCTCTGCACCATCAGTGTGATGGCCGACATGGGGCTCGAGCTCACAAACTGTCAGATCATGACCTGAGCCAAAGTCAGATGCTCCACCAACTGAGCCACCCCGGCAACCCGCAAATATTTTAATTTGATATTAATTGAACAATTAATTTAATATTTCAGCTTTCCTTTGCAGTATAGGTGTTGTCTGAAAAGTGTGCGATGGAATGTTACTTCCATAACAAAATCTAAGACTTTGTTGTTTACTTAATTATAGTTGACACACCACGTTCCTTTAGTTTCAAGGGTTAGTACTTTGTTTTCTAATAAGCAAATTTAATGTATTTTAGGTGTTCACGTACTTTTCTGTGTCTTCTCTTGTCACACCCATGCCTTCTGATTTTCATTTTTCTGTTGCTACCCCCCCCCCCCCAGGTTTTTTTTCTATATATTCAAAATCTTGTCACTTTTCCCTCCTCACCTATCCTTCTCATCTTTACTGCGGTATTTACTTTCAACTTTTCGAAGGGATTTTGGCTTCAGTCTCTGATCTTCAAAGTTACAAATAAAATAGTACTAAATGTACATAAAGCAGAGTCCCTCATCCATAGGGTCAAATTTTAGGAGAATTTCACTTTGCTTTTCTGCTCCTTCTTCGCCTTCTGCTTCTTGAAAATATTACGAAAAATCGGAGACATGCTCGTTTTATTAACCTCATTTAGTTATACATACATATGCGCGCATGCTGTCTTCTTCAATAATCATAATCTTTGGTAACGTCAACAGTCGTCCAGACTCTGTGTACTTATTTTAACGCTAAACACTGCTCGTGTAATACCGTATCTCCCAAATAATAAACCCGTATGTATCTAGGTCTTTCCAAAGCTGAAAAACAAGTCTATACTTAGGATATTCCAGGCAGAATTAGTGACAGAAGGCACAGCCAGACACATCCTGAAAAAACACCAAGACCTGTG
Source organism: Prionailurus bengalensis (assembly GCF_016509475.1). Taxonomy (NCBI): domain Eukaryota; kingdom Metazoa; phylum Chordata; class Mammalia; order Carnivora; family Felidae; genus Prionailurus; species Prionailurus bengalensis. The sequence goes on along the minus strand of NC_057343.1, from coordinate 237,095,307 downwards.
CTTCTCCGAGGAGGGCGAAAAATAAAGAGAACTGGGGGCAAAGGAAGAAAGGACAAAGGAAGGAAAATGGAAAAGAAGAAAACGGGTTTTTATAAAGGGAAACAAGAGGGAAAGCACTGGGGGTGGCGTATCAGCCAAGGGCACCTCGCTCAGCCGCCACCCAGTGGACCCCAGGCCAGCCCACGGGTGGATCCGGGATCCCTTCCAGGATAGACTACACCTGCCATAGCGCTTTCCAGACCAGTCAGCAGGGGCGGGCTGATGCTTACCGCTCTTTGATGAGGAAAATGCAGGGACTCGCAGCTAGAAGCATTCTAAGCAGTTCGACAGAGGCACTTAATCTCACCTGAATCGATGAATTTAAGAAATGAGGATTGCGGGGCGCCTGGGTGGCGCAGTCGGTTAAGCATCCGACTTCAGCCAGGTCACGATCTCGCGGTCTGTGAGTTCGAGCCCCGCGTCAGGCTCTGGGCTGATGGCTCGGAGCCTGGAGCCTGTTTCCGATTCTGTGTCTCCCTCTCTCTCTGCCCCTCCCCCGTTCATGCTCTGTCTCTCTCTGTCCCAAAAATAAATTTAAAAAAAAAAAAAACGTTGAAGAAATGAGGATTGTGTTGTATGTCTGCTTCATTTCATTGTTCTAGTAATTCATTCTTATTGCACTAAAAAAAAAAAAATGTGTTTGGGGAGAAAAGAATGGCTCCTCACCACATGGCAGTGGAAAAGCGATGTTCTGGATATTTTCGCCTCTGCTGGGGCCTCCTCAAGGCTCACGCTGTTTTCGTCTTTCCTACAACCTTCTAGGAACAACTTCCCGGTCGCTGTGTCCAGAACAGCCTCACGTGACGCGCCCTCTCCCTGCACTGTTGGCACGAGGACACGTTCCAGGAATGAGGGCTACTTAACAAGAAACTCCTCGAGAGAAGAGCAAGTTGGAACTCGCCTTTCCTTTCCACACTGTCCGAGGGCACGCCCCTTCCCCTCACTTCCTGTTTCCTCCCGCTCAACAAGCAGCACGCTCTGGGAAGCTCTAGGAAGTAGAACCCTTGGGCTCATCTCCACCCCGTCTGCCACTCGGTGTCCCCAAGAAGGGGGTCACTGACTCAGTTGGGAGTTTGGAAGAAGACGCTGGGCCTGGTGACCCCTCCTATTCCTCCCCCCTCTTGGGAGCGTGTGCCCTTAATATTGTTGGTCCCTCTGGAAGTGCCTTCAAAACAGGGCGGGAATTGGTGGGAAGAGTAAATTCAATGTCTGAGAACCTTGCCGATGTAACCGTGGGGACAATAAGTACATGTGGAGGAGGCTCGGGTGGGCCTCGGGGTTTGTATTTTAGGGTCTGGGCGCCTTTCAGGCCGTGCAGGCGTTTGGTTAGGCCGCTCCATTTTCTTCGCCAACCCAGCTGCCATTTTACTGCCAGAGCGAGAACCGGCTGCTTCGGGCTTCTAGACGCTCTGACGGTGGCAGGTGGCCCCAGCTCTGGGGACTCCGGGCCCTGGCGCACGGAGCCTGCAGAGGAAGGACAGAGTCCGGCGCAGAGGTAGGAGGCGCTCAGCCAAGGTGTGGCGTGTGGCCTCGTTCCTCTCACACATGGGGGCAGACATGCCATTTTCATCGTTTCCACTTCCAGAAGATTCCAGGATGTAGGCTGGGGAGGTTCCTTCGGAGGAAGCAGGATCCAGGGAAGCCTTCAGCAATGATCTCTCTTCCATGTGGGATTCCTTCCGCTCTCTTTTCTCACACACTTCCCAGATACTCCCTGAACGTTCTGGCCTCTGTCAGATCACAGCACTGTGGAGAGTCATGCTGAGTACTGAGTACTGACTGAGTACTTTCTGCCCATCATGAATTCGTTTTTCTAACTGTTTGCGGACTGGGGATGGTTAATGGTGAATAAGAACACCCAGGTCAACATAATGAGCACCCCTTTGAGTTAAAGGCATTCAATTTAAAACGCATTCTTAATTATGAGACAATGCACTGGCCATATGTATATACGTTACCTTCAAAAAATGGAAGCCTGGCAACTGGAAGTTGGTTTTCTTTTGGAGTTTTCATTTGGAAGTTTTACTAGATCATAAAATCCAGACCTCTGCTCTGCATTCGGTGTTTTCTGTCCTGGCAGTGAATTACTTATTTATAATGTCTTGAGATTACTCTTAAATTGCTTTCATTTGAGCCATTGCCTACTTACCGACTTCCGCCAATGCTATCTCTTAGATGAACTTAACATGGTCCATTTTTCCACAACCCCATTGTCACATGCTTGTGGGGGCCACCGTCATTTGACATGTGTTTCTTGATCAGTGAGCTCGTGTTCCTCTCTCCCTGTCTCGCCCGGCCATGTGCAGTCCTTCCCCAACTCTGATCCTATGACACCCTAAGTGACCTCTTGGAACCCTGTGCCATGGCCCTCCTCATCCGTTCGGAAAACTCAGATGAGCATCCCCTAGGAGGACGGGGCAAAGAAGGAGCTGGCTGGGAACAGGGCGTGTGTGAAGTGAGCTCCCTGGAATCTGTTGGCAAAACCAGAGGCGGAAATGAGGAAAACATTAGCAGCGGTGGCCTTTGGGAAGGAACACTTGCGTGTTCTAGAATGATTCGGAGCCTTGCAGGAGAGCAGACGGCTGCTTGGCGGAGGCCTCACGGAGAGCGGAGTGGACCCAGGAGAAGCAAGTGTCCCAGAAGGAGCCAGATCCCATCCACCATGATGGCTGCTGAAGAGGATGCAGAGGATCCTATCAGCCGGCTGCCAGCAGCCGCCAGTGTGGACAGCTCCTGCCTGAGCTGAGACGGTGGTCTTGAACACGGCTGGGACCGAGCACAGGAAGTCCTGCACAACAGTGTAGGGGAAACAGCACCTGGGAGACTCGGGAGTAGTGTCTACGTGGACACTTGTCAAAAACCAACCTCTGTGCTTAGGAGCCAAAATATAACTGGAAGATCTCATTCGGGGTAAAGAGGAACAATAGCTTTATTGCCTTGTGGGGCGAAGGAGGCTGCTGCAGGCTTCAAACACCTGCAGCTGGCCCGGAGGTAGGGGCTGGCCGTCTTTAGGGGGAGATGCTGATCTAGCCCATTTGGATAGGACCCCTGCAGGTGCCTCCCTCAGGGTGCCGTCGGGTTCCAGAAACAAAGGGCCAGGGAGGGAGGGGAGGTGTGCAGAAGAGGAAAAAGGTTACTTAGTTTAAAATCCAACTCGCCGAAGCATTGGTGCCGCCATTTTGATTTTTGTTCAACTTTATGTTTTTAAGGGTTTTCAACATGACCTCCCTCAGGAGCCGGAAGAAAGGTTCTTGAAACTCTTGGCACCTCCTCTCCAGGAAAGGACCTGCCTTCCCTGAAACAAGAACATGGAATCTTGAAAAGAGAGGGGACAAAATGGAAGTGAAAAATACAGAGAATAACCTACTCATTCGTCAAACACTCACCGGTCGTGACGACCAAATGCTCAGTAACAAACGATAAACTCACCCAGTGGAGCAGTTACGGGGAGAATGGGCACTCTAAAACCATCAGAAAAGAAGCCTTCACCTGCCCCACGTCATACAGGCAACAAAACAGGAGAAACTTCAGTGACGTCAGAAGTTGCTCAGAAAAGCATGTGGATAGCTGGTTTCCACATCAAACGGAGCAGAATCAGGACTGTCTGTGAGAAATGCCAGACACACTCTCCTCCAGGACACCGTCCGCGGGAGCCCAAGCACGACTGACCAGGGCTTTGTTCTAGTTCCTGGAGATGAAGGAGGACAGAGCAGAAGAACGGAGGAGGCCCGCCCTGGCCCGTGAAATATTCAGGGAGGCTGTAAGACACAAACCCGACTTAAGAAACGTTAACTTGGGAAAAATGCACTTCACGGTTGAGGAAATGCAGAGAGGAATGACAAGCTTACCCATCAACACTAGGGGCGAGCGAGCTACAAACTTAAATAAGAAGGACCCACAGGTCCGCCGAGCGTCTGACTTCAGCTCAGGTCACCAGCTCCGGGTTCAAGTTTCCTGAGATCCAGCTAGCTTGGCCTCGATCAGGCTCTCTGCTGTCAGCACAGAGCCCTCTTCGGATCCTCTCACCACCCCCCACTCTCTCTCTCAAAAATAAATAAGACATTAAAAAAAATTTTTTTTAAATAAGAAAGACCCATATAATTACATTAAAAAGCGTTATCACGTATTGGCAAAATAATTCCAAAGCAGCCCGCATTAACTGACGTCTTCGCTCACACACAAGTAGGATGAGACGCAACCACTCGCTCCTTGTATTTCTTCATAAGACGCAACTATTCTTGAAAATACCTGTTCAGTGTTTGTCTTTCCCACTGAGTTACAAGCTCCACGGAGAAAGGGCCGCCATGGTGGGTCCTCGGCGAGATGACGGAGGGACACAACACACACGTGTGAGCACTCAAGCCGAACTCCCATTGCACACCCTTCCACGTGCACGCACACTCTGTCACGCACACGGATGAATCATTTCCAGGTGAGATCCCCTCACCAGCAGCATGCCATCTCAGAGCCTGGGCCCAGCCTCGTTGTACAACTCTCCCCCTAACACTCAGGGAGGCCCCTGGCTGTCCCCTCCCGGCCCTCCATCCCGAGGGGCTGCCTGGTAGGTTCCACCTCAGCCTGGGCTGCTCATAGAGTCCTCTGAGGAGCTCTCCCAAATGCCGGTGCCTAGGCCCCACCCCACACCCTCGACGTCAGTCTCTAGCGATGGGGCCTGGGAATCTGGATGTTGGCAGCCTCTGGGAAATTGCTCAGGCAGAACAGGTGGAGGGCCGCCACCGCGGGAGCCTTCTCAAGGCCGTCACTGGGCCCCAACCTGGGGGTCCCTGCAGGAGGGGGCCACCTGCGGGTGTTGGGGGAGCAGCCGATTCCTTCCAGGCTGCATGACCTGGAAACGCTTCCTTGGGGAGGGCCTGCGCCTCTGAGGTCGTAGGTGGGATTCAGGGGTGGCCTGGTCACTTAGGCCTCGGGATGAAGACGATCACGAACGGATGTTCGTGTTATAATTCCTTCCTGGTCCACAGAAGCCTCACTGATGATGCTAGCTGGCTGGGGCTGCTGTTACCCAGCACCACAGACTGGCGGCTCAAACAGGCGTGTGTGGGCCCATGCTTCCGGAAGCCAGCAGTCCAAGCTCGGGCTGTGACCACGGCTGGTTCCCCCCTGAGGCGGTGGAAGAGAATCCGCTCCCGCCGCTCCCCTCGCGTCTCAGGGACGTCTGGCCATCCTGGATGTTCCTCGGCATGTAGAGACACCGTCAAAGTCTCCGCCTTCACGTCCCCGTGGCCTTCTCCCTGTTTGCAAAACCCATGACAGTGCGGCCAAGGTCTGCGGGCCTGGTCCCCACCACTGGGTAACCAGCCAGGGTACAGGTCCGTGAGCAAACAGAAACCGGTCTCCTGTGACGTTGCGGGGTGTCGTCTTACGCATCTACAGCACCCCCCCCCCAACGTCCGTATTCATTTTACCCTTGTATTCGTTAGAAGAAAATACGAGTAGCAGGAGCCAGGGTGAGTATGGGCCAGACGACCTGAGGGAACAGTGCTGAATCGTATTTCCTGAGGTTTCCAAGGACTCATCCTCCGACACCTGTTACCTTATGAGTAACTTTGGCAGTGGTGATTGGGGACAGACTCATGGGGCCTGTATGTTAATTACCGATAATAATAACAACTAATCTATGTATAATAATGATTAAAATACCATATGACCTCACTCATATGAGGACTTTGAGACACAAAACAGATGAACATAAGGGAAGGGAAACAAAAATAATATAAAAACAGGGAGGGGGACAAAACAGAAGAGACTCATAAAGATGGAGAACAAACTGAGGGTCACGGGAGGGGGTGTGGGAGGGGGGATGGGCTAAATGGGGGAGGGGCACTAAGGAATCTACTCCTGAAATCATCGTTGCACTATATGCTAATATATAACTAATTTGGATGTAAATTTAAAAAAATAGTGATTATCCGCCTGTCATAAAGAACAGTTTAATACTAAGTAGTTGTATTTTATATAACGATCTAATCTTTGAGCTAATTTCTGTGTGTTTACTAGTAAAGGGAAAGGAACTTACAAATGCCATGTTTTGAGTTTAGGAATCTCACCTTGTCTGTCTCATTGGCTCCCCATTTTCCTTCTGCTTTTTCCTAAGAGTAGAGTCTCAAAGCGAGAGAGGAGACCAGATTCTGGAGTGTAGCCAGTAACAGAATCCACTTTGGAATCAGATACTGAAGCGCTCAGGCTTGTGAAGGACCCCTGGGCCCACCGACCAAGAGTGTGAAACCGTGTTGGCCCTAGCAGTCTGACTTGCTCGGGGCCAGCTAGGACTTGCTTGGGCCTCTGGAGGAAACGCCGGGGCTACATTAGGCCTGGCCAACCGTTCCGCAAGAGTGGTTCCTCTGGTATCTCCTGATTTCCTAGATGGTGCAAAGTCAGACTCTCCAGGGTGAGCTCTAAACTTGAGACAATCCACAAGACACAGGCCCTGTCCTAATCTTTCACTTTGGGAATTTCAAGCATCTTACGTCAAAAATGTCCCTTTCTGGTTTCTGAATATGCTATTTTTTTTTTTTAGAGGTAATCTCTCTAGTCGTAGGCTGATAAACCATCTTTTAGAAAAGTGCTAGAGGGTCAGAGACCCAGCTGACCTAGCCAGTGATCTCCCTATTGGGAATCTGCTGGTCACCTGAGCTTCTGACCACGAGGCTCTAGATTGGAGGGACCCGCTCCCTAGTTTCAATTAATTTGCTAGAGTGGCTCACCGAACTCAGAGACACATTTGACTTGCCAGGTCACTGGGTTATTCCAAGGAAACAGCCAGATGAAGAGATGCCCAGGTGAGGTCTGGGAAAAGGCACAGAGCTCCAGCCCTGTGTGGTACCACATTCCCCCAGCTCTCCACCAGTCCACCAGCCTGAGGCTCTCTGAACCCCGTCCCCCGAGGTTTCAACGGAGGTTTCATTACGCAGGCGCGATGGATTAAATCATTGGCCATTGGTCCTTGTGCTCAACCTCCAGCTCCTTTCCCCTCCCTTGGGAGTGAGGGGATCTCCCAGAGGGACTGAAAGTTCCAACCTCCTAATGACAAGGCTGGCGCTCCTGGCAACCAGCCCCCTACATTGATGCAAAGTCACTTCATTAGCATCACAAAAGACACCTTTATGGCTCTATTTTCTTGGGAAATTCCAAGGGTTTTAGGAGCTCGGTGCCCAAAACAGAAAGACCAGCAGGAATCTTGGCTCGCCTCACTCCACCCTGGTCCTTTCTGATACCCAGTTCACCAGACTCCCTGCTCTGGGCTCCCAACCTGGCCCCAGGCTGGAGTTCACTTTCTGTGTCATCTAGACACATTCCTGGTCTGGGATGAGCAGCTGAAAGGATTGGAAAACACTCATCATTGTAAAGGACATTGTTTCTTCACAATGGAAAGAGATTCACTTGGTATTAGTCAAAAAGAAAACAAAGCAAAACAACTCCTAAAACTGAATCCTTTTATACCGGCCCTGTCTTCTTGCAAGCCATCTGTTTCAACAGAAAAAGAGCCCTTGGATGTCCCCACGTCTTAGCTAGACTTGGAAACTCTGACCCCCGTGCACACACATTCAACATATATGTGCACACACATTCAGCAATAATCGGGGATCCATATTTATCAAGCGCACCACGGAGCCTCAGCCTCCTGCAGAGCCTTTCGCCAGACCCAGCTGTGCTGCCCAACCAGCCTCAGCCCCCAGGTCTCCTCCGGCTGAGCTCCCTGCCCAGGGCACTGAGACAGACACTTGTCTGGAGCTGGAGGAAGGGGACCGGTGGTGGAAGATTGTTTTCATTATTTTACTTATTTTTTTTTTATGTTTATTTATTTTTGAGAGAGAAAGAGACAGAGTGGGAGAGGGAGAGACAGAATCGGAAGCAGGCTCCAGGCTCTGAGCTGTCAGCACAGAGCCCAGCGCAGCGCTCAAACCCAGGAACCGTGAGATCATGACCTGGGCAGAAGTCGGTCGCATAACCGACTGAGCCACCCAGGCGCCCCTGGAAGATTGTTTTTAAAATCACTGCCAGTACAGGCCATTCTGTAAAACTATTTTCATTTTGAAGAGTGTTTTCAAATAGATGAATATGGCGGGGGGGGGGGGGGGGAGGGAGAGAGGGAGAGAGAGAGAGAGAGAGAGAGAGAGAGAGAGAGAAAACTAGAATCAGCCACTGCACAGCCAGGAGCTCTGCTCTCCCATTGTCAAGGCTGTGGGAGGTAACACACCTACGCCTCAAAGCTAGCCAGGCAAAGGAAGCCAGAGACCACAGTCACCGTTTGCTCCCCATCTTCCTCTCCAAAATGCGCAAAATAGGCCAGTGTGGGATGCAATGAACGTGAGGGACACTGGAGCACAGGCCTAGGGGGCCCTGACCTCCAGTGTCTGCAAGAGGTTAAGTGGTCACGGAGGAGAGGAGCAACCAGGAGCCGCCACCGGCTATCCGTGCGTGGGAGAACACGAGCTGGCACACGCAGGCACTGACGCGCGAGCGCATCGACACGCACACGTGCGCGCACGCGAAAGGGTTCCGATGCCCGGAGGCGCCGCATTCAAACGCGCACCCCCGCGCTCGTAGAACACCGACCGGGCCAGTGGTCGGCGGGGCACCTGCTGCCGCCCGGGCCTTCGGCAGCCCAGCCCCCCGCCCGGGCCCACACCAGTCGCAGCAACCCCAGGGCCTCCCAATGGATTGGCCACACGCGGGCACCCGGCAGCCACGGCGACCCAGGCACGCGCGGCCAGGCCGGTGGAGGGCGGGGGGGGGGGGGGGGCCGGCGCCGGGGGCGCCCCTACATCCTCCGGGACTTGGCGAGGAGCTGGCATTGCTTGCCCGACCCCCTCGTCCCTCATCGCGTCCGCAGCCGAGAGCGGCCGCGGTGCGCACTCAGATCCGCGCGGCTCTCAGAAGCTCTGGGCGCCGCCGTCCCGCCTTTGATCTCCCACCCGCGGCGCAGGGCGGACGCCGCGGGGCCCAGGCGCCGCCCAGCCTCCCTCGGCAGGTGTCGGCGCCCGCGGCGGCGCAGGTCGGGCCCGGGGGGTGGCGGGGCGCAGCGGGCCTGCGGGTCCCGAGGGCGCCTGGAAAGTGACTCACGCCGCTCACCACTCGGAGCCCCCGAGCCACCTCTCCGCCCGCGCGCACACGGGGAGGCGGGCGAGGCGCCGAATCGGGCTGGGAGCGCGGGGATCCTCCCGGCCCTCCTCCCGTCCGCCCCGCCCCGCCGCCCGCTTCCTCCGGCCTCTGCCCTCCCCCTCCTGTCTCCCCTCCGGCTCCCCACCCCGCCGCTCCGGCCAGCCCCTCCTGCTCCCCGCTCCCCTCCCCTCGCCGGTCCTCTCCACCTCCCCTCCGCGGCCCGCCTCCTCCCGCGGCTCTCCCACGGTGCGCGCTGGTGCCCCACCGCCCTCCCCGCCCCCCCGCGCCGCGCGGAGCCGCAGTGATAACCCCGCGCGGGCGGCGGAGTCGCGGCGGGGAGGCTCCTGCGCGCCTCGGCTCCGCGGTGCCCACTTGCAGCCGCCCGGCTGGGGGCCCCTCCGAGCGCCCCTGGATGGAGCCGCGCGCTCTCCCCGCGGGGGCGCAGCGCGGACGGCGGGCGCGGGGCGCCGGGGACGGGGCGGCCATGCGGGGCCCCGGGCGCGCGGCGCTCTGTGCGCTGCTCCTGGCGCAGGTGGCTGTGCAGGTGAGTCCCCGGAGGTTGGGGGGCGGGTGCCCGCGGATTCCCTCGCGCGGCCCGGGTCTCACCGAGGTGTCGCGGCTCTTTTCCAGCAGGCACCTGCTTGCTCCGTGGGACCCGCAGCGGCCTCGCCGGGGAGCCCGAGCGGCCGGCGACCTCCCGGGTCCGCGGAGTGGCCGGCCTGGATGGCACAGGGCGGTAAGTCTGCGGGGAAGGAGGGTCCCAGTCCTCACCAAATAGCTGCCGGTGTTGCTGGTTTGCCAGGCGCTGCGAATGCTCCTTAGTCTCCAAACTCACGCATAGTATGAGCCGCGCTTTCTCGCCTTGTGAGCGAGCACCTGGGAGTCGACTTTCACCAATATTTATATTGGATTCCCTTGTGGAACAGTAGCGCTTACCAGCGTAATTGCCATAAGCAATAGCAACAAAAGAAGGAATGCGCATTTAATAAGAAAATTTACAAAAGCAAGGAGTAATCTAAAGGTATTTCTAATTGAGGCATCCAGGAAATTATAAAGCGCAGGGGACTCCTTTCTCCACGCCTCACCCCCTCCTGGTCCTCCTCTGGCTGTTTAGATTGAAGGCTTTCTGTGTGCCCTTGACTAAACGGCAGGAGACAAAAGAAAGCCATTTTTGCCCAGTACTCTTGTCAGGGTGAAAGTGGATGGTCTTCAAGGGTTGGGACATAATTGAAATACAGTGCCGGGAAGGGTAATTAGCGTTTGCGACCTCCTAAGCAATGCTGCGCCTTAAGCCATGAGTCTGGTTCATTTGCAGCCTGTGGTTTCACTGCTGCATTTGTAAATTTCTCGTGCCTTCCGTTAGGTTAAAGGGGAAGGCAGGTGCGGGATGTCGGCCTCTAGGCGCTTTTTATCTGAACCCAATCCCTTGGCGTTTGTTTAATATCAGTGCTTTGCAACATTTCCAACAATAAGTTGCCATATCAAATGTCAGTATTTTAGAGGAACGAGGTTTGATTATCCCAACATGTTTTCAGAAAATCCAGAAGATTACAGTTAATAACTCAAAATATTTGAATATAGTTTTTAACCTTTGGTAAAGACAGGAGTTGGACACACGCATTACCTATTTGGATTCTCTCTTGCTGGGAGAGTTCATGAATAGTCTATAAATGAAGCCATCGGTGAGACAGACGCTGGGAACAGAAGACTTTTCAGGACCACCAGAGGGCGCTAGATGTAAGTGATAGGAAATCCTTACAAATGACTTAGGGCTGTGTAATTGCTAGAGAAAGGTCATTATCTATTTAAAGGTCACCTTCTTGGTCTGGTCTGGCCCCTGCCTTCCTTCATGTTTCCCGTACGATGTAATTGTCCACATTGTATTTGATTGTCCCTCCAGAGACACTTTTTAAAAGAAGACTTCTGTAAAAATTCTAGTTCTCCAAAAATCATGAAAGTCTCAGGAGATTTTCAGATCACTGTACGGCATTTATAGAAAATAAGTGGTCTTTAGGTGAGGGCATCATAGGCAGAGAACCACGTCCAGAAGGAGAAGTCAAAGACTCCCTTCCCGAGTGTGCGTCCGCTGCTCGTGGCCGAGGCCGGCTCCCGGGAGCTGGACGGCAGCTTGGCTGGCATGAGGCTCCAGTCACCTGGCATTATCAGCTGGTGTCACAGGCCTAGCATTTCCATGACAACCACATACCTTGCTTGCTCGGAAACAGAAGGGGGAAGGTGTGAGCCATCATCGGTGAAGTTCTAGCCTAGCGGATACACCCCCGCCTCACACCCACCCTCTGCGTGTTTTAGGTCTTTAGTTGCAAACAGCTAAGTGGAGAGTTGTGCATGTCACTGGAGGGCTCTCCTACCAGCAAGGAAAAGACTGTGCCGAGCAGGTCACCTGTGTCTGTTCAGAACAGGAGAGCCGGGGTGCACTTGGCGGGTGCTGCTCGGTTATCTAGGTATCGGTGACACACGTTGGCTTTGGACTCCCTCTTTCGGCCGTGAGGTTTGTTTAAAGCAACACGTCGTTCACACGGTGATTGCAAACTTTGCTCCGTGTCTGGAGCAGTTAAGCAGTAGGAAAGAGAAGCCCGTCTCTTCTGCGAGGCAGCCGTGCCCAACGAAACTATTTTCAGACGTTAAGTCCACCCGTTTTGTTTTGGCTGATTCAGAATGGTGTTTCCCTACTAGGAGATTTTAATGCTTTGCCTACAAATTGACCTTTGTGATAAAAATAGCGGCTCCCGGTAAAGAGCTGAGACCATCACAGATTCCTTAGCTTTTTACTTCTCCAGTAAGTTCCTCTCGCAGGGCAAGGTGTAGACGTTCTTTAGAAATTTGTTTCATTGTGCGTAATCGACCTGTTGTGTGCGTGTGTGCATTGGGAGATTATATCGATTTACATTCAAACATCCAGGTAACGTGAGACAGGGCAATGCCTTTCAGGTTCACCTGGGGTGTGCTTGTAAATCTTTAACAGCGGGCTCTGGGGCGCCCAGATCTGTAATATTTTCTGGTTCCCAAGGGGTAAATACTTGCTCTCTGGTGGCTTTCAAGCTACGGATGTGACGTCACTGAATCCTGGGGTAGGGATTCAAGGTTCGGATCCGCTCTCGGCCGCTGGTACCAAGCAGCCCTGCGTGCTCACAGGTGGTCCACACCTCCCGCACTGAGTTTGAAACCGGAGCAGGCTTAGACTTGATGCTGTGGTCAGAAAACCTCTTGAAATCAGGCAGTTGTGACCACTGACAGGAGCAGCCGTACGCGACGTTGTCCTCCTTTACCAAATGTGTAGGGGACACAGGTGTAATTTAAAGGATTCTCGGGATGTCAGGAATCACGCCCATTTTTTTCCTGAAATCGCCAGCCGACAGCCGAGGGGGTTATCATCTGAAAACCTAAGCTCAGAAGTTAATTTTTTCAGATTACTGCAGTTGTATATTGACTTTTTCCAGACAGTAATGCGTGTATGATGAGATGCTGTGCTTGTTCTGTTCATTCACTAAATTCTTTAGCGGTGACCTTTTCCGCGTTCATTTATATGTAACCGAGAGTACACGTTTGATGGTAAGCAGGGCTTTCGGGCTCAATCAGGATCCCCCCCCACCTTGGCGGTATTGACATTTTGTGGCGGAGGTCCGGCCTGGGCATCGGAGAATACGAAGCCGCATCCCTGGGTTCGGTGGCCAGATTCCAGGAGCGCCACTGTCCCCCTCCCCCTTCCTGACAAAGCAGAAACGTGTACCCACGGTTGTCTCCTGGGGGAGGGGGAGGGGAATCACTCCGGCTGAGAATCAGCAGACTGAACGGGAAAACAAATCTTCTTCCATCGAACATTTTCTCCCTGCCTCTTGGGAACCGATCGTCATTAAATCCCAAAGAGTGGCTTTGCTGTTGGCACAGCTGGTGTCCTGAGGCCAACAGGTACCAGCCCTCCAGAGCGGATTGTCACTTTCTGTGAAATTTTGCCGAGCTGGTCATTGAAAATTAAAGTATATGGGGCGCCCGGGGGGGCTCAGTCGGCTAAGCGTCTGACTTCGGCTCAGGTCACGATCTCGCGGTTCGTGGGTTCGAGCCCCGTGTCGGGCTCTGGGCTGACCGCTCGGAGCCTGGAACCTCCTTCGTATTCTGTGTCTCCGTCTCCCTCTGCCCCTCCCCCACTCATGCTCTGCCCCTCTCTGTCTCAAAAATAAAAATAAACACTAAACTTTTTCCAATAAAATTAAGATATAGTTACCGTGAAATAAGTCCTATTAAAGACAAAATGAAAAGACTCAACGCTCCTCCCTTATAATTGCTTTACTAGGTTTTACTGTTACCTGTGCTCTCGAGGTTATTTACATCAGTCGTATCTGTGTGGGGAGATGTGCGTAGGTACAGGTGCAGGTCCGGGGGTGCATCTTTCCACGCTCCGTGTTGAGTGACGTCACGTGGAAATCAGCCACGGTGGGGGTATTACCCCACGGGAACTGGCAGATGCCCTCCACCAGGCCGTTCGTGTTTTCCCCTCAGATAGCTGGAGGTCCTGCACTTGTCAACAGGACCCTGGACGTGTTTATGTAAAAGAGGCTTATCAGTGATGCTATTTTGAGCGTAGATATCCAGTGTCCCCTCCAGATACAGGATGCATGTTACGTGACTTCCAAAACAAAGGTCAGAAGAACAGGGCTGATGGCATCTGGAAGCAGTTTGATGTTTTGAAAGTGGTAATCATCTTTTACGCGCAGTAGTTGTGCTGATTAGCTAGTGTTCCCGGCCTCTGTTGGGATGCACATAGGCTGGGGTGAGGTGGGGAGGGCTCCCTGAGAGCCCCGGGAGGCAGGGGGAAGAGTGCCAGGCCACACCGCTGCTTGGCACCGGCCTCTCCCCTCGGCCCGGAAAGCTGGGCAAGAGGCAGGTGGGGTGGGGCTTTGCGCTCTGCCCCTCGGAGCCACCCCGGATCGGCCGCCGTCGCATACACCGGCCAGTCCCTGACCTGTTTCCCCCTTTCTCCTGTCCTTGCCTGCGGTTCAACCAGATTTGTTTTATTGTCTCCCAGGGTGTTTTGCCCCGTGGGACACACATGCCCTGCCTTGACGTCGATGTTGACGGTTGGCTCAAGTCGTCCGCCAGACCCTGCTGCGTGCGGCCCAGCTCCCCACTTACCCTCAGGGCACCCGTTCTCACCTGCGTGGCAGGGCCAAGCCTGTGGGCCTAGCACTGGGCCCAGAAGAGTCGCCTGTCAAAGCTCTTGACCGGCGGGGCGCCTGGGTGGCTCACTCGGTTAAGTGTCCCAGCTTTGGCCCAGGTCATGATCTCAAGGTCCGGGGGTTTGAGCCCTGCGTCGGGCTGTCTCCTGTCAGCAGAGATCCTGATTCCAATCTTCTGTTGCCCTCTCTCTCTGCCCCTCCCCTGCTGTTCTTGCTCTCTCGAGATAAATAAATAAACTTAAAAAAAAAAAGGTCTTGACTGGAGGAGACCGCATCCCTGGAGACACAGAGGCCATTGTCCAGACTTTGGTTAACCCGCCACTTGATGGGGCTGGCTGCCTGGCCCTGGACGCTCACCTAGCCCCAGGCTTCAGCATGGGGGGCTCCAGGCAGGGCCTTCCCGTCCGTGGCCTCCTTTGCCCTCTCCAAACCCACAAACGGTCACTGGCTGCCTGCTCCTTCCAGAGTAACTTTCTCTTGCCTGCCGGATGGCACAGGGACACACGATCAGGCACCTGTGTAGAAAGACATCGGTTGAGAACAAAACCTCACTTTTCTAGAAACAATAATTACCCAATTACCCCTTGCTTCTGACCAAGTGCCATTTCTGTGGGATTCTGTTTTATTGTATCTTACGACTCCAAGAAACATGTCCAACTCCTGCCAGGGCAGAAGAGGGCCCCACTTCTCGAGCATCCATCACAGCAGTCTCCTGACAGCACATGCTGGTAATGAAGGGAGCTTGGAACCTTCCTTCTGTGCATCCCACAGCGGGGAAACTGACTCAGATGTACAGAGAAGGCAAAACTGGGGGGTCGTCGGTGACTGAAACCCGGCAGACCTGTGAGGGGGCCCTGAGATCTGACAGCCCCTCGGGGGTTTCCGGACTTTTCCAAAAATTGTCCGGACGTGTTTTAGGCTCGAGTCCTGTGAATCAGAGTGGGCAGAGGATTGTGGTGAGTGTCTGGAAAGACCCTGGGCTGTGGACTCTGGTGGTTGGCCAAGAACTCAGGCCAACGAGAGGGTCCACCACGCCTTTCCGTGGGAGCAACCACATAGGAGCATTTCCCAATGTTAGCATCTAGAAACCCGGAATATGTCTGCGTAGGGTTTACGGGATTCCTCGATTTAACAAGAAAATACTAAAATATTAAGCAGCAAGGAATGCCCATCAGATGTGCCTTTTTAATAACTCTTTTCTGAAGCTAAAATTCGTCAGCTCAATGGAGATGGTTGTAAAAAAACAAAAAGTGTGACCCAAAGAATATTTAGAACCATAAACGATTACATATCATCATGAGTGTAAGGTGAAATTTATGAAATGGAACCCCACATGTCCCGTTTTTGAATTTCCTGGGTCTGTAATCTGTTTTGCCTTTGAAGTGTCATAGATTTTGCCGTACTGGGACTAGCCCGTGATGGGGCACCAGTGACTTCCCTACTGGCTACTTTGAAGGCTTTCCCTTCTAACTCTGATTGTTTGCTTCCCACGGCGGAGATCTGAGGTTGGCTGGACGCTGCAAATTTCCTCCGTCGTGTTTTACCCGGAGGGAGTGTCGTCTGGCAATAAATTACATTCTAAGACTGACTCCCAGGTTCTTTTTAGAATTCTGAAATTACTCAGCCAAGCCCCGTCTTTGTCTTTCAGAATACGAGCTGGTGTCCCCCTATGAGGTTGACCGCAACGGAGACTACGTGTCGCATGAAATCACGCACCCTCAGAGGAGGAAGAGGGCGCTGGCCCAGCTCGGGGTTGAATCTCTTCACCTTCGGCTGAAGGGCTTCAGGCATGACTTCCACATGGAGCTGAAAGCATCCAACCTGGTGGCTCCTGGATTTATGGTGCAGACGCTGGGGAAGGGAGGCACCAAGTCTGTGCACGCCTTCCCGCCCGAGGATTTCTGTTTTTATCAAGGCTCCTTACGATCCCACAAAAATTCCTCGGTGGCCCTTTCAACGTGCAAAGGTTTGGTGAGTACCCGCCGCCGCCAGTGAGGTGACGGGGACAGTGGCGTGTGTGAAGGGGGAGGGCGATGAGATGTCCCTTGAGGTCGTCTAGCTGACTCCTCCGTCATCGCAGGGCAGATCTCGCTGATCTGTGAAAGCAGGAGAACGTTGCCAAGGAGCGCTGTCTCCGAGGCGCGATGCTGTCGCCTTGGGCCCATTTGGCTGTGGCCCATTCTGGAGAAATGTCTTCATTCTGCAAAGACCAACACGAGTCCCCTGGTGGACCGGGTTGATTATTTGATTGGCTGCTTGAAAGCCCTTTACTCATGTCGTTCTGTCCAGGATCGCATGCTTACAGGTTAGGGTGGTAATTCCAAATGTGACGAAGCCGTGGCCGGGAAGCGCAGGTCTCACTGGACTGATGATTCTCTGGGCATGTTCCCCATCTTCTTAGCACGGTAGAGACTCGGATGGCGAGCAGCTCGTTCCGGGAGTATTCCGCAAGACGAGCAAGCGTTTCTCATAAATTCTAATTACTTTTTAAACCCGTATTCATCTTTAAGAGACAGAGCGCGAGCGGAGGAGGGGCAGAGGGAGAGGGAGACACAGACTCAGAAGCGGGCTCCGGGCTCTGAGTTGTCGGCACAGAGCCCGATGCGGGGCTCGAACTCACGGACCGTGAGATCATGACCTGAGCTGACGTCGACCCTTAACTGACTGAGCCACCCAGGTGCCCCAAGAAATTTCCATTTGATAAATGAGCAACGTTTCACAATATGAGTGGTATGGGATGCCAGATGTCACATGGTCACAACTGAGCCAATGGTTCTTCTCTGTCTCTGTCTCTGTCTCTCTGAGGGATTGTGGGTGATCATTTCCCATGCGCGGATGCTCAGTCTCCGGCCATGATGTGTGGCAGACGTTGGTGATTTTTCACAACGTTGGAAGGTGCCCCCAACTGGCAGTGGTGGATTTTTTGTCACTTCAGAGCACCTATGGACAGTCCTTTGCTTTTCCAGACAACAGTGAGCTTAGGAATGCTTTGCTCCATTCCAGGTCATTAGATAGGTTCCTTGTTAAAGTCACAGGAACAGAAAAAGATTCTACTGAGCCGATAGACAGCAGTGATTCCGTTAGTGATGGTGAATGTCGTCCGACACAATAACCACCCCCCCCCGTCTCTTGTCTCCCTCACACCGGCCACGAAGGTTTTCAAAGGTAAGTGCAGGTTAATTTGCTTATTTTTCTTTATATTTTGTATTTTATTTAATATTTTGTATTATGTTACAGGATTATAATCACTTTATATGAATGTTTTCTGGGTTGTGGAGTCATCTGAGCTTCCATTATTTCTTATGGGGAAAATTCTCTTGGATGTATGAGAGCTTTGGATTACAAGCACGTTTCTGGAACGAATTCTGCTCACAAGCCAAGGTTTTACTCTATCGGACTTAGACATCGAACATCACTTAAATGCCTCTGGGGGTCCCCTTTGCTGGTCCCCTCATTAAGGAGCATCCAGCCAAGTTGAGAAGATACCGGCATCCCTCAGGCTGATCCAAGCCAAAATCTTAATGCCTCGTCATTTAACTTTCTTGAAATATTTCCATATTTTAAAGCAAGAAACGCTTAGTAGATACTTGGAGTCTTGAGTACATTAATCTGTCAGACACAGATGAGTGAGATGCGTCTTAGGTAGCTGAGTGAAGATGTGTGGTCACGTTTTAAGGTCTTGACCACATTTTGAACATTTATTACATTTCCAGAAAATGTTTTACATCTGTCTTAAGCTTCTTTCTCCCTTTGGAAAGAGGGAATTCAGACTCTGCATCTTAGAAGGATTTTGTGTATGGGAGTGCGAGTATCGGATGCCCAAGTATTTGAATCCCTTCAAATTCTACACATGTGCAAATGCTAAATCCCGTTAAAAATTGCCAAACAATATTAACACTTGCTTTTCAGGGGAATGGGAAATGGGTTGATCCCGTGTCTACCCTAATTTGTGAAGGGCTTCTGGTTTGAGAGTGATCACAGCCGGGATTTGCCAAGGATTTGGCGGTTATTTGGCATAGTTTTTATGATTGAAGACGGTGTGGGTGATTTCTTCCATGTTCTCCCAAGAAAAACAGATCTCCCTTAATTAAAGGGCTAGAACTCTTCATATAATGCATTAAAGGAAGAGATCTCCTCCTTGGCTTTTTTAACGAAAGCTCAGACCTGGAATGGAAGCCATCTGTGTGGAAGGGAGGCACGCCGTGCCTTCAGAACTCATATCCTTGGATTTGTTTGCGGAGCTTGGGCGAGGTGCTTCCCATGACCCCGGCAGGGGTGCAGACTTAAGTAAGACTCCTCTGGATAACGAACACTGGAATTTAATATTTCGGTCACTGGAATAGGAATCTGTATGCCTTCACCGTTCATCTTCCAAACCCATTAAATCCAGCTTCGCTGATATTTTGTCTGTAGAGGATCATTACAAACATGACCTCGACTAGACTTATGAGTGTGAGGGGCAGGGGCATTTGCCATATGACAAATCAAAGGCATTTTAAAGAAGAAAAAGGGAGGATACGAAGTCCTCTGTCGTTAGCCAGATAAGAAAGAATATTGAATGGGAACGTCCCTCAACTGGGTGCCAAGTCCGTTATTTCTTTCCTGATGGATGGCTACCCCATCTCTCATTCAGATCTCTTAAGGTATGAAGAAAAATGGTGTTACATTAGATGAGGGCTTCTTTTATTAGGGGTGGGGGGGAGGATCTAATTAAAGTTCCAGGTAGATCTCAGTTAAGCTTTTTTTTTTTTCCCCCAGTGTTTCTGGTTGACCCACCTATTGAGTGGCAGGCAGCTGCCTGTAGAATTCTCTTTTGTTTGCCCGTTGTCCCTCACACCCCTTTGCAGACTCTAGTGGAGAGCATGATGCAAACAAGATCCCTGGTGGTGGAGAAATCACCCATACTCTGTTCTCCTGGTTCTCCCTACAGCGTGGGACTGTTACCTTGAAGTTAAACTATATCGCTTAACTAAGAGTTTAACGTCTTCAACTGGAGAACTTGGTTGACAATTGTGAGACGGTGCAGTTTGCAAACCGATAAGCAGTTTTGTCCCCAGGTTCTCGGAGTTTGAGTGGGGGAGCCCTTGGCTGTCGTTGTTTGGTAAACGGGTCTGAGGAACACTGTCAAAGTGAGTAGCTGATGGTGTGGTCCTATTTATAGTAAGCAACTGTTCTTGCAAGACTAAAATGACTGTTTTCCCAAGGATCTTGGGAGACGCGAATGAGCTTCAGAACGGGGCGGCGCTGGAGCCTTCCAGAGCCGGGCACGAGTGGCCGGTTGTCTGATGGGAGAGCCAGGACACAGGTGATGTCACCGCAGTGATGACGGGAGGGAAAATACAGGCGCCAGGAGATGCGGAGAGGGTGCGTCTGGGAGGTGGCAGATTCAGCCTAGGTTCCTGGAGTAGTTTGTCCAAGCCGAATCTTCATAGGAGATTTGGGCGTGATGCCCGATGGAGGAGTCACAGGCTGCCCCGGGGAAGATTCCTAACATCGTTCACCATCATGGAGTTCTCCGCTGCCCCATCTGTAAACCCTAAAAAGACCTTTAAAGTTGTCCCGGCACTTCCACCAAGCGTCTTGACTCAAAATATTTCTCATCTCACTGCATCAGGTTATTGTATTTTATTTTTAAGTGCTTATTTATTTCTTTTGAGAGAGAGCGAGCGCACGTGTGGGGGAGGAGCAGAGAGATGAGGAGAAAGAATCCCAAGCAGGCTCCGCACTGTCAGCACAGAGCCAGGCGGAGGGCTCGATCTCATACACCGTGAGATCGTGACCTGAGCCGAAATCAGGAGTCGGACGCTCGGCTGACTGAGCCCTCCAGGCGCCTGAAGGTTATTTGTAAAAAAAGGCAGTGTGTGTAATTGCCGTGTCCCTACCTAACTGACATCACAGATCTGTTGTGGTGACCAGCATGGGTGTGTAAATGTGTGGGCACAGCAGGTGCCTTTCAAGAATGACTGCACTAGTGCGCGCGGGAAACAGCCATGGCCAGGACGAGAGCGGAAGAACCCGGGCTAACTTACTGTGGATTTTGTGCCGGATGCTTGGCTAATAGCCTCACTGTTGTTATCTCACGTAGCCCAATGACCACACTAACATAGGTACTGTTTGTTTTGTTTTTTTTTAAGTTTATTTATTTTGCGAGAGACAGAGGGAGCAGAAGCGGGGCAGGGGCACAGAGAGAGAGGGAGAGAGCGAATCCCAAGCAGGCTCTGCGCTGTCGGCACAGAGCCCCACGTGGGGCTCTATCTCCAGAACTGTGAGATCGTGACCTGAGCTGAAATCAAGAGTCGGATGATTATCTGACTCAGCCACCCAGGCACCCCAGTACGATTTTTTTTTAAAAAACGGCTTTATCGACATGTAGTTTACACATCGTTTCCCCCCCTTGGAAATGTGTAATTCAGGGGTTTGTAGTAGGTTTCCAGATCACTACCACCCAATCTGAGACTCTGCATCCCCTCAGAAGGAAACCCCTGACAGTTCCCGTTTCCCCAGGCCCCATCAGTCCTGGGCCCACAAATCTTACACTCAGTCTCTATAGATTTCTTTACCTCATCTGGCGATTTCCTGGAGAGGGAAGCATACATCATATGGTCTTTTGTGACCGGCTTCTTTTCCTTAGCATAATGTGTTCACGTTTCGTCCATGTTGTAACCTGCATCAGAACCTCATTATCTTTTTAAACGTTTACTTATTTTGAAAGAGAAAGCACGAGCAGGGAGGGGCCGAGAGAGGGGGAGAGAGAATCCCAAGCAGGCTCCACGCTGTCCGCAAGGAGCCGGACGCGGGGCTTCAATTCACAAACCATGAGATCGTGACCTGAGCTGAACCAAGTGTCGGACACTTAACCGCCCGAGCCACCCAGGCGCCCCCGTGCGTTATTTTTATGGCTAAATAATAATCCCGTGTACACATATGCCACATTTTTTATCCCCTCGGCAGTTGATGGATATTATTGTCTCTGCTCTTTCTGCAATTGTGAATAACACTGCTATCCGTGTCCTGATTCTGGTGTGGCCGTACGTTTCTTTTCTCTTGGGTTTATACCTAGGAGCGTAACTGCCGCGTCCTATGGGAATCCTGCGTTTAACATTTTTGAGGAAATTCCAAACTGTTTTCCACAGTAGCTCTCCCACCTTGCATCCCCCTAGCATCGTATGAGGTTTCTGATTTCTCCACATTCTGGCCCCCACGTGTCCATCTTCTCGATTATAGCTCTCTTGATGACCATGGGGTATCCCACCGTGGCGTCGAGCGGCTGGATAGAGAGCATTGGTTGACAGTCTTGGTTGTTGTTATTCTTGTTACGGCTTAGTTACTGTGTTTTTCCTTCCGGCGCTTTGAAGATGTCATCCTGCCTCTCGCCCCCTGTTGTTTCTCAAGAAGAAGTCTGCTGTTTATTTCATCGCAGTTTTATTGTTTTATTTTGTGGCTATTTCCCGATTTTCTCTTTTTTAAATTTCTTAATGTTTATTTATTTTTGAGAGAGAGAGAGACAGAAGGGGAGAGAGAGAGGGAGAGAGAGAAGGAGACACAGAATCAGAAGCAGGCTCTAGGCAGGTTCTGAGCTGTCAGCACAGAGCCCGATGCGGGGCTCGAACCCATAAGCCACGAGATCGTGACCTGAGCCGAAGTCGGATGCTCAACCGACTGAGCCACCCAGGCGCCCCTCCTGATTTTCTTTCGGTCTTTGTCTTTCTACATTTTTACTGCGATGTGTGCGCGTGCGGCCATCTTTGTCCTCACCTTTTGGGGCTCCCATTATGCGTATGTTGGTGTGTTCCATGGTGTACTGCATTTCTCTGAGGCCCCATTAATTTTCCTTCATTTGCTTTTTCTTCTGAGCCCTTCATCTTGCACAATCTTTATCGATCTGTCTTCAAATGCACTGATTCTCTGCTGGCAGTTCAAATCCACTACTCAGTTTCTATAGTAAAGTTTCCTTTGTGATACCGTAGTGTTTTTGGTTTTGGTTTTTTGAAAGAGAGAGAGAGAGAATGTGAGTGCGAGGGAGAAAGAGAAAGAGGGAGGAAGAGAGAGAGAATCCTAAGCAGGCTCCACGCTCAGGATATGCAGAGCCCGATGTGGGGCTCCCTCCCACGACCCTGGGATCATGCCCTGAGCCTAAATCTGGAGTGAGACGCCTAACTGAATGAGCCACGCAGGCATCCCTGGGATATTGTACTTTTTAAACCAAAGAATTCCCATTTGGTTATTTTAATAATTTCTCTTAGTCCGTATTTTACATCTTTGTCGCCAAGCCTTGCGTTAATTCTTCAGACGTCGTGCCCTTTGGTTCCGTGAACGTGTTTACAACAGTTGCTTTGAAGCACGGGTCTCCTAAGCCCAGCATCGGGGACCCCTCAAAGCAGTTTCCGTGCCTGTCTCTTTTCACGTTCGGGGCCACGCTTTTCTGCTTCTTTGCATGTCTCATCGTTTTCTGCAAAAACCGAGCCTCGCAGAGAAGGGTGGCGACCCTGGACCCTACCCACGGTCTGCCGTCCAAGGCTTCCTGCTGCTGTTTCTCTTCCTCCTGTCGGTTTCGTGACTTGGCAGGACTGGTTCCGTGCAGCCTCCGATGTCGCTTCTCGCGAGTGCCACCTGGAGCTCGTGCGCCGTCTTCCAGAGAGCCCGGCGTGCTGCTCCGTGGCCGGTTGGTGGCACCCCACCCGCTCACCTGCGCTAACTGCTAGCGGATTGTGTTGCTGTTGGGGTGTGTGTGTGTGTGTGTGTTCGTGTTTTACGACGCCCTGGGGCATAAATTGCTCGGCGTCTGACTCGACTAACGTAGAGCTCCTTTGGAGGGTTCCAGACAAGCTCTTGCAAAACTGCTCTTTAATCAAATAAGACTGTGAAGCAATTTGCGCTCCAGAGTGGTAGTGATAAAAAAAAAAAAAGAAAAAAGAAAAATGAGCCCCTTGAGGTGAGCCCCCCTTCTTAAAGCTGCCGCTCCTCCTGGGGAGGACACATGTGCCCCTGCGTGGAACGGGGGCCGGCAGTGTCTGCTTCTCCCCGAGTGCCAGGCACCCCTGCCCTATGAGTGGGGCTCCGGGTGAGGCTGTGGGCACCCAGTCCCCTCTGTCTGCTTCCCGGCCTGCAGCTGTACCTTGCAGATGAGCTGGTATGGGGACGGCCAGGGTTCCCTTATCCTCAGCCTGCCGAGTCCGGAGGGGAGCTTCTGTCCTGAGAGTTGTGGCCGCTTGTAGAAGGCAGATCGGTTCTCGTGGCTGCGCCTGCCCGGAGCACAAATGTTGTGGTAGGGGGAGCAGAGGGGCAGGAGGCCTGGTAAGCAGGCCGCTTACCTGGAAGTGTAGCTCTAGAATGGGAGTCGGGGGGACGGGAGGCCCTTGTCCTCTTGGGAGCTCTGTCCCACCGACCGGGGGCAGGGTGAGGCTGTGACTGGCCCACGGCCCAGAAGCCACCAAATTTTCACCATTCTTTCCACGATTTATGAAATTAGAGTCCGTAGATGTGTCTCCCCGTTTGAAGCCCTGAGGACAATTTACAGAGACTTTTAATGGTTCGTGTGTGTGTGTGTGTGTGTGTGTGTGTGTGTGTGTGTGTGTAATTTCTAGCAGTTAAATGATCGTTTCACTGGAGAGCAGATCTGCCCCACCTTCCGTTCTGGAAGTCAGTCTCCACTAGGTGCTGTCATCGACCCATTTTACAGATCATTGCCCAAGGCCACTCTACTGTCCCCCTGTTACAGACGACTCCCATGGTCATTCTTAAAAGAGTGGGCTTGGCATCCAGGAAGCCTGACTTGAGAGCCAGCTCTTCAGACAATAGTGCACTCTTGCTTCCTGGGATCGCCAGGACAGAGAGAGACAGGGTGTGGGTGGGGGAGGGGCAGAGAGAGAGGGAGACACAGAATCTGAAGCAGGCTCCGGGCTCCGAGCTGTCAGCACAGAGCCCGACGCGGGGCTTGAACCCACAAAGCGTGAGATCGTGACCTGAGCCGAAGTCAGACGCTCAACCGACTGAGCCACCCAGGTGCCCCTGAGTGATCGTATTTCACATTTACAGAAAAAAATATTATATTTACCCAACTTCTGTTTTGAGGTATAAATAACTATACAATTCATTTTAAAATTCGTGTCATCTGATTTCTTTCCATGAGTGCTGAACACCCTAAATTTTCTGTTGGGGCATATAGTTTATTCAGAAAGGATTTATTCGGTAAGGCTTCTAACAAAACAATGTTTAAAAACTCTCATTAGTCAATACTGTTAATGAGGCTTCTGTAGATAAGGATTTTGTGGCATATGATGGGATTAGCTTTTCTTAAAGTATTTCATGCAAGTTCTGTACTTAGATTGTCACCTTAGCTCTACCTCACCACCCCCCCCCCCCCAAAAAAAACAAGTCTGTCCACTGCCTTTGGCACAAAATCTGTGTGAAATTTAGCCCTTCTTATGTAAATCATTGTGTTTGTTAAAGCTTTTAATGCATAGGATACATACCCCTTCTCCTAAAATCTAAGTATTCTCTTGTTTCTGGCAATGTTGGAAAACCGGTAAATCCCACAGTTCCCAGTGTGCTTAAGAATTCCTTCACATGGTGGGGGTGGGGGTGGGGGTGGTGGTGCCTGGGTGGCCCGGTTGGTTAAGCATCCGACTTTGGCTCAGGTCATGATCTCAGGGTTCATGAGTTTGAGTCCCGCTTTGGGCTCTCTGCTGTCGGTGTAGAGCCTGCTTGGGGTCCTCTGTCTCCCTCTCTCTCTGCCACTCCCCGGCTCATGCTTGGTCTCCCCCCCCCCCCCAAAGTAAATAAACATTAAAAGAAAGAAAAATTCCTTCACTTGGTTGGAGACTTACTCGGTGCGCTGGTCGGAGCGGTCCTAGGTTTTATTCCCAACCTCAGACTCCGGGGATTCTCTGGAAATCCTAGTCATGGAGAGTTTTCCTGTCGCACCCAATAAATCCTCGGAAACTGTCTGAAATATTGCCAGACTTTTAACTGACTTTGAGAAATGTTCTGGAGCCAGTAAAATAAAGCGGGAGTGGAGGGAAGAAACAACAACAGAGCCGGTCAGAAGAGACAATATGAGTTTTTAAGAGTTGTGCCGTAGTCTGAGAAGGCCAGTGGTGGCACGACCAGGTTGAGAATATGTCAGGCTTGGGAGGCATGTAATAACGTTGTGGAGAATGTACTTTTTTTAGAGGAAGTAAGGCCAAAGTTGGTAGCTGTTAGGAAATGTAAACATGGGTGTGGGGAACCAAAGAGCATGCCGGATAATTCTGTTTCTGCCGATTCCTTAAGAGTGAATGTAGTTAAGAATTTTGAAATTGACAGACATGAATGGGGTTCATCACCAAAAATAGATCCAGGTTACCGGTTTGTAAGATGATCTTTTATGCTTGAGGTGGCCAGCGATTTTTCTGTGAACAGACATGACGTGCCTAGAGAAATGTAATGACAAAACCTAGAGGTTTCTTCCACTTCCCTTATTTCTCAGATGACGAACCTGAGCTTCAGTGCGGTGCGGTGACGCGGCCGATATCGCAGAGCCAGCCGAGTTTAGACAGGTGTTGGATGTGCGCCTTCAGATTCTCTGTCCAGGGGTGTGTTCACCGAACACACTGGATGCTATTACTTTTTCATATACCGAGGAACCAACAGAAAGCGTTTAAGTGTTGGAATATGAGCCAGAGATTCTAAAAATAAAATAAATGTGTCTTCGGTCTGGGGATCTGGGCCAGGTAGCAGTGGGGAGAGGAGAGACGGCCAGCTTCCCTTCCGGTTGGGGTGGGGTATTCCCAGTGTCCCTTGTTAGAAGGCAGATGCTTCTCCGGCCACCACCAAGGACGACGCTCAGAGGGACTCATCATGGTCGGTAGAATATTTGCTGGAAGGATCATCATCAGGTGCTCATCTCTACGACCAGTGTGACCAGCATGTTCTTCACGGGCAAGATTGGCCTGAGACAGCCAAATGGGTCTCTTTGGGGGAGCAGGAATGTGACCCCGCGGTCATTTCCTCTGGGGGATGATCCAAGTCTGGGATTCTCTGAAGGACAAGAATCCCTGAAGCCTGCTTGTTAGGCAGTGGCTATTCAAGAGAACGTCCAGCCCAGTCTAGAGATTAGAAGAAGGGACCGGAGGAAACCGTGCCTTTTAAAGCAGGCTCCTGATTGCCTGAGGTTCAAGCAGAGCAGGATGGCTGTTTTCTTCTTAAATGTCACTTTCCCTGACCCACACATCTAAAATCGCCCACTCTTCCCCCTCCAAACCTACTTCCCAGCCTCTTCCCTGCTGTCTTTTTCTTGGTCTTTATTGTTACCTGTATCAGTCATGGTCCAGTTAGGACCTGGAAACCGCACAACTTGGTAAGAGAGAATTAATGCCGAGCATGAAGGTATTAGCTGAAACATTAAAAAGAGAATACTAAAGCTTTGCAAGATGGAAAATGCAGTTAACAGGTACCGCCCCTGCGGCTGAGGGAACCCAGTGAAGGAGTTGTGGTTATCACAGTTCAGATGCCTCAGGGAGGCTCAGACCCCCAAGCAGGAGGCGCTGGCCAGCTGGTGCTGGACTCTGAGGGGGCATGTTGCTGGTTCTTCAGGTAAACCCTAAACTAGAACAGACTGTCACTGCCAGGTGGAGCAACGCTGACAGGAACAGGAAGCAGACAGGAAGTCCGCAGGGGGCGGAGAGGAAGTCCGCAGGGGGCAGACAGGAAGTCCGCAGGGGGAAGACAGGAAGTCCACAGGGGGCAGACAGGAAGTCCGCAGGGGGCAGACAGGAAGTCTGCAGGGGGAAGACAGGAAGTCCGCAGGGGGAAGACAGGAAGTCCGCAGGGGGCAGACAGGAAGTCCACAAGGGGCAGACAGGAAGTCCACAGGGGACAGACAGGAAGGAACAAGTTCTTCCACGTTCTTCAGTCTGCCCAACCCCTCACCGAATGGGCTGTGACAGCGATGAAGAGTGAGCAGGTGGCAGAGCAGAAGTGGGATTTGCAGAGTTCTGGCGTCAGCACCACACAGCACAGTTTAAAGGGGGAGCTGGGAGCTAAGGATGATGTCTTCACGGTAAGCAAGCTGGCCACTATGCTAAATGTTGAGAGGGTAGCAGGGGTTCGTGTCTGACTTCTGCCTGGTTTATCCTCAGCGCTGTCAATAGTGTCTGAGATACAGTAAAGCCCTCAAAACTGGATTCGATGAGTGAGTGATTTTTTTTGGTGGCAAAATGGTCCTGGCGCTTTGCGGAAATCATCGCACAGACACTGGTCCGGAGGCGGGAAGACACGGAGACCCCAAAGCCGAAACAGCAGGGACACCGCAGCCCTGTCTACGGAAAGACTGGACCGACCGTAAGGACCAGAACTCAGCAGGCCTGAGAGCTGGAATATTCCCGGGTGGGGCTGGGGACGCTGGACCCAGTGCACGCACCCATTCCTTCCCTATCCGCTCATCGGGTTCAAATCAGATCTCTTGCGGTGTTTGCCTGGTGGGAGAGGCAGCCGCGTCTTCAGTAGGCTTGAAAGTCGTATTTCGGGCCTTATTATATGGGAACAAGTTGGCGCTCAGGGCCTCGTATGTTCTTGCAGCGTCCATGTCCGTGTAAATCCCTCCCGAAGGAGAGATTGGGGCGTCATCGTCCACGGGCCCGAGGCCAGACTGTAACAAGGCGAGGCCCGCCCTTGCTCACTTCGGACAACAGGGGGCGTCGGGAGCCCCGACCCTGGTCTCAGGTTCCTGGAGTCTCAGAACTCCGCTGTTGCTGGCGTGACCACGCTCCGTTCCCCGCTCGTGCCAGGCATGTGTCACTTTTGCTGATTTTGATTCCTTTGTCTGAGGACGGCAGTCATCTTATTGCACATGTATCTCACTACTTGAAGAAGTTGTTTTACTGATTTTTTAAAGGAAAAACAGCATGTGTTTTACAGACATTCAATCGAGTAAATTCAGTGTTTTAAAATAGTGAAAGCAGTGTTCGTTTCATATTATCTTTTCTATAATTTCTGAGAAATTACAGGAAAACGAAATAAAAATATCTCATTTGCAAATTTACAGGCTAGAGAAATGTAGGCAGTATTCCTATGTTTCCTTTTGGTCAATTGATAATAAAGGGACATACCCAATAAGGTATATGCTGTCATTATATGTAAAAAGTTACCAGTTTCCGGGGCGCCTGGGTGGCTTAGCGCGCTAAGCGTCCAACTTTTTTTTTTTTTTTGGAGACAGAGAGACAGAGTGCAAGCAGTGGAGAGGCAGAGAGAGAGGGAGACACAGAATCCAAAGCAGGCTCCAGGCTCTGGGCTGTCAGCACAGAATCCGACGCGGGCTCCAACCCATGAAGCGTGGGATCATGACCTGAGCTGAAGCCGGATGTTTAACCCACTGAGCCACCCAGGCGCCCCAAGCATCCAACTCTGGATCTTGACCTAGGTCATGATCTCATGATTTATGAGTTTGAGCCCTGCATTGGGCTCTGCACTGACAGTGTGGAGCCTGCTTTGGATTCTCTCCCTCCCGCTCTCTCTGTGCCTCCCCTGCTTGTGCATACACATTCTCTCTCTCTTTATTTAAAAAATGAAGTTACCAGTTTTAAAGCAAAAATTAAACTAGGATAAAAATAAATAAATATATATATATATGTATGTATTATATTTATTTACATATGTGTGTGTGTATATATATCTATATATATATCTATATATAGATATATATATAGAGAGAGAGAGAGAGATCTCCACATGCTGTTACCAGATTTACAGTGATGCTAAGATGTTTGGTTGCCTTTAGTTTAAAAATTGTACTAAAATAATAGAAAACTTAAACAGGCAATGACGTGATATATCCAGTCATCCCAGTTTTTTGTCATTGAATAATTGTATCTTCAACCATTAGAAATTTGGAGCAAAACATGTAAAATGAAATGCAGTTGAAGCATTTGGTGACTTCATCCAGTATGCAACGTCTGTGAAAAAAAAAATATTTGCCTTGATGACGCTCTTAAGGTCATTTCATTCTATCATAATTTATATTTCCATATGAGTACGTTGTATGAATGGTGAAAAAGCAGGTGCTGACCCTTAGCTGTGATGAGCCACATTTAAGTTCATGGCTGTTGGGAATCCTTTCAGGACTGCCAGCACCCAGCAGTGTTCCTGGCCCATGTGAGCAATTGGATGGATGGATAGGGGGGTGGATGGGTGGGTGGATGGACAGACAGATAGTTAAATGGATGGATGGATGGATGGATGGATGGATGGATGGATGAAAAGTCCTCGTGTTAGATACGAGTTCCATCTATGCTGGAGACAGTTCCTAAGAGAATCTCTAAACAAATTTTAAGTAAGAAACACTGCAATATACTTGGCTCATGGGATATGATATAACTTGTATAAAGTACCATTCAAAGAGCTAAGTGGATTTGCCCACCTCTTAGCTTCTTATACCTTATTGCATGAGCATAGAGACGAAATTGTGTCTCTGCGTCTTGGACGGATGTCTTCTTTAGCTATTAAGTTTATGACGAGGGGGTTGCCTGTTGCGCACAAGGATTTCTGAAGAAGGGTATTCTTTTCTTTTTTTAATTTTTTTAATGTTTATTATTTTTGAGAGAGAGAGAGAGAGAGAGCAAGTGGGGGTGGGGTGGGCAGAGAGAGAGAGGGAGACACAGAATCAGAAGCAGACTCCAGGCTCCAAGCTGCCAGCACAGAGCCCGATGCGGGGCTGGAACCCACAGACTGCGAGATCATGACCTGAGCTGAAGTCGGCTGCTCAACTGACTGAGTCACCCAGGCGCCCCTGAAGAAGGGTATTCTTAACCCACCTTGAATCCTTCACAAAGAGTGATGCAGTGCACTTTCAGGGACGAAAAGCTGGCACTCACCATAAAATAAGAAAAAAAAAATTCCATTTCTACTCTGTTAAGTTAGCTGAGATAAATATTAAGCACTTTGTAAATCAAAATCCAGAACCAAGGTAGTCAACAAGCATTGGAGCCCCTACAATCGAAGGACTGTGGTCGTTATCCTGGGAAACAAATGAACAGAAAACCATGCACTGTCTACATTCTCCATGCAAGGAAAGTTCTCTGTTTAGATGGACATATACACAAGAAACAGAATCAAATGACTACTTGAGACAACAGAAAGGGAAACATAATGAGAAAACGTAGCCATTGGAGTCACACGGGGCTGTTCACAGGGAGTTTCTCTCATTTCCTAGCCCAATGGCTCTGTACTTGGCTCTTCCCGTTTCCTTAATTTGTAAATAACCCTGATGTCACCGGCTGGCGGGAGGATGGAGCGAGGCAGCGTATGCCGAGAGCCCGCAGCACAGAACTTAGCGCCCAGTAGGAGCTGAGCCCTCGCCCCCCTCAGTCTCCCCCGTGTAACTGCGAAATGTGGGCACAAACCTAATGAGAAGCGAACTGCCCAAGTGCCAACAGGCTCGCGTCAAGTGAGGGAACCAGGAGGTGACACTGACCTTCAGAGAAGCCCCACAGTTGAGGTGGGGGTGGAATTAGGATCTATCGTATTCACACTGGAACCTTCTGGGTGGGTGATTTATTGAAAGCCCCCGCAATGAGAAAAAGACCGATCCTTTGAGCGAACGCTTGAAAACGCAAGAGTGTCATTTTTGCAGTTTGGGGAAGCCTTGCTTTGTGCCCACGCGGGTTAAGTTCTCCATTCTCGGCACCTGGGAGGTTGCTTTGTGCTTCCTAAGGGATCGTAAGCGAGGAAAGTGCCCGAATCGCTCCCATGTTGACTCTGTGGTCCCCCTGCCGCAGCCACCGGGGCCATAAATTTTGTTTTACTTGCAGGGCTTCTCACTGAAGCTGGGGGAGTTTTGAGTATGCCCTTTGCAGGCCATCATTAGGTAATCAAACTAGGAGTGATGGTTGCAGCACGATCAGCCAGAGGAGAAGCGAGGCTATTTTATAGCACAAGCGCTGTGTCCAGTGGAAGTGTGCAAGTACGTGTGCACGATCTGGGAGGGTAAATAGGGAATGCTTCAGCACAGAAGCGCTGGGCCACGTGACCGTGCGTGCCACACGCAGAGACGGAACACGCTGTGCGTTCCCGGGGAGGAGTAGCCTTTCCTTCACCAGTCGGCATCGTCATTCTGAGTTTCTCATATCGCTTTGATACGTAACGGGATTATGTTCACCCCTTAAAACCTTTTTGGGGTCTACCGTCAATCGTAATTCCCAGCTCTGCCCCCAGTCGTCCAGTATGTTGTGCACCGGGGAGCAGCGTATGGGCTTACTCGTTCTAATAAAATTGAGCTGACTCTCCCCATCCGCGTTCAAGTTCCCTGTTGGGAACCCTCTGAAAAGAGGGCGAGACATGCGTCACCAGAGCCAGTTGGTTTATGAGGTTTTTAGAAGATAGCTGATGCCCACGTATGTGAAATGGGCCCCCGTCTAAAGAAGAGTGGGAACCCCAGGCTGTAGTAGGCACGGGGACTTTACGGGACAACAGTTTTGTCTGAATTTGGGGTCTTTTTTCAAGTAGGCTCTATGCCCAGCGTGGAGCCCGTTGTAGGGCTTGAATTCGTGACCCTGAGCTCAAGACCTGAGCCGAGATCAAGAGTCTGACGTTTCCCAGCTGAGCCACTCAGGTGCCCCTGAATTTGAGTTGTAAATACAAGCTGGGTCGGGCCAAAGTTTACATTTACCTGGACTAATGAGAGCCCTTACATTTATTTCACTTTAAAAATGGAAACAAACCCCCGGCTTCACCTCGGGATGGAGTCTCCAGATGTGCAGCCGGGGCTAAAAACTGGCAAGCCCAGCTTTCTGCCTCGCTAGAAAGGTGCAGCGTCCCAGGGACGTCTGTGCCTCTAGATGTACGACGGGACGCACAGGGTGTGGACGGATTTGGGCACTTATGTCTCACAATGTGAAGTGTGTTAGGAAGAATAATTTGACAGTCTCGCAGATTGCAATTTAAATGTAAAAATGTCTCAAGGCCCATAACCTAAAATTAAATTTTGGGGGTGGCAGGGGCGCCTGGGTGGCTCAGTTGGTTGAGCGTCCGACTTCGGCTCAGGTCATGATCTCGCGGTCCGTGAGTTCGAGCCCCGCGTCGGGCTCTGCTGACAGCTCGGAGCCTGGAGCCTGCTTCAGATTCTGCGTCCCCCTCTCTCTGCCCCTCCCCTACTCATGCTCTGTCTCTCAAAAATGAAGAAACGTTAAAAAAATTGTTTTTAAATAAAAAAAAAATGGGGGGGTGGCAGTCTTCAGTTACATATAAACCAGTGAATCACATACATTGTTATATATGTATTCTGGTACAAAAAATGCGTCATGCGTACAATGATATAAGGAGTGTCTGTTCAATGCAATGTCCATATCAACCCAGGAGGGCCAAGCGTATTAGTTACGTTTGAGATGGTATCACGTTCTGTTGTATCCCTTGCAAATTAATCCTCTGATCTGGCAATTATTCACAGTTCAGATTTCGCCGTCTGCCCGTGCACTCTGAAATGGATTCGATTTAGAGACTTCCAAGAGGTCGTTTTCGTTTGATCTTGGTTTCAAAGTCAGCCCCAACCAACTTTCCTTTCTCTGGCTGCAGCCCTTTTGTCCGCCCTTTGTCGAAGGTGTGGCCTGGGGGTTCTGCTGTGGGAGTGGAGGGGCCGTGACACGGCGGTTGGAGACCCAGGGCACGTGGGGGTCAACTTGTAGAGTCCACAGGCATGACCGACAGTTTACTCTTGTATTTGGGAGAACACGGAGACGTAGGGGCGTTCTGTGCCGTTGCCTTCATATTCAGTTGGATGTTGGTTGCAGAATTCCTTCTGTGATGTGCCAAATTACCAAACCCCCATGGTGCCATAATCCATGTTTCATCCACGTGTTCCTTCCACTGTGTTTTCATGTTAATAACCTCCGGACAGCCCAAATGTTCAGCTCTTGCCAGAGGGTAGACTCTCGTAGTATTTTTCCTCTCGTGGGAAAAGCAAACACCTCCTTGGGTTTGACCTGCCTTAGTTATGGTGGCTCTTTGCGCGTGGTGGGTCCTCTGTTCCTGGTAACCGGACGGGGCGGGGGGGCTGTGATGGTTTCATGGGAAAGTGGTGTCTCCCACTTTTTTTTTTTCTCCCACCCTACCCATCGCTCCTCTCCAACTCCTAAACCGGAGCTTGGGGGGAAAATCTGAACCTGCAGTTCTGATTTGTGTGTGCCCTGGGACCGATGTGTCGTCATCCTGAAAAGGCCTGCTCATAGCCTACAGTCCGTGTTTGGTTGTTATGAGGCCAACGTATGGCGAAATCCGCTTTGCCGTCGGAACACGTATGTTAAAGTATGTGTCCGGGATGCGGTTGCATGGTTTTAAGTAAATATACGAAAACGGAGCCATTATAAACGGGGAACATATGCTGAGCACCTACTGTATGCCAGGGACTTTTGCACACAGATTCACCACGTGCATTACGCCTGCATTTCATTATATGAACATTTTGAGAAGAGTTTTCATTCCTGTTTTGTGGAAGAGGAGTCTGAGGATCAGACAGATTATGTTACCTGCCCAAAGCTGCGGTCTAACAAGGGTCCGAGCCTGGATTCGGAGCCATGCCCACTAGATCCCAGACGGGCTTTCCACCCAGCACCCCTGCCTCCGCCCAGGGATGTCTATATCCTTGCAGTGTGACTGGTTGGGCAGCACGGGATCTTGGCAGTACAAGAACTTAGACGTGCAAAACCCGACTTTTAATCGCTCGGTGCCTGCGTGGGGACAGCCCGCAGTTCGGCACAACCTCACTCAGAGAGCTGTGATTCTTCCAGAGAATTCTATAGGGCTTATGTGTCTGTTGCAGCTCCAGTGGTTATCAGCTCACGGGATCATATGATTCCTCAGTAAAAGACCGGAAAGAGACACAGACAGAGAGACATGGAACATATGTATGTTTGAAGCATTTTTTCAGTCCAAGATGAATCAAGGAAGGCTACAGAAACTTCATGTCATGGCCCCCTTAATTCAGCCCAGTTCACAGCTGTTGAGCCCCAAGCATTTCTTGTGGCCATGACAGCAGGGTTTCTGACAGCATCGTTTCCTTTTAATGACATGCTTGACCCAAAGATGTGCGTGGAGGAGTGACAACTTCAGGAGCACCGTGATAAGAGCTCCTGCTGGTTGACCAAGAGAAATGAATGTCTCGCCTGGAAATAACCGAGAGAATCGGTCCTGGGACATTCTCTTTTTAAAATTTCTTTGGGGGCACCTGAGTGGCTCAGTCAGTTAAGAGTCTGACTCTTTATCTTCGGCTCAGGTCATGGTCTCAGGGTTCATGTGTTCAAGCCCCACGTTGGGATCTGCACTGACAGCTCAGAGCCTGCTCGGGATTCTCTCTGTCCCCTCTCTCTGTGCCTCCCCTGCTTACGCACACGCTCTCTCTCTCTCTCACTCAAAATAAACCGAAGAAGCATTTTTAAAAAACCTTGTAAGATTTCCTTTGTGAAGAAAACATAACTTGTCAGAAACACGCACACGTACGTGCTCACGTATAGTGATTTCAAAAAACCCTCTCCTCTTAGAAACTTTTCAATTTGCTGGATTTTGCGGGGGGGGGGGGCGGGGAAGGGGGTGGCAACCTGAACTCCGATAACTCCTCGGGCCTGGGAGTTGTCCCGTTAATTATCAGGTCTGTGATCCGAGCCAGGGCATGGAGTTCTTGTTTACTGATCATCTACTGTGTTCAAGCTCTTACCTGTATTTTAATCACATGCAAGGAGTATCTAACCTTTACACAGAGCTTGGCATGTGGAGTTTGAATGTTCGCGTAGAGACCAGGCCCGAGAGGCTCGGCATGCAGGGGAGTGGTGGTCGGTATACGAGCACATTCGCCGAGGGTGGGGGGTGGGGGAGACACATCTCAGTCCTCAGCAGTCGTCATTTTATGCGTATGAGTTATGGTGAAAATGCCAGGGGTAAACGAGTCGGCACGTATCACGGAGATCACCGGATTACGTAATGTTTGAGGTAGTCGGTTGGTCCCCATTCTCTATGATCTAAGGTTCAGTTTCCTTGCCCTTTTTTAGTAAGTTGTAAATCATCTATTCGAGAAACTCTTTGGGCATAAACCTGTTGTTAAAAGCATACAAACATCTTCCAAGTCTGTGAAGGCCACACTGAACCCTGACTCCACTCTGCTGAGTCTTTTTTTTTTTTAAGTTTATTTATTTATTTTGAGGGACGGAGAGAGCGAGAGAGTGAGCCAGCAGGTGGAGGGGCAGAGAGGGAGGGAGGGAGAGAGCAGAGCCCAGGGAGGGGCTCGATCCCACAAAGCGTGGGATCGCGACCCCAGCGGAAGTCAAGAGTCGGACGCTCGAATCCCCACTCTGCTGAGTTTTTACGGATGGTACCAACTTCTGCAAAATTAGAATCAGAGTCCACAAGTACTTGTGAGCATAGGCAGTTATGGGAGAAATAACGTAGGTTAGCCTCCACTATCTTTTGGGATATTGGTGGTTGAGAGAATGGCAGTTGTTCAAAATGATAGACAGGCTGAGTTAGAAGTAACAGCCACTCAGTTCAGCAAAACATACGGGCGTGATTCAGCATAGCCGTTGGCCACTCTTAAGGCTACACACTTAGTCTGATTGTTCGGGCTGTTTCCGTGGCCACGGCAGGGGAGGGGAGAGTCGTTGCCCAGCTTTCGTGGACTTGCTGTCTCTGAGCCATTCTGGAGAGTGAGTCCTCTGCTCCCTGGCTGGCAAAGGTGACAGGGGACCGCCATGCGAGGTGTCGAGAAGCCCTCTGTGATCACACTACGGAACCCACCTAGGCCTGGTTTCTTTACATGATTGGTGGCTTTTTGTGCATTTTGGGTGTTTTGTTGTTGTTCCTCTGGAAGTGATGGACCTGCCCGAGCTGTCTAGTCGTGAGCGCCTTGTGACCGTGTGATCGCGGGTCGATGAGGTTTGAAGACCCGTAGGGCAATGTCCTCGATTGTCATGACTGACTCTGCCATGATGTTACCACTGCTTTCTTTCTTAAAAGAAAAAAAAAATTGCCTCCTAGTAAGTTCCTGATAACAGCCCATAAAGAGGGCATCTACAGAAGACCGTCTGAACAGGCACGGCCACAATCTCTAACGATTCTACAGTTGGAGCTAATACTCTGGACATAGGGTCACTCGTGACTCTGTGGTCCCCTCACGGCTCTGACGTGTATCAGAGGGCATCCAGTCACGGGATAACTGAGGCTGGAGCCCGTGCACGGTCGGATTTGGTATCTGTTGTAATGGATGTTTAAAGAAACGGCCTGGAGGGGCGCCTGGGTGGCTCGGTCGGTCGGTTAAGCGTCTGACTTCAGCTCAGGTCACGATCTCGCGGTCCGTGAGTTCGAGCCCTGCGTCGGGCTTTGTGCTGACTGTTCGGAGCCTGGAGCCCGTTTCGGGTTCTGTGTCTCCCTCTCTCTCTGCCCCTCCCCTGTTCATGCTCTGTCTCTCTCTGTCTCAAAAATAAATAAACGTTAAAAAAAATTAAAAATAAAATAAAATAAGGAAACGGCCTGGAATGTTCTGTCTTAAAGGGGTCACGTCAGACATACAATGTTGGCACAGGTGACTGTCCCAGGCCCTGCGTTACGTTAGGCTGTGTTTTCGGTCTGGAGGTTGTTGTACGTGGTATTACTTTTGCTATTTATCAGTGTGTCACCAGAAGACAATGGTGTCCTATAGAACTTGCCTGAGAATAAGGAAACTTAGTTAGACCAAATTCAACACAGGATCCGATGGTGTCCTAGCAGGTGGATCATTTTACGGGCGACGTCCCGGCACCGTGTTATCTCACAGGCGTCCTGAGGGCAGGCCTGCAAGTCAGAGATGACAGATACGCATGGGGTGCAGGGCCCCCGGCCCTCATGTCACAAATGGTGTGCATGGATCTTACTGAACACGCACGTTGTCACAAAGCCCCCGTCCCCCAGTCCTGTGGCTCAGAGCCTGGGGAGGGGGCACGGGTTTCAGTGAGCTGCTCAGGGGGTTCTCAGGGACAGAGGGCTTTGAGGAGCAGACTGGATGCGCAGATAAGCCCTGCCGAGGGCCTTGTGAAACTGTTGCTCCTTCGGGGCCGGCCCCCACTGCGGCCCGGCCTCCTGCGCCCCCCCAGCCCGGCAGCCCAGCCCGGCCCTCACACGGGACAGGCTCATGGAGCTCGGTAGCCTGTTTTCTGCAAGCTCCACTGAGGTCCAGTTCACATAACGGAACCATAGCATGGTAAGCTCAGGGGCTGGTGAGTGTTGGGCGTGTGTGCGGGGGTGCACACTCCACGGCCCCGCAGCGACCCTCCTGTCACTGCAGCCCGTCCCCTGCCCGCCCCAGCCCGCAGCCTGATCCTTCCCTACATCACAGCTCTGCTTTGTCTGCAAGCTGCTGAGAAACGGGGCTTTCTCTCTAGCTGCTTGAGCTCCGCATAAGGTGCTTGGACCCACCACGCTCAGCGGCCCCCTTGCCTGACGGCATGAGCCTTACACAGAGAGACATGTGGGGTGTTCAAGCTCCGTTTCTTTACCCTCCCCCCAAATCCCTGCCTTACACGTCTGGCCTGAGGGGTCTTGACAATGGCATCCAGTCCCTGGAGCCGAGGCGGGGCCGTGGTTGGAGGTCACTAAATTAGTAAAACCAATTTAAAATATTTTTTTAGTGTTTATTTATTTTTGAAGGAGAGAGAGAGACAGAGTGTGAGTCGGGGGGGGCGGGGGCGAGCAGAGAGAGAGGGAGACCCAGAATCCAAAGCAGGCTCCAGGCTCCAGGCTCCGAGCCGTCAGCACGGAGCCCAACGCAGGGCTCGAACCCGCAAACCATGAGATCATGACCTGAGCCGAAGTCGGACGCTCAACCGACTGAGCCACCCAGGTGCCCCTTAATAAAAGTAATTTTAATGTGATTAACGGAAATAGAGTGTGACCGTCCTGGAACCCAGGGCTGACAGCGCACGTTGGGAGGCACTATACCCACAGCAGAAACCAGCGGCGAAGAGAAACACCTCGTTGCAGCATCCAGTAGGGCAAAGAGGGGGTGGGGGGGGGCCGGTGGCAGCTTGCTGGGCTCACGGCAGGATTCACCCCAAGCCGGCAGCCCTGAGGGAAGGGCACCTTGGGGTCGCACCCTGGGAGGGACCGAGCGTGTGCGGAAAAGGCTTGTAGGTCCAGGCGGCAGCACCCTGGGGACCCGTGACCTCAAATGAGAAGCACGTGTGCCCACCGCACCCCGTGCCTGTGGATTTCTCGGTCCGGAGGACCCAGGCAGTGGGTGCTCTGCCGTGACTTCCCCGCGCTGCCCTTGACCTTAGTCTTCCTCTCTCAGCAAGCTCAGAGGCTTGCAGGCCACCTCCTCTCTGCTGAGGCTTCCCACGTGCTGCCCCCCATTCCTTAGAAATCTGTCCTGCGGCTTTGACGTCGGTAAAATCTCTCTGTCTTTTTGCCACCTTGAAATGTATGTACAATCGCTACTGTCGTCCTGGGAGATAGCTGTAGATTCATCCATCCTTCGTTTGCAAAGATAGGAACTCGGTTTCAGGACCCACACGTAGTCACCCCCACACTCTGAGGAGAGGCCGACTCAGGACTTGAACCGGATCTTTGGCCTCCGCAGCCACCACCAGTCATTGCCTTGTTGCTGCGGGTGCCACCAGGTTGGGGCTCATGTCCATCCCACCATGGAGAGCCATGTGATGGCAGGCAAGTCGCCACACCCCACCCTGTCACCGCAGCCTTGAAGGTGAGCCAACCCCCGGCCAGGAGAGGGCTGGTGGAGTGGGTGGGGCCGCAGGGAACACCGTGCTCCTGGAACAGGAGCAGAGGCCGGCTCGGCGGCGGGGGTGTCCTGAGTGTCCGGCAAGGGGGCGGGAGCGCAGCCTGGGGGTGATGCTCCCCGGAGCCTGACCGTGGAGAGGACCGATCCTGTCTGCAAGTAAAGGACGTCACCGCAAGGCTGTGAGTAGGTAGGGACCGGCTTCATGCTTCCCGTCACCCCCCACTCCCCAAATAAAAGGTAGAGAAGGAAACCCGGAGGGGAGCGAGAGTGGAACAGGCAGATGGCGAGTGTAGCTCTCAGGCGTGGCGGTGGAGGGTGGTCCGGGGACGGCTCCAGAAGCCTCCAGTGTGCCCCTCTGGAGGGGAATTTGCAGGCAGGTCTGTCCAGTTGGAACAGGTCCTGCCGAGCGGTTGGTATTCCTGTTGCGATCGGCACCAGCAGCAGCAGCAGCAGCCTTAGCTGGTGAATCTGTCACGTGACTCGTTTGCAAAATCACACACATCAGCGACTGCCCTGTGGGGCCATCGGGCCATTGCAGTGGCTGTGGCTTCTGTGTGGCCCACAGCCTTCCCTCAGGGGACCTCAGGGGATCTCCTTGTCTCATTTCACCGGAAATGCCACCTTCCCAGCGAGGCCGCCCTGACTGCCGTATTTGAAATTGAAACCTCCCTTGTCATGCTCCGTGTGTCCTCCTCATTCTGAGTTTCTTCTTCTTTTTTTTTTTTTAATAGACATTTTTCAGAGCAGGCTTAGGCTCACAGCAAAATGGATGAGTTTGCATTGACATGCTATTATCGCACAAAGTCGATTCCCTTTGGGGTCACTCTTTTTTTTTTTTTTTTTAATTTTTTTTTTGACGTTTATTTATTTTTGAGACAGAGAGAGACAGAGCATGAACAGGGGAGGGGCAGAGAGAGAGGGAGACACAGAATCGGAAGCAGACTCCAGGCTCTGAGCCGTCAGCCCAGAGCCTGATGCGGGGCTCGAACTCACGGACCGTGAGATCCTGACCTGAGCTGAAGTCGGAGGCTTAACTGACTGAGCCACCCAGGCGCCCCTGGGGTCACTCTTGACGTAGGTTCTGTAGGTGTGACAAGTGTTGGTGACGTGAAATCCACCATTAGTGTCACCCGGAGTCATTTCACTGCACTAAAAGCCCTGCGCTCTGCCTTTTTATACCTCCCTTCACACTAACCCGTGGCAACCTCTGATCTGTTCTTTTCTTTTTTATTTATCTTATTTATTTATTTTTCTGACCATTCATTGTCACGTTAGCTAACATACAGTGCATCCAGTGTGCTCTTGGCTTCAGGAGTAGATTCCCATGAGTCATTGCTTCCCAGTGCTCTGGGTCACCCAGTGCTCATCCCAACAAGCGCCCTCCTCGATGCCCATCCCCCATTTTCCCCCCTCCCCACCCCCATCCACCCTCAGTTTGTTCTCTGCATTTAAGAGTCTCCTATGGTTTGCCTCCTTCTCTGTTTGTAACTATTTCCCCCCCTTCCTCTCCCCCATGGTTTTCTGTTAACTTCCTCAAATTCCATATATGAGTGAAAACATACGGTATCTGTCTTTCTCTGCCTGACTTATTTCACTCAGCATAGTACCCTCCAGTTCCATCCACCTTGTTGCAAATGGCCAGATTTCATTCTTTTTCATCACCAAGTACTATTCCGTTGTATATATAAACCACATCTTCTGTATCCATTCATCAGTTGATGGACATTTGGGCTCTTTCCATAATTTGGCTATTGTTGAAAGTGCTGCTGTAAACATTGGGGTGCATGTGCCCCTAAGAATCAGCACTCCTGTATCCTTGGGATAAATTCCTAGGAGAGCTATTGCTGGGTCGACTGTAGTTTTGCCTTTTCCGGAATGTCATGGAATTGGAATCCTATGGGATGCAGCCTTTTCAGATTGGCCCCTTTCATTTAGCGATATGCTTTTAAGGTCCCTCCATGCTTTTTCATGGCTTGAGAGCTCATTTCTTGTTAGTGCTCACTAGTATTTCATGTCTGGATGGACCCCAGCTTACTTACCCATCCTCCTACTGACGGACATCTTGGCTGCTTATTAATAAAGCCGTTATGAATATCTGTGGGCGGGTCTTTCGCGTGAACATAAAGGTTTCAACTCTTTGGGGTAAACACCGAAGAGAATGATTGCAGATCTTATAGCAAGGATGTGTTTGGTTTTGCAAGAAACTGCTACACCGTCTCCCAAAGCGGCCGCCCCATGTCACATTCCCACCAGCGATGAGGAGCGTCTCCACGGATCCACACCCGCATCTGCGCGTGGCGGTGTCAGGGTTCCGGATGGTGGTCGGTCTAACAGGTGTGCGGTCTTATGTCACTGTTGTTTTCCTTTGCAATTTCCCTTATGCCGTACGAAGTGGAGCATCTTTTCATACGCTTGTTTGCCATTCACAAGTTTGATTTAGTGAGATCTTAGTTAAGGTCTTTGGCTTACTTTTTTAGCGTGTTGCTTGTTTTCTTACGGTACAATCCTTTGTCTGATAGGACTTTAGCGTATATTTTCTCCCAGCCCGTGGCATGTCTTTTTGTTCTCCCTTTTCTTTTCATGTTTATTTATTATTGAGAGAGTGAGAAAGACAGAGCGTGAACGGGGGAGGGGCAGAGAGAGAGGGAGACACAGAATCCGAAGCAGGCTCCGGGCTCCGAGCTGCCAGCACAGAGCCCGACGCGGGGCTCGAACTCACAAACCGCGAGATCATGACTTGAGCCGAGGTCGGTCGCTCAACCGACTGAGCCAGGCAGGTCCCCGTGTCTTTTTGTTCTCTTGACAAAGCGGAGTTTTTAAATTTTAAAGAACCTCCGCTCATCTATTTCTTCCACGGATCCTGTCTTTGGTGTTGCATCTAAAAAAGTCACTGCATGCCCGGGCCATCTCGATGTTCCCCTAGGTCATCTTCCAGCAGCTTTACAGTTTTGCATTTTACAAGGTCTTCAATCCATTTTGAGTGAATTTTCGTGAGAGGTTAATAGTCTGTGTCTGGATTCGTTTCTTTGCCTGTGGATGTCCAGTTATCCAGTTAGCGTTTGTTGAAAGAGCTATCTTTTCTCCATCGTATTGCCTTTGCTTCTTTGTCAGAGATGAGTTAACCGTACTTACGTGGGTCTGTCTCTGGGCTCCCTGTGCTGTTCCATTGATCTGTCCGTCTCTGCTTTCTCCAGTATCGCGCTGTCTCGATTACTGTAGCTTTACAGGAAGTTGTGAAGTTGGGTCAGTGTCAGACTTACGACTTTGTTCTTCTCCCTCAATATTTTCGAGGGTAGCCCGAGTCATTTGCCATGCCATAGAAACTTTAGACTCGGTTTGTTGATATTAACAAAACAACATGCGAGAATTCTGATTGGAATTGGGTTGAATCGATAGATCAAGTTGGGAAGAACCGACGCGTTTTCTTTTAACCTCTTACCATTTGTTTTTACGCCTATCGTTATTCTCTTCCCTCACCCCCCCCCCCGCCACCTCACAGTGGAATATAAGTTCCAGGAAGGCAGCCGTATTTGTCCGTTTTGTTCACAGTTGCATCTGGATTTGCCTAGAAGAGCACCTGACTCACAATAGGCAGTTGCCAAATATTCACTGAATTCATAAGATGAGTGAATGAGTGAAGGAACACACCACAGAGTCCTTGGATCAGAAGGCCTGGGAACTTCTTCCACTGTGGAATTGAAGTCATGTCTAAATGTCATACAGCTCTGTAGGAATCTATTCTAATGCGCAACCCATGGTATTTTGGTTACATTAAGTAGAAGCAGTATGTTCCATGCCTTGACTCAATAACTTTGCTTAAATATTTCTTTGTGTCTTGGGAATGTACCGAAACAGGATCTGAGGATTGAAGTTTGAGCTGTTCTTGTTCAAATATTATTGTTGTCAGCCAAAAGTAATCTTACTGAGCAATCAATCTAAGACAATACGTTTTGAACATTTGGGCCGGGCCATTTTTATAGAGATGCTGGTGGATGTGATTTGTAAGATTGTTTCTAACTGTATGATATATACGATGGTAGAGAAATGCTGTAGCAACCTCTCATATATCTAGCAAATCAGTCTTAAA
This sequence comes from Prionailurus bengalensis, assembly GCF_016509475.1. Lineage (NCBI taxonomy): Eukaryota > Metazoa > Chordata > Mammalia > Carnivora > Felidae > Prionailurus > Prionailurus bengalensis. Next base: position 237,052,139 of record NC_057343.1, on the reverse strand, counting down.
AAGTAAGCTCCCAAAGATTTGCTTGTCACCATTTGCCTTAGAGTAGTACTTGCTAGTGAAACTTTATACCATGATAGAAATACCTGTGCTGTCCAGTATGGTAGCCATTAGGCACACGTGGCTACTGAGTCATTGCGACATTAAATTTATAACTACGACCTCACTTTATTTACATTTAAATTGGAATCAGGCTCTGGGCTGATGGCTCAGAGCCTGGAGCCTGCTTCCAATTCTGTGTCTCCCTCTCTCTCTGCCCCTCCCCCGTTCTTGCTCTGTCTCTGTCTCAAAAATAAATAAACGTTAAAAAAAAGAAAAACTTAAATTTAAATTGGAATATCCACATATGGCTCTTGAGCCATTGGAGAACTGGAATTTTAATTTTACTCTACATTAATTAAAATTTAGGGGCCACCATTGTGGACGGTGCATGTATAGACTTCCCCTCTAACGGAGACGTATACCCTTATAATAGATTGGTCTGAAAGGTCTCGTAAAATTGAACAGCACACACAAAAGCAGTAACAACAAATTCACTAATCTGGGAAGACATGCTACAATAACATTTCATCTCCAAAAGAAGTTTGATTCCCCATTATAAATACGTGCCACAGTCCATTTTATTATCTATATTCCTTACCTTTTGCATCTTCGTTGCATTTTCCTGAGGTGTGCTCATTTGGTTCTAAAAACCAGATCTTCAATTTACTAGACTTCTTTGGTTTGATCGTCACAATGTCTGTCTATTTACTAATTCATATACTCTGAATTTACTTACTTACTTTTAATTAGCCTTTCTGGTTTCCACATGGCCATTAATTGTGTTTTAAAACACTTTTTGAGCGAGTGCTTGGGTTGCTCAATCTTTATTTAGAAGAAGGAAAGCATTCAGGATGTGGAATTTCTCTAAGTGCCGCATGAGTGCCTCTCACCGTTTTTTACAGAACCAGGGTTTGGATTCTTTGATAATCTCTGTTGATTTCCAGTTTTCAATTTCATTGATTTCTGCTCTAATTCTTAGTATTTCTTTTCTTCTTCTTACTTTGGGTTTTATTTGGTTTTATTTTTCTTGTTTCCTAAGGTGAAAATTTAGGTCATTGATTTTAGATCTTTCGTCTTTTCTAATACATGCTTTCAAGACTAGAGATTTCCGTCTCAGCACTGCTTTCCTTGCATCTTATAAATTTGGATACATTGTGTTTTCATTTTAATTTAGTTCAGAAAGTTGTCTTGAATTTCCTCTTTGATCTGTGTGTTATTTACAAGTGTGTTGTTTCATCGTCACATAGTTTGAGATTTTCCACTTATCTTCTTGTTATTGATTTCTATGTTAATTCTCTTGTGGTCTAAGAGTGGACATTGTATGATTTTTAATCTTCTAAATATTTTAAAATATGCATTATGGCTCAGGATGTGGTCGGTCTTGGCGAGTATTCCGTGTGCGCTTGGAAACAGTGTATTTTCTGCTGTTGTTGGATGAAGTCGTCTAAGGAGGTCTTACATCCAGTTGATGGATGGTGTTGCAGAGTTCACTATGTCCTTACTGATTTTCTGCCCGCTGGGTCTCTCCATTTCTGGGAGAGGGTGCTGAAATCTCCAACCATGAGAGTGCGTTCATCTGTTTCTCTCTGCAGTTCTATCAGTTTTTGTCCTATGTAGTTTGGTGCTCTGTTATCAGGTGCATACATGTTAAGAATTGTTAGGTCTTCTCAGAGAGCTGACCCCTTTATCATTATGTATGGTCCTATCCCTGATAAATTCACTTTGAAATCTGTTCTGTCGGAAAGTAACATAGCTATTCCTGCTTCCTTTTGATTACTATTAGCATGGTATATTTTTCCATCTATTTAGTTTTAATCTATATGTGTGTTAGATGTAAAGTGGATTTCTTGTAGACAATGTACAGTTGAGTCTTGAGTTTCGATGGATCCTGACAATCTCTGCCTTTTAATTAGTTTGTTTAGAGCATTGACACTCAAAGTGATTATTGATGTAGTTGGGTTAATACCTACTCTATTTGTTACAGTTTTCTACTTGTTGCCCTTGTTCTTTGTTCCTATTTTTGTCTTCCACTCTTTTTCTGCCTCTTGTGGTTTTAAATGAGCATGCTATAGGATTCTGTTTTCTATCCTTTTTAGCATCGAACTTGTATTTCTGGGGTTTTTTTTTTTGCATGTTTTAGTTGTGGTTCTAGAGTTTGTAATATACATTTACAACTAATCCAAGTTCACTCTCAGCTACCACCATCACTGGTGTTACTCTCCAGGGGCCATACTACGTACACCCCCCCCCCCCGAAGAATAGACCTAATGGTGGTGGTAGAGAGGAAGCCCTGATGTGCTGGTGAGGACATAGATATTGGAGTCATTTAGCCTGGATTTTAATCTTAGCTCGTCCATTTACTAGGTTTACAATGTTGAACAACTTTTTTTTTTTTAATTTTAGTGTCCCTTTCCTTTAAATGGGAATATTAATTCTCATTTTATACATCAGCTACTGGAATAGGAATAATAAATAGAGCAAAACAGGGGCATCTGGATGGTTCGGTCACTTGAGCACCTGACTCTTGCTTTTGGCTCAGATCATGATCCCAGGGTCATAGGATTGAGCCCCACGTCAGGCTCCATGCTGAGCGTGGATCGTGCTTGGAATTCTCTCTCTGTCCCTCTGCTGCTCCCTCGCCCTTGCACTGTAAATACATACATACATACATACATACATACATACAGCACATTACTTACCACATAGGTGGAACCCAAGACAAAGCAATTATTATTTCATAGGTGTTTATGTGCATAATAGTATACCTAGTAAATGCTCTGCTAATTAATAAGCCACCTGTGAGCTAATAAAGTATATCGGGCTTTGAAGTGACCCAATACACGCCTCTCTGTTTCCTTACCTCTTCCTGTCACTTTTCCCTTTTCCCTATGTTCTGTATTCCGAATGTGTTGTAAGATATGAACAACAAGAATAACTCAAAAGAATAGACCTATGTATCCTTTTTAAAACCACTGATAACATCAATTCTGGAGACAGGGGAAGATCTGTGCAGGTGAGTGGTTGTCCTAAAAGTGGACCCCAACTTGGACCCAGGCACTGCGTTGCAAGAGATGCTGGACCCCTGAGAGTCACCCACCAGGGGGGCCACCCACCTGGCAGCTAAGCGCATGCTGTGACCAAGACCCACGAGGACAGGAGCTTCCAGGGGTGTTCGGCATCCTGAGTGGGAGGGCTGTACCGTGCACGCCCGCTTCTGAGCCCAGACCCACAGACAAGTTATTCCCTCCCGGAGGGGAGCAGGTGAGGGGCAGGATTCTGTGCTCCCGGGTCCCGCCCCACTGAAGAAACCATGAGTGGGCGAGAAGATTTTACCACCAACACTCCTGGTTCAGTCGTCAAGCAGGCGTCTCCTGGGAGAACAAATATCATTTCCATCTGGGCTCTAACCATACGTTATGTCACTACTAACATTCCGTTATGTAGCAGGGCAGGAAATATTGGTAACTTAATGTTTGAGTGAGTTAAAATCAGTATAAAAGATGAAAAATATGAGCATTCTTCAGATTTTAAGGACAAGGGCATTCACAGTGTTGACCCCTTAAAGCTTCAGTGAGGAAGTTTCAAAACAAAGACAGCTTCTGATGCTAGTAGTGGGCAGGCAACAAGACTCGGGAAGGGCCTTAAATATATTCATTGTCCTTGATCATTTGGAACAGCCAGGATAATCACAGTGCATTCTTTTTTTTTTTTTAATTTCTTTAACATTTATTTATTTTTGAGACAGAGAGAGACAGAGCATGAATGGGGGAGGGTCAGAGAGAGAGGGAGACACAGAATCCGAAACAGGCTCCAGGCTCTGAGCCGTCAGCCCAGAGCCCGACGCGGGGCTCGAACTCACGGACCGCGAGATCATGACCTGAGCCGAAGTCAGACGCTTAACCACCTGAGCCACCCAGGCGCCCCAATCACAGTGCATTCTTAAATCACCCTCTGCAATCACAGCCCTGCTGTAAAATTCACCCAAAGCCTGATTGGCTAATGGCACAAGCTTGCGGTGGAGCGTGCCCTTTCCGTGTTGGTGTGTGGGGGGTGTTGATGGTTGGCACATTACCCAAGCTGCACTTGTTCTGCTCTGCTGGTTTTCACACTGCCCCAATTTGTCCGGGTCCCCAAATCCAAAGCGAATTCGACCAAGGATAAATTTGTTTGCATCATGCAAATGGGGGAAGGCATGGAAAAAGTCTCCTGCTTAGAAGACCACCCTTCTGTGCCTAATTCAGTCGTTCTCCAGTCAGCCTCCATCAGTCTCCAACCTTCAGTCCGCTTCCGGTCAACATCCAGTAAGCCTCCACTTAGCCTCCACCAGCCTTTAGACTGCCTTCACTTAGCCACCATCAGTCTCATGTCAACCTTCAGTCAGCATCTGTCAGCCTCCTGTCAGCCTCCAGTCAGCCCCCACTCAGCTTCCACTCAGCCTCCAGTCAGCCTCCAGTCAGCCTCCAGTCAGCCTCCACAGCCTCCACTCAGCCTCCAGTCAACCTCTAGTCAGCCTTCATTTACCCTCCACTCAGCTTCTAGTCAACCTCCAGTCAGCCTCCACTTGGCCTCCAGTCAACCTCTAGTCAGCCTTCATCAGCCTCCAGTCATTGTCCAGTCAGTGCCCAGTCCACCCCAGTCAGCCTGCAGCTGACGACTTCCACAGCCTCTCCCTTCTTCCCATGCACTGACAGCGAGTGCTCAGGGGACATGGATGTGATCTGATGGCACTGTGGTAGGAACTGGGGTTTAGGCTCAGGCCTCTTGGTGGATTATGATGACTGAATCACAGCAAAACTGACAAGATGCGGGCATCTAGCTTTAACCTTAGCGAACTGCCAGGGGTCAAAATGTTAGGCTTTTGAAACGACAGGTGAGCAATACGAAGGCCACCAGGGACCAGTTTTACAACCAAGCAAACAGCATGTTGAAGCCTGGACTTACGTGGGTTTAGGATGATGGGTGATTCCTATGACCAGCGCGTCAACCCCATTGTCCTTGCAGGCAGGTGGGTTGAGGAGGCCCAGGGCCCAGCCAGGTGTAGCGGCGATGGGGTAAAAAGAAGCAGATGGAAGATCTCCTGGAGAAAGAGCCTCTTGGTTTGTTTGGCCTTTTAGAAGATTCTGGGAGAATTTTGATTTTCACAGCATCACAAATAATCACGCAGCGAGACTTCCTGTGGGCTCGGGCATATGGCCAGGGGTGGACTGGGTTGGGGCAGGTTCTGCTTAGATCCTGAGGTTCCTAAGGGAATACAAAGCAGAATGCAACTTCTATAAAAGTTCTAGAAAAGTTGCAATTGTCGTGTGTTTCTGAAACATCACCGAGAAGACTAGAATGAGCAGAATATTCCTCGAGCAAATGATGCTTTTGGAAAAACAAAAACAAAAACACAGAGGAGGATAAAATTAAATCAGTTGGGAAATGAAATGCCTGTTTCTCCTCATGAGCCAAATCACACGTCTGCCTGTTGGTTGATGGCGAGCCCTCTTGCAAAGGGTCCTGGGTTCACCTGAGGCAAGTGTGGAACTAGTTCGGTGGGGATCCGTTACGCGGCAGGGGACACAGCCTCAGCGCTCGGACATTTATACCTCTCTTCCTAATTTCCGTTTGATTTGTTTTTAATTTTTTAAGTTTCTTTATTTTATGTTGAGAGAGACAGAGACAGTGCAGGCAGGGGAGGGGCAGAGAGAGAGGGAGACGGAGAATCCCAAGCAGGCTCCCTGCTGCCAGTCCAGAGCCAGGTGCGGGGCTCGAACTCACGAACCGTGAGATCGTGACCTGAGCCGACACCAAGAGTCGGACGCTTAACCGACTGAGCCACCCGGGTGCCCTTCCGTTTGATTTTTTGATTCATGCAACTTTTCCGGGCAGCTTCTATTTCAAGTTTGATTTTCATCGAACTGAATTATTTACCGAAGTATGTCGACACACGATGTTATGTTAGTGTCAGCTGTACTGTGTAGTGATTTGACCTTACGCCATGTTCACAAGTGACACCTGTCACCAGACACCGCTATTACATGACCATTGGCCGTGTTCCCTATGCTGTGCCTTCCATCCCTGTGACTTATTCCTTCCCTAACTGGAAGCCTGTGCCTCCCTCTCCCCTTCACCCGCTCTGCCCATCCCCCAGTCCCTGCCCCTCGGGCAGCCATCCGCGTGATGTGTGTATTTCTGGGTCTGTTTCTGCCTTTTCAACTGCTCGTTTTGTTTTTTAGATTCCACGTGAGTGAAGTCGTATGGTGTTTGTTTTTCTACGTCTTCCTCCTTTCATTCAGCATAATTTACTTCTGAATCCGTCCATGTTGCAAATGGCGAGATTTCATTCTTGTTTCTAGCCAAGTAATATTCCATTTTGTGGACAGCTTTTATAAATATGCGCATTGATATACAAGTTTTTTATTCTTATTTAAAGCAAGTATATAGTAATATCACTACAGTTCTGCACTTTAGTTTTCTCACTAAGTGAATTTGGGTATAATTCTCTATCGGTAACTATCTAGTTCCTTCAAATGTTGACTTTGTTCTCCAATACATACACGCTCATTTATATAACCTGTCATCGGGGGGCATTTCACGTATCTCTCATTTCGGGGGCTGTCGTATTTATTTTTACTATGATCTACATCCTTTTACGCATCTTGCGATACGTGTGTTAGAATTTTCATAGGTAACTGCAGATTTATTAGGTTGAAAGTACATGCATGTACATTTTTGAGAGGCAATGTCAATTCTTTCCAAAAGTACTTTACCAATTTACTAATCTTCCTCACATCTTGACTATGACAGGGTATACGCTGACTTTCCACCTGCAGGTAGGACAGATAAGAAAGTGCACCTCGTTGTGATTTTCATCTTCTTGCTAAAATTGGAAGGAAGTGGGATCAAACCCCCTTTTTTTTAATAACTCTCTCCCTACCTGTGAGTCTCCTTTTCTTCCTTTTTGTCTTATTTTGTTTCTTTTCCGTTCCTTTTTTTAAGTTGTATTACTTCTTCATTGTTGGTGTTTATGGATTGTTTTTAAGGATCATAGTTTTTGTCATAGGCACTCAAGAATTCCCACTGAGTGGGGCGCCTGGGTGGCTCAGCTGGTTGAGCATCCGGCTCTTGATTTCGGCTCAGGTCATGATCTCACAGTCTTGGAATCGGGCCCACGTCAGGCTCCCTACTGAGCGTGGGGCCTGTTTGGGATCCTCTCTCTCTCTCTCTCTCTCTCTCTCTCTCTCTTTCTCTCTCCCTCTGCCCCTCTCCCCTGCTCGCATGCTCTCTCTCTCTCTCAAAATAAATGGAGAAACATAAAAAAAAAATTCCTGATAACTTGTCATTCGACTTGGTGGTATTTTTCACCACACCCAAACACTGAATTTACCCAAATTTATCGATCCATTTCTCTGCGGCTTCCTGATTTTGTTTCCCGGTTACAAGTGTCTATACCAGAATTACAAATATATATATTTTATTTCATCTTTTTTACTTTTTGTCATTCTTTGCTGCACCTGACCTGTATTTTGGTGAATAAGGGAGAAAGAAGAAATCTAGATTTATTTTTTCCAAAGAGCTGACCAGTTTTCTCAAGATTGTTTATTGAATGATTCCCTTTCTTCCTACTCTCTGAAAAACTTCCTCTAATGTCAGCTATGTTTTCATGTAATTATGGATGCGTATCCTGTTTAATTTATTTGTCTGCAGAGATCCAACACGTTTCAGTTGTGGATACAACGGACTCACACGGGGGCGCCCGGGTGGCTCAGTCAGTTAAGCATCTGACTTCGGCTCAGGTCAGGATCTCCCAGTCCGTGAGTTCGAGCCCGGCGTCGGGCTCTGTGCTGACGGCCTGGAGCCTGCTTCGGATTCTGTCTCTTGTCGCTCTCTGCCCCTCCTCCACTTGCACTCTGTCTCTATCAAAAACAAATTATTAAAAAGGTTAAAAAAGCGACCCTCACACCATATCTGACTTTGGAACTTCAGCGTTTCCTTCACAGACAGTGCTGAGTGAGAAACAGCATTTTCTGAGTACCAACAGAGCACATGCTCTTTCTGTCCGTGCAAGTGCAGTGTAAGCGTTAGATGAACTTCCCAGCGTAAAAGGATTTACGGAGCTGGCCAGGAGAGAGACGGGCCCCGGGAGAGCTCCTTGGTACAGCGTGGAGCCCACTGGCCTCTTTCTGAAAGCTTGGTTCATAATCCACCCAGCTGATGTCCCGGTGGTCACTGTGGGCAGGTGTACCATAGACATCAGATGAGTTTCCAAATGAATATCCTTGGGTCAATAAAGAACAGCTTTCGCAAGAAAACATTCATCTTCCATGGCTTATCTAACCTCTTCGGTAAGCTTGCAAACTAATGCTGAAGCAAGACAAAGGGGTTGGTTTTTCTGTGCGTTTCAGCGTCTGTGGATTATCAGGGACATCAAAACATCGGCCTTATCAGCCCTCATATTCTCTGTATTTAACGAAACTGGGGTTGACTACTTTGCTAATGAAAGTTAAGAAGACCCTCCAGCTGCAGGAGGTCACTGCTGCCCAAGGATCTGGTGTTCCCAGCCTCGGGCACCCACAGCGGCGTCTTGAACTGGGCAAGCGGGGGGAGCAGGAGTGGTTTTTGAGCCCGAACAGCTGTCAGAGAACACAGGGTTTAGATGCGGAAGCCAGAAGAATAAAAAGTAAGACAGCAGGCCAGAGCACAGATGTGTTTGGGGCCACGGTGGAGTTGGGGTGCAGGGGCATTTGGGTATCGGGGGGGGGTCTTGTGCTGTATGGTGAAAATCCCCCCAGAGAGCCCCCTGAGTCATCAGAAAAGAATCAGCATCAGAGGTGAAGCGTATTTTACATTCTTTGCTTCATTAACTCAGCACATCTTTTTTTTGCGCCTTTTCTGTGCGTCATGTGTTTAAAAGAGATTAATTGGTGAGCTACGAAGTCCTGGCAGGCAGCTAGCCCGATCCCCACTTCCTAGACGACAACGCAGCACAGAGAGGCTGAGTAAACCATCAGAAGTGACACAGGTCACATTATTGCCGTGGATGGTGAATGCCAGGGTGTGGCACTCAGCTGGGGCTCCAGGGACACCTACTGCGCATTCTCCAGGAGCTGATGGTCTCTGAGGGGTGATTAGAAAGACAAGGAGCAGTTCACATATCAGAGAAGGTTTCTTTAAGATGAAAACTGCATTCTTTTTTTTTTTTTTTTTAAGTTTAATACATGAACTGGTTACCTTCTAAAGTGTGGAAGAACCGTTGGGTCGTGTTGAGCACATGCCGATTCCTCCTGCTGGTCCGGGTTTAATTTAAATGCAAAAGCGATGTAAGCCCGCGGGCCTTGGCCGTTCTGCAGTTCCACGTTTGTCTACTCCTTGATAGAACCGTGAACTTCAGCAGGTGGAGGTCTAGAGGACACAGAGATTCCCAGGTCATTCCCAGAGAGCCCTGCGGGAGAGGTGCCTCCCCCTTGTGATGCAGGACAAAAATTCCAGGCATTTTACCTTTCCACTGCCAGGTGGTACCTGGACCCGGGGGTCTACCCCCTACGGTGCTGATGGCTTCCTTGATAATTCACCCAGTGTACCCTCTCCCCCACCAGCAGGGACTCTAGGGCCAACGCTTAATCTCTGAATGTCCAATCAGCTGGTCTCTCCTTTTTCTCTCCCACCCCCAGCCCTACTGTTCCCTAGAGTCCCGTCTGTCCCTTTACCCAAGATCTAAGAAGTGCTCCTGCCCCCCACCCCCGCCTGTCACCCCACAGTCTGCAGACTTCCAGGCTCACACAGCAACCCCCCTAAATGAGATTCAGCCTCGGGCTCCTAAATCAGAGGCACACTGAGAACAGGGACGCATGCATCAACCTCTTTGAGTACCTAATCAGCGTCCAGCTCGGTGTAGGAAATTATCAAAGTGACTTTGGGAAAAATCAGCCCGATTGTAAGGCTGGTGGTTTAGCATCAGAGAGTTCTAAGTGACAGCTGGACAGTTCTGCAGAGACAATTCATTGTCTTCTCAAATCAGGGCGATATTGAATAACATTTATAAGGGGTGCAAAAAATTGTCTCTAACCCCATAATCCAGCAGTGCCACTGACATTACTTATGTAAGAAAACACACAGATTCTAAAAACTTGAGTGGTGCAGAAAGGTACGAAGATGCAAGAAGGGTCCCTCCTGCAGTCTTCTCCCCAAAGACAGCCGCCCACGGCCACCCGCGAAGGCTCTCACTTCTTCCAGGGACGTTCTCTACGTGCAGACCACGCTTTTGAAAATGGACGTGCTTGGGATCACAGCATCTATTATACACTGTATAAATTTAATCCTTTTTGGAAACCCTCGGAGTATAAACCGTCGAAGCGCAGGTTCTGAACTGACTCTGATTCTGCTCAAATCCCAACTCTATTTCCTAGCCGGGTTGCCTTGGAAACAGAAGTGAACCACTGTAGTTCTCTGTCCTCACCCCTGAGAAGAGAGTAATACGATACCCCTAACACAGAATTGCAGTCAGTGATGTAAATAAGGCATCATAAGGGTGCCTGAGTGGCTCAGTCCTTTAAGTGTTCGACTCTTGATTTCGGCTCAGGTCATGATCTCACGGTTCGTGGGATCGAGCCCCACATTGGGCTCTGTGCTGACAGCGTGGAGCCTGCTTCGGATTCTCTCCCTCCTTCTCCCTCTGTCCCTCCCCGGCTTTTGTGCACTCACTCTCTCTCTCTCAAAATAAATAAGTAAACTTAAAAAAATTTCGATAAGGTATTATACAGATGTTATCCACAGTCTCAGGAACTTGAGAAAAAATGTTCAATTATGTATAATAATTATGATTATCATCAGCACATAATTATCTGATCTTTTTTTAATCTTCTGTTCTCTTCGAATATACAAATATACTTTAAAAACATTACCCTGAGGGGCGCTTGGGTGGCTTGGTCAGTTAAGCGTCCGACTTCGGCTCAGGTCATGATCTCACGGTCCGTGAGTTCGAGCCCCGCGTCGGGCTCTGTGCTGACAGCTCAGAGCCTGGAGCCTGTTTCAGATTCTGTGTCTCCCTCTCTCTCTGCCCCTCCCCTGTTCATGCTCTGACTCTCTCTGCCTCAAAAATAAATAAATGTTAAAAAAAATTTTTAAATAAAATAAAAAATTAAAAAAAAATTTTTAAAAATAAAAAATAAAAACATTGCCCCGAATTAATTGGTAAGCCTTTAAATGATTTATTTTTTATTATTTTCTGTTTTGTGCTCTTACACACAATGCTGCACTTATACAGTCATATATATTGGTCCGTGTTGGGGCGGTGCCTATACGAAGCATTGGGAAGAATTCCAAAAGGCTAACTCCTTAGACCTGATGGCACATTTTCAGTGCTGGTGGACATGGCGGGAAGCCATGGCAGCTGCCTCCTGGCTGTGCCCCAGTGACCACTTTTCTAGAACCACACTTTGCCATGGATTCTCCGGCACTTGTTACTATCAGGTTTTAAAAATATCTGTCACTCTAGGGGCACCTGGGTTGCTCAGTCGGTTAAGCGTCCGACTTCGGCTCAGGTCTGATCTCACCGTTTGTGAGTTCGAGCCCCGCATCGGGCTCTGTGCTGACAGCTCAGAGCCTGGAGCTTGCTTCGGATTCTGTGCCTCCCTCTCTCTCTCTCTGCCCCTCCCCTGCTTATGTTCTGTCTCTCTCTCCTTCAAAAATAAATAAAAACATTAAAAAATTTTTTAAAAATATTTGTCACTCTAAAAGGTAAAAAGCAGTCCCTCAATTTTGCCTCCTTTAGAATACTTTTAGTGTTTTTGAACACTACTTTTGCTCTACAGATGTCTTTTAGTGTTTTTATGAGTTAGATTTTTCCTATTTCCATAGTACCTTGCTTAGAAAGGCCTTCCTGCTACCCTAAGTAAATTGTCTTGTGCTTTCCTCTGGATTAATTAAAAAAAAAATTTATTTATGTTTATTTGAGAGACAGAAAGAGGGCATGAGTGGGGGAGGGGGAGAGAGAGAGGGAGACCCAGAATCCGAAGCGGGCTCCAGGCTCCGAGCCGTCAGCACAGAGCCCGACGCGGGGTTCGAACCCATGAACTGTGAGATCATGACCTGAGCCGAAATCGGATGCTTAACCGGCTGAACCCCCCAGGCGCCCCTCTTCTGGATTAATTTTAAATTGCACGCTTCTACACCCAGTGTCACATCACGGTCAAGTTTGAAAGGAGTTCTGCAAATGACTGTTAGGCTTGCAATTTGATCTTCTTGTGTGGGACCCCCCCCTCCCCCCACACCCACACTCACATCTGAGTCTGTGTTGTGCACGTGAGCTCTCTCCTCCGTGATCTGGGTTAAAGGAACCCCCGTTCCTGCGCTGGGAGCCCCCTGTGTTCCTGGAGTCACGTCGTGGAGCTTGTACGAGGATGCAGATGGGAAGAGTTCAGGGTCTTTCCCGTCCTCGCCCTCAGCCACGGGGGAGGAACAGGTGCTTGGGAAGGAAGGAGACAGAAGTGATGCTGGCATCCCGGACGTCGTCTGGTCAGGAGGTGTAACCGCCCTTTCTTTCTTCCTCTCTGTTTCCAGTCGGGCATGATAAGAACACAAGAAGCCGATTACTTCCTGAAGCCACTTCCTTCCCAGCTGGCGGGGACACCCGGGGACGCCGCCGGGGCTGGGCCCCCCTCCCACATACTGTACAAGAGATCCGCAGACGAGCGGGCTCCGGGGGCTCCCCAGGCGGTCGTGACCCAGAGGGATCGGGAGCTGGGGACCCCGCACCTTCACGGCGGCTCGACCCTCCAGCACCCGCAAAAGCGGCATTTCTGTGGCAGACGCAAGAAATGTATGTAAGGGCGATTCTTTGCGTGCGTTTAACCTTTCGGGCATTTACGTGCGCCCACGAAATGTTCAAATGTTCTTGCAAGTCGTCCGGCCGCGAGGTGGAATCAGTGGGCGGTCCTCGCCGGACTTACCTGTTGGTTCCATCGTCTGTGTGTTCCGTTTGCAAACACCCCTCGTGGGGGACGGACAGATAGCGGTGGGTGTTTTTGTTCCCCAGACCTGTTCCCTGGGCAGGTGAGATGACGTACCGCCCAGAAATGCAGAATCCACTGGAAGTCTTCAAAGGGACCCCGGCATGTCTGCTCAGTAATTCTGTGGTTTGGAGGTCTAGATTTATGAGAGCCCACATAGTTTTCTGCGAGGTAATTTATCTCCGTACATGTTTATATATTTTACACCACCGCATCAAAGGGACAGGCTCCACGTGACGTAATTCAGCTGTCGTTTATCACCAGCGCTTTGTGGAATCCTTTGTTGTGTGGTGAACGCCTCAGAGGTGATGTGATATTTGCACTTCACGTGGGAGCCTCTCGCAGTTGAGTGTTGTCTGGAGTTGTCCTGGCTTCCCTCACCTTCCCCTCCAGCACCACTTTGTTAAACTTGCCCCCAGTGGGGCTCTGCGAAGCCCGTCTTCCCCTGCCGGTTTCTTTGGCTGCTGTGCCCGGCACCCTAAAACAGAGAAGGTCGCGCTGCAGGTGGAATAGAATAGATGGCCCCAAATCACTTGGTTCTTACAGCGGCACAGAAAGTACCATTAAACTGTCAGCACCTGTGTATCATCTGGACCCCTATTATCCCGTGAAGAAAAGCCTGATGCTATGTTCAAGTGAGAAACTCAAGTCCAAATCGCCTAAGTCGGTGGGCTCGGTCCGCAGGAAGAGTGGGTCTGGGGACGGCGAGAGGTGAACGGAGTCTGAGAAAGTCGGGGAGACTGAGGTCGAGTGGTGTCAGAACAGGACGCACTGGTCAGCATCAGCTGCTCTGGCTGCGTAGACAGGGAGAAGCAGGTGGGGGAAGGTGGCAGGGGATGGGACCGGGCAGGGTCGGGACCAAGAGGCGGGCCTCAGGCACGGACAAGGTCAGAGCCAGAATTCGTGCCGGCAGGGCTCGGTCCGGGACGGATCCCGTGTCAGGGACAAAAAGCCAAGTGCCTGGATCCTGGCAGGGCTGTCCTTCCCTCTTCCACAGGCCACACTAGGGTTCAAAGCCGATGTGGTAGCGGGCCGTGAGAAAATCCAGCGGTGTGGACCCTGCTGAAATGAAGGGGGGGTCATCAGAGCCGTGCAGGCCAGTGACGCCTAGGGCACAGCTCGGCACACAGCGAAGTCATCCTGTTTGCCGTGGCTGTGCCTGTGTGTGTGTGTGTGTGTGTGTGTGTGTGTATGCGTGTGCACCTGTGTGCTGCCTGGACGGGCTCTTCAGAATCTCGGGGGTGGGGGGTGATTGGGGCAGGGTAGTCAGTCATTTGGAAACACTGCACAAGAAGTTTTTTATCTGAAAAATGGGAGGGAAAAGTGGCTCTTCTTTTCATAACAGACGCAGAGTGCCACAAAAATGCCTCTTACAGGACATTAGTGACCCTTGTGGTGCAGTTCGGTTTGCCAGATATTTCCATCCCTTCCCTGCTGGGCGCACGGCAGTTCCGTGAGCGCTTGGTGGCCGAGTGGCGGGCGGGCGCAGGTGACACGCGCGGCTTCCGGGCTGAAGCATTTAATTCTCGGGACCTCCGCTGTCTGCGCCTGGATCTTTCCGTGTTGCTCGTGGGGCTCTGGATGTGCTTGGAGGAGTCCCAGCCTTCTGGCTCGGTGGGGTTCACGTTTAATGAAGATTTTTCCCATTAGAGTCTCCGGCTCAGAAAATGGGAACTTTTTTTGGCGCGTGTTTAGGCACCTGTGGGAAATGGCAGTCACAGGCAGATTGATTTGCTTAAAATCAATGGTGAGGATTAACCTTGTGCTCTGGGACCATGCTGCCAGACGGGACACCCCGTTTCTGACACTTCGTAGGGAGGGGCTGCGAGCAGGTTGCTCCATGCCTCCCCTGTGCCTCGGTGGCCCATCCCTACCCGGAGCCTATCTCTACCCAGTAGAGAGAGCTCTGAGGGTGGAGTCAGGCCTCTCTAATTGCATCAGTGTCGGTGGCATGCGACTGGTGCTTTGAGAACTTTGCCAGAATCATTATTAGCTTCCACAGGGTTCATTTAGGTTTGAAAGTATCTTAGCAAAGAGAAAATATGCACCAGATGTGGGTACCAGCCAAAAAAAATGGCATCTTCTGGTGGTGCGGTCCATGAACAGAGTTGGCATGGCTTTGAATTAGTGCCACCCGTACATGTGGGTGTTTTGAAGTCCACTTTCACACGAAACGACTCTAACCGCATTTTCTGGGGCGTCCACAAAGCTGACTCATTTTTAGCATAGTGTTAGCTCCCTGATTATAAATGCCCAGACGATTTTTAAACGGTGCCAAGGGGACAGAGTGTATTTTGTCTTGTAATTAAGCGAGGTAAATATTTATGGTGCTTTCTAGGAAATTCGGCTCTGCAGTGGAGTAGATCTGTGTCACCAAGTTTGTAAACCCATTTGAAACACGACAGATAGACCAGTGACGCGTCCAGACTTGGGAATGACCTTTAAAAAGAGGCCATTAACATTTTTCAAATATGACAACGATGCAAGGCACCGCGTGGTAGCCATCGTTCCGCTTTGTGGTCCGTAAGTCTCGTGCGGAGCCCGTCTGACGCATCTTTACGCGAATGGTCTTTGAACATTGTGCTTCTAGAGACGAGCACGTGAAAGCCAAGGTGCCCTCTCTTTTTCTTTTAAGTCGGGGCAAAATTATAGAGAGGTAGACCTAGCAATGGTTTCCATCACACCTAGGTTGTATGAACTTCACTTTCATGCAAGTTTCATGTTAACACCGGTTTTGTGTCACAAAGTCGTAAGGGTGACGTGGCTCACGTCGTGAACTTTCGTTGTGAAAACCCAGGGTGGGCATACCCAGTTCCACCGCTGGTTTGGGGTGACGACTTTTGCTTTCGTTTCTTCCCGGAACATTCCCTCCGTAGACATGCCCCAGCCTCCCGAGGGAGACCTTTTCGTCTTGCCCGACGAGTATGCGTCTTGCTCCAGGCACAAGCGCTCTCTTCTCAAGTCCCATAGGAACGAGGAGCTGAATGTGGAGACGCTGGTGGTGGTCGACAGGAAGATGATGCAGACGCACGGCCACGAGAACATCACCACCTACGTGCTGACGATACT
Organism: Prionailurus bengalensis; assembly: GCF_016509475.1. Classification (NCBI taxonomy): domain Eukaryota; kingdom Metazoa; phylum Chordata; class Mammalia; order Carnivora; family Felidae; genus Prionailurus; species Prionailurus bengalensis. Next base: position 237,036,042 of record NC_057343.1, on the reverse strand, counting down.
CAACATGGTAGGAAGCGCCTTCTTGTCGAAGTCGTGTGTGATCCCACCTGATGGGCGTGGGTCTGTGTCTCAGGCACAAGAGATGGGTTTTATCTGTCATGACCCCTTCACTCTTCACATGCTCCCGTCAAAGAGCCGTGTTCAGAACTCCAGAGAACAGACTGGCCCTCTCTGCGAGTGGGCAGTACGGTTTGAGGGGACCAAGGTCTTCATTTACCAGAAATCTGTACGAGGACCCCGAGACAGTTCAGCGCAGTAAACCTGCCTGTCAGCATTGCGTGTGATTTTAGATGCCGGTATAGAAATGCCCATCTCCTTAGGAGCATTAGTGTTTAAGTATCGAATATGCATTATGTCATCTAGAGGCAGAAAAGCATCCAACCCTGTAGACTGCCATCCCGGGTAAACAGTCCCGTGTCCCAGATCGGCAGCTTGTTGTAACGAGGAGCAGCGACGAGAGGCATCTAAGCCCCACTTGGGTGGCGGAGACTCAGTGACACCTGGTTCACGGAAGACAAGATCTTGGGTCGCCTGAGTGTGTTTTGAAAATTAGTGGGGATGACAGTGTTTTGAAAACACGCTTTCTGTTCCAGCTCAGCACGTGGGTATTCCTGCTAGCATCCTTTCTGGCCGCCCGCCCCACGTGGTTTCTCATCCCCCAGGGGACGGAGGGGGCAGTGGCATCGAGACACCTGCCACTGCGCATCCAGGGGCTGAGGACGTCAGGGCTCTGGTTTGTGCCAACGTTGCTTCTGTTTTGTCGAGCCGTTCCAGTATTCTGCACGTCGGTGCCGAGCCAGCCCGAGGGGCCCTCGCTCGTCACCCTGAACAGCCACCAACGTCTGCTGTTGTCGTACCCCTTGTGGGCACCTTTCCTCGGCCTTCTTTCCACACTTAGGCCTTCTCTTTCTTGGATCTTCTGGTCTCTTCCCAAGCATTTCTCTTGGGAGCTCCTCCAGAGGCCCTCCCCGGGAAAGCAAGGGGAATGCATGCCCCAGCCGTCATCGCTAGAACACTCTGTTGTGTCCACCTGAGAGCTTTTATCACCTCGGAGGCTCGTAATACCCTCAGTGGTGTTCCATAAGAGGCAGAACCTGCCTCCCCAAACTTCAGCTCTTACTACCAGGCACTAATGATAAAGATTTAACGATTGGTCTGCCTGGCCATGAGAGATTTCTATACCTGTCTGGCAGTATAAGAAAGTCAGCATTGACTTTGACTGTGACTGTGTCACAAGACCACAGGGACCGGCCTTCACCAGCAGGACTCTGGGGGCTGGGGGAACGTCACATGTGGGGACTGACGGGGAATGCCTGTCTTTTTCAGGTGTCTGCTTTGTTCAAAGATGGAACGATAGGAGGAAACATCAACATCGCAGTTGTAGGTCTGATTCTTCTAGAGGAAGACCAGGTATGCTGTCTTTGAAGCCAGCTTCTTTTCTTCCAGAAAAATGAATGTAAAGCGATGCCCCATTTTCCTTGATGGGATCATTCTGTGGATTCCTGACTTTCCTTTCCCTCGGGAACCAAAAGCATTTAATGTTTTGTGTCTCACGCAGGGAGTTTCTCATCAGTTCCCTCCATGATGATTTGAATTTTGTGTGCATGCGCACGTGTGTGTCTGTGCACGTGGGTGTGCGTGTGAGTGCAGAGGTGGTAAGGACTATTTTTAGGAGTCTTATTAGAAAAGTAAAATAGGAGAACTGCCTTAAATGTATGGGTGGGAAACACTGGGGAGACAGCGGAAAGTGCGTCTTCAGCCACGTCCCCACCGTGAGCTTTTAGGGTCCCAGGTGGGACTGAGCCCTTTCTGCGTGTTGCCAGGACACCAAAACCACCCTCCCACCTGGCAGTGAGATAGTACTGTCAGCATTTTGTTTTACTCTGTCCCCTCCCAACTCCTAAGACTGACCGCGCTCACCCCCACTGCCTTGGGCCACAGGGTTGTATTTTCGTAGAGTCTGGATGTCAAGTGCATTTCTCTCATTGCATACAAACACCGGATTATGCCGGACCTTGGTCACAGTGGGTAAAAGCATCTCCTCTGCCTGAGTTCCAGAGTCCCTGTGTCAATGCACGGGTGGGCCCTTCAGTTCTCAGGGACGTTGCATATGAACGTTTTGTGGCACAGCTAATGGGGGTGTCTCAGCCTTCCAAGCCTCCCCCTTCTCCTTTGCTTCATGCTGATGACGGACTCCGCCTAGGAGGAGAGAGCCCTGCACCTTGCTGCTATCTTAGCAGGGTCTCCTGGTAGCCCCAGTTTTCTTATTTATAAAACAAAGAATTTTTTTTAGATGAAACCTAAGACCATTCGTAAGACCTGAGATGCCTCCGGACTGTAAGCTTCTGGGGCATTTCTCCTGTTCTGGGCAGAGTGGGGGGCCCGCGTGGGGAAACCTGTTTCTAGCCGGAATGGTCAGAAAGATACAACTGCATTGTCTTTGTGTGAGTGAGCGTCTGGGGAGGGGGTGCAGAACTGGCGGGGCGTCTCAGGTGACAGGTTAATTATTCCTTGTATTAAATCGTTTTCACCTTGGACTTCATCCAAGCTGCAAAGAATAAGCGAGGTTATCTTTTGATCGTACACCTGTGTTAACTTTGATGCATGCAGTGTTCCTGGAAATCAGCGGCTGAAGAATGTGAGGCATGTCCCAGTGCTGGTACACACACAGCATTTAGCTTAGCTGGCTTTGACTCTCCGGAAAGACAAAATAAGCAAGGAAGGAGAAAACCGATTCGGTGACTGAGAGACACAGAATTTAACCCAATATCTAGTCATGAATGCTTCTCCCGAGTTGTCCTGGAACCGAGCTGTTTAACCTGGCTTTCTGTGACCGAGCCACAGGAAAAAAAACAGCGTCCCAGTAAATAGTTCAAATAACTCCGTGCAGCCTTCTCTGGTGGTTCCTGCTCCACCCCCGCCCCCAACCCTGATTTCTGAATTTCCCAAGCGTTCGGGTGGCCTTCACTCTAATATTGCACTGTCGCTCTGTGAGAACGTGGTGTATATGCGTAAGGTGGGATGTATCCTGCCCAGTTTCTTTCTAGTTCCAGTCTGTCTTCTAGAAATAGCGCTTTACCCATTGACCGGACCCTCCTCATAAGCATGTTGCTTTGGTAGCGAAGTGACTTGATTTAACGCTGTAATAATAAATGGCTAAGAGTGAGTTATCAGTTGGAAATCCCACTCGCCCAACTTGGTTGTGAAATCAGCTGTCTGGGTGTGTTTCCGTGCATGTTCAGAGTCGCAGAGAAATGATTCTTTTGCCTGAGATAATTTTACAAGGTGTTTTACAAAGACTTTGATGCAGACGTTCATGCACACAAGTAGTCTTTCTTGGGGCATTGAAAATGCATTCAGGGTCAGCTCAGTGCCTCCCGGCCGGGTCTGTGCAGAACTACAGAAGGGAACGGAAGCGTCTGTCCAGAATCCGTGCAGGTTTTTAAAAAAAATTTTTTTTTTAACATTTATTTATTTTTGAGACAGAGAGAGACAGGGCACGAGCAGGGGAGGGTCAGAGAGAGAGGGAGACACAGAATCCGAAACAGGCCCCAGGCTCTGAGCCGTCAGCCCAGAGCCCGACGCGGGGCTCGAACTCACGGACCGCGAGATCGTGACCTGAGCCGAAGTCGGTCGCCCAACCGACTGAGCCACCCAGGCGCCCCTCCATGCAGGTTTTATACAAGCCACCGGCCTTTGCATGTTAATCCATGAAACAGATGGATTAGCTTGGAGACCATCCCGATCCCTCTGTGTCTTTGAAATCTGAGTTAATGGTAGGCCGGTGTGATGGCGGAGGGGTAACAGGTGCATTGTAAGGCGTTTTCTCTCTCTCCTCATGGGGTCTTGGTCTGTCTCCCGCAGCCGGGGCTTGTGATAAGCCACCACGCGGACCACACCTTAAGCAGCTTCTGCCAGTGGCAGTCTGGCTTGATGGGCAAAGACGGGACGCGCCATGACCACGCCATCTTGCTGACCGGTCTGGACATATGTTCCTGGAAGAATGAGCCCTGCGACACCCTGGGTAAGACCCTCCTGTGGAGTCTGGAGGAACACGCAGGTGCCATACTGAGCCCGAGTGGAGAGAATAGATGTGCTGTCCTCTAGGCACTCTGGCCACGCATCAAAGTGTACGTTTATTCACCAAGTGATTACTTCCTAAGGAAAAGTTCCTTACAGATTCAAGAATTCCTGTCTTTTCTTTCTAATTCTTCATTTCTTCCCGGGATCTTATTGAGATAGAACTCAACAGAAAGAGGTTCATCGTGACTGCTCGTTCCTGAAAAGGCCTGCTTACAAGGCTGGCCTCTGAGAACCAGGGTTCCCACCACCGTGCTTGATGAGCTGGCCTGCTGTGTCTACACTGCTTGCCCAGATAATGGGGCTTACGCGGCATGTCTGCCTTCCTTCTGGGAGTCCGGAGTTTGGGTCCATGTGCCAGGCTGGGGTGCTATGTGATGAGCCCCGGATAAAACCCCGGGGCCCTGGTCTCTGATGAGACAGCCACAGGTTGCTGGGGGGGAATTAGGTGTGTCCTCTGTGGATCCACCGGGAGAGGGCTCTGGCAGCTCGTGCCTGGTTTCTGCCACACCTCTCCCCATGCACCTGTTCTCTTGGATGATTTCGTTCTCATCCTTTGCTATCCGTATGAAACTATACCTGTGACTTTGACAAAGCCTGAGTCCTGTGAATCCCCCTGGCGAGTCCTTGAACCTGGGCTGGTCTTGGGGACTTCCTGATGCACCTACACCATGTAGCACTTTTTTATTTGGGCTTTCTAGAACACAGGTGTTTATAGACAAATGTAGAAATTCTCCTTCACCTGCAGTGAATCCCCTTTTCTCCTTGGCCCCCATCATCGTAACCTGTGATGTGAACACCACTTAGAGCCATGAATTGTTTTCCATGCGGAGAGAAGATCCCTCCCGCTCGCGTTGCAAAGAACCCTTAATGCACTTGTCCAGGAGTGTCCCAGATTTCGCCACACGCAGGTGCAAACCACACTTCTGGAAGGGACAGAGGACTCATACACCTATACAATACACCCTCTTTATTTTGCTGCAACAGTGCTGCTGTATATTCCTTTGATGTCTGTGTCCCGCAGGATTTGCGCCCATCAGTGGAATGTGCAGTAAATACCGCAGCTGTACTATTAATGAAGACACGGGGCTTGGACTGGCCTTCACCATTGCCCATGAGTCTGGACACAAGTAAGTGCACCCGTGTGGGAGACTGAAACCCAGGCTGTTTTCCCTGGTGGACAATTGCCACAGAAACACTGATCATTGGGTCAGGTCTGTAGGGGCCTCACATATAACCGGTGAGAATGTCACCGACAGGTGAGACGTGCTGTCCCTTAGGTACTTGTTATGTTTCTGTTTTGGTGCCTGGCTGTGCACAGTCGAAAGCCGTGGAAATTCCCGCGTCCCGGCCGTCCTTTCTCTGCTCTTCTTTACGTCTCGTACGTGCGTGTACGATTGCACACACTTGTATCAGCCCCCTCTCCTCCGTCCTTTTCTGAACTTGAGTCCTGTGCACGGCTCTCCTTCCCCGGTCGGTTCCTATTGGGGGCGAGAGTGACAAGGCCTCGTATTATCAACTAGTTACCCTGGAGTTTTGCCTCCTTCCATCCCTTTTGTAACTTGCAGAGATGTTAGTTGATCAGTGCCCCAAGCAGAGTTTGGAGAGGGCAGCTCGGACCAGGCGTTGGACCTGGTAGGAGCTGGCCCTCTGCCCACATTCCCGTACGCCCGGCGTTGTCGGTTTTGAAATGGGACGGCGTCCTGGAGTGAGTGGTGAGCCCGGGGCTTGGACAGATGGACGCCGCTGCTGGACAGCAGCACTTAGCAACAGCTGGCACCTTTCTGCACGAACGTTTTACATTTGTTCCTGCACAACAGAACATTCCCATCAGTTACTTACAGAAACTGTCATTCGTAACTAAGGTTTCTTGGGCTAGTGATTCTGTAAACTGCCTCAGGTCAAGGCATCCCCGTGAGGGTTTTGTTCCTTTATCGAGGCCCACGTGCTGCACCTGCTGACTTCCTGCCCTTGCCCCCATTAGCGTGAGCACCGGCAGTGGGAACACAGGTGTCTTCCTGCTGAACGACGGCTCTCCCGGAACTTTCTCCCAGAAAATGCACAACCAGGAATTGTCATTTTTCTATTTTTTTTTTCACGTTCACCCTGATTTTACTTGCAAATCACAAGATCTGCAAAAGGCAGTGTTTGTGATTCAGTTGTAAAACTGACCCCTCCATCCCATTAGAGGCCATGCCCTCTCGACCTGTCCGCAGCATCTGTGTGTGTGTGTGTGTGTGTGTGTGTGTGCGCGCGCGCGCGCGTGCGAATGCATGCACCTGTCTTTAGTGGACCCCCACGGAGCCCTGCACACTTGGCCATGTAAACTGATGACCTGAAAATGAAGCTTATATCCTGCTTCTGATCCCTTCACCATTATAGGTAATGATTGACTTTTTCAGTACCTGGAAAATTGCCCCTATATTTTATGAACCTTTCAGTTAGGTCATAATTGTGTTTTTAATAGACTGCTAGAGTTAAAACTTCAAAACTCTCATTATTTTAACGAAATGAGGCTCTTGCTGTCCCCTGAACCATACCTGAATTTAATTAAACCATCCAGGTAAGAAGTATTTAAGTCAGCGAGGGCTGAGCAGCTCAGTATTAGATGAGCAGCCGAAGCACGCGCACTGGCAATGCCCGTAGATGCCGGTGGGTCTAACAAAAGGTAAACTGGGTCCGTCTGAGACTCATCTTCAGTGTCAGCAGGGATCAGCGTTTCCTTTTTTTTTTCCCTTAGGAGTCAATTAATACCGCCTTTCATCACTAGCACCGGGTCAAGATGGAGAAAGTACTTTTTTTCCCAAACCAGATAAAAGCTTTTTAATTGCAAGTGGGACTCTGGATGGGAGGAGGGAGATGGGCTGTAGGCTTGGATGAAAGGGAGTCCCGCTCCTAATAGAATTAACCTCCAGGAAACTGTCCGCCCCTTCTGGAGCACTGGACATTTAGAGGACATCACACAAGAGACAGGAAGCGGGCGCTCTGAACTTCTCGTGTGGCCGGCGAAGTAGCTTCTGATCACATTGAGGAAATAGGAAATACACCCAGGACATGTGCAGAGCAGTTGTGTGTGCCGAGTGGCAAAACAAGGGACAGTGATAGGAACAGTGGTAACAATCACGTAGTGGTAATGGTAGCACCTGCTGTTTGTAACACTTTTTGTGAAATCTGCAGAGCGATTTCACATGCGGCTCCAACCGTGGAGACCACTGGGGACACTCCTGCCTCCGCTGCGCCAGCGTGGCAGGTAGATGATGCTGCGTGTTCAGCAACTGTGAATGGATGAATGGACAGAATGACTCAGGGAGGCGCAAATAGACGAACGAAGAGGATCTCAGATGAGTCATTTGCTGCGGTGACGACATCAAATGGGAAAGGGCACGGCAGGGCTCAGTGATCTGACTCCGTGGATTTTCGTTAAATTGAAAATGTACACATTTCTTCATTTCTTTATTAAGTATTACTCCGTGGAGAAGAATTACAGCTTTGGTACGTGGATCCAACATCATAACGTAAAAAGCACACCGGGCAGTGAGCTCCGTGCAGAGCCAATTTTTTGAGTTCTGTAACCTTAAGAATTAAAAAGCAGTTTTATATCTATTAGGACTTTTTAAAAATGTTTATTTATTTTTGAGAGAGAGGGAGAGAGAGAGAGAGTGCAAGCAGGGGACAGGCAGAGAGAGAGGGAGACACAGAACCTGAAGTAGGCTCCAGGCTCTGAGCTGTCGTTACAGAGCCAGACGTGGGGCTCGAACCCATAGACCGTAAGATCATGACCTGAGCCGAATGAGCCAACTGGGCCCTCCCCCACTTTTTTAAGGACTTTTAAAAACATCCTGTTTTTACTTCTTCAGGTTTGTTTATGCTCAGGGGACATCGCTGAGGTTGGAGGAGTGCTGTTTTCCATGCCTTTCAGCCAGATGGTCTAACCTCTAACTCCAAGAAAGATCTCAGTCACTGTCCAGCCCATTTTTCCTACTAAGTTCAGTTATTTTCTTCTCAGGACATGTTCTGGATTGTATCGAGGGATCTGTTCTATACACAGAAATGGCCAAGAACCTGTGTTTGGATTTGTGTTGGAAAGGGAGAGACAGACACAGCAACCAGAAGTGAGGGTGTGTGTTCTCCTTTAGGACGTGCGATTGAGTCGGGTTTGCTCCTGACCCATGGCGTAGAGTGAGTTTCCTGGTTAGATTCCATCACTTGGCATAGGACGTGTGGTTTGCTAGATGCAGGTGTCGAGAACTGGCACAGACACATTGAGTGCTGAGCTACATGGTTTGGAGAATATGTCGCCTGAATGGCGTGGATCCATTTGGAAAATCCTCACATACAAAGGAAGTCGTGCCATTTGAGGAGGAAGACCCTGGGCCTGGGATTCCGGATCCACTGGGCTTTCCCACCTCCTGGCAGTGACCAGCGTACATCGCACGGTCTTCTCTTACCTAGGTTTCCATCTGCAAAACCGAGAGAGTCTGTGAGATCCTTGGCACGCATGTGCAGGTGCAGCTGAAGGTGTATTACATGATCTGAGCATCCCTAGCCTACAACACAGGCTTAAATGTTTAACTTGCATTATCGTTTCAGACCATGGAGACGGTCCTCAAACATATTTGCTGTGCTTAGGAGTATTCGTGAGGGGCACCTGGGTGGCTCAGTCGGTTAAGCCTCTGACTCTTGGTTTTGGCTCAGGTCACGATCTCCTGGTTTTGTGAGTTTGAGCCCTGCATCGGGCGCGGAGCCTGCTTGGGATTCTGTCTCTCTCTCTCTCTCTCTCTGTCTCTCTTCCCCTCTCCCACTCATGCTGTCTCTGTCTTTCTCAAAGCTAAATGTTGAAAAATTAAAAAAAGAAGAAGTGTTCACGAGCTATCATTCTGTTGCCCGTCTTCTCCCGCATGGACTGACTTTCACTGGTCACAACGTCCACTCTGCCAGCAGAGCCTTGTGTAGGATTCCACGAAAAGACTGGTAATCCACTGCCTCCAAGAGTCTTAACAGAAAGGCAAAATAGACAAGGCGTGCAAGGGTCGGGCCACATGGGCCGTAGGCGTGGCAAGAGACCAAGTCAGGGAAGACCGGGGAGTCGAAAGAGGCAGAATCGGCTCGCTACCGCAATCCGCTCCAGCAGGCTTGGCTGGTGAGGTTAGATGCCCTTTCGAGCATTTGATGGTGAGGTTGAAACCGCCCCGAGTTGTGGCCGTGTGCTGTCATCAACCTGAGCCCCTACCGCTGGGTCAGGGAGGCCCCGAAGATTCTGAGGGTTTGAGGAACATCAAGGCAACAGCTCCTTTAAGATCTCTTCTGACCCAGTGATTGTCAGACTGTCCCCCAGGGAGCCCAGGAAGGCCAGAGGCTCATTTCTCACCAATTTTATCTATTGTTCTTCCTGAGACTTTTTTTGTTTCTGTATCCAAAGGGCGTTTGAAACCTATTGACCTTTGGCTGAACACGTACACACGCGCGCGCACACACACACACACACACACATCATATGTATACAAGTAACATCTCGCTATTGAGCAATTTTACCAAGACCAACATTTGAATCCGGGAAGTGGGTCGAAGTTCTGAGTTTTCCTTGTGGTATGTGTGGTACCAGATCTTCTGCGCAATTTAAGAGCCAGGTTTTATTACCCCCATTATATGGGTGAGGAAACTGAGGCTTGGTGACTTAAGTGGTTTTTTGAAATCCCAACGCTTGTGAATGTCAGGGCACGACCCTGATGGAGGCCTCCGCCTCCACAGCCCACACTCTTCTGGTTGTTTGATGCGCCCTGGCCCCTGAGACCCACCTGATGCCCCGTCCATGCCAACTCTTTCCATCTTGGGTTGTGCTTCTTGAAAAGTCCACATCAGAGCTCGAGACCCTGAGGTCCACCTGTGGCATATTGCACCAAGGGTGTGATTGAACCATCCAGATGACATTGGCCTGTGGCTACTTCGAGGGTTTCTTGTTGCCTTAGCTACTGCTGTCTGAACAGCCTGACATAATGAGCACAACCTCTCACAATATTGGGCTTGTCATCATCCTGGGTGTAGCATCACTAATGAGGAACTGTGCGCTTGCTGTGTAATTGAATCACTCAGAACATACCGTAGGAGGCATTAAAAGCATCTCCCGCCGGAATATAAGTCTCAAGTCCGTTTTAATCCGAAATTAGGTTTACATCTGGGTATTTGGGTTGCTGTTTGGGCTGGAAGGTTGGTCTTTGTTCATTCAACAGACATCAGTGGAGTACCTGTCATCAGCTAGTGAGTCCATTGGCCTGGGGCTAAGCATGGATAAGAAGAGTGGATATCCTTTAGAAACTTAGAAGCTAGTCCGTAAGAAAGAAAAAAATATGTTAATAGTTTTAATGTATGGGGTGAGAAAAACTTTGAATAAGATACTGTGGTTCACAGTAGCAAAAAAAAATGTCTGGTATGTATAACTTAATAGTAATTCTATTTCTTGGTTGCCAAATACCAATCTTATCTTCAAAATGCGTTCTGTGCATCCTTCCATGACTTCATTAATGTTCATATCAAATGCGATCACCGTGTGGTACTTTCATGCTAACGTGCTGGCATCCATCACAGTACAAGATATGGGCACTGCACTACTTGGAAAAATAACCCTCCAATAGTGGGGCTCGCAGTGGGGTTTGAGAATCCATTCTAGAAAGAGTCATTGAAAATACCTTAGATGAAAAAGTTGAAGACGCACGTGTCCCCAGACCCGGGATGTTGTGGCTTGTATTTCCTTAGAAATGTAGGCAGAGGGAAAGCAGATTTATCTGGGGTACCTACTGGACCACGACGCATGTATCTGCTTCATAGTCGGGTCAAGGGCCGGCCAGGGGAGGGCACTTCGATGGTTCGTTTTCATCACGTTCTCCCCAAGGCAGCCCCCCCATATGTGATTACAGTCTGAATCCTTTTCGTAGCCATAACACATTTCCTCTGCTATATGGTTACCCTGGCCTTGATTGATTGCTTTTAATAGAACTTGAGAGGATGGGTGGAGGCTGAAATGACTCCCATCTGCATCACCCTTGGTACTGAGCAGGAATTTTGCAGATTCAACAATGTTTGCACGCCAGATTTCCTGGGCTACGCCCTTCAATCATGCTCGCGTTACACTCTTGCATGGGTCCCGCCTGGGCTCTGAGGTCAGGAATGTCACGTCCTAGTCCTGACCCTGAGACCGTGGGCATGGCTCTCTCCAGTCCTCAGTCTTGCTGCCACGACGCCATACCCACCTAGCAGGCTTTCGGCGAGGTTTAAGTTAGAAAATACAGAGAACGCGTTTAATACCCTGTTTGAAAAATAGTGAGTACTTGCAAATATTAGTTGCTCTTTTTACTGTTACTATTAAATCTCTATCAGCAAACCAGTTAAAGGGGAAGATGGGTCTTCAGCCTCAGCAACAAGGGCAGATTCCCCGGCCCACTGTGGGAGCCCGCTCCCCCAGGGTTCTGGGTCTTCTGTCCCTGCTGCCCTGCCTCCTCTCATCGTGGGATCCTTGGTGGCAGAATGTCCCCAGATTCAGCATCCATCTCACCCTCCTTTGCTTTGTCCCCTTCTTTTCCCCTTTGCCCTGTACCCCATTCATGCGGAACCCCATTATCTAAGAATCCGTTCAATGATTTGGCAGGTCCCGGACATTAATAGCCAGCAGTGGCTTGATTCTCTAAGAATATGTTTGCCCTAATGGGCAGCCTTCGGGGTCATATGGAGCTCCAAGTCCCCCAGGCTTTCTTCCCAACGCGATTAGTCGTGCTGTCCTGAGGTAGGTGAAGACAGCAATGTGAGACTCTTCCAAAGAGCCACAGCTCTCGGAGGTTAAGAAGAAGAAGCTGACCTGGTGGAGAGAGGTTGCTTCGGTTAATGGGATGCTTAGAGGCACAGGGCTAGCGTTTGCACAAGTGACAGTCATGGGATGCCGGTTGGCATTGTGCAATTAGCGCATCCATAAAGGAGCCTATTAAGCGTTCCAAGAGCCAAGGTAGCTTGACAAGTCCCCCTGTATTAAGTTAGGGCTGGAGCCCCAGAGTGATCTGGTTTTTAGTCAGGAGGAACAGTGCATTGAAAAAATTCCCACAGGTAAAGGCAGCCAGAGCCACCCACTGGGGTTCCACGGCCCTCCTTCCTCCAAAGGGATGTAGGGAGTGCGGTCGAGCGCCGTCCAGCCGTGACAGCCCCCAGCAGTGGCCTGAGGCGGAGCAGCCCCGGATGGGAGCAAGGACGAAATGTCAGCACCACGGGCAGCTGCACCAGGCGGTCAGTTCTCTAACCATGGGAAGCACCAAACTCACCCGGGGAGCCTGCGTTTGTATTTCCCGCAAACATCTGGGAATTCTCAAAATCCCTGGTGAGCAGAAAAGAATGCGGAGAGAAGAAAGCAGTCCAGGACGGTTATCAGCTTTATCAAGATCGAGTGACCTCCCCTCCATACCCTCCTTGAAATGCTTCCTCGTAATTAAGACCTCTGCCTTTAGCAGGCACATCCGTTTTGGTGCTTGGTGTGCACTTTGAGAACAACTCACCGAATGGCAGTCCTTCAGGAAAGGTCTGTGAATACGTGGGTGGTCTCCACAGCTTGGCCGCACAGACAGTCCATTTCGGCCCGACCGGCATGCAGAAGTGGAGGCGTCCACGGTGTTGACGTGTGTTTTTGTAGAATATAGTGGATCATCGGCACTGTTCTGTGTTTTGAAGGAACCATTTCTCTCTCTCGTAGCTTTGGCATGGTCCACGACGGAGAAGGCAACATGTGCAAAAAGTCGGAGGGGAACATCATGTCCCCTACGCTGGCAGGACGCAACGGGGTCTTCTCCTGGTCACCCTGCAGCCGCCAGTATCTGCACAGATTTTTAAGGTAGGAACTCCGAGAGCTGGTCGTGTGTCTCTGCGCGCCTCTGGGGAGCCCTGCCCGGTCAGCCTCATTCTGTCCAAGCAGCCCAGGGGTGGCTGTGACTCCTGTAGACGGTTCCCATTTGAAGATGCCACTTGGCCAAGAAGTTTGCCAGACACTTCCTTAGAGCACCGAGTCTGGCAGGCTTAACCCGACGTCATTTGACCTTGAGGCTCAAAGGAAACCCAGAGTGCTTACCAAATCAAAGTATTTGTCACCAACGTTTGTTTTTTTTTAACTTCTCACTTCTGTAACTAACCATTTTGTATTCGCGAACAGAAAGACCTGTGTGCACGATTATAAAGTACACGTAACTGGCGCGCGCACGTACGTGTGTGTGTGTGTGTGTGTGTGTGTGTGTGTGTGTGTTTCATTTTCCACAAACTACATTTCTTATTAGGAGGGGAAACTTGAGTATATATACCTTAGCTTGGCTCTAAATTCCTGTAATTTTAATAATTATTTTTGGAAAGTTTTACTATAGTGCTAATTCATCTAGGGTCTAGAACATTGGGGAAGCAGGGTTTGACCCCCTGAAAAAGAGATAGTAGATTTTAAGTGTTTTAGAGAAAGAAGGGACTTTAAGAAGCAGCTTTAGTTGGCTAATAAGGCTGGATCTCCCCCCAGATCTCAAGACTTTGAGTTTGGAGTTTGGCTTTACCTGTTAACCCTGAGCGTGCTTCTGACTCAGAAGGTCGTGCGCAGATCAGCAAGTGTGCCGTGTGTGGTCATGCAGAGAACGGGTCCTTCCGCCCTGTGGTCTCCCCTTCTTGTGGGGCCTAGTTGTCACCGCAGCTGGTGGTGACCGGAGCAGGACAGGGCCGCATTCCTGGCAGCGAGAGCGCAGCTGATGGCCCGGATCGCACGGGGTGGGTAAGGAATGTCGTCTCCCCACGTGCTCTGAAGGAAAAGGGCATGACGGTGAAAGAGAGGGCCAGCTGAGCTCAGCAGTGGCCCCGGCTCCTGCCACAGGGGAAGTAATGTGGGGAAACAGAGTCGGGGATGGAGTCTAGGCATTTTGGCCCCTGGCCCTGGCCTCGCTCTACTGATCCCAAGAAGCCTGGAAGCAAATAGCCAAGGAGAAGCAATTCTATTGAAATCATGGCTTCTCCTTTTGTTTTTATCTCAACAAAATTAGTTGGTTCAAATACTAAAAAGATGAGGGAGAGCCTTTGTTTGGAAAGTAGCTTCTGGGGCGCCTGGGTGGCTCCGTGGGTTAAGCGTCCAACTTTGATCTCGGCTCGGGTCATGATCCCACGGTTCATGAGTTCGAGCCCTAGGTTGGGCTCTGCACTGACAACACGGAGCCTGCTTAGGACTCTCTCTCTCTCTCTCTCTCTCTCTCTCTCTCTCTCTCTCTCCCCCTCTCCCTTTGCCCCTCCCTTCGCACTCTCTTTCTCTCTCAAAAATAAATAAACGTAAAAAAAAAGAAAGTAGCTCTTAACTCAGTGAAGACAATTCATCTCTGACCACCAGCACAGGCTGCTGGCACGCGGGCCGGAGAGTGGAGGTGCCGTGTCCATCTGAACCCCCAGTGTCCCTTGTCTTCCCTTGTGAACACACTCTCCTGGGACCCGGCGGTGGCCCCTGGAACAGACTGTAGTCGGATGTTTTTGTCCCTCCTAAAAGTTACCCCACTTTCCACCTTCATCATTTCTTTTTAAGTTTTTAATGTTTATTTATTTTTGAGAGGGAGAGAGAGAGTGGGAGCAGAGAAGGGGCAGCGAGAGAGGGGGACACAGAATCCGAAGCAGGCTCCAGGCTCCGAGCTGTCAGCACAGAGCCTGACGTGGGGCTCGAACTCACGGGCTGTGAGATCATGACCTGAGCCGAAGTCGGACGCTCAACCGACTGAGCCGCCCAGGCGCCCCGACCTTTGTCATTTCAAGAACGTTATTTCCCTGGTTCTGGGAAGAATTGCTTCGGCTCAGCAGAGAGGGCATGCGTGTTCATTACACAGAAACATATTCTGTTTTTCCAGACACATGGAAGGCTCGCGCCCGCTCTCTGACAAACACACCGGCCCTTCACAACCCACTGATCCTCGTCAAGGAGATACGAAGCGTGTGCTTCTTTATTCCCAAAATGCATCCGTGCTGGCAGGAGATGGGCTGCTGTGTTTAGTTCTCAATTAGATGCGTTCACATTTCTGAGATTCAGCATGGAAGGTATATTCTTGGCAGAAGGTAGCCGCCAAAACCACCTTCCCGTAAGACTTTGGAGCAGGTCGTGACAAGAAAACAAACAAAAAAATAATTAGAATTGACAGTCGGCTGAAGAGGAAAAGCAGATGGAAATAAAAAATGAAGAGGCAACGCGAAAACACACAAATATGTCAGTCTTAAAATGCATGCTTAGGCTGCGCTATTGAAGCTTGAGATTGGGCAAATTTGGTCTTTCTAGAAACCAAAGCAAAAAAGGAGATCAAATCTCTTTCCTATTAACAGAAAATAGGGCAAATGCTGATATTTCAAGGAAAGCAAAGCTTTTGCCAGTGCAGAATTCTTTAAAAAAGATGACACTGTGTGTATATATATGTACACACACACACACACACATATGTATATGTATATGCTATGTAAAATATATTACATACTCCTAACTAGTTATATGGCACACAGTGAGTGCTTATAAATGTTAATAGACACACATGACGAAGACGTGGATAGGAAGTGGTTACCTGTGCACGTGCTTCCCCACGTCACCTGATGACCTCCCCCTTTCTACCGTCCTCTGGAACCCCCGCTAGAGGGGGTCCATCCTGGGCCTGTCCCAGGCACCAAGACCACATGCTCTTACCTTTCCCGTTTCTGCCACACCATGATGCCAGCAGGTGAACAGGGGACACGTAGCTGCAGGGTGCAGGACCCACATCGGCTCGACCAGAGTTGGTGGAAGAAAAACAGAATGGCGACACCCAAGAACCACCAAGTTAGCGGCCAGAGTTTGTAACTGATGCCCGTTCCTACAGTCAAAACTGAGAACTAGTTTTTCTGAGCCAGGGATTAAGGGCGAAAGTCCGAGGTTCCTGTTGTGCCCGATAGACCCCATTCAGGTTTCCCCCGGCCTCTCTGGCTAGCTTCGATGAGCTCCTTATCTTGGGTTCTAGGTTTTCTTTGTTGTTGTTTTTTTCTCCTCTCTTTCTCTCTTTTTCTCGTTATTTTTTTGGTCAAGCCCCTTTTCTTTCCTTTTTTCTTTTTCCGTTATATAAGTGACATCATCTAGTTTATAGCACATCATAGGGTGGGGTCACATGGGTATTTCTTTCTGTTGGCACCCCCAGTTTGCCCCTTATCTCAGACTGCCCCCCACACGCACGTGGAGCTGTGAACCCACGGCTGGTTTCCCTTTCTTGCTGTCTGTTCGTTCAGTTCTCCAGATGACCTTGCACGACTCTTCTGAGCCAGCATCCTGACTAACAGCCTTCAGCTTGGGGTCCTTCCCCCTATCAGTCAATGTACTTAATGCCTACCAGAATGATGGCCGCCTTCCGTATCTTATGGCCCCCACAAAGAGTGAGAATTTTGTGGAGAATATCCGTCTCCTGGTAATATAAATCTGCATTCTAGGAAGATACGCTTGATCATTTTTCTTTTATTTCTATTACCAAAATCAGTGTGGTCATTATTCTCCCATGGGGGTTGTTCTGACATTTGCTGTTCCCTGTGTGGGGTCCTCATAGGGTCGAGGTGGGGATTGTTAGCATGGTTTGTGGCTCTGTCTGACACCGGTTCAGATTTGCTTGAGGTGTGTGTAAGTGTGTGTGTGTGTGTGTGTGTGTGTGAAGAATTCTGCTTTCCGTCATAAAAAAGGGCATGAACTTAAGCTCACGATGCTCTTATTGGTATTAACAGTAATTTGTAGTCTTCTGTATCACAGAAGTCTACATATTTGTAGTCTTCTGTATCACAAATCTTCCCTGTAATTTTCTAGATTATTTTTCAAAATGTTATAGCTTTTTCATTTTAATGGTGATGATGAAGATAAACATTTTTGATTTTTTTGAAACATTCTCGGACAAATATTGGAAAGCCAGGGATGCGAAGTTTGGGTGTGCAGTGAGAATCAGCATCGTAAAAGAGTCCAGATAAAGTTTTTAAGCTGCCAAGAAATATAGGAGATCTCGTGGAAGGGAAATTGTTATATGCTTAGGGAACAATTGTTTTGATGACATTAGATATGGGCTGTGATCTTCGAATCAGACTGTGACCCTCGGAGGGGTTGCCAAGAGTCTGGTTCAAAGACATGTTTGCTCTGGGAGCCCAGGACGCTTCGATGTCTGCTCAAGTGTGCTCATTTGTTTTTGTGTCCACCAGTAAAACCCTTGTGGGGCAATAAGTAATAAACCTTTATTTGCAAGAACTCTGCTAATTTCTCTGGGCCACATGATTATAAACAGATATGCAAGATTACACACGTCACCCATTTGTTTTCTTGAAAAGTTACATTTTCCAAGAGAGCCTCCCGTTGTCAGATTCACCCAAGCTTTCTTTTACTTGGGGTGACCAGTCGTGAATCAGACACGTCTACACTGTGTTAACAGGGGTGTCTTATTGGTTTAAGGAATCGGAGACTGTCTTCTTTGACATGTTTGCTGACTTCCTGATTTCCATGTGATCACGATCCTGTTCTCCGCCAATTGGGCAGCTGTTTGGATCCGATCCCAGCAATGACTAAGGACAAGTGGCTAACTTATAAAGATGAATCCACTTGCCTTTATTAGCAGTCTAGCATTTGGTATGTGGAAAAAATATATAATAAAGGACCTCGGTTGGTCTGAAGTTGTCAGCACAGCATTTCTCCACAGTTGGTAGTCAAGAAGGACAGATAAGTGTGTTTGGAGTAAATTCATCGACCTAGTCAGTGAAGTCATGCATCATTTCCTGTGAACGGACACAGACCTCATCCCATGTACTCATGTCTGCGTCTGGGAGACCTAGGATTAGGGAAATTTTAGCTCATTAATTTAGTTTAATGACAACGGGGACTCATCTTCAATGTGCTTTTTAAAAATGTGAATCCTTTACTGCAGACCTGTGAATGTACCTCCCCTCTGACCCTATGAATCGAAGTCAGTCCATGGGAAAGGGGGCCGTCACTGGGAACCAGGAGTTCAAAGGATACATGGATCCCTTCCATACCCCATACCCCCTCTTGTCAGTGAGAAGGTTTGATTTGACCTGAGAGCCCATTAAGCATACTTTTGGCTGTAATGGAAAGAATGCACTTCAGTTCACATCGTGCTCTGCTGTATAACGTTTGTCTTAAGAAAAACCAAGCCACAGCTGTCCTCAGTTTCTGCAGGAAGACGGGAGAGCAGGCACTGCCCTGTGACAGAAAGAGCAGCAGAGGGGATCAGAGCTCAAATGCCGGTCGTGGCTTTACCAGTCGTGTCTGGGAAGGTGTCGACCTTGGCAAGTAATATAATCTGTTCCAAGGGCCCCTGTTCCCGACTTGGACGAGGGAGAGAGACGACTGTAAGATCTCTCAAGCTCGTTCACCTTTTATGGCTCGTCGATCAGAGTGGGAAACGGACTTTGAAATACCACTGTGGGATCTCTGACCTCGCCTTGTGTTTTTACTAACGTTATTTTGGTCGCGGTTAAACAGATATATAGAAAAGCACAAAGTTATGAGGGTTCCGCTCAGTGAAATTTCACACAGTGAACGTGGCGCTGTACCTTCTTCTCAGATCAGTGTACAGAGCTCAATATAATAGCCAAGACAGGAAACAACCTGTCTGTCGTCTGTCTACAGATGAATAGCTAAAGATGAGATATATGTATGATGGAATGTTATTCAGCCATGAGAAAGATGGAAATCCTGCCATTTTTGACAACGTGGTTGGACCTTGAGGGCATTATGCTAAGCGAGGGAAGTCAGAGAAAGACGAATACTGTATGATCTCATTCATCTGTGGAATCTAAAAAAACCAAACTCCTAGCAACAGAGAGTGGAGAGGTGACCGCCACGGTGGGGGTTTGGGGACATTGGTGAAGGTGATCACAGGTACAACTTTGCAGTAAGATGCATGGGCTCTGGGGGCTCTTGTGCGCGGCATGATGACTAGAGATTGACGTACTCTACGTTTCACAGCTGCTAGGAGAGTAGACCTTAAAAGTCCTCACGACACATGCTCACAACTCTAAATACGTGGGGTGATGGATGTGGTAACTAACCTTTATAAAAAGGCACAAGACACAGTGACTACCCCAGAGATAGCCCTTCCCCAGAGATGGTCATTCTCCCGATGCAGGACACCATAGACTGGTTTTGCCCATTTCTGAACTCCCTATGAATGGAATCATGAGCTATGTGCTACTTGGCGTCTGTTGCAATTGGCTAAATATCATGATTATGAGGCTCATCCTTGTTGCTACCATAAAAATATAGCATTGTTTACTTATTTTTAATTGCATGAGTGTGCCACAGCTTACGAATCCATTCTGTTGGTGATAGACATTTGAGATTCGGACTTGGGGCTATTAGAAGAAATGCTACTCTGCATCGTCTGTGTGTTTGCCTATACATCCCTGATTTTACGTAGGACTGGAACTTCAGGGCCATAAATGCACAGTCTGGAGTGTCCATAGACACTGCCAGACAGCTTCCCTAAGTGGTTGCACCAAGTCACACGTCTAGAGCCATTACGAGCGTTCACATGGCTCTAAATCCTGGCCGTCGCTTGGTCTGGTCGGTCTTTTCCACTTTAGCTCCGTCGATGGGGGTAGCGGCATTCCAACGTGCTAATGAAAGAGATCCTGGAGTGCCTTTTTCATGTTTAACGGACACTCGAGTAATCTTTAATGAAGTGCCTCTTCAGATCTCTTGTGACCTTGTAAAAATGAGGCTTTCGTGTTCCGTCTTGTATCTCTTGATGGGAGTGCTTTATATATTCTGAGTAGGAACGCTTTGTCCATTATGGAGAGCATGTACTGCAAATATCATCTTTCACTCTGTGACTCAGTATTTACACTGTTAATGGTGTCTTTTGGTGAAAAGAAGTTTTTCTTTGTGTCACGGAGACCGGATTAATCCCTATTTTTCCTTTAGGGTTAACGCTTTTTTGTGTATTGTTGGGAAAAAAAAAACAACCAAACTCTGCTTACCCCAAAGTCCTGAATATATTCTTCCATGTGATCTACAAGCCTTATCGTTTTGCTTATCACATGTAGGTCACCTGACTTTGGTCCAGCACATGCAAATGAGCCAAACACATTTTGTTCGCGTGGATGCTACGGGGGGTTGTGCCTACGGTGACAGCACTTTTCCTTCTTGCATCCACAACGTGGGGTTTTCTCACACCTGCCCCGTTGGCCGTGCGCTTAGCTGTGAGACCTGCTGGGGCCGAGGGTAGAAATCAGACGTGCTCCAGCGTGAGCCTAACCAGAAGGACCAGGGTACGGTCAGCATGGGGAGTGGCAGCTCTTCCAAGGTGAAGCTGATTGGAACCGACTTTCACATCCCAGTAGTGGTATGTGTGTTCCTGAACCTTCTTCCAGGCTCCCAGTCCGTGAGCTTCGTTTTTCTCGGCCAGGCGGGAACCTTGTCCTCAGGCCATGTGCTCGTACATTTACACAAACTATAAAAATTCCTGAACCTGTGAACCTTTTTGAATTTTCAGTCTCTTGCTTGGGCCGGTCCGTTTGGCCGACGTGTCCTAATTTCCTGTCCGTAGGGTAGGGATAAGATTGCCTCCCTGATGGAGCCTCCGGGAGATACCGGGGAACGCTGAACTAGTGTATAGAAATCATTTGTGATCCATCAGAAAAAGGTTCTGTGGAGTTCCAGAATTGCTAAGTCCCTCCTGTCTTGGAGTGTTAATTATGCTTTTATTCGTTTTTCTTCACTTCAAAATATCCTTTTGCACTATGATTGCCTTAATAGTGATAGACAAGTCATCTATTGAACATGCACAAGGAGCCGGCCACTGCTCTGAACACTTTCCTATCATCTGATTTAATCTCTCTCTCTCGGTTTGCTCTCAGAAGGCTTCTGACCTCCTTGTAGGTGGGATTAATGTCTTACCACGGTTAATTGGTACCACCCCTTGTGTTTCGTGTGTGGATATTAATTGAAGGTATGTTGAGAATATGCGGGGTGGGGGTTTTTTTTGCCTGTTGAAATTTGTAAGTAAAGTTTAGTTGCTACGTGCAAACACTGTTTTCCCTTCCTCCAAACGCAAAAATTTTAACTATGCACGTAGGGAAGGGAATACCGTGCTTGTGTAGGAAAAAATCATTAGTTGGTCTTTAGCCATCTCCTAGTGAACTTAGGCAGAGTTAATTTCCTCCTTGACTTGGGAATCGAGTCAGAAATTAGCGTGAGTGTAGAGCATTACTGGTAGAAATTGCTGCTGTGTTCCATGGCAAACCTCCGGAGGCTGTGAGCTGTGGTGCAGGTGGTCCCTGGCCCCGGGGAAGGAAAGAGGGGAGGGAAGGAGGGAGGGACTGACGAGAGGAAGGGGGGGAAGGAAAGGAAGGAAGAATGGAGGGAGGAAAAGAAAGAAAATTCTAGTCTTTGAGGTTGATTGTGTTTGCCTTGCCTAGTGCCCATTGCCATCTGTTGATCGTTCATGGCAAGAAGCATACATAAAAGGTGTCTGCCGTCGGAGATTCTCACGTTGTCCATCTGGTTGTGCGATTCCGTTTCCCTCTGCCCCGTGATAAGCTGGAGAAATCTGATGAAGAACAAATTGCCCTCCCGGAAAAGATGAGATGCATTATGAGCAACTTGAGGACGTGTGGCCCCCGGATCCAAAGAGAATCGAGATTGATGTCAGACCCCCGGAGAAAAACGCCCCCTCCTCTCTGTTCGGGCTGTGTTGTCAGATTGCATGAGAATATCAGGACGTAACTCAGTGCGTATCTCTGGTAAGTCTTGCGGAATCACGAGCAGCACCATCTCTCCTCTGCGTTTCAGCACTGCCCAAGCTCTGTGCCTTGCTGATCAGCCGAAGCCTGTGAAGGAGTACCAGTATCCTGAGAAGTTGCCGGGAGAGCTGTACGATGCAGACACTCAGTGCAAGTGGCAGTTTGGAGAGAAAGCCAAACTCTGCATGCTGGAGTTCAAAAAGGCAAGTGATTATTGGCAAGTGCTCAGTGCAATGTGACTCATAAAACCGTTTTATTCAGTGTAACGGACATTGATGGATTCTGCATTTATTGGGTACCTACCAAATGTCAAATCCTGTATGTGAAAGCTGGTCTCCTATAACAGGAAACACATGTCGTACTGGCAAAGAAAGTGATGGTAGATACTGGTGTGGGTATCAGTTTTCACTGGAGAACGGACTTGGCCCGTTAGTTCAGCTCTTTCTTTCTGATTTATCACGTGGGAGCTCGGCAGTAACCTTTGGTTGGTGTAAGTTGGCTAACTAATACTCTGCGTTTTTTTCAAACGCTGTTAAGCAAACAGCACCGCCCTGCTCTATCTTCCTTAGATGTAAGCGGAACTTACTATGGAGAAGCAGCCTATCTAGGGCTTCTGATTATTATATTTCCCAAATACGGGATTGCTAGAGAAGTTTCTCCTAGAAGCTGCTATCTCCTCCGCTGAGCCCGGGGCCATCACTGGCGTGGCTTCCTAACATAAACCCCACATATGGCAGAGACGTGTGCTTGTGCTGGACGGGCAGACCGATGGCGATCTAGGAACTTTCTGTACCGAGCCACAAGGGAAGGGACCCATACATTAAATGAAAGCCACTATTTTTGAGATTTCTCTTACTGTAGTTTATAAGGAAATCGAGAGGAAAACAGACAAAAATACGATCCTCCAGAAACCTCCACCATTTCATAATGCGCCGGGAAAGTTTCCAATTGAAATCTAACGTGATAATCTCTTTTCTTCTAAACTCAAGGAGAGCTCCCCCTAAGATCAATTACAATCCATGTGCCAGAACTGGGTTCTCGCCCCCTCGGCTGGGTAATCTCAGCCTTAAAGAAGAGCGATAAGTCAGTCACCAGCAGCACGTATTCCTAACGTTGTCCTCTTTCATGGGCAGAACGTGTGACATCCCTAAGAATTTTGCGTGTTATTCTTCCGTTGGTTAAGGGAAAGGAGCATAACACTAATTGGTTGTTTGAAGGTGGGATTTCCTACAGCACGCTTCTGGTTTCCACATTATTTTTGCTCTGTGACCGTGGGCGGTGGCATCCAGGGTACCCTAGCACGACTTGGAAAGTCCCAGAAGTTAAATGCAGTACACCTTTCGTCATTGAGGAGATATTTACATGCAGTGAATCACCAATGTGTTTACCCACGTTTGTAACACAGTGTGTTACCAGCACACTGATCGGGATGTGGCTTACTTCTGTAAAGCCGAAAAGTTCCCTCACGCCCTCTCCCATTCAGTCCCTTCCCCACCCCGGTGAGCAACCGTTGCTCTGATTCCCAGCACCTTAGGTACACTTGGCCTATTCTGGAGCTTTGTAACTGCCAAGGAAAGTATTTGCAGTGACATGGATGGAGCTAGAGAATATAATGCTAAGTGTAATAAGTTAGAGAAAAACAAACACCGTGTAATTTCAATCACACGCAGAATTTAAGAAACAAAACCGAAGAGAGAGACAGAGAAGCTGACTCTTAACTCTAGAGAACAGGGTACCAGAGGGGAGCTGGGGGTAGGGGGTGAAACAGGTGAGGAGAATTAGGGGCACACTCACTGGGATGAGCGCGGAGTAAAGTGTAGAGCTGTTGAATCGCTGTATTGTATACCCGAAACTAACACCGTGTGTTAACTACATTGCAATTACGATTAGAAACCTCAGTGACGAATAGAAAACAAGTACGATGTTAGCTGTTGGTTTTACATAGTTACCCTTTATCAAACAGACGAAGTTCCTTTTTGGGCCTAGATCGTTGAGAGGTTTTATCACAAAAGTGTGTTGACTTTTGGGAAACGTCTTCTGCGTCTGTTGATGTAGTTATATAGTTTCTCTTGTTTATTAAGTTAACGTGAGGAATTGTATTGGTTGGTTTTAAATTTTGTCTCCTATTGGCCACGCTTCTTTTTTAGATTTTTTTAATGTTTTATTTATTTTTGAGAGAGGGAGAGAGAGAGCGAGCAGGGGAGGGGCAGAGAGAGAGGGAGACACAGAATCCCAAGCAGGCTCCAGGCTCCAAGCTGTCAGCACAGAGCTCGATGTGGGGCTCAAACCCAGGAGCCGTGAGATCGTGACCTGAGCCGGAGTCAGATGCTTAACCGACTGAGCCACCCAGGCATCACACTCACACTTCTTTTTAGTTCCCTCTTTCCTTTCGGAGTAAACTTGCTTTTAAAAATTCTATTTTTTCTCAATTTACATCTCAGCCATACTTTCTTAACACTAGTTTTTAGTGGTCGCTCTAACGATTATAGCTGCATCTTTAATTTACAGCGTATGTAGAATTAACATTGTGCCACTCTATGTAAAATGCAAGATCCATACAACAAGTCAGTCCATGTGGCCCTCCTTCACACTGTACCGTTGTCATGTATTTTATTCTGTGCATGTTACAAGCTACCTGACACAACGTTCTAATGTTTGTTTTAAAATAGGGAGTTACGGGATGCCCGTGTGGCCCAGTCCGTTCAAGGGCCGAGCGACTGGCTCTTGATTTCGGCTCAGGTCATGATCTCGGAAACCGTGAGATCGAGCCCCACGTTGAGGCTCTGTGCTGACAGCCCAGAGCCTGCTTTGGATACTTTAATTTATTATTATTTTTTAAACGTTTATTTATTTATTTTGAGGGAGAAGGAGAGAGTGTGAGCAGGGGTGGGGCAGAGAGAGACTCCCAAGCAGGCTCTGCACTGTTAGCTCGGAGCCCGATGCGGGGACAGGTCTCACGGTTCCGGAGGTCGTGACCTGAGCCGAAATCAAGAGCCGGACGCTCAACCGCTCAACGGACTGCGCCACCCAGGTGCCCCAACAGGGAGTTACTTTTAAATAAAATTGGACCGTCTTTCACATTCACCCACCAACCCACCATGTAGTACTTATGCATTCTTATGGATCAGCTTCAAATCGTATCATTTGCTTTGGCCTGAAGGACCCGATTTAGCGTTCCTTATAGCCAGCATCGGCTAGCCACAGAGCATGTCAGCTTTTCTCTCTCTGAAAATGTCATTATTTCACCCACCACTTTGAAGAATAGTTTTTCTGAATATAGAATTCTCCACAGTTTTTTCTGTATTTTTACCCTTTAAAAATTTGAAGGATATAATTCCACTTTCAACTGGACTCCGTTGTTTCTGATAAAAAGTTGGTCATCATCTGTAGCTTCTGCCCTCCCTCGTCACTTGTCTAGACAATTCAGCAAGCTCTACGTTGGGGTTATTTTAAGTTTCAGTTGCCAGAAATACCATCTAGTTCTTTGCGGTCTATATCTCTCTACTGGAATTTCCCATTTTTTTCATTCATTCTGTCTACTTTTTCCTTTATAGCCTTGAGTATATTTATAACATAATACATGATCACTTTATGTTGTATAAATTTATGTGAATAGGTGATCCCTTGCCCTTTTGAGGCTTTCTTTGGTTCTTCCCTAGGGCGCCTCTCTTTCAGTCTGCCCTTAGCCCAAGGGCAAAGCCTGTGCTCTAGAGTGTGGTTCTCACTCAGCACACGTGGACTTCAGGCTCTCCCCTGAGGGCCCAGAATGCTCACTGAGGTCTCTCCACCACAGGCGGGCCCAAACTCCGGTGTCTCCCAGCACGGTGTGGCCTCTGTCCTCCAGCCTGTCAGCTCTTAGCCCAAAGCTGCTGCCTCGTGCTGGGCCATACGAAGCATCATGTAGTATGTCAGCCATTCACCCCACGGATCAGGAGGGACCTCAGGGAATCCTCAGGCAGGCACCTGCAGCCCCCAGCTTAATGTGGCTTTTTCTTTTCTGGTCCCACATATTCTCATGGATTCTGTCTCCTTCTGCAGGCCCAGCTCTGATCTCTGCACCATCCATTCGGGGGGGACTGCATTATCTGCCTGGGACCCACCTCTGCACCACGGTCAGCAAGGTGCTCCAGGCAGATTGACGGGGCGGCGGTGTCACTCAAATTACAAATCTCCCTTCTCTTGAGGGACACTACTGTGCTGCCTGTTGCAAAGTGCAGAACAATTGGCCCAAATATTTTGTCCAGTTTTACGTAGTTTTTGTGTGCAGAGAGGTAACCCTGGTACCAGTTAACGTCATCATGGACCGTGGAGGAAATATCTTCTCAAGTTAAACAGAAATACATCCATTAGAATCAGTGAGGTCAGCTCATTCCCTATGATGTAAAGTTGTTTTTCAGCATAAATAAACGTGACGTATTTTCTAAGTTAAGTACCATTTGTGTGGCCACAATCTCTAGGATCCTGAATCTCAAATTTAGTTATGGTGCAGCACTTAAAGTATCTTCCAAGTGAATTAAAGCATCTCAGAGTATTTTCACTAATAAAATTTAATTTTTTTTAATGAACTCCTTCCCGGAGCACCTGGGTGGTTCAGTTGGTTAGACATCCGACTTTGGCTCAGGTCATGATCTCACGGTCCGTGAGTTCAAGACCCGCGTCGGGGTTCTGTGCTGACAGCTCAGAGTCTGGAGCCTGCTTCGGATTCTGGGTCTCCCTTTCTCTTTCTGCCCCTCTCCCACTCACTTTCTGTCTCTCTCTCTCTCTCTCTCTCTCTCTCTCTCTCTCTCTCAAAAATAAATAAACATTTAAAAAAATGTAAGTGAACTCCTTCTGAAATTTTATGAAATGGGTCTGTTTTGTTAGGTTGAAGTATAAAGATCCAGAGTTTACTGATGGGAGAATATAAAATAATAACCAGCAAATTACCTGGTGCCTAATCCCGCAACTAACACGTAAGGGCTTCTCAATTGCACGTTTGCTGAGCAGGGGGATAGACAGAGGAATGCTATTTTAGAAAAGGGCTCTTTAAGTCCCTCTGCTATTTAGTTTGGGCAAGTTAATGAATAATGTGAACACATATGTATCTGTCTCTGGAATAAATAGATGTGCATATGGTGTATGTGTGTTTACATACTCACGTATGAATTCACGCACATATGTGGCCATGGCTTTCTCCGCCCGCTGAGGACTTGCACAGGGATCATTGGAATTAGTGATGAATGAACCCTACTTCTTCAAAAACAAAAATAAATAATTGCAATAATTTATAGATCCCATTATAGCATCATTTGTAATGGGATTTCAGTTTGTACTTTTGGAGAGTCTAATACAGACACTTTGAGATATCGGATCTGGTAGTGCCGAACTCACAGTGTGGAAATCCCCAACACTGCCCTCTGAGAATGTTGGTTTTATTTGTGGTGTTAGATTGTGAGGTTGAACTTAACCAAGTCAGTAGGACTGAAACCGGTCTTCATAAACATAGCTCTGTTTTTTAAGTTTGTTTATTTTGAGGGTAGAGGGTGAAGGGACAGAAAGAGAGAGAGAGCAGCAGAGGGGGCGTGGGGTGGGGAGGGAGAGAGAATCCCAAGCTGGCCTCAAGCTGACAGCACACAGATCGACGTGGGGCTCGAACCCACGAACCAGAAGGTCACGATCTGAGCCAAAACCAAGAGTTGGACGCTTAACCAACTGAGCCACTCAGATGCGCCATGCACGTAAGCTCTTAAACTGGAGGACAGACTCGCAAGCGAGTGCCCTCGTTAAAGGCCACGCTCCTTAGCTGCAAAGATGAAAGCAAGTGTGGACTCTCCATGTGCCTTTAGCTTTGCCCTCCCTGAGTTAAGTGTTAGTTGTCACGTCTTCATCGCGTGTGTTAGCATCGCGTCTTCATCTAGCGCCTCTTCTGCCCCGTCAGCATCAACATCAGCGGTGCCTGGTGGCCTGACCCTGGTCTGAGATGCAGACTGCCAGAGTGACTTGGAAACCTGATCCCCTTTGTGTCCTGGGTACTGTAGTGAAACTGGGAGCTTCCCCCCACACCCAGCATGTCTTACATTCCAGCTCTTTGACCCTAGACGTATGATTTAATAGGGTCTTTGTTCCAAGAGGACCCTGAAATTTAATAAAGGATGTAATGACATATAACAATAATGGTTAATTTAATACAATCCTTGCACACTATGTCCAGAAGTTAGCAGTTAAGTCAAAGTATGATAAAAGTGGGAGGGTGTCATCGGTTTTTGGTTGTTCAGTTGTTTCGTGGTCATTTTATTACCTAATTCTTCGAGATGCTAGAAGTTTCATGTGTTTTCCAGGATAGAGTGTCACATTTTTGTGAAACGTCAGTTACATCTGTAGGGTACCAAGGTTTCAGATACATTTTGCTATGTTGGAAAACAGCATGGATTATATGATATTTCAAGGCTCTTCTCACTCTTGTGATTTGTTTTGGCCTGGAGTACTGTGTTGGGGATCAAGCCGGTTCCAGGATGGGCTGAAATACACAGGCGGCATAGGCCAGGCATAGACTGAGTTAGTGGGTCACGTGCCTTAGGGGCAAGCTATCATCCACCTCCTGTATTTGAGAGCTTTGTCCTTAGTAAAGTCAAAAAAAAAAAAAATCACCTTTAATGGTATCTTCCATTCATAGTTCTGTATTCTACAGAATGTTCCCGAAAACTACGATGTAAGAATATTGTGAGAGTACTTTAAATAGTAGGGTCTAGATCTAGTATTTTCATACATAAGGTGCCCTGCCTAGTCTTCTTAGATGTTTTTACAATCGCATCTCATTGACCGTTACTAATTTCCTTCCATAGGAAAAATGTTCCCGCTGATTCCATCCAAGGTTTCCACAGGAATAAACTGACAGATGTTCAGCTCGCTCAGAAAGCGTTTATTGAAAGCCAGCTAGGTATTGAGCTCTGTGTCAGGTAGCTATGTCAAATACACAGGAATAATTTAACATTTAAAAATTTTTTAATGTTTATTTATTTTTGAGAGACAGAGCGTGCATGGGGGAGGGACAGAGAGAGAGGAAGACACAGAATCCGAAGCAGGCTCCAGGCCCTGAGCTGTCAGCATAGAGCCTGACACGGGGTTCGAACTCACGGACCGTGAGATCATGACCTGAGCCGAAGTCGGCCGCTCAACCGACTCAGCCACCCAGGCAGCCCTAACTTAACATTTTAAAACACCATTTATTTTGTATCGTCTTGGATAGTCTTTGAAACTGCCCCATCCGTTGGTAGCACCCGCTCCCTGAGGCCACGGCCGTGAAGCCCGGTAGAGCGGAATTTGGGCTGGAGTCACCTCCCACCCGTGGAGTGAAGGAAATGTGTGCTGCGCTTGGTGCCCCCGGGGTAGTGGCCTGAGTTGGGTGTGTTAACGACAACCACTGCATTTAGCTCCCAGGACAGGCCGTGACCGGGACGGTGGGGGGGTTCCCATCCTCAAGCGTACGAGGCGGACACCGGGTCCTGCCTGCCCGGATCTGCCTTTCCAGTCCACACCGATGTGCCTCCCTTCCCGGAAGCCTGGACTCTCTGCCCAACCACTGTGTCCATCTCCCATGTGACCCAACCACAGGAGCAGCTACCTCGTTCCCATCCACCCATTCATTTCTTCATCCATTCATCCACTTGTGCCTTCATTGGCTTACGTGTCCACACCCAGCCTCCGGACTTCATGGTGAGCCAGTGCTCCAGGGCGGGGACGCCTGCCTCCCACTGCGCTACAGACTCTGGTTCTGATCCACCACTTTCCCACCCAGACATTGAGCCTGCGTCCGTGAGCTCCGATTTCAAGGGAGCTTTATTTATATCCTGGTATCCTATCAAGTCGTCACCCTGCAAGCCAGCGCTTTGCAGTTGTCTCTTTGGAGAGTCGCAGACGCTCGGGCCCCTGCTCTTACGGATTCCTTGAGGTCTGCTTACGGCTCCGATCTGTAAACGCTGTTCTGGCCAAGAACAGAGGCCCCCAACTCAGCATGCCGATTTCGTGAGAGGCATTCGCCACCGACGTGACACATTTGCCCCAGGAACGCTTAGCGACTGAACGCCGGTTCACATCTCCAGAACAGTTGTGCAGATCATTTAAGAAACGTTAGCCTCCTGTGCGTTTGAAGCTACCACCAGCATTCCTGAAGGTTCCATCCTTTTCTGAGTCTTACTCTCGCCCCTCTCTAGGATGTTCCTTTGGGCGTAGAAAGCTATGAAAGGAAAACTGATTCCTTGAACTTGGAGAGACTTTCACTGTGTGTAAATCTCAGATCTTGTTTTATTTTACTGCCCTATCAGCCATGTGGGTCTTCCTTCCTCTGCCCAAACCCTTTGTTCTTTCTCCCTTGAATGTTATCCCCTCTTCCGTAACAAAGTCCGTAAGCTCAGGATTTGGCTGAGACATCATATCTTCCCGTGTGTCCTTTCCTGAGTCTTCCTGCTTGCACGATATGGTGACTTACAGCAAATTTACCCCATTAGACCATGCTTGAGAGGGTGGGTCTGGGTCATATTCCTTATGGAATCTCCCTCCTAGCAAGGCAACTGGCATATTCTAGGCCTTCATCAAAGGTTGGGGATGGGGGTGCCTGGGTGGGTCAGTTGGTGAAGCGTCTAGCTCTTGATTTCAGCTCAGGTCGTGATCTCAGGTTCATGAGTTTGAACCCCACATTGGGCTCTGGGCTGACAGCTGAGAGTCTGCTTAGGATTCCCCCCCACCACGCTGTCTCTGTCTCTCTCAAAACAAATAAGTAAACTTTAATAATAATTAAGAAAAAGGATTGGGGATGGTGGGTGGGTGGGTGGATGGATGGGCAAGTCAGAAAATTTCATAATCAACTTTAATTTAGAAATGAGGATTCAGACTTGGAGAGGTGAAAGAATAAATTGTACAGTGTTAGGCTTTATCGAACCTTTTCAATTTCTGTAGTTTGCTCCAGCCTATTTTACTTGCTGGTTTAGGAAAGATGATTTTGTGGGGCGCCCGGGGGGCTCAGTCAGTTGGGCGTCTGAGTCTTGATTTTGGCTCAGGTCGTGATCTCATGGCTCGTGAGTTTGAGCCCCAGGTCAGGCTCTGCGCCGATGGCACACTGAATTCTGTGCTTGGAGTTCTCTCTCTCTGCCTCTCTCCCTGCTCACACATGCCCTTTGTGTGTGTGTGTCTCTCTCTCTCTCAAAATAAATAAACTTAAAAAAATTTTAAAAGTCCATCATTGTGTCAAATTGATCATAACTACATCTGAATAAATAAAAGCTTCAGGGACGGAATGAAGTCGGGCCGAGTCTAGAACATGAGTCTCTGAGTCTTCTTCCTTCTTTACCGTTTTCATCTGCTGCTGCTAACCCGCTTTCAATTTATATCTGCCGTTTTCCCCATCAGTCATTCAGTGATATTTTATTGTAGATCTATGGACCATTTGTAACACTAACGACCTTTTCTCCCCGGTAGGATATCTGCAAAGCCCTGTGGTGCCACCGAATTGGAAGGAAATGCGAGACTAAATTTATGCCCGCGGCAGAAGGCACCGTTTGTGGGCATGACATGGTAAGGACCTAATCTCGGGTCATGGGTCATGCTCGGATGTCACAGCCTCTCTACCCACGCGTCTCTCCTCCTCCCGCGCTGGTATTTCCTCATTTCCTATGTGCGAACCTACCCCTGAGTCAGAAGATGGGGTTTAATCTAGATTGGTACCGGGAGGGGGCTCCTTTCTCCTCTTCTTCCTTTCCCGATGATGTAATTGGTGGGCCGTCTGCCACTAATAGATGTGGATGCCAGGCGACAGGTGGCGACCGCATGTATTTAATGAGGGGAAACATTAAACCCTTGACCATATTTTAACCGTGGGCAGCACCCGCATTAGGTAGTGCTGTTAAAGGCACAGAGCATCAATTCGAAGACCCTGGAGCAGACCATTCTGACCTGTCGTCTCCCCTGGGAAAAAAAAAGAGAGGCGGTTCGGTAGAGAAAAGAACTACATAAAGCAGCACATTTATTACTCACTGGTAGAGAATGATGATTTTGTCATTGAATTGAAAGTATCTTAATATCCAAGAGTGTTATTTTGACTCCTTTGATTAAACCTGTGATTTCACTGTTCTTTTTAATATATAAGACTATTATTGAGGGGGTGTCTGACTGGCTCAGTCGGTTAGGCGTCCGACTTCGGCCCCGGTCGTGATCTCGTGGTTTGTAGGTTCAAGCCCCACGTCAGGCTCTGTGCTGACAGCTCAGGGCCTGGACCCTGCTTAGGATTCTCTCTCTCCCTCTCTCTCTCCGCCCCTCCCCCACTCGTGCTCTCTCTCCCTCTCTCTCTCAAATAAATGAACATAAAAAACACATCTAAAATATAAGACTGTTGATAAAGACGGAAATATACGGGACCCAAATTATTACATAACCATGTCTGCAAGGCTAGGCGTGTGACCTTTTCAGTGATGCTAATGAACGTGAAAGAGAATTTCATGCCTAAATGTCACTGGTTCATACGTGTAGATTCCAAAGCAAATATATCACACCCTGAACGTATTTTAATGGGAGCATGGACAGAAAGGGTTAAACGTGTTAGCAGACAGTGCTGACACGTGCTGGATAAATTCTGGTGACACCGACAGAGGGAATGAAGAGCTAGGAGTGCCCCTACGGCACAGACCCCTATGTTTAGTCCCTCAAAGACGGGGGTACTCACAATTAAATCCTTCTAGAGATATAAGCAACAGTAGTTAAATAATTCATACCCATAAAACTCTGGGGCACCTGGGTGGCTCAGTCAGTTAAGCGCCCAACTCGAGATCTCAGCCCAGGTCTTGATCTCAGGGCTGTGCGTTCGAGCCCCGAGCTGGGCTCTGTGTTGGGCTTCGCACTGGGCATGAAGCCTACTTACAAACGAAATGTAATCAATATGCTTTTAGAGTCTCGGAAGAGGAGAGGAACCCTCCGGCGTGCCACAACGTGGAAAACACACATGGTCACGGCACGCCAGGGAATTGGCCTGAGCAGTAAGCTGCAGGTGATCATAACCTTCTGCACTTAGTTGGTTGACATGTACTCTTCAGGTGACAGCTCGCAAAACGAGGCTGCTCTCCAGAACGATTGGCAGAAGCTGCAGCCCATGCAGGCCCCGGGGGGTTCTCAGGTCGCCTGCTTCCTTGCAGGACCAACTCCCTAGCTCTGGCGCTCCCTGAAAATCACCTGTACATTCTCGTTATGTTTTATTTACCGCAAAAGCACAGTCAAATCGGTGGTTCTTGGTATTTTCAGTTCATTTCCCTTGTTGGGCCAGAATACACGCGGGACGGCGTCAGCGCTCCTGTGAAATCTCCCTTTGCTGTTAATTGAGTGCCTTCCTGTGTTACTGGCTGTCGTGCGTCCCTGAGCTCTATCAGTCTAGAAGCATGTGTTCCCAGACGTCAGTGTCACAGTGCTTTGGCTGGTCCCGGTCGGTGCGTTCTGGGTGATTGGCTACAACCATGCCGCTTCTGTGCCCTTTTCTCCTGGGCGGGAGCCTGTTTCCTTCCACCTTGCGCTGCCTGTGAGGCTTGTGCGTGGTGGAAAATGGGGCTGATGTTGATTGCATTTTGTAGCATGAAGCTCTATCCTGAGTACCTCAAATACAGGCGGCCCTGACGGCCACCGTGTGAGGGCGAGTCTGTCGCGGCCCCCCTCGGGCACTCAAGAACCTTTCCAGGGAAGGACGCTGGGTTCCTTTGTTCTCACGCCAGGGGAATCCAGGGCAAGGGGCTGGGACCACAGCCCAAAGCGTAGGAAAGCAGATCCTAGCCCTCTAACAGTCGTGGGCCTCTAATGTAGAATTAAGCCAGCTCTCACGTTACCCAGATCTGACACTCGGTGCTCGGTGCTTGGCCCGTGTGACCACATCAGATTTTTGGAGCAGCCCAGCCTGGTGGTACGCATCATCGCTAAGGTTCTCGGTGGGGGGGGGGGGGGGGGGGGGGGGACACGCAGGCTCAGAGCACTGGAGTCACCTGCCCCAGGCCACACGGCAGCAGGACTAATACTGAGGTTCCTTTCCTCCCCGCTCCCCGAGTCAGCGGCTGCATCTTATCAGGGTGCTTCCCGTGTGGGCTGGGTTTGGAGGTGCCATGCAGACTCCGGGGACAGTATCAGAGCAGGACGAGCACGCATCGCGACATCTCGCTTGCTAAGATGAAGCCTTCTCTCGAACGCCGCGTTGTCCATGAATAAAATACAAATGGTGAGAAACGTGGGGTGGTCCCGGAAACCGAACTGGTGTTGCGGTGGAAATGGCGTGTGCGTACTTAACACATGCCCTTCCCCGACCCGCTCACGGTGGGCTCCCCAGCTCTGTGACCTGCGTGGACTTGATACATAAAGTCGGTGTGCACGTGGACGCACGTGTTTGGGCCCCTGTACCTTCATGCCCACGTGCATTTCCCCCCTCCGACCTCCTTCGGAGAAGTTACGGTGTTTTCTCCTCAGACCTCCAGAAAGTTTTTGTTTAATAATTTTTTTTTTTTGTAGTTTATTTTGAGAGAGACAGAGAGAGAGATCGAACAGGGGAGGGCAGAGAGAGAAGGGAGAGAGAGAATCCCAAGCCAGCTCCGCACTGTTAGCACAGAGCCCAACCTCGGGGTTTGAACCCACAAACTGTGAGATCGTGACCTGAGCCGAAACCAAGAGTCCGATGCTTCACCGACTGGGCCCCCCGGGTGCCCCTAAAAGCACCTTGTAAAGGGACAGTCCTGTAAGGATATTCGGACGAAAGCAGCAGCATTTCACTGGCAAGAATACCAACGGCAGCAGCAATTTCGACAGCAGAAGACCGGAAACCACGCGGATGTGCGTGAAGAGGGCAGTGGCTGAAGAACCCCACCTGCAGAAGGAGAGCCCCGTCTGCACGCTGCAGCAGATGATCCGCAGACAGCCCGGAGGCGGACAAGCAGAACGAACGGAGCATGTGCAGCGGGCCCTCACTGACCAAAAGAAAAGGAAGTCGTCATCTGCACATTTTCTTACCTTAAAAAAAAAAAGAAAGGATGAACCCAAAAGCTGGAAGAATAAACGTAAATATTTGCTGTACTTTTAAAACAGAGTGAAACCACATTTTCTTCAAGAAACCTTTACATGCCAGAAGCAAAAGCAACTGGCCCCAAACACCTGTCACCTTGTTGGCTCGACCAAAACTGTAACAGAAGCATTGTTTCGAGTGGCTTTAAACCCTGAAAATATTTTTCTGAGCCTCAACTTGTTGGTTCTTGCTTTCCCACTTTCTGGGTTGTGTGTTAGAAAGCTCCGACCGGGTGATTTTTTAAAATGGGACCAAACAACCACAGCAGACCCCTGACTTGTCCCTCCCGGTCCCTCCTGGTCCCTTCCGGTCTCTGCCAGCTGCAGGGCCCTGCCCGGAGCCCACAGGAGCCAGCCCTCTGCTTCTCTCAGCTCCTTCTCTCCTCTGACTCGAGGCCATTGAGGAGCAGGTGCCCTGCTGTCTCCTGTGCACCCCCCTCAGCGGGCTGAGGGTGTCAGGGGGACTTCAGGATTTGTTCTAGCACCTGGGGGTGAGGGCAGGGAGGTAACAAAAGAGAGACTTATTTTTTGCTTGTGGGAAAGAATCGAAGAATTGAATGGATGAGGTTTCAGTGCTCAGAATTTCTTATGTTCAAGTTTCCCTCCTTGAATGGTGTTAAATCAAACCACTTGTAATTGCCAGCAAAGGTCAAGTGGCAGCCATCTGATACGTTTTCACCCGACACAACAATGAATAATTGAAGTGTTGTTATTTTCCTCTTGTAAAGTACCATTTTTTCTCTCGGAACAAATCCGGTGGCCCTAACCTTGGAGCCAGACGGGAGGGGACTTGACCCTGTCCCTCACCCCGCAGCCCTCAGGCCAGGCTCTGCTTGGTCCCTGCGGGCCAGCAGCAAGGGACGAGCAACTTCCTTTTCTCCTCTCAGCAGATGGCCTGAAGATTGTCGAAGTCTACACCAAACCATGGGTGGAAAACCAACAGCATTGAACACCACGTGAGATGTGTAGCCTTGACGTGTGACGGAAGCAAAGACAACGTGTGGCTTTGGGCGTGAACTGACATTGACGAGCGTTGCTCTTGAGAAGGGACAGCTGATGGCATCTCCAGCCGCGTGGGGACACGTGCAGCTCTGTGTGGGCTGTGTTATCTCCCCGGGAAGCAGTGTGACCTCTGACCCGCGTCCGCCGATAACCTCCGGGCTCCGGGCTTGGAGCCCAGGTGCTTGGGAGTGACGGCGCAGAGCATCGGCCAGAAATGACAAGGTGTTGAGTCACATGGAACCTCCAGCTGGACGTTTCTACCCGAGGCCCCATCTGCTCTCAAAGAGCTATGAAAAGCACGTTGTTCTCGGAAAGATTGGAGTTCACTCACCTGAGAGCCAAACAATCAGGCTGAACGTTCACGCAACACCACTTAATCACATGTGCTGAATTCCAGCAGCTCAGACGCTAGAAAATGGTTCTTCTGTGTATCTTCCCTCTACGGGGATTTATAAACCGTGCTAGGCTGGAAAAGGAAAAAGAAGCAACATCCACTCACTGTATTTGTATCATACGCTTACCTGAAGGTCAGATGTTGATATCTTGCGCGTTCTACCAAACTCCCCACGGCTGGCATCACAGCGGTGCTGGACCCGCCTATCCACCCATGAGTCACGTCAAGCTTTTTCTCTTTTTTAATTTTTAGTGGTGCCGGGGAGGACAGTGTGTGAAATACGGTGACGAAGGCCCCAGGCCCACGCATGGCCATTGGTCAGACTGGTCTTCCTGGTCCCCTTGCTCCAGGACCTGCGGAGGAGGGGTGTCTCACAGAGACCGCCTGTGCGCAAATCCCAAGTAAGTACGTCCTCACTTCCCTCCTCACGAGCGATTTCTGTGCTGTGAACCTTCCAAGCCGCATGTGTACCTAAATTCAGTAATATCGATCTGTACGTCACGTAGCTGTGTAGGGATCACTGAGCAGGTGGAACCACATGGATGGAGCTAGAGAGTTTTATGCTAAGTGAAGTAAGTCAGAGAAAAACAAATACTGTATGATTTCACTCCTACGTGGAATTTAAGAAGCAAGCAAAGGGGAAAAAGAAGAGGGAGAAAGTGAGAAACAGACTCTTAACTATAGAGCGCACACTGATGGTCACCAGAGGGAAGGGGGGAGGGGGTATGGGTGAAACAGGTGATGGGGATTAAGGAGGGCACTTGTGATGAGCATCGGGTGAGGCATGGAGGTGTCGAGTCACTCTGTCCTACACCTGAAACTAACGGAACCCTGTGTGTTGGCTATGCCGGAATTAAAAAACATCACTGAGCAGGAAAGTCATTTTAGTCAAGTATTTCTCAAACAACGATATCTCTTTGGTATAATTTAAGATGCTTCAAGCGACCTGACCATAGCACGTGATAACAGACCCAGCAGCGATACTCAGGAAGTGGATTTTAGCCACATTTCTACGAAATACCAAGGGTCTGCCTAAAATGAGTATGTAAATCATGAAGATATGGAGAACACAAATGAATAAGCATCAGGAAGAACCGTTTTTTCACGTGGGAAAAAAAAAAGCCAGATGTTGGGTTCTTCATGAAATATATTTACCTTTGCAACATGTGGTTTCACTGTGACCTTCTGTGAGAAGACAGGGACACCAGAAGCGGTCCCCAGTGCGCTGGGGTAGAGGAGTTTCCAAATCCTCCCTTTGCACCTGACTTTGCTTAAAACATGACTCCTATCACGGCTCTTCAGTCCTGTCTTTATCGTGTGACGCTCAGTGGGTCCGCCACGTCGTATGGCTGCGTCCACGTGAATTCTAGGGGGTGAGCCGGGGGTGTTTCCCATCAGCACCGACCAGTGGAAGGTGACTTCAGCGAAGTCCCTGAATGGCAGTCTCAACTCTGCCTGCTGTCAACTCTGCGGTTCTGGGAGAGCCGCCCTCCCTTAGCTTGGTCGCTGAAAACAACATAACAGGAACTGCTCATCTCTTCAATAAGCCTAATTTCCAGGGAGGGGAGAATAGCTGTTAAATGTAGGGCTTCTTTTTGGTTTTAGCGTGCAGTCATTTCGGGGACAGCATGAGTGTGAGCGGGGGAGGGGCAGAGAGAGAGGGAGACCGAGGATCCAAAGCGGGCTCTGGGTTGACAGCAGCAAGCCTGACGCGGGGCTCGAGCTCGAGAACCATGAGATTGTGATCTGAGCTGAAGCTGGACACTCAACCAGCCGAGCCACCCAGACGCCCCAAACGTAGGGTTTCTAATTGCGAAATGTATGTTCCAGACCATCGCACGGAGGGAAGTTTTGTGAGGGCTCAGCTCGGACTCTGAGGCTTTGCAACAGTCAGAAATGTCCCCACGATAGCGTTGACTTCCGTGCGGCACAGTGTGCCGAGTACAACAGCAAACGTTTCCGAGGATGGCACTACAAGTGGAAGCCATACACTCAAGTGCAAGGTGAGTCTTACATCCCCCCTTCTAGGAATAGCCTCGTGCTTTAAAGAATTACGTGACTGAAAACTCTTTAACGAATTACATGGTTGAAATTGTGGCGTTCGGATAGACCACATCGCTATGTGAGGTCGTTGTCACAGGCTCTTCTGCCTAACCCCTTGGCCGCTGGCTTCGTACCTGAACTTGACCAGCGGTGTGGCCAGAAATTAACAAGCAGATAGAGAGTGTGTGCGTCATACCGTGAAATCTTCAAAGAAGTGATGAAACATTCAAAACAGATGGTTTATTGATAAGGGATCAGGGCTTTTTAATTACAAATCACAGTAGTTGAGGGCGATCTCACCCATCGAACACTTACAATTGCCAGAGAATGAAAGAAAAATTTTAGTATCTTTTGGAAAAGCAGTTGACTTTCAAGTGTAGTATATTCAAAACTCTGGTTCTAAACCAAGAAGTTTATCTGCACCATATATAAGATTTTATTCTTCAGTGTGAGAGAAGTACTTATTGTTCTTAAGACTGAAAGAACTTGAACCTGGTAGCTCCGTTGACATAATTTAAAAAGAAATCCAAAGAATACCTAGTCACCTCACTCTTTGAAACTGGGAATACTGTCCAAGCAACGGTCAAGAAATATATAAATCTCATCTGACTTTATAAACGTAATGTTTTCATGCTAAGAACTTTATGAAGTCAGTAAATTCTGGAAGGAGAAGTTTAAGCAGTTTCACACACAGCATTTTTGGTTGTGTTTTTACTCCCAGACTCAGTAAAATGTAAGCCAGTGAGAAATAAGTAGGCAGGAGAAAAAGGAGAAAGAACTTTGAAATTGGGGCCAAAATACGTGTGCTCTTCTGGGCTTCCCTAGCTCAGGAAATAAACACATTCATCATGGAAGCACATACTTGCCTTGATTCTTAGGGTTGTTCAATGGAGTCTCCTCCTGTACAATAAAGAAAATATTTGTGGATGAGTCTTGAGCCCATGAAAATTCCTAAGGCAGACTATATTTTCATCAACTCAGCCCTTCTTTACCAAGAAGAACGAAGGGAAAAAAGTTCATGTGAATTACGTAAATCATAAAATCTTTGAAATAGATTATCAAAAGAAATCGACTGGCTCTGCCACTCTTAAGTATACGGTGATACCTACATTCCCCACGTGTCAGTATTTTTTGACAGTCATTGTGTTTATAGAAAACATCATTCTCTGAAGATTTCATCTAAAAGTTATTCCTTTTATCCGTTTAAAAATATTATAAATTTCATCAAATGCATTAGCTTTTTAAAATTTTTTTTGCTTTAGTGTTTATTTATTTTTGAGAGAGAGAGAGACAGAGAGAGAGACAGAGACAGAGTGTGAGTGGGGGGAGGGGCAGAGAGTGAGGGAGACACAGAATCCCGAGCAGGCTCCAGGCTCCGAGCTGTCAGCGCAGAGCCCGACGTGGGGCTCAAACTCGCGAACCATGAGATCATGACCTGAGCCGAATGCTTAACCCACTGAGCCACCCAGGCACCCCAAATGCACTAGCTTTTAATAAATTTGGTGATTATTTGAATTCTTTTATTACATTTTTCCTGTGAGAATTGTGTATATTGCCACAAAACAGTAATGACCTTTTGCATTTCTGCAAGAGAATAGTTCATCAAACTAGTAAAATAGTCGAACAGTGATGTTGTCGTTCCAGTCAACAAATATTTATTGAATGCCTACTATGTGCCAACCACTGAGTAAAGAACAAGGACAGTAAAGGACACCGTAGAGTAAGAATGGTGAAGGCTTATACAAATGACAAATTAAAAGGAAAAACCAAGCCTCATGAGACAACCATAAAAGAAGTGTCTTTGCAATGAATATTGTGTGGGAGTTATTTTATGGGCAAAAGAAAAAAAAAAAGAAAGAAAGAAAAAAACTTAAAAAAAAAGTCTATCTAAAATTTAGAACAAAAGTGATCAGAGCTTAAGTATCTTTCTTATTTGTGTTTGTGTGTGTATTTCTTTTTAAGATCAGCACTTATGCAAACTCTACTGTATCGCAGAAGGATTTGATTTCTTCTTTTCTTTGTCAAATAAAGTCAAAGATGGGACTCCATGCTCGGAGGATAGCCGTAATGTTTGTATAGATGGGATATGTGAGGTAATAATGATCGTTCATTCATTCAACACACGTCTCC
Source organism: Prionailurus bengalensis (assembly GCF_016509475.1). Classification (NCBI taxonomy): domain Eukaryota; kingdom Metazoa; phylum Chordata; class Mammalia; order Carnivora; family Felidae; genus Prionailurus; species Prionailurus bengalensis. The sequence continues at coordinate 236,995,571 of NC_057343.1, read as the reverse complement.
AGACAGTCTGCTTTGTGTCAGGCATTCCTCTAAGGGGCTAAAGACACCAGACATTTAAATCCCGCCTTTCCCTCCCACTCACAGCCTGGTGGGGGGGGAAAGCCGGATGAACACACATAGAGACACAGGTGGTTTGTCCCAGTGGAGGTGCCCACGGAGGATGGGGAGCAGAGGAGAGCTGATTTTCTCCCCGATGTGGATCTGGGGGATTTGCGGGGTTCCTTGGAGAAGGGAGCTTCCGAGCTAGATCGGGAAGGGTGAGTTGGCCTGGAGGTGTGGGAGAGCCGACTGGGAACACGGTCGGGCTAGAAGGTGTGGCTTGGTAGGACCCGACTCGGGCATCGAGCACCCGGAGGGCAGGCAGGGCAGGGTGCCGAGGGAGGTGAGGGAGCGAGAAGGGGCGCACGGAGGATTTTTATCCTCCTGTCCTGGCGGAACAGACCCTGGGACCTGGATGGAGCTGAGCGGCAGGGTCAGCCGGCAGTAGCTTGGGCAGCGGAGGAACCAGGGGCAGCTTTGAGCCAAGAGATCACTTGGCATCCTGCAGGGACTTGGAAGACAGACAGGGAAAGATTTGTTGGCTAAGTGGCCATAGAGCTGCCTTGGGCAGGGGTGACACGGGGAAGGAATTCCATTATTACACCAAATGGAAGCGTGACCAGATCACATACGTTGCACACGATCGATGGGTTTTTCATTGAAGTTGCTCAGTATGCACACTCACAGAGTCTAAGCACCTCGGTCATCGTTCTGGTCTTCTCTAAGTGAGATGACCATGGTCAGGTTGAGTCGTGCACTGGGACACACACAGGGTAATCCTTTTTCGTAGGTGAAGATCACACTCGGTTCTTTCGAGATCTCTTTCAGATTTCAAATGGCCGAGTCTCTGTCCATTTTGTCTAATTATTAGTGGGCTTGTTAAATATGTCATTGTTTTCAGGTATTCGTCACGACACAGTGTCACAGTCCCTTAAATGTAGTTCTGAAATCCCAAAAGCAGTCACACAGAAGGTTTATTGGGCTGCACAATACAGGATGCCCTGAATTTGTTTGTTGGCGAAACCTGCCCTCGACGGGTGTGAGGCTATGTGTCAGTTTTATTGATCTCGCTTTGCGTGAAGATGTACGTGATTTGCCATAGAAACATCCTTTACGCGTTTCATTGAGTGCTACCCTGGGCCCTGCTGGGACTCTCACATGATGTGCATAATATGTTAATTCCCTTCCTAAAATCCAAAAAAAAAAAAAAAAACAACCCTCTGAATTCTGAAATGCATTTGACCATAAGGATTTCCAGCAAGGAATCATGGAGGAATTGTGATTCATTTCTGAATGGGTTTTTTACATGTATATACTAAACTCTTTGTTAGTAAATATAAAGCTAGTAAGCACCATAGAAATTATAAAGGCCCCTAAAATTCTAAGACAATGAACAAAGATGCCCTTTAAATGATTTACTGCTGGGAATAATTCCCAGGCAGCCTGTGTTCCTTCTCTCCTTTGCACACGGCCACTCAGAGGCACAGCGGCACATTCCAGGGGACCCTCACGTGGACACATTGCTCATCAATTTGTGCTTTGCGTCCACCTGAAATTTACCATTAATCTCCAATATGAAAACCTGATAGATTTAATTTAGGGCTCAGGGTTTTTTTAAATTTTTTAATGTTTATTTATTTTGAGAGAAAGAGAGAGAATGAGCAGGGAAGGGGCAGAGAGACAGAGAGAGAGAGAGGGAGAGAGAGAGAGGGAGAGAGAGAGAGGGAGAGAGAGAGAGAGAGAGAGAGAGAGAGAATCCCAAGCAGGCTTCATATTCAGTGCACAGCTCAATGCGGGGCTTAAACTCACAAAACTGTGAGATCGTGACCTGAGCAGAAACCACAAGTCAGACGCTTAACCAACTGAGCCACCCAGGCGCCCCTTAATTTAGGGCTCGAGATTCTAAGATTGTGTCGCAATGCCAAAGACAACAGCTCTCAGGGTTTCCTCCTTTGGATCTGAGAGTAGAGTTTCAGTCTTGCTGTGCACATACCTGGTATCCAATAAATATTTGTGAACTACTCTGTGTTGGTGAAATGTTCTACTGGAGCGGGGAGGTTTCTCGCTGGAGCTCTGTGACTTCGCTCTTGTCGTCTTTTCTTTCACAAATGACGTGTGGCCCCGGTCCCCCAGAGAGTGGGATGTGACGACGTCCTTGGATCCGATGCCGTGGAAGACTCCTGTGGTGTGTGCAGGGGGAATAACTCAGATTGCACGACACACAAGGGGCTCTACACCAAGCACCATGGCGCCAACCGTGAGTACGAGGACTACGAGGGAGATGTAAACCAGAACCTCCTGGAGGGGACACCTGGGGTTTCCGTGGCAACAGCAGGCATCAAGGGTCCTGAAAAGACCGACAGTCTCCTTCCCTACTCCGCCTGTCAAGCCTTTCCTTAATTGTTTTAAAAAAAAATTTTTTTAAGTTTATTTTTTTTGAGAGAGAGAGAGAGCAGGCGAGGGGCAGAGAGAGAGGAAGAGAGAGAATCAATTCCAAGCAGGCTCCATGCTGTTAGCCCAGAGCCCGATGCGGGGCTCGAACCCACAAACCGTGAGATCGTGACCTGAGCCGAAGTCAGATGCTTGACCGACTGAGCCACCCAGGCGCCCCAACTTACTTTCTTAAAATAAAGAGTATTTATTTCGAGAAAGAGGGAGAGAGAGCATGAGTGGGGGAGGGGCAGCGAAAGGGGGAGAGAGAGAATCCCAAGCAGGCTCCTCACTGACAGTGTGGAGCTTGACATGGGACTCAGTCCCACGAACTGTGAGATCATGAACTGAGCCAAAGTCAAGAGTCGGACACTCAACCGACTGAGCCACCCAGGTGCCCTCCAAGCCTTTCCTTTTGATGGAAAGTGGTTGCTAGGTTACTTGAATTAAAGTGGTTCTTAGGAACAATGAAATTTATAATAACTCTGCTTCAATTAAAAGAAAAGAAAAACACAAGTTACTTCAAGGCCTCATGGCACCAATTGCCAAAATTCTCCTGGTTCCCAGCGTGGATTCTCAAGTTTGAGTTGTGGGGAACCCCAGCGTAGGGATTTTGCCTCGGCATTCTTGAATGAAAATACCACATTCTTCCCACTCCTGTTTCCTTTAACGTAGAGTATTATCAGATGGTCACCATTCCTTCTGGAGCCCGGAGTATTCACATCCGTGAAATGAACGTGTCGACGTCCTACATCTCTGTGCGCAATGCCCTCCGAAAATACTACCTGAACGGGCACTGGACGGTGGACTGGCCGGGTCGATACAAGTTCGCAGGCACCACGTTTGATTATAGACGGACCTCCCATGAGCCGGAGAGTTTGACCTCTTCTGGGCCAACCAACGAAACACTGGTTGTGGAGGTAGGTGCCAGCCTTCTGATTTTCGGGCTGGGATCTGGGATTGTTGCAGATTGACGGCCATTGGCATAACTTCAAGAACACAGAATAATGATTATAGTTTGAGAATGTGTCCGAAGCAAGACTCATCTAAGCATTGAAGGGGGCGGTGGGCTTGTTACCTTTCATCCCCTGGCACCTAATCCGATTTGTATTTACGCACATCACGGGATTCCTGTTTTGGGTCTTTATCAGCCGGTGTTTACGAAAGTCGGCCCCTCTCCCGTACGCCGTGTGACTGTGAGAAGCGGGCACACTCGGGGGACTCTGCCGAGTCCTGTGGAATGGGAGCAGGATGAGAGCCCGAAGCAAAGCCTCAGCAGTGACGTCATATGGGCCCCCATGTGCAGGGAAGAGGCTCACAGGCTGCCATTAGGCTCTTCCTGCGACGTAATATGCCCCCATGAGACTGGGCAGATGGAGGTGACAGGCTCTGGATAGGCTAATGCCCCACCTTTTTGTCTTTCTGTGCACAGTTAAAGTACTTGGTTCAAATGTTGTCCCATCAGCCTACAACCAGTATGCAGATGTGAGCCACCCAGACTCCCCCCACCTGCTCTCGGGACCAGGCAGCCCCCTCCTGTCCTCTTGTATCTTCCTGGGAGATGCTTCCCCGGGGCTCTCCGCACACATCCCCCCTCTGCCTCCCCTCCTGGCCCTGAGCTGTTCTCATCACTTATTTCTCCCTGATGATTTCTCTCCCACCAGCACAGGCTTTAGCTCTAATAATGGCACAGAACAGAGATAGGTCAAGGGCGAAGGTGAGTGTGGCTTATTAGGAACTGTTCTGGATGGAAGAAGATTTGCAAAGGCTCAGGATGTCAGACAGGAGAGCATCTCAGGGGCCTCACCATGCAGCCACCTGTACCTGTCCTACAACACCTTCCTCAACTAAGACCCAAGAGCTGTGTTGTCAGGGGTGGGGGGAATGTGGTGCCGGGTGGTCAGAGAATATCTGACCCCCCCTGTAATATCACATCAGCACCAATAAAGGCTCCCAGACTCAGAGATGGGATTTCTGTCCGGTGATCAATGGTGAGGCTTCCTAAGTAAAAAGCTTTCTCCCTGAGATCAGCGATCTGACACATTCACGAGTGCAAAGGTAACTGGTCCATATGATTGGGTTTTAAACTAGGAGGTGAAGAGTCCAAATTCAAGGTGCTAAGATAGGCTCAACTTGAGAGATCTTCACGGATAGGTGTTTTTCCCCTGGAATGTGCCAGTCGGCCAAAGACCCCTGCATCCGGTCACACTGGAAAGTACGCTGCCGTAGCTTTGACGGGTGGCATGGGTAATATCCACTCATGAGTCCTGACTGCTTAGAACGCACCAGGAAGCGTGAGAGTGCTTTATAGGCATTGCTTTCTGATGGGCTCAGATGGACGGGATTTGCAGGGGATCCCAAGGAAACGCAGGGGGAAATAACCAGATACCCGAGTTAGGTTGCAGAGGTGTTTGAAGCCTTGAAGAGAGGAACACACGAAACGTAAGGCAGACGAGTCGAATGTCTACATTTTTCTAGATGCGCTTGCTTCTTCTTGAGCGTTCGCTTCTGTCTAGAAAGTTCGTATATGTTTTAGAGGATGGACGGTGTTTATCACGTAACCAACTTACTGTTGATGTTGTCACTTCAGTACTATTTAAAAACTAGCTTATATTTATCAGTTCCATTTTAACTTGTTTTCTCTGCCCCCTTTTCATTTTCTAGCTTCTGTTTCAGGGAAGGAACCCGGGTGTCGCCTGGGAGTACTCGGTGCCCCGGTTGCGGGGTGAGAAGAAGCCCAGTGGCCAGCCTCGTTACACATGGGCCATCATTCGCTCCGAGTGTTCGGTCTCCTGCGGAGGGGGTAGGTCACCTCTCACACCTCTCCTGGTGGGGGGGTGCCGAGGGGCCACGGGCACACTGCACTCACGGGTCCACACCACGTCCTGGCAGGCGGCCCCATCCCCAGAGGGAGAGCAGAGGGCAGTGGCCCTGCATGTCACCGGAAGGCCGGGCCTGCCTTCTCTCGTCCATCTATGTCAGCATGTTGCTCTGAGGGAGTCGTTTGGTGAACCGGTTTCTGCTTTGCACCCAAGTGAAGATTTGATAAAGAGTAGTTTCGTGAGTTGAGATTATTCAAATGAAAGTCACTCAAATTCTACGTATCATGTTGGTGATGAGAAGTAGAAGCTTTACCTTGAAAATATTGTGATGCAGACTGAGGTTTGGGTCGAATGGTCTTGCTCAAATTTACTGCGAAGTCCTATATTGAAATTCACCCAGAAACTACAGGAACTTTATGCAAATCATGGTGGAAATGACTAGAAACAGCATGTCAGGAAGAAGAATTTCACATGACAGTCAATGGCTTGGTCATCCTGATACCATAAAAATTGGACCATCAAAGAATGTCTAAAATTGATAACATTGGCTGACAACAGGAACATTTTCAGCCAGAGCCAGACATATGCTCTGGCAAAAGGGTGGCGAGTCAATTTTTCAAATTTGGGAGCCAAATACTAAATTCTAGATTTAGAAAACAGACAAGTTTTGATATGGGCAAATGGATTTCAGCTTTGCGAATTCCAGCTTTTAATGATTAATTAATTTAGACAGTTGTGTCTTTAAGTTCTAGAAAAAGGTACACAAAATGGGAACTTGCATAAATTAAGAATCTAATGAATGAATGAAGAAAAAATAACGGGCTGCCTGGGTAGCTCAGTCGGGTAAGTATCTGACTGTCAATATCGGCTCAGGTTGTGATCTCAAGATTGTGAGATTGAGCCCCGTGTCAGACTCTGCGCTGAAAGACTAGATCTTGCTAGGGATTCTCTTTCTCCTCCTCTCTGCCCCTCCCCTGCTCATGCGCACATGCACTTTCTCAAAATAAATAAACTTTAAAAAGGAATTTAAAACAAAAAAGGAAAATGAATTCATACACTGAGAGGATTATAGAGTTCTTACCCTTTCTTTATTAATGTGATGTATCACGTTGACTGACTTGCAGATACTGAATCAGCTCTGTAGCCCAGGAATAAATTTTGATCGTGGTGAATCATTCTTTGAACGTGCTCTTGGATTCGGTTTGCTAGAATCTTGTTGGGAATTTTTGCATCCATGTTGATGAGAGAAATTGGTCTGCAATTCTCCGTTTTAGTGGGGTCTGTGTCTGGTTTTGGAATCAAGGTAATTCTGGCCTCATAGAATGAGTTTGGAAGTTTTCGTTCTATTTCCGTTTTTTTGGAACAACTTAAAAAGAATAGATGTTAATTCCTTTTTAAATGGCTGGTGGAATTCCCCTGGGAAGCCATCCAGCCCCGAACTCTTGTTCCTTGGGAAAGTGTTGATTACTGACTCCATTTCTTTATTGGTTATGGGTCTGTTCAAATTTTCTGTTTCCTCCCGTTTCACTTTTGGTAGTTTATGTTTCTAGGAATTTATCCATTTCTTCCAGATTGCCCAATTTGTTGGCATATAATTGCTCATAATATTCTCCTGTATGTATTTCTAAAGTGTTGGTTGTGATCTCTCCTCTTTCGTTCATGATTTTATTTCCTTGGGTCCTTTCCTTTTTCTTTTTGATAAGTTTGGCTGGGGGTTATCAGTTTTATTAATTCTTTCAAAGAAGCAGCTCCTAATTTCATTGATCTGTTCTACCGTTTTTTTTTTTTTTTCTTCAACGTTTATTTATTTTTGGGACAGAGAGAGACAGAGCATGAACGGGGGAGGGGCAGAGAGAGAGGGAGACACAGAATCGGAAACAGGCTCCAGGCTCTGAGCCATCAGCCCAGAGCCCGACGCGGGGCTCGAACTCACAGACCGCGAGATCGTGACCTGGCTGAAGTCGGACGCTTAACCGACTGCGCCACCCAGGCGCCCCTGTTTTTTTTTTTTTTAATTTCTGTATCATTGATTTCTGCTCTAATCTTTATTATTTCCTTTCTTCTGCTGGTTTGGGTCTTTATTTGCTATTCTTTTTCCAGTTCCTTCAGGTATAAGGTTAAGTTGTGTATCTGAGACCTTTTTTCCTTCTATAAGAAGGCCTGGATTGCTATATCCTTCCCACTTATGACCGTCAGCCAAACCAATGCAACACTATTTGTTAACTAATTTGAGTTTAAATTAAAGAAAAAATGAATTCATACATTCTTAATAGTTGGTCTAAACGAAAGGCCTGAAGTAAATAGAGGAAAACAAAGATTAATGAAAAAACGTAACCGTTCTGGACAGTTAGCATCAATGTGCTTGACGTGGGCTAACCCTTCCCATTATAAACTAAGAATGAAATATTTCAATCATATTTAAATTCTGACATGAAGAGCTTTTTAAGGAAAAATACTGCTGTGGAGAATTACGTGGGGCCCCCCCTCGCTGGGGATGGGGCCAGACAAGCTGCCGTGTTATGCCATTCAGGAAATGGTGGAACCAGACTATGTTCGTGGGCATCCCCTGTGTGTGACATGGGACAATTAACGTCCAATCTTACTTACTTCTCTTCCCTTTCTCTTCCAATCTGACAACATCCCTCATGCTTCTGCAGATTATACACCAACCCAGAACTTATTCCATAATCATTTGCTTGAAGAATTGCATGGTAAAGTCAGCAAATGTGTTGTTTGTTTTCAGTTTGGATGGAAAGTTGGTGGGAAATTAGGGTTTCTCTCTCTCTCTCTTTTTTTTTTTACGTGTAATTTATTGTCACATTGGTTTCCATACAACGCCCAGTGCTCATCCCAACAGGTGCCCTCCTCAGTGCCCATCACCCACTTTCCCCTCTTCCCCACCCCCCCCCATCAATCCTCAGTTTGTTCTCGTTATTTAAGAGGCTCTTATGGTTTCCCTCCTTCCCTCTCTCTAACTTTCCCCCCCCCCTCCCCCATGGTCTTCTGTTAAGTTTCTCAGGATCCACGTAAGAGTGAAAACATACGGTATCTGTCTTCCTCTGCCTGACTTATTTCACTTGGCGTAACACTCTCCAGTTCCACCCCCGTTGCTACTCCCTTCGGCAAGCAGATGGGGCACAGGATGTATGTCCTTTACCACCTCGTATAGGATGTGGCTCCTCTGAGAGTCTTCCTGCCAGAAACCAGGCCTGCCTGCGTTCCGAATGGAGGGGTACTTCGACAGAAGTCTCAGGAATCGGCCCAGATCACCCAGCAGGCAGCAGGGGTTCAAGCAGCTCCACTGACCCCATTTTATTCCCACCACTGCCAGACTCCAGCGGTACCCGTGTCTCGCTGGCTGGCATCCGTTCACATTCTTTAACAAAGATTATTCTACCAGCGAAGCACAGTGTGTTTTCAAATTGCCATCTTCCTTTTGTAATAGAGCACCTAATGACTGACGGGGACTGCAGTCCCCTGAACACAAGACCAAAATGTAGTGAGGCGAGGCCCCTCACGGTGTGGCCACCTCTTAGTTTCATGACCACTTGACGGTTCAGATTCCTCTTGTTCGGTCTTAACGCCCGCTGTGTTTTCATCCACGTTTAGTAGACTTGTCAGACGTCTCCCAATAGTCTGTAATCACATGGTTATTTGCCAGAGGTTAATGACAGTGATTTATTTGGAGGCAGGGGCTTTTCGTTTCCCAGACTTGATTATAAGTGGATGTCTTCATTAAACAGTTGACCAGAATTCACTGTCTAAACCTTTCTGAACTTTGGCCCTTCAGGATCTGCTGATACCTGATGACACAGGCCTTCTGCCGATAAATCCTTAGTTACTTAAAGTTTATCAACTGCTTCGTTGATTCTGTGCTATGGGAGTCTCACCAGTATCCTGGTGAGAGACCAGGATATTTCAAGGCCAGGATATTTCAATTCTGCATTATAACTGTCTACACGATGAACATTGGAGGCTGATGACTCAGAAAGAATCCAGTCTCTCTTTTTCGGTTGTATGAGAGAACAACCAAATTCGCCAGCAGATCTGATAGAGCACTTGTCTACTGTCTTGGTTTCTCGGTGGCTTCTGTCAGTGCATCGCCCACATTCTCAACCTGATCCCCCGGGGAAAGGGGAAGGTATAGGCACCATTTTCATTTTTTCCTGCACGTGTTCTATTTTTAAGATCTCTAGCTGCATAGACCTTCCAACATCCTGGGTTGCGAAACCTTTAAAGCATTCTTTTCTTAGCCTGTCTCCCCGTGAACGTGATGTCTACAAGGAGGTATTTAAATGACCCAGTTAGGGAATTAATGAATGGGAAGAGAGACACTTGGAAAACTCCCCCACCTCTGGTTTCATTCAAGAAATATTACCTGGCATCCGTGGAGGAAAGATGATGATGATGATGATGATGATGATGATGGTAGTGGTGGTGGTGGTCGTAGTGGTGATGATTTTAAAAAGATCCCATTTCCTTATCTATTCTAATGGGCCCATCTCTCTGTAGAAGATAAGATTTCCTGAAAGACACTGGGCAGATCCGGCCTTTCATCTTTTCTGACAAGCTTTCTCTGCTCCTTTTTTTTTTTTCCTTTCCACTCACTTTTATGATGCAACCACATTTTTTACTTCTGTAATCCTGCTTAGTTGTGCCTTCCCTGGGCTCTCGGTTGGTGTCTCGACATAGGTGAGGGGATAAGGACTTAACACAGAGAGACAGGAAGCCAAGAGTACTGTTAGCACAGGAACTGGCTTTGCTGATTACATCTGAGTCTGAGGCGGTGACTTTTTTCATATGGTGATGTCATCACTAGACTTTTGTTTCTAATGTAAAGACAGCAGCCAGTTCTCAAAATTACTTATGCTGTAATTTAATTTTTTTAATGTTTATTTATTTTTGAGAGAGAGAGAGAGGGCATGAGTGCAGGAGGGGCAGAGAGAGAGAGGGAGACACAGAATCCAAAGCAGGCTCCGGGCTCTGAGCTGTCAGCACGGAGCCTGACACAGGGCTCAAGCTCACAAATCATGAGATCATGACCTGAACCGAAGTCGGACACTCAACCTACTGAGCCACCCAGGCACCCCCTCATAAGCTGTAGTTTTAAAAAAATCAGCATCCGATTCAGTTGGTTCAGTGCATTTCAAATAATCTCAAACCACTGATTTACTTCCAAGTGAAATGCTTATTAAAGTTTTGCTTATAGTTACATTTTAAACTCTCCAAAATGCACGGTACAATACCTGGGGATAATGCTTTTCTTTCAAGTGAAACTATTTATCTGATTCACAATTAAAATTTCTCAGACAAATCTTAAAAGTAGTTTGTAAACCAGCCTCTCTTATACTTTTCCAAGAATATTCTCTTCACCATCTACCAATAGTACAAGTAAGCTTCATTCGTTTAGTGATTAGGGCTAGAAAATGGAATGGGATCATTAGCAACCTTGCCCCCATCTTATTGATGTCAAAGCATTCGTTTATTCCTTCACTTGTGGAGTCAGCAAACATTTGTGGGCACAGATCTGAGCTTCAAACATCTTGAAGCCAGGGGGGAAAGATCCAGAGACTTACTTAATTCCCCTGGTCTGTGAGTTGAACAGTGAAACAGTAACATCATCGTTAGCTCACATGAAAAGTTAGCGTTGCAGCTGATGAACTGTGGTGCATCCGCACACTCCAGCCACGGAAGGAGGACTTCAATCCAGCCCTTCCTCCTTAAATGTGTGAGGTGTTATGCTAAGATAGAGGTCTGTAAAGAAAAATTATATACGCTGGCTCTGTCCTCAAAAACACAAACAATCTGGAGAGAGGAGGGACTCAGGTGTGCGCAGGTCTGAATACGCAGAGGACCGGAGAGCGAGGCACAGGGAGTGAGGGTCCAGCTGACCTTGAACGTCTCAGTCGCAGCGGGGCAGCCTGGGTCGCCCCGAGATGGCCCCCATGCTGTCAACCCAGTTACTCTGCCAATTGGCTGACATCACCCTCTCTTGTCACAACAACCGCTTCAGATGACATCGTCCCCATCCTTACTTTGCTAGAATGCTCTGAATCTTAGAAAAGCGTATATATATTTTTTTAAACTATAACTAAAGGCTGAGCTTGGCCTTCTGGGTCCCAGAGGCCAATGTGAAATGGTTCCCGTTCTTTCCTCCCTGCATTGGGTTACCTTTGAACCGAGTTCATAAAAATGCCTCCGTGTCTTTATCCAACACCCTGATTAATTTCCTGGAGAGAGAGCACCTTCCTCGGGGGGTTGGGCTGTGATGTCCACCCCCGCTCATGTCTCCAAGTGTGCTCAAAGGGCCCAGGTGAAATGGGGTAGCTTATCCCTTGCCAGGAAGCAGGGATCCTTACTTGTTGCTTGAAGCTCCCCAGTTTGGGCACACCTCCCAGATCAGGGGCGGTGGGTTCAAGTGTCGGTCCGAGGTCACGTTCCCGTCACATGGTCACGCCTGGCTCTGCCCACCCTGCTCCTGCTGTGGGGCTTCAAGTCCTGCTGCCCTGGAACCGGAAAGATGGTCCTGACTGCCAACAGCAAGAGGAGCAGCATGTCCCTATGCCGTTTAGGACAGGTCAGTGCATCAGGGAAATCGGAGATTCTGGCCAGTTCCTTGTGAAGCAGAATAGACGCATGAGGACATCAAAGGGCCATCCGTAAATGACCATGACCACCACCCTTGGGGCTCAGGGGCGCATTAGGACACCGTACGCTCAGTGTGACCATGCCAGGCACAGCTGTCACCTACGCACACCTGGGAATCATCTAGACCCTGAGCAGATCCCAGGAATTCACCCACTCTGGTTTCCTTCTCCCTCCTCTGATTTCAAGGACCTTCAGTGCTCATTCGCGACACATCCATGAATCTCTAGCACAAGCGGCAGATATGATGCATGCTTTCCCAGAGACCCAGAGACTGCGTGCGTTCATTTGTGGAATCTCTTCTCGTTTTCCTTAGGTTTCCTACAGTTTTACCTAAATGATCGGTTTCCGTTTCCTCATAAAAGAAGGAATGGGCTTTTGACCCCAGCTGGAATTCACTCTACACTTAGAATTAGTGAAAACTTGGAGATAGTCTGATCAAATCATAGTCTTTCAGACCGTGTACTCCCCTTCCAGACACTTTGGCAAAATGTGAACATTTAAAAATGATTTCCCGAGAGCTGGCCAGAGCCGGTTTCCATGTAAAGGTAGAGGTGAAGCCTGAGTGCAGTGCTCATAAAACTCACCACCTTCCATGGGCAGGAGGTAGCTTTGGGCTGTCCGCAGTTAGAGGCTGGTGCTCTTCGACTTCCTTACTGTATCCTTTAAACGCTATGCTCCTCCTCTCTTACCTGCTCATATGGATCATTTAAAAATATTGACCAGTTCGATCCTGGCATTCCTGTGTACTATGTGATTTTTCTTTCTGACAAGTAGTTGAGCGATTGTAAGCACTGTTGAGAAATTGCTTAGCAGATGTGCCCTCCATCAGAGAACCAATGCCTGAGTCTTAATAAATACTCAGCTACAGGGGCGCCTGGGTGGCTCAATCGGTTAAGCATCTGACTTCAGCTCAGGCCACGATCTCGTGGTTCGTGAGTTTGAGCCCCTCATTGGACTCTGTGGTGACAGCTCAGAGCCTGGAGCCTGCTTCCGATTCTGTGTCTCCCTCTCTCTCTGCCCCTCCCCACTCATACTCTGTCTCTCTCTCTCAAGAACAAATAAACATTAAAAAATAAATAAAAATAAAAAAGGAAGCGTTCAGCTACATGGTTGAGGAGACCCCTTTCTATAGGAAGCTCGCCTGAAACACAGTTATCTATAACCTGCTGTAAAAACAGAACCCAGAAACCCTAAATGCTATTGGGCATATGGCTGTCTGCGTATATTTTTATTTTCTCGGAATATTCAGAAATTTGAAAACACTCAAAGAAATATTTAAATTCGCTTTTATGTCTATTCTCGTTTATACGGGCTGGGGATCTCCATTTCACATTAAGAGCTGGAGCGTTCCTGCCATCTGCAAGTGCATTTGATGTGTGGCTGAGTCGTGCCGTTTCCGTTTTAATAGTCTAGGATTTGGGCATCCCTGAGCCACCCGATAGGCACCTGACCCGTAATGTTTTATGTTGCCCCTGGGGATGGTGAGCCCCCGCAGCCTGCAGGCTGGGGCGTGCGGATACCGTCGACGGCCTAGCCAGCAGCCCCCTCAACCTGCCTTTTCTTTGCTCCTTTACTCATGATCTGATTTAATCATGGGGAAACAGCAGCCAGATATCAGGTGGAGGCAGACGTGGAGGTGAATGGCCATAGCGGATTGATCGGATAATTTCATCTAAGCTCTCGAGTTAATCTGTGCAGAATGCCCAGGATCTGGGCGCCTCGGCCGCGTGGAAAGGGGCAAGTGTCCTGAAGCGGAAAGACGTCTGCGTGCCCCCATCTCATCCTTCCAACATTCCTCCTGAATCGACCATCGCCTTGGTTTGTTTCTCTTTGGTCTCGATTCTCTTCCGCAGCGGTTTCTTCCCTGTGAGTTTTCTCATGTTCTGAACTTTTCCTTGGGCCTGAGGAAGGGACTCCGTCCCCTGGTTTTACCTGCCTGAGTCCTGAGCGTGTGTCTGCCGTGTTCACTCACCAGTGAGGAGCCCCAAGACGCCCCCGGGAAGCTGGTGGTGGTCCCCACCACCCCAGACCAGTGCCACTCTCATTTCCCGTGGCCCGGATGTTCGTGGCCCTGTAACACCTGACCTGGGCGTATGTCTGATTTTGTTCTCTGCTGCCTTCCCTGTGTTTGGGTTCTGTGACAGCGCTGGCGCAGTCTTGGGTGGTGGTCGATTAGTGGCCTTTGCTGCTTTTTATTAGCTGTCGTGTCCTGGGGTCGAACATTGTACCATGGCAGCCACCGCGGGCATGTTTGTCAAGGGGACAAATGCAGGATCTCGACACCGTTTCGATTTACACATATGTGAGGGCCGTGTTTGGAAAGGGTGGTACGGGGTCACCCGCTGTTACCCAGAAACAGGTGCCCTCCACGCCTCCACGGCCAGAAGCTTCCCCGGGGCTCCCGTCCCCTCCCTCTTGCTTCTGGACACAAAGAAGGAAGCAGTACCCGGATGTGAGTTTCATCGTTCAGAATCCGACTTCCCCTGTTCCAGGCCTTTACTCGACGGCCAGTGAAATATAGTTTAGAAAATTGTTCTCCGTGTATGAAGCGTTCTAAAACAGAAAATGTTATGAATCTCTTTCTGCCTCAAACAAAAACCAAAGCAGAGGTTAAAATATCTCCGTGCGTATCTTACAGTGGAGGAAAGGACCGTGTGAGTAGGTGACCCGTGGTGCCTAGATGAGCTGTAACATACAGCGTGATGCTTTTGACCGGACCACCAGGAGTGGAGAGGAGGCCGTGCCTCTTAGAAACCCGCGATCTTACGAGCCACTTAAGCCTTTTACGCCTTGGGGAGCCCATGTATAAAATGAGGATAATGATGTAATCTACCGTCTAGGGTTCAAGGATTAAATGAGATAATACCTGTAAAGCTCTTAACACCTCGGCCAGCCAACTAAATGTCAGGTCCTATTCTTTTCTGTAAACGTTACAGTCCGCCTCAGAAACGGGACAGTGCCGGTTAGAAAACTCTCGAAGCAAGAGGGAGTTACTTAATGATCTTGCTACCCAAGTGGCCCCAGGGCAGGGATGCTGAACACATTCCTCCCTATTTTGCATGATGGTACCATCTTCAAAGTTTCTGGACACACGTGGGGGGGGGGGGGCTGCGTGAGGGCTCGCGGAACCTTGGAGAAGTGTGTGCACGGGTGTGTATGCTTATAAGTGCTACAGCTGAGGGGTCAAAGCACCGCTCACCATTTTCCAGCTGTGGTGTGACAAAGGCCAAGGGGCAGGACGTCGAGGCAGCGTAGGGGCAAGTGGTGTGAACGGAGAGCACGAGGTACCGCCCGGAAGCTTCAGTTTGGGTAACAGATGGCTTAGTTTGTTGGATGCAGCATTTTAAGGAAGATGCAGAGAGGCATCCTGTAAATGTCTTCTGATTTCTCAGCCTCCCCACTGCTGACTCAGGTCGCTGGGCCGGGCTCTGTCGCAGTGCCCAGGATCGGGGAGCAGCACATCACCCTGTGGTCATGGGAAGCCTGGGCCTCCCGACGTGACGCCGTTCGCCCCACGCTAATGCCCAAACCGTCATTGTGTTTGGTAGCCCGAAATCTCTTCCGTGTGGGAGGTCTGTCTTCCCTTTGTCCTCCCGGCTGGCATCTTGGCATCTGTCCTTGGCCGTGTCCCATTCTGTGACACCGGCCTTTACCCAAAGAACGCACTGCCAGAGGTCTTGAGTCCGCCAATCATCCACTTAAGGTGAGCACAAGTCTCTGATGACGAACCCAAGAAGGCCTTTTGAGAAAACACATAGACGCGGTACAGACATGGGGCTCTTCTATTTTGCTGAATATGTACGTCTTGCCGTGTTTCCTGCGGGTGAGGTTACCGATGGGGACACACCGGTGACCTCAGTGGGTTGACACCAGAGGAGCAGACAGGACTTTGAGAGCGCGCTGGGGGGAAGTGCTGAAGGATCTGATAGGCTCCATACAGAAATGAAGGCAAACAGTCAGGGTCGAGAGAGGAAATGGGACTGTTCTTAGCCAAGCCTGTGGGCACAGACTTTCAGGTCTTTGGGCAGAACAAAAACCTCATCTCCTGTGATTCTCTGTAGGTCTGGCTTAACTGTGAAAAGCAGTTTCTTAGAACATAACCTAAGCCTGGTCCCAAGTATCCAGGCCATGGGCCCTGTGACGCCTGGCCACTCCCTAGGGGTACAGGGGTGCAGTCTGGGTCCAGCCCGGGGGGCGGAGCCCCGGTGCGGAGGGGGGCGGACTGGGAGTCTGCCCTCCTCTCTCCCCTCTGCTGGGGCGGGAATTTCCGTGTGTGCGTGGGTGTGTGCACGTGTGCACAAGTTCACAGGTGTGTGTTTTATGGGGCCCCTGTCCTGCTTTCTGGTTCGGTTTTCTGTGTCACTGTGTCAGTCAACAATTGTAAGACGGATCAAAGACAAACCAGACAGTCGGCTCTCTGCTTGGCCTGTGTCCTCCCGCCCTCGGGCACCCCTTTAGGCTTTCGATGCCGAGCCTTCCAGGGGAGACTGAGCAGGAGAGGGAGGGAGAAGCAGGGCAGGTGGGGGGACAGGCTGTGGGCCCTCCCGCCCCCACCTCCCGCTTCCCAGTGTCTGTGACGTCAGCAAGACAGATGTCTGTTTTCCTGAAGGCCCAAATCTGTAGATGTTGTGATTAGTTTTCGCTACAAATGTTGCAAACAGACCACTCTCTGACCCAAGGTCATTGCGAGCATCTTCGTGCATCCCATCCCATGTCTTTCCCACGGGCGCCCTCCCTGCGCGCACCCTTCTCCAGACTTAATGGTGACCTCCTCCCAGGTCCACGCTGTTCGTATCCGTCATCTTGCAGAGGCCTTTCCTAGGTATTGAGTGAACAGCCCATTTTTAATGTGGCCGTTCAGATTCTGGAGCCAGTTCACTCCAGCATCGTTGGTGATGCTTGTAACAATGAATGTAAACACACTGTAACAACGAATCCTTCCAGACGCCCCAGATTCCTTAGTGATTACAAAGTTAGGCTCCATGTTTTGGTGGGTATCCTGAAGGCATAGTTCCTAAAGTCTGAGACGCTTTGATTTGGGCAGAGAACACACACACACACACACACACGCACGCACGCACGCACACACACGGAGTCTTTTTTGCTTGTGGGCACCGATGTGGAGCAGGGAGGTGAGATCTGCTGCATGGAGCTGTAGAGAATCTGATTTCACCCTCGCATCCGGCTGCCTACCAGAGTAAGACGACGGTAGGGGAGATCTTCTGGAAGAGTGTCTGAGGTGCTGTGGGCCTTGCGGGGCCCCAGGCCAGCAGCCTCGGCTTCTCTGGAGAACTTGTTCAATGCAGATCCTTGGGCCCGCCCCACACCTGCTGGAACCGGAGCCCTAGGGCACAGAGGGACCGCAGACGGCTTCTGCGATGCCCCCGGTGTTCTTGAAGCATGCGACAGTTCAGGACCCATGCAGGGAGTCCCTGCTGTTGTGTCTCTGTGAGGGGACTTCTCTCCTAACGTTGTATGGAAAGCCCAGTCGCCAGGCCCCTGCCCGGAGCCCCAGGCAGCCGTCAGAGGCACGGCCGGAACCGCTCGCGCTCAGGAGTCGCAGGGGAATCCGCTTCCCTGGGCAGAGCCGGCTCTGAAAGAACAGGGACTTCAGTGGACGCTGCAGTGATCCAGTAAGTGGCAGCAGAAGGTTGCCCACCAGGGACTGTGATGGCCAGAGGTCAGCTTGATGCTCTCTGGGAGGGGACTTAAGACGGGTTGAGTGGATGGTGAGGGGGGGAGGATTACAGGCAAGAACTTTCCTGGACAACGTCCAGAGTCGGGCTGTTAGCATCTCTGCCCACGTGCTTTCCGTGTCCGGAGAGCTGAGTCCCTGCTCCCTCGGTCCCAGACCTCCTGGTCTTTGTGGCTGCACTTCACCTGCCCTCGGAAGCCAGCTGGAAGCCGGGCCCGGGGTGGCAGATGGCGTGATGGGCTCTGTGGTTTCTCTGTGCGTCCCTGTCCCCGTGCAGCTCGGGTCCCCTCCGCAGGGAGGCTGAATGTCAGCCCCGCTTGTCCCCACCAGGCCACGGGTCCCCCTTGCTCAGTCCTGTCTTTGATCCAGAGGACGTGCTCCTCCTTCCAAAGCTGATGCTCCGTCGACAGCCTGCACCTTGTCACCCGCATTCCTCGCCGCCACCAGACAGGCCCTTCCTCTCCTTCTGTGTCTCCCCCCTTCTGGTCCGTAAACGTGCTCAGGCGTCCTCAGCCTTCAGACAACTCCTCCTTCCTTCTCCCACGCCCTCTCTGTCTCTCCTGCCCTCCCTGCGCACCTGTTCATGAGGACGACATTCCTTTCCTTCCGTCCTGCCCACCAGCCACCGACTGGCACCCTTCTGCCCCTCACCTTTGACACGGCTTCCAGTCCCGACACCATGACCCCTCTCTGTGCCCCACAGCCCACGGGACTTCCCTGGCCATCTTCCGTCCCTCTCCGGCCTCCCCCCTACCCCCACAACCACCCCCCAGGGCCTTGGGCCTCCTGCCTCTGAAAACACATTCCTTCCTGACACTTGCTCACCATCCTGCAAGCAGCAGATCCCTTCTCCCCCAGGTTCCCTCTTGCCTTTCACCACGGGGGCCTTGCTGTCTTCTGCTGCGCAGCTCTGCGCCCCCGTGGGTCTGGTCCTGGGAACATCCTGCTGGACGGTCCCCGGGATGGCCCCCACCCCCCCAGGAACAGATTTAGGCCATCTCAGCGGTGGTGCCTATTCCTCCCACGGGCGGCTGTGCCCTATCTCAGCTCAGCCTGGGTCCCTCGCTGTATCTTCCCTGGTTACCCACCAACCCGCGGTCACCCCCCCCTCTCTGTCTCCGTCAGTTCTCTAGATACATAATCATACCTCCTGAAGCTGCTCCCCTGATGTAATGTTCATATCCTGTCTGCTGGTCTAACTGTATGAGCCAGCGTCTCCAAAATCATCTTCACTCCAGGGGTCATGAGTAAAGTTCTTCTTTATTCCATCCCTTAATGGGAAATTTTCCACTGTTTCCCATAATGTTGGCTTCTCAGCTTGAATAAACATACAAACATCTCTATCCAAATCTATCTAGAAACATAGATATACACAGAAACTCGTACAAATACACAAAATATTGGTGAGAATAAATATTCACCTGCTGCCTATTTTATTAACCTTTTTTTTCAAAATGGAGGGTAAGTTTGTCACGTGCTAAACATTATTACATATACGGGGCAGTTTATGTTTGTTCTCAATCTGTTAAAATTAAGAAATTAAAGGGGCGCCTGGGTGGCTCAGTAGGTTGAGCATCTGACTTTGGCTTAGGTCACGATCTCACAGTTCATGGGTTCGAGCCCCACATCGGGCTCTGTGCTGACGGCTCAGAGCCTGGAGCCTGCTTCGGATTCTGTGTCTCCCTCTCTCTCTGCCCCTCCCCACCCCTCTCTCTTATGTAAATAATAAAAATAAAAAACTGCTTTTCCTAATATTGAACCATCCTGACATTCCTGCTATGAAACAACAGCTGGTGATGTAGCTTCTATTTTTTTCAGTGTGCTACTTGATTCTGTCCTCCCGACTGATTTTCCTTTTTTGCATTAATATCACTAAGTATCATGGGGCTGCAATTTTCTTTTGTGTGCTAAAAGGCACTTTTTTTTTAACGTTTATTTATTTTTGAGACAGAGAGAGACAGAGCATGAACAGGGGAGGGGCAGAGAGAGAGAGAGGGAGACACAGAACCGGAAGCAGACTCCAGGCTCTGAGCCATCAGCCCAGAGCCCAACGCGGGGCTCGAACTCACGGTCGGTGAGATCGTGACCTGAGCTGAAGTCGGCTGCTCAACCGACTGAGCCACCCAGGCGCCCCTAAAAGGCACTTTTTTAATGTTGGAAACCTTTCTTATTTTTTTATGCTCTGGCATGATTTAGCTGGCATTGAAATTCTCTCTTCTTTTACTTTTGGTAGAATCTATTTGAAGCGTCTGAGTCTGTTATGTTTTCAGGAATGAGGTCTTCAATACAGTTTTGTACTGTGTATGGTAATTAGACTGCATAGACTATTTCTCTCTTCTGGAGTTAGTTTTGCTCATTAAGAAAACCAGCTTTTTCTTCAATATTGTAAATGCTGTGTTTACAAATTGGACCAAAGTGCCCTCATTAAGTTGCCTTCACTTCTTCTAAGTGTGCATATTTTCTTGTTCTCATTTCGTGTCTTGCATATTTGTGCTTGTTCCTTATTTTTTCATTAGGCTGGCGTATCAGTGACAGGTGAGCCAGGAAAACAGAAACTTTTCTAGGCATGTTACACAGGAAGGTATTTAATATAAAAGATCGTTTGCTTACAAAATAGCTGGAAAGGGTGGAGGAGTAAAGGTCAGAGAGAAAGACACCATTAGTTCTCACTCTGGCTATTAAAGAATCAGGAGGTTGTGGAACATTCCAGAAATCACCCATGATGATCAGAGCCAAGCCAGCCTCGGCGCAGATGATTCCCAGGAAAGTGCCCGCACTGCTGCAAACCTCATGACTGCCAGGGCCCGTACCAGTGCCTGCTGCTGCCAGGGAGTAGGGACGCAGCCATAACTCTCTGCTGCTTCCTGCATCGGTGGGAATCTAACCCACAGTCTCACGGACAAGCAAGTACAACCCTCCCCCCAAATCAGCTCTTGGAGTTTCCATTTTCCCTTTTATAACTTGTTTGCCCATGTTTGCATCAAGTATTTTGACATCTGTTCATTTTCTAATACATTGATTTCCATTTCAATCTAGATCAACTCTTTCTACTTGCTCAGGCTATCCTTTTTTTTTTTCACATCCTCATTCGACATTACCTTCTTGTGTTTCTGGTCTTGGTTATTGGTGTGAGCATTTAAGGCTATGAATGGTCCTCGGAGTATTACTTTTAGCTGCATCCCGTGAATTCTGCTTTATAGCCTGTTCCTCATTGTTCTTTTCTTAAATGAATTTTTTTGAGCCTACGTCATTCACCCTCCCATTTTGATCTATTTCTATGAACTGCTAAAATGGTCAAGGCAATGGGTTGCACTCCCCCTTTCTTTTCCTAATCATAGACTTTTCTTCCTTATCCGCTTATGTTCTACAGGGTCGTCAATGCAAACGTGCACTCCCCCTCGTAAGGGGCACTTGGAAATGTGTGCAGGCATGATCGCCACGATGTCAGAGAGTGAGCGCTCCTGGCACTTAGTGGGCAGGATCCGGGGTCTTGCCGCGAGTCTTACGATGGGTGCCGCCATGCTTCCCAGCAGATAATGCTGTTGCCCTACAGGCCAGCGGTGCCCCGCTAAGACAAAGGAAAGCCTCCAAAATCACTAGCTAAGAAAATAACTGGCAGAGTTGGAATGTGCACATGCATCAGACTTCCTTTGGGTTACAGATATACATATATTGAGTGCATTCCTAAATTATTTCAGGAATTCCTAGCTCCAGATTTCCCCCTTACCCAGTTCACAGGTAAGAGCCTTGGGACTTGGCAGACATGAGGCGGTCCGGGGTGAAGCCAAACAAATGTGTGCAATAAAAAAGAAAAAGAAGCACTTTAATCAAGTAAACTTGTTTTTTCTGTTTCAGAGTAGAACCAAATTTCGTATTTGTTTGATCGAGAGCCCGTAACTTGCCCGGAACCAACAGTGACCATTAAGGCCTGATGGTTTGTTGAGACTTGAGCGGAAGCGGGATTTCACATCTTTAATTTCAAAACAGGAAATGAAACTGAAGCTGTTATTTATAGAGCCACACCTCCTAAAAAGTCATAGGAGCTTGGTTAAAGAATAAAACAGTACCCTTTCGAATCGACACATAAATGGAGAAAAAAGATTAGTTTTCCTTCTCTTTTCTTTAGGGCACAAACTCTTAGCAGTTTCAGGAAATTGTACTGTTGCTCAGTGTGGCCTCTTACAAATTGGATCATTATGATAAACGGGCTTAATTTCGGGAGTCCCCAAGATTCTTTACAGAACAGCTTAAACACATGTTTGTTTCTTTTTTCTAATTGTATAGTTGCTTATTCCTTGTTAGCAAGTGGAAAAGCAGGTTCATAAAACATTGACTCACATTTCGTCTCTGCATCCGTATACAGGTGAGTCATCCACACGGTGCCCAGCTCGTCCTAAGTCATGTATAAAGAAGGGAAAACACCTGTACTTTGATGATGTTTTGGCCAAGCATTAGCTCCCCCACTATTAACATGTCTGATCTTAGAAGCTACCGAATGTAATGAAATTGGCCCGTCCTGGCAGCGCGGGGACAGACTGACCCACACACGCTACGGGGATTAGAGAGCCAGGCGGCCCATGCTCTCTGCCCTCCAGAAAGACGCCCCAAGGGATGACACGTACATCCTAACCGAACTTGTCCTTGGACACACCGTGTGTCTTGCCCACACCCGCGTGCTTTGAGAGCGAGAGGGTCACTGTGACCATTCGCCAGGACAGATGAGCGCAAGCCTGAGCTAGCCTCGCCTGGACTGTCTTTACTCACTCTTCTGACACCAAGTGGGTGGCCAAGTCTTTGTTACAAACAACCACCAACTTTCCAGCAGCCAACGGGATGCCTACAGTTCAGTTCTGACACCACCTACCTGGAGTCACTCAGATTCTAGAGGGTTAAGGGCTCAGTCCCAGGAGGCTGTTTCCCCTTCAAACACCAGTCGCAAGTACTGGGTGCCCGGGGTACCCCCACTGCTGTGTTGCGTGGCTACAAAGTTGGGGGTTCCCATGATCCCTCCTTTCCGGGTTTGTTCATCTGTCCTCATGAGCACTGATTTATTAGAAAGGAAAGGAGTGAAGGACCAGAGGACAGGGTACAGAGGGAGACTTCTCTAAGGGTCTCTCGTGGTGCAGCTTCTGTCCCTGTGGACTTGGGGTGTGCTACCCTCTCAGAATGCCGATGTGCTCACCACCCAGAAGCTCTCTGAGCCCCGTGGTTTAGGGTTTCCATGGAGATTTTGTAACATAGCCCTGCTTGATTAAATCAGTGCCTGTGGCTGATGAACTCAATCTCCAGCCCCTCTCCCTTCCCTGGAGGGTAGAGGTGGGGCTGAAAGTTCTAATCCTTTATTCCTCCCTGGATCTTTCTGGAGACCAGCCCCATCCTGAGCTCCCCAGGGCCCCAGCTTCCAGTCACTCATTAGCATACAAAAGATACTCTTATAGCTCAGGAGTTCTTAAGGGTTTTAGGAGCCTTGTGCCCGGAGGAGACAAAAAGCCAACACTGACTTCTTACTCTCTCGCACCCCTGTAGCCCCAGACCCAAAGGTCTTGGCTTCTGAGTTTGCCTAGAGCGGTGGTTCTCAAAGTGTGGTCCCCGTTCCCAGCAGCAGCAAAACACCTGAGTGTTGGTGAGAAGTAATCCTCAGTCCCCACCCCAGACCCGCTGAATCAGGAACTCTGGAGGTGGGCGCCGCATTCTGTGTGTCAAGTCCAAGGGGGTTCTGATGCCCACTCAAGCCCAGGAGCCGCTGACCAAAGGACTCCAGAGGAGCGGGCGTTTGGGTCTCATTTAAGGGGAGAAGAAATCTGCCAGGTGTGCCGAGGGGATGGCAGTGGAGGACGAATTCCAGGGAGAGAGGAGACAGCCTGTGGACCGGCTTTGTAATCAGAGGAGCAGGGAGGTCACCGCCGAAGGACACAGAGAGGCTGGGAGGGCAGGGCTAGGAAGCCTCGAGTTTAAAACAAGGAAAGTAGGCTTCTGATCTGCTTAGCGGCATGAGAGTGTGTGTGTTTAAAGGGAAAGGTCCTTGGGATCCGTTTGACATTGGACCTGGAGGAATCCTGGAGGAAGGCGTCGAGTCAGGGGCTACGAGGCTGACCCCACTGACCACATAGGAGACCCTGGGCCCCGGGCAGGTGGAGTTTCAGGAAGCCTGCTTTGCAAGGATGGGTCTGTGTTTGTGTATTTGTTCAACAGCCTGGTCCGTGTGTCCAGCAGGCAGCGGGGGGACCTTAGCCAGAGCTGACAGGGGGCACGACCCTCCTGAGGGGATGGACACACCCCTGCAAGGTCTTGAGAAGGCATGCCAGTGTCTGTGTGTCTGTGTCTGGGCCATGTGTGACACAGTGACAGGACACACGGCCGCCGGTCACTGTCTCAAGGACGCTGTGGGACAGTGTGGGACACACTTCCTTCTGAGGTGGAGTCCAACGCCAAGTTCGCGTTTTGGAGCGCTGCGTCTGTAATCTGCAGGTGCCCGTGATGGGGTCAGGTGTTGGGTTCGGAGCCACGGCCAAGGTGCAATTCTTGAGACGTCTTCGGTACCAACAGTTGTTTTTATTGAAGTACAGGGACAGGATGTGTGGGCAGAAAGAGCTGGCTTAGATGTGTGAGGAGCGACTGATATATTATATAAGATTTTTCTATCAGGGGGCGCCTGGGTGGCTCAGTCTGTTGAACGTCTGACTTTGGCTCTGGTCAGGATCTCATGGTCCGTGAGTTCAAGCCCCGCGTCGGTTCTGTGCTGACAGCTCGGAGCCTGGAGCCTGCTTCGGATTCTGTGTGTCCCTCTCTGCCCCTCCTCTGCGCTCTCTCTCTCTCTCTCTCTCTCTCTCTCAAATATAAATAGACATTTTAAAAAATAGGAATAATTGCAAAATTTACATCAGGGAGCACCAAATAGAAACTACACAGCTTGATTAGAAATATGATTGTGAAAAGTTAGCAGAGAACTGAAAACTTTTATAAAACTGCATGGGTCCTGTGAAACCACCACCTGTGGTCTTACAGCAGCACCTTCTGGGCTTTGGCCCCAGGAAGTGGGTAGTTTGGGGCTCAGACACACGAGCTTGCGTGGTGGTTCCCTGTTAGACCCAGGGACTCCTCTCCTCCCCTGGCTACTGAAGAAAACCAGTTCCCCAGAGAGTGTACCTTTCTGCATTGAAGACATTGACTTGTCTCATTCCTTCTTTCAAAGCGAAGCCAAAATGTCAAGTGTGTATTTTAGAGACGTATAGTTTTCCTTGAGTAAAGAAGAATTCGTCTTCCCACGGCCCCTAGCGTGAGCGATGGCTGTGCCTGGGTCCGTAACCCGCTGTTTCCTCCCTGACACCACTCCTTTGGTCTTTTCCTTGCCTGGCGGGGGGATCAAGTTGGGTACAGGAGGGCACTCTGAGTTGTGCCGGGGCGGCAGACCAGGGGGCCAGAGGGGCCACATCATTTCTAGAACTTAATAGATTGCATTGCGTTAATTTTTCATCAGTACTAGTGTGGTTCTTTCTCTTTAGTTTTCTCTCCGTTGGATGAACTCTTTAGTATCCTCCTTCAAAATGGGTCTCTAGTTAGAGTTCTCTTCGTGTGGTGGTAAAATAGACTCACGGAAAATTCACCGTGTGACCATTGTTGAGCGCACATCTCCATGGCGTTAAGTACGTTCACACTGCTGTCCAGACATCACGTCTGTCCGTGTCCATATCTTTTTCATCTTCCCAAACAGACAATGTGCCCGTTAAACGCTGACCCTCCATTTCCTTCTCTACCCAACATTCTTCTTGTTGGCGAACCAACATTCTGAGTTTGACTCTCCTAGGTGCATCATGTAAAGAATAGCACTTTTTTGGTAAATTTAATGAATTGAAATACTGAACAAATTTGGGCATGTCTTCAAAGCCATAATCAGCCCTGGGGATGTAAGTGGGGGCTGAGAATTAAACGAGCTTTCATTTCAGTCATTTCCATTAACCTCATTCGATACAACACGTTAGTCACGATTGTGAAAACGTCTCTAGTCAGCTTACCACCATGGCAGTATTTAACTCTGAGTTCTCTGGCGACAAACAGCTTTGTGTGTTGTTTTGTCTACGTTTCTGGTTTCTTACCGATTGCTTCTCGAGTGGAAACACAAGCCAGGCATACTGTGTTTCTTTGGAGAAGTGGGCGGTGTTCCCAACTCTGGACACAACAGAAGAGAACTGGTATGTTTCATCCAACGTCTGTTGGCACCAATTACACGACACGTGTCGCCTTTAACGATGTTCAGAGCTAGGAGGGAAATCTGCACGGCTTGGAACTGACGGAATTTACTAATAAAAATGGCAAAGACAGGTCAGGAAAGTCCTGGTAGGTCAGTAGTTGGCTAATTGGTTATGAACTTAAAGACATGCCCATATGGTAGACGCTTTTTCAAAAGAGCTTTCATTAGCTCTTTATCTGTGTTTTACCGCGGGGCACATGTCTCAGTCTTTGTTCTGCGCTGCGCTCTTTCCCGCAGGACACATGACCACCAGAGAAGGCTGCTACAGAGACCTGAGGTTTCCAGTGAATACGTCTCTCTGCAATCCCCACACCCGACCCGTCACAGGGGTGGTCTCCTGCAAAGTGTCCGCCTGTCCTCCCAGGTAAGAACGGCTGTGGTCGCCCAGACAGGTCTCGCAGGTTTGCGAATATACTTGGCGAGCCTCTGGTGCGCCTGCGTCCGGAGAATGGAAGTGCCACGTGCTGCCACGGCATCTGGAACAGCGAAGAGGCAAAAGCACCCAGACCTTCCTGAACGGGTATGTTTGGCGGGAAGTGGTCCCGAGGCTCTTGGGAATAGAAGTGGGAGTTCTCACGACAGCATCCCGTTGGCTTGACTTTTACCGCAATCACTGCGGGCCGGCAGGAGCGATCGTGTACCGTGGCGACAGCAGCGTTTTCCCTCTCCGCCTCTGGGCCTTTTGCTCCGGTCTGCTTTGCCCTACCGCGTGAAACGTGTCGGAGGGACCCGTTCACGGGCCTGCCAGGTGGTGCGGGGCAGTGTGGATGACTGTAGGGCGCACGTGTACATGCGTGTGTTTGCACAGACACGCATGCACGCATGAGACTGAGCTGAGAAAGCCAGGGGGCGCTCTGGCTCCCCGTTCCCCTTCCCCCACCAGGACCGTTGCCCCGAGACAGTTCTCGGTAGAGTGCAGGTGCCCTGTGTCGCTGGGCTGGGCAGGACCCCCGCGAGTGGCCACCGCCCGGCCCTGCCGCCAGCCGTCACACCCTGGGTGCACCCTTCACCTCTCTGGTGCTCAGTCCCCTCAACTTTACGGGGGACGTGTCCCAGAGGGGCTGTGAAAATCCTCTGAGTAACACAACGGGCATCTGACCCCAGCTGGGTTCTCTGCGCAGCCGACGGCCCTAAAATCGGCCCAAGATCATGTCAAACACCTCGATCTTAAAGATGTCCAGCCACTGGCGAACCGATTGCAGGTTTGCTGAGAGATGCCTCAGAAGCATGATGCTTTTCCGGGAGACAGGGACACGCTAGAGGGAGAGAGGCATCACCTCCCTCTGTCTCTGAGCTGTCCGGGTCCCTGGTCACTGGCTCTGGATGGAGACGGGGTTGGCTTATCCGCATCTGAGAGATCGGCAGCTTTTCTCCCACCACGGCGAGTGGGGGAACCCCGGGGGCTGGGGACCCACCGCCTCACAAAACCTCCCGGCTGCCTCAGCTCCACACCCCACGGCCTGCGGTGGGGAGACATGCTGGTCGAAACGGACACGAGGACTCTGGCGCCTGGGACCCGTCACCCCCAGTGCACCGGGCGCCCACCCAGGGATCCTTCCTGGGACCGCGCAGGCTTTTGGGATGGCCACACACCTTGGCACCCGCTTCATATCCCTCAGCCGGCCCGTGCACCCCATGCGTGTGCTGAGCTGGACACTCACTGTGGGCTCTGTGTCCGAGGTGACGTACCAAGTGCACAAAGTCCTGGATAGTCTCAGAGAAGAGTCTTGAGGTTGGCAGAGGGAGGCTGGCACCAGCTGGGCACCATTGGCTGCAGAAATAGCCATACAGGATACGGGGGCACCTGGGGGCTCAGTGGGTGGAGCGTCCGACTCTTGGTTTCAGATCAGGCTGTGATCTCGTGGTTTGTGAGTTCAAACCTCGTGCTGGGCTCTGCGCTGACAGCACAGAGCCTGCTTGGGATTCTCTCTCTTCCCTCTCTCTCTCTCTCTCTCTCTCTCTGCCCCTCCCCTGCTCATGCACACACACTCTCTCTCTTTCTCCCTCTCTCTCCAAATAAATAAATAAACTTAGAAAACATGATCATCCTGTCCAAAGGAAACAGAGGGCCAGATAGCCAGGGTTCCTGCAGCCTCCTGTCGAGTTGGTGCACAAACTTGACTCCTTCTTCCTTCCTGGACAGCCAGTTCTGCACCTGTGTTGCAAGTGACCCAGCGTTGACGTCACTGTGACCTTAGATCCTGGATCAACACCTCATCATGTGAAGATAGGGATGTTTAGAGGGGTTGCCATGTGCACTGAGGGTCTCTTAAGATATCGTGCTGAGTTCTTGCTGGGGCAGGAACTGATGTGGGGTGCCCAAAAGCAGCTGGTTAGCTGCTAGGAGGTTAGCCGTAGAGGAATCCCCTTCACGTAGACCAAGAGAAGTGTGCGCGTGTCATTTTCAGGTGCAGGAGAAACCAGCCTTCGTAGTTACTTGTGGAGGCAGACTCGTCCGAGTCTAGAGCCCCAGAGAACTGGGGATGGTTAGTACGCGTGTGCTGTCGCCCCGCACGTCCGTGAGCGGTTCACCCTCCTGCCGTCCAGCCTGCCTGCCTGTCTGTCCGGTGAGGCTTGTCTAGAAGCGACGTCGAGAAAACACCCAGCCCGGGACTAAGTCACCAGCGCCCGGCTGCCAGCTTGGTGATTTTAAGCAGCACCTAACTCAGATGTGAACTGATAGTGGGGACCCCAGAACAGACCTCTCTGCGTCTGTAACCCATACAGGGCTCAGACCCGGAAGCAGGAGAGGCTGGAGCGTCTACACGGGTTAGAAGGTCCCTCGTTTTTCCTGTAAGTCACCTGTGCAGCCCGCTGGGTTTCTCGCTGGGCCTCCTGTGCTTCCCTGCGGTTTGTCTTTCTGGTTTTGAGGGATTTGCATTCAAACCGTCTCTATGTTCTCTGATATCTTCTGTGCTTAACTTAGGTAAAATCTATTATGTAAGTTCTGTCAAGGACCTTGTGTGCTGACAGAGAAGGCAAAGTTCAGAGCAAATGGACCAGTCGAGGGAAAGTTAGAACCGGGGTGTGGAAACAGCAGGTAGACACAGGGTGAGGTCCCCCCAGAGTCATCTACCCAACAGCCAAAGGCCCCCGTCCATCTGGCTCTTGGGTTTACGTCTCATGTGTTCGAGTATGTGTAGTTTTCTCCGAAGGAGAAGGCTTTTGGAGACAGCCCTAAGCTTGGCCGTAAGACGAATGCCATGCTTTCCTGC
Organism: Prionailurus bengalensis; assembly: GCF_016509475.1. Classification (NCBI taxonomy): domain Eukaryota; kingdom Metazoa; phylum Chordata; class Mammalia; order Carnivora; family Felidae; genus Prionailurus; species Prionailurus bengalensis. The sequence goes on along the minus strand of NC_057343.1, from coordinate 236,966,474 downwards.
TGGGAGATTCCTAACATCCCCCGCAGATAACCGAGGCCCGATGTCTTGTACTACCCGGCCCCAGCTATGTGTGTCACTTCGACGGAGTGGACGGGGTCGGCCAGGATTAGAAGTGCACTCGGCAGCTTGCGGAAAGGCGTGGGCCGTGCAGCCAGCAAGCTGGTTCAGATCTCCCACACGGCTGGCGCTGGCACACTGAGGCCGGCCCTGCCGCGGCCCACGGAACGGGAGAGGAAGAGAAGGGGACCCCAGGAGGCACCCGCATCACTGATGCTCCCGTGGGACGAGCTGGGAGGGGGATGCGGAACATCCCGCTGGGCATCCATGTGGTTATTTGGGGGTAAACAGAGAGCGAGCGTGTGTCGAGGGAATGCACGTAAAAGCTCTTAGCGCAGTACGTGTGCTAAGCGCTCAGTAACCCTTGGCCGTTTTTATTTGTGCTCTAAAAGGAGAAACAAATTCACATCAGCTATTTATTTAGTCTGTGAAGCAAGACTGTCTATGACAAAACACAGAGGAATCAACTTATCTTATGTACGGTAGTGCTTGTGGATCGTTACTTTAACAGTTGACTTGGGGAAGTAGATCTTAATGTAAAAAGTTGTTTTGTCTTCCTCCGTGATGTGAGGCGCATTTGTCTCCTGCCCGGAATACTGGCAACTTCTTGTTCCTGGTTACATGGGCAGAAAAGCCAAGTTTCATTTGTGCAACCTCGAGGGCATGTGCCTTTCTTATTAGAGTCTGTCTGCTGCGAGTGTAGGCGTTCCCTTGTGCCTGTCCTGGGGCTGGTGTTCCCCTGTGCCTGTCCCGGGGCGGGTGTTCCCCTGTGCCTGTCCCGGGGCGGGTGTTCCCCTGTGCCTGTCCCGGGGCGGGTGTTCCCCTGTGACTGTCAGAGCCACGGCAGGTGTACCCAGTGCCTCTGAGAGCTGAGCCCTGTCCTCCCGGTCTAACTAAATGCAAGACACAGCAGGTGCAATCCGGTGTTTCGTGTTGTGCCGGAGGCAGAGTCCCCAAAGGACCGAGAGCAGAGTCTAAAACATCTTAATGCACAGCCTACTTGTCTTTAACTGAAATGAGAAGCTGCTACCGCGTGGGTTGTAGCTCCTGACCTCCCTGTCGGCATCCACATGCACACCTGCATCTCAGGCGCACAGCTGGAGGGCCGTCAAGGCCAGGGCCCTTCCCCGGATGGGCTCCCCCAGCTCGTAAATTTCTACGGGGAGCGGTGGGCTGGGCATCCAGCAGTGTCCTCACTGGAGGAAGCTCATCTTAAAATGTCTGCGAGGCTCCAGCCAGCAGGAGCATCGTGGCCAGATGAGCGGGGTCCATGGTCCCCAGCTGTTCCCCGGGTCTGGGCTCCGCACTGGGGGCCGGCCCCCCACTGGCCCCGGAACGGCCGGCAGCCTGGGCTCCCAGGGCCTAGCCACCTCTGTCTTCATCTGAGCGTGAATCGGGCTCTTGTCTCGCTTGCCTTTGAAACACAAGCCAGCAACCACAGATACTTACTCCCTTTTACATTTCTCAGTTTACCTAAATGGAGTGGCTCTTTGTGTCATTTATCTCAGCTCGTGTCTGGTTTTGGAAGCATGAACACCGCAGCACGGCTTCCCCGACAGTGTACGGGAGGTGCAAGAGGAAATACTTCCCAGATGGGAAGCGGGTCCTTCTTCTCCGTCTCCGCGATTCCCCCAGGAATGCAGCCTACGCTTTAAAGCAGATTGTGACCAAGTATACTTTGTTCTCTCGTGTTATTGAGTCATGCCGAGGCAGCTCTGTAGTCCTCTCCACCAGGCAGACTGTTTCTGCCTACACTTTGGTGACTCCTTACAAACCCGTTGCTAGAATCGTTCCCTTGGAACCAAAGTGCCTCGGTCGGGGACTACATTCCTTCGGTTGCACACCAGAAACGCAGGTGAGGGTTAGCAGATGGACTTTATTCCCGGGTCGTCTCCCACGGCAACGTCTGCAGGGACAGGACAGGGGCAGTGACTCCGTCTTTCGCCTCTTTAGCTACACGCCGTACAAACGTTAAGTGCCCAGTAGTGCACAGGTTACCCAGGAAGGGAAAGAACCCTCATCCCTGGGGTGGTTCCCGCCTGCAAAAGGGTTCCACTCGCAGGGATGCCAAGGAAGTGAGCTGCTGAGTTCTTTCGCATGTCTGAGACACCGAGGATAAATCAGCCGTGGGCGTGTGGCCCCCCACTTGCTTTCATTCTCCGCCATTCCAACTTGAAATTCCTAATCATTCCGCGGGAGTGTTCACAAACGATGTAGCCAGTCCTGCCCGCTAGCCCCGCTTCTGTTGGAGCACTGTTACCTGGAATACGGTTTGGAAAATGATTCGCCAGTGACTGAATCACAGATGTCTCTTGTGACACCACAACGGGAGGTGTGGGGGGTGCAGGCTCCTTGGTGCTGTTTCCCTGTGTTGTCTGCCCCTCGCTTACGGGGTGCGAACCAGTGTGGCCTCGCGGAACAGCCCTCCCAGGTTCAGAGTTGTCTCCCCCTCGCTTAGGGGGTGCAAACCAATGTGGCCACACAGAACAGCCCTCCCAGGTTCAGAGTCTGGCAAGATGCCTTCTCTGGGCCCCGTGCTTCCTGCCCTCCGGCCGCGAGCCCGGCGCTCTCAGGGAGCCTGACGCTGTGGCTCACGCCCAGACATGTCACCTCCCAGAGAGTGGGGGACCCTGCTCACCTTCCGGGGTCTTGACCCGCTCCAGGGGCCCTCAGTGAGAAGGCATCTAACCTCTGTCTGATCAGGGACACCAGGAGTGTCTGAAATTGCCACTCCCTTCAGAGGGATATGGCGTCCACTCGGGTGTGAGGGCTGTGACTGAGTCACCGCGTGTGACGGTCTTCCTACCGAAGATGATGTCTTACTTCCTCCTCACCCCTCCCCAAGAAAGATGTCACTTAGCACCAAAACAATGAATTTCAAACGCATTCAAGGAGCGCCTGGATGGCTCATTTCGTAGAGAGTGCGACTCTTGATCTCAGGATTGTGGGTTCAAGCCCCATGTCGGGTGTAGAGATGACTTAAAAATAAAATCTTGGGCGAATGCCAAATACCCAATATTTCTGGGGCACCTGGTGGCTCGGTTGGTTAAGCGTCTGACTTCGGCTCAGGTCGTGCTCTCACGGTTTGTGAGTTCGAGCCCTGCGTCGGGCTCTGTGCTGGCAGCATGCAGTGGCTTTGGATTCTCTGTCCCCTTCTCTCTCTCTCTGCCCCTCTTTCTCTCTCAAAAATGAATCACCATGTTTAAAAAAGTAAATAAGTGAAATCTATAAAATGCATTCAAGTTGGCACAGACATTGGTTAGAATGTATCTTTTAGGAAAGTCAGGTTACAAGTGTGGACAAACAGAATCTGTCATAGAGCAAGACTGATTTAACTTATTTCTTCAGTCACTTAAATGTTAACACAGGAGCTGAGGGAATACAAAAATTAGCTAGCTTTCTAGATTTGAACTAAAAATCTGCCTTAGGTAGTTCTGTAAAATATTTTGGATTTTAGGAGGTTTTGTCCAATTGTTTTTGCTTTATTCAGTTTAGTTTGATGTGTGCGTGGTTGTTTTATATTTATATGCGTATATGTTTATTTATCCATATGAATAAGGTGGAAAGTCACCTTGAGAATACTTTTATTTTTCAGGGAACTTAGCTGGTTATATACGTTCAATGATACCTAAATTTTTCATAATATTTTTATTATTTTGGTCTCCAGGCCTTAGTATGATTGACTCTAAAATTCACCAACCCCCCCATGTTCAACAATAACTATTCCCTAAATAATACACACTATGACATACACTCCCATTATTTTGGAATAAAAATGAAAAACTAACTTACAGATAGATGACAGATAGATACATAGATACATAGATGAATGTTGGACAGATGATAGATGATAGATAGATGATAGGAAGGAAGGAAGAGGAAGGAAGAAAGGAAGGAAAAAGGGAGGGAGGGAGAAAGGAAGGAAGGAAGGAAGGAAGGAAGGAAGGAAGGAAGGAAAGGAAGAGCCAAAAGGAAGGAAGGAAGGAAGGAAGGAAGGAAGGAAGGAAAGAAGGAAGGAAGGAAGGAAGAGGAAGGAAGAAAGGAAGGAAAAAGGGAGGGAGGGAGAAAGGAAGGAAGGAAGGAAGGAAGGAAGGAAGGAAGGAAGGAAAGGAAGAGCCAAAAGGAAGGAAGGAAGGAAGGAAGGAAGGAAGGAAAGAAGGAAGGAAGGAAGGAAGAGGAAGGAAGAAAGGAAGGAAAAAGGGAGGGAGGGAGAAAGGAAGGAAGGAAGGAAGGAAGGAAAGGAAGAGCCAAAAGGAAGGAAGGAAGGAAGGAAGGAAGGAAAGAAGGAAGGAAGGAAGGAAGAAAAAGAGGGAAAGAAAAGAGAGAGAAAGAAAGGGGAGGAAGAAAGAAAGAAGGAAGGAAGGGGAAGAAAGGAATAAGGGAAGGAAGGGAGTGGAGAAGGGAGGGAGGAAGGAAGGAAGGAAGAGAGGAAAGAAAAAAAGAAAGAGAAAGAAAGAAAGAAAGAGAGAGAGAAAGAAAGAAAGAAAAAGAAAAGAGAAAAGGAAGGAAGTAAGAGAAAGAAAAACTCTTACTACAAATCTTCACCCATATATTCACTGTCCATATACCAATTGGTGCTTCTGGAAATATTTGTTGAAAACTGGAAGCTTCACCCAGAATCACAGCGTTTTGCAGGGAGAACATAGGAAACTGTTTTTAGGTACAACGAGGCCACACTGCTTTACTCTTAAAGCCACGAATTATTTAGAATTACTGTGGTTTAATATTTCCAAACTTGGGGAGGCTCTGCGGTAATTTGTTGTTGTTGTTATTTCAGATGTTATTACATTGAGATCAAAGAAAGAGTTAAAACGGTATCATTTTTTTGCATTTTTGAGACTTCCTTTATGGCTTAGGCATGGGAGCGTTTATAACTGTTCCTGTGGGAACCAAGGAGCGTGTGCTGTGTGCTGGAGTAGGGTTATTCATACGGCAATTCGATCACGGTCCTTATTTATTCCAATATGTTCTTTTCGTCTATCTTGTCTATCTTTTTCTGAGAGAAGTATTTTAAAATCTCACTTGATGATTGCTTATTTTTCACTTTCTCCCGTTACTTTTATTTCATAGTTAATATTAAAATTCCACATTGTGTCGGTGGGGTTATAGTTTCTGCGCGAATTGTTCTCTGTTGCTAAATAATGACCACGTTTACCCCAATACTGCTCTCTAACTTAAGCTATTTTTTCCTCAAGTTAACAATATGGGTTTTGTTTCCATTCCCTTATTTTCACTGTGCCCGACCCTTCTCCGTTCTCTGTGGTTTTAAATGTCAGCTTTACACGTTCACACACACAGTCTGTCTACCAGCATGAGAGGTGACTGCTCTTGTATTTGGGCCCGAGTCTAATTTCTTGTGTGTCTTCTATTTACTGTGCATTTTCTTTGTGCCGTATCGTTTCCCGTCTCCACTGTGTTCTTACGAACTTGTGGGATTGTGTTTATTCTCTCTTATTCCCACGACTGCGAGAAGGTCCGTATTCTCCTTTTTTCACGTCCTGTGCTTCTGATAAAAATAAATAGCTGTATAAATTAGCGTAACTTAAAAAACACCCAGGACACCTCACACGTGAGCAATGTAAAACCCTTAGAAATAAATGATGTGGCACCTGTCGGGAGGAGCACTGGGTGTTGTATGGAAACCAATTTGACAACAAATTTCATTTAAAAAAAAGACAAGAAAAGCTAAATGAAATATGACAGAGCTTAAACTGGAGTGAATCTTACCAATGGACGGCTCAGTATTTTAGAGTGTGAGCGATGCGTCTCTGGGTGGGGGGCGTTAGAAATCCCTGCGTCGGACGCCAGACTGGACAGATCCCCCCCACCCACAGAGTGGGGTCTCACAAGCAGGGCCCCGGGCTCAGTGAAGGCTTCCCTGACAGCAGCGTGGGCTGCCTACACCCAGAGTGAGGTCAGCTGGCAGAGCGGAGCCCCCAAGACAGGACCAGCACGCTGGCCCCAGAAAGACAACACTTCCCCTCCCTAGAAAGACCACTAGCCTGGTTCTGTTCTTCTTGTTGCCAGAAAACAAAACACAATAGACTATGACAGTAAGAAATTGCCCCATTAACCGTGTTCGTTAACAACAAGTGTTTCAGGGTCACTTATTTTTTTCAAGATACAGAGGCCTTGTTTTAAAGCGCGTTGCCCTCTGTAGAGAGAACCTCGCTGACGTTCAGGACCTGTGAAAGGTGCTCTGGTTCTGACTCCGGACTGGTGCACCGAGCGCGTCAGACGCGCTTTCACGTACGGTGACGGGACATTTATTAAGACGCCACCTTTATCTGGATCCTGTGACCTTCTAGCACTGCGTTGGGCTGAAACCTGCCTTCCTACTGTCTCCAAACATGAGGTTCACTCCTGCCATTGAAAAGGACGATCAAGTGGCCACGGAAGGGTTAGGGCTTGCACGGCATCACGGCAGAAAATCATTTCTTCACTCTTCACGGCGCAGTGTGTTGTTTATTCGTCAGATATTTGAGTGACGACCTGGCACGTGCCACCGTTCTGGAAGGTTTGCTACCGAGCCCTGATGCATGGGACTCACAGGGCCAGGCCACCGAAAGGCAGACAGATACGGACGTGTGCGTGTCCAGGGGTGCCCGGTGATTCGGAGGGTGATCCTGGCAGGTCCGGGAGGGAGCGCTTTTTTTCCCTTAGATGATCACAGTAGACTTCTCTGAGCTCTTAGAGACAGTGCCTCATGGGAAGAGAGGGTGGAAATGCTCCAGCCGAGATGGGTAGCGAGTGCAAAGGCCCTGAGGCAGAGGCAGGCCGGAAGTGGGCAGAGAGCAGGGAAGCCTTGGCCTCTGTGGTCAGAGGGAGCCCGTGGCCGTGACCCACGGGGGAGTGGCGGGTGATCCAAGTGTGCACGGCCTTGGAAGCCAAGCCCGGCAGTTTGCCTTGAGTTCTGCTCCTCGAGTGTTGGTAACGCTTGGGAAGGTTGTGAGCACTCATAGCATGGGGCTGGGGACAAAGGTATGAGAGGGAGGTGGAGGAGAGAGGGACAAGGGAGGAAGCAGAGCTGTGGGCACCGCATTTCTTTCGAGGAGTCTTGCCTCTGAGAGCACAGAGGGCAGGGCACAGCGGTAAATGGCCGCGAGGCCCCGCGAAGGTTCGCTGCTGTGTCTCTGGCTTTCACGCCGGAGCTCGTTGTGTGCCTGTGCGCTTTGGGGGATGATCGGGAGGGCAGATGGAGAGAGCAGACGTGCCAGGTGACTTTGAGGGTCACCCTGGGCAGGCAGGCAGAGGGACACGGCTGGGGCGGTGGTGGCCCCTGGGGATAAAGCTCCCCCCTCCTTGTTTTTGTTTTCACAGCAGAAGAGGCTAAGTCATAGGAGCGTGAGGGGAGGTACAGGCGTGGGACAGGGATGGCGAGGCGGGCAGTGTCCCCACTGGGGATGTGTGCGTCCAGGCACCTGGCCGAGGGCCCTAAATGGTGCGTAATCGCCCTGGACACGGGTGTAGACATGGTGGGCAGAGGTGGCTTAACCAGAATTAGGATGAAAAGAATAAAACCAAAACAGATTATACTTCATCTCATTTCAGTGACTCACCAGTAAAAATACGTCTCTCCAGTCCTGCCCGTGGTCTGGTCCCTTGTGTCTCTCAGCTACTGATTGGCGATCTACGAAAAGAGGGGGGAAAAGGCCAATTCAGTTTTAGAAAGGGGGCCTCCCAGACCCTCTGCTGTTCTCCGGGTGCCTTCAGTGACAGTCCTTGGGTTTTGTCTAGTGTTTGAAGATGTGCATTTTGTTCCCAGTCTGGACACCCAGTGTGAGCCCCCCCAGGGCTTGGTTTGTGGCTCCACTCACGGGGAGTCCTGGGGGCCTCCGGCGTCGGGCACCGTGGTGTCCCGGAAGCTGCTGGAAGCATGTGGCTGTGCCCCACACGACGTCTCCCTGCCCATTTCTGTGCTGAAGGACTTGAGATAAACGTACCCCCAGGACCACTGGATGAGGTGTGAAAGCCAAACCATCCGAAGAGCTGTGTTCCGAGAGACCCAACCCGAAAGGCCTCAGAACCAGGGGTCTGCTCAGTGGACGGATGCTGAGGACAGTTTTTTTATCTCAGGCTGGGCTGCTTTCCCGGGCTGTGGGTTCAGGGCGGTGGGGCCCAGGGACCAACGGTTGTGAGGTTCAGAGTCGGTCACGTAAAGCTCTTGAAGCACCACCTTGAGGGAGACGCAGGTTCTGAGACTTGTCCCCCGGGCAACCCCTGCGTGGTGAGCGTCCACACCCACGGGCCCCCACATGTGGACGCCCACAGGGCCACGGGGCCCACGCCGCCCAGGGCCCTTTGGCATTCGCCCTGAGCCGGGCACAGGGAGTCACCTAGTCTGCACACGAGTCCCCGGCAAATTCACATGTTCAGCCAACGAAATAGAAACCACGTGACGTAGCAAATATCGAACAAGCAAGAAAGAAGCCCTTCACACCTGCTAACAGTCCGTGAGTCACAATGAATTCCTGCCCCGAACACCGTTGAACACTACACTCTCTGGGTTTGGGTTTCTCTGTAAATCATCGGATCCTACTTACCAAGACCCAGTGACTCGGCCTCCTTAGCGCGTGATGTTTTCAGACAGTGTGTGCAGCCGACGAGAAAATTAACCAACTCTTCTGCATTTCGTGTGATCAGCCTGAACTGATGATCAGGCATCAGGCATATTTTCCTTTCATGTTGGAAAGCGGTTGAAAAGCCTGGCTCCTGGTATTTGACATGATACGACATTGTTACGAATTACGTTCTTAAAAAGGAGACTCTGGGACTGTCTTCTTTAAAAAAAAAAAAAAATGTACGAGAGGTCCAAGGCCACTCCTGGACTTTCTCTTCAAAGGAAGTGCGGTCCGACCCCTGCTTTCTCAGACTCCGAAGCCAGCCTGAGTGTGGGAAGGCCGGTAGGGGACCCACCTGTGTCCCCCCCCAAGGGTGAGCTCACACTCGCCTGTAGTGGAGGGGGGAGCAGGTGGAAGGGGGGGGTGTCTGTTCCTTTTCTGCATCACTGCATTACAGCGTAGCTCTTGTAAGCCTGCGTTGCTCAGACATCACGGAAATTCTGCACCCTGGGCTCCCCGGGGCTGCTCAGCTGGACACTTGTCCCCATGGCAACTGCTGGAGAGGTTGGCCTTCCAGCTGGTGGAGCCTTCGAGAGGGTTCTCAAAGGTCTTAGTTTTTAAAAAGTTATTTTTCCCACCATAATCCTCTGTTTAGTCTCCCCCCCCCCCCAATGCCACCACTATAGAAAGCATTTCACTGGGGGAGAAAAGAAAGAAAAGGAAAAGAAATCGCAGACATTCTAGGGCAAGGAAAATTGAGCAAATGAGCCCAGTGAACTCCTGTAACCTTCAAAGAGCTTTAGCGAAGAGGGAAACCAAACCACAGTTGATCCTTAAACGGCACGGGGTTAGGGGTGCCAAACTCTCCCACACGCGGTGGAAAATCCATGTACAGCTTTGGCCTCCTCCAAAACTTGACTACTAACAGCCCCCTGCCGACTGGAAGCCTCACCCCTGAAATAAACAGTTGATTAGCACACACTTTGTATCTCCTACGTATTGTGTGCTGTGTTCTTACAATAAAGTAAGTTAGAGAAAAAATGGAAAGAAAACCATAAAAGAAAACACACTCACAGTACTGTGCTGTATTTGTCAAAATAAATAAATAAATAAATAAAAGGAGGGGGGCACCTGGGGGGCTCAGGTGGTTAAGCGCCCGACTTCGGCTCAGGTCATGATCTCACAGTTCGTGGGTTCGAGCCCCGCGTCGGGCTCTGTGCTGACAGCTCGGGGCCTGGAGCCCGCTTTGGATTCTGTGTCTCCTTCTCTCTCTGCCTCTCCCCCGCTCACACTCTGTCTCTGTTTCTCAAAAAAAAATAAATAAATAAACGCTAAAATAAATGTCTTTTAAATCCCCGTATAGGGGGGTGCCTGGTGGCTCAGTCAGTTAAGCGTCCAACTCTTGATTTCGACTCAGGTCATGGTCTCAGGTTCGTGGGTTCAAGCCCTGCATTGGTCTCTGCACTGACAGTGTGGAGCCTGCTTGGGATTCTCTGTCTCTCCCTTTGTTTCTGGCCTTCCCCTGCCTGCTAACTATCTCTCTCAAAATAAATAAATAAAATTTTAAAAAATCCACGTGTAAGTGGCCCCACGCAATTCAAACCTGTGTTGCTCAAGGTTCAAGTGTAATTAACTTTAGAATTTGATACAGAAACTTATTTTGCAATTCACATTAACATGCTTAAGAAGTCAGGTTAGTTTTGGTTGACTCGTTGATGTGTTGTCCTTCCAAAGTGACCTGTAAACCCATGGTTTTGCCAGGCCTGTTTCCAGTTGTAAAGACCTTATAGAGTTTTCAGGTCTAGAAGGAAGATAAGCCTTATGCATCAGTTTTGTCATGTGGCTACGAGATTTTCCGACATATTAACACAGTTACAGAATGTCCAATTTTTCCCATCCTTCTTTCTCTTGGGTTTCTGCTTAAGCAGTGCTTACTTTATTTATAAAGTTTTTTTTAATTTTTTTTAACGTTTATTTATTTTTGAGACGGAGAGAGACACAGCATGAACGGGGGAGGGGCAGAGAGAGAGGGAAACACAGAATCGGAAGCAGGCTCCAGGCTCTGAGCCATCAGCCCAGAGCCCGACGCGGGGCTCGAACTTGCGGACCGCAAGATCGTGACCTGAGCCGAAGTCGGACGCTCAACCGACTGAGCCACCCAGGCGCCCCTAAAGTTTTCAGTAAGCACATTTAAAGGCATGCATAGATTTTTAAACAGTTTTCCCACAACCATAGAGATCCTCAAATTCATGTTCCGTGAATTTATAGACAAATTACATTTTCAGTTGAAATACCGCCTTCGGGACAAGCCCTCGTCCCACTGAAGAAATAGGTTTGCAGGGTGAAAAATAAGACCACATGACAGCTGAAGACATTTTAATGTGGCTTTTTTTCCTACGGGTTCCATTCAGGTCAAAGAGAGCTGAAACAGGAAACAAAATTTTAATGTGCTTCTGACTGTGGTGGCCAGGAATGTAATCACCAGAGAGGAAGACCACAGTCTCCCAGAATGTTTAGATTTGTCTGCATCGAATGCAAGACAAGAGCCCGCTCAAACCTTCCCCTTCCTCTGCCAGCTGCCACATGGCTGCAGTCAAACAAAATTCTAACAAGGGTTTCTTAATTGTTTTAATGCATTTATTACGTGTTTCCTCAATAAAAAAGAAGACTAAAGAGGAGAATTCATTTAAATTCTCTAGGATTTTGTTTCTTACACTACTATTTTAGTTGATTTTTGTTCTATTTAGTAACTACATGCAGCTGACTTAAAAAGTCCTATCGTACTTTGAAGCTTGCCGTGAGAAATCACAGTCCTGCCCACCCACCACTCGAGTCCCAGCCCCAGGGACCAGCCCCATGCGTATTCCTAAATAATCGCATGATCCCCGTGGGTATCTTTCCCCATGTTCCCAAATAATACACATGATCCCCGTGGGTATCTTTTCCATATTCCTAAATAATACGCATGATCCCTGTGTCCCGTGGATTGGTTCTCAATGTTCCCCTCCTCACCATTTCAGCGGGGAGGGTACGGTCCTTTACACCCACTCTGTCCCCCTAACGTGGTGGGGCATCATGGGCATCACCGTCCTAGCCCTGCATCCTTCAGTGTGACTATACCCCCTTGGTAGTAACTGTTCACATTGTTTTCTCTTGGTCCTTGCTGGCTAAGTAGGATACCCTGGTTCTGGGTCCTTTTGTATCCGAAAACTTTATTTTTCTAAGAGTTAATAATTGCCTGAATTTTGCCTACTTAGGTTTCTTTACATAAACCCCAAGAGATATATTAAGTTCATCGATTCATTCCACCATTTTAATAGTTGGAATGTCTGCTACATGCCAGGCACTGGGGATACATTAGCGAGTTGAAAAAGGTCCCTATTGGGGGGAGCTTATCTGAGGAGAGACAGTCCACAATAAACGTAGGACTTTTTTTAATGATGGAATATTCTAGAAGGCGATAGGAATGAAGGATAAAGAGCAAGTTGGAGGACATGGGAGTAGGGAGAGCAGGAGGCGTGGGGTGTCGGGCGCACCTCACGGAGCAGGTGCTGTTTGGACATCGTCCTCATTTCTGTCTGTCTCTTCCTCTTTGTTTGTTTGTTTCTTTTATGTTTCCTTTGTTGCTCTCTCTTTCTCCTCTCCTCTTCTCCCCGCAGGTTATTCCCTCCATATTCCTTTTTCCTCGCAGCTGGGTGGTGGGTTTCCTCTTTCCTGCAGGGGTCTTCCCCTGGCTCCTCCTGGTGCTCGTCTGTCTGTCCGGGCGCGTTGAGACAGGGGCAGGAAGACGTGCGGTGAACATTATCTGCGCTGAGACAGGCCTATTGGCTGCTTTCTGCCACCTGCAGCGTCTTTCCCCCGGGTCCTCGGGGTCCCCAGGGAAGGGTTCTGTCATCAGATGTGCGCCTCTCTGGGGGAGGGGCAGCAGGTGCACCCAGCCCTCCAGCACAGCGGGGCCTCGGAGCCTGCAGTCCTGATGCCTCTCCCGGTTTTCCTGAGCCACAGCTCCAGTGGGAAGCCTCCTTCCTGGCCTCTGTTAGAACCGGGGAGCACGGGGAGATCAGCAAAGGTACTCGGTCCACTGTGTCTCAAGAAAGGCCTCTACTGCTGCTGCTTGGCGTGTCAGTGGAATAGTCCTAAGATCCTGAACACGTGGGTGCCGCTGGGACATTCACTGAAATAACTAGAAGCAATAAGTTGAAGCTCAGGCAATTGAAATAACGGAGAAAAATTACTGGAAATCTTTCCACAAGTCTAGGGTTAAATCCATTTTGTATGGAGGAGAAAAGAAAGCAAGTAACCGCTAGGGTGATCAACACGCCCCAAGTGACCTAGGATTGTCCTGGGTCTGGGGAGCCTCCTCAGTCCCAGGCTACCAGAGTGGTGGTCACCCTGTCCTCACTCCCCACGTGTGACATGAAAACAAATTGCATTATGATAGAAAATGCTCATTCGGCAGTTAGCGACAGTCACCACTGGACCCTAAGCAGTGACTCTGCGAAGAGAGGTAGAAACGTCCAGAGATGCGCGGGCAGGATCTGTGCAGGAATGTTCGTGATCAGGGGGTGACATGGGGCCACTGAACCTAACGCTATAAGGCTCCTCCAGTTTCAAACTCCCAATTTTGCCTTCACTCTTAGAGGAAGGTGTTCTAAATGCTATAAGCCCCAAGCCCTACAAAGCCTGGATCGACCCCAACCATGGCGGCAGTGACAGTGACCAAAGGATAGGGCCCATCATTAATCTAGAATTGACTCATTTCATGCTCCCAAGAACACCAGTCAGTCAGTGCTATTCCCATCCCACGGTAGAGATGCAGAGACTGACCCAGACGGGCACGGGAGATTGTAGAGCGAGGAAATTAGCCAGGGCACGTAAGCCAGCTGTCCGAGAGCTGTGCAAGTATTGAATGTGAGTGAATCAATGTGAACATAGAGTTTACACTTGGTGCCTTTTCCACGTGTGTGTCTGTTAGGAAATTATATGTGTAATTGAAGTAAATAGCACGTGAATATGTGTTAGCTAGTATATGTTTATACATAGGTATCCGTGTGTGTGTATATATAAAACAAAAGTCCTGTAATAAGGACGATCGTACATTCGAGTTTGCTCCGGACAGTTCCAGGTTATGCGCTGTTCCTCTGAAATCAATAGTGTCCTTCCAGCCTCCAACAAAGTGACCTTGTTTGGGTGGTACACTATTGGATCACTCAGCACATAAGCCTTGCTCCCCAGAGAATCGCTCGTGGAATTTTGCTGAGCGCCTTGTCCTCCGCATTTCTGTTACTATTACATAATGTTTAAATTAGTATGCAGCGAAGTTTATATTAACTTTTAATAGAGCCTTGTTGACGTAAGGTAATTCGAAAGTGTTTTCCTCCTCTGATATTCTGAAATATGCACTCACACTCTCTTCAGACATTTTGGTTACATGAGATATTTGACTTTGATGGAAACGGCATGCATTTTGATATGAAGAATGAGGTCTAGGGTTCCGCAGTTTTCTTCCACCATCCAGCGATCTGCTCCAAATGGCACTTAGTGAAAATTCATGTTCTGCCCACTGATCGGGAAGGCCAGCCCCATCACAGCTTAAGTCCACGTATGTCATTGCTTGACTGGCCCCAGTGCCCTTCCCAGTTCATTTTTCCATGCCAGAATCTCACTTTTGGATGACCAGCATCTTATGAATCATGTCTCTTTTTTAGAAATTTTCTGGATCGTCTAGGGTGGTTTTTTTTTGCCCATATGAACTTTATGTTGTCAAGTTAAAAAAATTTAAAAAAGGACCCTTCTGAGGTTTTGCTTGGGATTACATTGCCTTAGTAGACTAATTTAGACAAAATTGAACTCTTAAAAATATGGAAGCTACCTACCAGGAACCAAGTTTTTCTTTGTCACTCCATTTGGCCATTGGGTTCTTTGGGAAGAGGTCATAGATTTACTTACTTAAGTGAATGTGAGCATTTATGTTTTCCTGAATATGTCATACTTTTATTAACATTATATTAATTTATAGTATATAAATTTTATACCATTATACTTTAGTTATGATTTTTTTAATGTTTTTTTTTAATTTATTTTTGAGACAGAGAGAGACAGAGCATGAGCAGGGGAGGGGCAGAGAGAGAGAGGGAGACACAGAATCCGAAGCAGGCTCCAGGCTCCAAGCTGTCAGCACAGAGCCCGACGCAGGGCTCAAACTCACGGACTGTGAGATCATGACCTGAACTGAAGTTGGTCACTTACCCAACGGAGCCACCCAGACACCCCAATTAGTTATGGTTGTATAGAGTCAAATTAATTTTGTAACCAGACACTAAAATTTTATGTTTTCCAATTTTTTTTTCAGTCAGTAATCAAATATATTTTTAAAATATAAATATATATAATAATTGTATATATTTAAGAATATATCTTCTATAGGGGCACCTGGGTGGCTCAGTCCAACTTCAGCTCGGGTCATGATCTCACAGTCTGTGAGTTTGAGCCCCACGTCAGGCTCTGTGCTGACAGCTTGGAGCCTGGAGCCTGCTTTGGATTATGTGTCTTCCTCTCTCTCTGTCCCTCCCCTCCTCATCCTCTGTCTCTCTCTGTCTCAAAAATAAATAAAAACATTTTTAAAAATTTTTTAAAAGGAATATATCATATATTTATTTGGAGAGAGTGTGTGCACGTGCACACGAGCAGGGGAGGGGCAGAGAGAGAGGCAGAGAGAGAATCCCAAGCAGGTTCTGCACTGTCAGCACAGAGCCTGACATGGGGCTTAATCCCAAGAACCGTGAGATCATGACCTGAGCTGAAATCAAAAGCCAGATGCTTAACCGACCAAGCCACTCAGGTGCCCCAGTAATCTTATATTTTTATTTTTAAATTCATTTTTATTTATTATTATTTTTTTAGAGAGTGAGTGGGAAAGGGCAGAGGGAGAGAGAGTCAAAGAATCCCAAGAAGTCTCCACACTCAGCATGGAGCCCAGTGCAGGGCTTGATCCCACAACCCTGGGATCATGACCTGAGCCAAAACCAAGAGTTGGACCCTGAACCGACTGAGCCACCCAGGCTCCCAGTAATCTTATAGTTTTAATATCCTAAACCAATAATGATAATTAGGCTTTCTTTTCTAATGTCTATACCTCTTGTCCACCCTACCCTAGTTTAATTACAAAAGCGTATGCTTCTAGAATAAAAATAAAATGTGTCTGTCCTATTTCCTGATCCTTATTGGAATGTATCAACATTTTCAGTCCCTTATTGAATAAAAGTTGCCCCTTACATTTTGATTTGTTTATCTTATTTTAAATTTTTTTGTAACATTTATTCATTTTTGAGAGTGAGAGAGACAGAGCATGAGTGGGGGATGGGCAGAGAGAGGGAGACACAGAATCAGAAGTAGGTTCCAGGCTCTGAGCTGTCAGCCCAGAGCCCAACGCGGGGCTTGAACTCATGGACTGCGAGATCGTGACCTGAGCCGAAGTCTATAAATGGAGCCAGTCTCCTTCCTCCTGGCCTTGGTCCTAGTGTGTGTTTTTTCCAAGTGCCTTCTGGAACAAGTACAGATAGCTTGTAACGTGACCAGGCCTTTTGTTTTGGTTCTTTCAATGTGTTCGCAGCTTCTCAGCCATTTATTTGTTTTTGGTAAAAGAATCTCTTGTACTGTGTCACTTGTACCTACTTTCCCAAAATCCCCACCATGATTTTTAAATTAAAAAACAAAAATGTCAGAGGTACGTGCTTTGTTTAGAAAGCTGTTGAAGAGTGATCCACACCCATCAAATGGTTATGTGACCTATCTGTGGTTACTCAAGACATCAAGTCAGAATCCGTTCTATCGATGGACAACAGCAGTGTTTACCTCTACCAACAGTGCCGCCATCTTGCCTGCGGAGGGGGATGCTTGTGGGGGGTTCCTCCAGGATTGGCGGTTAGCCACACAGCCCCGGTGGCCACTGTGACCCACATCTGTGACATACCTCCAGCCGGCCTCTGAGTGGTGGGCCTCATGTGGTCCAGAGCACAGACATCAGGGCCAGGCTCCCTGCACCCAAATCCTGGCTCCCCCCACATGCACCTGCATATTGGTGGCGTGTATCTTAGCATTCTGCACTCCACTACTGTCCCGTCTCGGATGGGTGTCATCACTGTACCTGCCACGTGGATTTGCTGTGAGATTTAAGTAAAGTATGTCAGTGATGCTAGCTATCCTTACTAGTATTAGAACTCAACATACCTGATTTGGGCATTGGATTCATCAGCCCATATTGTCTGGCTGATTCCTCGGGACTTGGGACGTATACTGGTTTCTCTAGCACAGTTGGACTTTGCAGACTGTCCAGTGTCGTTTCCTGCTACCCGGTGAGCCATGCGTGAGACATCTGCCTTCAGTCCTCCTCTGGGCTCAGATTTTCTGACACCTTCACTTGTTCTTCTGTTAGAGATCTTTTCCTTTAGTTCAAGGAACTGAATTCCCCACAGATTTCTCTCCCGTGTCTGTGAATGCGAATGCAGTTCTCTCGTGGCTGCTTGTTTGTGCATATGTAGACCTTATGTCATACAGGAAGTTAGAGAAAGACATCACAGGACTGCCTAAACTACCAGACCTGGTTTCTGTGCTCTGCATATGATATTTTCGGATAAATTATCAGAAATGCTACACTGGCTGGCTGCTGGTCCAGTTTAAGTCACTTAAACCAGCTGAGCTAGAAAATGAGGTCTTTAAATATGGGGCTTCTCTCTGCCCTGACTCATTGGAAGAATAGTGAGCATATGTGAAACCATTTAAGTATACAGCAGAGGATTCTCTTATGTCTGTATGAATAATGTTAAGTACCATTGGGTCATTAGGCCCCTTTTCAATGCAGGTTAATAAAATATACCAATTATAATACGGTAAATGTCATGAATGAAATACCGGTCAAGTACAGTCCTGCTCACATCCTCTTTGTCTTCCAGAAGCAATGTTTTTAAGAGCAGTGGATAAATAGGACATTTACACGATTCATCTGATAAGTTATGCGAGGTAATGTCTGAAGCTTTCCGTTAGGATGTCGATTGCAACAGTATCTGACTAATAGTTATTTAGTCAGCTAACTAGACTGACAGCTAGCAATATTATTTAAATAAATAATGTGCGGTAATTTTTCCGTGTTTGGTGTGTGTAAGATCTACCTGATGGGGACAGAATTCACCCAAGACTTAGTAAGAAAATAAGACTCATCTGCAAATGTCTCGAAGGAAAATGGATGCCACTGGCAAAGGTAGTTTCACAGGGATGGGAGCCATGAGGTTACATAAACATTGTGCCACACACTCTGTGCGTTCGTTTCCTGGATCCGATTAAGCTTAATGTGCCACAGTGAGAAATCCTTCCTGCGGAGAATGGAATCCTTCCAGCCTTGTCGGGAGAGAGATGATTCTGCCATCGAAAGTTAACCACGTTATTTTTGGCAGGCAGCTGGCTTTGTGGCATCTCATGGCCAGGAACCTCGTCCACGTCATGTGGTGCCTTCACACCTGGACCTCAGTGTGGAAGCTGTTTGACAGCTTCAGAGATAAAACTTGGAGATTCTTAGATCTATCGTTGTAAAAAAAAATCCTGTCGTGCTGTCATTTTGTGGAAACTAGAGTGAGTATTTGTGTCCACCCTCTTTTCTGTCCTTCACTATTGGATTCTTGCCTGGACCCCTCTGTGTAGGTTTATGGCTCCCGTTCCCATCATTCCATTGTCATTACTGCTTTCATGAATTAAACCAAAAAAAAAAAAAGGCAGGGAAATGCAGTTACGAGTTTTGTTTAGATTTCACATGCTAATCACTCGGAAAGTGAGGAGGACGGCTGGTGGGCTCGACGTGGCCATGCAACCTGGACATGCTTCCTGTCCCTACTACCTGACGGCAGAGAATGTGGTGGAAACTCTGTGCTGCATTTGACATTGACTTCGTGCCAGTCTGCTTCCTTGGTGTCTCGCCTAAAGCCCCCTGGACGTATGACAGCCCCTGGTAACCATGGCGCACAAGCCCCCTGTCGCTGGCCCCAGCTGACCGACCCCGGGCCCAGACCCTCGCGGCGCCCCCACCGGCCGAGCGCATCAGCCCCGGGAACTTGGTGGCTGTGGTCCAGACCCGGTCTCTGGATGCGGCCACCTGGAAAGCATTCTTAGAAAATTGACTTGTGAGTCTGGAGAAGATCATTTCAAAGTCCTTGTCTAGGAGTGAACATCCCAGAAACCTTGAAGCAAACATGCCAGAAAAGCCTGAAACCGTATTTTTACACGCTTCTCATAAAAGGAAGAAAGACGCCACAGCGGGGAGAGTTCACCCTCTATAATAGAACAGAAGACTGACATTCTTTCCCTGGAAGACGAGGATCCAAAGAAAGTGAGTTGGGACACAGTTGTCGGTGAACATTCCATGATTTAAGCTCTCCTTTGCACCTCGAGACATGAATTAAACCACCTACGGGAAGGTCATTCTTTTTAAAAGAAAGAAAAATGGACATAAGTCAGTTGTTGGATACGTAAGTGCATGTGAGATCCGTCGATAGGCTTCCCCCACAGCACCACTAAATAGGCTCCTGAGAGGCAGGGAAAACTATTTCAGATGTTCTAGGCCATCTGATGTCCTGACGGCCCAGGGGAAAACAGTTTGGAGAGAGCAGAGCCCTAAGTGTTTTGACGCTGATTCGATACCGAACCGTTGCGGATTTTTCAAAACAGGCCGCCATGTGCGTAATTGGCCCTAAGTAGAAGTCCGCCTCCTCCTGAAATAGTGAGCTCACTTCTGTGACCAGGAAATGAACGTGCGTAACAAAATTTGCAACTGTCCAGTCAAGATATGCCGTGGCCCCAGAATTCCTAAATGCATGCACTAATTTGTTTTAGAGCTAAGCCACTTTGGATAACTGCCTCCCCTTAGATGTCAGAATAGGTAAGAACGCGGGCTCGCGGGGTTTTCTCCCTGGTCCTGCGTCTTCCTAGCTGTGTGACCTTGGCCGTCAAGAGCCTGAGCGGCTGCAGCAAAGCCTCTCCCACCCCTGGGCCTCCGTGTCCTCACGTGTAAAGTGAGGATTTGGCTGGGACATTAACGGTCCGTGGGGCTAGATGGATTCACAGGGCGGCGTGCCGAGCAGGGGGCACCTTGGGACCCGAACCGTGAGTGAGGACCCAGGCCCCGGAGCTGGACTCACTGGTCCTGGGCGCGACCCACGCTGCTTGCGGGAACTTTCTGTGCGAACTTCGCGATGTAACGTGTGGGGCGTGTTGCTTTTGTTGCTGTTTTCTTGCCGACGTCTGCCTCCCACGATGGAGCGGCGTGCCCTGACCCTGCCGGCCATGTGCTCTGGCCGCAGCATAGGTAGACCTCGCCGAGGCATCACCTCGTGAAAGCATCCTGGCTTCCGTAGAAATAGCCGTTGCTTCCTCGTGTGTGCGATGTGCTCCCTCCTGGTGGTCACAAGTGCGTGTAACTGCCTGGGGCCAGGCACAGCGGTAAGTGAGGCTTTGCTGGGGCGCGGGCCCTTTTCTCTGGGTTGTCTCCAGCTGCTTTCTCACCGCCCTGGCACGCTTCCGTCGTGGCCACGGGGACCGCGTGGCCCACCAGCCGAAAACGTTTACTATCGGGCCCTTTGGCAAAGTGCTTGCCAACTCCCGGGCTAGGTAAAAATGCCTTCCTGGCAAAATGAGTGTCCCCGTCACCCTTGTCCCTTTTCAGGGCAGAACCACGGTGTTCACGTTATTGAGGCAACGTATTCCGGAAAGCCTGAAGCTGGCTGAAGTCCGCAGTCCCTCTGCCCTCAGCGTGGAGGAATCTTGCAGGGGGAATCTTGTAAGTTTGGACATACATCTCTGTTCTCAGCAATCTGGATGACGTGTTTCATCATCCTTTCTCAGGAAAACGGAGCATCCGCAGGGAAAGAAACGTTCTCTAACTAAATGAGTGAATTCGATTTGGGGTCAATAAACACACATGTTCCTACAGCTGGCTTTTGCCTAACTTGTGTGATGCCCCAGCCCGCTATCCAGATGTTTGCGCGATGTGTGTGGCCTCACGGTCGCATTCTCTGAACAAAGTGGGGGAAGGACCACTTCCCTCTGGTGTGTCTCGGAAGCAGCTTACGAGGCCCCGAGATTCTTACCTCCACGACTCGAGGAGCGTCAGCAGTGTCTCTCGGGACTTCAAGTATCCACATCCCTCTCTCTCTGAAAGACCGGGTTTGGGAAATGGACTAGCAGTGGCCTCTCTTGCCTCCAACCTTCCCTCAGAGATCCTGACGCCCACGGTCTTCCATCAAGGATCCTGGCTTTTGTTCTGTTCCCGGGGGAGACAAGGAACACCTGTCCAGGGCCATCTCCGATTTAGTTTAGTGTCATCGAGATAGCATCTGCTTTCCCTTCTTTAGATTATGAGTAAATTCATTCACTCGCCTTTCCTGGGGTGGGGGGTGGGCATTGTGTTCCACATTCCTTCAGCCCCCATCCCCCTTCTGTAGAATGTAGTTCAGAACTATCTCAATGAATTCTCCTAAGTGTGAATATCCTAAATTTGCATACTTTCAACATCCATGATCCCTTTAGCGCATTATTTTTGACCGTGTCAGAGAATCACTCAGAGGTACTACAAGATAAATGTGTGTGTCTTCAACAGATTGGACGAGGCCCCCCGCCACAATCATTGTAGGGGGCAATCTACTGATCAAAATCTACTGACTTCAACGTTAACCTCATCCAAAACCGACCTTCACAGAATCCTCTAGCATAGTGCTCGGCCAAATATCCGGGTTGCACGGCCCAGCCAAGTGGCACAGAAGATGAAGCAGCACCGACCTGGATTCAGCCAGATGTCCAGGAGACAGCAGCTTTGCTGGAGAATCAGCAGTAGATTTGGTGGGACGTGGACGGGGCCAGAGGAAGGAAGCCGAAGGGTTCCACTCCCTGAAATGCGCCCTCGGGACAGCAGGGGCAGAGGTAGGGGCTGCTGCTCTTGGCTCACATGGATATGCTCTGTGAGCAGGGCTTCGTAGGGGCGAGGAGCTCCCCCAGCAAGATTCAGGGCTTCTCACCAGATAGAAGAGAGGTTTGCATTCGACCCACTGAAGGAAAAAGTGGAGTCAGGGAAAAATCGCTTAAAAATATGCACACACACTGAAGCTTCATTTTCACTTAAAACCCGTAAGTGTGCATCCGCATTCTCATTCTTATGGCCAAAAGCTCACTGGGAGGAGGGCCTGCTTGTTAAAGATCCGAACGGATTATTTGCGATCAAACGCCCATTACTTACGGTGCCTTGTTCGAGGGTTCTTTTCTTTGTGTTTTTTTTTTTTTAAGAGAAAGTTGGAACTTGTCCCCTCGTGTGAATGCACAATCATTTTACATTTGTAATTTTTCTCCATGTTTTAGTTTGTCCTCAGCCTCGCCCTAAGCGGACAGCAGTTCTGCTTAATGACTGGTCTGCACTGAGTCATTCCGGAGATTCGCCTTTGTTTTCATAGAAACGGGCTTCTCGGTTTTCGTGCTCGCGTCTCATCGAGCTACACCAAATTTAATTACGTTCCGTAATTCCAATACCAAGTTCAGCTGGCAGAGGCCGACCCGAGGGTGGGCTCGGCTGCGTCCCGTGTGCTCCCATGTCGCCGGGTGGTGGCGGAGGGATGCTGACCATCCCGGGCGGCCCGCTCACCCGGCACTCAGCGTGGTGTGTGCGGTGGCTGGGGTGTTTCTCCAAGAGAGTGGAAAGACCTGATGAGTCTGGCGGGCCAGTTCAGAGTAAGTGGAGAAGGAGCTGTCATGAGGCTGGCAGTGAACCAGTGGCAGGGAGGAGCCCGTTGCGGGCAGTGTGTCTGGCGTCCAGAGAAAGCAGACTCGCCAGGAGTGTGTGCGCAACTGCTTTGTCCTCCTGAGGGCGGAACTGAGCCGTCTCAGGTAGGAGGTTATACCGGCCCCGCCCGGCCGAGAGCCAGCCGTCTGCTTGGGGGGCAGGTGCACAGGAGAGATCTTTGTAAGCCGTGTGGTCTCCCCCGTCACGAACACATCCCTCACCACAGCCTGCCACAGCCGAGTATAAAATGTACGTCTGCAAGACTTTGCACCGTGGAGCGGTGCTTGGACGGGGATGTGTCCACATTTCTCCAGAGGGGTTGTTTGGGAAGGTTGGAAAAGTATCAGTTCTGGGCATGGTTACCTTCCCTTGTCAGAGATGTTTATTTCAAGGTTGGAAGTGTCCACGTACAAGCAAGCAGGTCTGGTGCTGCCCAGCTCCTCGGCTGCTTGGGTTCCGGGATGGTCCTCCTGGGAAGGAGCCTAAGCCTAGGCGACTTTGCACTCCCATCACCCAGCTGCCGGGTCTGGGGCCAGGACCCGGCTCCAGGGCCCGGTCTTAACAACCAGGAGCGCTACACAGAGCCGGGGCGCCGGTCCACAGGGGAACCTGGGTGGGCTCTCCTAACTCGTCAGCGATCGGGAATGGAGGTACCTGCCTTCCTCCAGAAGAATCTGTTCACCAGGCTTCTCAGCCCCGGGTTTTATCCGCCCGTCCTAATTCTCTTAATAGTTCAAAAATAACATCAGTTCGACACTAATGCAGGGGAAGGAGGGCAGTTACGAACGGCAGGGGCAGGTGCCCTGAACCCTTCCAAAGAGCGGGGGCTGCCTGCCTGCCTTCGAGTCCGTGTTTCTGGCGCTGCTCGCCATCCAGGCCACCAGGCCGGGGAAGGGAGGGATTTGTAAAAGTCCACACTCCCGACGCCCACCCCTGAGGTCTGGCTCCCGTGAAGGGAGGAGAGACCAGGAACGCAGCGGTGTTGGAGAACCCCGCCAGCCAGCTGCAGTTTGGGAACCGGTGCCTTCGCACAGGCTGGGCCACAGGCAGAGGCCAAGGTCCCGTCGGCCCCTCTGCACGCTCCCCGGGCATGAGAATTGGGGCTGGTGAACCCGGCTGAGTGGAGGGCGGACCTCCCACGCCCGCAGCGCCCAGCTCCGGGTGCAGCCTGGCGGGGATTGCCGGCTTGTCGGCTCTGTGTAGTCACCACCCAGATTTGCTCACTCTTCGCACAAGTGTGTGTCATGTAGGCAGCTGGCTCGGCGGCCGGGTGCCGAACGGGTGTGGACAGCAGCGGGAGGGAGGTGCCCCACGGAAAGGGCGTTCGTCCTCCAAGCAGAGAGCAGCCCTGGCGTCCCACCCATCCCTGTCGCCTTTGCAACCACGTGAGCGGCTGTCCTCGCTTCCCGGGACTCAGTTTCCCCCTATGTAAGGCAGGCTGGTGAAGTCAGTCCTTCCCAGCTCTGACGCTCAGCTTCTTGTTCCCGGTTTTCCGTGCGGGAGTGGCGGCACAGGGGACCAGCACGTCGTCGTCACACAGACTCTAACGATCGCCCTGTGACTTTTCATGAGTTTCGCATTTGAGTTAACAGCACACAGACCCTCTCCGTGGTGCGCAGAGAGAGCACCTTCAGGGGAAGGATTTTTGCTGGTGCAGAATTAGAAAGGGGGGGGGGGGAGGGCGGGCTCAGTTTCTCCAGCCTGTGTGTGCCTCAGATTCCACGGTCCCTGATTTTCCCACGTACACGGGCGCTCCACAGATCCTCCTAATTCTTCTTTAGACAACACCTGACGGCAGGATGGCGAGACAGGAAAATCTGGCACAAATAGCATGTCGGCCCCCGAATAATAAAAACTCACATACCCTTGGCTTCTCACAGTCCATAAAATTAACGCCCCTTCTGGAGTGAGCCTTTGATGTCCTTCAGCTTGGCCCTGTGGGGCTGGGCGAAGACACCGTGAGTGCGGTTAGGGGTGAACATAGTTCCCTGCCAGTGTCTGGCTCGTCGTAAATCTCTCCATCGGGGACACAGGTCGGACAGAGCGGTTTGACTTCTGAGGCTGAACAAAACAAAGTAGCCTCCCGGTCACACGCCGCCCAGTGCCCGTGGCCAGGGCCTGTCCAGGCCTCCTGGCTTCTGAAGTCTGGCCCCTGACCTTGCCAACGGGTGTCCGTGAAGGGTCTGCAGTTCTGCGGTGGCATGGGGGGGGCGGCAACCCCCGGCACCACCTCTTGAAGGACGCGTGCGGGACGTCCAGGCAAAAAGACCGTGGCGGAGGGTGCGGACGGCCGGGCGTCTTGCCGCCATTTCTGATGTGCCTGAGCCTCAAGTCTGGAAGCATCCGGGGACTGAGGGCAGCGCCCCGGAAGCCCGAGCGCGAGTTCGGCACAATCTGTTTGTCGGGCGATTCTGGCTACCTGGGCACCGTTCGCTTTCACACCTGGGCACCAAGGTCATGGGCTCCTTCAGAGCCGGGCTCCTGGTTCTCAGCGCGCCTGGAGAGTGGCTGGCGCCATCGGGTTCTGGTGAATCGTTCCCGACACAGGCCGGTGGTGAATTCCCAGAGCAGCAGACGGGGCAAGGGTGCCCAGGGCCTGAGGTATCCTGCCAGGTGGCCTCAGGGGTCATTTCTCCCTGGCCTCCACCCCTGTGCCTTCAGCACACAGCTGGCCCGTGCTCCTTAAGTGAACTCGTGACTGATTTTTCTTTTCCTATGAGAAAGACAGATTCTTCCAGCTGGCGTCTGTTTGTTGGTGGACGTGCATTGTTACCTTGAAAACGTTCCGTTTAGGGGGCGCCTGGGTGGCTCCGTCGGTGAAGCGTCCAACCCCTGATTTCAGCTCAAGTCGTGATCTCACGGTTTGGGACTTCAAACCCTGAGTCGGGCTCTGCACGGACACCTCGGAACGTGCTTGGGAGTCTCTGTCTCCCTCTCTCTCTGCCCCTCCCCGGCTCGCTCGTGCTCTCTTGATCCGTCTCTCAAAATCAATAAAGGACAGCCCGCTGGGGCGTGGCGGGTACCTGGTGGGACCGAGCGGAGCGGCGGCCCCGTCGTTAAAGCTGCATTTCAGTGGCGTCCTTCCCCGGGCCCGGCACTCACCCCGGGACCGAATGCAGCCGTGGGTGCCTATTATTTATCACGCCTTCCCGCGGCTTCTGCCGGCCACTATCCCGAGCGTTTACGTTTTCGAAAGATGCTCCCTAGAAGGTCCAGACTTCTCCCTGAAAATGGAACAACGGGCAGGTGCTCAGTCTTGAAATTTCAAAGAGAATAAACAGGAAAAAGGAACGGAATCTCACTCCTGAAACGAAGCTAGCAGTTGTCTGCTGTCTGCGAGCCTTCCTGATGCGAAGTCGGTGACAGCCCCGGGGTGGCCCTGGCTGGGGCCCGGCCGTGAACAGTGGGCCCTGTGGTCCCTGTTGCCGCGGCCTCCGAGTCCCAGGGGCCGTTAAGACCCCGTGGCCTCCCGGGAGCTGCCTCAAATACCGTTGCTGGGAATTTGCATTTCCAAAGGAAAGATTAAATTACCGAAACCAAAATGTCGTGATTATTTTTTTAATGGAGACAAGAAAGTCATGTTATTCTGAAACGGGTCATGGCTGTTGATAGTTAGGGGGGCCGACCGTTGAACAGATGGTTCCAGGGGTCCCGGACTGAACTGCTGAGCAGCAGCTGTAAATTGTATCACTTCCTCCAGCGGCAGTGGGAGCCGGGAAGGTGTGCCCTGCCGGGGAGCCCTCGGCGGGGAGGTACCGTGGCAGCTGGGCACCGGCGTCCTCCGGGTCCTGCCTGGGAAGGCTGGCTGATTCGGGGAATACCGGCTACCTGCTTTGTTCTGGGTGGTGGACTTGGGAAGAACAGAACGAAGCCGGCCGGGCACGGCCACTGGTTAGCGACCAGGCATACCTTCGCCTCTGCTCGCGGAACCCACAGACAGCACAGAAGCTTGCGTGGATTCTGACTCTTTCATGAGCTGAAATCAAGGCACCTCCCCAGAGCTCTGCCTGTGAAACAAAACAGGCACCTGACGTTTCCAGACGCTGCGTGAGTTGATCTTTGTTCGGGAGGATTTCTTAATGACGTGTAGTGAAGAGAAGGGCAGAGGATGGATGAACCCAGTTGGAACGACTTAAGATGGCGGAGACAGAAGACTTAACGAGCTGGTGTGAAAAGCCTGAGAGCGGCCAAGACATCTTGGCGGCCCCAGTGTGGATACACCAATTACAATTCATAAGGCCTGCAGGGTTGGGAGAGCGCATGGAGGAAGTGGGGGGAGGCGACGGAGAAGCAGCTGGAGGCTCCCAATGCAAACCCATCACGGCCATGGGGCTGGAAATGGAATTTTCACGAGGATGCTGAGCTTACGTGGCTTAACATGAAATGAAACACAGTTATCTCGTTGACACTGAAGAATGAAAACATTCCCACAGTTGATATAGAACAATTCCCACAGACCCAGCCGTTTCTTTTTAGGTGACTCCAACTTTGCATTGATTTTCTTAGCAACACAGTAGAAGACGCTGAGGAGAAACACTTGGTATAAAATAGTTCAGGCCTTCTCCAGGCGAAGGTAGGTAAAACCTGGATAGTACGAGCCGGCCACAGGCGCCAGCCCCGGGGTGGGACCCCTTCCGCGTCCCATCAGCCTAACGCCTAATCTGTCCTGACAACTTTCCCAAGAGTCCGGGCATTGGCTCGACGAGTGTTTGGGTCATGGCCCCTCTGAGAGCATGAGGAAAAGTCCTGGTCGTTCTGCTCAGACGTGTTGACAGGCATGGCGCCCCAGAACTGGTAAGGCTTCTTGGTGCCCATGGGCGTCCTGGAGCAGGGAGCCTTTGTTACCTTCCTTAGATGGGCCTGCACCTCGGTCCACAGAGTGAAACATGAGAGACTGAAAATACGCTCACGGAGGCTTTGCAGTGTAAGCAAAATGCTTGTTTTGGACATTGGTATTTTAAAACGCCGAATTTAAAAGTTGCATATGGGGCGCCTGGGTCGCTCGGTCGGTTAAGCGTCCAACTTTGGCTCAAGTCATGATCTCACGGTTCATGGGTTCAAGCCCCGTGACGGGCTCTGTGCTGACAGCTGAGAGCCTGGATGCTGCTTCGGATCCTGTGTTTTCCTCTCTCTCTCTCTCTGCCCCTCCCCTGCACGCTCTCTGTTTGTCTCTCTCAAAAATAAATAAACATCAAAAAAAATTTTTTGAGTTGCATATATTGCCTGCCCTTACCTATGCTTTAAAAAAATGGGGGCGCCTGGGTGGCTCAGTCTGTTAAGCATCTGACTTCAACTCAGGTCATGATCTCATGGTTCATAGGTTCAAGCCCTGCATCAGGCTCTGCGTTCACAGCTCAGACCCTGGAGCCTGCTTCAGATTCTGTGTCTCCCCTCCCCTGCTTTCGCTCCTTCTCTGAAAATAAATAAACCAAAAACATAGAATTGTTTAAACGTACGCCGTACTCGGAGAGAGAGGGAGCGACCCTGAAGAAATGAGTGTGAGGGATAATCCCAGGGGTCCCCTCTGGACAGTCCCCATCTTCCACGCTGTGTGTCTGTCTGCATCAGCTGGGTCCCCGGCTGGAGTCCTCACAGAGCCTCTCGCATTGATACGGGGTGTTTCTGAGAGGCGTCTCACGGGCTCTCCCCCAAGCGTTCTTGGCTTCTGCTGGACTCACGTGTGACTGTCGGGGTACAGTCTGTGGGAGGAGGCTCATAGAGCCAATGTGGAGCCCGCCGGGCCTCAGAGTTACCTGCAGAATTTCCAAGTTTTGCCTGAACACCCTGAATGGAAGAAACTAGGAGTGAGAGTCATCGTGTCCTCTCAGAGGCCAGATGGCTGCCTTCTTGCCGCACGAACCCGTGTCTCTGAGCCGCATTTCCTCTCCTGCCCCTCCTGCCTCAGATGACCCCCCACCCGGAGCATGCATCTTAGGCCCTCCTGCAGATGGGCTGGTTCAAAGCCAGTGGGTGGCTTCGTAGACATTCGCGGGATTATCTGAGACCCAATAGCGGCGCCCCGGCTGAGCCTGGACCTGAAGCCATCCCCCGTCCGTCACCCGCCGACATACACATCAACAAGAAATACTTCTAAAATCAGAAAAGAAAAAAAACAACTTGCTTTCAGGGAGAACATTCTCGACAGCGTCTATCAAATTGAAAGAAAGATCACCAGGCCTTATGGGCCTCCTACTGGGAAGTTCTCACGTCTGAAGTCTTCTCACAAAAAATGCATACATAAATAAATAGAACCTAAGTCCAATCAAGCCTTTGGATCCAGCTGCTAAGTTACAGGAAGTACAGAGGACGGAAGAACATGTTAAGTGAAACCACAGAGATGTAATTTGGGGACTCCTGCGATCATCAGAAGCCACTGTGGAGACTCAGCAAGGCGAGCGGTATCGTGTCTAAAACCAATCAATCCAATAGAAAAATACATTAAGAAAGAACCGATAGACTAAAAGAGAAGAAAGACATACCAGCCAGTTGCAAAGTGCCGACCGACTCTGTCTGGATTCCACCAAGCAGATTAACAAGTTAGGACATTTATGACACGGTTGGCAAGGAAACACTGAATATTTAATGATAGTAAAGGATCACGTTAATGTTTTAGGTGCCACGAAGGTATTATGGTTATGTTTTCAAAACCAAACAGGGGCGCCTGGGTGGCTCAGTCGGTTAAGCGTCCGACTTTGGCTCAGGTCATGATCTCATGGCTCGTGAGTTCGAGCCCCGCATCGGGCTCTGTGCTGGCAGCTCAGAGCCTGGAGCCTGCTTCGAATTCTGTGTCTCCCTCTCTCTCTGCTTCTCCCCGGCTCATGATCTGTCTCTCTCTCCTTCAAAAATAAATAAAAACATTTTAAAAAGTTAAAAAAATAAATAAAAACCAAAGAATCCTCGGGGTGCCTGGGTCGCTCAGTCGGTTGGGCCTCCGACTCTTGATTTCAGCTCAGGTCATGCTCTCACGGTTTGTGAGTTCAAGCCCCGCATTGAGCTCTGCACTGAGTGTGAAACCTGCTTGGGATTCTGTCTCTCCCTCCCTCACTCCCCTATCCTACTCGTACTCTCTCTCTCTGTCTCTCTGTCTCTCTCTGTCTCTCTATCAAAATAAAGTTAAAAAAAAATTAGAAGCAACAACAAAGAGTCTGCATCTTGCAGAGATGCAATTGAAATCCACATGCATCCGGAATTTTCGTCAACGTGCTGCAGGGTTTGGAGGTGTAAGTTGATGATCGTTGAAGGCGGGTGGATGGGGACACAGAGGGCCTTCCTTTTGCACGTGTGTGAAGTGTCCCACCTAAAAGCCAGCTAGAGGGGAGGAGAGAGCACTGTGCCTGTGAACTGAAAGCAGGGGAGGAGAGAAACACAGGCAGGAGGGCTAATCGGGAAGGTGAGAGGCAGCAGGGACCGGAGAGGCTGCCGAGCTGCCGACTGGAAACAACGGTGTGCCTGTGGGCCGTGGGTGGGATTGGCGCGGCCGTGTCTCCCGCACGGGCGGTGCCCCTCACCGAGGTGCCGTTGTCCCCTCCCAGCTGGTCCGTGGGGAACTGGAGCACGTGCAGCCAGCCTTGCGGTGGGGGCACCCAGAGCCGCCTCGTCCAGTGCACACGACGGGCACGCTTCGCGTCCGAGCGGGTGGCGGCCAGCCTGTGTCCGCAGCCCATGCCGTCCAGCAGACGGGCCTGCCAGCCTCGGAGCTGCCCGCCCGCTTGGAGCGCGGGGCCCTGGGCGGAGGTAACTGGGGCCGGGCTGGTGTGGGGGGCGGCAGCTGAGTCCCTGCCTGCCGATCGCAGAGCTGGGTTGGACCTTGCGGGGGGGGGGGGGGGGGGGGGGTGTTCAGGGTGGGTCCGACGGACGCCTCGCTGGGACTCGGCCCCTTTTCTTCCCACAGTGCTCCCGGACCTGCGGGAAGGGGTGGAGGAAGAGGTCTGTGGCCTGTAAGAGCACCAGCCCCGTGGCCAGGCCGCAGCTGCTGCCGGACACGGTCTGCAGCTCTGAGCCGAAGCCTAGGACTCACGAAGTCTGTCTGCTTAAGCGCTGCCACAAGCAGATGGAGCTGCAGTGGCTGGTGTCCGCCTGGTCCCAGGTGGGTGCTCCTGGAGCCGGTGCATTCGGCACCGGGTCGGCCAGCTGCCCCCTCCCCTGCTCTCACTGCTTCCCGCTCCTCTTCCTCCGAGTCTGGGTTCTCCAGCTCAGGCCACCCTTTTGGGCTCCGGTCTCCCCTCCTTGGCATGTTGGGGACTTTCTGATCACGTCCTTCGAACCGCTCGCCCAGCGGCATCCACGGGGACGTCACCCACCCCGTCTCGAGGCCAGGACGGGTTGGGGACGCTCATCACGCTGACGGGGTCCTGGGGACCCACCGAGCCCCAGGGCAGCCGTAGCCATTCCTGGGGCCGTGTCCCTGTAGTGCAGAGCGGGAAGAAGGCGGACTGGCCTGGGAAGAGACGAGGACCGTTTCCTGAGCCGTTTCCGTGAGCAGTTGCCGCACTTGGGGAAGAAACTGCTCATGTTGGTTTTGCAGGAATTGATGTGTTGTTAGTGTGCCGAACGCTAACAGGTGGGAACATGAGGGTTGACGGTGGCGTGACCCCACGTGAGGGTGCCCGGCGCAGCCTCCGACCCTGGGGAGGGGGTGTTGGGAAGGGCCCCCTGCCAGGCCCCTACACCTGTGCCGCGGGCACCCAGGGGCTCCCTGAGGGTGGTGGCAACTCCTTAATCTCCCTGTGCCTCAACCCAGACGTGTAGGTGTCACTAGGGTCAAAAAGGACACCAGAAAGAGAGCAGCCCACGGAATTGCAGCGTCACCCCCACGCAGGGTACTGAGAGACGAATCCCGGAGCAGCTCCCCTGTCCCGGCCTCCTCGGGCCAGCTGGGCTCATTCCCACCCACACCTCGAATGACCTTGCTCAGGAGGACAGAGAATGGATCCAGCCGGGCCTGGAATCTCACCGAGGCCCTGTTTCCATCCGTGCCCCACCCCCCACCCCCATCCAGGCCCTGGAATTAGCCTGCCAGTTGCCAGCCGGGCACTCTGGTTCTCTCCCACCTGGGAGCCTAGACTCTCCTAGGACTGACTGCATGTTCTGTGCGTGTCCCTGAAGGCCGAGCCCACAGGAAGGAAGCCACCCGGTGGAAAGTCTCCGCCCTGGAGACTGAGTTCCGCACAGGGCACGGGCTCCCGCAGTGCAGGAAACACACAGGCGCACACCTGTCAGCCTGAGCGCGAGTGTGAGGCCGGAACCCGGACCCCTGCGCTGATGTGATCTGCACACGCTGAGCCCGGGCAGAGTCACCTGCCCAGCACAGCGTCCCCCACTCGCCAGCTCCGGGCCTCATCGCGGGGGACAGGGATTTCTCTCCGGAGACCCAGTGACCCCGGATCGCTCATCTCAGCCCGCTGTGCGCCGTCTGCCCCGGGCTCAGAGCACCCCCCGACCGGGAGAGAACGCATTTGTGCCCCGAGCAGACTTGCTGCCTTCTCTCGGCTTTCTGAGGCACACTCGTGAGCCCCGGGGGTCCCCTGCCGGTCCCTGCTTTGGGGGCGGGCGCTGTATTACGTTTCCGCACATTCCAGTATCGGATGCAACCCAATGTGTTATCTTCTCATGAAACGATAGCTTCAGAATTCCTCCCTTCATGGTTTCTGTCTGCCCTGCCCCTCCTTCGGCCCCCGAACGCTGTGCCTTCACATCCTCCTCTCCACGTGATACACCGTAATGCCTTTTTAAAATGCCAAGGTCCAATAAATCTCATTCAGTTTTCACAGTTACATAAATGCTCAAGCGGATATAATCCGAAGACAGTTTGACTCACCGATCGTAGCGAAAAGCCGCCACCAAAGAAATACTGTTCGCTCACGGCTTTTGCTTTATTTTTAGTGCTCTGTTACGTGTGAACGAGGAACACAGAGAAGATTCTTGAAATGTGCTGAAAAGCACGTTTCTGGGAAGTACCGAGAGCTGGCCTCAAAGAAGTGCTTGCACTTGCCACGGCCAAGTGTGGAGCTAGAGCGAGCCTGCGCCCCGTTTCCCTGTCCCGGGCACCCCCCGCATGCAGCCGCGGGCCCGCCTCGGGCCAGCTGGTTTGCCTCGCCCTGGTCTCAGGTAGGGCGACACTACGTGACCACGCCTCCCGCCCTGGGGGGTGGGCCGCTGGCGTAGGCGGGCGCACATCTGCCAAGGGTGCCCCCCCGACCCCCAGAGCCGGGCCCGGACCCTTCTCTCCAGAGCAGGTGCGACGCCCAGGTTCCTGGGTGCGGGCGCAGCTTTCCGAGGCTGGGCTCCAAATGTCACTGACCCTTTTAGGGCACGTGGGCCTTGTTCGAAGTCGTCGCCCGCTTAAGTGTAGGCAAACATCATGCTTTCGTTTTATGCAAAAGCTGGGCAGACTGCCCCAGAGGTGAGTGTGAACGGGGACCAAGGACGAGCTCTGGAGGAGGTCGGTGACTGCGGGTTCTACCCGGGCAACCCCGAGGCCGTGCACGTGGGAAGGGGGTCCGGCGCGCTGCACTGCCCTGGGCTGCCTGGACCCTCAGGCGAGGCCAGCCCAGGCCGACGGAGCTCCTCCGTGCTGGCACCCCCCCCCCTTACTCTTTCCACACTGCCTTTGACTTTAGGGAAGAATCCTGCCGTTACTGCGGTCATCCCCTCTTTCTTCTCCCTGTTTCCTGCTCTGGGTTCCCGGTAACCCTCACCTTGGGGCCCGGCTCCCCTTTCTCGCGTGGTTCTGCCCGCCAGCCTTTATCTCGGATCCCTGCCTGTCCCAGGTCCCCTCATCCTTCTTCTCCTGCTGGTATTTCTGCTCTTGGCTCAGGGGGCACCCAGGCCCGAGGGGTGTGTGGGGCTGAGACACCCTGAGCCACTCCCACTGGCCAAACCCCGAGGACTCTGTTCTCTGCTGCTCTGCCCGGGAGAGAGGGGCTCTCGCTCAGTCCATCGTCCCCATGAGCAGGTGCAGGGAGTGTCTTCTGACTCATCTTTTGGCCTGGCCAGAGGAGTGAGCTCTTTCTAATTTGCACATGGCGGCCCGTCTTGGCCTCCCTCCTCTTTCTGAAGAGATAAAAAGGTAGAGGAGACAGAGGGGAGGAGGGTGAAGGATGTGGGGTGGCCACCAGCCTCTGGGCGCCCCCCACGCGGAACCCCTGACGCGTGGTCCAACGTCTGGTTCTGTGGGTCTTCAAACCTGAAATAGCTCTTGCGTTTAGAAATCTATGAACCCCCCCCTCCTAAAAGTATTTAAATGAGAAATGATTTAGTTGAAATTATTGGAGCAGGCGACATTGAGAACGCTATCCTTCTCAAGCATTTTCTATTTTAAATGGACAAAAAGTACCAATAACTACAGCGTTTTCCCAGGCGCCCCCGTTGATTTTCTTGTGGGTGCGTGGTCTTTCCACTTCGATCAAGCAAGAGCCGAGCGGACAAGCTGAGTGAAGTTGTTTCTGGGGCAGAGGCCTCACTTTCTCTGTCCCTTGGGAGATTTGGGTCAGAGACACACAGAGGTGGTCCCCGAGACCACTGTCTTTCTGTCAACAGGGACCCCGAGTCTCCTTCCTGTGGCTCCAGTGGCTCCTAGCCTCCGGCCACGCCAGCATTCACCCCGCTGTCTCAATTCGGGGACCGTGGGAAAATTCAGAAAACTAAGATTCCTCATCATTTCATTTACCCCAAAACCTAAAGCCGAAAATACATCCTGCTTAGCTTTTTCCAGCCTGAAATGTTCGGTGTGTTTGTCTAATAAGTCATTTTTATCATAAGCTGCCTGCAGTTTTTATCCAGGGTGATTCATCTATTATGTTCTGAGAATGTTCCTTCTTGGGAGTAATAACTCAAGGGGTTTTATGTGTTGTAAGCACTGGCACTCAAGACTGTGCCCTCAAATGGTGGGGAATCGTCGGCCGTGATGGAGGGCCAGTCCTTGGCTGAACGCTGCCCCCGACAGGTTCGTTCTTGTAACCCTTGCAAGCTCGTGGTTTCTATCACGTGATCTTCAGGGTTTCTGTTGATTTAAATGGCTTTCATGGAAGGTTACCTAGTAGGACCGGCTTCAGTCATTTTGGTCATTTGAGCTTTAGTGTCAGGCGGTTCCCATGCTGATTTGGTCTGGGAATGGCTTACATGTGAACACCTGTTGGACTGTCTGATGCTATATGACAGAGATGGGAGTGTGTCCTCTGGGATGGAGTGGGGGACCTGGCTCGTTCCAGGGATGCACAATTGACCTGGAAACCCATAGGCTCTGGGGGGCAAGGGGCCATGTCCACTGATGATCAATATGGTTTTCCATCATGGCAGTTATTAGGGCAGGAATATTAAAGTTGTATCAGGGGCGCCTGGGAGGCTCAGTCAGTTGAGCGTCCGACTTCGGCTCAGGTCATGATCTCACGGTTTGTGAGTTCGAGCCCCACGTCGGGCTCTGTGCTGGCAGCATGGGGCCTGGAGCCGGCTTCTGATTCTGTGTCTCCCTCTCTCTCTGCCCCTCCCTTGCTCGCACTCTGTCTCTCTCTCTCAAAAATAAATGTTAAAAATGTTTTTAAATTTTTTAAATAAAAAAAAAAAGTTGTAGCAAACACACATACATGCACTTGGGCGTGCACATGTACACAAGCAATAGGCACACACACACAGGTACACACACAGGCACGCAGACACGGACATGTACACACACAGACTCATACCCACACAGACAGGCATGCACACACACAGATACACACAGGCATGCACACACACAGGTACACACAGAATGCACAGGCTCCTTGCACCCCGACATCCAGTCGCCTGCCCACCTCTAAGAATTCGCTGCTCCTCTGCTCTCTTCGTCTTCCAGTCCTGGGTGGTGCACAGGGATCAGGGACCTTCTTGCTGACATTACCGGATAGGGTCACAGTATGCACTGCCTGAGTCGGAGGGAGTCTGTATTTGTAAGCCACTAGATTTGTACGAAAATACCCTGCTCCGTTTGTGTTCAGAGCAGAGGTTGTGGTGACGAGGCCGTTGAGGCTGCGCTAGCCCGTCTTGACCCGAGTAGACCCGCTCTCTGGGACAGTGGCGGGTGATTGGGCGGGTGGGGGGCGGGGGGCAGAGGCTGCAGGCTCGGAGAGGGAGCACCCAGCCAGGAGGGGGACACGGGAGGAGCGTCTCGCAGGAGGGGTGTCACGATGGGAAAAGGAAGGTGTGAGATCTCAGGCATTATGGTGGATTTGTTCACTTGCTGTCCCTGACTCTGGACCTGAGCCCTGGCCAGCGGGACGCCCTGTGGTGCTCGTGGTGCTCGTGAACGTGGGGGCAGGAATGTGCCTTGGGATAAAGCCAGCCAGAGTATCCGCCTCGAGCTACCAAAGTATCCGCCATGAGCTACCGGTCGGCAGGCGTCACCAGCCTTTTTCCATCGAGGCCAATGGCACAAAGGAAGAGTGATCCTTGTAATTTAAAACACACCCAGAGCCAGACGTTATTGTGAAAATGCATCTGTCTGGATTTTTTGATAATGACCAGGGGTCCGGATCACTTTGCCCCACTCGTCTGTCAGGGCATATGCTGTGCGTCTGGTACGGGATGTCCCTGAAAACTCAGGGGCTGTTACCGAAACAGAAGAAACCCAAAAGGGAGAGGCTTTCCAGGATTACGGTGCTCTGGAAACATGTGCTTAGCGGGTCCTGCAGTCAGACCCCCGGAAGCAGGAGACTGACACACGGGAAGAGGCCGTCACTTGCGGGGAGGTTGTTTCATCCTGGAGTGACAAGAAGACCCAGCCTGCTGACCTCGCGGTGGGGGGACCGTCCCCCTGGACCCGGCATTGACTTCCCCGCTGCCGAGGCCCCTAGTCTAGTTGGGTGGTCTTGGAAAGAGTTCCGGCACACCTGTGAGTGGCCGCCGGCCCCGGAGGAGGGAGGCAGGTGTACAGAGCTGAGGGACGGGGACCAGGGACCGGGAAGAGCTGGGGACGGTGGGGCGACCAGCCCAGGGACGCCCCACAGAGGGCGATGTGCCTGCTTCCCATTGTGTGCCCACCCGCACCGGAAGCAGGAGCTGCCTCAGTGTCCCCTCAGCAGACGGACACAGAACGGCCCACGTGCCAGGCGCCCTGGTCCCTGCGGAGTTTTGGCATCAGTAAGAGGCGCGACCTTGAAGAAACAGCTCTGCGAACATTGCAGAGCCACAAGGGCTCTGCCCCACAAGGGCTCTAAGCCCACCCGAGGTTTCTCTGGAGTCAGGGCACCGGGCCCTCCGAGAGTTTGCAGCAGGGACCCTGGAAGGGGGGCAGAAGTAAGCCGGGCAGGCCGGGCTGGGTGGGGAGCAGGGCATGTGGCTCTCGGTGACCACAGAGGCCCCTTTATGAGCCTGCAGCTCCCCTGGTCATGTCGGGCCGCACACCAGCTCTGCACACGCTCTCATCAGACTTGGACGTGACTTGAGTCGGCTCTGAAATGGAAACACAAGAGGAAAGGGCCTTGGCCAACAGGGTCCTGATCACCTAGAGCAGTGGCTCTCCAAACGTGACCCAGCCCGCACTGCAGCACCATGGCTAGAAATGCAGGTGCTCGGGCCGCCTGGGCGGCTCAGTCAGTTAAGGACTTCGGTTCAGGTCGTGATCTCACAGTTCATGAGTTCGAGCCCTGCCTCAGACTCTGTGCTGACAGCTTGGAGTCTAAAGTCTGCTTTGGATTCTGTGTCTCCCTCTGTGTCTCTCTCTCTAAAACATAAATAAACATTAAAAATATTAAAAAACAAAAAAGAAATGCAGGTTCTCATTCCCCCCAGGCTGTTGACGTTCGAGATTGGGGGTGGGGCCAGCAGGTGACTTACATGCAGACTCAAGTTTGAGAACCGTTGCTGGGGGGTTGGAGCCAGCAGCCGGGGGTCCGGACAGATGTCTGCCGCAGTTGTGGTCACGTGTAGGTTGACAGACAAGCGCAGGTCGCCGTGCAGCACGGCGTCCCGCCATCAGCGGGAAGAATCGCCTCAAATGCGCAAGCTAAACCTCATGGGGCTGAGGAAGACGCCATCAGCGTTGACTTTGCTGTCCAGGTTCCAGGGTCTGTTTCCCTGAGTGTGAAGGACCTCGGCTCGAGTCGGGACGTTACATCCTGAGGAGGAGCGACTCACCTGTGTCCACCGCTCGGTCCCTGGCACCTAGATCAGCGCCTGGCACCTGGGAGCTGAGGGACCCCTGTTTGTGAACGCAGGAGTCGATGACAAAGCATCCACTCCCTTCCTAACGATTTCAGCACCGTTTCCGTGACAAAGACGATGGCCAGATCTCTCGCTTCTCGGTTTAGACACGTCATTAGCGGGACCGGAGGGAGCCCCGCGCCGTGCTGCCGATGACAAGAACTCCGCTCTCTGCAGAGAGGTAGTGGACGCGCACAGACGCGGACACACGGGGCCAGCGTGAACCCTGCGGCACAGCCGGGAGGGGCTCCGAAGGCCCTAGAGTGCGAAGCGCAAAGACCAGAGGTGTGGCGGTGCTGAACGCTCAGACGGACGTCACAGGCAGCGAGGAACATCTGTCTCCATCATGGATGGGCCTGATAATTCAGAAACCGGACACAAACCTGCCCGTGACGTTTTATTCCGGTTGCTGTAGTCATGTATTGAGTCTGAGCTGTTGACGGCTGTCGCTGAGGTTGGTTTTTGAAGAGAAGGGGGTGAACCTCACCGAAATGTTCCAGCCCCACGTGCTTATCGGCTGGAGCCCGGCTCTTCCCCGCCAGGGGCCCGGCCAGCCTTTACCTAAAGAGGGGAAGGGAAGAGAAGAAAGAACGAGCCCCCCAGCGTCAGACTTTTCAGGACTCTGGATCCACAAAGATGTTGACCCCCGCCATCAGAGCGCCTACCCCAGGGGGTTTGAAAAAAGCCACCTCGACGGAGCCTCTGCTCACAGCACGTCCCCAGAAGGAAGCAGGAGACCGCTGGCTTCTCACTTGCAAGCTGACCTCAGCTCTGGAAAACCAGCCCCGGGGCTCGCTGACTTGAACGGCTCCCGGCCTGCAGTCTCGTGCGTTTCGGGCAGCAGCCCGTGTCGTGGGCGCCCCGGTGCTGCACGGATCTGTCCTTGCATTTCCCAGCAACCATCTGGCTCGCCCACCCCAGGCATCCCCGGTGTCATCTGACCCCGTCTTCTTGTAGGTGCTCCTTCGTCGGCTACTTTCTGGACACTTTTGAACCAGGAGCCTTGTTTGAGCACAATCTACATAATTCAGGCGAGACATCAGACAGCTCTCCTTTTGGACGGACGTGCTGCTGCTGGCGTTGGTTGCTCTGTCCCCCTGGTCGCCCATCCCCTGATTTCTTGCGCCCGGTTGAGCTCAGATGGACCCGCTCTCGTAGTCGGTGGGGTATGCGTCCGGCCGGCTGGTGAAGAGCGAGCCCAACACGAGGCTCCTCCTGACTCTGTTGTGCTCGGTTGCCTTCGGGTGGCAGGGCCTACGTGTTTCAGAGCAACGCCCTCAGGAGGATGCCCTTGAATCCGGGCTACTGGTCCACCGCTTCCAAGCAGGCATCCAGAGTCCGGGAATTTGGGCTTGGTTTTCTCAAGCCTCTGGGGTAGTTGGCTTGTCAAGTTTTTCCCAGGAAAGAGCCCCAGAAAAGGTGCCTTGGTGATTGCAGTCCGTGTAGGGCAACTGTTTCTGATGCCTGACCCGTCACCTGGGCAGGCCCCGGGGACCTCCTGGTACCCCCAGATAGGCACCAGTTTCCTTGTGTTCTAAGACCATGCACAGCTCAAGGCCGTTTTAGAGCTCCAGATCCTTGTCCCCTGTGTCCACACCTGGGGTTAATCCAGAATCTGCTCAGCCCCCCACAGTCGCCGGGGATCTGGGTGCAGGGGGAAGCCTGGAAGGGAGGGTGGCCCGGCACCACGGCCGTGGGTGACTGCCGTGCACCTGTTTCCCGCAGTGCACGGCCAGCTGTGGGGGTGGCGTGCAGACGAGGGCCGTGCAGTGCCTGGCGGGTGGCCGGCCGGCCCCAGGCTGCTTCATGCACCAGAAGCCCGCAGCCTCCCTGGCCTGCAACACCCACTTCTGCCCCATCGCAGAGAAGAAAGGTGAGTGTCCGGGCCCCTCGGCTTGGCCCTGGCTTTTCGGGGGTGGTGCTGTCAGGTTTCCGGAGCGGTTCCCAGTGGGCCTGAGACGTGGGGTACCTGCTATGCCATTCCCCGCTTCCCATGCCCGCCTCCCATTTGCCCCAAAACGGCTCACGGTGAGTGTCCCCTGCAGGGATGCCCTCAGCAGCTTCAGCACCCGTGGACACCCCCTCCCCTCCCCCTGCCCCGGGACACCAGCTAATGCGGCATCCGCTGCTTTTCAGACCGCGCCTGCCGAGACCACTTCCCCTGGTGCCCCCTGGCGCCCCGGCAGGGGATGTGCAGCCACCAGTTCTATGGTGAGCGGTGCTGCAAGACCTGCTCTGCGTCCAACCTGTGAGGCCCGGGGGGCCCCTTCCAGGGCGGAGAACGCGAGGGGTGCTGCGTCTTCAGCCCCCGTCAGCTGCGCGCTGTGCATCGGAACTCGGCCAGAGGAGATCGAAGCTGGGAGAACTGTGTGCAGCCATCTGTCGGGACAGAGTGTGTGTGCACGCACGCACGCGTGTGTGTGTGTGTGTGCACATCGTGGGTCTGAATGCAGGCATGGGCACACGTGCACACAAGTTTTCGGTTGAAGCATGGAGGCAGGCAGGAGGCCCACGCTGCAGACCCTCAGTGATGCTCAGTCCCCCTCGTGCTCCAGCTGAATCAGGTCAAAAAGACAGAAGGAGCTGAACTTGGTAAACGCTAAATGTGAGGTGCTTTGGAAAAAGAAGGCCGTGGAATTAGGAATAAGTGAAGAAATTCTGCCCCGAGGTATGCCGGCCTCCCTCCGGCCGAGGAGGCCCCTTCCCAAGGTCTGGAACAACTGACCTCCCTCTGGAGAAGCAGCTGGCGGGGACAGCTCCTGGGCGGTGTCCCCAGGGCCGCCTCGGCCTGCCCCAGCAGCGAGCTTCTCTTTGCTGGGACCTGCTGCTGGGACGAGAGCTGGGTGTCGCCTCCGAGGGGTGCCGCCCTGCCGGGGAGGGGCCGGGCTCCCGACTCTGTGTCCCCATCACAGACTTTGCCCCGGAAACAGGAGACATGAAATCGTGCTAAGGTGCTTCCCTCCCTTTCAGACTCCTGAGCTGGAGGAGAGGACTTCTGTAGCCTCTGTTCTGTCCTTCCCAGGTATTTACAAGGGAGTGTTTTTCTGTTCAACTCATTACTTCCTGCGTTTCTCTCCCAAAGCAATAGAATTAATTCCAGGTTCTACCAGAGCCGCCTGGTGACCCGTGACACCCAAACCCCGCTGTACTGATGAGGTTGTGGTTGGTCCTGCCCGGACAGACGTCAGCTGACATGCACACCTCAGAACCCCAGGTCTCGTTTCTGCGTGTCGTGCTGTTTTTAAACTTCTTTCCGTGAGTTGCGGTGGTTTTGCAAGACCGATTGGAGAGAAGGCCAGCATTTCCGGATGAAAGCTGCACAGCAGGCCCCCGACACCCTGCCCGCTGCTGGTGCCGCTTTCTGTTCTCTTTTCCTAGGCTGTAGCTCCATTCGGAATGGGCACCGAGATATTTATATTTGCTGAAGTTTTATAATAAATTTTATATTGTACCACTTGCTTCTGACCTGCTCACGATTCCTCACGAGTTTTGCACCTGAGATCCCCGGGCTGGCACGGAGGCGGGGAACTGGTCCAGGGACAGAGAGCTGGGGCCCTGGAATCCAACAGAACGTGCTGAAGCTGGTCTCATAGTGCCCCTCACTGAGGAGGCTCTGGGGAAGACGGCAGGTGACTGGTGATGGAGGTGGCCACTGTGGGGGCGGGCGGTGCCCCAGTCCGTTCAAGGGTAACCCTTGACCCTGTGTTCCCTGCTTTATTAGGCAGCGGTCTCTAGGGAAACAGAAACGACAGGTGTTATACAGGAAGAGAAGAGAGCTTTATGTTAGGGAATTGGCTCCCTGATGATTATGGGGGGCGCTGGCAAAGCCAAAGTTTGCAGGGCAGAAGGTGGGAATGCAGGCAGAGTCGCAGTCTTGAGGCCGAATTCCTTCTGCTCAGGGAAACCCCCCTCTTTGTTCTTATGCCCTTCAACTGATTGGGTGAGGCCCACCTACGTTACGGAGGCTCCATCTGGATCACTCAGAGCCTACTGATTTCGCCGTTAAATGTTAATCACCTGTGAAATCTATCTTCGTCGCAACACCAAGTCTCGCGTTTGACCAAACGGGTGGGAACCGTAGCTCAGTCGAGTCGCTGTGTGAAATTAACCAGCACACCACTCCCCCCGGGCCTGGGATAGACCAGCCCTGATGGGGCACCCCGGAACGTCCGCTGTCAGAAGCGCATTTCCTGGCGTGGCTGGCCCCGCTCGCTCCCGGAACCGGCCCCGCTCGCAGACAGCCCCAGCTGCCGATGTAACACAGCAAACCTATACCGTCTCGGCTGGCACACGAGCCCACCCGTGTGGGAAGTAATCGTAAACCCGTTCTACAGACAGGAAGTCGGGATTGCAAATGTGTATGGTTTTGGCTGGTGCCACAGCCAGAGGACGCCGAGCTGGGGTCCTGCGGGCCTCGGACAGCTTATTCGAGCGTCAGGAATCTCCCTGACCCACCAAGGCAATGGGGCCGCTCCCCAAACCTGTGTCCTTCAAACAGATTCCTAGTAACCCTCCTACTGTTTTCAGTAACCCTTCACTGGACAGGTGCAGGGTGCGAAAATGGGCGGACGTGGCTTCGCCTTCCAGGACTTCACGTCCCATTGGGAAATATCAAAGCGATGTGTCGCAAGGACAGGGATGGGCAGGGGAGGGGGAGATCGGCGCCGGTGAGCAAGCGAAGAGGTAGGACCGACCAGAGGGGGGCAGCCGTCAACCTGGGCATGTCCTGCTCTGGGTCTGTCCCCCAGCCTGGCCTCACACGTGCCCTGGAAGGGGTTAGGGCGCTTCCCAGCTTCGCCTGTGTTAGTCCCTGACCAGAACCTTCATCAGCACCATTTTAGCAAAAAATGGTGCAGGGGGTATGTGCCTTGACATTTATTTAGCATTGCTCATGCCAAGCAGAGAGGTGGGCGCTGTGTGTGCGAAACCCCACTTGGCCCCCCACCGTGGGGGGATACGCCGACTTCCCCGTCACACACAGCCTGCCCCCTGTGAAGCCCCCCATCCGTCCCGTGCCGGCCATGGCGGGCTGTAGGTCAATGCACCTATGTCTGCCGCTGGGAGCTCTGGGAGCCTCCCAGACGCAGGAGACGCATACAGGGACTGGAATCTTCAACTCCGTGTCTGGAACCCTGCTCTACCCACCCCCCACCCCAGTGCCCTGGAAAATTCTAGCCGATGGACAGTCTCTCCTTAGGAGTGACGGGCGTGGGATTTTTCTCAGCAACCTGACTTAGCTCCTCCTGAAAATGTCTGTTCCCAATATAATCTCCGTACTTGGAGCTGGAAGAGAGTTCTCGGTGCAGAGTTCACAGGTCCCGTGGGGATGAAGTCAGAATCCGTGCAGAGGGAAAGATCCCCCCCAATGAGCCCTCATAGGAAATGTCCAAATTCTAGGCATGAGTGGGTCCCCAGATGCCCATCACTCACTGCCACCCTTTCTAGGGGCCACACTGAGGGCTGAGTGAGGAAGAGCTGATCCTGGAAACCACAGCTGAGGGGCCTCCTCACTCTGGGTTCTGGACCCTGGAGGTCTCGTTGACCCAGCTGCTGACGAATCCCTGGGGCGAGAGTGGATGTGACCAAAGATTGGGCTGACGGGAGTCACAGGGACCTCGCGAGAAGCTGGGGAACGCACCGGCCAGCTAGACGCTGACATGCAGCTGTGTCGTCTGCTTTGAGGACACCGGGAGTCCCCTCTCCCAGTGGCTGTGGTGGCCTTTCTCTTGCTTGTACCCCAGCTCGCAGCAGAGGTCATGATGGAGCCACAGAGAACCTTTTCTGCACTGGGCTCACCTCTCAGGAGCTGAACCGGAGGCTGAACCACACCTAGGGGTGACCCCGTCACCATGCCCCGGGAGCCACACGCCTGGGACTGAACGCCGCCCCAGGAATTCCAGGGGGAGCAAGGCCGCCATGTTGGGAGCGCCCCAGGCAGATAAGCCAGGTGCACAGCGGTCACCCAGGCCGTGTCCTCTCCGCCTGTCACCACCTGACTCTCCCAGCACTCCTGCAGATGAAGACATTCCCCCACCCAGCTCGGCAGCCCCAGCTAGGAGAGTCTGCAGGGAGGCTGCACGGTGAAGTGAGCCTCCCCAGCACCCCGGCCCTGTGCCTGCACCTTCCGGGGACGCTCCCCGAATAGTCTGCGTGTTGCTCACCTTTGCAGACGACAGTCTCTCGTGGTCACGAGGCTGCCCCTCCACGGACCAGCGCGGAGGCCTCGCCGAATCTGCTCTCCTCGGGCGAAGGAGGCCAGCCTGGCCCCCACCTCACCGACCCAGGCCCCGTCCGCCAACCCCCGCCCTCTGGGGTTCCGTGTGCTCCCTCCTGGCTTCCCACCCACGGCCTTCACCGATGCCAGCGTGGGGCTTGGCCCTCCCGACGCAGAGCCTCTCGCCCCTTCCCTCGCGTGCCGGAGTGCTGTGTCGAGGTCACTGGGTTCGCTGTGCCGTGGGCTGGGTCCCCAGGACTTCATCATCTCGCGGTTGCCAGTGTGTGCCCTCAAACATGTCCCTCTTCCCCCGCCCCCGGGATCCGGCAACCACCGTTGTCTCAAAATAGATCCACCACACGACCCAGTCTCTCCACTTCTGGGTGTTTGTTT
Source organism: Prionailurus bengalensis (assembly GCF_016509475.1). Taxonomy (NCBI): domain Eukaryota; kingdom Metazoa; phylum Chordata; class Mammalia; order Carnivora; family Felidae; genus Prionailurus; species Prionailurus bengalensis. Next base: position 236,922,265 of record NC_057343.1, on the reverse strand, counting down.
GCCCAAGGAAAATGCGGACAAGATCTCGGAAAGATACCTGCACACCCGTGTTCATTGCAACACCATCCCCGGCAGCCGGGGGGTGTGAACAACCTAAGCGCCCACGGATGGGTGAGCGAGCGGACAAAGACGAGGTGTCTACACGTACGAGGGAATACTCTGAGCCATGAGAAAGAAGGGAATCCCACTATTTGGAACCACGTGGATCAGCTGGAGGGCGTTAGGCTACATGCCACGAGTCAGAGAAAGACAGATGCTGTGCAATCTCGCTTGTAGCCGGAATCTAGAAAAGCGTGGGCCGCCGCCTTAAGGCTGGTGGCGACCAGGAATGGTGTCCGACCCTAAGTCCGGGAGGGAGCGCCCGTCCGGCCGCTGAGCCCCTCGGGGCCGCGGGATAGACTCCCGGCCCCTCGAGAGCCCTCTCCTTCCGTCCTGGCTTTTCAGACTTTTATCTCGGGAAGGAAGGCGGCTGTCACGTAGACATAAGAGAAAGCACCTCATTCGGCAATGTTTGCAAAATCCTTTACAAGAAAACATCGTAGGAAGAGACTGAGGTTGAAGGTCAAATAGAAAGCAGCCCCGACATCGAATATCATTAATTTCAGCAAATTCCGTTTGAAACATGAAAAGTAATCAGTCTGTTTTCTACATGTATTTTTTATCCGTAGAAGTTAAAGAGCATTCTTTTTCTTTTAAGTTTATGTATTCATTTTGAGAGAAAGAGTGTGGGCACGTAGGAGGGGCAGAGACAGAGGGAGTCAGAGAACCCCAAGCAGGCTCCACACTGACAGTGTGGAGCCCAACGTGGGGCTCGAACTCACCAACTTCAAGATCATGACCTGAGCTGAAACCAAGAGCCAGACACTTACTAGACTGAGCCACCCGGGTGGTCCTTAGAGAGTGTTCTTAGAGGCTCTCGTTCCCTCTGCCGGGTCCCAGATGTCACTGTCACCCACGGAATTCACCAGCCCCTTCCCCCGTACAGGATCCTGCCCTTTAAAAGGGCATCTTCCCGAAGACACGAGCAATTTGCAGCGTAGTAAAACCTGCCTTGTCAGGGGTGGCCTCCCCCGGTGCCGGACGCTCAGATGCGTCAACGCTGGTTCCCTTGGGCGTGGGCAGCCTGGGTGCCTGGTGGGGGGAGAGGCAGCCATTCTGGAACGTGGTCTTACCTCGAGCCGAAAGCCGGGTCGGCGCCGACAGCCTCACCTGGGCGGCAGGCGGGCGGGCAGGTCCCGGAAGGCCGGTGCCCGGGCCAACTGGCGGGTCAGCATCGCCTGCCCTTTTCCTCTGTTGCTCTGTGATCGTCCACCTGCCCCGGAGTCTGGACACCTGTCTTAAAGCCAAAGAGGGAAGCCTGCGGCTCGCAGCGGGAACAGCGGCCTCGACCTGCCCAGCCTGAAGCTTCTCCTCAGGTGAGCAGACACACAGGATGGAGCGGAGTTGCCCTCAGGGGTGACTCTTTGCCCTAGAAGCAAAGACCCCCAGTGTGACCTTGAGCAAGCCATTTCACCTCTCTGGCGGTTGGGTTTATTATCCATAAAAAAAAAAAAAAGTCATTCGATTTTTCAGGTTTCTCAGAAATTCTAAGGCGCTGGCCTTTCCACTTCACTTACGATTAAACCGATCCTTCAGTGGAGGTCGTGAGTCAGCCCTGAGAACAGGACCGAGGCCCGTGTCATCTGGCTGGAAGGGAGGGAAGTGCTCCTGCATTAGAAGAGGGCCCTGGGGAGTTTGGAAGGATCATCGTGGCGATGCCTGGCGAAATCCTTACACGTATGCTCAGATACTCCCAGACTCCAAGTGGGGGGCAGAGCAGGGCCCCCTGGAGTTCTCCCGGGGGCCGGGCGGGGACCCCAGAGCTGGGGGTCCAGGGCTACCTGCTCACCTCCTAAGGGAGGAGCCCAGAGGCAGCACTGAGGGTCCTTCTGTCCCAGGTCCTCAGCAGGAGCCGTACCCCAGCCCAAGTGCCTGCCACACTCACCCTACGGCCACCCATGGTCACCGGCCTGGGCAGAGCTCCTGGGGTCCCGCCTGCGTCAGCTTCCGGCCTGTGACTCACCGTGACTGTGATTTCTTCTTCTGGCCTCGGGGGTTTGGATGGCTGGTCCCGACGGCTGACTCCCCAGCTGGGGGCTGAAAACCCCAGAGGGTTCCTGCTGAGTCTGCAGATTGTGAGTTTTCATCTGCGGTCTGGACGGAGACTCAACAGCACCCATGCGTCCTGTGGCTACGAGGCGAGTGGGTGCCGGGCCCCGGCAGGAGCTCGGGCCCCTGTGGATGCCACCCCGTGTCCATGATCTCCCCGGAGCGCCACATGCCCTGACTCATTTCAGCACACGATCCGCGGTGTGGAGTGCCCCCGGCCCCTGAGTTACTTCACACAGAAAGCCATGCCTTCCCGTCGGGGCTCCGGGGGCCACAGAGCTGCCTGCCCTGGAGGGCGCCTCCTACAGGTACGGATGTGGGCAGGTAGGTCTCTGTCTTCCGGAGCCGGGGCACCTAAATATCCCATCGTTATGCTTAGGCTCAAGCCTGAGGGGAAACGGACCAAATATTTGTTCAGCTTTAACTGTCTCTCATTTTCAAGTGAGCTCAGCAGCTGTGGAATGTGCTGTACTGTGTCATTCTTCTGTCCCCTTCAAGGCCACTCCCAGGACCCTGGACCACTCTCTCCCCCAGCATGCTGCAAGCTGTGGACGGAACCGTGTCCCCCCAGATTCATATGTTAAAGTCCTAACCACCCCCCCCATGTGGCCGTGTTTGGAAATGGGCCCCGTGAGGAGGGGATTCAGGTTAAATGAGGTCCTAGGATGAGGCCTTAATCCCGTAAGACTGAGGTCCTCGTCAGAAGAGGAAGAGAAGGTCAGGCCGTGGCGGCCTCTTGCTCCCACATGGAGGCAGGACCCTGAGTGGTGGCCCCGGCCGGAGCTGGGGCCAGCATCCACCTCACCACCGTGGTGCTTTCAGCCTGCCCCTCTGTCATGAGATCGAGCCCGACATCAGGCTCTGGGTGGACAGTGTGGAACCTGCTTGGGATTCTCTCTTCCTCTCATTCTCCCCCCCCCCCCACCAAAAGAAAAAAAGAAAGACAGAAAGAAAGAAAGAAAGAAAGAAAGAAAGAAAGAAACTTAAAAAACAAATACAAGTGGCTAACAAATACTGAGTATTTAATAAAGATTATTTGAAATCTGCCCAGGTTATAGATCTGTGAACAGACCCATGGAAGCAGAAGGGAGCGGGAAGGGCATGAATGGGGGAAGCCAGGGGCGGGGTCTGGCTTCCTCCTGTAAAGTAAATATGTGAAAAATATGAAACACTTTGTAACATGAAGCCCTACAAAGGGCAGGACATGGCTCTGACAGAGTGGCCACGGCTCAGTGCTGGTGACTCATCACTTGGAAAAGTCATCTTTGTCCACATATCACAGATCTCTCTCTTTTTTTTTAATGTTTATTTATTTTTGACAGAGAGAGAGGCAGAGCGTGAGTGGAGAAGGGGCAGAGAGAGAGGGAGACCCAGGATCCGAAGCAGGCTCCAGGCTCCGAGCGGTCAGCACAGAGCCCGACGTGGGGCTCGAACTCACAGACCATGAGATATGACCTGAGCCAAAGTCAGACGCTGAACCGACGGAGCCCTCCAGGCGCCCCTACATATCACCGATCTCTTTGAGTCGCCTCTCAGTTGCTATCTTCTGACAAAAGAAAACACAGCTAACCACTGGAGACACCTTCCTTTTCTCCTGCTCAACCATCATGTCTTCCTAACTGGGGCTCCGTGAGGGGCAGGCGTGGCAAAGGGACACCAGATATGCACCTTTCCTGACGTGGAGCTGTACGTAAAGAAAACCCACTTCCCTGGCTTTGCCAGGATCCCCCATCCTGGTTCAGATCACAGGAGATGTTCTTTGTGGATGTTCTCAAATCACAGAGCTCAGGGGCCAGCGGTGAGTGCGCATGCATCACTCTGGGGATCAGCAGTCTGTCCTCCATGCCAGGACCACAAAGCCTCCGGCTTCTAGGCTCACAAAGCCCAAGAGACTTTTCACCCCAGGAATAGCCTCAGTTCCTCCTTCTCTCTGATTTCCTCTCTCACCCGGTTCTACCCATCCTAGGACAGTTGAGATAGTTGAGCCTCAGATATCCCGTAACACCATGAGATTAGACAAGGTTGTCCCCAGAATCACAAAGGATAAAGATACCAGACATTGAGTAAGCATGTAGATCCGTTCTTTCAATCCCGTTCATCACTAGCCGTCTGTGTGTAGTGCACGGGCTGCTGTTTGAGGAACTAGTGTAAGCATGTGATCCACCCCTGTCCTGAGCCGCTTTCCAATTATTAGGGAAAGAAGTTTCTCGGGTGTGAAGCAGTGAGCATCTCACATGAAAGGGTATACGAATGACACTGTGGTGCAGGCATTGGGTTTGGGTGAAGGCAACAAGAGGAGCCACTTGGCACCATAGGTGGAACATTCCGGGCTCTGGGAGGAAGGGACAAAGGCTGAGGCCACAAGAGGAGCAAAGGAAGCAACATGTCAGAAGCGCATGTCACCGTGTGAAGCATGCACTTGGGCTGGGTGCATGGCTGGAACGGGGGAGGAGGGGGCGGTGGGAAGGCACCTGTCTCACAAGTCCGGTGTGGCTGGAGGCGGGGCTGGAAGTGGCTCCAGGACAAGCTGAGACGTCAGCAGCCACTGAGGGAAGGCTGCCCAGTCAGGAAGCTGAGTTGTGGGGCTTGGGAAGGACATGAGGGCAAAACCAGAGGTCCATCCTCAAAGGAAGCCCTCCTTCCAACGTGCAAAGGACCAAGGAAAGAGTAAGGAGCACCAGCGAGAAAGCTGGAGAGGAAATTTCTGGAAGCAGAGAAACTACTGAGGACGGAATGAGCCACCAACTGCCCTGAGCATCTGGAAAATATGTCCGAAGAGCGACTGCACCTCACAGAGGACGGAGGGCCTCGCTGCACTGATGGCGATGTGACCCTTTTTCTCCTGGAATCCTGATTCTCCTGCGTTGATTACATGGTTTCTCAACAAGTAGTAAAGGAAATTCCCAGGAATTTTTTGTTAAGTTGATGATGAGTTTTCCTGGAGAAGTTGGGTTTTCCCCAAGAAGGCACCACTACATCAGGGGAGGAGAATTCTGGCCCACGGATGGTGGTCCTGCCCATTGGGGAACGGTGAGTGCCCTTATCCCAGACTGAATGCCGGCCATGGTCTCTGTCAGCTGTGACACACGAGGACATGCCACACACTCCCAGGACTCTCAGGGGGTAGGGGTGTTTTCCCAGGGAGAGCCATGTCGGGCCATGCTAAGAGAACATCGCCAACATAAGTTTGGTCTAAGCTCAGGTGCCCATTTCCAACCTGAGGGCTTAGCTGACGCCTGTTCGGAGGCAAAGGGCAGCGAAGAACAGGAATAGAAACAAGTAATTACACTTTGGTAATAGAAGCATGAAAAACATCAAGTCCAAAAGCCAGTGGGTGCACAGAGAGGGCCTGGGAGGGCTTCCCCCTAAAGGAGAGATGGGGATGGAGTCTTAAACAGGAGGCCAGAGCACTTTGGGATTGGTACCACATGCAGAAAGACACAGGGTCGTGAAATATGTTTCCTTACAGCAGACACATAATTTTTAAACACTCAGCAGTTCTATCTATTGTCAAATAATTTTGAACGTGACAATTAAAATCAATGAAAATTTTAAGAGAGGAAGGTTCAGTGAAAACCACCCAGAAATGAGTTTATGAAACTCTGACTTTAGAAAGAAAAATAATTCAGATAATAGATCTCAATTTTTTTATTTACAAGAAAATTTCAACCAAGACAATTCAATGGGGGAAGGAACAGTCTTCTGGACAAATGGCTCCGGGATGGTGGATACGCATGTGAGAACGAATGACGCTGGACCCCAACCTCACACCATGTGCAAAAATTGACTCAAACACCTAAATACAAGAGCTAAAACTACAAAACTCTTAGAAGATGTAAATCTGCATTATCTAATATTCAGAATGAATAAAGAACACTTAACTAGTTAACAATAAAAACACAAATCACCCAAGTTAAAAATCGGCAAAGGAATTGAGCAGAGTCCAAAGAAAGTATACCAACGGCCAATAGGCACATGAAAAGATGTTAATCCTCAGTGGTCTTTAGGGAAATGAAAATCAACGCTGCAGTGTTGCAGAGATAGTGCTTCAGACTCTCTAGGTTGGCTGCGATAAAACACACACACAAAATAACACCTGTTGGTGAGGATGTGCAAAAATTAGTTCCCTTGCCGGTGGGAAGGTCAAGTGTTGTAGCCGCTGTGAAAACAGTTTGGAGATTCTTCAATGAGTTAAACATAAAATTACCATAGAATTTAGCAACTCCACTTCTAGCATATATTCAAGAAGAGTGAAAACTTGTTCACACAAAAACACGCCCAGCAATCCATGGCGGCGTTGTTCATGACGGCCGAGCCCAGCCTGGAGGGTCACCTACACAACAGACTTACGTTGGGAGTAAATGTTACTTCTCTCTCCTCATGGAAACATCTATTAAGAGCCTAATAATAGGGGCACCTGGGTGACTCAGTTGGTTAGGCATCTGATCTTGATTTTGGCTCAGGTCCTGATCTCGTGGTTTTGTGGGTTTGAGCCTCACGTTGGGCTCTGCACCGATGGCATGGATCCTGCTTGGGATTCTCTCTGCCCCTCTTCTCTGCTCATGCATGCTCTCTCTTTCTCTGTCTCTGTCTCTCAGAAAATGGCCTAATAGTCCTCACCCTTTTATAAGAAGTCAAGGAAGCACCAAGTTTGCCCGGGGCCCGCCTGGCACCACCTGCCACAGACACTGGCCACCGTGTTTGCGACTGCCAATTTCTGCACCACTGCCCTTGTCCCCTGCCCGGGTTTCTGCGTGCTGCGGCTCCCACTGACAGATCTCAGCTGCAGGAGAAGTTCTCACACAGCCTGGGGTGTGGCCATGCACCCACAGTCCCTGCTGGATTTGGCAAACCCAGGACCTGGGAGAAACTGGCCCAACTTCCCCTTCCCTTGTCCCGGGCACCTCTGTAAGCCACTTCCCGGAGTTGAGTTCAGAGCTCAAAGGCAAACTACCACCCCTTGGATTTCCTTTCTCACAGGTAGTAAACCATTTCTAGGGCGGGGCCTCCTTTTTTAATTCCTGTACTTTATGATTGATCCCGACTGTCCACCCGGAGCCTCGAAACAGTCCAAATTTACGAAACCATCTTCATTTTGCCTGTTCGATTTGTATTCAGATAATTCGTGGTAGAGTTGATTAGGCTTGGCAGCTCTGTCTCGGGGCCCCCCTCTCTCCTGAAGATTTGCGGCTGGAAGAAAACTGCGTGGGTCCCCAGAGAGCCAGATCCTTGGCTAAGGAGGCCAGGAGCTCAAAGGCAAATAACTGAGGAAAGCCATTAACCGGCCAATCCGTTTCTGGAAGGTGTATCGTGATGCGCCATGGCAAGGCGCTAGACGTTAGTGATGAGGGGATCCGGGGAAAGCTGAGCCCGAACACGAGCACACTTTTCCCAGGCCCCCCCACCACCTCCTCCCCACCCCCCCTCCCCAGGGCCAGTGGGCCTCCCTGTTTGTGGAAGCCTCCAGATCTTTGTTTCCTCTTCGTATTAGTCATCCTACCTCCACTCAGCTCTCACACGCCAGGGCCCTCCCTCACGTCCCCAGACGGCTGCGAGGACATCCTCGCCTCTCTTTTTTCTCTTCATGGATTCGGATGGATTTGTCTCCAAGCGTCTGCAGAATCGGTTGCAGATGGAGCCGTGTCGCTCTGGGCCGCTTCCCCGGGCGTCTTTCCTGGGGTCTGCGTGGAGGTTCGTCAGACGCGGACGCCCACCGGGGGGGGTCTGGCACTGTGCTCCCAGACACCTCAATCCCCCATCAGGCATCTTCAGCCCTTCAAGCCAACTGGGGAGTTTGTTTCGAGGAAAGCCAGCCTTTCTGCAGAACTGAAAACTGAATTCGACGTCTCCGAGCATCATTAAGGATGGATGGACCACAGAGTCACTCTGCCACGGAGTACCTGGCCAGTGAGAGGAATATGGCACAGGGACCCGGACACCTGCCCACAATCCCCGCATTAACAGGAGGAACCGATCGCGAAAATACAGACCGGCTTGTGGAAGTGATTTGTAGTGGGGAAGGGTGCTGGGGGAGGGAGGAGCCTCCCCTGCTCAGTCTAAATACATACATACATAAGATATAATTCACATACTGTAAAATTCATCCTTTTATTTTGTTTTGAATTTTTTTTAACATTTATTTATTGTTGAGAGAGAGAGACAGAACATGAGAGGGGGAGGGGCAGAGAGAGAGGGAGTCACAGAATCCGAAACAGGCTCCAGGCTCTGAGCTGTCAGCACAGAGCCCGACGTGGGGCTCGAACTCACAGACCGCGAGATCGTGACCTGAGCCGAAGTCGGACGCTTCACCCGCTGAGCCACCCAGGGGCCCCAGATTTCATCCTTTTAGAGTATACTCTTTGGTAGTTTTTAGTGTATTCACAGATCCGTGCAAGCATCACCACGACCCATGCCAGAACATTCTCACCGTCTCCAGAAGAAACTCCCCACTATCAGCAGGTGCTTGGGCCCCTGGCAACGCCCAACTGCCACTCTGTCTTGATGACTAGGGCTGCTCTGGGCTTTTCCCACCCAAGGACTCACACAGTGCATGGCCCTGCGGCTGGCTTCCTTCACGGAGCATGCTTTCGGGTTCCAGCCGTGCTCTCGCCTGTACCGGGGCCTCATTCCTTGTTACTGCGGGTCATAGAATGCCCACATTTTGTTGATCCATGCTTCAGTAGGTGGAGGCTTGAGTTCCTTCTAACTTTTTGTTACTATGAACAAGTGTGCGTAGTTTTTGGATGGACATATGTTTTCCTTTCTCTTGCGTTTTTACCCAGGATTAGAATAGCTGGGTCCTATGGAGATTCCTTGTTTAACATAGAGGAGCTGACGAACTGTTTTCCGAAGAAGCTGTACCATTTTGTGTGCCCACCAGCGAGTTGGGAGGGCTCCACTTCTGTTTTTTTTAAGTGTATGTGTTTATTTTGAGAGGGGAGAGAGAGAGAGAGAGAGAGAGAGAGAGAGAGAGAATCCCAAGCAGGCTCCACACTGTCAGCGCAGAGCCTGATGCGGGGTTCGAACTCCTGAAACCTGAGATTGTGACCTGAGCCGAAACCAGACGTTTGACTCTCCACCAACTGAGCCACCCAGGAGCCCCTCCACATCGTTATTATTGAATTTACTTATCTTTATGTGTTGTGGGTGTCGGTATATGATTTGCGAATACATTCTCCTGCTCTGTGGGTTGTCTTATCACTTTCTTGAGAGTGGGGTTTTTTTTTGAGAACAAGTTTATTTTTATAAAGTCCAGTGAGTATCTTTTTTTTTTCTTTTGTTTTTGCTTTTGGCCTCGTGTCTCAGAAACAGATGTCTAAGCCAAGGTCATAGAGATTTATGTGTATGTTTTCTTCCAGGAGTTTAATCTTTCTTTTTTTTTTTTTTTTGATGATCTACACTTTTCAAGGAGGGCCAGTAAAGGGGGAAAAGAATTACTGAAAACATGAGTCAGTTCATTTTATTATGTTCTAAGCAACCCTAAGAGATTAGCGCCTGGCGTGATAGAGGGGACCGGTGCTTACGGCCACAAGGAAATAGTTCCACCGTGTGTTTTAGGGAGACCTCCGCTCACGCCTCCCGTGTCTCGTCCTGACCCATCACTGATGCTCTTGCCCTTTTCATCTCGCGTGCTGTTCCGCCGAGCTGGTTCCGGCCAGGCCTTCTGCCGACCTCTGCCTTCCTCTGTCTGTTCCGCAGACCAACGTCCTCCTCGTCCCCTTCTTTCCAACAGCACCACCTGCGGCTGTGTGCACCGCGACATGACCCTGGTGACTGGCCCTCTCCCAGCGTGTGGCTGGACTGCGACCTCCAGCGTGCTTCTCAGGCTCAGAGTAGAGCACAGGTGTCATTTTTATGCCGCGCGTAACACTAGAAACTTGAAACCCCTTAGAAGGACCAGTCGGCCTTTGGTCGGGTCCTCCTTGAATCACCCCGTGTGCACCTCTCGGCCCCTCAAGGCCCTTTCTTCCGATGCAAGCTGCACACATCGGCGGACTGCTTTGTCTTCCTGCAACAAGGAGCTCACGGAGACGGTCCAGCCCCCTGTACGTAATGTGTCAAATGTCCTAGGCCCTCAGCCCTCAGCTGAGAACAACCTGTTCTTCCCTTTCTCCCAGACACAGAGCACAGCCCAATTCCACAAAGTGGCCTCCCCGAAACCGCCCGCATTGCCACCTGTGAGCCCTGAGTGAGCGGGGGAAGGCCGGACCCTGCTCCCATCACTCCCCTCCGGGGCCCACAGCTGATACCTATGTACTCGGGAAATTAAGAAAAAATAAAACAAAAAAACCCCATTCAACCCACACATCCCACCCTGGAAAAACCCAAGCACAGCCCTTTCCCAGGCAGCATCCTCAAAGCCCCACATTTTCACAGATTTTATCACATGCCCCTCGCGGCTGGAATTTCTCATTAATGCACAGGGATTCCTGGAGCGTGTTCACTTTGGTCTTCTGTGGCCGTGCTGGGGGGCGGGGGCAGTTGAAGCCAGATTCTGGCATCTTCCACACACTGTGACCCACCCGTCCATTCTCCCCACCACTGTTACCAAATAATTTTTTAAATTATTTATTTGTTTTGAGAGAGAGAGAGAGAGGGAGAGAGACAGAGAGAGAGAGAGAGACCTTGCAAGTAGGGGAAGGACAGAGAGAGAATCTTAAGCACTCTCCACGCCCAGCATGGAAGCCGACATGGGATTTGATCCCATGACCTTGGGATCATGACCTGAGCCGAATCAAGAGTCAGACGCTTCACGGACTGAGCCACCCGGGTGTCCCAATTTACAAACACCTTAGCCAATGACAAGAAAAAGGCAATCCTATCAATAGCCGGATCTCCAGAAACCTCTAAACTCAGTTTCTTGGAGCCCCAACATCACCCTCCCCTCCATAGTGATGTGGCAACAAAGGCCAGAAGGAAGTGGCAGGTAAGATTAAATTCCCTTATCACCTGCAGCCCATTGGCAAATACCTGAGGCAAATCCAGAGGAGAACGTTTCTCTAGGAACCCCCTACCGTCCGATGTCCTGATGTTAATGCCTCACTAGAGGGAAAACGGCCTCAGCTTGGCAATAGCTGGGCCTCAGGGATCCTAGGAGCCCTCTGTAGCATAGGAGAGTCCTTCTGGAGGCCTCCCTTTGGGCTTCACCTCCCCAGCTCCCCAGTGAATAACCAGCCACTCTTCGCACCCCCACGGCAGCTTTTCCTGGCCCCTGCTTTCATCAAATCACCTTTTTTGCACCAAAGGCATCTTCAAGGATTCTTTCTTGGCGGTCGGCTCCAAACCCCGACCACTCCAAAACCCCATCAGGTGTGTGTGCGTATGTGTTGTGTATGGTGTGTGTGTGAGTGTGCAATGCCTAGTATGCGAAAGATGCCAAGGGGTTGTCGCTGTCCCTGGAGGCTAAGGGAACGGTGAAGGGCAGTTCCCGCACTTTGGGCAGATAACTCCGTGCAGCTTAAATCTTTTCCGGGAAGGATTTATTCACATACCACGTGTATCGTTTTTCAGAACGAGAAACCTCAAAATGAGTGGCCAACGGCCACAGCGTGCCGTCTGTGAGGGCTGGTCCCAGGAGGGAGAGAGAGAGCAGGGGCCACGAGGCCCGGGCCTCGGGTCCCCCGTGCCCTGGGCGTCGCCAGGCTCTGGGGCTCCGCTGTCCCCTGGGGGGGTCTTCTGCTCAGGCCCACCACCTGCACAGGGCCAGCCTGAGTCTGACCTTCGTGAAACAGAGGGGCCACACCCCAGCTATCTTTCAAGGGTAACTTTGAGCTCTCTGCCACTCAGAGGCTCCTTCCGCTCGAGGGCTCAGCTGACAGAAGAAGTATTTCTGGAAGGCTCCCTTCAGTGGAGTGGCCCCTCCGTCCTAAGGGTCCCCTCCCGTCCCGCCTGGCTTCAGTGGTGTCAGGCAGGAAAGGCCAAGGCCCAGGGCCTGCGTGGTGTACCCGGGCCTCCTGCGTTTCCTCGGGGGATGTTCTGGGGCCAAGTTCTCAGGGCACAGCGGGGCGTCCCACGGTGTCTCCTCCACGGGGCTCCGGGGACGTTTCCTCATGTTTCAATCACTGGCACATCCTCTCTCTGAACATCTCGCCTCCTTTTTATTTTATGGGTACCGCAACCAGTAAACCCTCATGTTTCCGTCCCCGGAATTTGGTTACAAAACGAAAATTCGGGTCCTGTGTTCGGCAGACCCCCGCCCGCTGTGCCCATCACAGCCTCGTTTCCTGCTTTTCTGTGCTCACTGTCTTTTTCCCAGATGCCCGTGGCTGTTAATCGTGTCAGCCTGTGTTTATTCAGTTAAGAGTCCCCAAGTCTTTGCCGATCTAAGTTGGCTGACGTAAAAACACCATTCTTTACTTCAAAAAATGATAGATTATTAAAATGTGCAGGGCCTCTTACAGGACTGCACGCATCCTGGAAGCCCTCTAGAACATTTCGAGCAGTGCATGGGCGTTTTGCTTTTATTTCAACTCTCAGACACTTACTTTACTATACTTACTGTAGGACACGTGTGTTCACATGAACACACGTGTTTCATTAGACCTATGATCCCACAGAGAGTATTAATTCATATTGTTAATAAGGACAAGGACAAAGTATGTAGCACCTATTTAAATGGGGCGCCTGAGTGGCTCAGTCAGTTGAGCATCCAACTTCCGCTCAGGTCATGATCTCGCAGTTTGTGAGTTTGAGCCCCGCGTCAACTTTGAGCCGAGCTGTGCGGACAGCTCGGAGCCTGGAGCCTGCTTCCGAGTCTGTGTCTCCCTCTCTCTCTGCCCTTCCCCCGCTTGTTCTCTCTTTCTCTCTCTCTCTCTCTCAAAAATAAGTAAACATTAAAAATTGTTTTTTAATTTTTAAAAATGGAATCAACTTAAAGGCCTATGTGTGTGACGCATAATATCAAATGGGCTGCAAGGGATATAACACCTAATATCAAATAGGCTGGAAGTAAATCATGAAGGACTCACTTGAATGACATAGTTTAAGAAACATGAACACCTAACACACACAGAGCTTCTATACCTAGACAGAAGCTGCCCGAGATAAAATAATGTAACAATAAAATAATATAAGCCCTGGCTGTATCCTGTTAACACGTGATACACTTACAACAGAAAGTTGCATAGAAGTTGCGAGTCGAAAAGCGGAAGGAAGCCGTGCCAGGAACATACCAGGGCATCATCCCCAGCCAGGCAGCTGCTGACGTCAGAGCGGGCTCCCAGGCTGAAAGCATCAGGGATGGAGAAGGTTGGCCCCAAGGGCAAACGGAAAGCTGGAAAGGTCTACGACTCTACATTCGTATGTGTGTGATCACAGAGCCTCAAAAGCGGGTGAAGAAACACCGCGCCCGGCACAGGGTGGACGTCCACGCCGCGGTGGGAGAGAGACAGCGGGGAGAGGGAAGGTGCAGGCAGGGCGCGGTGGGATCGGACGGTCTTGGGACGACTGGTCGGAAGCGTGTGACTAGTGCACGCCCGGCTGCCCGGTCAGAGCCGCTGCAGCCCAGAGTGGTGTGGGCAGGGACACAGGTCATCACCAAAGGCCATCCCTCCCTCTGAGGCCATGATTCTCAGTCTAGGCGGAGCTGAGTTTCCTTTCGTAGCTCAAGCATCCTCCGGCTGCTGTGCTCAGCAGTTCCGCCTCCGTCCGCTTGTTTCTTCATGAGTGATGGATGCACATCCCCGGAGTCCGGATGTCTTCCTGTTTGGACGGGGAGGGGGGGGGGGGACAGGCTGGGTGATGGACGCCATCAGGCCCCGATCCCCAGGACCTGTGAGCATCATCTTCTACGGGGCAGGAGACCACAGATGTGCCCGCCTGGGGATCTCGAGAAGGGGAGGCGAGGCTGGCTTACATGCACGTGTGTGATCAGTCTCATGTGTCCTCCCTGGAGGGAAGTGAGGGAGGTTGGCCCCAGAAGGAGGCCATGGTGAGCACAGAGATTTGTAAGGCTGGACTGGGCGGTTCGGGTAATGCAGCCACACGCCAGGGAGCGCCTGCTGCCACCAGAAGCTGGAAGAGGCAGGGGACAGACCCTTCCCTAAAGTCCTGCCCAAGCCGGCCGTTCAGCCCGTGACGCTGGCTTCAGACTTGTGCCTCCAGAATCGTGAGGGAATACACACGCGTGTGGCTTCCAGCCGTGGAGTCGAGGCTGTCGCCACTTGGCATAACAGCCCAGGGAAGCCGTCACGGAGGGCTCTCAGTTCAGGGCATCGGCACGGGGGTGGGGGACGAGCCCCAGGAGACAGATGACCAGACTCACCAGCACGTACTTAGCGGCTACCGTGAGCCTGGCCTGCCGGGTGTGGTGTTTGCACAGATGGCCGGTGCTCAGGCCGAGTGATCTTGGCCCAAAGCACTCTGCTTGATATTTTGAGGGGGTCCATTTCTGTGAATCCCAGTAAGGAGTCAGCGCGGGGGAAATGACAGGAGCAGATGTGGGAACGTGGGGAAAATCTTAGAAGATTCTTGGTAAGATGCTCAGTGCTAGAGAAAAGTTCATCTCTCCAAAGTCATTCTTCTCGGGGCTGCTTTTCTAGAAGCAGCCCCTCCCCTGTGCCCCCTCGCCTTGCACAACAGAGGAGTGTGAGCCTCCCTGGTGATCTCCTGCAGAGGGCTCCACTGGTTTGTGCCCCAGAAGGGCCCCCGTGGGCGATAAAACGGGGTGACTTCAGGGATCTTTCTGGCCCGTGGCCTCTGAACCGCCTGCCCCAGTATGGGTTCCAGGAGAGGCGGGGACACTTAATAGAAGCGCAGAGACCCGGGGCCGCTGAAGGAAACAGGTGTCATCCTGTTTCCAAGGCAGCATCACCATCCCGAGCCACCAAAAGACTTCATCTCTTTAGCCAAAGAGGAGAGAACACCTTTCCCTTGGTTAGCTCACGTGACCTGCCAAGGGTCGTTCTGCACGTATTCCTGTAAGAGAGTGACCCCCATTGGCAACTGACACGAAATCTTACATCTATTTATTGATCAGTATCCACAAGTGATATATGAATGGTCGGTGTGCCTGCACATGTCAGACGTCACCGGCTGCTGGCTCCAGGACCGCGTTTCATGCACAGAGAACTTTTGTTTGGCCCACGTAGTTTTCATTTTTTAGAAAACATTCATGAATGCCTCTTGGTAAACCATGCCCGCTCTCATTTGCCAGTCTCTCTAGGAACTCTTTTACGCTTGCCTCTGTGCAGACTGATGATTTACCCAGAGCCTACAAGTGGTTAAGGGTGAAACCCTTGTTTTGCCGATGCCTGCTCACATCAGAATGATCGGTTTTCTGCTAAGGAAATCGGGGAGCGAGAATGGAGTTACAGTTTATAAACTGCCTCTACAGAATCAACTGTGTCAAAGAAATTCATCACTTGCTGATCTTTGGTGACCTGGCGATGACTATCGAACTTGATGGAGTTTGCAAAGTGTGAAGATACACGTTTGTTTTTGTTGGGTTTGGAAATTTGTTTACGTTTGCCAAAAGGAAAAACCCTCAACCTGTCTGGAACGTCTTCTGCCTGATAATGACTGTTTACAGAGCAATCTAAGATGAAGAATGAAACCAGATTGGATTAAGGTTCTTGTTGTTTGTAGCTGGAAGAGAATTCAGTCTGCACCTGAGCCCCCAAAGTCCTTTTGAAAGAACTGAGGGTTAGGAGTTTTAACACGACTGATACGACTGACTTCTGAGTTGTTTTATAATTTTTGCTTTTCTGGTTTTTTGGTAATCTCTCTCTTCGAATGTACGCTAAGAAGCAGCACATCCCCTATCAGGTTTCCGGTCTCACCTCCATCTCCTGAGAAGGTACTTTCTGGAATGCCTTATGGTACTGCAGCCTGATTGGATGCTCCAGCACTGTATGCAAATGATGCAAGTATATTGCTTTGTGATTGGATGAAGCTGCTTGTATGCAGATGTGCAGGTGCCATCATTTAAGATGCTGGGGGAAGGAAGATGCACCACCTGGGCTCCAGCACCGCAATTCAGCTCAGGAATGGATCGGGGCGCCTGGGTGGCTCAGCTGGTTGAGCATCTGGCTCTTGGTTTCGGCTCAGGTCGTGATCTCACAGTTCATGGGTTCGAGCCCCGAGTCCAGCTCTGTGCTGACGGTGTAGAGTCTGCTTGGGATTCTCTCTCTTTCCTGCTCTCATGCTCTCTCTCTCTCTCCCTCCCCTGCCCTAAAATAAATAAATAAACTTAAAAAAAAAAAAGAATGGATAATGAGACCAAGAGAGCCTGAGATTCACTGAGACTCTGCTGTTGGAATCATCAAGAAACGGAGTCAAAACAAGGTAGCCAGTCATGGCCACACCCACACAGATTCTGGGATTATAAAATGCTCACTTGTGAAACTCGCTGTCCAATCGGCAGCAGCCCTGCTGCGGAGATGCCCGGGGTGGCGCCAGGAGGGAGAAACCAATATGTGTACGTTAACAGTCATAAAAAACCGAGAGTAGTGCTTGTTCAACCTCCTTCTTCAGGATCACAGTGTCTGGGTCTAAATCTTCTTACGTGTGGCCCAGAGAGTCCCCTGGAGCGTTGGTGGCTGTCCCGGCAGAAGTGGCCGGATGATGGCCGCTGAGATCCACGGCTGTGTAGTGTGCACCACCGTGACGTCGCTTCTGTTCCAGGGCGGAATGCGTAGCGGTTGACAGACTCCTCTCCTTCCTGGGGCTTCTGTTGCCCTTGCGCAGCGGCGGGGGTGGGGGTGGGGTGCAGATTGTAACCTGACAACTATAAACACGTTCCGTTATGGGTTGAGTTGTGTCTCCCCAGGTTCCTACGTTGAAGCCCTCACCCCCGGACCTCAGAATGTGACCTTATGTGGATACAGGGTCTCTACAGAGTCACTAAATTAAAACGAGGTCATTAAGATGGGCTGGATAAAAAAGACGTGCTCCTAAAAAGGAGAGTTTTGGACACAGACACGTGCTCAGGGGGAACGCCACGTGAACGTGTAGGCAAAGATAGGAGTGATTCTTCTAGAAGCCACGAGCACCAGAGATTGCCAGCAAAGCACCAGAAGCCGGGAGGGAGGCCTGAAGCGGACCAGCCGCCCTCACAGCCCCTGAAGGAACCAGCCCTGATCAAGCCCACACCTTGATCTCAGACTTCCAGCCTCTGCAAGCAGGAGACGATAAACTCCTGTAGTTTAAGTCACTTGGTGATGTGTTGTTACAGAAGCCCGAGCAAACTAATACACACACACACACACACAATGCCAAAGGTCTAAGTGTTATGGAGAAAAATGAACAGCAAATATGGAGGGAGGCTGGGTGCAGGCCGGGAGGAGGGAGGGAGGAAGGTCAGTGGCCCTATGGGAGAGCCTCCCCGTTTAGGGACATTTGAGATCTGACAGAAAGGAGGGAGGGAGCTGGCCAGGCACCCAGAGAGGAGCACAGCGGCCGGAGGGGACAGCAGGGTCCTGCTTGGAGGGTGAGACGTGTCAGGGAGGCGGGGAGGCAGGCACGGTGGGAGCTGGGTCAGTGGTTGGGTACGCCATATTGGGGGCCTCGTGGGCCTGTGTGGTCACATCTGAACAAGAGGGGGAGGAGGGAAGGACCAGGAGTGAGAAGGGCCGCGGCTAGTAAGACCCTCCGTGCTGCTCTGAGCAGGAGTGATAAAGGAGGCAGGGAAGGGAAGGTGGAGGCTGTCATAGGAGGAGTAGAGGTGGACGTTCTGAGAGAGAGGCCATCCCTGGATACATTCTGGAGGCGTGAACGAGGAGACCTGCGGAGGTACGGGATGTGGGTGGGAGCTGAGACAGGGGCCGAGGGTGACGCCAGGGTTTGGGGCCAGCACACTGGAAGGCTGGGCCTGGCCTCCCTACGCGACTGAACGGGATAAAAGGCGGAACCGACCGGCGCAGCACGCGGTGTGGCAGCTGGACAGCACGGCTTTGGAAGAACACCAAGTTTTCATCTCATTTCTCACTTGGTCATTTTCCTCCTCAAACTGTATTGTTGGAAGTTAAACAGCGGCTCTTGTGTGCCAGCTAGGAGGCTCTGACCACCGGTCCCTGTCCCGAGAGCCTAGGTGCCTCCCACTGCCTGTGTAGACAGCCTACCCTCTCGGGTCACGCGACTCTTCCTTCTCCCAGCTGCCTAAGCAGCGATCAGGCATTCAAACGTCTACAGTAAAATCCTGCTGTGCAAGTCACTGCCGGTGGGATCGGGGTGAAAACAGGATGAATAGACGTACTCCCTGTACACAGATGTACACACACATACACATATACACAAACAGATGCATCCCGGACACATACACACACACAAATACATACACACAGACACATTCATGCCCAGAAACACACACGCACACACACAAATTATACGTTTAGAAAATGAGAATTAACAGCTCGGTGTAAACGATTTGACTTTGTAAAGAGCAATTGACTTTATTTAAAGTTAAAATAAACCACTGTCTTTGGAAACACACAGTGCATCTTAAAAAGGATAGTGCTAGAGCACCTGGGTGGCTCAGTCGGTTGAACGTCTGACTGTGGCTCAGGTCGTGATCTCACGGTTCCTGGGATCGAGCCCCGCATCAGGCTCTCGGCTGTCAGCACCGACCCTGCTTGGGGTTCTCTGTCCCCCCTTGCTCTCTGCCCCACCCCTGCTCACATTCTCTGTCTCTCTCTCTCTTTCTCAAAAATACAATAAAAGCATTAATAAAAAGGAGAGTGTGTGCAAGTCACCCCACTTATTCTGTCTGTGGGCACCTGAGACCCAAGGAGCTGAGGTGACTCCTCCTGGATCCCACCATGGGGAGCAGCAAAGCAGGTGGGCTCCCTACAGTCCTGGATCTCTATCCATGGTCCCAGAAAGCAGCCCATGTCTTCTCTCCAAGATGCTCTGCCCATCCCTCCTACAAAATTTTAGGGACTCGGGTCCTTTCTTTTCAAACGTCTATGGACACCCAATTGCCCAAAGATCTGTCAAGAACCTCGTAGAGGAAAAAAGCTGATACAGCGAGATAATTTGGAGCACGGGCTCCAGGATGGAAGGAATCTTCCCATCAGCCGCGCCTGAGGGCTGACTCTCCTGTGTCGATGGCCCCTTACCCGCAGGGGCGCACACGTGTTCCCCTGGTCACCCTGGTGAGCTGGCTTGCAGCCTCCGAAGGGGCAGCTGGAGAAAACGGACAGTGAGATGATTAGGAAGGGACCACTGCCCAGGGCAGTTCTGGACTCGGCAGGAATTGGAAAGAGGAACACATCACACAGAAAGCAGGGGAGTGAGGAACACCGCGTTTCAACCTGGAGTCTCTCCTGCGGCCCCTGGGTGTCCTAAGTGGGTGAACGCTAGGGTTTGGGGGGAGGGTGACAGATGGGGGGGGTCGGTGAGGATGAAGAGAAGGACATGCTAGCGGACTCCCGTGCATCCGTGAGCGAGAGAGTCTTCGAGGTGTCCTGGCATCTTCGAGGAAGAATCAAGTCTTCCCAGGCTTTCCTTGGCGGTGGCCTTTCGAGTTGCCAGGGGACATGCTCCGCCCACATGACCGGTCCAGAGCACCCCACAGCCCTCCAAGGGTTTGTTGGTTTTCTTTCTTTCTATTTGTGCCCACCATTCAATTCCCTGATCTTGTAAACTTTCTCAGGCACTTTGTTCTAAGATCCTAGCGACAAGCCATGGCAATTGTCAGGACGAGTGATGAATGGACTCACCAGGCTGACACGATATTTATAAATCAGCACTAAATATGTCTGTCTGGGCTATAAACGTCTTAGTCTCTTTCATCCCACCGAGGAGTCATGTAAATAGTATCTGTGTGCTGGCCTGACCCCCTGCCCTGCCTGCTGGTTGCCGAAGGGAGGGACGGGCGACGGAGCCTTGAATGTCTTGGTCACCCTCCTCCTCTGGGGTCCCTGAGCATCCTTCAGTGACTCACCTCAAACTGGGGCCCAGGGGGATCTTTCAGCCTGGAGGACCTGCTGCCATTCCCCTGGGGATCATGCCCTCCACTCCTGCAGACCAACAGAGGAGAGCTCACTGCCCAGGGCTCCCCAGCTGCTGTGGCACCACACGGTTTTGGCCGCGCGTTGGCAAATCGCCCCGTCTTGCTGCCCATTTCTCTCCATGCTCTCCAGATGGAATCACTGACTAGTCCACTGTTTTTCTCCCCAAAGGAATTCAGATTCCTTTCCTTCCTATGATCATGACGACCCACCCAGTGGGGCCCACCTGGTCAAGCTGCCCGACATCCACAGTGGGTCCAGCGGCCCCTCCCCTCCCCTGTGGCAATTTCCCCCTCGTGTCTGCAGCCAGTGCTGTTCTGGGGAATGACGGTGGGACCTACAGTGACACCTTTCTTTTTTGCTAACTTTTAAAAATGTTTTATTATTTATTTTTGAGAGAGAGAGAGAAAGACAGAGCATGAGTGGCGGAGGGGCAGAGAGAGAGGGGGACACACAGAATCCGAAGCAGGATCCAGGGTCCCAGCTGTCCGCGCAGAACCGGACGCACGGCTTGAACCCATGGACTGCGAGATCATGACCTGAGCTGAAATCGGCTGCTTAACCCACCGAGCCACCCAGGCGCCCCTCCAGTGGCAACTTCGAAGTGTGGACTTGGCCACAAACGCTCACTTGTCCTTCCACAACCTTGGCACCTGGCAAGAGGGATGCTCTTTGTCTATAAGGTTCTGTCCAAGCATGGGTGCCACACCATGACAAGGGAAAGAGCTCCCCAAACAAAAATCAGTTCATTCGGTGGCGTGGGCAGAAAGGAAACGCTGACGGTCGAGGAGACACGCAAAAATGACTTAGGCTTTCGCCTTCGCAAATCCACACTTCCGGGGAAGTTACGACGTGAACACCTTGCAGAATCTGCTCCCACTTAGCTGTTCCCTTCCAGCTGCCCGCTGGCCACCGATCACCCCCGAGATGTTACTTTGACATCCTTGCGACTCTCCTACTCTGCTGGGACGCTTCCTCTGCTGATACGACGTTATTCCATTCGTCTTCTATCCATGCTTAGAAAAGGACTCTTCTCTTCATTCTCTCGAAATCCGAACCCCAGTCTGAATCAATCGCCTTAACGTAAATCATCGTTCCCAATGTCAGCCCTTGGTGGGTCTAAGAAATTGACGTCATTTCAAAATTTCCTCTGATTCTTGATTTGTTTGATCTGAGACTAAATTTTAAAATACTGGGACAACCGAACTTTCAAGTAGAACCGTGACGTTGTGATTTATAATAAGAAACGCACGTCCCATTCTGGCACAGGGCTCCTAAAACCCTTGGAATTTCCCAAGCGTTGAGAGTGATAAAGGTGCCCTTTATACGTCAATGAGCTGACTTTCGGAGAGCCCTCAGGAAGCCCAAGGATGCGGCTGTTGCTTGAGAACCAACCGTGTGATTAGATGCTTGGAACTTGCAGCCACATCCCCAGACCTCGGGGAAGAGAGAGGGGCTGGAGATTGAGTTCAGTCACCAACGGCCAATGACTCAATCAATTGTGGCTGTGTTATGAAACCTATGCCAAAGCCCCGGAAGATGGAGCTCAGAGAGCTTCCGGCTTGCTGAATGTGTCCAGGTGCTGGGACGTGGCCGCCTGGGAGAAGGCACGGAAGAACGGGGCCCCTCCCACACACCTGGCCCTGCGCATCCCTTCCGTAGGCCTGGCCCTGAGCTGTATCCTTCGCTGCTAGTCTGGGGATCTAGTAAGTAGATTGTTTCTCTGAGTTCTTTGAGCTGCTCTAGCAGATGAATTGAACCCAAGGAGGAGGTCCCGGGAACCTCCGATCTCTAGCGGTTGGTCGGAAGCCTGGGTACCGCCTGGACTTGGCACGGGTGTCTGAAGTCGGGGGAGGGGTGCGCAGGACTGCGTCCGCCACCCGTGGGACCTGGCGCTTTCTCCAGGTACTGTCAGAATGGAGGCGAACCGTAGGACGCCCAGCTGGTGTTGCAGAATTGCTTGGTGCGGATAAACCCCCCACCCCCCGCCCCACTCCTGCCCCATCGGAACTAGACGCAGGGTGGTTAGAGCACTCAACCCAACGCCAACAACGCCGTGTGTGTGCTACGGGGATTTGTTACCTCGATACCCGGGGTCCGTTGTCTCGCAGCTTCGAAGAAGGAAGAGGCGGACACAAAGTGAGCGGCAGGAAATAGTTTATTAATTAAAGAGTAAGATTAGAAAGGAAAAATGGTAGGGAAGCTCTCTTTGCAGAGAGGGGGCTTTCAAAAGTGGATGCCCGCGGACCAGAGGCAAGCGTCCTTGTTTTAGAAGGTCTTGGTCAGCCCCCCGTCCCTTGCCCCTGGTTCTTCTCAGGTCCCCCCCTTACTGGCTGGATCACTCTAGGTGCTGGGTTGTCCGTTCCTGACTGGCTGGACTCCGCCGTGTGAGGCATCAGATTGGTCATACCATCCCTCGTCTCACAGAAGTTTTATGGTTCACCGGTTTTAGTTGGGCATCTTGATTGTCACATACCTAAGGGGAACCTGAGGGGAAGTAGGTGGGGTCTGTTGCATTCTTAAGAGGGACCTTATGCCCGAGGGGTTTGCCGTGGTCCAACACGCCCAGCATTGTTCCAGAATATGTGTTTTTCCCCACCCTGGGACCACAGGTCCTTTCCTTTCCCTCTCTGCCTGCTGAATCCCATCTTTCCTATCACATGAGGATACCTCCTGCTATGGCGTAATTGGTGACATATGCAGATTTGGCTGTAGGATTTAACCCCTTCTCCTCAAATCATGCGGGTCCTCTTGCTCTCTTATGAGATATTCCAAACTGTTAAAGGATCCTGACTACCCAGGATGCCACGGTGGCCACCAGCAAGGATCAGGCTGCCGCCACCATGGCGGTCTTCTCGCCAGAGCTACCTACTTACCCACGGTCCAGCAGGTACACGTGGGGGCAGCTGAGAAAAAGAACGAGGGGCCATGAGCCCTGACACTGAGGGAACATACCGTCCAATATCCTCTGACCACAGTGAGTCTACTAATTGTTTTATCTGGGTCAGTTTGGACAGAATTGGGAACTGGGTATTTAATTTTTTTTTTTGATGTGTATTTATTTTTGAGGGAGAGGGAGACACAAAGTGTGAGCGGGAGAGAGTCAGAGAGAGAGGGAGACACAGAATCCGAAGCAGGCCCCAGGCTCCGAGCTGTCAGCCCAGAGTCCGACGCGGGGCTGGAACTCACGAATGGTGAGATCAGTCCTGAGCCGAAGTCGGATGCTTAACCGACTGAGCCGCCCAGGTGCCCCTTGGGAACTGGCTATTTAAAGTGGCCCTAGCCACCTTTTGGGATGAGCACTGGGTGTTGTATGGAAACCAATTGGACAATAAATTTCATATATTGGGAAAAAAATTAAAAAAATAAAACATTGAATGCAAAAAATATATATATAATCAAAAATAAAGTGGCCCTAGCTTCGACTTCACGATCAGTCTCGGTGCGTGATACATGTGTCCTCGAGTTTCCGGCAAGAAATGGGGAGGTGGTGAAGTGGTCACTGATGGGACCGTGAGGAGTCTGGTGTCAGTCCCCACCATGGCTGTGTCGATCATATCACACGGCAGAAGGCAGACGAGATGTGAGCTGGTGTGAGCTGCCCCTCGCTGCCCTTCTCACACGGAGGCTCTGCGTGGGGAACAAGGACCACGTCTCTGGCTGAAAAGGCAGAGTGGGCGGGCCACGTGAAGCGTGGATGTGTGCAGTTTTGTGTATGCAAATGTGGACATGTGTGTGTGTGTGTGTGTGTGTGCGCGCTTGAAAGTATATATGGTCGGTTCTGTTACAATACGACGTGCCAGTTGCTAAAAATCACCGAGCTGTGTAAGATCACGCAGTGACGACGACAGGGCTTACGGGGCCATGGGGGCAGTGGTAAGGGACGAAACACCCTCATCAGTAACACACCGATACGGACAGTGGAAACCCAGCAAAACCAGGGGGACCATTTTATACGTGTTACATGGCTATGAAACACGTAAGTACGCAGGCTTCACCTTGGGAAAGACCTGAACAAAGTCTGATGTGCACAGGCAGCCCCACTGCCCCTGTTCCCGCTGCCCCCCACCCCCATGCCAGCAGCCCAAGTGAGGGGAGAACCAGAGAGGGAGCAGAGGGCCCAGGTGGAAAGCACAGCAGGCTGAGGGGTGACAGGGAGGAGGAGCCCCGCCCCACGGGGCAGGTGTGGCTATGGCAGCCGACAGCGAGCGACAGTGAGGGCTGGGAGCGGGGTGCCTGAGGCGGGGCTGGAGCTCTCACAGCAGCTGCAGTGGGGTTCTCACCGTCCTATGCAAGCATATTGTGAACACCAACACGGCCGTGGTCCCCCGGGTTCCTTTCTCTACGTTCACCTGATGTTTGTCTCCGACAGTCCCCCGTGAGCAAACGGAATCCCTGCCACCTAGGACCCGGAGCTGCCTCTTTGGTTTAGGTCCCAGATCTGCTGCGTACTAGCTGTGTGACCTCGGGCAAGTTACTTAACCTCTCTGTGCCTGCGTTTCTTCTGTGGATCAGGCAGGGTGCAACCAGGACAATGAAAACCATGATGAGTGTTTAATTTTTTTTTTTATTTTATTTTCAGAGAGAGAGAGAGAGAGAGAGCATGTGCGGGGAGGGGGACCAGAGGGGGAGGGAGAGAATGTCAAGCAGGCTCTGTGTTGAGTGTGAACACGGGGCTCCATCCCATGACTGTGAGACCACAACCTGAGCCGAGATCAAGAGCTGGACACTCAAGCCACTAAGCCATCCAGGTGCCCTTTTTTATATATATATAATTCTTTTTTTTTTTTTTTTTTTAGTATGCTGAGTGTTTAAAGACAGGACATAATGCAAGGGTTTCGTTGATCAGGTAAGGGAGAGGATGAAAACTCAACCGACCAGGGGGTGGTAAGGCAGCCCAGGGAACAGCCACAGGAACCTGGGCCATCCTGAGGTTTGGCAGATGACAAGGGGAGTGGTGATTACAGGACGCATAAGCTGGGCCCATGGAGGGAATGTTCCGGCAGGGTCCAACTGGGCATTCAGCCTTTGATTCAGCCCCCACCAGATGGGAAGGATCGGGACAAACACGAGGACACGTGCCACGGTCTGGAAGGCGGGCATCGCGACAGCACCTCCCCCCAGGGCTTCCTGAGAGTCATGAGCTAACCCCTGGGGACCCCAAGCCCGCCCCAGACACCACCCCGGGGACGGTTTCCGCCCACGAGGCCAAGGCCCCGCGCGCACGTTGCCTGGCGATGGCCGGGGTGAGATGTGCTGACGCAGACTTTCGTGTGTTACTGTTTTGATATAAAACTTCCTTGCTGGCTGCAGCGGGACATCCTTACTGCTCGAGTTTAAATCAGGATACTTTGGGTCTCGCAAATGCCAAGAAAATTAGTTTCTACTGATATCTAGTGGTTTGGGCATTAGGGAGATACAGTCACAGAAACATTAGACGTGCTGGCCCGGGTTCCATCTCGTTCACTCGAGACACTCCCACCACCGCGATTCTAAGGAAATCAAGACCCTGTCCTGGCGTAAGAGGGGTCAGCTTGCTGTCCACAGTCACAGCAACGTCCTCTGCGAGAGGGCCCCCGAGAACCAAGAGCGCTCGGGCTGGGATCACCACCATTGCACGCCGCGGGGTCCCTCCTAGTGCATTACAGATCAACCCCTCGGGTAACGAAGCAGAAAGAGATGTGTTTCGTGAGTTCCAACTCTGTCTCACACTTTTGCCATTGCCAGCACATTTATGTTCCGTAACATAGAAGAATTATTTTGCCCACGTGGGCTCGTTCGATCCTCAGAGGAAGCCGGTGACGTGGGCAGGACAGAGTGCCTCTCCCCTTCGGGCAGATGAGAAGATTGAGGCTGGGGTGCTCCCCCCCCCAACCCGTGGGACTGGGCCGTGGGGGGGCAGGGAGCTGAGCGCTTCCGACTCTACTCCTGCCTAGGGCTGTCCCTGCTCCAGCCTTTTCGCAGAAAGGAGGCGAAACACCCTGCCGTAGTGAGCGTTAAACTCCACTGCACACGCACACGGTCACACACGCAGAGTCACGCATACCCATGTGCACACAACCACGACGACGCATATGAAGACGAGGTCTCCCCAAGGACCGACTGTTACCCAAACATCTCAATCGTGTTCCTGGGACGCGAGCAGGGATCCGCGGGGGTGCAGGACTCACGCTGGCCCGAAGCAGAAAAACGAAGGTGAGAGAAAAACTGTTTTTCCCGAAGACAGTTTCATTGGTTACCAATTAGGAAAACGGCTCCTTGGGGGATCTTTAATGCGAAATCTCCATCTGCTTGGAGCAAAGCCGAGCCATCGCTGTCAGCCACAATCCCTCGGGAGCCCTCCCTCTCCGGCAGCACCAGCCCGCCGTGGCCGGGCCTCCCTTCTGGCGGTGGCCTCTGCGGAGGACAGCTTGCCAAAGAGGAGAGCCCGCTCCACTTTCCCCCTCATTACGGAGTGATTGCATACTCACTGTAGGTGAATTTGCAAAGCACTGAGCAAAACAAAAGGGAAAAAAAGACCCTCACTAGCCCATCAGCTGGAAATAATCACTCCTAAGCATTTTGTATATTTCTTCCCAGCCTTTGGAAAAGGACTTGGTGATTACAAACTCGTGGATGTGAAAAGCCCTACTCCATTCAAGAAGTGAACTCACCCACCGGTAGTGGATGCAGGGAACCTCCCCGGGAGAAAGTGAGGGTGGCGACTGGCTTCGGGAAGCTGCTCCCAGACCCAGCAACCCCCCCTGAGGGGGCTTGGTAATCGGGATTGTATGTCAACCGGAGGCTTGCTGGTCTCAGCAGCCTCTATCGGGCTTCTGCGTATGCCTACGCCTGGAAAAAAGGATTTTAATTAATCAATGGATGTATTGATTTATTTTTAATATTTATTTTGAGAGAGAGAGACTATGAATGAGCATGACCGACGTGGGCCTCGAACTCCCCAACTGTGAGATCGTGACCGGAGCCGAAATCAAGACTCATGCGCTTAACCGCACGAGCCGCCCAGGCGCCCCTGGAAGAAAGGATTTTAGTGCTTAATTTTTTTTTAAAGCCCATTACAGTAGAGTCCTGTGAAATGCTACCTGCTCTTTGTGAAGGGGAGACTCACGCTTTGTCCCGATATCTTCGCGGTGTACCTGTCATTGTCGAGTCTAGCCCCTTTCCACTCTAGGGACACGCCTGCCACGTGCCTGTGAGCTGGGTCTCGAGGTCGAGCATTCAGCAGCAGGAGAGAAAGAGACTTCCAGCTTCCCGTAAAGTTAGTTTTGTGGGGAGAATTTGGGGGTGAATTTCAGATGCACACAAGTGTGCCGAGGAAGCACGGAGAGTGTGCAGAAGGCGTGAGATGCACACAGGGCAACTCAGACTTTTACAAGGACATGGGACCCCTGGGTAAGAGAGCAGATCTTCAAGATTGTCATCACACAGAAAAACGTGTCACTGTGTGTGGTGACGGATCCTAAGTCGAAGCACTGTGGTGAGCGTTTCGCGATCTACACAAATACCAAATCATCATGTTGTGCATGTGACCCTAATGCCACCTTACATGTCAATTATGTTTCACCACGATAGATGTGGCCACTTTACTTCTTCGTAACCGACCTGCACTCCTCTAATGCCCATCACGTTGGTGACGGCAGAGGACACTTAAGCTGGCCACCTAACCGTCGCTCAGACTTTTCTTGCCGCCACTTTCTGGAGGGGTGTATTCAGTCGTCTTAGGGATCAGACTCTCTGCCCCACTTCCTGTCCTTGCAAAGATGCCACCTGGCACCTGGGACTCTGCTCCCTGCACTGTGTTCTCCTTGCTGGTTCCCACCGCCTGGCCCTGCCCTGTGCCGTCCTGGGGGAATCGGAGCTGGAGGACGTCAGGGCCCGAGGCTGTCCAACCAGGGATGAGTCAGTACCTCATCACAGGCTCAGAATTGGCGTTTTCCTCATGTGGGACGGTGCGGAGCCCTTTCAGGCCACGTACTTACTGGCCATTGGCACATCTTTCTGGCGAAACGTCTTCTCAAATCTGTTGCCCACTTTTATTGGATTGCTTGTTCTCTTGTTTTCGAGTTTTGGTTGTTTTGTACAAGAGCCCCTTATCAGACATGGGTTTGGCAAACATTTTCAATCTGCGGCCTGGGTTTTTTGTTTTTCCATTTCCGCAACAGCATCTTTCACAGACCAGAACCTTGCCATTCGATGAAGTCCAATTAATTCATTTTCCAGCTTATGAATTGTGCTTTCGGGGTCGGACGTGAGCGGTCTTTGCCTCATCCAAGGCAAGAGATAGTCATTCTCTCGTATGCTTTCTTCCCGAAGTTTTACAGCCCTAGGTTTTCTCCTTCGGTCTGTGATCCACGCCGGGGCGGTGTTTGTGGGAGACGCGAGGGTCAGTTGTGGTCGTGGGGACGCCCGGTGGTTCCTGCACCACTTGTTGAAAGAGCTTTTATTTTTCATATTACATATGGCGGCGAGGCTGCCGTGGATGATAGGTCTCTGTAAGCTTCCTCAGTTAGTCTTCAAACCAATCCCACGACCAAAGGTGGGGGTGGGGGTGATCAGTCACCTCCATCTGTGATGGACGGTGGGGGGTGGGGGGGGAAACGAGGCAGAGAGTGTGTGAGCGTTGACTCAGGATCAGCCAGCCGTTAAGAAGTCCAGCTGGGATCTAAGCAGCCCTAACTGACCCCCAGTCCATTTCCTGCCCCACCTTGGGTGGCGGGGAGGAATGTGGTCAGGCCGAGGCAGTCTCTTTGGCCTCTGGGCAGCAGACGGTTCTGCGCACCTCAAGGCGTCGGCGGGGCCGGGGTACGCCCCTCAAGGCTCATCACGATGCCAACTCATTATGGGGCTAAACGTGACAACCTATACATCCCGCGGCCACCAGGACTGGCATTGGCTGTGTTTCCTCCGTGCAGAGAGGGAGACGAGGAAGGGGCGGGAGCCGGAGCTCCCCCTAGAGGCCAACCAACATCTCAAATAAAGAAAAGGCCTTGCTCTGGACCAAGAGAGGAGGGGGGGGCTCCTCTGTGCCAAGGCTTTACTCTCAGAAGAAAGGAAACGCGATCCCACCCGGGATAAACATCTTAATGAAAAAGCCCAGGGACTTGTATTCTGTTGCATTTCTGGGCTTCCTTTATCCTATTCTAAACATTGGTTTTGGACAGTGCGCTAAAGCCCCACTGCTATTTGATTTTCTTTGTAAAATCATCCCGATGGTCTTGTACTTCTTTTAAGTTTTCAATAAATAAACACCGTCAGGCACTGTTGCCCCCCTGTGGAGTGACACATCAGTGCCCCAAACACGTCTCCTCAATCATAGGATGGTGAAACCCCACTGGTGTTGTTTTAAAAAAAAATCTTGTAATGGTACATGTTTCTGATATTTCTTCATTTAAGAAAATCACGGAGTCAGCCTTTTCAAAAGTTACTTTTCATCTTAAATTACTCAAGAGAAAAGCTTTCCCAGTGGAGCCCGGAAATATGTGATCCCTCTCATCTTAGATGATTCATTGAAAAGCACCCTGGCCTAACATTAACCACTAATATCACTCCCTGTAGGACCGAAGTGTGCGTTTAACGCTGGACTCAGCCCATGGACCGATTTGTTCTTTTTCCTCGAGAAAACAAATCGCTTCATCTGATGGTTACAGTTTGGTGGTCATGTTGGTGCTAATTTGGCTAGTCAGCCTGCTTGTTATGCTATCGGTATCCTCGCCGACTCTGCCCTGACCAGCAGTGTCTGCTTATGGACAACTTTCTCAGCTGCCCTCGGTTCCCCGAGGCTGGTCCACGACACTCGCCCCGGCCCCGCTTCCGGCCCCGCCACAGGCCCCAGCGATGGTGAGAGGGTCCTCAGCATCCCGGGCGCCCCCCCGGGGTTCCCACCACACGTGCACCTGCTCCCCGGTTTGTGCCAACAGTCGGACCGCTAAGAAGCTCTGTCTGACAGCCTGCTTGGAGACTGCCTGCCTCAGTGGCTCAGGCTTCTCTAACAGGTTATTACTGACTGGATGGCTTAAGCAACCAACAGTCGCTCGTAGCTCTGGAGGCTGGCAATCCGAGAGCAGGGTGCCCGCAGTGTCGGGTTCTGGGGAAGGCTGGCTTCCTGGGTTATGGAGGGCCATCCTCTCGCTGTGTCCTCGCATGACACAGAGAGAGCTAGTACCCTTTCCCCTTCTGAGGGCACCAATCCCTTCGTGGGAGCCCCACCCGCACAACCTCATCTAACCCTATCACCTCCCAAGAGCCCCCCTCCCAGATACCGTCACAGTGAGAGCAGGACTTCAATGCATGCACTGAGGGGGGACACAAGCATGCGGTCCCTGGTACCATCGTTTCCACGTCAGTCCTCAAGGCTCCACCCACGCACACACTGGTGGCCTCGGACCACTAATTCTGCATCTGTCTCTACCTCTTGAAATGGAATTAATTTGCACCTGAGAGAAGGAATGAAGCAATGAGGCATGGCTCACGATACACACCTCCCCACACTATTCACATCAGGAGAACCCAACGTACTACGTGTTGAGAACGAACACATGACCGAATGGCGGGTAAAAGAGGGGTGGATGGATGGTTGCATCCACAGAGCTTGACATCACCAGCCAATCAACTTTATTTTGTTTAATGGGGCCAAAATATTTGGAAGTTAAGGTCACGGAGGTTCAAGTTACTCAATTATCAGAAATTTGAGGACAAAAATCATATTTCGCTTTTCTGTGAAAATCGTCTCGGCAAATTCCACAGTCATTCCTGCAAGGATAAATTAAAGTTCAGTGTTGCAAAATTCTGGAGAACGTGCCATTCCTTACGCAAGCCTTGTAAATTATTTGCAAAGCCTCTGAATTAGATGCTCGCTGTAAAAATAAAAGCCCGTTTTTCAACCCCGAAGAGTCATAGGTCGGACTACACTTGCCTATGTTTGTGTGTGCATTTCTATAGTCTTCATAGAAATAACTTAAGACCGTAAAATCTAATATTTAGTCCTCAGAGAAGACAAAATCCAATCAGTCCACACACTTGAAACATCTACCTTCAGAACGATGTGACAATCGTCGAGGTTGTCACTTCCTGGGAGTGCCTACCAAAGAACACTGTCGTCTTGTCTCAAACTGGAGGCCGTTGATATTACGGAGGGCAAAGAGGGCAGCATTCCTGAGAAACGGGAGCGAGCTCTACTCAGTGAAATGCTTTCGAACGTAAATAGCCTGTGATCATGAAACAGAGACTCCCTTTTGGACACGGAATGTTCCCACACCTAAAAGCAAAATAAGCCAGCCCCAAATATACAAACAAAGCACGACGTCACCACGGAGGCGCTAAGAAACTTCTTACCTTGCTGCATGCAGGTCATGGAAAAAAAGGACATGTGGATGCAACCTTGTCTGCAGTGAGGGCATCTCCGCACAGCCCTCCTCAACCCTGTTCGTCCCTGTTCATCCCCGCGCAGCCTGCGGAACCGAAGGACCTTGCGAGACAGGAGACATGGCATCCCTGATCCAACGAAGAGAGGCACCTCAGAGAATCCATCTGCCTTGTCAGTACAAAACACCTTGACCACCCTGACTCACACAATAATTCCTTTCAGGTCACATCCGGAAGAAGTGTCCACATTCTCTGACATTCCAAGGGGAAATTTGTCAAAAGGACATATGCGGAATGAATATCGCAGGTTTTTAATATTTTAGGCTGCCTTTTAAAAAAAAACATTGATTTGGCTCATCAGGTCAGTTATAGCAGTGAAGTCACATTGTGATTAGACAGCCTGGCTGCTGTCCTTAGACTAACCACAGGCAGGTTCAAGCCCGCACTAAAGAGGGGGATTAAACTCATCGGTGGGGGGAAACTTCGGCAGGCTACTTAATTCCATGGCCAAAGGGGACAGAGAGCGCACTGGGGTCTCTTGTATAAGAACACTAACCCCATTCATGAGGCTCCACCCTTGTGACCTAATTACCTCCCAGCGGGCACGATGGGATTCGGATTTCAACATATGACTTCGAAGAGTCATAGACATCCAGTCCACAGCCCCGTGGCATTTCCCTCCCATACGCTTCGTTCTCGATGGGGAAAAACCAAGGTTATGTGGTGAGTGGTAAGGACTAGGATTCAAGGATGTGAGCCTACTCGGGCGGGCTGGTAGAGGCGCCCCTCTCACTGCACCTCTGTTCTCCTCCCCGCCCTCAGGTTTGGGTGCAGGATCCAGGACCCCAGTGTTCTGGCCTTGCCAGGGCAACACAACGTCCCAGCACGTGTCTCTCCTGGCGTCGGCCAGACCCTTGCGTCCTGCCTGGCCAAGATCTCATCCAACGCCTGGGGGGAACCAGAGGCGTCGCTCTCATGCTCGAGAACCAGAATCTCGAGCCAATACTTGGAATAAAAAACCCAAATGTAAGTCTTTCCTCTCCCCCATCACGCAGCGCGTGTTTCTTGTGGAGTTGATTCCCCTCCTGCGGTCGAAGGGATGGACAGCGGTGAAGAAAGCAGAGAGGCTGGGAAGAGAAGGGACCCCTCACGGGGTCCAGGCCAGGAGGGTTCCCATCTCAGTGGCCCCGGAGACAGGGCGCATCGTCCCTGTGCAGCCGCGTCCCGACACCTCGCTCTCCGACACTGTTAGGGAGGCTTTCTGCTTTGCTGTGTCTTCTCTGTCTCGTACAGAAATGGTTTTTGAGAACGGTGGGCGGATTTTGCTCTGAAAACTGTTTGCTCTGAAAACAGCTGTTTCCATTGTTGCTTTGCTTTTGTCGTTTTTAAGTAAGAGCGATTCTCCGGGAGACTCCACAGAGAACCTTGTGCCTGGAGACATCTGCCTAAATGTTGCCGTAATCGAACGGATTACCAATAGTCAACCATCGATCAGGTGTTTAGTGCCACGTGATTACGTGCGCGATCTCTCCACAAACGTAGGCGTAGATGCTGTTGTCCCCAGTTTACATGTGAGGAAAGCCCAGAGTGGGAAAACCTTTCCCAAGATGTCCAGTGACCAAGTAGAGAATGGGGCCAGGATTCCAACCAGGGGTTTCTGGTCAACCTGGCAGAACGCCCCGCTGGGTGGCTCCAGAGGGGGATCTTCCGTGAGGCTGAGATAACTTTGCTCGAAGGGTCTCCAGGGCTGCTCTGGGTAGGAGGGAGCCAGGCTGCAGCCCAGAAGCAGAACCCAGGGGGCATTTCTGATAAATGCCACAGCCACATCTCGGAAGACAGCGGCCTGAGCTATCAAGGCTCTCTGGTCCTCAGCTTGGCTTTCTTTCCTCAGTCTGAATAAACGCTACTTTCGTACCTCATTTTGTGTGCTTTCCCCCACAGAGGGCCCCACGAAACCTGGATCTGCCTTTGTCGGCCGCAGTATTATCATCTTACTGTGGATTCCTGTAGTAGATTCTTTCGTGCAGGGCAATGTCCTAAAGCACTGGGATGTGGGACAGCGAGCTTGGGTGCAAGGAAGGATGTAAGTTTCAGCCCTCGGAGGACACTATCTGGGCCTGGGAGAGGAGCCCGTGGGCAGGTATGTCAGTGGGAGACGGACGGAGAAAGCCGAGCGAGAGGGAGGCGGAGCAAAGGAAGGGGTAGGAAGGCCCACCCCAGGGGTGATCTCCTGCCCCCTCCCCAGGGCGCCTCCACTGGAGAGGGAGAAGGCTGGATTTTATTACAGTAGCAGCTACACCCCCAGATCAACAATGGAAAGCCAGGGGCGTGCAGGAGAGGGGCTGTGGGTGGCCTGAGGGCCACCTGAGTGGAGAGAGATCGTTGCAGATGGGGGACAGAGGCCAGCGGCGTGCCGTGGGAACATTTCAAGTGCACCTGTTCAAGTCACCAGAAACAATGAATTCCTGCTGTGCTGTGCTGTGCTGTGGTAGGTTGACTGATACCATTGCACTGAGAACTGAGAACTTTAAATCTCCAGATTCCACATATTCTTGCCTACTGAATCCTGCTTTCGTGAGCGTGCCTTGCTGACACGCCCCTCCGCAGGGGCTGCACCCCAATGAAGAGAAGTGGGGTCGGTGGGCTTGCAGAGGCCTCTTTCCCCAGGTGTGGACTGTTCTGGACTTTCAAGATCGGGCTGAAACCAGCCGTCCCATTTGGTGGAAAATAACCAACAAAATAAGGGATCGTCCGACTGCCGCCCCTCGGTCCTCCAAAATCTTCGTAGGACGTCTCTACAAAACCTAACGTCCAGGTTTAGACGTTTAAAACACAACCTCTTAAACGAACGGTTCTTGTAATTTCGCCTAAATAAAAGGGTACGTATTCGAGCAGAGTCAGAGGGTTAAACACGATAACAAAAACAAGTTTTCTAATCGACACTGAAGAAATGTGAGGTGTCTGCGAGAATGTGCCGGGCTCAGTGAGGTTTGAACGTACGAGGCTCAGAGCCTGGGAACTTGAGACGCCCCGTAGCTCAGGTCGTCTCTACCCTTGTCGACGCCTGGTTTCTGCCTCTAAAAGCTCGTTCTGTCTGTGCAGGAGACCAAAGCATCGCTCGGGGCCCCAGATGAGACTGGCAGATAGACCTGGCTGCACATAGAAGGTGTGGTCCCACAAATCTGAATTTCTCTTCTTGTGACCGGCGAGGCTGGGATAAATGTCTGTGTCAAGGGCGCTCACCTGGAAAACGGGGAAGGAGGCAGGGCTGGGAAACCGAGGGCTGCGGTCAGGGCAGTGCAGGGTGTTGGCAGCTAGCCAGGGGCTCAGTGATGCTCAGTCCCTCTGTTCTCTCCATGCCCGGCACGGACAGATGCGGATCCCTGACTCTTAGTGATTCGAGGGTCTCTGTCAAGGGGGATTCACTTGCCATATAAGAAATTGAACGCAAAATAGGGAGAGTTATTTATTCTTTTAATATAATGTATTGTCAAGTTGGCTAACATACAGCGTATCCAGTGTGCTCTTGGTTTCGGGGGTAGATTCCCGTGATTCGTCGCCTCCACACAACACCCAGTGCTCATCCCAACAAGTGCTCATCGGGGCCCTCCCCGATGCCCATCCCCCATTTCCCCTCTCCCCCACCTCCCAGTCCACCCTCAATTTGTTTCTGTATTTAAAAGTCTCTTATGGTTTGCCTCCCTCCCTCTCTGTAATGTTTTTTTTCCCCCTCCTCTTCCCCACGGTCTTCTGTTAAGTTTCTCAGGATCCACATAAGAGCGAAAACATATGGTACCTGTCTTTCTCTGCCTGACTTATTCCATTCAGCATAATACCCTCCAGTTCCATCCACGTTGCTTCAAAAGGCCATATGTCATTCTTTCTCATTGCCACGTAGTATTCCGTTGTGTATATAAACCACAATTTCTTTATCCATCCGTCAGTTGATAGACATTTAGGCTCTTTCCATAATTTGGCTACTGTTGAAAGTGCCGCTATAAACATTGGGGTACAAGTGCCCCTGTGCATCAGCACTCCAGGATCCCTTGGGTAAATTCCTAGCAGTGTTATTGCTGGGTCATAGGGTAGGTTTATTTTTAATTTTTTGAGGAACCTCCACACTGTTTTCCAGAGCGGCTGCACCAGTTTGCATTCCCACCAGCAGTGCAAGAGGGTTCCCGTTTCTCCCCACTCTGGCCAGCATCTGTTGTTTCCTGAGTTGTTCATTTTAGCCACTCTGACCAGTGTGAGGCAAAATAGTGAGAATTATCAGAGGCGCTCAACAAATGTGAAGCAGTGAGGCTCGGGGATTCCACGTCCATAACTTTATTTAAGAAATGATATGGGGCACTTGGGTGGCTCAGTCAGTTAGGCACCGGACTCTTGGTTTCAGCTCAGGTCATGATCTCGCAGTTTCGTGAGTTCGAGCCCCACGTCGGGCTCTGCACTGACATCACACAGCCTGTTCGGGCTGTCTCTTTCTCAACAATAAATGAATAAAGTTTTAAAAAAGAAGGAAAAAAAAAGAAATGATAAGTAACCCCATTCTAACTGAATGGGGAACCGGCTTCTTGTTAGGGTCTTATGGGTTAGGTCTGCCCTAAAACCATTGTTCTTCTGGATTGTTATGGTGGTTATTTGCAGCCATAAAGAAAAAAAAAATCTTAAAATCTCCTTCAAGTAAAATAAATAAAGAAATAACTACATAAAAGATCCTAATGCCCACTCCACCAGAGCACGCTTTATAACCAGGTTAGTAAGGTTTTGCCTGAAAGGGATGTGTAATTTACATTCAGTCTATACAGACAAGCCACGTGGTTTATTTAAAGAAGCTTGTAAATAAAACTAAGTAAAGGGACTGAAGTCTAGTTACCCGAATCCAGACACAGACTCGGGACATGTTCTGTTTTGCTTTTCCTCATTACAAGTTCTTTTTGAGGCGTTAAGGACAACAGCCAATTAACATTCCCTGAATGATTAAAAAGTTTCATTTGCAAACTGGGTTCATAGATTTATTAGGTGCTTTGTTCTGGGGGAAAGCTGAGCCATTGCAATTCTCTTGCCTCATGCAAGTACTTCCCATCTGGGGCAGAAGTTGGGAGTCATGTTTTTGCCCATTGCAAACAAATTTGTTTTATCTGACACATTCCGTCTGAATACAGTCACATTTCTGGGCTCGTCTTTTGTGGTTTCTCCTTACATCATGCCCCGAGGAGTCCTGATTACAGAGGTGAGGGGGGTGAGTGATAAGACAGGGGTGAGTGACAAGAGCCTCTGGGTCAGAGTTGACTGGGGGACGTTAACTACGCCTCTGCCTCGCTTCTCTGATATCAGCAACAGGCTTTCCATTTTCTCATGAGGAAAAAGAAGGGGTTTGGGATCGCTGCTGCTTCGGGTCCCCTCCAGCTCGAACTGACCTGAGTGTTTGATGCTAACCTCTTCAGGGTCTTGTCCATGGACACCTGCAGGCTTTACATGATCCCCATACAGTC
The DNA here is from genome assembly GCF_016509475.1 of Prionailurus bengalensis. Taxonomy (NCBI): domain Eukaryota; kingdom Metazoa; phylum Chordata; class Mammalia; order Carnivora; family Felidae; genus Prionailurus; species Prionailurus bengalensis. The sequence goes on along the minus strand of NC_057343.1, from coordinate 236,885,316 downwards.
ACCCAGAGGGTCCATTCCTCATTCCTCTTGTCCACGGACCTCTGGTTATGGAGCCAGAGTTGGAGGTGAGTCTGGGGGCCCGTGACTTCCCAGAAGGCTACCCGCCCGGATGCATGGACACACCCATGTGCCCGCCCCGGTGGGTTATTTAGGGTCCCAAGTCCCCCCATCCTGATGCAAGGCTGGTCCTGGGCACCCCCTCCCTCTGGGGCTGGGTCCAGTGGTCACCTCCCCACTCTAGTGGCCACACTGCTTAGTTTCCTCAAAGTCAGCCAGCCCCGGGCTGGAAGGCCACCTGCGGGACACGTCCCAGCCTCTCATTGGGGGACTGTGGGGACGTGGTAGCCTTTCTGAGATGTGACGTGGGCATTTCACTGAGGCGGCCTCTGCTTGACATCCAGTAAACCCTAACCCGGACTTTATTCAAGAGGATTATTGCAGTGTGGGGAACGTTCTGACAGTCAGATCTGCAAACTTCTCAATAGTTAGGGAAAGGGAGTTTCCTTTCGTAAGGAGATGTCACAGGACTCAGAAGATCCCGCTGCGGGGCAGTGAGAGGACACGGTGACCTGAATGGATAGTGGGTCAGAGGAGGTCCCAGCCCCCAGGACGGGCGGGGGAGGCTTCTTGTGGGTGGCAGGGACCTGCCTGTACCTGCCGACTCCGAGCTGGGGAAGCCCCATGAACTGGCCACAGACATAGGGCCATACAGAGAGATCTGGGTGCATAGAGGGCTCCACCCCCTCTACCACGGGCACCCCAACACCCACATGCAAATCTGATCACTCAGGACACAAGTTTTGCTACAAAAGTAGCACATATTTAAAAACTGTGGTTAAGGGTTCTGGATATGAACTCCAAGAAAAGGCTTCCAGGAACCCAGGCAGCTGCCAAAGGTCTGTGAGGAGAGGGAGGTGGGGGGGGGGGGAGGGACTTAGGTCGGGGTCTGGGTTTCTGGGACAGGAACCTGGCAGTGGTGTTCTTTTCTGAAACACCAATGCTGGAGAAGCATTGGCATGGATCCCGGGGCTGGTGAGTCTAAGGAGCTAGAGTAAAGGAGAAAGAGCCCCACACAGAGGAAACGATTCGAGGGAAAAGATCGAGGTTGAGATCGGTGTCCAGGAACCAGAGAATATTCTGTGGACCGGACTCAGCTTGGCCGGGGCAAGAGTGGAGCCTGCGGGGAGGGTTCCAACAGCCTCCAAAGAGCAAGGGACTGCCTCTCCCAGCCAGCGCGGAGCCTGCCGCATCCACTGGGGCCGGGGCCTCCGTTGTATTGTGTGTTATTAACTTTTCTTTGGGTAAAATCCATAGAGGAAAGCATTCACCGTTTTAATCGTTTTCAATGTGCAAGTGAGCAGCATGAAGGACCACATTTTATTTTAGGGTATGAGCCTGTTCCTGTGTAATAATTTGCCGTTTTACTTTTCTTAATGTTTATTTAGGTTTGAGAGAGAGAGAGAGACAGAATGTGAGTGCATGAGTGGGGGAGGGGCAGAGGGAGAGGGAGAATCACACGCAGGCTCTGTGATGTCACCGTGGAGCCCGACTCCAGGGTCCATCCCACGAACGGAGAGATCGTGACCTGAGCCAATATCAAGAGTTGGACGCATGGGGCACCTGGGTGGTTCAGCCGGTTGAGCATCTGACTGTGGCTCAGGTCATGATCTCACGGTTCATGGCGGTTCATGGTTTCGAGTGCTACATCAGGCTCTGTGCTGACGGCTCGGAGCCCAGAGCCTGCTTCTGATTCTGTGTCTCCCCCTCTCCCTGCCCCTCCCCCACTCATGCCCTGTCTCTGTCTCTGTCTCTCTGTCTCTCTCTTCCTCAAAAATAAATAGGCATTAAAAAAAAAAAAGAGAGAGGTGGATGTTTAAACAACTGAGCCACCCAGGCACCCCTGCTGTCTTATTTTTAACACAACTATTGAATCTGAAGGTCAGCACCACGTTTAATTTCATACTCAGATCAGAAAGGATATGAAAGCAAGTACTTTCCAGGTACTTGCGCTTAGAACTTTCTGTACGAGGGTTTTGTGAGCGAAGAAACACAGCATCACGTCATATATGTGTGTGTGTTGTGATATATAATAATATAGCATCTTATTAATAGCCACACTGACTGATCAAGAACTGACCAAGAGAGGTGATGTCATGGGCCAGGGTGCGCTGCTGGCTCCTGGAAAGGCTGGGTTCGAATTCAGGGTCCCACCTGTCTCCACTGTCCTTCCCGACAAGCATAAATAAATGCTTTCTTTCTTCCCTGACGTCTGACAAACTAAGGTGTCAGTTCTCCACAAAAGCAGAACAGAACAAAGTGCAGAAGACACAGGCGAAACGTGCCATCCTTCGCCCTGGGCAGCCTTCCCCGAAATCCCACAGGAGCCTGGGCTCTGTCCACCTTCTCTCCCTCCTGGCCCTGCCCGCTTTCCCTCCTGGCCCCGCCCCATCTCCCTCCTGCCCTGCCTTGTCTCCCTCCTGGCCCCGCCCATTTCCCCTCCAGCCCCGCCCCGCCCCATCTCCCTCCTGCTCCACCCCATTTCCCTCCTGCCCTGCTTTGTCTCCCTCCTGGCCCTGCCCATCTCCCTTCTGTCCCGCCCCATCTCCCTCCTGGCCCCTCCCCATCTTCCTCCTGCCCTGCCCTGTCTCCCTCCTGGCCCCTCCCCTTCTCCCTCTCTTCCCTTCCACCCCAAGGTGGCCACTAAGACTCTGTGGGCATTTGAAGGTTACAAGAATAGCACACACACACACACACACACTCACACATGTACACCTGCACATACACACTCACATGCACTCACACACACCACACACACTTCTACACATACACACTTGCACATACCTCATGTACCCGTGTAAGTACACACACACCATGCACACACACACACATCACATCACAGGCACACACACAGACCCACATGTGCTGCACACACTCTCACGGGCACACACACACACACACACACACACATGCAATCTCTCACACACACAACTGGCTCCCAACCCCACTTATTTCAGAACCAGGTTAGGTCCAAGATTCCTGTTTTCCAAGCTCACCTCCATTCCCCCCAGTTCCTTTTTTTATGAATACGCATTTTCCCTCAGTAATCTTATTTATATGTTGAAGCTTATTGATTAATGTTGAGAGAGTGAGAGCAGGGGAGGGGAGAGAGACAGGGAGAGAGAATCCCCAGCAGGCTCGGTGTTATCAGTCCAGAGCCCCACGTGGGGCTTGATCTGACAAGCCGTGAGATCACGACCTGAGCCGAAATCAAGAGTCGGACGCTCAACCAACTGAGCCCCCCAGGCACCCCGTCAACCGGTTGTTTTTGAGAGATGGAGTGCAGCCTGGGGTTAACTCTAGTTGGAGAAAAATCTCACATTTTCTTGTGTGTCTCCGGAGCCACGCTTGCAGGTTACCAGAGGATGTGTTTCCCTTTTCCTGTGGGAACCACTTCCGAAGCCCGGATCCCGCCTGCTCGCTTCCCTGGAACTTCTGTGGGCTGGCCAGTCTCCACTGCAGACGTGTTCTCCCATCACCCCTGCTTGGAAGCCATCGAGGGAGCCACCACGTACACTTAGGACAGAAGAAAACCAATGGTGACAACTGACTGGGGGGCAAATGAACACGTGTTTTATAAGGAGCCAGTGACTTCCATTTCACCTCCTGCCAACCAGAGTAGAGATCTGTATAAACTCCCGGCTTTCTACTTCCTGACCTTGACTTTGGCCCTTGCTCCGTAGACCTTGCAAAGCCGTTCCCACGTCTGCCGCCATGTTCTGTCGGTGCATGTGTCTGACGGCCAGTATGGCTGCGTCCTGAGCCACTGAATGTGCGTTTCTGAAGGGTGTATCTGCTGCCCCCTCCATGGCTCTACTGTCCCCTTCTCATTTCCTGTCCACTGTGACTTTGGAGAGGGGGTGGGGTGTCCACAGAAGGGCCAAGGGTTCTGAAAATGCCTATGGAGACATTTCTGGTTTATAGCTTACGTTTTACCTCATTTCACACTTAAACGTTGCTTTTCCCACAGAAGTGACAGAATGACACCTTACCTCTAGTGCAGTGGTCCATTCATTAGGTGTATTTATTGAGCCCCTACTGTGTGCCCTGAGATGAAGGCACTGGGGTACAAAATAGGAAGGCAAGATGGCCGTGTGTGGGAGCCCACCATCCAGGAGAGAGGGACGTGCGGGCAGGGGAGCCGCCAGGAAGGACTCTGATGCATCTCCCGTAAAGAGCTTTCTATTCCCATCGCAGGCTGAACAGGTGTACTGTTCCTGGGGAGAGGTCAGGGGAGTGGAGGGGGTACCGTGGGGAGAGGACGAGCGAGTTCCCTTGCCCCGTGCCTTTCCTCTCAGTCAAGTGAGGAAGGAAGCCTCCGCCTCCCCAGATGGGCCACACTGGACTCTGTCGTGGGTCCCTGCGGCACATGTGATCCCACAGGTAGCCAAAGACAAAGGCAAGGTGGACCCCGATCCCACATTCCCCAGTGTCCCTGTAGCTTCCCAAAGGGCACCCTTTAAGAAGGGAAGCGTGTCCCTGTGCTGGAGAGCACAGGGCTATGCCCACCTGCCCACACCAAGCCCCCACGTTTGCAGAGCTCACGCCCAGTGCTGTCCGCGGGTGGGCACCCCGCTTCAGTCCTGCCGCTCTCCTGGTGCCTATGTGCACCCTGAAATGTGTGTAGACTCCCCCACTCGGGGCTGAGGCGTGACCCCAGCTCTGAGCCAGACAGCCCCCTGGCCAAGGACGGTCCCCGCCAGACCCTGGGGACGCAGGGGAGTCTGGGGCTTCCACTTTTGCCGGTCTCCGCACGTGTCCTTCGAAGGGAAATCCGACGTGCTCCGTGGCTCCTGCTCTGCCGAGAGGTCGAGATAGGAGCAAATTCTGGCGTGTCATTTTGCAGCAGGGTTGAAAACGCCTTTGAAGCAGACAAATCCAGCGTGATGTGATTCCGAGTAAACCAAATAAGAGAAAGGAGGTGAGAAATGAGAAGTCATCTGGTCCGATTCCCCGGCTTTACGGTAAGCCAGATGATTTGACTTGATCTACCCAGGGCTACAGGGAGTGATGGGAGATCCATTAAAACCTGTCTCCTTGAGAGGTTGGTACTTCGACGAAAGTGAACACTGGGAAAAGAGAGCTAGCCCAGTGATTCTTAAACCCTAGTGGACGTGGAAATCATCCAAGGGCTTGTTAAATCCCACCCTGAAAATGCGAATCACCGAAGCATTGGGGTCTAACACTGGATTTTTAAAATTCTTCCTCCCACATTTGGGATTTTAGTTTTTAGCCGTAGTTTACTTTCAACTGACGTCAGCCAATATTGGGCCGAACGACACCCTCTAAATTACGCTTGGACGCCTTGTGGTATTTAAAACATCTTTTGTTTCCAACATCCTGGAGTATTTAGCTAACCCTTTTCCAGATCAAATGACATCCCCTGCGTTTTGATTTATTTACAGTTTTTCTGAGGCCGCAGGAAAGCCAAGTCTCATTGTTGGCACACAGCTGGGTTTTTTCCGCCCTCTGCTACCTGGAGGTTAATTGAAGCCAACATCCTAGAAAGGAGAAAGTCACCAAACACGTGGCGGAAAAGCGAGCGGCCTCACGCCCCACCAGCTGCACCATTACCGAGTTCAAACAGCAGAAAGCCCGAGCCAAGGATGCCCCCGAGTGCGAGTGACCCCCGGCGGGGCTGGGTTTCCAGGAATACATCGCACTGCTTTCCGTGTTGTTTTTAACACGTTATGGCGAAATAAAGTGTTAGAAAATTAGAGAGAAAGTTGTAAAACAGAACAAGAACACCTGTGTAGCCTGTATTGAGAATCAACTACTGTTTCCTTTTGACCCGTCGGCTTCTTCATTGTGTCTCTCTGTATAGAATATTTTCTGAACCCTTTGAGAATAGCCTGCAGACATCACGTCTCTTTACCCCCAGACGGAGGATATGTCCTGACCTAGCCACCGTCCAGTCGACACCTACGGTGAGTCTCGCATTGACACAACCCTCTGATCTGGCCCACCATCTATACTCCATGTGTGGCCACGGGCGCAAAGATGTCCTTTAGGACACTTCCCTGCTAGGACTAGCGCCGTCTAGGGTCACTTTTTGCACTCAGCTGTCACTTCAAATCTCCTTTCCCCCGAAACATTTCAGAATCCAGACCTTCTCACTTTCTCAGAGCATGTTCTCAGCAAGCATTTGCTCGCGTGGGTCTGGTCTCTGCACTGTGTCATGTGCACTATGCAAGCTGTGCTGTGCACTAAACGCCCAGCCTCCCCGTGGTCTGATTTCTCTGCTCCGCACTTGCCAGTTCTACCCTTGCCTCTAATAAGTAATCTGTGGAGGGGCGCCTGGGTGGCTCCGTCGGTTAAGTGTCCGACTTCGACTCAGGTCACGATCTCGCAGTCCGTGAGTTCGAGCCCTGCGTCGGGCTCTGGGCTGACGGCTCGGAGCCCGGAGCCTGCTTCCAATTCTGTGTCTCCCTCTCTCTCTGCCCCTCTCCCGTTCATGCTCTGTCTCTCTCTGTCTCAAAAAGAAGTAAACGTTAAAAAAATTAAAAAAAAAAAAAAGAAATCTGGGGAGAGGCCCTTTAAGATTTGACAATATCCTGCTCCTCAAAATCCGGCCCCGCCCCCGAAAAGACCGAGCAGTCATTGATGATTCCTGCCGGAAGGACACTGTTGGGCAACATTCTACCCAGCGCACCTGCCGCATTTATTTATCGGCCTGACTCGTCAACACCACTGCAACACCACTAAAATGCCACCACAATGCCACTACAATACTATTCTAATACTACCACAAGCGAGAGCCCTCCCTTCTCCCCCGGTTAGCTTGTGTGTCTATTTATTTATTGCATGGACTCCTGGATATTTTGCAATAATTCATTGTCATCCTTGAATACATTGGAATGCAAATACTCCCGGATTTGGCCAGTGGGAGCTCCTTCTGGCAGCTCCTGTGTCCTTGTGACAAGCCCCCATCTCTCTCTCTCGCCCTCTCCCTCTCTCTCCCTCTCCCTCTCTGTGTAGTATTTCCTTACTTTCTGACACAATAAGACGTTCCTTGATCATCTACTTTCTCCACCGCAATCCGGGATCTGCCATTTTTTATGCCCAAAATAAAGTGTTTGATATCTGTATAGTATACTTCAATGCTGTGTACAGAGTTTTCTTTACTAAGGAATTAGGCTCTAGGATGGAAAGCCACTAGTCCGATAGGACCCCTTTGGTGGCAAGAAATAGAAAACCTGAGGTGAATGAGCACGAGGAAAGCGTCAGTTAATCGGGTTGGCAGAATCCAAGGAAGGGGGTAGACGGCCAAGCCCTGGCCGTGAGCAGCGTTTCTGAACCCCAGCGGCTGCTGACCGCTGGATGTAGGCTCAGGCTTTCTCAGCGTCAAGACCTCAGCTCCTCTCGGTGGGCCACCGTGAGCCCAGAGCCCTCCCCCTAAATAGCAGGAGACCTGGTGCCCAGGGTGTCCTTGGCTTACGTTGTTCGACTTCCGCCCCTGAGGAGTTTCCATTCAAAGCCCTGGGGAAGAGGCTCAGCGTTTCCCGGCGAGGATTGGGTGTCCCTCGCTGGATCCGTCGAGATGCCCTGGAGACAGCCTCGTAAAATCACAGGACAGCCTCTGAGCTGGCGAGTGGTGGCCCAGGAGGAGGAGCTGAGGGAGCATCGGGCGTGCACGAAGATGGTTGCTTGGATTCCTGCTCACTCTTCTCGGGTGCTGCAGAGGAGTTATCGTCTCTCTTGTACGCGATGCTGGAATGTGAAGTTTCCAACAGCTACAAAACCGTATGGCGTCCCTGACAGCTCGTGGGTCATGGCAGCCAGGTATCAGAGTAGCGGCGGGCATCGCTTCCTAGTGTTGCGTGCCCCTGCCCGCGCGGCGGTGGCGTTTCAATACATAGTGGAGAGGTCACCGGGTGGGAGGTAATTTGGTGACTCGGGCAACTGGCCTGACCTTGCGGATCATCAACTAGCCTGAAAGGCACTTCCTCCTCTGGCACCCCGTGGCTGTGTGGTCTGTGTTCGGCCGAGTCATTGTTTTGATGACTTATAGCCTTGCCTTCACATAGACCTTGGCCAACCATGACTGTTGGTGGCCACAGATGGACGGAGAGTCCAGGCGTGGGCTAGCCCCTTTCTCTCCATATTACTTAATTCCCGACTCCCTTCCGGCATGCCTTTGGCTTCCTTCTGGTTTGGACCCAATCTACGGGTCCCGTCTCACCCGTCAAATTCCAGATTAGGTGTGTCCAGGACCATCGCAAGGAGTGGCCAGGGTGAGGCCAGCATGCCGGTACCCTCTACACGGAATGGCAGCCACTGCCCCTGTCAACCCAGGGACCGCCCACCACGCACAGCCCACGTGCTCAGACCTCATGATCAGCAGCCGTGGTGGTCCTAACAGCAGCCACTCCGCCATCAGCTGGGAGGGTCTCCATGAGTCCAGAGCTCCCACCAAGGTTAGGGAAGCTGCAGGGAGGCGTTTGGAAGTGAAGCTGGGCTCTGGGGCTAGGGGACTCGTGTTTTGACTTTATTATGAATGTGTCATGTTTCCAGGAGCATGGGCATGCCTGAGACTAAGCCATCGGCTCCACCGTGAGGGACGGGATTAGCGGTTCCGGGGCCCTGCCAGAAACACAGCTGTGTAGACAGGCCACAGTGACCTAATCTCCCAAACTATGAGCTGGCCCCGTCCAGCTGCAATGGGGAGTATGAGAGGGAGCCGGAACGGAGTGGAAAGGTGTGCCCGTGTTTGTGGATACAGGATGGGGAGGGAAATGGCTAGGTCAGACAGAGAGAGAGCACGAGAGAGAAATATACTTTATGATTCCAGGGAAAGGCTATGTGAGCAGATGGCGAGCCCCTGTGCCCAGGGGGAGGAGAGAAACCACAGTGAAGGGGCGGACTGCTTTTGTCCAAAGGAAGTGAGTTATACTTCACTTCCGGGAAAGTGACTAATAAAATGAAAATACTTGGTTGTTTTAAAGAAGGGATTAGTGCGATGTGGAGTCCTCATCTTGATAAGGGTTTTCCCCCTTCTGGGGACAAGCTCACATCTCTGCTCTATCACCTGAAACTTAATGAGTAGCCAGTCTGGTGTGCATTTCTTCCACTCATTTAGTTGACGTTTGCTGAACACCTACTCTGGTGGTGGTGGATGCAGGGGACACAACAGCGGGGAAGGCATCGAAACCCAACACGAGAAAATCGAGGTGCGGACAGATGGCAGGGTGGCAGGGCTCGTGCTGCGTATAGCACATGGTGAGCGTGGGGTGTGACAGTGGGCGATGGGGGTGGGGGGGACCCTGGAGATAATGAGGGACAGCCGCATCACATGGGGAGATTAGGGAGTATGTGGAATTAACCTGGCCCGGGGCATCATCGTAGCGTGTTTACAGGGTGGTGGCGTGTGGGGCTTAAGGAGCTGGGTGGGTCTCAGTCATTTCCTAGATGGAGGGTTATGGTCATTGCGTCCAAGGCAAAATGGATCCAAGCACAAATGCTGTCTCCCAGGCTGGGATGCTCCCCTCAACTCCCTTCCCCTGATTCTTCTCTTACCCCTGCTGTCAGCCCCCACATCCCCCCTCAGAAAAGAGGGACCTGCCCTGTTCCAGCCCCAGCCCTGTGGGCACAGTCCAAGAACACAGAGCACTTCTCAGTTATTCCTGTGGTCGCTCCCTCCGTCATTGTGCAATTGTTGGGGGCCCAGTGTTCTCTCCTCCCCACCCTTCCCCAGCCTCCCGACAGCCTCCTCTCCCCCGCACACATTTCCAGAACAAACCACAACTGATGGCAAAGGAGCCTCTTCAACCCTTCGATCGCTTTTACTGATCTTTTCCAGTTATTTTTGGACACTCACTTTACCATTAAGGTATTACTGAAAACAGGTTTGGCCTGTCCCTTTGAGTCAAAAATTCAGAGTGGTATCCCAAGAAAAAGAAAGAACAGAAACCTTTGGACAACAAGCTTCAAAGATTCGTTTTTTTTCACCGATTTCCTTATCTCAGAACAAAATACTGGAACTAGAAAGAGAGCACACGTACATTCAGTAGCTGGTCTGCCAATCGCTCTAACGATACATGTAACTGGATGGATGAACAGGGGACATTTGGGGAGGAAATGGAGCCAATTATGATCATTTCTGAATGGCTCCAATTAACCGGTTCAAAACGTCCAAAATTTAGTCCAAAGCCTGGAAACCAACTCTTGTAAAATTGGAATCTTTTACGCGAATGAATGAGTTCGATAAGTGGTACGAGGCCTTCCCCCTTTATCTGTGTGCCAGTACCGCATCCGTAGTGTTGGTGGGTGGGACACAGAAGACCCACGGTGGCCTTGGCTGGATGTGTGGTCCCGTCTTCCCCTGCCCCGGGGCTTCCTCCGGGGGTTCCCGTAGAGGTGAGCAGCGTGTCGGGAGGTGGGGGCCTGGCTTAGATTTGACTCAAAAGCAACTTGTTTCACAAAGAAGGTGCCAAAGTGAGCTGTTCAGCTTTCTGAAGACTGGAACAATAAGAAAGTCACTGATCACATCTGTCGGCAATAAATGGTATTTTCTAAACCAAGGAATTCGGAAGCGGTAGTACTCTCAATGGACAGAGGGATGCGGGTACCTGAGGTCCCGATCTTCTGAGAGATCAAGGAAGGGATTGGGGAGGGGGGCGGGATGGGTGGATTTGGATCATGGCACAACTCAACAATCATTCCTGTCCTTAAACACATCCCCTAGGGAGGCTGTCATCCTATGAAGAGACCCAGCTACCATCCAGTGAAGTCACACATACGCCTGAGGGGAGGGGTTTGGCAGATCTGGGTGATGACGATAAACTTGCTGGAAAAACAGGAAAGACTTCCATCCCAGTGACATTCATTTGAACACCTGAACATTCTCTCCAGCTACGTTTTTGCCCCTTGCCGATTTGGTGCTGACACATAAATCTGCTTCCATGAAGACGTATTGAACGAGGTCCTGCTCAGCCCGTGAATTCCGAGGCAGGGGTGCAGGGCTCAGGGGCGCCCTCCATGTTCTGGATGGCCATCGGACCAGAGGTTGGGTTTACTCAACCTTGAAACACTGTCTCCTGGCCTCCCGAATGGCCATCTTCGAAGTGAAATAAAACCCAAACTTCTCTTCTGTCAGCTTTCGGCCCCGTGGTGAAGGTTGGCTGATGGTTTTCCCGGTCAAATTTTCAACAACCATAACAACGTAAGGGTTTGTAATGACCCCAAGTGGGGAAAACGCAGAAGGCCAGACTAAAGCCCTACGATGGTGAGGTAGCTGATTGCAAACCCACCTGGAAATACAATGACTTTGGTCCACAGCCAGAATTTTCTCGAGTAAGCCAGAGCACTCTGGAAAGACACTTGCAACCCTTACCAAGTTCACGTAGGTATGTTTGGGCCGATTTTCCCAGTCGTGCTGCATGGTAACTTGCCTCCCAGGTCAACTCTATGAAACAAAAAGGCAGGCTTCGGGAGACAAAAAGATAATACTGCTTGTTCAGAGTGAGATCAAACCTGAAATTGGATTCCATCCAACTGACGTGATTAATTCAAAGAATCCACCGCAATTAGAGACTGAAATATCTCAGACTGTTCTATTTCCATCACTCGCCCCTCCATGCTACAGGGGCTTAAGAAGGAGCCAAATTCAATAGGGACAGACATTTAAGGAAGGGAAAAAAAAACCACCTCATTTTATTTAAAACCTCATTTTATTAAACTCAAGGAATTTGTCTCTAGGTTTAGAGAGTTGATCCCGTGACTCAAAGGTTTCACACTGGCCTCCTCTGAGGCCTTGAGAAAGCCTCGGGTGCCCACAGAAGACACAGCTGATTAAACAGAGACACTGCTTACCCCCCACATCAATGGGCACTTTCGGATGATTCCGATGGGATAGAAATGCCCCAGATACACAGAGTTCTCCAGTGCAGGGAAACAGAGAAGCATCAGCCTTGCCCCGGGCTAGGAACGCCGTTCTGCTTTCCTGGTTTTTCATCAGCTACAACTATGACTCTTCCTAGACTGAGAAGCTGGTCCGGCTGCCACATGTGTGCAGAACTTGTTTCATTACCGCGTTCCTTCCTGCGATGTCTGCCCTGCAGAAGGATGACATAAACGGATGTCACGAAGGAACAGAAGAGATCAGCAGCAGGGCGCAACCTGTCCCTGGAGGGGAAGCTTTAGCACAGGACAGAAGATGTTCCTTGCCCACGGTGTGGCCCACACCATCCTCCCTAGCCCCCCAAAGCAGCAGATATGTGCTCTCGGGGGCGGCTTCGTCTGGCCGCTGTGTGTTTGTGGTCACCGGGAGAAATGCGTTCTCTGCCACAAACACTGAGGACTGCCCTGTGTGTGGACAACTGGGTACAGATGTTGTCTCTTGGAGGAGATGTTTGACAATGGATTCAACTATTGACATTTTTTTTTTTGTCCTTAATCACATAAACCATCCTTGACGAGCCTATATGCGTCTTCTGTTTCAACCCAGAAAATGCTGAGTGATGCCTGGATTAGAGGGGTAGTTGAGACCATATGCCTCTGTGTAATGGGGAAAAGAAAATGACTTTCTTCCTAAAATGACTCCAGGGGATGACGGGAGGTCACTTTATTAGAAAGTTTAGTTTGAAACCACATGCAATCCACACACGTGCAACCCTTGCAAGTATCTGTGCCTTTAATTATTGCAATTAATTAGGAGAGTCGATTATACTCGGAAGAGCTTAGCTGAGACATTTGTTTGCGATGAGCATTTCCCCTCTGTGGAACTAGAAATATCGTAAATGTGGCGACGAACATCTCTCTCTCCGGCTCAGAAAGTGTTGACACAGATGTTTGGCTAATCATTCCGAGCAAATCACTATTCCCATAAAGGCTAAGATTAGTCGGAATTGGCATACATTTCTTTCTTCTGTGAGCCTCGTTTGATTATAGATGATGTTTTGTTAGAGTGTATCCATGCAACCTCATAAATGATGTAAAACCCAAGAAAAACAGAGATTCTGTGCCAAAACCAAATTAAATACACATCAGAAAAATGCGGGCTCGATTCGGGTTCAGGTACCGTGCGGCTTGCCTTGGTCTATTGTTGCTAAAGCCTTCAGGAAGACTATAAAAAGCAACCGTGACATTCATACCAATTTAAAGTTAGTGTGGCCGCCAGCATGTACTCACCACGAGGCTCAGCTGGCTGTATCCTCTCGAACTCAGCGTCTAGTGGCGGCAATCACAGCCTCCAGAAACCGTGAGAAACGGCCCGCGCGGACCAGGCAGGGAAAAGCGTTCTTATCTGTTGAACGTATTGCAGTCCCCGTCCTCTTTCCCGCGAGCGGCACAGACATGTCGGGAAGGTGGATGGAGGGCTTGCTCTCTGGGTGAGCAGCTACAGAGTCAGCGGCCCGTGTGCCGGGTCCCCTTCCCCTCCCGCCAACCAACCCCAAGAGACACGTTCAGATCGCCGCCCCCTTCCCTCCTTGGCCGACTCCTCACCCAGGTCCCTGGAGCTGCTTGTTTAGTTACCACCGGCTCCCTCTGGAGCTTCTCAGGAAACCTGAAGTCCCCAGTCTCGTCTCCCTGCTCCCCGCCGTCCCGGTGGAGGGGGTTCAGGGCGACCAGAGCAAGGCCAGCCCCCAGCTGAGAACCGGCACAGAAGCAGCAAGGCTGGGGTCCACTTACCACTCACAGGTTTCAGAGGCAGTCAGGTGCCTGCTCCCTGGGCGGGGGCATCCCGCCAGGCGCTGGGGACAAAGGAAGACCGATGCTTGGGCACACTTTGCCCGAACTTGGCCACCAGGAGGCAAAGTCACAGCGGGAAGGCAGATGAGTACTTGAGGCTCCCGGATATCAGGTGAGCTCGTAACCAGTTACCCTGGCAAGAAAGTGACATCGGGTGAGCGGAGAGAAGGCTGAATTACTTGTCTCCAGTGGGGGGGGGGGGGATGCCAGCACCACCTCGGGGACCCGCCTGTGTGGATGGAGCCCGTTCTACAGGTGCCATCGGCCGCTCACCGCAAGGTGCTTGGCCTGCAGGAGGCGTGGGCTCCAAGTGACCCTCAGGGTCTTGCCGAAGAGCCTTTTGTCCCCGTGACAAAACGTTTCCTCCCCCAATCCCACGCCACCTCTTCTCCATCTCACGGACACTAGTTAAGCGGCCTCCCCTCCGAGTAACGTGGCTCCGTCCCCCCAGCACTCATGCTGCGCGAACGCTCTCTCTGTATTAATCTTGCCAAGCTTGGGGTTTTACACCTGGGTGCGTTTCTATTTATTTTCAGGGCCCTGGGTAGGGTCAGCCGCTCACCTGTCACCCTCTGCTTCACCTGGTGGCTCCCGCTCATCCTTGGAAACCTGGCTCAAGGTCAGCATCTCCGTGCTAAGTGCTCCGCACCTGTGCGCTCGTCTGCCGGGACTCATCGGGCCCCGTTCTCCCGTCCATCCTTCGGCAGCCGACTCCGGACGCCTCCTGAGAGGGCCACTGGGTCTTTTCTACCACGCGGCACACAGCTCTGAGCGCTCGGACTTCCAGCAATGACGCGGGAGCGGGTGCCGGAGGGGTGATGTGTCGTCGGCTCAGGCTGCCATGAGCAAGCGTCACAGGCTGGGCTGCCCAACACACAGACGTGTTTTCACGGTTCTGGAGGCCGGAGGTCTAACTTGAAGGTGTCATCCGATTTAGCGTCTGCTGAGAACCCACTTGCCGGTTGGCAGATGGCCGCTGCCTGGCTGTGTCCCCACACGGCATGGACGAGAGGGGTCCGGTCTCTCCCTCGTCTTGTAAGGGCCCCCGTCCTATCACGGGGACCCCACCCTCAGGACTTCAGCTAACCCTCGTCCCTAGTCGCCTCGCAAAGGCCCTGCCTCCAGAGGCCGTCTCGCTGGGGGTGAGGGCCTCAGCATGAATTGGCGGGGGTGGAGGGGACACAAATATTTAGTCCCTAACAGGCAGCCACTAGCTACGTGTGACTGCAGAGTTCTTAAATGAGCACCGTGAGACTAAGGAACTGAGTTAACTGTGGTTTGCCTCAAGGAGTTTACGTTTCTATTTCCATGGCCACATGTGGCCAGTAGCCACCAGATTGGACAACACAGCTCCAGAAGCTGCCATACTGCTTGGAATAGAGTATTCAGCCCTGCAATGAACTGAACTTAGGAGGAAAATCTATGTCGGTTCTTAGTTTAAATAGTTAAATCTTCCGAGATCTCAGGGAAGCTACACCTCTTTGTCTTCTCGTTTCCCAAACATCTGTGGGACTGGCCCGTGCGAGCCAGATGCCCTCTTGCCTTGGGGACACCTGTCCCACTGGGCCCCATCCTGTGGGGGAGGGAAGCTCTCTGGAACCGGGAGCTCATCTGCACAGAGAACTATGCACATGGGACCATCTGGTGGGAGTGGGTTCCAGGGGGAGGGGCCAGGACCTGAACGGGCCCCGAGGTGGGAAGGGACGTGGCGAGGACAGTGGACAGAAAGGCGAGGAGGCTCTTGGAGGCCAGGGGGTCGAGGAGGCCGCATCAGAGAAAGCAGGCTGCGGGCCGCTGTCATATCTGAACTTTATTTTGAGCCAAACGGGAAGCCGTTGGAGGGCCTTGAGCGAGGGCACAGAGTGACGTCATGTGGGTTTGAAACCCGTTCCCTTGGCACCTGGGTGGAGGGGGACACTGGGTATTGGGGCGGGATTCTTTCCAGCGGCCTGGCTGGAGGAGGGAGGCAGAGGGACACGGGGCCAGGAGGACATCCCATCGAGGGATCTGAGCTCCGAGAACGTGAGAGAAACCCAGGGGCACGTCCCGAGTGAGGTGTGAGAGGTGGCTGGGCTGCAGACCGGGAAGGGTGAGATGTGGGGCACGCGGGGGCGGGGCGACCGCCACCCACACCCACGGGGCATCTCTGTGGACATGTGGAAGGGAGGGAGGCGTCCGGAATGACTGATCTCAGAGCCACCACCCTGTTCTCAGAGGGGACAGGGCATGGCCCGGGGGGCGGAGCCTCAGCGTCTCTGTGCTCTCTGCCCCAGAGGTGGGGGGCTCCGCGGGCCCTGGTGGGGGGGGTGGGTGGCCAGCTCCGCCCGGAACAGCGCTATCGCTGCGGGCTGAGCACCGTGAAAGGCCCCGAGGCCTCCCCCACTCTCCTGGCCACACGCTGAACTGCTAGATAAAGTTGTTGAGAAATTCTGGAACCCCCCCCCCAGGTTTCTGTACAGCTTTATTTCTCACAGTGGACTATCAGCAGTGAGATAAATTTAGACTCCCTGCTAAGTGTGACACACAGCGGTAATTGTGCAAGTATGATGTCTTAAATTACACTTTTATTATCTCGCGTTTCTCTTCCAGCTTATAATTCTTCTTTCTCATCACTCTCTGACCTGTGTCCCACCCCCGCCTCACAAGACAATCATTAAACTTCTCCGATCACCAGTAAATGGTGGAAAGAATGAAAGAGCTTGGCTTTAAACACTTCTAAGTAGACAGCTGGGAAGTGCTTGCAAATTAAAACCAGGCGGCTTAATGATATTAGCGTGGCCTGCTTGGGACACGGAGCCCGGCCCCAGGCTCTGGGCCCGTGGTCCCCATGACATCAGAGCTCGGAGGGGATAGCAGTGCGGGGGACGCAGGGACCGGCCCTGGAGCGGGGGGCCCGTGCGGTGGGGCCTGTCCACTCAGCCCCCAGAGGAGGCTTGTTTCACGTTGTAACAGGAAATCACTTCCCGGCCGGTGGGAAGGCTGACGGTTCCTGCAGGGGGGAGTATGGCAGGGAAACAGAAGGGCGGGGGGGCGGGGGGCGCTGTTCCTTTATCATCTCCCCAGTTCAACCCACCCCGCAATGGTGGCTGAAAGCGGGGACCTGCGACCCACCGATCAGTGGGCCCAGGGAGTCTGGTTTGGCTAAGTGTTTTCCTGCTGGATTTCACTAAAAACGTAGGGTGACATTTACAAGCTCGCGATTAGGAACTCGGATGGTGAGGTGAGCGGTAGCTGGGGATGTGACATTCATGTGACAAAGGGTCAGTTGGGGGGGGGGGGTTGGGAACCGTGGTCTCTAGGCATTGATCATCGACGACAAACAAAACGTGAATGATGTTAACATCCCGTAAAGAACAGCCGGGCCACGGTGGCTAAGGATGTCATTGCCCCCAGTACATGGAGCATTATTTCAGCCACAGACAACAAGTGGAGTTTCAAACAGAATCTTCTTCAAATAGTCACTAAAAGGCAACCATTGAACGCTGCACAGATTCTTTCCAACCCCGGGACAGCACGGACAGGCAGCAGCGAGGAACGCGGTTTTGCCGGACGTGGAAAGAACGTGGCCCGGTTGTCACCATCAGCTTCTGGGGAGCCTCTCTGGTGTCCTCGTGTGTTCTACGAATTCTAACTGACATCAAATCTCTTGTGACTCATTTTTTATGTCCCCAAACACACATGGACCACCTTAGCAGCACACAGAGTTTCTAAAGCAAGCCCGATCCTGGAGCCCCACCCAGTAAGAGGTGAATGTGGCTGGCAGAACACCCCGGATCCCCACTGCTTCCCCCCAACCCCATCCGGTACACAAACTGTCTCCCAGATGTTCGATCCACACGAACCGCCGTGACTGGATCTTACAGGGACCAGTAAGGGTCTTAAGGGACCGCCGTGACTGGATCTTACAGATGGGATTGAGGTGCAAGTAAATTGACTTCTAGGCAGGGAGACTATCCTGGGTGAGCCTGACCTAATCAGGTGAGCCCACACAAGGGACAGAGCTCCTCCTGAAGAAAGAGACCTGGACTCCCTGTTGCTGGCTTGGAAGATGAGGGTTCACATGGCAAAGAGCGTGCACGGCCCCAGGACCCGGAATCCGCAGTCCTACAACCGTGAGGAAATGAATTCTGCCAACAACCCACATGAGCTGGAAGCCGAATCTTCCCCTGAGTCTCCAGAAAGGAAGGAAGCCCGGCCAACCCTGATTTCACTGTGTGAGACCCTGAGCGGAGAACCCGGCTTCACTCTGCCGTGTTTCTGGCCTGGAGGACTGTCAGCTAATAAATGGCTGTTGGTTTCTGCCATTGAGTCCTGTCGCTTGACACAGCAAAGGAAAGCTAACAAAATCTGTCGTGCAATCCACGGGCGCAATGCTCGTGCGGGCTCCGGCATCCCACGGCCGGAGGACGGCAGCCTTCTCAGCAAAGAGGGATGATAATGCCTCGCCTGCACTCTGCACCGGGGAGGAGGGAGGGCCGCCAAGAAAATGTACAGAACTCACTTGGGAAAGCCGAAACCGCCACCAGAGATAGAGTGGATCGCCGCCTCCTTGTCGATGATGATCATTAATTACGGCTGTTTTCTTTTTCTCTGCTGGCGACATTTTGTCTTTTTCAGTTTTGTGTGAAAAATCATAGTATCGGAGAAATAGTCTTTCCCAGGCTTCAGAGCTTAGACAGCCTAGTGTTGACTGCGATGTTGACTATTGTTTCTAGGAGAAGGGTGCCAGGGTGTAATAACCAGCGTTTCTGGGAGAAGGGTGCCAGGGTCTAATAACACTCTTGGAGTGTCACAGGATACGAACAGATTAAAGGCCCTGAGAAGTCCCGCTGCAGAGAACCTTGTTCGACATGGTACAACAGGGTATTTTCTAACTTTATTTTGAAAGAACTTTTCTCCAGCTACTCTGATAAATCTCATGGAACCTGAGGAGCCCAGTGTGAGAAAACTGGTTCAGAAGTTAATAAAAACAAACAGGGCCACCTGGGTGGCTCGGTTGGCTAAGCGTCCAACCTCGGCTCAGGTCATGATCTCATGGTTGGGGAGTTCAAGCCCCGCATTGCACTGTCAGCGCAGAGCCTGATCGGGATCCTGTCGCCTTCTCTCTCTGCACCCTTGTCTCGTTCTCTCCCTCTCTCTCTCTCTCTCTCTCTCAAAATAAATAAATGTTTTAAAAAATTAAAACAAATACATAAAGATCAGCTGACTCTTCACTGCAAGCACTCTGATCAAGCTGTGTCGTGAGCATATGAGAGTCTGCACCCTCTCAAGTGCCCAGTTCCCCCCCTCCCTCAGCCAGTTTCTGGACACCCCCCTATGACTCTGGGCCTAAGCATTCCCAGACACTCAGGCAGAGGAAAAGGGCACCTGGTAAGAATATTTAAGGTCAATGGCAGTGCCTTTCATTCCACAGAGGGAAATGCCATGCCCTCAAAGGATTCACTAAGAAGTGAAAATACCTTTTTAATAGGAAAATAGCTGGTTTGATAAGATGATGGAACACCACTGTCCACCGAAAAAGAGAGAACACCCTTTTGCTCATGTAAATTCGATACAAATCGTCACTCTCCCATTTGCAAATAAAAGCTGTGGTATTTAAAATCAGACCTGCTCTGCCAGATAAAGAAGTATGGTACGTGATCACTAGCAATTTACATTTTGTGGCCTGGGGTCAAGACCGCAGGTTGATCAAGGGAAGAGAACAGACAGTCCAGAAGCAGGCTCTTCTGTACAGAGACTTCACATCTGAACAGTATGGCTTAAAAACATGAATTATTCAACAAAGCCAAGAAAACTGGATAATTCTTTGGGGGAAAAATAGTTGTATCTCCAACTCTCATCTTCTTTTAGAAATGGGCTTCGAATGGAACACAGACTTAAGTATAAAATAACCACTTCTAAATATAGTTGGAGGAAGCATAGGTGAAGATTTAATCCCGGGATTGAGAAAGGACTTTTATTTTTTGTTGTTGTTCATTTACTTATTTTGAGAGAGAGGAGGTGAGAGACAGAGAATCCCAAGGAGGCTCCCTGTTGTCAGCGCAGAGCCCGACGTGGGGATTGATCCCACGAACCGTGAGATCATGATCTGAGCCGAAACCAGGAGTTGGATGCGTAACAGAATGAGCCACTCAGGTGCCCCGAGAAAGGACTTTTCAACATAAAATCTCAGATGTGAGCCCATGAAGACAGATGCTGGTGAACTGGATTCTGTATCGATTTCTCTATTAGAGAAAAACTAAATGAAAAGGCAAAGGGAAATTTAGAAAGACATTTCTAACATTTGTAAGAGACAAATGACACATAGACAGATGGGTTGCAAATGAATGAGGAAACGCAGAACTCTCTAAAAGGAAAATCGACAAAGGACGGGAAGGCAAAATAAATTAGAGCTGAAATGGCCAATAAATGTGTGGAAACATACTGGCCATCCCAGCAGTGACAGAAAGGGAAGTGAAACACGAGATACCTGTCTGGTGGGCGGGAAGAGAAAGGAATGTTCATCCCATGTGGATGGTGGTTATGGGAGCCGGGGCAACTGAAGAAGACAACTCTGTGCGCAATGTCAGGACGGCGACATTGAGAGAAAACATCGAAACTCAGGAATGGGCAAGAGGATGACTGTGTCTTTTCAAGGATATGCGGGGGTGAACGCAAGGACCACCTGAGACCTCTCTCATTCATGACTTACTAGTTTCCACTGACTAGCGTATCTCACAACCCTGTACGAGTCCACACTGACACACAGAGAACTGACCGCAACGCAAGTGACCGATGCTGTGGAGCCTCACGGAGGACGCTGTGCACATTCAGAGCTTCCTTGTGAATGCGATCGTGAAACCCCCTTTTGGGCACTGTGTCCCCTCTTCCTCCTGAACCAGCCTCCCAGCCCACCAGCTGTCTCTCTAAATGAGACAAAGAAATCTTGGACATGGGCTCCCTATATGTTTGTGTCAGAGCTGTGCTTTTAACTTTCTAAAAATGATTCTTGGATAGAAATTTGGCAAAAATATATCAGAGTTCTCAATGGATGCTGCTTCTCTGCAATAGTAATTTAGCAGCTGGGAATGTACCTTCTGGGTGTACTTGGATGGAGGCAGAAAGCAGGCTGTGGGGAGGTTCAGGCAGCTTTGTTTAATGATCAGCAAAGCAAGTAAGCGAACACACCTACAAAATAAAACCACTTAAATCCACGGTTCTCAACTTTGGGTGAGCCTGCCCCTGGTGGACAGTTGGCCCCATCTGGAGACAACGTGGGTCGTCACCACTGGAAAGGGCTGCTGTGGGCATCCGGGGGCAGAGGCCAGGTATTTTCAGTGCCCAGATCCTCTGAGGTCTTCATCATGTAGCCGTCCCCGCGATTTCGCAATGAACAAACGGTTAGCATCCTTACCGTTGACGTCCCCGTTGAGATCATTCCCTTGGCCTGACCGCTTTCTCCTGTTACTTCCAAATGATCGCAGACTCCAGGGAGGAGAACTGAGGTAAACTTCTCTCCAAGTGCTAGGCCCCAAGTGTCCCAAAGAAATGTCTCCCTACAAGACATTCTAGAATGTGGCCGTAGAAATCCAGGTCGACCAGCCCCGCTGCTCCCGTGGGCAGAAGGCGGCGGAGGAGGCTGGCTCTGTCTCTAGTCTTTGGTGGGTCCTGATCTGTCACTTGATAACATGATTTTCCTTTAATTCCTTGAAGCCCAATAAATCTTCTCCCGCTCTGCAGCACTTACAATTGTTGCCTCATCTGTTCATGCATGTGAATGTCTCCCCAAGGTTGCTATGGGATTTTAAAGGTGCTGAGTTCAGTAGGTGCTTTGCGACTAGGTCACTTTTCCTCTTCACTTCCATTGGGCAGAGCCATGAGGTATGACCGAGAGAGAAAGGAACACCTTTGTGAATACTGTCCTCCACCCCACAACCTCTTCAGCTTCACATTCTCACGTGAGGATTGAGACCAGGCTCTCAGCCTCGGCACCATGGATGTGTGAACCGGGACAATTCTGCGTGTCGTGGGATTTTTCTCGGTGTCCCTAGGCTCCACCTACTAAATTCCAGTAGCACTTTCTCCACCCCGAACGGTGTAATAATCAAAAATTCAAAAATGTCACATCACCGGGGGCTCTACTGGCCCAGTTGACCAATGGCCTCCACTAGCAGGGGAAGAAGGAGCTCCAGAAGCTTCTCTCTCACCAGTCAAGATGGAGCCTCCTCTCTGTGCCCTACAAGAACCTGTTTGGTCCCAGACTATTTCTGACGAGTCCTCAGTCTGCGACATTCAAGTGTTGTAAGTGATCATCTCTTCATGGTAGAAATAGTAATAGCCAGGAATGATTTTATTTTCTTATTTGGATTTATTCATGTCATCTGCATTTTCTATGTTTATTCCTTTTGCAATTTCTAAATGCTTAAGAAATAGAAGGATTCATACACGTTTAATATAGTCTTAGATAATGTAGCAGACATACCATAGGGTGACCCCCTGTCCAATGATTGATGTCCTATATAATCTCCACCTTTTGAATGTGAGCGGGGTTTGTGACTTACTTTTGGACGACAGAACATGGCAGAGGTGATGGGCTGTCATATTCAAGGTTATGGGTGATGTAAGAGTTTGAGGAAGAGAGACTCTCCCTTGCTGCCTTTGAAGAAGTGAGCTGCCGTTTTGTGGGACCGCCTGCAGAAAGACCATGTGACAGGGAACTGTGCAGCCTCTAGGAGCTGAGAGTGGTCCCAGGTGACAAACAACAGCAAGGTGGGGACTTCCATCCTGTAAGCCCGGCCAAACAAAATGAGAAGGCTTGGAAGGTGATCTTTCCCCACTTGGGCCTCTGATGAGACCACGACCCCACCTGATGCTTGACTATAGTGTGGTGAGACCCAAAGCGGAGGACCCAGCTGGGCTGTGCCAGGATGTCTGACCTGCATAGAGTGTGAGATAATTAATGAGTGTTGTTTTAAGTCACTAAATTTGTGGCGATTCATGATGAATCAACAGATAAAACATGTGGGAGGCTTCCCTGTCCTTTGAGAACACATGAGCCAAATAACTTCTGTACGTATTGCGGCTGTGTCTATATTGAGGGACTAGTGAGCCCTTAATTATCCAAGAACTGATGGATCAGAACCTATGAATTTTTCAGAAGAGGAAAGCAGCCTCCAGGTGCTGACAGACCCGGGCACCCTTGGCCATGCTCCTGCCCCTGTGGGGGTTAAACGGTGTCGCAGAGCACCAGCGCTACAGAAGGCCACTCTGGGGACATGGTGGAGCCGGGCAGAATGAAGACCCCTCCCAAATCATCCCGCACACAAAGACAAGTGCCTCATCAAAACCACAAACGTGACTGAACATCCCTCTCCTCTGGCTCATGTGGGTGACTGCTACTTTTTAACCAGACAGCATTAGCCTCACTCTGCTCTTTTCACCTTCTGGTTGAGAGTTATTATGACATCCAGTCCTGGAATCATGTGAGCCAACTCCTTAAAATCTCTCTCCTCCTGCCCTCCCTCCGGAGAGTACGTATGTATCAGTGTATGTAGGTACATACATATCATCCATCTATGTATTTGTCTATTATCTATGTATCTATCTATCTATGTATCTATCCATCTCATCTACCTATCCATCTATCTATTATCTATCTATCTATCTATCTATCTATCTATTATCTACTATCTATCTATCTAATCTCCTCTTGGTCCTGTTTTCCTGGAGGACCCTCTATCATACAGAGTTTCTTTTTTTTAATGTTTATTTATTTTTGAGAGAGACAGAGAGACAGAGCATGAGTGGGGGAAGGACAGAGAGAGAGGGAGACACAGAATCTGAAGCAGCTCCAGGCTCTGAGCTGTCGGCACAGAGCCCGATGCAGGGGCCTGATCTCATGAACCGTGAGATCATGCCTTGAGCCGAAGTCGGAAGCTTAACTGACTGACCCGCCCGGGTGCCCCTGTCACACGGTTTCATGATCATACTCTTTGGAAGCATCAGTATGATTGCTGTCTTTCACTAACAAAACACTTTAAGGGGTGAACACCTTGTGTGGTGGAGAAAGCTGTATATCATCAGGACCTGATGGTCAACAAGTAATTATAGAGGCTCTTCCGTGTACTTGGCACTCTGCCAGCCTGGAGCATCTTGGAGTTGGAACCTACAGATCATCTGCCCACACGCCGCTTTGTGGATCTGGTACGAAACTTGGTTTATTTTTATTTTTATTTTTTTATATTTATTTTTATTTTTATTTTATTTTTTATTTGAGAGAGAGAGAGAGAGAGTGTGAGCAGGGGAGAGGGGCAGAAGGAGAGAGAGCAAGAGAGAGAGAGAGAGAGAGAGAGAGAGAATCTTAAGCAGGCTCCTCGCTCAGCAAAGGACCCAACATGGGGTTCCAACTCACGACTGTGAGATCATGACCCGAGCCGAAATCGAGAGCCGGACACTCCATTGCCTGAGCCACCCAGGTGCCCCGAAACTTGGTTTTAAACAGAGACATACTAGTTACAGTAATGACGTTGAGTGTTTACTGTCTGACTCTGCCCTCAGTGCTTTATGTGAGTCACCTCACCGAACCCTTGCAAATGCCCCTGCTCCTGTTTCTGCACCGTGCACTCCAAACGTGAGAAAACTGCATTTATTTGTGTCCTGTTGCCGCTGTGACATATCACCACAGACTTGGTGGCTTGAAACCACACGAATTTACTCTCTTGCAGCCTGGAGGGCACAAGCGCACAAGCAGGCTAAATCGAGGCGTGGGCAGGATGGGTTCCTTCGGGAGGCACCAGAGATTTTGCGGCCTAGACCTCCCCAGATTTCATCGGCCACCTGAAGGGCTTGTGGCTCCTTCCACTGACTTCCCAGTGCCTCTCTCCCTTCACGTGGCCTTCTCCTCTTTCCCAAGCCTCCCTCCGCATCCCTGTTGAAAGGATACCCGTGTTTACATTTAGGGTCCCCCCCCGGGGAATCAAGGAAACCGCCCCCCCATCTCAAGACCCTCCTATCACATCTGCAAAGTCCCTTCCACACACCAGCTGACGGGGAGGGGAAGTTGTGACTTCTCAGCTCACCAGGAGAGCAGGTGTTGGTAAGGGGGGAGTCTGGACCCACAGCAGATGCTTTAAAACAAAAAATGTTTAGTTATTTATATTTGACAGAGAGAGAAAGAGAAAGAGAGAGAGAGAGAAAGCAAGGGAGGGGCAGAGAGCGAGGGAGAGAGAGAATCCCACGCAGGCTCCTCATTGTCAGCGCAGAGTCTGAGCTCTGAGTGGGAGCTCAAACCCACGAACCGTGAGATCTAGACCTGAGCGGAAACAGAAGAGTGGGATGCTTAACTGACTGAGCCACCCAGACCCCCACTGCTGCTGACGCTTGGCCCTGCACATGGCTGTGGCCAGTCCTCAGAGATCCACGTGCTCAGCACAGAGGGCAGAGCCCCCAGGGAGGTGACCAAAAGTGCCTGTGCGTGCGCGTCATGCTGCTGAAGGCTGGCTCCCCGAAAATCCTACCAGTGCCCTCTGGGGACAAGCAGGGCTGAGGGGGCTGCTCGCTCACCCTGGCGCAGGCAGGCATTGCCCTGACGGTCTTGGATTTGTCTGGGAGGGACTTGGACAAAGGCGACATAGTTGTGAGGTTTCTGCTTTCTGGTCCAAGGCCGGTCTTTCAAGTGGAATTGGAGCTGTGTTACCGGTCACGATCCATGATATAATCCAGTTGACCTTTGGACAACACGGGTCGGAACCATGTAGGTTCACTTAACGCGTGGAATTTTTAATAAATATGGTAAATGCATTTGTTAATAAACACCGTAAACGTATTTTCTCTTCCTTATGAGTTTCTCAACGTGTTCTTTTCTCTAGCTTCGTTTATGGTAAGAACACGGCAGATAACACCTGTCACATTCGAAATGGGTGCCAATATACGTGTGCCAATGTGCTTACCTTAGCGGTAAGGCTTGCGGTCAACAGTAGGCTGTTGGTGGCGAGGTTTTGAAGCGTCAAGGTTACACGTGGATTTCTGCCCGTGCAGAGAGAGGGTCGGCGCCCCCGACCCCTGCGTTGTTGGAGGGTCACCTGTAGTTTAGCAGAAGCGGACGCGACAAGCCCTGGAAGCACACCGTCGGGCATCGCTGTTCATTGTACATTCAGTGGCCTGATACCCATTTAAATTAATACCGGGGAAGTTCCTGATATTAGCAATGAAGTTACTTGCACATTTTATCTTTCTGGGCTAGACTTACCTAGAGCGGTGAAGCCAGACTGCTTAGGACAGAGGAAAAGCAAGCAGAGGTTAACGGTGACAGTCCGTTATGGGTATAGATGCGTTGGATCTTATTGAGAACCAGCCCACCCCCAATTCCTGAATCACATTAGAGCGGGGCATGCCTCTGGGAGGTCCGTCCTTGGTAGGAAACCCAGAAGTACAAAGTGAGAGAGTCAGACGCATGTGAGGACAGGAGGGGGTCACCTGCGTAGTTTGCAAGGAAGGCAGCTGTCCGAGCGGAACATTTTCTCCACATGACTTCCCAAACCCACACCCCGAATGACTTCCAAGGGTGTGTTCAAATGACAGAAAGTGTGGAACTGGAGACAGAAGGGGGGAGCATTCCGTAAGTGACAAGGGCAAGTGCGGCAGCCCCACCACAGACCCGTGCCGCCTGCCACCTGACCACGGAGGGCCTGCACCCAGGCGTGCGCGTGCCAGGGGCCGCACGCTGGGGCGAGTTCGAACGTCGACAAAGCGTGAGCCCTTCGCCTTATTATCCAGAACCAGGGGAGTGTTCTGGTAGCTCGTTCTGCTTCCAGTGAGAGAGCACAGCCTGTGGCGAAGGAGTAGAAATTCGCAAGTACCGAATTTACGAACATAGTGTGTCTTCAGAGCTCAACATCTCCCGCTCGCTGAGCACCTACCTGCTGCTCAGGTACATTGCATATGCAACCAACTCAGCACAGACAAAGGTCTCGTAGCCGCATCTTACAGATGTAGGAAAAAAAAAAAACCCTCCCGGAGGCTGAGTATCCCGCCAAGGCCACACAGCGAGTGGCTAAACCCTAAACTCTTAGCCTCTGCACAATGCCATACTGCCCCCTGGCCTTTCTGGAAAGTCACTGTTAGGTCTGCTCTTACGCTCTGCAGCGATTGCACAATACGTACCTATAAATACACGTGTTGCCATAAATCACGCATTGTACGCCATGTGTGTTTTTATTTCTGTCCCACTGAAGGGAGAAGACGTCTATCCCAAGGAAGCTCCCTTCCTTAGAAGCCCAGACTGTCATACAAAACCCCTCTCCTCCCCCACCTCCCACAGAATACGGTGTCCTTGGTGGCCAAACTGTATTTCTGGAACTCCAGGGGCCCCTCAGCCCACGTTTATGAGCCCATCCTCACTGCCCAGTACGCCTTTCTTTCTAGTTCTGTGCTACCCTCCAGCTCCCCTCCTGAAGCCAGTACGTCTGCCAAAGCCACCCCTCCCCCGGGAGCGCCCTAGACCGAATGGCCCTGTTCTTGGAAAAATCCTTTTTAAATGGCCACCTCGAAATTTCCTCCTCCTCGCTCTTGTGAATCATCCCCGGACACCCGGTGAGATTCCTGCCTCTGACCCTGCGGTGTCTCTCTGTTCCCCGAGTGTCACGTACAGTGCAGAGTGTCCCGGCCTGGGAGGTGTGTGCCAGGCCAGGAGAGCAGCCCCAGCACGTCCATATCCCAGAGCAGTGCCCCGCCTGAACACACGCTCAGTCTGCACGGTTCAGTGAGCCGAAGCGGGGGCAAGGCGAGGCCCTGACGTGAGCCCTTAGTGCTGGGGAGACGCTGGTGTGAGGAAATTGTGCATTCTCCTCCTGTAACATACAGATGCATCATCAAACCTGGTGCAAAACAGGAATTTCCCTTCCAAACGGATAGGAAAGACTTTTAGATAAGTGAATTAAAAACATAAACTCTGGCAGGAACAAAGATTTTTTTCTGTTTTGGTCTTCTTTGCTAAATTAGTACCACTTGGGTTCAAAGACGATAGATCATGTTTGTCAAGTTTGAAATTCAGCAAACTCCTTTCGCCTTTCCCAAATTTTAGATCTGTGACTTAAACATACTTCATAAAGAAGATTACCCTGTCCTCTCCATGTTGCTATTTATCAATGAGAAACACAGTGCTTTATGAATAACACCGCACTTCACGGGATTCCTTTTCGGTGAGACAATATACGTACGCCCGCTTCTTGGGCGGAAAATCTGAAACACGGGCGAAGAAAATATTTTTAAGCACACAGGAAAGGCACGACCAGCTGGGTACTAGACGTAAGGTATTTGCCACCATCTTCCAGGTCTGATGGCCGGGGCTATAGTTCCATCCGTCATCCCCAAGTGCCTGCTCCCCTCGCGCCATCACAGATTAAAGCCTTGGGAGTCACTTTGCGATGTGCACTGGGGAAGACAGTGCTGCTGCGTGGTTCTGAGGGGCCGCGCCCTACCTGTTGAAGAGTGTGGGGTGGCTCGAGACGAAGCATCTAGCGCAGGGCTCGGAGGTATGGGGCAGGGCGCTGTTCTGGGCCAGGTGCAGCCCTCTCCTCTCCGGCGGGGTGGGGGACTGGGGCACGGAGTCAAAGGCAGCAGCATTTGGACGAAGTTATGGGCAGGAGGGAAACGTCTCGAATGAAAGGTGACATCATCCAAGGCATGATTGGGAGTTTGAGGGCTGACTTAATGTTCTAATCGATATTAAGCTTCCAAAGGGCTTCCAGAAGGCTGCGCGAGGGGTGGAGAGGAGGCTGTGAGTCTCCTTCTATGGTAGCGGGGCTTTGTCTTGTAGGTTACTGTAGTGACAGTATTTAGGCCAAGACAGTGACTTGCTTTAAAAAAAAAGAAGAAGAAGAAGCTCTTTAAGAGCACTAGCGTGTAGAACAGTGAGGGATGTGGAACAGGTGGAGTGTGGGGCTCTGTAAGTCAGCCGACGCAGGGGAGCACCCTTGCTGTGATGAGGTGCAAGGAAGGGAAGCAGAGGCAGGAGGAAGGGAGCAGGGGAAGCGTGGGCTGGTGGGGAGAATGCGCTGTCGTTGGCAGAAGTCAGGTGGGTGAGCAGGGAACCAGCCTGGGGACCGGGTTCGGGAGTAGCGTGTGCTCCTGCCTCCAAAGCCATGCCACGTCAACACGCAAGCAGCAGGAATCACTGGCTATTTAATTTTATGTATGTATGTATGTATGTATGTATGTATTTATTTATTTTTAATTTTTTTTTAACGTTTATTTATTTTTAGGAGAGAGAGAGACAGCGTGAGAGCAGGGGAGGGGCAGAGAGAGAGAGAGAGAGAGAGAGGAAGATACAGAATCCGAAGCAGCCTCCAGCTGTCAGCACAGAGCCCGACGTGGGGCTCGAACTCACAGACCGTGAAATCGTGACCTGAGCCGAAGTTGGACGCCCAACCGACCGAGCCATCCAGGCGCTCCTTTAATGTTTCTTTTTAAGAGACAGAGAGTAAGCAGGGACAGGCCAAGAGAGAGGGAGAGAGAGAGAGAGAGAGAGACAGAGAGAGAGAATCCGAGGCAGGCTCCAGGAGCTGAGCAGTCAGCACAGAGCTCAACGCGGGGCTCGAACTCACCAACCATGAGATCACGACCTGAGCCAAAGTCCGGTGCTCAACCGACTGAGCCACCCAGGCGCCCCGCTAGCTATTTTAAGCAGAAAGATATCTCCTGCAAAGAATTGTGTGCTGCCATCAGCGTCCAAGGGAGGAGTGGTCCATGCCCCAGGCTCCAAGAATGAGTCTGGAAGGCCTTCTGTAGAGCTACGTCCCCTACCCGGGGCAGGAAGGTGAGGCCTGGGGAGGCCGCGGCGGGAAGCCTGCTTTAGGAACGCGCAGCCTTAGCCACGTCCCCGGGAACACGCACCCTTAGCTGCATCCTGGGCACCAGAAAGCCACCTCTGGGTGCAGGCAGTGAGGGCCCAGAGAGCAGGCTGCAGCCGCAGAAACCCAGCATCTCCGTCCTGCCTGCCAGCCCCACGGGCCAGGGCGACAGCTCCCTGCTGCCCCCTGCCCGGCAGCCTTCCCATGCCGGTGGCTGCTTCCTGGAAGTTAGCTTCCGCGTGACGCAGTTGGAATAAAATGACAGAAACACCGCCTCAACCTTGGACCTCTGGGAAGTCACATTTGCGAGAGTGTCCAATGGACTTGGAGTGCCCACGTGCCAAATGTGCCCTAGGAACTCCTTTGCCAACTCAGGGTCTACACACCATCGCGCACCGAAGATTCCGCACCGCTGTGAGGACTCCCGATGCTCCCGCCCAACGTGATGGATTTGTTTATTCTTCATGCAAGTGAGAAGTAATTCCATCTTCTCTGCAGAAGGGAAGACAGAGAGTGGTGTTTAAGTAGAGATTTAAGTTTTCCCCTCATCAACCATAAAATGTCTTACTGGATCCGAAGTCTCTTCTTAAATAGAAATGCAGGATATAACCACAAGTTCAACGGGATGCATCCAAGAGACATTTGGGGGTCATACTTCCCTATCTTTCTTTCTATAAAGAACATCAAGCTATTTTCTTTTTTTTATTCTGGTATATGGTCTCCAACTCTTGGAGCACTCGCTACACATCTGGAATGCACTGTTCAAGTCAGCACCATTTTTCTTCATGGCAGGGCTTGAAGATGAGCCCAAAGGAAAATTTCTGGCCGAAGATGTTTGGTATCATTTTATCTAAAATTCAAACAATTGCTACACACTTATTCTAAATGAAAGACACTTTCGCCACCACCCCCTTCTTGGCAATAATTTTCTGCCTGGATAATTTACAGAATGTACTATATTCTCACGATCTTAGAATAACACCATTCCAACTCACAATCTGAATCATCGGTTTCAGAAATAAGGAAGTTTTGAGACCCGTGGCTTCTCAAGACCACTTAGAAACTCAAAACACTGCTTTTCAAAAAAGTTCTTTGTCACCCTGGGGTCCAGAGAGTTTTGTGTTGTGTGCTTTTTCCCCTGAAAAAAAGTTAACCTCTTTTAGGCTGCATACGTCATTGAATCAACACATCCTTGACTTCCCACCTACCCAGCACCAACTCTTCCTTCCCAACTGGGGAGACGACACCCAGGCTCCCAAGTCTATTTCCAGAAGGCAGCCGGAACCAAAGGATTTCATGCAAATCTGAGAATGCCACCCCCGTGTCTGAAAACTCTTTACGGCGGCTCCTTGCACCTGGAGTGTAAAACGTGTCTACCCTGGTTTCCAAGACCCTGGTGGCATCGGCAGGTGCTACCCTGCCCCCCAAGCAATCAACACCAGGTAAGTGGCTTCCCACTCTCTACACTTCAGACTCTGAGCTGGTTTCTGATGCTTCGACATGCCAAATTCACTTCTGACTCGGAGACTCTCTATTGTCACCTCCAGCGCCTGTGACTTTTTTTTTTTTTTTAATACACTTTACTCTTTAGAGTATCTTTAGGTTCACAGGAAAATAGAGCGGAAGGTACAGGGTTCCCGCGTGCCCCTGCCCCCCGCACTGTGCTTAGCCTCCCACATCGTCAGCATCCGGGTGCTAAGTCTGTTACAGCTGATGAGCCCGCACGGACACACCCTCACACCCCGTCCATGGGGAGCGTTAGGGTCCACTCCTGGTGTTGCACACCGTATGGATTTTCATGCACGTACGGATGATGTGTATGTGTCATTACAGCACCACACAGAGTAGTCTCACTGCCCTCAAGATCCTCTGCGCTCTATCTATGCAGCCCCCCTCCCCCAACCTGTGACAGCCACTGACCCCTTTACTGTCTTCGCGGTCTTGCCTCGTCCAGAAGGTCACAGAGTTGGAGTCCTGCAACATGTAGCCTTTTCAGATTGGCTTCCGTCATTGAAAAATATGCATTTGGGGTGCCCGGGCGGCTCAGCTGGTTAAGTGTCCTGTTGTTGATTACAATCTCACAATTTGTAAGTTCGAGCCCCACGTCAGGCTCTGTGCTGACAGCACGGAGCCCGCTGGGGATTCTCTGTCTCCGTCTCTCTCTGCCCCCTCCCCGATCATGTCCTCTCTCTCTCTCTCAAAATAAATAAATAAACTTAAAAAAAAATAAAATTAAAAATACGCATTTAAGATTCCCCTCTCTGTCTTTTCACGGCTCAACAGCTCGGTTCTTTTTAGTGCCGAATAATATTCCACTGTCTGGATGGACCCCGGTTTATCTACTCGCCTACTGAGGGACATCTTGGTTACCTCCAAGTTTTGACAATTTGTAATAAAGTTGCTGTAAACATGTGTGCAGGCTTTCTCAAGGAGATACGTCTTCAAGTCATTTGTTTAAATACCAAGGAGTGTGATTGCCGGAGCTCCTGGTGTTTAATCTCACAAGGTTATACTTTTATTCAGATGAATATCCACATATTCATGTGCTCATTGATCCTTTCAACAACTCTTTGGTGAATGACTGCTTCTTCACTCCTTCTCCAGAAAAAAAAAAAAAAAAAAAAGCCTTTCCCTTGACTCCAATGGCCCTCTTCCAGCCACCGAGAACATCTCAAAAGCCACTGCTTACATGTAGAGTGACAGTTCCCCACCAGGGAGCTTCTGTGCCTCCCCCCCCCCACCCCCACCCCAGGTCGTGGGGCAAGTCCGGAGACAGCTACGACGACCACGGGACTGGGCCAGGCGTTCCTGGAGGCTGGCGTGAGACGTGGGGGACGGCGCACAGGGCATAGGATCGCCCCGGCCGGAGACCCAGGAGACCTGCTCGGAGTAGTCCCCAGCCTCAGGCCCCCTAGCAGAGCCCAGTGGAAACCCCCTACACCAAGCACACAAATCTGTGACGATACTTGCCCGCGTGGGACTGAAGACACCAGGGGGCTTGGTCGTGCCAGACCTTGAATAGGGCTCACCAGACCTCCGGCGGTCCCGTGGATGATGGTAAGCAAGGCAGGGGTGCTAAGGGAGGGGAGCCCAGGAAACGTCAGGCAGTGCAGGAACGGACCAGTTCCAGAGCAGGTGCTCGGGGCCATGAGGATGTGGGCGCATGGGCGGAGGCCGTGGGACCTGAACCCACGGGGCTGGGAGGGCGCACGGTGCAAGCGGGTGAGGGGACGGCACGGGGCCCCCCACGCGGAGAGGGATGGAAAATCAGAGCGGTCTCCGAGGAACCCTACAACAGAACGCCTGGCACCCTGTGAGGCCCACGGCCAGAGGTCAGCACAGGGCTTAGCCTCTGTGCTGGACGTAGGGAGGTGGCACCAGACCCCCGGGGAGGGACCTCCAGGGCCGCGGCAGGGGGAGAGGGTGGGCAGTGCAGCTGGCAGGTGACAGCTGCCCTGGGTTCTGGGCGACTCAGCAGCTGGGACTCCCACGAGGGAGTCCGTCCTCGAAGGAGCCCGGCCTTCCCTGGACAGCGCCCCTTAGAGACCCCGTCTTTCAGACTTGCCTAGAAGGACCAGGGGACCAGTTCTAAACCAGCAGGCAGGTACTAAGGCAGCGGACAGCCTTAGCGAGGGCATCGGTGAGCAGGGATCCCTGTGACGCCTGCCTTGCTCCTGTCACCCCGATGCAGGGACCCACCCTCTCAGCCCCGAGGTGGTAAGGCTGGAAGATTCTTTACCAGGCGTCTGATGTGGAAACGCCCTGGGGGACCTCCTCGGAGCGGAGCCCCCTTCACCAGGCCTCGGCTCTCACTCTGGCACAGGTCCGTTTTCTCTGGGAGTGAGAGCCCTCCTCAAGGAGGCGTCCCGGAGGAGGCCTGGTGGCAGGTGTGGTGTGGTGGGGACCAGAGCCCCGTGACAGTAGCTGCCTCCCATCGTGACAGTCTCTCCTGACCCAGTGTTGGCCAGGCCCCGACCCTCTGCTCGGCCAGGCCCCGCCTTCTAGGCTTCCGTGCTCATCTCTGCATTGTCCTCAAGAGTCCTGCTAAGTGTTTGCCCAGAATCCCCCACCCTCTAGGTCTGACCCCCTTGATATCGAGTCCATTGTCCCCCAGGTCACACGTGGTCACTCCATCTGCCTAAAAATCCTGTGAGGTCAGCTGCTCCCAAAGCCGCCTTTCCCCCAACGTTCCCTCTTAGGAACATTCCATTCTCAGGCTCCTCTTGGGCTCCCTCGGGTCTTATGTCCACGGCCCCAGGAGAGAGGACAGACATCCAGCATGGGCAGGCAGGAGAGCTGCTGTGTAACCGGAATCACCAAGGGCCTGGACGGACAGACGGAAAGGGCAATGTGAGACCTGGAATCCAAGTTTGGTGAGGGTGATATGGGTCGGTGCCCGTGGACCGGCCGGATGGACGTGCCTAGAACAGGGAGGGCTGGGCCATTAGAGGCAAAGCGCCCCTTCAGTGCGCAGAGTCTGAGGGCGAGGCTGGGGTGACTCTGTGACTCTGGACTGGGAGGAGGCCTGTCCCTGCAGGCGAGGGGGCCGGGAGGGGTGTGGCCAGGAGGCCGCTGGCAGGGAGCTTCCCTGGGCGTGCGGTGCCCCCTCCGCTCTCGTCCTCACGCTCTGCTGTCGGTGCCTTCGAAGCCTCAGTACGTGTGAACACAGGGCCTGGCGTTTTCATCTTGCACTGGGCCACGCAAATCGCGTAGCAGGTCTTGGCGCTGGAACGTGCTGGAAGCTGGCTGGGCCTGCGGCGCGGGCGCCTGGAAGGTGCGGGTCGCTGAGGAGGGTCCAGGCAGACAAAGGGGCTGCGCAGGAAGCCGGGGAGCGAGCGGCCCGAGGGCAGGGCCGTGTCCGGCCTCCCCTCCCCGAGGCGCCGCGTGCCTGGCGCACACAGTCATCCGGCAACATTTGCCATGTGATGAACGAGTGCGGGGGAAGGGAAGAAAGAAGGTGGACGAAGCGTGGCCTCTGGGTCTGGTCTCAGGGCACCTGGAGGTGAGCAGGGAAGAGGCCGCTGTTAAGGTACATTTGCAGGAAGCGCATAAGATGGAGAAGAGCTGGGGAGGCGGCGAGGGGCTGGGGAGTCGGCTGCCCCTCCGCCCCCGGTCCAGGGAGGACAGCGGACGAGGCCCGGCGTGGATATAGCGAGGCCCCTTCACATCTCACATTCACCTTCCTCCTGGGAGAACGGGGCTACTGTGGGGAAGGAAAACGCAGGAGCCGTGGGGCGGGGTGGGCACAGGGGCCTGGAAGGTCTGAGCAGGTAACATCTGGGTTGTGACCGGGTGAGGCAGAGGGCCGGCCAGATCCAGAGGACCGTGGGGTCACGTGGCACGAAGCGTGGCCCGGACCGGAGCCCGGGGAGCCTTGGCGACGGTGGAGAGGAGTCCAAATCCTGTTTCTGGCGGAGAGGGAGACGGTGCCTCGATCCACAGCCTGTCCGCCTCTCTCCTGTCGGCGGTGTCGTCCTCATGGACAGCTGGACACCGATCTCGGCTGGTGGCGAAGGGCGGGAGCTGGCTGGGGGGGGGCTCCCGGGCCGTCCGGGGGCTGCCGGTCCCCGGATGGTAGTGGCGGCCGTGGAGGGGAGCTGGACGGTGGGGACGTGGCACCAGCAGGGCCGCAGGTGATTGGCCGTGTGGGGAGGCGAGGGGGCCGAGCGGGGAGGACAGCCAAATAAGACAAGGGGACGAGGCACCAAGGCCTACACGGCAGCACCAAGGAGACTCCCAGGGGAGGAGCCGCCACCGGGACGCCCAGCACCGCCCCTCAGTGGCGGCCCAGAGGGGCGTCCTGTGCAGGCCGGCCGCGCAGCCAGGTGCCTGGAGCCCCCTTCGAGGCACGGCCCAGGGGGCAGAGGGAGGGCAGTGACCGCAGGGTCCACACAAGTGCAGCAGGTGAGCAAGAACAACCCTGGGCAGGGCCACCGCGAAGTCATTCCACTGACTGAGCTCTCTGTCACCGGTCCCCACGGCGCGGGCTGTCTGGGGCCCCTGGTACCCTGGACCCCGTGTTGGGCCCGTGGTCTCGCAGGCGTCTCCGTCCACACAAAGCCCAGCACAGCTTGCTGGCCGCTCACCTCCTGTCTTGGGCTTGACTTCTCCCACCGGCTGAGCTCCAGCCTGTGCCGGGATGCCCCAGGGAGGCTGGGGGAGGGGGAGGGGTCAGGGTTAGGGTTAGGGGAGGGGAGGCCTGGCCGGCTTTTTCTCTGCTGCAGCCAGGGCCTGGGCCCTCCAGGCGGAGGAGAAGTTACGGTCCCTCGTGGTTGGTTCTGCGGTGACTTGGGTTCCCAGGCTGCTCAGCTCGGGGTCAGAGTGCGACGTGGACAAGCAGGCTGTTGGGGGGGGGGGGTCCCCTCCTTTCAGGACGGGGACCTCGGTGCTGCCAGAGGCACCTGCCATCCCGCAGGCTGCAGGTGACCTCGGGCAAAGGACAGAACCTGCAAGAACAGAAGCCTGGAGGACGTCCCCTGGAGCTCAGGTTCAGACGTGGGAGGAGGGGCCCTGTGGGGCTGGGAAGGGACTCTCCGAGGACTCAGACGTGGCCCAGGGCAAAGTGAGGCAGAGACACTGACAGGGCCTGGAATCCGCCAGTACCAAAAGGGAGGCCCAGGCCCTTCTCCCTCCTCCCACCGCTGCGGAGCAGCCTCTGGGCAGAGTCTGCGGGTCCCCAGCAGCGGGAGCCCAGCAGGCCCAGCTCAAGGGTCCCAGTACCGCAGGGCAGGGCGGGTAGCAGGGGAGGGGTGGGGCTGGGAGGCGGGAGCTCCCTACCCCTCAGTGCCCTGGGGCTCCTCTCTGCCCCCTGGGGGGGCAAGTGAGGAGCACAGAGGGTCTTCTGGGCCAGGCCCCTGCTGCTGACAGTCAACCGGGAGAAGGTAGTTGCACGCCAGGGGCCCGGGGGGCCGGGGAGTTCTCGAATGCCGCGGAAAACCTGACGCTGTTGAGCCGCTGCCCTGCCCTGGTCTGCGGCTGGTACAAGACCCAGGAGGGGGCCCAAGCGGACCCTTCCCAGCGGCAGTGCTTCTGATGGTGGCGGAGGAGCCACATTGGACGTCCGGCTGCCTGCTTCCACTCTGCCTTGGCCGTGGCATCGAGAACACCTGCCAGGCAGCTTGCCTCCCTCGGGCCGCCCTCTGGGTCCCGAGCGGCTTTCACCAACAGGCCCACGATATCCAGTGGGCAGAAAACCCTCACCTTTTGTCCCCCGCCCGCAAAAGCGTGGCTCACTCCCCGCGC
This sequence comes from Prionailurus bengalensis, assembly GCF_016509475.1. Lineage (NCBI taxonomy): Eukaryota > Metazoa > Chordata > Mammalia > Carnivora > Felidae > Prionailurus > Prionailurus bengalensis. The sequence continues at coordinate 236,848,501 of NC_057343.1, read as the reverse complement.
GCCCCACCTCCCACAGCCTCAGGAGTGGGTCCCCTTGGAATGACACCAGGGCAAGTGCCTGGCTTGGGGTGGGCCATCCCACAGCCCCCTCCCTCCTTCCCTCCCTCTCCTTTGGGGTGGGTGGGTCGCACCCCGCCCACCAGCCCTCCCTGAGGGAAGCCTCTCTCCCTTGCCCCCGAGACCCCAACCTCCCTCTGCAAATCCCCAGAAGCGACTCGGGACAAGCGGTTTACTGCTGCCTGGTGTTCACAGAACACCCCACGAGGGAGTGAGCCTGAACTCCCGTGGAACCGTGAAAGTCCTTTAAAGTCATGCTTCATCATTAACACTCACATGGGTTCTGCATTCCCCTTCAATGATGCTTGTCTTGAAAAATGGATTCTTCGGCTTTCTGAGCGAGCTCCATCTTCCAGGAAGCGGCCGCATTTCCCCCCAACTCTGCATCACTTCGAGGGTGGGAGCTGGGCTCTAAGCGAGGGCCCAGGGCCGAGTAGTGGCCCGTGGGGACAAGTCACTGCCGTAACCCAGGACAGTGACACCAGAGCAAAGAGAGCTTAGGACCATGCGTGATGGACTGTGAGGGGGCAGATGCTCCCTGAAAAGTGCCTTCCACTGAGGATGCCACACAAATAGAACCGTAAATGTGGTTCCAAAGTCCATTTGTGTCTAAAAACACAAGGAAAGACTGACATCTGGTGGCCATTTGTTAGCATGACATCACAGGTCCAGAAATTAACTTCTTCAGATGCTGTCTGAATTATAAACTGTCAGAGCTGGAAACCACTCCATGAAATGTAGCCAGGGATTTTAAACGACATAATGTGGTTGATTTTTATTATGCAGAAGCGCATCAGATGAAGGAATAGCTCTTCGTAAAGCAAAACATAGGAACTTGCAAAGAACAAGTATCTTTCCGTTTTGAGTTCATATCTCCTTGGCTTCTAGACCAAATCTATTAACCATTTCAGGGGAAGACGACATTAATGAATTAAGTCATCAGTGTAACTAACATCCAAATTATGTTACGTTCTAAAGCTTTAGTTTGGAGATGTTACTGAGTATCTGGGAGGCCGTGAGGCAAGAACTGAGCCTTTGAGTCAGTTCCTCTAAACAACTGACTGGGCTCCACATGTACAAGGGAGCCCCCTCATCAGAAGCCAGAATCTAGACATCTCTCCAGGCCTGAGGATGCTCGAACAGAAAAATGCAATGTTTTTCTTGTAAATTTGGTAAGAAAAAATGATTAAAAAAAAAACAAACAAAACCAAACCCAAGAGACCACAAATTAGTTTTGTACAAGTAAGCTAAAGGCATATTTGTTTTCCGAAATGGATACCATCGATAACTTGTTACTAAGTACTCTCTGCTTCATAGATCCTATGGATTTGGATCTGTCCTGGTTGCTTTTCCCCTAAATGACAGGTAATCCTTTATAAGAAAACACCGGCTCAAATAGGCCACTCACTTGACAATTTAAAGGCAGGTATGTGGTTCCAAATTCACTGTCCGTGACTTTCTGTAGTGTAGACGTTTGCTGGCTTTTTTCCATGACAACAATGAGACAGGTGTGGCTGTGGGAAATGGGGAAAGAGGAAAAATGTAATTTTCGGCATTCCTCAATTAGTGGCCCTACGTCAGTTTCCATCACCACGTATAACATGTGGTTTTGTTCAGCTGGCAAGGTAAGAATGAGTTTTACATTTCTTTTAACAAACTTAATTTATTTGTTTCTCATGTTTATTTTTGAGAGAGAGAGGGAGAGGGAGACAGAGCGTGAGCCGGGGAGGGGCAGCGAGAGAGGGAGACACAGAATCCGAAGCAGGTTAAGGCTTTGAGCCGTCAGCACAGAGTCCCACACGGGGCTGGAAGTCACGAATGTCGAGATCATGACCTAAGCCAAAGTCACATGCTTAACCGGCTGAGCCACCAGGTGCCCCAAAATATATATTTTTAAGTAATCTCTGTACACGACCTGGGGCTTGAACTCATGACCCCAAGATCAAGAGTCGCATGCTTCATGGACTAAGCCAGCCAAACACCCCAAGTTTTACATTTTTAAATGATTCTTTAAAAACCAAAAAATAATGACAAATACACAGTAGATCTACGTGGCCCCCAAAAGCCTAAAACATTTATTATGCGGCCCTTTGTAGAGTTTGTCTACCCTACGTTATATGAACAAAACGCTTGTTTCTTTGAACGTCTTCAGGAATGGTTTAAGAAGAAAATGCGCGTTCAGTTTTGAATGTTAAATGCTTAATTTTTTTTTTTTACCTTCAATCAGTTGTAGCAAATTTGATTCACTCTGACATTCATTGAGTACCTACTGTGTACAGCACTTCACGAGGTTTATAAGGAAAACTGAGAGGTGTCAGAAGACATGACAATCACTGTAATCCAAGTCTAAACGCGGGGTTACAAAAAGATCAGTCAAGGGGCGCCTGGGTGGCTCAGTCGGTTGAGCAACTTCAGCTCAGGTCATGATCTGGCGGTTCGTGAGTTCGAGCCCCACGTCGGGCGTCAGGCTCTGTGCGGACAGTTCGGAGCCCGGAGCCTGCTTCAGATTCTGTGTCTCCCTCTCTCTCTGACCCTCCTCTGCTCGTGCTCTGTCTCTCTCTCTCTCTCTCTCTCTCAAAAATAAATAAACGTTTAAGAAATTAAAAAAAAAAAAAAAGATCAGTTGGTGCTAAGGGGAAGAAAAGAAGGTAGGTGTCACTTCAGGTTGTGGAATAAAATGTGGGACCTGTAAGGATTACCTGGTAGATGACAACCAGTAGACCTGGGAGGAAGGTGTTCCAGGCAAGGGGAAGAAACGGGCCGAAAGACAAAGGCAGAAAGGCAGCAGTGAGAGTTCTGAGTTCCAGCAACAGCAGGTGTGCTGTGGGTGTGGAGGGCAATGTAGAGGGAGATGAGGCTGGAGGGTAAGCTGGTGCCTCCTCCACTCAAATAACCTGGGAAAAAAAAACACTCATTTGGGAAACTTTAAATAAAAGGGAAGTTACTGTTAAGACACGTTTGTCTGGATCAGAAGCCAGAGATGGAAAGTTACCAGGACGCAGACATGGTCTGCTCTCCCCTTTCTCTAATGGGTCACACGACGGTCTTCCGAGGTACATCTGCTTCCCGCTGCGCTGCTGCTCATCTCCTTTCCCCGTAAACCCTGGTCTTGTTTTCCGCTCAGGGGTAAATGGATCCGTCAGGTACTGGACCGCCTTAGGTGTCAACGACAGGAAATCTGGCTGTCAGGTCCGGAGCCCTGGTCCCTTGCTCCACAGCAAGTGGCAGCCACAGATTGTGTAAGAAGGGGCAGGGGTGCGGTATTTGTAGAGGAACCAGACTGCTCTCTGGGGAGGGCCGTTTCCCGTCGCAGTGTCCGTACTGAACATTTTGGAAAAAGCCGGTGAAGTCTGGGTGTCTAGGTAGCACATACAATGCTCGTATCGAATGCTAAGAATTTGGACGTTGGGAAGCCGCGGGAAGTTTCTGAGCCAGGCAGTGATACGGTAACGAGCTGGGATCGTTAAGAAGAGAATTCTGCTGCCGGGGGATAAGGTGAAGACCTTCGGTCCGAGCCGAGGATCAGGGCCCGAATTTACCCAGGAATTGCGGCCAGGGGGAGGAGTTTTGTTTTTTCCCTCTCAAGGGGTATAGACTTGAGATTTGGGAGCGGCCTGCTACCGTCCGTGACTGGGGTCACCGGCTGCGCCCCAGCCAGGGCTTCGGGCCGCAGGGAGGGGCCTGGCAGAGAGACCGACCGACCGACCGACCGACCGCCGCAAGCGCGGCCAGCTGCCGGGAAGAACGACGGTTCCCGCAGGAAGGAGCGGCCGCTGTCGCGAAGGCCGCGCCACGGCGGGAGGACTCGCCCGGGGTCGTCCGCCGCACGGGGCGTCGGGAAGCGTAGTCCGTCCTTCCCCTCCGGGTACCCGGCCGGGCTCGGACAGAGCGGTTCCCTCCAGCTCCAAATCGCACACCTGCCCGTCCCGGCGCGGGACCTCCCATTGCTGCAGGCGCCTGAGTGACGTCATCAAGGGGGTCACCGCCCCCTCGCTGAGGGCTGTAGGTGTCTATGGGAACCTGCCACACAGCCAGCCGGCAATAAAAGATTAACCCCCTACTCGGCGCAAGGGGTGCACCTCCGATGCCTCTGCTCTCCCTGACTTTTCCTTTGTGGGCGCCTCTCCCGCCGCCTCGGCTCGGCTCCGCTCCCTATTTTGCTCAGGCGGCGCCGCGGGCAGCCCCAAGCCGCGGAGAGGGGCGGGGCGAGCTAGGGCGGGGCGGGGTCCTGGCTGGGCGCTGTCGCGCTCGGGGGCCGCGCCGGGTCGCGTTTCTCTCTAGTGCCCGAGGCGGCTCCGGTTGGGAGAGCCCTTCGCCAGCTCCACGGGGACCTCTGTGCACGGATGGACCCGCCCGGACCCGGCGGGAAGCGGCCTGGCAGGCGGCGGCCCCGGCGGCGTCAGCAGAGGGAGGACAGGGCCCGGGCCGCGGGTCCCTGAGGCGCGCGGGCCCACCGGGCCCGGCGTTGGCACCATGATGCCGGGCGAGACCCATTCGGCGGCGCCCGGGACGGCGGCGGACCTCTCGCGGTGTCAGGGCTGCGCCTCCCTGCAGCAGGTGCGGCGCCTTCCCGGGCCGGGGGCGCGGAGGAGCTCGGCCGGCCGGGGCGTGGGGCTGGGGGTCCCGCCGCGCGCGCTGCGCCCGCTCCACGGCGGAAGCTCCCCCTCCTCCCCTGCCCGCCCCCCTTTCTACTGCAGTTGTATTGGGAACCGCCTCCTTTGCTTTATTTAGGCTTGCATCCCGGCACTCGTTTACCGGGATGCGGCGGTGGGAGCGGGGGGCAGCGTGAGCGAGCGCTGGCGGGGCCCCTTGCTTCACTCCCCCAGTCTCAGGGCTTCCCCGGGGCCGACGGGTGATGGGCGAAATGCTCGGGGCCGCTGCCTCTCCGAGGACGAGGTTTGGGGCTGCTCTGGCTCATCTTGAAATATTTCTTGCCCGGAGGCAGGCCGTGCTGGTTGGCGGGGAGGGTCATTCATCAAAGGCGTGCACGTACTGGAAGTTTCTAACAGCAGGAGGGACTGTTCTCTACGGTGACAGGAGAGGAGTTACTAGTGTCTGGCCCCAAGTCTTGTGAGGTAGTAGAAACGGTCCCAGGCACTTGTGTCCGACCTGATCCTCTTAGCTGTCTGATATCGAGGGTCTCTTAACTTCTGTCAGCACCATTAGTGGTGAAGTGGGGCCCCTCCCTGCCCTACCTACTAGATGTCATGAAGTTGTCACTCCTTCTGCCTGGTGTTCTAGGCACCAGGGACATAGTGAGCAGAACACACGATCTGCCTTTATAAGTAAGACTCGTGTGTGCAAGTAAGACTTTACAGGGTTTTAAGGATTGGGAGGAAAATAAAGGAGGAGTTGGAATGGTGGTCTTGTGGGGGCAGAGGGTTTTTGAGGGGGTGAGGTAGGGAGACCTGAATGTTAGCCGAAGAGCGGGAGAGGACCTTCCTGCGTGGAGGGGTCAACGTGGAGGAGCCAACAGGTGGGATGTTCGGAGGTGGGAGGGAGCAGTGGGTCTTTGGGGAGCAGAACAGCGTCTGCTTGGCATGAGCACAGTGTGGAGGGGAGAGTGGCTGCTGGGATGAGACCAGAGAAGAATGTAGGCCAGATAGGCCATCGAGATAAGGTGTTTGGTTTGGTTTTTTTTTGTTTTTTTGTTTGTTTTTTTTTAAGAGCGCTATCTGTGAAGTGATCCCAATGTTAAGTGTTGAGAGCAGGGGAGAGAGAAAGGGAGTCCTGCACTGGCAGGAAAAGCGTTTCTGAGCTCAGCTGCTGCGCTGGATAGGTGTCTATAATGTGCTTTTATTTTCCCTCAAAACCCCGGGAACTTGAGTGGAGGTCTCTTGGATCTTTCATAAACCGCATTCTTTGGGCCAGTTTCATCCCAAACTATTTATAGGTAACCTGCTGTGTTTTAGGCAGCAGGAGGAAAAAGGCAAACATTCTTGATTTCTTGAGCTTCCATGTTAGGAGGTGGGGGGAGGGAACAGGTTAAACAAGTTACATGAGAAAATAATAAATATGTTGGAGATAAATTAAGCAAAGGAGGTAGAAAGAACAAGTGGGCCAGGAAGGGGCCACTGGTTGGTGGAATTTACGTAGGAAGCCCTGGGAAGGCCTCTCTGAGAAGGTTCTGTTTGAGCAAAGGGAGTGTGAGAATGAACCCCATCGACATCTCGGGAAGAGAGCGTCCCGTCCAGCAGGCAGATCAGGTGTGGACGCCCGACACGGGAGCATGCCGGATGTGCTTGGGAAGAGAAGGCCAGTGTCGTTGCAGTGGAGTGAACGTGGATGTCATACCCCTTCTAGGCTGCGTAACAAAACGCCGTAAAATACAATGGGAGTTCATTCCTCATAGTTCTGTTGACTGGGAGGTCTTAGGTCAGCACAGGCAGATTTAGGGCTCAGGGCGGGGTGGGGGGGGGGCGGCGTGGTTCTGGTTCCTGGTTTGTGTCTGTCTGTCTTCTCGCCGTGTCCTCACCCCGTGTAAAGGGAAGGGAGCTTTCTGGGGTCTTTTGGAAAGGGCACTAATCCCATTCCTGAGGGCTCTGCCCTCATGACCTAAACACCTCCCAAGACCCCACCTCCAAACGCTGTCACATTGGGGATCAGATTTCAACCTGTGAGTTTTGGGTGGAGTTTATTAGCAGTCAGGGAGTCTGATGAAGGCAGAATGAGGAGGGCCTGATTGTGGGGCTCTTCTGGACACCGTAAGGATTTTGGCTTTTACTCTGAAAGGACAGTGAGCTGTTGGAGGCTTCTGTGCAGAACAACTGGTGTGAATTTCACTTTTCAGTTGTGGATTTCGTCCTCCTTCAGGAGCGTGGTTCCCCGTCCTCTGGTAGTTGAAAGTAGCAACTGTAGCTTTCTCTTCGTGTAGGCCGGAAACTAAGTGTCATCCTTGGTTCCTGTCTTTCTCTCCCATCCTGCATCCAGTCTGTCAACCCATTCCCTTGACCCAGCGTTCGTTTCCCCCCACTCCTTGCTCTTCCCCGCTGCTGCCAGCCTGTGTGACCCAGCGCGATCTCTGGCCTAGAGATTCTCGCTGAATCTTGCCGAGGACTCCCCCTCTCCTGCCCTTGCCGCATTCCCAGACTTGGGTCTCAGAACAGCAGTAGGAGACCTGTGAAGTCTCTTCAATCCAGGGGCCTGCAGACTGGTTCCCTGGGGGGCAAGGTCATTGAGATCCAGGCTGTTGGCAGCTCCTCCCCTGGTCATCGCAGGGCACACGCCGTGCGGGCAGCAGGCAAGGAGTGGGCATGCTTGGGCTCCAGGGAAACTTGATTCACAAAAGCAGGGCCTGCCTTTGGAGACCTCTTCCCTAAATCAGGACACTCCATTGCATTTGGGGTTTTTCCTGGAACGTCTTTTTAGGGGAAGAGGAGGATCAGATACGCGTAGAGCCTCGAGCAAGTCTTTAATTTTGCAAAGTGAGGCTGGGAAAATAGGTTTGTGGCAGGCGATTGAAGATCTCGATGGTCACCACCTTACAGTTCTGCGTTAGTATTCTCAGCTTATGGACTGGAGCGAGGTTTTGCACGATTGCCACGTAGTAGCCGTGTCTTCCCTCAAAATAGCAGGTGGTGACGTACTGCTTGGATTGGAGGGGGTGCCACCAGCTGTGGTACGTGCTAGTGATAACAAAAGCCTGGGGGAACTGAAGCTTCCCAGGGATGGGAACAAAGAAGAAAAAGGTCTAAATGTGAGAATCTACAAGGAGGAGACGGGTCCCAGGTCTGGGAACTAGAAGACCAGAGAGTAAAACCTGAGCAGCTGAGCACTGGTGGAGGGAAGGGAAGTAGAAACGCGGCCGGAAGAGACGTTGGAAACGTGGGAGTGAGGTTCTGGAACGACCACGGGATTGGGGATCCCCAGCTGCAGTCACACGTGGTGTGTGTGGCGATTTGTGTGGTACACCGTGCCCCCAGGTGCCCAGGGGACTTCTGGGAAAACAGAAGCGGCCCGGAGGGTACGCTCCATCACTTACGGAAACTTTGGAAACTTCTGCGGCAATCATGAGACGAGGTGCTGTCGTGAGGGGTCCGTGAAGGGAAAGCTGCTGGCGGAAGGCAAGTGTGGACCGAAGGGGACAGAAGGGCACAGGGAAATGGGAGCCCGCGAAGTCAGGGTGGGGAACGTGGAGAACAGGGAGCAGGATCTGGCCGCCTGAGCGGGGTCACCTTTTGGAGAGGCGCCTCAGGACCGCAGCGGGTTCCACACTTGAGGCAACCTTGTGCCAGAGAAGCTAAGGGGGTGCCCTGCACAGAGAGGGTGGCCTGCTGTGTAGTGTCGCACAGCTCCCCGCATCTCGCACACCACGGGCAAGCAGGCAGGTGTCATCCCTGCGGGAGGCGGGTGCTAGGCCTTTGTTGCGGACCGTGGCGGGTAGCTGACTGTCTGTCCTAAGTCCCGCGGTCCTGTCCTTGCACTGGAAATCTTCCCTCCTGCCCCCCTCCTCCTGCCCACTCCGTCTTTTTCGTGGTACCCTGTGGTCGTCGCTGCGTCCCGCAGGGTGCGGATTAACCACATCTTCTGCATCCTCTGTGTTTTGTAGTCTCGTGCCTCCTCTCCTGTCTCTTGTCACCCTCAGTGGTGATCATGGTTTGTCACTGAGCTCTGGCCCCAGGTGCGTCTGGGTTCCTGAGTGTGGGACGCCACGGGATCCAGTGTGGGTCCTTACCCTGCTGCCAGTGACCGTTCTCGAGCTGGTTGTTTTAGGTCTGGCACAGGCTGCTGTGTTCTGGTGGAGGCGAGGCCCCCTTGTCACCGGTTCCACTCCCTGCGGAGCAAAACCGTTTAGCCCTGGGAACCCTGATGAGAGGCCGAAGCACATGGTGATCCTTTTGTGCTCGCGTCACTGGACTGGATGCGGGGCAGATGCTCTCTGGCCGTCCTCAGAGCAGAATCGAGCCTGTGATTTATGTAAACTTGTGTTGGACTCCCGCTGATAATTGCCTGTGGTTTAGAACCTGAAACCTGTTCTCTCCTAGACATACTGTAAGTGGTTTGTAAGTGGTTGTGTTACAAGGGACACTCCCTTGTCCGGCATTGTCGGTCGTTTAGCAAACGTGTGTGCGTGTCACGTCATGGTATGAGTTTGGAACACAGTCACGGACAGGAGGGGCTTGAGGCTCGTGTTCTAGTTCAGGTTACAGATGGCGAGAAAACCACAGAACAAGTGTAGGAAACAGGTACCACGTTGGGGGATGCACGGGGTACCCCGAGAGCACCGAGGGGCGGGGCAGCGGAAGGCGGCTTCCTACAGGAAGTGAGTCTGAACTGAGGTCTGAAGATGATTCTTAGCTGAGTAAGGAGAGAGAGTGAAGGGAGAGTGTTGTGGCCCGAAGGGGGGCCACCGTGTCCTGCCTTCCCGGGACGCGGAGCCACTCAGCTGGTCTGGCGGGGAAGTACCCGGAGCAGCACTGGAGGGGAACGTCCCTACCTTCCTGCCGTGTTCCCAGCCACTCGACGCCAAGGAGTCCACAGGGGGGGTCCTCACTCACCGTTCAGGAGACACGCTCCGCTCTGGTGGAGATCAGTGTGGACTTTAAATGATTGCAGTTGATAAAAAGTTGGCCAGGACGAGGAGGCGGAGGTGTGTGGCACCCTGGAGAGGATTCAAGGCGAGCAGCGAGCCACATCACCCCCAGCCTAGGGGTTAATGGATTACTGTGATTTTTAAAAATAATTTCTTTTGAAAAAAAAAAAAACAAAAAAAAAAACGACTCAACTTAGAACGTACAAGAAAGTCGCCAGAATAGCACACGGAACTCCAGCATTCTCTTCACCCCACTCGCCGATTGTCCAGGGGTTTGCTCGTGGGCCTCGTCCCTGCTGTGCACACACGCCTTCCCTGCCCTGCACGCTTCGGGCTGTGTTGCCCAGAAATCCGAGCACCCTTCAGCATGGTGAGCCTGCTGCCCTCCAGTCCTGACGCGAGCGTCGGTGCAGCCGCTCGCCCAGTCCCTGGGCCCCTCGCAGTTTGCTTCCGGGCCAAGGAGGAGCTTCTGCCTCTCGCTGGTTCGAGGCCCGGTCAGGAAAACGTGTTGTAGAGCACTTGTGTCTCTTCAGCCTCCTCTGTGGAGTCTCTCTCTGAATTTCGTGTCCCTGAAAGCTTCAGGAGCATAGCCCGTGTTCTCGTTGGCGAGGTCTGCAGCCGTTGTGGGGGCCACGCTGTGTCAGGGCTCCGTGAGCCCACACCCGGGGTCAGGGGTTGGCCAGGAGCATGCACGTGAGTGCACTCCCCTCCTCGCCAGGGGCCTTACGGCCGGAGGGCACAAAGCAGAGTCTGCCCTGCCGGGCGGAAAGGCCCTGAGGAAGCCCAGCGAGGGTGACTGGACTCAAGTGACGTTACCCAGCAGTGCTCAGTGACACACACGGAGTGTCTGCTGGGGGCCGGTAGGGCGGATACACACTCAGATTCCAGAAGGAAAGCAAGTTTCGGCAGAAACCACACTGCAGGTCAGCACAGGGAGCCACTCAGCATCGAGCGAAGGGTGGGAACCCTCTAGAATCCCAATTCCCCACACACCACCACGGGCACCCTTGTAGCAGGCCTTTCTGGGGACAGTCTCAGACCTGCCGTGTCCTTTGTTCCCACACGTGCCCTGGGGGGGCCGAGGGAGCGCCCCCGCCACCTCGTGAGCCAAGGCCAGAGACGCCGCGAACATCGCACAGTGCACGGCACAGCCACCGCAGACGAGAACCTGCCAGCCCGGATGTGAGTGTGGAGGTCGACCTGGGCACCCTACTTCTCCTGTCGCCACCTCTGCTAACTGACTTGCTGTCTGTCACACGTCGTGCTGACCCCTTCGGCGGTGCCGGTTTCCTAACCGACCGCACCGGTGGCCTCTCGCCTGCCCCAGGCCCGCGGGCCGGCCCCCTGCCAGGTTGTCCCGCCCCTCCTCGCCCTGTGCCCTCCGGCCACCGCTCCCGTTCCACGTCCCTGGGAGAAGGGAGGGAAGGTAAGCAAACGGCGGTGCCCTTTACTTTCGTCAAGTGCTAGGCGTGCGCAGTGACCGTCCAGAGGACCTTCGTGGATGAGATTGAAACAGCGCGCTGTGGAGGAGGAGTACTGGGGAGTCAGTAGGGGTGACGGGACGTGCTGGTCCGGGAGCCGTATTGGTGGACGAGTGAGTAAGTGCGACGGAGGGCTGGAGGGAGACTCAAGGTGGGGTTAGCGACGGGGGACAACCGGGAGGAAGCCCGAGCCTTCCGGCAGACGTTGCAGCGCGACTTCCAGAAGAGCCAGACGGCTGGGAGAGAAGCCGCGGTCCCGGGGAACCCCGTCACGTGGGCCTGTCCTGGAGGGGAGCTCCCCACACCTGCCTCCTTCCCGAGGCTGGGCGGCGTAGGGCCGTGTGCACTCGTAAATGAGCGAAAGTCACTTAGACACAGCCCGCTGCACACTCACAGCCCTGAGATGTGCTGGTTAGTTAGAGACGGTTTGGACCGGATTGGAGAGACACAGAAGACTTGTCAGGGTGCTGCAGGATCTGCCCGGATTTGAGCTGCCGTGAAGGCGGGCTCAGAGGGAAAAGTCAGGGCCTCGAGTGCTGTGGTTTCGTCTTTGCTTCGTCTGCTTTTCCCCTGTGTGGTGCTGTGTTTTGTGGTTTTCATTTCTTGCCTGTAGCACATGTGGGCGAACACAGGTTAGAGAGGTGGCCAGATGGACAAGATGTGTCCACGGACGGACAAGAGCCAGCAGCCCCCAGCCCCACCCCCCTCCCGTCCCACTTTGAATTGTTCGCGGTGCGTTTTGTAATGAACCTTAATAGCGTTAAGTGACAGACTTGTGTTGCTGCTTCTTGCTCTTCAGTGTCAGGCGTCCTGTCGGATGGCTGACCTCGGCAGGTGCACGCTGAGCTCTCCTTGCAGCCGGGACCCTGCTGCCCCTGAGGCCCCTGCCCTCCCTCTGCTCCCCTGCCTTCTCAGCCCGTGTGTGATTTCGGTTCCGTCCCTGCTCCGAGCGGAGGTTATTCTGACTGTATGGTCTTCAGAGCTGTACTCTGGAGTAAATCGTGATTACTTTTCCTTTCTTGTGTTTTTTTTTGTTTGTTTCCCCGGATGAGTGATTCTAGCCTTAATTCAGCTTGCTCATCTTGAACATGTTAAGGACTCTTTGCTGTATGCCAGGGACGGGTTGACCCTTTCCTGGCTCATCCTGTTCACTTCTAATAGCAGGCCAGCTCTGTCCCTCCCAGTGCTCTGTCTCCTTATCTGTAGGATTGGAAAGGGTCCTGAGGCAAAGGGAGGCTAAATAAATCTGCCCAAGGTTCCCGGGCTGGAAGGAGGTGGGGCAGGAATTTGAATCCAGCTGTGTGGGACTCTAGAGGTTTCTGGAATGTCTCTTGCATGGTACTTAGCACTATAGAACGGCATCTGGAAGCAAGGTGGGGAAGATGAAATCCACTAGCAAAGAACTGGAAAGAGGATGGGAAAAAAGGAAGAATCACTCGTGTTTAAAAAATCATACTTTAAACGCATGGTGCGAACCAACCACGTTGACTTGCAGCTCTCTGCCAGTTAGGTCAGAATATCCTCAGGGCTTTCATTCCGCCAGATGCTCTGTCGTTTGCTCCTTAAGGGGGAAATTCCGTGCAGAGCCTTGGGGCCTCCCTTCCAGGGTGCAGCCGCCTTCTCGATTCTCGTCACCTCTGTCTTTTGTGCCACGTCGCCTTCTCTGGGTTTACTCCAGGAGTTGGGGGGCGGGGGGGGTCACGTGTGGTCATGACCTGCAGTACCTCCCTCAGTAAGGATGTCTGCGAAGTAGAACTTTTGTAGAACTTTGTAGAACTTCTGACTGGGAAGAGTCTATTTTCAGCTAACTTGAATTTACATAAAATCTTGTTGGAGGAAAAAACCAAGAGTGTCAGTCTTACCATCCCAACTGATTGCTAGCTTGCACAGAATTTTACCTTGGAATTCACTTTTCCTTCAAAACTTGCAGGGTTCTAGGTTTCCAGATTGTTGTGAAGGCTGAAGCCATTCTGGTTCCAGATTCTCTGCATGCGACTTGGCTGGTTTCACTTTTCTCTCAGCATTCCTGTAGGGTCTTTGCTGTGTCTCCGATGCCCTGAAACCTGGTGCTGATGTTTCCTGGTTTGGATTCTGTTTCTATTTAATGTGCTGGGACCTTTCAGTTTGGAAATGTCTGGCTTTGGTTCTGAGATTTGTTTTCCTTGAGTATCAGAATGACTTTGATCATCTGTCCGTCTTTCCTGTTACTGTGTCTAGAGCTCTTACTTGTTGGGCATGTGGGATCTTGCCCTGACAACTTTCATTGCTTTTTATTTTACTTTATTCTTAGGTCTGTGTTTCGTTTTATCTGGGGAACTTTTATTTTCAACTTTATCCTCAACTCTTTTGAGGTTTTTATTTTGCTTCCCTGTTTTTAATTTAGTTCTGACAGTTTTATTGAGATACAATTCACATACCATAAAATTCATCCTTTTTATGTGTGCGATTCAGTGGTTTTTAGTTCGGTCACAGTTTTGCAACCCTGTCACCACTTTGTAAAACACGTTCCTCTCCACCCGAGTCCCCCACCTCGCCCCTGCCAGGAACCTCGTGGGCATTAGCGGTCATTCCCTGGCTCCCCCGCCCCCCGTCCCTGGCAAGCGCCAATCTCCTTTCTGTCTCTGGATCTGCCTGTTACGGGCAATTCACGTGAATGGAGTCATACGTGAATGGAGTCCATTCACGTGAATGGAGCTTTTGCGAGCTCGTGTGGGTAGCGTGTGTTTGCAAGGTTTACCCCTGTGGTAGCGGGTGGCGTTCATCCGTTTCATTGCCGAGTAATCACGTTATGTGGCTGTGTGACATTTTGTTTATCCGTTCTATTAGCTTATTTTTTACTTCTTTGTCTAGCGTGACTAATGCTGTAAACCACAGTGTGCGGGGTTGGCAGGGACGTGTGTTTTCGGTTCCTCGGGGCACGGACCTAGGAGTGGAATTGCTGGATGGTCAGGTGATTGACATTTGAGCCCTTGCCCAACCGTTCGACGCAGCTGCACCGTTTCCTGCCCCCCACCCCCGACTCGGAGGGTTCCGGTCTCTGCACCCTCACCAGCACTTGCTGTTGTCTGTCACTGTGGTTTTTCTAGCCATCCTCGTGCGTGTATGTGTTTTTAATTTTTAAGAGCTATAATAAAGTTCCTCGGAACTCTGTACATTCCTTTTACGAGTGTTGTTTCGTGAATGTAGCATCACTTAACCTCCGCTCGTACTACTGTTCTTGCGGTTTTCGTCTCGGTCTTTGTTTACTCCAAGTTGCTTGGTCTTCTTTTGGTCTCTCTCGCTCACGTTCAGGGTTGTCTCTGATGGGCAGAAATCCTTGATTATTTGTTCGTATTAAAACTGTTGGCTAAGGTGCTGGCGGGAAACGCTGAGTGTGGGGCTTCAGGACCCTGGGCTTCACACAGAAGGTCTGGCGGGCCGTTTATTTGAAGCAGAGCTCCTGTCAGTACCTTTAGATCTCATCTGCAGGCTGGTTACACTTCCTCCGACGAAGTGTGGTCAGTCTCCTGCCCGGAGGGCAAAAGGACTGGCTGCCAGTGTCTGGCAGCTTCGTGGGGCCCGGAGGTGGTCAGCGTCCCCTCTGTGTTTAGGAGCGGCTCGTCCCTTTGTTTCTGGCACTGCGTTCAGTGTCCCGGGCGGAGAATTCCTCACAGCAGACCTTTTCCTGGATGGTGGCAGAGAGGTAGGAATTTGAGGATTAAATGCTTGCAAGAGAGCTTGCGACCAGTTCTCACGTTAGCACCGCCTGCCGGCCTCTGGTCTCAGGGGAACCTGGTGTCCCCGTTCCCCGCCCCCACCCCCTGCTCTCTGGAGCCCCCTGAATCCGTGTTCTTGAATCTGCTTTCCAGTTGCCATTGGCCTCTTACTCTGCTCTCATCTTTGTGGGTCTTGCCTTTGGCGGAAAGTTCCTTGACTTCAGTTTCAGCTGCTTTTTGGGGAGGGCGTCAAAGCAGATGCATTCCTTACCCTCTGGGCCTGGAAGTCTGTTGCTACACCCCAAATTTGTTAATGAAAGATTGTTTCTTCAACGTGGGAGGCCAACTATACATTGAATACAAAAATGAATGGGCCCCCTGTTGCCCTTTTGACCGTCAGCGTTGAGAGTCTGGATTGTACACAGCACCGGAGCGGTTAAAGCTAGAAATACAAAATATGAAAGCCTAAAAGTACTAGGACAGCATAGAGGAGAATCCCTTAATTTTAGCGTCATGGGTGGGATAGGACTTTCTAAATACATCAGGAAGCCGAAATTTTGTAAAAAGTGACAGATTCAACTCTGAGTATTTAAGACGTATACATGCCTGCGTGGGTGTATTTCAGTAGCCACCTGACATACCGTATATGCATTTGTAACATTTAATGAAATGTCACCGTGCCTTAGATGTGGCAGCCCCTCAGAAAGGGCAACTTCCCCGTGAGCAAACAGTAGGAAGGAGCTGTTAACTAAGAGGAGAAGAACTGTGAGTAGCCGGGAGAGATTTGTCAGTCACGCTCCTAGAGAAACACAAATGAAAAAATAAGGGCCCTGATGGGGCGCCTGGGGGGCTCAGTGGGTTAAGCGTCCAACTTCGGCTCAGGTCACGATCTTGCGGTCCGTGAGTTCGGGCCCCGCGTCAGGCTCTGGGCTGACAGCTCGGAGCCTGGAGCCTGCTTCCGATTCTGTGTCTCCCTCTCTTTCCGCCCCTCCCCCATTCATGCTCTGTCTCTCTGTCTCAAAAATAAATAAAACGTAAAAAAAAAAAAAAAATAAGGGCCCTGAGATTTGCATTGCCTGTAACTGTCACTGCTGCATGAGCCTGTCTGCACTTGATCCTAAGGACGGGGAGCAGCGTCTCACAGGGGATGGGCAGGGACGCTCGTGGGGTGCGGGTGAAGGCTGAGGAGAACCTGCGTGTCCCGCAGTGGCCCCTGGTGCCCTGAGCACACCCAGTGTCGTGTGTGGGAGCGGTTCCGGAGGGAGATGGGCGATGTGGAATCGAGATCTTTCATTGGGGGGCGGGGCCAGAAGAGAGCTAAGATTTTTTCTTTATGTCTTTCAGTGTATACGGTTTTTATTTTAATGATCACGTTACGTGTAGGACTGAAGAAGGTGCACGTGGTACTGTAGAGGGAGATGTTTCTTTAATTCTCAAAATCATTTGGATTATCTAGAAAAAGGTGTTTTGGTATAATCAGTGAAAATAAGTACTTATTTCTGAAATATTTGCTAATGAAATGTGCAGACATGAAGGGGAAAAAGTCACTTAAGGAAAAAAAATTTTGCTTTTAAATCTTAGAAACACTTTGAGCAGTGTAATTAATGATGTTTTCCCTGTCGATAGCAGCAATGTAGAGCCGGATTTGTAGTTCGTCCCTAAAATCTACAGATCCTTATAAAATGAATTTTTTTTATTGAATCTGGTCCCTATTTTAATATTCCTATTTGTCCTTCCTGTGTTATTTTAATTTTTAGTGTGTGTGCGTGTGTGTGTGTGTGTAACTTCTGTGTCTTTTCGGTTGTCTTCAATCCCTTCAGAAACAATGCAGAGTAAGTTGTAGACTGATGATGACTGGTAGTTGGTGAGCGAAGGTACTGACTACTCACCAGACTGTCATTGAGAGCACAAGTCACGGCCTCAGCACGGCTCCCTTGCTGTCGGGGAGAGAGCGTCATTCACGTAAAAATTCAGGGAGATAGAGCATGGGTTCAAGATCACTCGGAGTCTGTGGGTCTGTCTTTATAGGTAAAGTGAGTAGCGTCTTCATTTCTTTTATGTCACAGAGTGAATGAACAACGTGTTCGTGTTTCACAATACGTTACACAGAGAATCTGTGTAATTTCTAAAACAAGTAGCTGACTGTAGCTGTTTTTGTCTTTCAGAATTTAAACGAGTATGTTGAAGCATTAATTACCTTGAAGCAAAAAATTATTAATACAGAGTGAGTATGTTTTCAAGTGTTTGGTTGCACTTCATGAACCCAACGGATAAGCCGGAGCAGGTGGTGTGTTAGACCCCTGGGCCAAAGAGACCTTGAGTCTGTCACTGGAGCCCCCGTGCTGTGGGCCACGGTGCAACTCACATTGCGTTACTGGCCCACAGGCCTTTACAGCCAGCCTTACAGCTTGGGAAGTGATCTGTGCTAGACAGAGTAGACATTTTGTTTCAAGCTGTTTTCTGTCTTTAAAGCCCTCTTAGCTTTAGGACTGGACCTCAGGTTTCCTCACAGTAAGTATTTCATAGTCATGGGATGAGATTTAGTCTTTTTTTTTTTTTTTTTTTTTTTAATATTCTAAAAGTCACATGAATTTATAGGCTAAGATGTTACTCCAGTCAAAGGGATTTAAATTAAAAGTTCATGTATCCGTGCAGCGCTGCCTCTAAGGAATTGAAGGTGATGTGTACATGTATACATATATACATGTATATATATTCAATATATGATACAGCTGCAATATATACACACACACACGCATACATATTAAGCATAAATCTGTTGCCAGAAACCTAGGAACAAGGGTGCCTGGCATATTTTGAAATGTGATTTTAACAATGTATTTTCCAGATCAAAAAGGTAACGTAATTCTTTTCTTTGTTGCAGTAATTTATTAACAGAATATCAGAAGAAATGTGATGATATCCTTTTACCAGCTTTTTCCTTCGAATTGTAACATTTACATCTTTATAGTTTCTTAATGAACCGTGGGGATTTTCAGTTATCTTTCGGAAGGTGGGATTTACAGCCTCTAAGGAAGGAACACAGCGTGGACGTGAGTCTCTTCCTGTGACCGCGTGGAATGACAAGGACTGTGAGTGGCCGTTTTAGAACAGTCTGGTTTTGTCCCTGGCTTCGGTTTTCTTCAGGTTTCCTAACTTTCTAACGCGTGGGTCTCTTTCATTTGTCCTGAGGAGGTGTGACGTATGTTCTGCGGGTTTAGGAATAGCGTGAAGCTGAATGTGAGAATGTTTCGGAATTTCTGAAAGACTTGCCCTGTAGGAATAGTCAGAATGTTGGAAAATTGACTTTTGTTAATTAGCTTTCTGATTTGTAGGGAATTACTATCGATACTATCCCTCATCGGGGTAATTTGTGTTGACAAGACAGGCGTGGACTCGTGGTCAGCATTTGTTGAGTAACCGTCGAAGTATTTTGTTGCGAGGGTGCAGATGGTGTGTGTGATTCATTTTTCTGCATTTTGTGGTGAAAACATTCATCACGAAGGAAATCTTTCCCGTAAAAAATAGCACAGGTGTATTTGTGAGGATTCGCTGAAGTTCAGCTTCAGTCTCGGGACACATTCTGCTGTTCAGCTTTGTCGGGAACCTGAGGCCTGCTTCGATACTCTTTCTGACTTTTCTGAGCTTGTGTGTGATCGCTGATTGTTTGTGTCGGTGCTACCGTATCTAACTTGTGTGATTCGAGTAATAAAATGAAGGCATAAGCTGTAGACTT